>NW_024543073.1:32847500-34132500 GCF_018167655.1 Microtus oregoni | reverse complement strand
TGTTTCATTCATATTAAATACTCAGGCTTTGGAAATTTGCTAGATGCTAGCCCAAGGCAGGTGCTTCAAAGCTCACTAGCGCACAGAAGTTCAGCTTACCCTGTTGAGAGACTAATGGGCAAGTTGTAAATCATGGCAAGAGTTATTTTCATCCTTTTCTTTTAGCTCCATTGCAGCTGATGACAAGCTTTAAAAAGCCCTTCTGTAAAAAGTAGTTTGATTTAACTTGAATGCATTAGAATCAACTTGTATTCAATTTTAGAGAAATACTACTTAAAATTTAAAATTCTTTATTTTTGCAACTCTTCAATCTAATCTGTGATAGCATGCAATCAACTGAAGTTCTGTTAGTCTCACTGGCCTAATACATCGGATTAATTTTAGAAATATCCATATGAGTAGTAACTTTTTCTTGGTCAAAGTTTCAAATAACAAACTTAAGCTAATATTTTGAGTACTCAAGTTTATAAAGAAAATATTATTACCCCTGCAATGCTATAGACAAAGTGATTGTTGGAAAATTAAAGACACAGTATTGCAAAGTAAAAAGAGTAACAGAAATTCAATCCACATTGAGTAAATCACTTAATTTTCTATATTTAGAACATACATGTAGAGTTTGTGCCCAGCTCTTCTGCATTCCTACAGAAGTGTACACTTCTGTAGCTTTTGGTCTCTAGATAAAAGTAAAATATCTCAGACAAGTTGCCAATAAATGTTATCCTTGATAAACTGTATTTCTCAAGAATCACACGATGATCCTTTCCAAATAGAACCATATCATGCATGTGGAAAATTCTCCCAGCTGCACTGATTTCATACCCTGCCAATCAGAAATGATGTCAGGAGCTGCAAAAAGAGTCTTTCATCTATTTGCAAAATGCAGAAATCTGCCCCCGTGCTCTTAGAAGGCCTGTGAGCTCCCAACTGAGGAATCAGGTATTAGATGGGACAAGTCTCGCAGCAGATTCAGTGATGCTCTTGTGAAGATGCTGATGAAGAAAACATGAGCTTTGGTGAGATTTACTCACTGCCTCCTCTGCCAGGAAGGAAACTTCCTGTGATGGATTCAGTTGTCCAACTGACCCCAGCAGTCACTGACTCAGAATAAGTACACTTCTTACAAAACTTTCCAAAGACAATGGAAGTCTATAGCCACTAGGAATTTAATGCATTTATTTATGATTTTATATGCAGTGCTTAATTAAAATGGTATTTTGTCAAATCCTTAATGACTTCCTTGATGCTAAATCAGACAACTTTCACAGTTCTAGTGTGAAAGCCAAACAAAGCAAAGCAAAACACAACACTAGCTGACTCCAAATATGGAAAATGCACTAACAGCCTCTGTAGACTTCAGGAAAAGCCACATCTGTGCACTCTGTACAATACTAAGTTGTAAAACATTAGTTCTACAAACTAGTGTAAACCATAATATTTTACAAAAATTATAAAACATTAGTACTCATCCCTTATGATTTCTTTGCACACGTTAAGTCATATAAGTGCTAAGAAGCATGCCCAGCAACTTGCAGACTTCAAGTAAAGGATATTTACCTTTAATATTAATGCATGTATCCTATCAGCTTTATGCACTGGCCACTAGCCTTCTTGAAATCTCTGAATATGCATAGAAAATTAATACAATTTATAAGTTTTACTGAATTCTGTTTATAATCACATTTACAGACCCAAGGGAAGGTGATTACTACCTCCTCACAACAACTGCACAATGTAAATGTGATGTTCTTGTTCCTGTGCAAACGTGGTCACTGAGTGTGTTGGGAAAACATTCCACACTCATTTCACAAATATAAAAAATACATAATTCCTTCTTTGCCTCAAAATCATGAGAATTCAAATTTATCAATATAGATATCAGACTGTTCTCACTGGAAGTTAATCTTTCACTCGTGACCAGCTTTAACATTTTCATCCTATAATTCTTTACCATCCTTAATTAAAAGACTTTTGCTTGAGGAGATGGAGCCTGAACTGGCTTTATCCTACAGCCACATTGATGAATATCTTGAATATCACCATAGAACCCTCATCTGGTGGTGGATGGAGATAGAGACAGAGACCGTCATTGGAGTACCTGACTGAGCTCCCAGGTCCATATGAAGAGCAGAAGGAGGGAGAACATGAGCAAGGAAGTCAGGACCGCGAGGGGTGCGCCCACCCACTGAGATGGTGGGGCTGATGTAATGGGAGCTCACCAAGGCCAGATGGACTGGGTCTGATGGAGCATGTGATCAAACTGGACTCTCTGAATATGGTGGACAATGAGGGCTGCTGAGAAGCCAAGGACAATGGCACTGAGTTTTTTTTTTTTTATTGCGAAAAGAAAAAAAAAACATAAACAAAAAACAAGTTTCCACCTCCTCCCAGCCTCCCATTTCCCTTCCCCTCCTCCAACCCTTCTCCCCCTCCCCCCACTCCTCTTCCCCTCCCTCTCCAGTCCACAGAGCAGTCCAGGTTCCCTGCCCTGTGGTAAGTCCTAGGTCCTCCCCCCTCCGTCCATATCTAGGAAGGTGAACATCCAAACTGGCTAGGCTCCCACAAAGCCAGCACATTAAGTAGGATCAAAACCCCCTGCCATTGTCCTTGGTGTCTCATCAGCCCTCATTGTTCGCCATGTTCAGAGAGTCCGGTTTTATCCCATGCTTTTTCGGTCACAGTCCAGCTGGCCTTGGTCAGAGCTCCCCGTAGATCAGCTCCACTGTCTCAGTGGGTGGATGCACGCCTCGTGGTCCCGAATTCTTTGCTCATGTTCTCCCTCCTTCTGCTCCTCCTTGGGACCTTGGGAGTTCAGTCCAGTGCTCCTGTGTGGGTCTCTGTCTCTTTCTCTATCCATCACCAGATGAAGATTCTATGATGATATGCAAGATATTCGTCATTATTGCTCTAGGATAGGGTCATTTCAGGTTCCCAATCCTCAGCTGCCCAAGGAACTAACTGGGAACCTCATGTTGGGCACTTGGGAGCCCCTCTAGGGTCAAGTCTCTTGCCCACCCTAAAGTGGCTCCCTTAACTAAGAATTGTGGTTCCGTGCTCCCCTATCCACCTTTCCTTTATCCCAATTCTCCTGTTTCCCCAGGTCCCCCCTCCTTCCCTTCTACCTTTTCTCTCCCCGTCTCCCTTTACCCCCATCCCACCCCACCCCCAAGATCCCATTTTCTCCCCGGAAATTTGGTCTACTTCCCTTAGCCAAGAGGATAACTATATGTTATTCCTTGGGTTCACCTTCTTACTTAGCTTCTTTAGGTTCACCTATTGTAGACTCCGTGGTCCTTATTTATGGCTAGAAACCAATTATGAGTGAGTACACCCCATGTTCATCTTTTTGGGTCTGGGACACCACACTCAGGATAGTGTTTTCTATTTCCATCCATTTGCATGCAAAATTCGAGAAGTCATTGATTTTTACCGCAGCGTAGTACTCTAGCGGGTATATATTCCATACTTTCTTCATCCATTCTTCCATTGAAGGGCATCTAGGTTGTTTCCAGGTTCTGGCTATTACAAATAATACTGCTATGAACATAGTTGAACAAATGCTTTTGTCATTTGATAGAGCATCTCTTGGGTATATTCCCAAAGTGGTATTGCTGGGTCCAGGGTTAAGTTGATCCCGAATTTCCTGAGAAACCGAAACACTGACTCCATAGTGGTTGCACAAGATTGCATTCCCACCAGCAATGAATGAGGGTACCCGTTCCTCCACAGCCTCTCCAGCAAAGGTTATCCTTGGTGTTTTTGACTTTAGCCATTCTGACAGGTGTAAGATGACATGGTCACTAAGACACAAAGGCAACCTACTGACTGGGAGAAGATCTTCACCAACCCCGCAACAGACAAAGGTCTGATCTCCAAAATATATAGAGAACTCAAGAAACTAGACTTTAAAATGCTAATTAACCCAATTAAAAAATGGGGCACTGAACTGAACAGAGAATTCTCAACAGAAGAAGTTCAAATGGCCAAAAGACACTTAAGGTCGTGCTCAACTTCCTTAGCAATCAGGGAAATGCAAATCAAAACAACTTTGAGATGTCATCTTACACCTGTCAGAATGGCACTGAGTTTTGATCCTACTGTATGTACAGGCTTTGTAGGAGCCTAGTCTGTTTGGATGCTCACCTTCCTAGACCTGGATGGAGGGGGGAGGACCTTGGACTTGCCACAGGACAGGGAACCCAGACTTCTCTTAGGACTGGAGAGGGAGGGGGAGGGGAAGTGAGGGGAAGGGAAATGGGAGGGGGGAGGACGCGGAAAATTTTAATAAAAAAATTAATTAAAATAAAGTAAAAAAAATACAAGACCTTTGCTTGTCTTTTAGTGTGATTTTGGAAACTATATTTTTAAGAATGTCTGACCAGACATTCTTATTAATTTAAATTTGAACTATTAGTAGTATTTCAAGAAACCATATCGTTATGAGTTATATGTATTCAAATTTTTGAGTTTATATTATAGTTTTTGAAATCAGTAAGTGATAGTGTCAGTAAGCAGACATTTTATCACCGTTTATATTGATGTATAGCATATTATATTTAAAGTCCATGTATAATTTATTACCTATGACAAGATAGAAACTCTGAAGGAAGAAATTTGTACTTTTTATATTACAAGATGAATTCATTTTCTACCCATAGTATAATAAAATGGAATAAATTGGTAATCTAGAAGCACAAACAAATACTGTGTTTGTTGAGATCAACATTGAGAAATGCTTGGATGGAAATAATTTGTCATCAGGAATACATTGAGAAATAATTGGATGGAAAAAATTTGTCATCAGGAATACATTCCTAATAGATGCTTTTAAAGAGAATTCATTTCTCCATCTTTTTTGTCTTTATGGGCTGTGCCCCCTTCCATAATCAGAGACAGAAATGGACATCTGAGCTTTTCTACTTCTCTTACCTGTTATTTCACTCACAAGATCCTTTGTGATGCACTGAGCATACCTGTATTTTTCAGGATTACTTCCCATTCTTTAACTCAGCAGATGAACAGATGCCTTGATTTCCTCTTGGAATGGGGAAATTCACCAGTACAGAAAATATTTGCTGAATTACTTGAGTTTACCTATCCACTAACGTCATTATTATCTAAAATTTCACCTATAAAGAAGACGATCTAAAAATATTGTACCAAAATATAACCATGGAAATTTGGAATCAGATGATTAAGCCACCAAAAATAGTATATAAAAAAGTGACTAAATGGATTTTAGGATTGATATAGGGGCACAAATTGATGGAGTTGGAAAGAGTGTTTCATACAGCAGGTCCTAATAGTGACAAGAAGTAGATATCACTTCAGTCCTGGAATTCACAGTGTGGGAATTTATCCTACAAGTTTATATTATCCTTGAATCTTGAAAACAGTATGTGACAGTCGTGGAGCTTGTGTGGGTCCAAGCATTCATTATCTCTAACTTCTATGAAATGAAAATAAATCACCACACAGTGGGATCAACACTATTGTCTGAAGACCTTTTCACACTTTCTCAGAAAGGGTTGTGGAACTCAATACACAGAATATGGTTTAAAAGGACTTCAGTGATTATCAGTGTTTTATTTATTTTATGAGCTATACATTTTTCTCTGCTCCCCTTCCTTCTTCTCCCCTTTCCTTCAACTCTCTCCTATGGTCCCCATGTCCCCAACTTATTCAGGATATCTTGACTTTGTCTACTTTCCATGTAAATTTGATCCATGGATATGTCTCTTAGGATGTGTCTTATTGTTGTCTAGTTCCCTAAGATTGTGAATTATGGCCTTGTTTTCTTTGTTTTATGCCTAAAAGCCATTTATGATATTTTATTTTTTCTGCTGTGTAGTACTCCATTGTGCAAATGTACCACATTTTCCTTATCCATTCTTTGGTTGAGGTGCATTTGGTTGAGAGGCCAGGCCAGATCTAGGAGCCTATAGATACCCAAACCCTACAGAGGACAACCTACTGGACCTGAAGACGTGTTAGACACCAGAACCCTTTAGTTCATTTAGTCCAGAAGATCAAAGAGAAAAGAGAAACCAATGGAAAAATCCTCCCCCAGTAAAGTCAAATACATGTATCAATACATAGACCTATAATCATCCCAAATTCAGATATCTAAATACCAGTGCAAAAACACAATCAATAACAGAATGTACAATATGACATCACAAGAGCCCAGGTATCCTACTACAGCAAGACCTAAACAATCCAACACAGTTGAAGTACAAGAAAAAATGCCTAAATGTCATTATGAAGATGATAGAGGTCCTTAGAAAGGATATGAAAAAAATCCCTTAAAGAAATTGAGGGGTAAAAACAAAAAAAAAATTGAAAGAAGTCAATAAAATCTCTAAAAAAAGGGAGGGGGGTCAAGAAGCAGAAGCAGAAGAAAGAAGAGGAGGAGGAGGAGAGGGGAAGGAGGAAACTGTTCAAGACCTGAAATTGGAGACAGAATTAAAAATGCAAACAGAAACTGAGATAATCCTTAAAAAAAAATCTGGGTAAATAAACAGGAGATACATATGCAAGCATCAACAACAGCATACAAGAGATGGAAATAAAACATCACAGGCATTGAAGATACCACAGAGGAAACAGATTTATCAGTCAAAGAAAATGTTAAATCTAAAAAATTCCCAACAAATAACATCCAGAAAATATGGGACACTATGAAAAGACCAAACCTAAAAATAATAGAAAAATAATAAACCTAACAAAATATATTTAACAAAATCATAAAAGAAAATTCTCCTAACCTAAATAAGTACATGCCCATAAAGGTACATGTAGCTTGAATTCTAATTGTTCTTAATAATAAAATAACCCAGAGTCAGATATTGGGTAAAAGCTGAAGAATCAGAAAAACAGAGCAGTCAGTCACTTGAGAATTCTTACATCTACCAATGCTCAGATGGAAGGGGAGCAATCAAGTTAAGGGGGAGAGGAGAGTAGTTAAAGAGACTAATGAAAAGAGGGGCACATTTTGGGTTCAGATAAAAAGCTGGTGGAAGGGAATCATCCAGGAATCTTTAATGAGGACCCCAGCAGAGATTCATAGCAATAGCAGCAGATATTGACCAGTTTGTTGCCCAGCCCAATTATTTTCATAGGGGCTTCTTTCATCAACTGACAGAAACATGCAGTTCCACAGCCAAACATTTGGCAGATTTGAGGAATCCTGCAGAAGAGGGGTAGATTGGATTGTAGGAACCAGACGGTTCAAGGGCACCACAAGAATACACAGAATTGACGAACTTGGGCTCACAGGATGTCGCAGAGATTGAATCTATCCAGGGAGCCTGCATGGCACTGACCAAGGCAGTGCAAATATTGAGTAGCTTGGCCCTCTTTTGTGACTCCTAATAGCTGTAATAGGGCTCTGTCTAACTCTTTTATTGATTTTTGGGACCCTTGTCCCCATACTGGGTCACCTTGCCCAGCATTAACAAATGGGGACTTACTTACTTAGTCTTTCTACAACTTGATATGCCCTGTTTTCTTGATACTCATGGGAGGCCTGTCCTTTCTTAAACAGAAACATAAGAGGAGTGGATTCTGATAAGGTAACAGAGCGTTGGGTGGGGCTAGGAAGAGAAGGAGGGGCAAATGAGGCCAGGATATAAAATAAATACACCAGAAAAAATAAACACCTGATATTGAAATGAAAGAGGTTCTATCCCCACAGATACTAAAACACTTAAACAACTTTATATAGTTAGCAACGTTATCCCTTGTGTCTTAAAGATGACCGGTCAGTTAGCAAGGGGATATCTCTCTTTAACAGTACAAAGATTCAACATGGAGATGACATGTTATAATAGGGAACACAACTAAAATGAACGGGCTGCTGCAGCCAGTCACATAAATTATGAACAAAATAATTCTATATAATTTATTAACATATTCAAACCCATTAAATACTATAAGAAACTATAATCTATATATACAAATAATAAATATATAAAACTGCTGTGATCATGTTAAAAACTTAAGAATATTTTCAGGCTTAAAGATTTATTATTTCTGCCTTAGATCACCTTTATATTATTTGATGTCTATGATGGTTTTATACAATTTTTTTGTTTGTCCTATTTTTGAAAGATATTATTAATTTGATAAAGACTGCATTGAATCTGTTGACTGCTAATTGCAAAATTTTATTTTGATAAAGACTGTATTGAATCTGTTGACTGCTAATTGCAAAATTTTATTTTGATAAAAACTGCATTGAATCTGTTGACTGCTAATTGCAATTTTTTTTTTTTGATAAAGACTGCATTGAATCTGTTGACTGCAAATTGCAAAATTTTATTTGGAGACTATTCATTATTTCAACCCAGGGACACAAAGTACTTTTCTATTTCCTTTTCCTGAATTTCATTCTTCAACACTAAATACTTTAGAGAGAATATCTTTTACATATTTTATCAAATGCACTTTTAGTTATTTTATTTTTTAATGTTATTGTAAATGGAATTGAATTTAAAATTCTTATTTCAAATAACAGTGGGGGTGCATAGAAACATTGAGTTTTCTATGCCAATTTTACAACTTGCAAATTTATTGGGCTTGCATAATAGTTCAAAGAACTTTTGGTGGAATTTTATTGTTTCATGTGTAAAATCATGTCATAAAAGACAGAGAAAATTGCACTTCTTTCAAATTTGCATAACTTTTCTTTCTTTCTGAGTTTCTTCTGTGTCTTGCTGTAGAAAAAGCAAATGCATAGATCTCCCTGTCTTATTCTTGATAGCAATGGGAAAGCCTTCACCTTTCCACCATTTAATGCGATATCACTGGGGTATTTGTGATAAGTTCTATTTGTTTCCTTGAAATACATTTTTTCTATATCCAATTTGTTGAGTTATTAGTAAAACAAATTGTGATTTTCCTTAATATCTTTTCTGTTTCTATTCAGATTTTGGCTTAATGATTACATTTTTCTATATTAATATCATTTTTCCATTTATTGACTATTTTATTTATGCTATGCTTTCATGCCAGAGATAAGTCTTACTTCATTATAGTCAATCAACTACTTAGTGCATGGTTAAAACTGATTTCCATCTTTAGACCATCATAATATTAATGTAAATACAGAACAAACGTGGGTAGAAAACAAAGAAATATGCACACTGTTGTATAGTCAACAAGTTGCCAGAATATATGACAAAAAATGTACTACTTAATCAATGGTCCTGGAAAATTGGACACCTAAGAACAAATAAATAAAATTAATCTTTATGCAATACCATATAGAAAATGAGGTCAAAATAACTTAAATTTTTAAAAATAAGTATCCATTCCACAAAAAAAAAATGACAAGGAAAGTTTCATGACATTGATTTTGCTGATTATTTTTTAACATGTATGACACCATAGTATGGATATCATATGCAACACTCATCAAGAACAACTATATAAAATTAAAAACTTTTTGCAATGAATAGCCTACAAAGTTAAATGCAATACACCAAATAAGAAAAAAAAATCACAATCTAATGCAGTGTTAAAGTTCAAAGTATAAAAACATGTAATATTATTTTGTAGCAAAATAAATAAACAAGTTGATAATTAAAATATAAATTTGCAATTTACCAAGATGATTTTAAAAATACTCAGCGGCAGTCTGGTCCTGATGGAGTCAGTAACCTGCTTGCTGAGCAAGCATGAGGATTTTCATTCAGATTTTCACAGTTCTTGTACAACTCAAAGCATAGTAGCACATGCCTGCAATATTGTGAGAGTGAAGGTACATATATACTACATTCACAACATAAAATTGATAACAATAAGGCAGAGAATGATGGAAGAAGACACTCAAGCTCAACCCAGAGCCTACACAAATATACATATATGTGCGTATACCCTGAGTATACGCACAAAGACACACATAAAATTTTTAAATAGCCCACACATATATGAATGTACTCAACATAACTAATCAGCTCTGAAGACAATACAAAAGCATTTGTATTTTTGAATTTCAATAAACATGTGACCAATTATTACAATTTGAAAGAAAAAACACACATTTTATTTCACATTTTAAGTTTCCAGCATAATTAGAATATATATTATGATGAGTAATTATCTAATATGTATTTGGATCGCTATTACCACAAAGCCAAAGGATACATGTGAGAAAGATGTGTCAAATGGTGGAAAGTGAACATTGTATACTATTTATTAAAGCATAATGTCTCAATACGTCTTTCCAAAGAAACATTATTTAACCTTAAAAAATAAGAATAATATGTACTAAGTAGGGTTTTGTTGTAATACGAGCGGCCCACATGGCTAGCTCTAGCTTTGCCCCGAAATAATTACATGGAAACTGTATTCTTTTAAACACTGCTTGGCCCATTATATCTAGCCTTTTCTTGGCTAATTCTCGCACCTGGACTAGCCCATTTCTAATAATCTGTGTAGCCCACGAGCTGGCTTACGAGGAATGATCTTAACCTGTGTCTGCCTGGAGTGGGAGAATCATGGCGACTCACCGACTCAGCTTCTTTCTCCCAGCCTTCTGTTCTGTTTGCTCCTCCCACCTATGTTTTAACCTATCAGGGCCAACCAGTTTCTTTATTGCTTAACCAATGAAATCAACAGATTGATATATGACACTCCCACATCAGGGTTTATTTATATATTTAGGAATATATATGTATATACATTTATATGTATGTAATAAAATTAATGAAAATAGAGGTCACAATTTTGAAGGAGATCAAGGTGGCATGTGGTAGGGTTAGAACGAAGGTGAGGGAAGGGGGAATGATACAATTATATTGTAATTTAAACAAATTAATTACTTGGAAAGAAATGGACCAATTTGGAAATTATTATACTATGAGAAACAGTGTTAAAAAAAGAAAGGAAGGAAGAAACAGAGACTGGAAAGATGGGTGCCAAGGGAGGATAGGAGAAAAGAGGAGATACTGGTAGTGAAACTTAAAATTTTTAATTATATAAAGAATAGCTCTGGAAAGCTTTCATATAGTACAGTGTATTGGACATGGTCAATATACTATATAGCACATATTTTAAATATACTGAAAGAATAAATTTTAAACTTTCCACTATGAACATCAAAAATGGTATTTATTTATAAATGGACTGCTACTGAGCTTCATTGTGAATCACAGACTTTAACTCATATCATGGATAACACATTACCAAGTCAAAATTCCCACAATACTTCATGTGACTAGTGAGATTGGCCATAAAGTAAAGGAAACTTCTAAAATAAGGTGGAAGTAATCAATCAAGTTTCCTTTGAGAAGATGGAGGCAAAAATAACCACAAGAAAGTGATAACTTCCAATTAATTGATAATTAAAATGTCAACTTTTAATATCTTATCAGTAAGCTAAAAAGGCTATGTAAATTGTGATAAATGCTTTAAACAATATATTTTTCAAATTACTAGTATCCAAAACATACAAATACTTATACACCTCAGTAAATGTTGAAACGTTTAAATATAAAGGTGACAGGAAGAAATTGGGTTGGTGCTTCACATAGGAAATACCAAATTGCTACTTATCACATGAAGAAGACAATGTCATTAATAATCAGAAATTTGGCTTTAAATAAAGGAAGATATTATTGCACATATGTTAAACATCTAATTTCATGCTGAGAATTGAAAATGTCAGCAAGTAAATAGGAAATACATTCTTTTATGTTGTTGGGTGGTTTGTAAAGTTGTACAACCCTTCAGAAAAACCTTTGACTGTTTCTTATAAAGCTTAAACTTCAACCTTAATAGCCCAATAATTATGTGCTAGGTATTTATTTAGGAGATATAAAATACATATTGAATATCCAATTCTGGTATATATCTATATATACACACATTTGCACATATATACATATATATTTATTTTTATAGACACACCCAGCTGCACTGTTAAATCATCTTTAATAATGACATCTAAACACTGAAGAATATAACTGTCAAGAGGAAAAATGGCAAACAAATTGAAATATATGCATAGCACAGAGTGTTACTGGGTAATAAAGAACAACTTTTAATTTTTGCAATAATATAAATGGATTTCATACATGTTGAACAAAATAAGTCAGTCAAAAGACTATTATGATAAAAATATAAGCTAAATACTACAATTGAATATCTTTTAACTACACATATCTATTATAAGTATTTCTTTTCTATTTGTCCATATTCTTATGTTAAAAATTTGTTTTAATGAATTGTTCAATAGGGTTTTGACAAGACACCAGTTGTTTTGTACTTCATTTTCCCCAATGACATACTGAATACAGATTCTCTTTTAAAAATGTTTGCACCCTGAAATCACTGGTAAGATGTTCCAACTGTTTTCATGAGTTATCCCAGAGAGTTACACTTTTCAATATTCTGGGTTACATACAGGGGAAATAGGACATGACCTGAAACAAAATTACGCCACAAGAAAAAGGCTGTTAAGTAAAAGTGCCTAGTGTTTTGACTTATATTGTGTATCTTAACTTTGGTATATTTGGATATAGAGCTGCATCCAGGTCTGAAATTATTTTGTTAAATTGATAGATAAGAATTCATTGCAAAATGAAAATCCTATTTTTTACTGGGGGAGTCATTTCTTGAACTTTTCTTAATTAAATGGATCTGAGTTTTGACCAGAAGTTATGATCTCTATGTTTTTCCCATTCTCTCAAAAATCCACAAGCAAAACATCTACTTCATATTAATTAACACAAAGAATTAAAATATTTTATAAATGTCCCTTAAATAAAGCCAACTAATAGTCTGAGAAAATAATGTTTATGCCTATCTCAAGTTACAAGTTTGGATGCTGAGCCATCTTCACCAATAAAGATTACAAATATGAACCCTACTCTCACCACTTGAGAGGTTCATTGATTTTATAGATATGTTTCTACTTTATCTTCAGAAACAAGCAGTAATATCACTTGACAATGTCAATTGTGAATAAAATAAAATAGTTACTAATTCGAACATATTTTACTTCAACAGAAAGGAGTGCTTAATCAAGATAAAACTTTTCCTTGATAGTTGATTCTATTAGCCATTTTAATGTTATTTTTGATATTATTTTACAGTAAAGTAAAAATATGAAGTCACTTATTGTATACAAACCTATATCTGAGCCAGGCGGTGGTGGTGCATGCCTTTAATTCCAGAACTCGGGAGGCAGAGGCAGGCAGATCTCTGTGAGTTTGAGGCCAGACTGGTCTACAAGAGCTAGCTCCAGGACAGGAACCAAAAGCTACGAAGAAACCCTGTCTGGATAATCAAAAAAAAAAAAAAAAAAAAAGAAAGAAAGAAAAAAACCTATACCTGGCAACATAATCTGAAGGAATGATTGTAGGCATTATGGTTTATGTAGGTTTACATGATAGTTGTTTGAGATAGGGTCTTCTTTGATATTTGCTGCATAGAATAGGCTGGCCTTAATCTGGTAAGAGATTCATGCTTCCGCCCCATAATGTTGGGATTATAATCTTGCACAAGCACACACAATTGCTTTAGATTAAAACTAAACGTTTAAAATCTTTTCATCAAATGTGTGAAATTTATTTTCATACCTTCTATAAGTCCGTATTTGGAAGTTTTCTTATGTTGAGATTGTAAAACATAACTGTAGCATCTTTGTAACATGAGGGCCTGCTTTGTTGGGGTTTTTGTCCTATCCAGTTCCCGCAGCCATTTAACCCCAAAGAAAATCACACATAGAGTCTATATTAGGTTATAAACTGATTGGCCCATTAGCTCAGGCTTTGTACTATCTTTTATAACTTATATTAACACAGTATTTTTATCTATGTTAGCCACATGGCTTGCTATTTTTTCAGTGGGGTAGGTTACATCCTGTTTCTGTCATCTGGGCAAGACTGCAGATGAATGTGCTTCCTCCTTTCCAGTTTTCTCCTGTTCTCATCGCCCCACATCTATTTCCTGTCTGGTTGACCCACCTATTCTTTCTGCCTGGCCAATCAGTATTTATTTAAAACATGATTGATATAATATAGACAATTCTCCTACATCACATCTTTATTATTATTTAATTTTAAAATGCATCTACAAGTACATTTTGATATTTAAAACATTGCTATATATTCTAGCTATGGGTATAATAATACATACATTCATTTGTACAATTTACTTTTATTAAATTATGAAACAAACAGAGTGACAAAGACAACAACAGTATAAAAAGCAGCTGACTACTGCTTGTTGATAGGGATGGTACAGACTGATTTGCCACATTCTTGTCTGAATTCATATGGCACATAAACTGTAAACCACAGTCTGTTGCTCCTCATCTAGCTGTTGCCTTCACATGATGCCAGTCCCTGAAAGCTTTCCTTTTATGCTGTTCCACTAGAATAAATGGTAATGAAATCCCTACTGTTCAGGGAGACGTCCACAAAATCGGGCTTTCCACATTTAGAAGAGAAATATTAAAACACATGAAAGTAAAATACAAAATAAATTCACAATTATAGTCTTAAGATGATACCAACTAGATAGTTTTGTAGTCCATGTGTTAAATGAACTCATTTTTAAATGCAAAGTAGTATTACCTCCATTGTTAATAAAATTTCTAAACATATTCAATCTTAAAACATAGAAATATACTGTTACTATTATCATCCATGGTAAGCACTAAGTAAAACAATTTTCAAAATCAAATATACAAGAAAGTTAAAGCCAAAAAGGTAAGTGACAGAGTATTTTTATTGCATTGTGCCAATATTAACAAAGTGGTCTATGCAAATATAAGTTTTCTAAAGCATTTACAACTTCCAAACATCGGTAATACATGAAAAGTCAAGTTTTTGTAACTTCGTGGTTTGGAGCATTTCTTTTGATGGTGTATGCTGGGCTTTGTAGGTATTATAACTGCATGATTACTGAATAGCTCCAGTTGAACTCCTGCCAGCTTGGTATTGTTTTTTACTAATTAAAACTGTATAATTAAATGTGTCAGAAATGTAATTAACATAAATTTTAGGACACAATTTAACCTTCTGTTTTGCTCAGAAGCCCCAATGTCTTAAATGATTCTTACCAAATTTTGAAAATTAATTAGCGTGAGCATCTTTATATCTTCATTCTACAAAAGAAAATGTGGTGCTGTATTTAGTTCTCTGAAAATTTTAAACATGCATAAAATGTATCTTTTTTTCATAAATATATCTTAATCATATATACTCCCAACCCAAGATTCCTTTTGTATTCCTCCATTACATATTTTTAAAAATTTTATCATGTTTTATCCACAGGGTAGGCTTTCCTCGGAAAGCTCTCCAGGAGATGAAATTCATGTCAGTTAAAGATAAGGTAATATCAGGAGGAATAAAATATAGTTGAAATTCTTTAGACAGACAAAGGAAATTGGAAGTTTGTGAAGTAAAAAATATTCCAGGCTATTCAGTCAACTTTAACTTAAATTTAACATATATTTAATCTATATGTAATACTTTTAATTGGAACAACTTTTTAAATATCCATTATGAAGAACTACTTTTGAAATATTCCAGTTCCCTTCCAGAGTTATAACTCTCATAATATTAAAGATGTTTATATTAATTTTATATGAGATTGCTTTATAATACTCTTTTAAAATTATCCATATTTACCTAGTGCTGTACTTTCGCCTGTCTAAACAAATATACCTTACAATATGAGTATAAGGGGTTAAGTGTTGACATAATCTGAAAAAATATGAGAAAGACAAAATGATCTCTGCAGATTATATTTATAAATATATGTGCTTGTATATGTATATATGTTTATATACTGAAGAATAAGAAACCTTGAATTTGAGAGAGAGTATATGGACACAGAAAGAATTTTAAAAGGAAGAGTGAATGATTGAAATAAATATGGTACTATCATATAAAATTCTATAACTATCAGAACACATTACTGAAAACAACACAATGAAATCCATCATTTAAAAATATTTTATACAAGGTGGCCCTGTTTTGGTGCTGAGGAATTCCATCTGGACGGGTGAGTGTGTGCTATCCAGGGGCGGATTGTCTTGGAAGAGAGCACAAACCCCCCTCCCCCAGCTCCTTCTGCAGGGCTGTCTTTCTTACACACAACCCAGCCCCCCAGCACCCTCCCCCAACCCTGCCCTGCTGTATGCTAGGACCAGTGCTCAAGAACAGTTTTAAGTTCCTACACTAAGGCTACCCACCCAGAGCAGTGAGTGCCTGCCTACCGGGCAGGCCTCAAGGTCCCCTGTAAGGGAGCCCAGGCACCTTCAGCTTGTGCTCCAGGGGTGCCTGTGCTCTCCTGGATCTCGCCCGGCCTATCCTGTTTTTCCTTTTGTCCCCGGATGTTGGGCTACCAGGCAGCCCTGTTTTGGTGCTGAGGAATTCCATCTGGACTGATGAGTGTGTGCTATCCAGGGGCAGATTGTCCTGGAAGAGAGCACAAACGCCCCTCCCCCAGCTCCTTCTGCAGGGCTGTCTTTCTTACAGATGCCCCCCCCCCCCAACCTGTGTTTTCTGCTAGGTCTTTGCTCAGGAACAGTTTTCTGCTCCTACACTAAGACTACCCACCCAGAGCAGTGAGTGCCTGCCTACCGGGCAGACCTCAAGGACCCCCGAAAGGGAGGATGTGCACCTTCAGCTTTTGTGGTAGGGTGTCCTGTGTTCTACTCGTCCCCACCCTACCCCCCTCCCCAAGTTCTCCCTTTTGTCTGAGGGGCATTGGACTACCAGGAATCTATGTTTCGGTGCTGAGGAGTTCCATCTGAACGGGATTGTTCCTGCTTCTACACTGAAGAGATACACCCAGAGAGTCAGTCACAGCAAAGACTGGACCAAGACACCAGGCCTCTCCTGGCTCCATTTGAAGGAAGAGATGGGAAGGCACCAATGCAAGAATTCCTCAAACAACCTGAACATGATATCACCAGAATCCAGGGATCCCGAATTAAGAAGAATTGTACACCCAACTCTAGAAGAATTAGAAGAAATCGACTCAAAAGTGAATTGTATGAAAATAAAACAAGACCTTAAACAAGAGGTGAAAAACTGCCATAAACAATTAGAGATCACAAACAAAATTAGAGGAAATGAATAAAGCGCTCAAAGATACCCAAGAAAACCAAGAGAAACAAGAAAAAGCAATCAAACAGGTAAGAGAAGCGGTTCAAGACTTGAAGAATGAAATGGAAGTAATGAAAAAACACAAACCGAGGGAAGGATGGAGATGGAAAATCTGGGTAAACGAACAGGAATTACAGAGACAGGTACTACCAAGAGATTACAAGAGATAGAAGAAAGAATTTCAGACACTGAAGATATCATTGAGAAAATACACACACTGATCAAAGAAAACAGTAAAATCAACAAATTCTCATCACAAAACATTCAGGAAATCTGGGACACAATAAAAAGACCAAACCTAAGAATTATTGGAATAGAAGAAGGAGAAGAAGTACAGCTCAATGGTCCAGAAAATATATTTAATAAAATTATAAAAGAGAACTTTCCCAACCCAAAGAAAGATATTCCTTTGAAGGTTCAAGAAGCATACAGAACACCGAATAGACTGGACCAAAAAAAAAAATCTCCTAGCCATATAATAATCAAAACACAAAACATACAGAATAAAGAAATAATATTAAGAGCTGCAAAGGAAAAAGGCCAAGTTACTTATAAAGGTAACCTATCAACTTACACCTGATTTCTCTATTGAAACAATGAAAGCCAGAAGGTCCTGAATAGATGTACTGCAGAAAATAAGAGACCATGGATGCAAGCCCAGACTACTATACCCAGCCAAGCTTTCGTTCACTATAAATGGAGAAAACAAAATTTTCCAGGATAAAAAATAAATAAATAAATAAACAATACGTAGCCACAATTCCACCCTTACAGAAAGTAACAGAAGGAAAATCACAAACCAAGGAGTCCAACAATGACCACAATAACTCAAAAATCTAGAGATCCTTCACCAGCACAACTCAAAGAAGGGAAACAGACAAACTCTATGACTAAAAAAGTGACCAGAGTTAACAACCGCTGGTCATTAATATCATTTAATGTAAATGGGCTCAACTCACCTATAAAAAGGCACAGGCTAAGAGATTGGATACGAAAACAGGATCCAAAATTCTGCTGTTTACAAGACAAACACCTCAACCACAAAGACAGGCACCTACTCAGAGAAAAGGGATGAGAAAAGGTTTATCAAGCAAATGGACCTAAGAAACAATCAGGTGTGGCCACACTAATTTCTAACAAAGTTGACTTCAAACTTAAATCAATCAGAAGAGATGGAGAGGGACATTTTATACTCATAACAGGAACAATTCATCAGGATGAAGTCTCAATCCTGAATATCTATGCCCCTAACATAAAAGCACCCACATACGTAAAAGAAACATTACTAAAACTCAAGGCTGCCATCAAACCACACACACTAATAGTAGGAGATTTCAACTCTCCTCTCTCACCAATGGGCAGGTCAATCAGACAGAAACCTAACGGAGAAATAAGAGAATTAATGGAGGGAATGAATCAAATGGACTTAACAGACATCTATAGAAAATTCTACCCAAATAGGAAAGAATATACCTTCTTCTCTGCAGCTCATCGAACCTTCTCGAAAATTGACCACATACTTGGTAACAAAGCAAACTTCCACTTTTACAAAAAAATATTAGTAACCTCCTGTGTCTTATCAGATCACCATGGATTGAAGTTAGAATTCAACAACAATGCTACCCCCAGAAAGCCTACAAACTCATGGAAATTGAACAGTCAACTACTGAACCACACCTGGATCAAGGAAGAAATAAAGAAAGAAATTAAAGTCTTCCTTGAATTCAATGAAAATAAAGAAACAACCTACTCAAACTTATGGGACACTATGAAAGCAGTCCTAAGAGGAAAGTTCATAGCACTAAGTGCCCACTTAAAGAAAACAGAAAAAGCACACATTGGAGACTTAACAGCTCACCTGAAAGCTCTAGAAAAAAAGAATCAGACACACCTAGGAGGAGTAGAAGACTGGAAATAATCAAACTGAGGGTGGAAACCAACAAAATTGAAACACAGAAAACAATCCAAAGAATCAATGAAACAAAAAGCTGGTTCCTGGAGAAAATCAACAAAATTGATAAACCCCTATCCAAACTAATCAAACAGCAGAGAGAGAATATGCAAATTAATTGGATCAGAAATGAAAAAGGGGACATAATCACAGACACAGGAAATTCAGAGAATCGTTAGATCTTACTACAAAAGCCTGTATGCCACAAAACTGGAAAATGTAAAAGAAATGGACACTTTTTTAGATAAATACCATATACCAAAGTTAAACCAGGACAAGGTGAACAATCTAAATAGACCTGTTAGTCGCGAAGATTTAGAAGCTTTATCAAAAACCTCCCTACCAAAAAAGCCCAGGACTATATGGTTAAAATGAAGAATTCTACCAGAACTTACAAGAAGACCTAATACCTATACTCCTTAATGTATTTCACAATATAGAAACAGAAGAGTCATTGCCAAATTCCTTTTATGAAGCTACAGTTACTCTGATACCAAAACCACAGAAAGCCTCAACCAAGAAAGAGAATTAGAGCCCAATCTCACTCATGAACTTCAACGCAAAAATCCTCAACAAAATATTGGCAAACTGAATCCATGAACACATTAGCAAAATTATCCATTATGATTAAGTAGGCTTCATCCCAGAGATGCAGGGCTGGTTCAACATACAAAAATCTATCAATGTAATCCATCATATAAATAAACTGAAAGAAAAAAAGACCTTTGATCATTTCATTAGATGCTGAAAAAGCATTTGACAAAATTCAACAACCCTTTATGAAAAAAGTATTGGAGAGATTAGGGATACAAGGGTCATACCTAAATATAATAAAAGCTATATACAGCAAGCCAACAGCTAACATCAAATTAAACAGAGAGAAACTCAAAGCCATCCCACTAAACTCATGAACATGACAAGGCTGTCCACTCTCGCCATACCTCTTCAATATAGTGCTTGAAGTTAAGCAATAGCAATAAGACAACATAATGGGATCAAGCGGATTTGAATTGGAAAGGAAGAAGTTAAACTTTTATTATTTGCAGATGATATGATTGTGTACATAAGCAACCCCCAAAACTCCACCAAAGAAATTTTACAGCTGATAAACACCTTTAGTAATGTGGCAGGATACAAGATCAACTCCAAAACAATCAGTTGCCCTCTTATACACAAAGGATATGGAAGCAGAGAGGGAAATCAGAGAAACTTCACCTTTCACAATAGCCACAAACAGCACAAAATATCTTGGGGCAACTCTAACCAAGGAAGTGAAAGATCTATTTGACAAGAATTTTTAGGCATTGAAGAAAGAAATTGAAGAGGATACCAGAAAATGGAAGGACCTTCCTTGCTTTTGGATTGGGAGGATCAACAAAGTAAAAATGGCAATTCTACCAAAGGCAATGTATAGATTCCATGCAATCCCCATCAAGGTCCCATCAAAATTCTTCACAGATCTTGAGAGGACAATAATCAACTTTATATGGAAAAACAAAAAACTCAGGATAACCAAAACAATCCTGTACAATAAAGGATCTTCTGGAGGCATTACCATTCCTGACTCCAAACTCTATTACAGAGCTACAGTAATGAAAACAGTGTGGTACTGGCATAAAAACAGAGAAGTCGACCAATGGAATTGTATAGAAGATCCGGATTTTAACTCACAAACCTATGAACACCTCATTTTCGATAAAGGAGCTAAAAGTATAAATGGAAGAAAGAAAGCATCTTCAACAAATGGTGCTGGCACACCTGGATGTCAACCTGTAGAAGAATGAAAATAGACCCATATCTTTCACCATGCACAAAACTCAAGTACAAATGGATTAAAGACCTCAATATCAGTCTGAACACACTGAACCCGATAGAAGAGAAAGTGGGAACTACCCTACAACAGATGGGCACAGGAGATTGCTTCCTAGGTATAACCCCAGCAGCACAGACATTAAGGGCAACATTGAATAAATGGGACCTACTAAAGCTGAGAAGCTTCTGTAAAGCAAAGGACACTGTCACTAAGACAAAAAGGCAACCTACTGACTGGGAGAAGATCTTCACCAACCCCGCAACAGACAAAGGTCTGATCTCCAAAATATATAAAGAACTCAATAAAATAGACTTAAAATGCTAACTAACCCAATTAAAAAATGGGGCACTGATCTGAACAGAGAATTCTCAACAGAAGAAGTTCAAATGGCCAAAAGATACTTAAGGTCATGCTCAACCTCCTTATCAATCAGGGAAATGCAAATCAAAACAACTTTGAGATATCATCTTACTCCTGTCAGAATGGCTAAAATCAAAAACACCAATGATAGCCTTTGCTGGAGAGGCTGTGGAGGAAGGGGTACCCTCATCCATTGCTGGTGGGAATGCAATCTTGTGCAACCACTTTGGAAATCAGTGTTTCGGTTTCTCAGGAAATTCGGGATCAACCTACCCCTAGACCCAGCAATACCACTCTTAGGAATATACCCAAGAGATGCCCTATCATATGACAAAAGCATTTGTTCAACTATGATCATAGTACTATTATTTGTAATAGCCAAAACCTGGAAACAACCTAGATGCCCTTCAATGGAAGAATGGATGAAGAAAGTGTTGAATATATACACATTAGAGTACTACGCTGCGGTAAAAAACAATGACTTCTTGAATTTTGCATGCAAATGGATTGAAATAGAAAACACTATCCTGAGGGAGGTAACCCTGACCCAAAAAGATGAACATGGGATGTACTCACTCATAATTGGTTTCTAGCCATAAATAAGGGTCACAGAGTCTACAACTGGTGAACCTAAAGAAGCTAAATAAGAAGGTGAACCCAAGGAAAAACATATAGTTATCCTCTTGGCTATGGGAAGCAGACAAAATTGCCCGGGAGAAAATTGGGTATTGGGGGTGGGGTGGGATGGGGGTAAGGGGAGACGGGGAGAGAAAAGGGAGAAGGGAAGGATGCGGGAACTTGGGGAAACAGGGTGACTGGGATAAAGGAAAGGTGGATAGGGGAGCACGGAAGCACAATTCTTAGTTAAGGGAGCCACCTTAGGGTTGGCAAGAGACTTGAACCTAGAGTTGCTCCCAGGAGCCCAAGGCGATGTCCCCAGTTAGTTCCTTGGGCAGCTGAGGATAGGGAACCTGAAATGACCCTGTCCTATAGCAATACTAACGAATATCTTGCATATCACCATAGAACCTTCATCTGGTGATGGCTGGAGATAGAGACAGAGACCCACACTGGAGCACTGGACTGAGCTCCCAAGGTCCCAATGAAGAGCAGAAGGAGGGAGAAGATGAGCAAGGAAGTCAGGATCACGAGGGGTGCACCCACCCACTGAGACAGTGGGGCTGATTTATTTGGAGCTCACCAAGGCCAGCTGGACTGTGACTGAAAAAGCTTGGGATAAAACCGGACTCTCTGAACAAGTGAACAATGAACAATGAGAAGCCAAGGACAATGGCACAAGGTTTTGATCCTACTTCATGTTCTTTTTTTGTGGTACCCTAGCTAGTTTAGATGTTCACCTTCCTACACATGGACAGAGGGTGGAGGACCTTGGACTTTCCACAGGGCAGCGAACCCTGACTGCTCTTTGGGCTGGAGAGGGAGGGGGAGAGGAGTGGGGGGAGGGGCAGAATGGTGGGAGAATGGGGAGGGAAATGGGAAGCTGGGAGGAGACTGAAACTTTTTTCCTTTTCTCAATAAAAAAAATATTTTATACAAACATTTGAAAAGTAAAACATATTTGTAAACACATTAGCTTCCTAGTAATAACAAACAACAAAGAAAGTAGTTTGAAAGAGACACAGAGAGAAAGATGTTTGTGATTTAAAAATATTTAAATTTAAAGAAAACCCACAAGATTCCATCATGGTTGCCTTCAGCTTCCTCTCAGATCTTGAAAGTAAGACTCAATTGCTATTCACACCACAAACACTGGACATTCGATAAAAAAGGTTTTCGCTGAATCTAACCTGAAATTCTCCTTCCAGAGATTGAGTATTCATAGTATGTTGTAATAAGAGTGGCCGGGCTGCGTCCCCAGCACCCCAGCCACCTGCTAGCTTATGCCCCGAAATAATTACACAGAAACTGTATTCTTTTAAACACTGCCTGGCACATTAGTTCCAGCCTCTTATTGGCTAGCTCTTACATATTGAGCTAACCCATTTCTAATAATCTGTGTAGCCCACGAGGTGGCTTAGCAGAAAAGATCTTAACCTGTGTCTGTCTGGAGTGGGAGAATCATGGCAACCATCTGACTCAGCTTCTTTCTTCCAGGATTCTGTTCTGTTTACTCCACCGACCTAATTTTATGTCCTATTAAAGGGCCAAGGCAGTTTCTTTATTTAACCAATGAAACAACAGATTGAGAAATGACCCTCCTCCATCATTACCCCTTTTTCTGTTTAAACAAAGAGGAAGACTTTAACTTTAACATAGTAAGATTACATATAACCAAACAGTTATCAAGCAAGAATTACAGTTACAGTATTTATATCTATTTTATCCTTTATCATAACTAAGGAAACTATAATTATCACTAACCATTCTTCAACGCCATCAAAGATTCCAGAAGGATATAATATTACCTAAGCAAACAAGAAATCCAAAGCTCTAGAAATGACAGAGATGTCTCGCTGCCTGTACAATCACCCAAAGTTCCTCTGTACTTTTGGGGCATCCATCTTCAGCCTTCAGGCCTATAGTATAAGGCAGACATTTCCATGAAGCAGGAAATTTCAAAGACAGTTCAGTCACTATCTGCTGTATCATGCAGAATGTCTCACAAACTCTTTCGTGAGTCATGAACCCCAAAAGACCGTCTCACCTTTAGGCAAGTTCAGCAGTCCTCTCTCTGCGGGTTCTCTGTGTCCATTTTATGCAACAGTCCAGGCAAGAGCAGTTTCTTGCCCAAATAGCTATCAAGCTCCATAAGGATCCTCTTCGATGCCCATCTTCCTCTTGAAGTAGCTGGTGCTGCCAGGAGCATACGTGTCTCTTTGTCATGAAAAGCCCTAAGTTATTAAAACATTTAAAATGCCATATTCTGCAGTCTTTGAAAGATATGAAGAATGTCTATCTAACTGAAATGTATCTCTATATATCTAGAAAATCTAAGTAACATGACTACAAACTTGACTATTATTTATGATTTTCCATCAACAACCTATATTCCCTAATTATACCTTACATTTTAAAAATGAACTACACAATCACAATACCTTAATCAAGATCAGAAATATATATACATATAACAAAAATGACCTTAAAACCCATACCAATTCAAATTATTCATACCTATATCATTTCCCTCTTTAAATGTAAAAGAACATTCATAAACAATATTTTGGGAACATGGGCACAGTTTTTTTTGTCTCCAAACTGCTTCCTGCTGAATGGGGGCGCTGTTAATCAGATCATTTAGGGTGTAACCTGTGTGCCAGGTTTATCTCAGTTGGCAGTTGAGTGAAGTAATTTTTTGAGGGTGTTTACAGCAACTTTTCGGGAGGTCGTGGTCTATCATACCATATAGGGATAGAATCAATCTACAGGGTCTGGTCCTCTGTGAAAACAAAAGAAGATCCTCTCCAAAGCATCATATCCTTAGACCCAAATTTTGAAATTGTAATACCCTTATATCCATTCTGGTTTAGCTTGGCAGCCCATGTAATGAAATGTCTCTCTGTAGTTAGCTCCTTTACAGTCAAAAATTTTAAAGAAAATACAATGTACATAATCCAGACTCTCTGTGTCTTAACCTGCATCTGTGTCTGGTAGGAGAATCATGGCGACTCCTTGACTCAGCTTCTTTCTCCCAGCATTTTCTTCTGTTTACTCTGCCTACCTAATTTTATGTCCTATTAAAGGGCCAAGGCAGTTTCTTTATTTAACCAATGAAACAACAGATAGAAGATGACCCTCCTCCATCAATAGTATCTGAAAGTACTATTTATTCTGAAAAGGGAGAGAATCAACCAATAATCCTATGTGTTTATGACTCCAATGAACTCTAATGTGACCAGTATGAAGTACAGTATTGCTTCCCATATATTAGTAGTATCCAGCAGTTGTTTAATTGGACATAAGGTTCATTCAATAGGAGAGAAATTACTGGTACTATAAACTTGATCAACTACCCAGGGATTGGGAGTTCATGGATCATAGAGGATAGTCTACTACATTCATTTTACTAGACGAGAATAATGCTAAACTCCATTCTTAAACTTACCATTATAAAGATAAGTCAGTAAAACCCTTGGCCTTCATTAAAGAATCTTCTCTTTACAGCAAATGAAAAAAGTTACAGAATAACACAACTAATATTGTTAACAGTTGATCATATGAAGCTCAGTACCAACATATACATCTATAGCACATCTCCTACACCTACATCTGATAGGAATTATCATGGGAGAGGGCCAGTAAAGATTGAAGAGCCAGGAGACCATGAAGTCTTCTTTGAGATTATGTCTCCTGAGAATGACAGGGAATCTTCATCATGATTCCTCAACAGTATGGATGACTAAGCACTTGAACAATGGAAATATCAATAGACATGCAAATAAAATCTGCACTAGTGACCTGGCTCCAGTCCTAGTGCAATAGTCTCACAAAGATTGGGGGAAAATACAACTAATAGGAACAGATTTAAGGTGACTCTGTGCAAAGGAACCCATCACAGACACTACTCACATGGTTAAGAATGTGAGAGTAGATAAGTAAGGGACCTAGAGGCAAAATGATTATTCTGCTAAAGGATCATAACAAAATTGTCCCTAAGAATATTCTGTTGTAATTGTAGGTCAGTGTCTTGCTCAGCCATTGTCAAAGAAGCTTCCTCCTGCAGTAGATGGGAATAAATACAAAGACCCACAGCTGAACACTGAGAGTTTGAAATCACAGGTCATGCACCACCACCAAACCATACAGACACATCAATAGTCTAAAGTCAGTGCTTATGTAAGTTGTCAAGTAAGGGAACAAATCAATTACCTATGCATCTGTGATGACAATAATTCTTTAAATAAGTTACATACTATTTATTTTCAGAGCTCCCACAGTTTCATTAAATGTATTCTGGTATAATCAAGACTTCTTGAATAATAACAATCCTTGAAATTATCTGATCATAATTCACATTAGAAACACTGCCTCTCATTGTATGAAGTGACCCACAAAGAAATTTCAGAAAATTAAGGGGTTACGAAGAAACCTGGTGCTAGGGAGATTCCCATGAATCCACAAGAATGGCCCTGTTAAGACTACTAGCAACAGTGGATAGGATACCTGATCTGATTTTCTCCTATAATCATATTAGTGACTACCCTAATTGTCATCATAGAACCAACATCCAGTTACTGATGGAAGCAAATGGGGTGATACTCAGCCAATCACTGGGCTGAGCTCCTGAACTTCAGTTGAAGAGAGGGAGGAGGGATCATATGAACAAGGGTTCAAAACCACAGTGGGGATATCCACAAAGACAGCTGGCACAAGCTAGTGGGAAAACACAGACTCTGGACTGACAGCAGGGGAACCTGCATGGGACCAAACTAGACTCTCTGAACATGGGTGACAGTTATGTGGCTTGATCTGTTGCTAGCAGTGAAACCAGGACATTTCCTGGGTGCATTAACAGGTTTTTTGGAGCCCATTCCCTAAGATGGGATAACTTTCTCAGACTTAATGCAGGGGTGATGGGCTTGGCCCTTCCTCAATGTCAGACTTTGTTAACTCCCCAAGGGAGGCCTTACCCACTCTGAGGAGTGTATGGGGAAGGTGGTGAGGTGAGAGAAGGAAAGGGAAGGGGGACTGGCATTTTAAGGTAACATGAAAAAAAAATTAATTGAAAAGAAAGAAAATATTCATCTAATATGCATAGGAAACACATGACAAAATATGTGGATGTTCCAAGTTTCTATTCACCTGCCTTGTACCAAGTGGTTATTTGGGTCCCCATAGAATAAGCTATCCTTTATCTGGATTTCTTGTAGTAGTCCAAACTTGTTAATTCACATGTGAAAAATGTTTATCGAAAGAATCTTTTTTTTTTTGGTTTCTTTTCACCACCTGAACCATAATAAGAAAATAATGGCAATAATTTTTATTTTTATATCAGATAATTACATCATCAGTATTTTTTAATCTTTAGAACTAATGAGTAAATATACTAAAATATTGAAATATAATGTTTTCTACCTATGTTGACCTTTGAACAAACTTCTACATTTACAGAAACTTTACCCTGCATGAATATTTCAGACTAACTGGTGATGTGGAATTCCCCTCTGTATGCTATGAATATGTTTTATTACTGTTGGTTAATAAAGAAGCTTTTTTTTGGCCAATTGCAGGGCAGAATGTAACTAGATGGGAAAACTAAACTAAATTCAGGGAGAAAGAAGGCAGAGTCAGGCTGGCTGCCCAAGAAGCAAGATATGAGGTAACAAGCCATGAACCTTGTGATAAAAATATAAAATAATAGAAATGGGTTAATTTAAGATGTAAGAGCTACCTATGAATATGCCTGAGCCATTGGCCAAACATTGTTGTAATTAACATTTTTTGTGTGATTATTCAGCTCTGGGTTGCCAGGAAACGAAAGCACAGTCTTCATTTATGAACCTGGAAGGGTGCCTCAGAAGACAATAAAAGTTACTGCCAAACCTGAAGACTACAATTTGAAACAAGGGGTCTGATTGGTGGAATAAGAGAACCAACTCTTTTAAATTGTCCTCTGTCCTACAGTGAGGCAGATTTATATCAGTGTGCATACACACATTTAAATAATTGTAATTTCTAAACTTTTGAAATGATCTCAGATCTCTTTCATTAAGTAAATAAATTTTCTTACTAAATTTATAAACCTTATAAAATATTATGGATAGCATAGCATGGCAGATATAAACAGTATCTGACATGATTTCTAAGAATTATCATCATCACAGCAAGATTGAATCAAACATCCTCATTGATCCGCACAGGAATTTTGTTCTTGCTTTATAACCTGAGCTACTAAAAATGACTTTTCTTTGGTATCTAAAGAGTGAAATACTATGGACTGAAATAAAAGTAAAGACATCATATTTCTATTGAGTTATACAGATTCACATGTTAAAGTTGCCCTGTGTATTTCCCTTCAAAGGCTATTCAGTAAAGCTTAAAAGGCAAGTTAAAATGTTTCCTCTCTTCTGGTGTCACTGCTAAAAATACTAGAACATCAAGAAAAGTATTTGTAAAGGTCCCTTTTAAGTATAGTGTTATATTTTCAGTTCATCTTTCTCAGTAAATGCAATGCATACCCTAAACACATGAAGGAAAATCAGGAGAAACTTTGAAAAGTAAGTAAAGAAACAGGAAAACATCAATAATTTACTAAAGCTAAAACCTTACTTGTCTAGGATTCAACATAAGAAGAAATGTTAAAACTTTACCTTGTCCAAAATACTAATAAAAGTGTGAATCAATTCTGTATCATTCCTTCTCAGTGGCTCTCCCCAATGCATTCGTAAAAACATTGACAACCATTATTAGGAAATTATTTGTCTTATAATTCTAGACTTTATTTAGGTTGTGTATGAAAAGGGGTGTATATAGATTTGTGGGGGAGGAAAATGGAAAAGATTGACTATTCATTTTAGTGTAAACTAAGATACAAAACACAACTAAAATCAAATTTTTCATGTCAGTTTATTCTTTGGGTTCCTCAGATGTGATGTTGGCTGGAACCTAGTCATTCTGGCAAAGAAACTGACAATGCTGTGTTTATATACTTCAAAATTGAATGTGGCTGAATTGAAAAGTTGTAGACTAATTTGTATGGAAGAGGAAATTTCAAGACACTATTACCACTGGATAGTGGGAAGCCAAAGAGAGAGGCCCATAATAAATGTGAGTAGTACTATTTATTTTGCAAAGTTCCTAGGACAAAATGAAAAGAAGGTACTCTTGCTGAGCATCAATGAGCCTCCCTCTCTGTGTGCTCACTGCAGATGCAATGTGACCAGCTGTCTCAGGCTTCTACTGCCATGTCTCTTTACCAGGATGGACCATCACTTTTAAAACCATGATCCAATAAAACTTTCTCTTCTCTTAAACTGTTTATCTTAAACATTGTCACAAAATAAGAAAAATTAACTAACACAGACAAGTCAGGTCATTCTTGTAATGAAACTTCCTTGTGATGTGTAGTCCTTTGGATACTGTTTGCAAAACAAAATAATGTGAAAGAATTTGAAACTGTAGGCAAGATAAAATATAAAAGAATATGAACAAAATTAAATGGCATGTACCAGAAAGAGTAAGGGGAACCACAGTATTAACAGAACTGCTTATAATAAAAACTGTTCTTAGAAAGTTTCAGAGAGGGACAAAAATTGTCTTACTAACTGGACTAACAAACATTCATGTTAGATCTTGATAAATAATCTATGTTCCACACAAGTCATTAGCAGTTAAACGAGGCATTACTCAAAAGTAGTAAGATAATGTTTTTGGATGAGTAAATTTCAATGTTGCACAAAATCTGGGCTATAACATGGTTACAACTAAATTATCTTAGTCACATATATAGTAAAAGACAGAAGAAAGATAAGGGAAAATGCATCTTAATAATAAAGAGTGAATTTGAAGCCATAAATAAAGTAGGTGTGGAGAAAGAGATCACTGCGATTAAGAAGAGACCTTCATCTTTGCAACAGGACAAGAAAATTGCTTCTAGAACAAGCCCTCACTGATGAAAGTCCTGTTTTAAACAATGAAAATGTGTTTGAAAGAAGATAAATTTATCTGAGAATATCAAAGAAGAAAATCCCAGTTCAAAACCAAATTCTTACATTTCAGGTCACATAGAGGTTACTATAACTGTGGTAGAAAGAAGCTGAACTACATTTTAAACTCATAAAATTATGAGCTGAATCAATACAAAATAAAGCAATTACAGGATGAAGGAGATTTGTTTCCAGATTCCAGAATACTAGACAATGAGCCTAGGCAATGGAAGCTAGGATCAAATTTCTTACAATAAATTAATTTATGTAAACTAGTGGAGGTGAAGCTTATGTTGCAATACTGACCACTGGATGTTGGAGATAACTGCCCCCAATAGAGATCTGCAAATCAAACTATTGACATGGAGTGTAGGTGACCCCAAAAAAAGTCTACACTTGATACAAGCAAAACTGAGGATACAGAGATACTTGACATTATTAAAGCTCAAATGATACCGTCAAGAGCCCAGATGCTAGAAATGGAGTAATGAAATTCTGTATTTACCTGGTTGGCCTCAGCCTTGCTTTTGGATTTTCCCTGTTACATATTTATAAATTGGTGGGCTTTGAGATCTCAGATGCATAAGTCACAACTGGTCTGTCTGTCTCTCCGTACTGCCTGCAAATCAAGATCTAGAACTATCAGATACCTCAAGAATACCAAGTCTGCCTGAATTATGCCATGCTTCCTGCTATAACAATAATGGACTAAACTTCTGAACTGTGATACAGCCACAATTAAATGTTTTCTTTTATAAGAGTTGTTGCAGTCATGGTCTTTTATTTATATGTGTATCACCATGTGGCAGTGACTTACCAGCAAAGATTCTGCATGTCTGACTCTGGTGGCTCCACGGTGGCTCTCTGACTCTGTTTTCTTTCTACCAGAATTCAGTTCTGTCTTCTCCACCTACCTAACTTCTGCCCTATCAGGCTAAGGCAGTTTCTTTATTCATTAACCAATGAAAGAAACATACAAACGGAAGGACTTCCTACACCAAAAAGTCTTTAAGAAAGGAAGGAAAGAAGGAAGGAAAAAAGGAAGAAAGGAAGTTAAAGTAAAGAAAAGAAAAATTTACAAAGTAGTTAAATATAGGACTAAGATAAAAAACACTGAAATCATTTACATACTCGGTAATGAATAACAATTGTTAGAGATGACAGAATTGTTAACATGGGACAATGCATATTTAATAGAGAAAACTAATGAGGAGTTATTTATCCTAAAAGTAAATTTGGAAATCTATTTTGAACTATAAAAAGGAAAATTAATAATATTGAAAAGTGATGGAGGAGGGTCATCTTTCTATCTGTTGTTTCATTGGTTAAGTAATAAAGAAAACTGCTTGGCCCTAATAGAACAGAAAATTAGGTAGGTGGAGTAGATGGAACAGAATGCTGGGAGAAAGAAGCAGATTCAGGAGTCGCCACGATTCTCCCACCCAACACAGACACAGGTTAAGATCTTCCCTGGTAAGCCACCTTGTGGGCTACACAGATTATTAGAAATGGGTTAGATCAATATGTAAGAGCTAGCCAATAAGAGGCTGGTACTAATGGGCCAGGCAGTGTTTAAAAGAATACAGTTTCCATGTAATTATTTCTGGGCATAAGCTAGCCGTATGGGCGGCCGGGTGCCTGAGACGCAGCCCCGCTGCTCTTACTACAACAGAAAAGAATGCTACGAATAAGTTCCAACTTATTCTGTTCTAACTTATCTGTTACTTGATTTTTCTTCTACGTTTTTAAATTCTAGGATTCAGTAGATACTTTTGTATTGTGAAGAAGGACACTTAAAAGAAATCCCACACTAGCTCAGAATTGATTATAATGGAGGGTTATTTATTTAGGGATAGTCTCACAGATCACAATCCTCTACTGGACCAGGGAGCAACAACCAAATTCCGCAGCCAGAAAAGAGGCCAGACATGCTCTTTACATTGGCATATATAACATAAGAGGCCACACCCAAGTGGGTGGGTAATTTAAAGGCTACTGGCAGTAGGATTTCCTACAGTAATATTGAGTTTTACAGTTACTTTTGTGTAATTTTGAGCTATAAATTTCATTAAACTCAAATTTTCTTTCACTGCTAGAAGTCACAACAATATAAACTGACATAAGGTAGAAAACATCATACATAAATGTGAAAATATTGGTAGAAAACATGACTTATCTAGAATGTAGATGCTAAAACTCTGAATTCAATATTTTCATGTAAAATCATAGCAATAATGTGGTTTATCAGCTAAACAATAATATTCTAGTTATAATTTTTTTATGGTGAACATATAGAAGAAAAACATTTCAGTGTTCATAGTTTACTGTTATTCACCATCAAATCAGCAGTATTTCCTATAATAAATATATATAATAGTGACCTTTATATAACTAATATGCAATTTTAAAATGGAAATACATTACTCATATAAAAATTAAAATATAATAAAGGATATAATAAGATTTGAATCAGAAATGTAAAAACAAAATACATAAATATAGTATAGGCACCTTTATTGATACCTTTTAAATTTTAACTGTTTTATATTTGAACAATATGTAGTATTATTATATTTAAATTACTTAATATTATTTATTTATTTTTACTCAATGTAATTTCTTTATTAATTCTCTGAGAATTACACATTATGTACCCTAGTTCCACTCACCTCCCAGTTCTCCCATATTCTTCCCTCACCCCTGCAGCCCACTCCCAAAAGAAAATTTTAAAAAAATCTCAAACTGAAACATAACAAAGCAAGCAAGCAAACAAATAAAAACAAAAACAAAATAAGCCAAAAAGAAAAAAAGAAACGAACCTCTTTGCTCTTCCATCTTTTCTGCCTCTCCAACCCCTCTTCCCTTCACTTTTTCTGGAGGCCTTGGGAGCTGTGTTATGTGTCACACTGTGCACCCTTTTGTCCAGTCAGCTTTACTAGCAAATGTTCACTGCAAGAATCACTGGTGTGGTTCAAGGCCTCTGCTGTCTGGTACACCATCATCACCAGATTCTCACCGCATCTCCTCTGGGATATCCCACGGTTGCCCCAAGTTCCAGAGATCCTGTGGGTATTATTCCACAGGACAAGTCCCTTCTGAAGCACCTGCAGGTCTTAGAAAAGGTAGCTGTTAGAAAAGGCCAACCAAAGACCAGGCTATGGGCCTAGATGATAGATAGTTAAGCTGTTCAGTCCAGACCACTGGAGCAGCCTCCCTCAGGATACTGGGCAAAACCAACTCCCAGATGCCCTTCAGTTCTTTCTTTCCTGTGGTGAGGGGTGAGACAATCTCTTCAGAGTGCAGGGGCCAGCTCTCTTTTAGGGACAGGGCCAGATCTTTAGCTGCAGTGTCCCTGAGAGGCAGAATCAGCTTTCTCAGGGCCAGTGAAGAAACGGTGCAGGCACAACCTGGCCCTCTGATTTCATCATGCATCGTTGATAAGGTTTCCTTGGGGTGACACACGCCACAAATAACAATTAATATTACTTTATATCAATCGTTTTTTATTCATTTCCTCCCTTTGGTTATTGAACCTGCTGAGCTTTATTTTGTTAGACCCCATTACTTTAGTAAAATTTTACATCTTGGGTTTTACTGTTCAATGTGATTTTTAACTGGACTTGCTTTTTTGTCACTGACAAATTAAAATACATTTTTATCCCCAATTCTGACATGGATACATCTTTAGTTTGCTAAATATTATAGAGATAGATAATCATATAAAATGAAACCAAAATAAACCCACACAGCACTTAATGACCTTTAAATTTCAAAGGTAGTAGAAAATTATTATGAAAAAGCAGTTCATAACATTGAAGGAGTAAATCAGTGCACCACAAAAGTGTTTATATTATGATACCATTATCATGAGAACATTTTTTGGGAAAACATTCGGCTATCTCTAAAGCCAGAGGTATTGGACATCTAAGTCAAACAGTAGTTACTGGATACAGTTGCACTGACAGAAGAACTCACAACAGCTGGGATTGTATGCACCAGTCCTGAACAAGGTCACCCAGCAAAATCTCAGCATAGATGAGGGAGGAACAGCCCTAGCTAAGGAGATGCTGGCTATGGGTGGATAATGGGGAGAAAATGCCAGTTTTTTTCAATAAGTGGCCCCTGGCTCCTGAGGTGACCCATGTTCCCGAAGACTGTCCTCTCCCTAGGAACATACTAGCAGTGCTAACTAGACCATGTTGAATCTGGGGTGACAGTGGTGCACAACTTTAATCATAGCACTCAGGAGGCAGAGGCAGGTAGATCTCTGTGAGTTCGAGGCCAGCCTGGTCTAGAAGAGCAATATCCAGGTCAGGCTCCAAAGCTACAGAAAAAAAAAAACAATAGAAAGCAAGCAAGCAAGAAAGAAAGAAAAAGAAAAATACATGGATTGGATTGGAAAGGAGTAATAGTGGGGACATGAGGGAAGAATTTAAAGAAATGAAAATGTCCCTTTTTCTGATCAAAATATACTAAAAACATGCAATTTTTATTTAATTGATGCAAGAATATCATCATATAAGAATCATATTTATCAAAAATGTGTAACTGATTTAATTATTTATATCAAATAAATTTGTACAATAGGTTTAATTAAAGCTATGTGATTTTAACCAGCAATCTTCACCAAGTATCCATAGGAAATAGCAGATGTCAAAAAATACTAGAGGTTTTGTTCTCATTGGGGAATTTAAACATAAAGTGTGGCAAGTCAGCTTACTACATAATTTCTGTGAAGCCACACTACAATTTGTGTGTGTACATATTTGCATATATCTATATGATATAGTAACAATTTACATCATAATGATCAAATTTGAAAAAAAGTTTGAAAGAAGAAAATATCTAATTTTTATTCTTTTACTTTAATAATATCTTCAAATAATTCTTCCCAAATAGATATATTATAATTAAAAATATATTTTCATGAAACAGATAAACAACAAATTTATTCTACATTGCCATTTATAGAAGGTTGGGTGCTGCTCTAGTTTAACTCTTCCCTATTATTAATTTTAAAATAAATTATTTCAGTCCTGGGTAAAATGAATAATACAACCTTATCTCTGCCTAGTGAGTTTTGGCAAGTAATGTATTCTCAGACATAATAATACATATATGAATGGATCAAACACAAATGATTAATCTATCAGTTAAGGAAAAGGATAGAGGAGAAAGGGGAAGTACATTTGTCTAGATAAAATGTTAAACTCAGCTACAAAATTAGATAATTAGGTAAGTTCCTGTGTGAATTTACTACACTTTGGATTAAAAAATACAAAGATTTTGAATCAAGATATGATCAATATATATTTGGATTTTCTTTAACTATTTGTTTCAAGTAGGGCTTGCATATTAATATTTCAACATCCATCAAATAAACAATTGGTCTGTCAAACTGTAACTATAGGACATTAGACATTTTGATTAATTATATCCTTGTAATTATGCATCCAAATGAAGGTAGAATTGGATTTAATTTCAAATGTGTTTCTTTTTTTGTTTGCTTGCTTTTTACAAAACAGTGTTTCTCTGTGTAGTTTTGGAGCCTGTCATGGGACTAACTTGGTAGACCAGGCTGATCTCAAATTCACAGAAATCCACCTGCCTCTGCCTCCTGAGTGCTGGGATTAAATATGTTTCTTAATTATTGTAGAAGTCTTAGTCCAAAAAGAGATATCAATATCCCACCCCCTTTCTTAGAAGCTCAAAGACACTCATGGAAGAGATGTCTGGAAAATTGTAAAAGTCAAAGATTTTAAAAGAAAATGGCAAAACAGTGTCTTATGAATGTAATGTGGACTTTATACTAATAGATTTGTATTCCCAGGGCTTACCAACACAAAATCATGTCAGTAAAATTCTACCCACAAATCCCCAAACCTGGCTGAGGAAGTATGGGAAGCAGATGGTTACTCGTGGAAGAGGTGAATCTGTTTTCTTCTGGGACTGGCCCCTGGGAAATTGGTGATAAAGTTCAAGCAGATTATACTATCACACATGGGTGAATAGGCTGTAGTAAAAAGACTCAGTGAGTTACTAAGGAATCAATAACAGTACATGAAGTTGTGATGGATGTGTTCGGATAGGGTTTAGGAGGATCTGTAGTGGAGGAGTATGGAGTGATATGATCACAGCATTTTGTTTATATTTATGAAAGTTAGGAAAAATCTTTCTAAATGTTTTCAACTACAGTTTTTACTAATTGATATGTGGATAACAATATCATTGCAATATTTAAAAAAGAAATGGATAGAACAGATGCTATATGGTAAGGTTTTGTAAATGCCATTTTTTAAAGTTATTCTTAACAAGTGCAGATTTCTTAGACTGTTGCATCATTTGTGTTCACATATATTAGCCTGTTATGAGCTGTAAAGATACATGTGATAAAGCTAGTTAGCAAACAATAATGAAGGTCTTGAATAAGGTTAAGGCACTTGAAAGACTACATATGGTAGGTTAACTTGGTTTTACCCACTTGAAATGGAAGCACTACCCTGCCTAAAAAGGAGTCAGTTGACTTAGTTGAATGTGATAGTTAATTCAGAAACAAACGAGGAAGATAAGAGATATGGTACTTCAAAATTCTGGCTTTCTAAACTCATACTTGTGATTAACATCCAGTCTGCATTGTTGACTTAAGGTGCCTTAGCAAACTGCTTGCTTGATGTCACCTCTAACCTCTGTAAAAGTGGACTGTCTTTCCATAAAATTACATTTGTCATTTAACAGTTATTTTGGTATTACTTTTTTGTCTTCATATGGAAAGTACAAGGTTTACACTGTGTGATATTTTGATTGTGTTCTAACAAATAAAGCTTGCTCGGAGTCAGAGGGCAGAGCACTAGCTCTGGCTACACTAGCTGACCATTGAGGTTTGGAGGACTGTAGACAGAGAGGAGACAGGAAGTAGTAAGGCAGGACTGAGAGAGGATCTTGGCCTTCTTGGGCAGAAGAATATCATAGGTGAGAAACCACTATGTCTGTTCCCTGATCTCTGATCATTCAGGTTCTTAGCCCAATATTTAACTTTTGATTTTTTAATTGATAAAGATCAATAAGATTAACATTGCAGGTTTAGATAAAATTTATGTTCTAACTTTATAAGACCAGAGATTTTTAATCAGAGTCATACTTCCACACACTAAGAAATATTTGGAAACCTGGAGATGTTTTTATGTTTTAAAACCTGTATCTGAACATGAGTGGACAGAGAGGAAGGGAAATGCCGCTACCATTCGCACTGTACAGTAACATCTTAACTCTCCTGTAAGGGTGTATACAGATGAAAATGTCAGGAGTATATACGTAATAAAAGAAAATGGCAGCCGGGCGATGGTGGCGCACGCCTTTAATCCCAGCACTCGGGAGGCAGAGGCAGGCGGATCTCTGTGAGTTCGAGACCAGCCTGGTCTACAGAGCTAGTTCCAGAACAGGCTCCAAAGCCACAGAGAAACCCTGTCTCGAAAAACCAAAAAAAAAAAAAAAAAAAAAAAGAAAAGAAAATGGCAATATAGCACATCCTGAGAGCCATTAACAATTAACTACTTACTATTCTAGGTAATAGAACAAGACAGTAAAGTTCCATGCTGATGTCCTGGAACATATTCTAATAATAATAATAAGAATAAATGGGAGCAAATGCTAAATTTGTTTTCAGAATAGGTGGTTAAAATAATTAAATTTAGTGGACACAATGTAAGCAGGCAAAGACATAGTGGTAGATGAGTGATAATGTTTGAAAATAAACACACAAATGAGCATCAGGAATTCTCCCAACTCTCTTTTCTACTTTAACTGGCTCTCTTCTCTGCAAGGACTTTGGTCATTGTTGGAGCATGAAAAGTTTAGAGGGAAAAAAAGCCATAACTTTCACAGTATTCATTAAGCATCTACCTGGTGACCTCCACACTGTGATTTGGTGAATTTGAAAATATTGTGTTTCCCAGAGATTTTAAAATTATAGCTTTTTTTTTCTTAGCAGTAACTGACATAGATTAACATATATAGTTCCTTCATTTTTGAAATGTTTTACTTTTATTTAAGCATTTCAGATTTAAGACCCATTCAAATGTACATTACTTAAGATAAAACAAGAGCAAAGGCTGAAAAGCAATCTAACAACCTAGGTCAAAACACAGTTGAGACAAGGGTGAGGGAAATGTCAAATCATTTGAAGCTAACTGGTCATTCCATGTAACTGTTGTTCATCAAAATCCCATAATAGAGATGGAGCCAAAAACCCTTCACAAAGTAACATGGACTGCATTATTATTTAGAGACAAGTAATTCATGAGATTAAGGTGCCCTTTATATGTCATCAGGAAGCAGTCAACCTAAACTGTAATCAATGTAAAATAAGTCATAAATTTGGATAATCTATGAAGGTATATTGGAGAAAAGAGCAAGCAAGGCTGTAAGATGAGCACAAATGAACAGTGGTCAGCAAGAAACCTTCCTTGCGACATGGTGGAAGGAAAGGGCCCGTCTGCACGGCATTCTCTCTGTAGGGTTGCATCTCCTTCTTCAGCGAGGAGTATGGTACCTGTTCAGCCAACACATGATTGGAAAAATTTCCCACTAGTGTTAACTAAAAAATAGAGAATACGTCTTTTCTTCCTTTTTTCTTTTACTTTTTTGCACATTCCTGTTTGCACTGAACCATTATTTCTGATTCAAAAACCCCATACAGTTTATTTTTTCAAAAACTTTTATTTTTAAATAAAATTGATTGCTTATATTTTGCTGCAAATTCTATAGCATAATTTGATTGTTTTAATATAAATATATTAAGGGTCTTAATTTCATATACAATTAAATCTGATAGTAAAATTGATAGTAAAACAATGTACTGCATTTAATTCAGGGTTTTGTCACATACTGATGCATATTCCCAAAGCACTACTGTTTAGAAAGCCTAGCTCTGTTTCCAGTTCGATAAAGGTAGATATTTTCCTAGTGCCACAAGCACTGAAGATTTTTCAATGTTAATTAACTTTTTCAATTAACTCCTTTTCTGAAATAGGATCCTCTGGCCACTGAGCACTAACCTTTGTGGTGATGGCAGAAAGAATCCCAATGCAAACCAGGCAGTTGGCATTCTTGTTTACAAACTAATCCAAGGATATTCATTGTATGAGGTTCATATTTGCTGGTAGTAATTGTCATAACTTCCATCATTGAAGGTACCAGATGCCATACCCTATGGTTTTGATTTCATAACACCACCCCATACAGCTCAGTTAGCCCAGGCTACTAGCTTTCACTCATTTCTCTTCCGGTTTAATTTTAATGCAGGAAATGAAGGCCAGTGAATGACATCAGAAGCACAGAAGGCTTGGATGATTTTTCTTTCTTTAACTACTACCTCTTCAAATCTTTTAAGTACTGAACTACTGCATAATCCACTTATACAATCAAAACTGTTACTAACTTATTTGTTTCAGCAGAGAAAGTTTAAGAAAGAAGTTATTGGGTCCTTTCCTTGTTGCTGAAGGCTTCTTTTGATTCTATTAATATTAATATTTGTCAGGAAAATCTGGCCTTGGGTTATCAGCAAATGGGAATAAATACACAAATATACCTCTCCTTATACAGATCTTTGAAGCATCATCACCTGACAAGTAATCATGACACAAATTGATCTGCGGGCATGTCGGGAGCACTGGAATTAGTGCCTGGTGTTCAGGGAAGCACCTTCCACTATCTAGTACCTCACTTCTTACCCCACCAGTCCGTAATTCACTTTAAAAACCATGAACAGCAGTCATTTCAAGATGCAATACCTCTATTGCTGAATTATAGCTTCTGGAAATAGAGCCGATGACTACATTCTGAATCAAGTATCCCAGCAGACAGGTTACTGAGGAAAAACTGTGGCCATAGCATAGGTTCAGACTATTGTGATTTTCCTGATGTATCTCAAGGATGACACCCCTGACCCTTCATACACACACACACACACACACACACACACACACACACACACATTCTGCTTTAATTAAAATTTGGCATCTCTGCTTACTAAGCAGCATTTCTTATATTATAGAATTAAAACCCAAGGGGGTGTTTCTGAAACAAGGTAGACTGCATACTAAGAATATAGTTTACAATATAGATGTATTTGACAATGTTGGGACAATGAAAATTCATAAATAAAGTTCCATCTAAGACTTCATCTCTTCTCACTGTGAATGACCAGCTTTCAGTATACTTTCTTTCATATACTTTGACCATTTGACTTCATAGCTATTATTTCATTAGTGTTTAAAGTAGTTTCCATTTATAGTATAAACTTAAAAATTATTTGCATGCTTGATAATGTATTAACACATAAGAAAGAAAAGTAGAATTCATGGTATATGTCACATGTATCAGACAACAATTTCACAAAATCAAACAGAAATCAGACAATCTTTTTTCTTAGCTAAAGATCATGACCGCTTCTTGATAAGTCTTGAAATGATTACTTAGACAACTTGCAAAGGAAGTGTGAGGGGGAGGAGGAAAGCTTTTTGTCCCTCTGCTCATTGCTGTCCCATAGTAGACCATGAGTAATATCTGCTCACAAGACTTTAAAACTGATGTCAGGGATTTACTGGCTATCCTTCACCTATGGAATGTGGAAGCCAATGGGCCTCATGTAAAACCCCCTTGTTTCTTATTGTTTATGACAAATTTCACACATATGTGGCAAAAAATTAATTATATATTCATTTAGCAATAAACTTAAATCGAAGCACAAAGCAAACATTGCTAGCAAGAGGGTAGGTCACATTATCCTACTACTATATAGTGTTTCTTTTCCTCTTTGCATGCTGCTTTTTGCTCATGTGTGACATGTCTCACTCCTCACTTCTTGTCTTTTCTGTTATTTAAATGTAATATGTTTTTGTCTAAATTTCTTTATGTCATTACATTTCTCTAAAGCATTGGGAAGGCACTATGAATAACCTAGGAACATGATAACTATTCATCTAACAAGATAAAGAGTCTAAACTTAAAAGTTTAATTATCATTGGGAAAAATCATTTTAAACTATTTCAAAGTTCAGAAAATAAGAGTATGCAAATATTTTAATATCATAGTTTTGTCTTTCACTGTTATTTAAAAGTAAATAAATTATTTATATTTCCATAGGCATTATTTTATATTTATCACACTAATGAAATCTTAGTAAATAAAATTTCAATTATCTTAAATATTTAAACAAATTAACTATTCATATTATTTTAAATTAGATGTTCTGAATATGTCAACAGTAGGTTTCAAAATCCCAAAATATAAAGTAATAAAATCTAATTTTTACTCCAGCCATATGACCATGCCTGATTATAAGAGAGTAACTTCAAAAGACTAGTCATACTGAATAACAATTAGAACTTTTTGATATATTAATTTTAATAATTGAAGTGTGAGCCAATTCAGAGGTTAACATAACAACATTTGATAAAGGAATGGCAAGTATTTCTTTACTATACTATCAATAGCTTTCCAACACAGGGGAAGGATTTTACTAATGTTGTATTGCAGGGAGGAGATGCTAGCGTTAATAGGAAGCAAAGATATTTCTTATTTGACAAATGAAAGAAATGTCATTCTGGTTCAAATCGTGCTATTTTTTAAAATTTGCAGATCTCTATATCACTTTTGAAGCCTTCAAAGATGTCTTTCTTTTCTAAAATATTCTGGCTGGCTTTCAGCATTCTTTATTTTTATGTTATCTCACATGATTCGTTGTTAAGAGACACTTCAGGATATTTTTCATAAAATGTATCCAGTTTACATCCTTGGGTTTATATTATTTTTTACACTAATGCAGCATTATCTTTGTTCCTTACAAGAAATAAAAGTATCTGGAGAGTGTAAAGCTTCCCAAGGTCGTTGGCCTGTGTCTTTCCAACTCCTCAACCAGGTATTCATTTTTCTTTGTTTCTTGTCAGTGCGCCGTGATTTCCTTCACTTCTGTCTGTGCCTTTGCTTTTATTAGCAGAAAATACAGCTCCAGCTTTAGTGCCATGTGTGCTATAAAGGCAGGATTTTCAAGGATTTGACAACTCTCATATTTCCCAGAGTATTCTCAATGTAACACAGAAACAGTTTATTACTGTTAAGTAGTGACTGTCTCTCCAGCTTGAACAATGAAGTTCTCCAGGTCGATATTTTATACAATGATACATTTAAGGAAGCATTCCTCTTCAGCATGGCACTAAAACAATGCCTGTCACAACACAGATCTATGTATTATCAATCTCACAGGCTTCCACAATCAATCTAATTTACAGGGCAGGGAAAGTGTAATATGCTGTTCAGTTAAACCAGGAATTTTCTTCTACCAAAATGTTTGTAAAGACACATAATAAAATTATTTACAAAGATGAGTTCCTACTGTACAGCATGGAATAAATCCAACCGTCTGTGATCAGCGCTCACAGCTGTAGGATAGTGAAAGGCATTGTTCTACCGGGTATGAAAACTCCAGTCCCTAGCTTCACAAAACCACTCAGGAGTGAGACAACAGAAAGACAGACACGCATTAACGTGTGGCTCCTACAACCGCAGCATGAACAAATAAATAAACCCGAGCACAAAGCACGGTTTACAGAATCATTAAAAATCAAACGCTTTCATTTGAATATTTCATGACAAGGGACTGTTTCTAGGGGAGGAATGCTTCCATGCTGGTCAGACAGAACTAGATCCTAGCAAAGAATAAATTTTAACTTTTCTGAAGAAAGAGAATTTAGGCCACTTCAGTTTGCAGTGCCAAAATGTACATCTGCATCTATCCTCTTGGCAACAGAAAGCAAGCCCCTTTGGAGCTTCCAGTTTGTCCCAACACCTGTTAAGGCTCTGCTTGCCCTCAATTCCAGTTTGTATCTGGCAGCATTGCAAGTGCATGCAAACTGAAGATGATTCCATGGAATAAAGAAAATGTACCTTGGCTACAACTGAACTTTTTGTTTTCCTTTTTTTTTTTTCTTCCTGTATGTTTCAATCCTGTTGCAAGGAAAGCCTCCCTGAAAAGGTCTTTTCAGTTCTCTGTTTTTGAGGATAAGTTTATTTCCACGGGAAAAACAGCTTGATTTAGGATTTACTTGTATTTTTTTATTTTTTATTTAGACTTACTTAGGTTTACATGATTGTGCTGACCCCTGCTTAACATTTTCATTGTGTTCAGAAACAGTAAATGGAAAACCGTGACAAATACCTCAGAACAACACACGCTGAGGTACTTCTCATATTTTTTGGTTCCTTTCATTCTTTTATAATTCCACTTCCTTCCCTCCCTCTTCCTCTCCTCTCTCTTTCTTTGGTTACTCTCTTCCTCCTCATATCTGTCCCAAATATCAACTCTTAGAGGAAGGGTAGGCCACATGGAAAGACTCATTAAGATATTCTGTAAAATAGAACTAGCTTAAGTCTCAACAACAGCCATGAGTGACATGCTCCTAAGTTCATCTTAACATCGTTAGGTGAATTGTAAATTCTAACTTTTCTTTAAAAAGTTAAACCATTTCTACCAAGCCATTAACAAAAATCTAATCTCTCAAACTAAATGCCTTAATAATATTCATCTGTGTGACCTACTTAACATTGGAGCAATTTGTTACCAAGCGATAGATGGCTCACACATGTCACGTTTTACTCTCAAAGTATTTGTGTAATTTTGAAGACTAGATTTTTTCTCTTTATTACTCATCTATTTATTTTGCATACTGACTCCCTCCTTCCTCCTCTGCTAGTCTCTCCCCTATTCCCCCCTCACAGCCCTAATCTCCTCTTCTTCAGTCTCCATCTAGAAAAAGGCATATCTCCTATGGATATCAACAAAACAGGTTATATCAAGTTTCAGTAAAACTAAACACCTCCCCATGTACTAAAACAGGAAAGGTGACCAAGTATGAGAAGCAGGGTCCCAAAAGTCAGTAAAAGAGTTGGAGACAACCCTTATTCCCCCTGCTAGGAATCCCATAAGAGGACCAAGTCACACAACTGTAATACATATGTAATGTGCGTAGTTCAGTCTCATACAGGATCCCTGGTTTTCAGTTCAGTCTTTGCTAGCACCTATGAGCCTAACTGAGTTGATTCTGTGAGTTTTCTTGGGCTTTCCTTGATGCCTTTCTTCTCCTCCTCTGCAGGACTCCCAAATTCTACTTAATACTTGGCTGCAGATCTGTGCATCTGCCTCCATCACTTTTTGGATAGTGAGTCTCTGAAAACAATTGGGCTAGGCACCAATCTGGTCACAGGAGATGGCCAATTCACAGTATTGCTAGGGCTCTAAGCTGGGGTCCTCTCCATAAATATCTAAGAGAGTCCCCTCTCACTAGGCTTCTGTATAACCCAGAAATGTTCCACCAGAAGTCCCCCTCAGCAAGCTCCCCTTCAAGCCCCTAACCTGATTGTTTATGTTCCCAACCCCACCTATCCTCAGTCCACTCATGAAATCTCTTCTATTTCCATTTCCCAGGAAGATCTGGGTGCCCCCATGAACTTTCCTTATTACCTAGTAAAGACTAGAATTTTAGTAGCTTTTATACTGTATCTTTTTCTCAACCAAAAAAACTTTGTCCCATGATAAAAGCATTCTCCAATATGTCTGTCCATCAAAACTGTTGTCAAAAAACTGCTTCGTATTTCTAAATTTTACCATTGTAATATCTTCATTGATATTAATGAAGTACTTGTACAGTTCAAGATGTATTTGGTTGGGAGTCAAGAGAATAAAAATGTGCTCAGATGCCACTATAAAACATTTATCTAGAAGAAAAAAAGAGTCATGTGATGTTGCACAGATTTATAGGTGCAGAACAGAGGCTTGGAGAACTAATGATTTGGTAAGGCTCTCTAGACCTCAACCTGCTCTGGGCACCAAAAGCTTGGCTTTAGTGGCAATGATTTTTTATCAATTCCAATTATTAATGAAATTAATACTCATATAGAGTTCTTTGGCTCAAAAGTTTGTGTAACACTAAATAAACTCAGGCCAGAGAATGATAAGATGAAGTACAGTTTATCCAGTATAATTATAAGCAAAAATTGGAAATAGTATGAAATTATTTCTAATCCTTTTAACCTCAGGATATTTTTTCTCAAAACAGAATGCTATATTGAAGTGGCTCACAAACAAAACATGAATCACTGCATTGAAGAGGCATTTCTCTTGAAATGCAAAACCCAGGTGCTTTTGCTAACTATTCCCTACTTAGAAGTCTCAAGGAATTGTTGCTGAATCACTGTTGAGATCCACCAAGGTGTTTAAAGTGATTCTACCTGCTGCAATTCCGCCTTACAAACAAAGCGTTACAAAACATGTCTCAGTTTAATATGACTTAGAGATGGTATATGTTCGTTGCAGTCTGTCCATTTAATGGGCATAGACCTAGGTGTCACAAGTCTTTTAACACAATGTTAAAAGACTTTCAAATAATTTTATAGATCTATGTTTTCACTGTTTACACCCAAAATGGAAACTTTAAAATTGGTGGTGTTTGTATAGCTAAAAATATTCTGCAAAAATATTGGTTCATTGGGGGCTGGAGAGATGGCTCAGTGGTTAAGGGCACTGCCTGCTCTTCCAAAGGTCCTGAGTTCAATTCCCGGCAACCACATGGTGGCTCACAACCATCTGTAATGAGGTCTGGTGCCCTCTTCTGGCCTGCAGGGATACACACAGATAGAATATTGTATACATAATAAAAAAATAAATAAATAAATATTTAAAAAAAAAGATTGGTTCACAATTTTTCTGGGAACTGCATCTATTTGTGCTTGACCAAATTTCCATTACTATCTCCATTATTCAAATATTTTTCAAACTATATCAATTTTATGTGCTTATATTTATAATATGATTCTTAGTTCTATTAAATCAGATGAAATCTAGTCATTCACATGCTCAGATTTAAGTATATATGTATATTAAGTATGTTAAATATATATGTGTGTGTATGTATTATGTGAGATTCCCCTCTGTATGTTTTGAATATCATTGGTTAATAAAGGAACTGCTTTGGGCATATAGCAGAGCTATAAAGGAACATAGCTAGGCAGAGAAAACTAAACTGAATATTGAATGCTAGGAGAAAGGAGGTGGAGTCAGGGAGAAGCCGCGGAGCTGCCTCTGGAGACAGAAGTGCTGAAACTGCTGGTAGGCCATGACCTCATGGTGATGCACAGATTAATGAAGATGGGTCAAATTAAGATGTAAGAGTTATCCAATAAGAAGATAAAACTAATGGTCCAAGCAGCAGCTTAAATAATACAGTTTTGGTTTGATCATTTCGTGGCTAAGTAGCTGGGACCTAACTAGTGGCCTCCTCCTATTTTCCTCAACAAGACCCTTGCTTACTCTACTCCTTAAATGTACACTACAGAATATTTTTCTCAATCATTAAAATTGTATTGCTGAGATAATTCTACATCTCCCTTCCATTTGGGTTTATTTTCTCTATCAATTGTCATAGTTTTCTAGATTCAAATCTCTGATATTTAACATTGGCATTTCTTATCATAACCTGTTGCAAACCCTGCACACCAACCTAAACGAATAGCAGTGCGTTCTTCAAAAAGAACTGAGAAACAAATTTCTAAAATAAATAAAAATAGCTGAAAAGTAATTAGAAAGAAATGCAAGAACTGTTAATATCTTATTACTTTTAAGATATGTTATATCAAGCCTAATGTACTTTCTCTGAGATTTCCCAAAATTAAAACCAGAGAAAGGAAATGTTCAGTGTAGCCAAAAGATCCTTACTACAGAACTGACCTGTGATCAAAACATTATGCATACTCTGTGTCATTGCCTTCCAGAGAAACCACATTTATTCCTGGAAGTAATAGAAATGGTTTTAGCAGTAACAGCAAATGTTACATACCATATACATAGCAATGTGCTTATGTTATTTAATAATCACAACAACCTAGGGGGTAGGTACTACTTCTATTTTCCTCAATTACTAGATGACAGAATTGAGGCAGAGATAATTTAATTATCTTGCCCCAAGGCCCACAGCTGGTTAACATTTCTAGGATATCAAGCCAGGCAGTCAGTCTGTAGAGCCAAATTGTGAATATTATTCCATTACCACATCAGTAAGCTTTTCATGAGTATCTGTAGCAATAAAGAGCACATAAAGCATATGTGCATTTTCTCCACCATCACGCCACTCGAATGTCATGGGAACTGTAAAGGACTTTCTGTATTATGTTACATGCCTAAGGTGTGCATTTCCTTTTCTTTTGTCACTTGCTGCTTTCAGTCCCCACCTTCTTCCTGGGACTTATGGTTCTACCTCTGCACATATTTGCTTCATCGAATGGAATGGGTCATTGACTCTATCCAGATGTTATCACTTTGCCAATGATACACTGTTCTGGGTACCATGACCCCTGAGGTACCCAGAGCTTTTAGTAAGAATCCTTTTTGCATATGCCTTCAGCGAAATGCAATAATCTAACCTGTTTCTGCCTTACTACATCTTTCTAGATTAAGAAAGACTGTCATTTGACTGTGTCTTTCTATCATTTTGAATTACAACTATTCATATATCTAAAATGATCAGTGAAGATAGGTATGTCATTCCACATGACTTTTAACATGCACCATCCATTTTCTTTGACAAACAAACTGATCTGAAGTTTCTCACACCTCGTTCCATCATTAATTATCATGCTCAGAAAGGCAATGTTTATAATCTCCTTACTAAACAGGCTAAGAAGGAATTATCAATTTCATTTAAGAAGTGTGTCAGCATCGTATGTTCAACATTTCCCCTATTTTTCTAAAATAGTAAGTAGTGAATTTTTCATAGTAAAGTTTTCTGATGCAATTTTACACTGTTATCTCAGTATTATTTAATTTTACCTTTAATTTGCACATAGCAATTTTGCACACATATGATATGCATGCAATATTAATGTAAATATATACCTTTTTCAAATAAGAGTCATGGATATGCTTATCATGCCAAGTCATAAGCATTTTGCTCTGGAAAAGAAATAAAAATAGTCTCATGTAACTACTTTGAAACATGACTTTATTTATTTATTTATTATTTATTTATTTATTTATGGTTTCTTTAGACAGGGTTTGCTGTAGTTTTAGAGCCTGTCCTGGAACTAGCTTTTGTAGACTAGGCTAGCCTTGAAGTCACAGAGATCCACCTGCCTCTGCCTCCCAAGTGCTGGGATTAAAGACATGCACCACCACTGCCTGGCTGAAATTCTTTTTTTTTTTTGAAATTCTTTATTGTTAATAACAACCATCCTAATGTGAACAGAATTCTCAAACTTTGTCTACCCTTACTACTATTTGGTACCTATTGCATAACTCCTTATTTTTCTAGCATTCTCTACATTATCACCAACACTTTGTGGCTACGATTTTACTCTCAACTTCTGTAAGAACAGATTTTTTTTAGCTTACATGATTACATATGATGACATGTAATCATGCAGTTAGTACTTTACAAAATTTTCTTTATGAATTACAAAACTTTCAATTTTCCTATGTTCTAAGTTCCTATGTAAATTAAAACTAAGCCCAATAGCAAATAGTGTCTATAATAAAGCATGCAAATGGCCATTATATTTCAAAATTATTGTTTAGTTTTATTCTATAAATAATATATATATATATATATATATATAATAAAATGACACTAGTGGGCATGCAATTAATTCATGGCAAATTACAATCAGTTGTTCTTTCAATTAAGACATCTAGAACGAGAGTACTAACAAGTATTTATCTATATTAAATTAATGATGATAATATGTCAAATACTTGTTTATTGGGAATTTTCTTTTGGGCTCAATATCTGAGTTTTGTCTCAGAAACATAAGTTTAAAGCTCTGTGGAAGTATCCACCACCAAAAACAAAACAGAGGTAGTTTAAAAACATACCGATGTTTTTAAAAAACGAAGCTGAAATCTTCTGACATTAAATTTTGTAGGTTTATAAGAAAGTATTATAGTATGAGATAGCACTTAATGAAAATATATTAAGAAGATGGTACAAACATTAACAAAGAAAATATCACACAATTTGAAAACAGCCTCTGTTTTCAGAAAACACAATTTCATGTGCTTTATATAACCTATAAACAAAATACATGTCAATATACAAAATAATATTTAATACATTATTATTAAAATGAGAATCCAGTACTGTTTTATAAATAATGTTAAATACCATCATTAATATTCTTAACACATCATTTAAGATAATAATACTATCTGCTAAAGTTAAAAAAAAAATCTAGGTTTAAAAAAACTAAAACAATTAATGATAGAGCATTACAGAGATTTTTTCTCACTTACAAAAATTCCTTTATGGGACCACACAGGTCTTCAGGACAGAATTTAGCATTAAATACTGTCCTAAATGAATGAGCCTTCTACATCAACAGATAAATCACAATATTCTTCATCAAACACCAATTTTGCATTCATTCAAATCAAATTCCATTGTGCAAAACAAGCTCTGTTCACAAAAAAAAAATCCACAAAAGAGACATTGAAGTATATTATTTTTGTGTCCAGAAAGAAATTTCTGTGAATAGCTATGATTGGCTATTATGCCACTGTATGCTTATAATTAGTTATCAAAGAATGTTGTCTTCATTGCAAATTGCAAGACTTAATTGGGACACTTTTTAATGTATGATACATGTTATATAATATTCTTCTACAAAGGTATTATTTGTTAATGGTTTAAACAAAAACTAAAATACACATAGTTGTATAAATAATAGTTTATTTGCAGGTTCTGAAAGGTATTAAACTTAAACAGTTAAATATTATCAGAGAAATTACAAGAACTTATCAGTGATTTACATGATCTGAGCACTGATAGAAAAAAAAAACTTATAAGTCATCACTGAAACACTAATTACATATTGTATAGTTAGCCAGAAGCAGTTTACCAATAGAAAAGCAAAGGTAATCTTGCCAAAAGTTATCTTGACCTAAGAAATCCTATGACTAAACTCTCTTCTCAAGTGATCTTTACTTTGTCAAGATGATAGTTAAAAGTCACTAGAACAATACTTTTCTATGAAATATACTAGAGACCTATATTTCTTGCTCAATATTTTAAAATAAAAAATAATTTTATATCATTATTATAACTTGATCTTTAATTTTTTTATTTTAAAATTAATGTAGTGGCATTTTGTTTGTATTTTAATTAATAAAGCTTGCCTGAAGAACAAGGAGTAAAACAGTCCCAATGGCCAGCATTATAGACCAGGCAGTGGTAACACATGCCTTTAATTGCAGTATCCACACTGGTTACTGAGCATCAGGCAGTGCAAGCCTTTAATCCCAGTAGTGCACATCTTTCATCCCAACCATAGAGAAGATTGTAAAACTGGAGGAGATATCTCTTAGTCTCAGTCTCATTCTGAGAGTCCTTAAGGCAAGATTGCCATTTACGGACTGAGGTCGAGATAAGAGCCAGTGCTCTTTGCTATTCTGGTCTTCAGGTTGAACCCCACCATCTGTCTCTGAACTTTTATTAATCATGCCACAGATCAAGATCAATATTTTTGATGTGGGGTTCCACTCTGTATACTGTGACTGTTTTGGGCTTATAGCAGAGCTAAAGGAGAATAGAAACAGGCAGAGAAAACTAAACTTAATGCTTGGAGAAAGGAGACAAAGTGAGAAAAAAAGCCATGTAGCCCCACCGGAGACAGACACTGGAACATTAGCCAGTAAGCCACAGCCACATGACAATAAACAAATTAATAGAAATAGGTTAAATTAATATGTAAGAGTTAGCCAATAGGAAGTGAGAGCTAATGGGCCAAGCAGTGTTTTAAAAAATATAGTTTCTTTGTGACTTTTGGAGGGCTAAGTGGCCAAGAACCTTTCTCCCTCCAACAAATTGAATCCAATGTGGTTGACTAAAATCCACTTAAAACCTGAGAGGGCTTGAAAAGGAATTCTAGACACAAAAAATACAGAATTTAGCACAGCTTCTTGCTGTTTGCTGGTGGCATGCCATAGTTCCTTTAAGAGAGGTTTTCCTGACTCAGGCAGCAGAAAAAAAAACATGCTATTTTGGTTTTGTTTGTTTGTTTTTTTTAATTATGAAACATTTTTATTGCTCCTTCCAAAACTATATAGCTGGATTTTCATATAGATTTTTTGATTTTGATCTTTTTTTTCATTTTTATAATTTATATGCTAATAATAATGAGGCAAACTATCATTTTTCTACTTTGATGATTGTTTTAAATAATGTAACTGTTTTTATAGAACTTTTATTAGTATGAAACTAAATGATATGTTTCAAGTCAACATGAGAACTTACCCTCAGAGGAATATTCTGTTGTGTTTGGCAGGATTCCTCGATTTGTACACAGATCTAACCTCCTTGAGCATTGTCTAGCTTTCCATTTAGTGTTCTCATCCCTTTGCATTCAGAAAGCTTAAGCTGACCTCAGAGATCCAACTGCCTGAATTTTCAAGGCTTGAGTGAATATAATTCTGTTAACAGTCCTTTCCAGCACTCATCAAGCTGCTTGAGATAAACCATGCTATTCTGAAGCAGTGGCTTTTTGGGCCATGCTACCAGTGGGACCGCTGGCTCTTTCAGGTGACCAAGCATTTGAATAATGTTTTGAGCAATGTGCTATGGCTCTCTTGGTGACAACAACACCAGCTGTATGCCTAGAGATGAGGCAGTGTGCATGGTTCTCTGAAGCAGCAAGTAGTATCTCATTGAGAGTTATAAAAAGAAATAAATTGTTAAAAAATAAAACAAAGTCTTTAAAGTGACAGAGTACAGACAGTCATATATTAAAAGGAATAAAGAAAAATAAGCCAGAGAAAGATGGAAAATTCACAGAAGGTCTGGATTATGTATGTTATTGTGTTTTCATTGAATTTTTTGACTATGAAGGAGCTGTACAGAGAAACATTTCATTTTATAGATTGCTAAGCTAAATCAACATATATACTTTAAAGGTATCTTGATTTCAAAATATGGATCTTAGGATATGTTGCTTTGGAAAAGAGGTTCTTCTTTTGTTTCCACAGAAGATGAGAACCTGTGGATTGCTTTGACACTAATATTGTTTGATGGACCAAGATCCCCTGAAAGGTTGTTATGAACACCCCTCAAAAATTACTTCACCCATCTGCTCACTGAGATGAACCTAGCACCATGAAACACTTGATTAACAGCACCCCCAATCAGTAGGAAGTAGTCTAGAAAACTATGCCCATATTCCCAAATATTGTTTAAAATGTTTGTTACATTTTAAGGAGTATATGCTATAGAGATTTGCATTGGTATGGATCTTGGTTTATTGATGCAAATTTAAGGTCAATTTTGTCATACTCTGTATATGTATTTCTACTCTTGATTAAAGTATTGTGTTTGTGAAGCTCATTTTAAAATGTAATATAAAATTAAGAAATATAGGTTAATAGATAATCATCTACAATAGTCAAGCTTATAGTTATGTTAGTTTGAATCTGCTCATTCCATTGCAGGCCTACTGCCATTTCTTTGACTTCTTATGATGATGTATGAAGAATAAGATATATTACCCTTATTATAATAAACTACTTCCTCCATAACAATATCCTGTAGTTCTACCTACTCTTCTCTGAAGAGAAAATAGATGAGAAGTACTAACACATTACACTGCCTTGAACAGATATTTTCTATCTAGGTTTTCAGTGGTCAGATAGAGTTCTTGCCACTTCAAAAGCTGAATATCTAGTCATGACTGTTTACTACTTGAATAATCAACAACAATGTAATAATGGTATTACATCATCAGGTATCTCCAACATATCTATAGGCATTCTTCAGGCATCCACAAGGTTTAAGTGGAAAAAATGTTCTGTGTCTGTGCTATAGCTTGTACTATTAGTATATGTAGGTATCAATCTACTATCAAAGAGAATTTCAAATATTCATTTTAAAGATTATAACCTTTCCAAGTTGATGGTTCAGGGGCTTAAAACTTTACAGATGGAATTGACTTGAAATACTATTATTTTTAATTAAATCTTCATATATCATACATATTAACATTGTTTGTTTAAACCAATTTAATTATAAACTCTATATCATTTTAGCAATGTTTTTTAATAGGAGAGATAGTTATAATCCTGAAAGATTCTTAGCTCATGCTCTAACTTCTCCTTAGGATCTCAAGAGATTTAATGTGTCAGTATTACTCTCAAAAAAGTCCCGGCTACAGGGTTTCTCTTAATATTTTACCATATAATTTCTTCATGTCAAGGATCTTCAGTCACTTGTAACATTCTTTAGAAGGGAGGTTCCACAGACTCGGCACATTTTTTGCATTGTGTTGTGACTTAATATAGAAGGGATTTCACTAATTGATACAAAGCAGTCAAGAGGACATGCAGAGGATTTGGTGATCTGGCTTGATATCATTCCAAATCAATGTTAAAATTTAGAATTCAAAGTCTTTGGCCTCGGTCTGAAAAAGCATGGGATAAAACCGGACTCGCTGAACATAACGGACAATGAGGACTACTAAGAACTCAAGAACAATGGCAAGGGGTTTTTGATCCTACTGCACGTACTGGCTTTGTGGGAACCTAGGCAGTCTGGATGCTCACCTTACTAGACCTGGATGGAGGTGGGTGGTCCTTGGACTTCCCACAGGGCAGGGAACCCTGATTGCTCTTTGGGATGACGAGGGAGGGGGACTTGATTGGGGGAGGGGGATGGAAATGGAAGGTGGTAGTGGGGAGGAGGCAGAAATCTTTAATAGATAGATAGATAGATAGATAGATAGATAGATAGATAGATAGATAGATAAGAGTAACTAAATTAGAGAAAAACATTTTCTTCTTTTTAATGTTTTCTTTTCTGGTATATATTTGCTTGGTTTCAAGAGTCCCTAGTTAAGCCAGGTATGCACTACTTAACAAGGAGATTGCATTTTGTTTATGAACAACATTATTGTTTTTATAAAAATTCTGAAGGAATATGTGAGAAAAATAGAATTAAACAATATATTTGAAAATTAAATATTAAATTGTGAAATAAGATAAGTTCTAAATAAAAGTAAATCAATATAGAAACAAAAGAAATATACATACTGAAAAGATAAAGTAGATATTAGTTCTGAAATTTATGCAAACTAAAATTCTAGTTTTATTCTAATATTCTAGTAATTTCTAGCACTTGAAAAAAGACACTATTACATTTTGAAATCAATATGAAGATTGAGAAGAATACTATGTTACTTATGACAGACAAACTATATGTATATAAAACTGAACAGTTTTCTTATTACCACATTACAAATTGAAATTTTGGTATGGTAGTGATGCCATTTTATTAAATTTGCTAGAAGGCATATGTGGCTCTAGACTAACATAACAGAAAGTTCCAGCTTGCTGAGTTAGCCTAGAGTTAACCAAGGAAAAGTTGAGTTCTCAGAAATACATTTGAATTGTCACGATTTGTTAAAACATTTTAGCATGTATTGAGAATTGTAGTTGGTACAGTTAAATAGAAGAATGCTACTTAGTGTAGCAAAATTTTCAAAATATTCATATGACTGTTCTCTAGAGTATGTTAAAATATTAATTTTAAAAACTTATTATTTTTATATGGAAACATTTAGTATATATTTTTAAAATTTAGAAGTAGCCACAATTTATTATATATTGTTAAACAAATTAGAGATGAATGATCATATTCTGTCCTAACATTTGTTAAACATGTAAAAAAGCTGCATTATGCAAAGAGAAGTAAAATGAAATGATTCGTGTAAAAGAAAAACAAGTCCTAGAAATATAATCAAACTTTGTTTTTAACTAAGTATATGAATGTGTAAAATGACGCACAATTTAATTATACAATAATTTGAAATTTCAAAAGAAATCATTACTTTAAAAATGAATACTTCTATACACCAGACCTTCTACATGATTTCAATAAGCAATTGAACCTCAATTCTTTGACCACATATACAAATTGTCTATTTTCTTAACATTTGAAATAAAAGTAAGGAATATATATATATTTGAGTTTAGTCTTTAAAGCTTTGGTTTTTGGAAAGTAATTCAGGCCATCACATTCATTTCTGGAATCTGATTTCAGTGTAGAAAATTTAGACATGTTATTCCTTTCCAAATGAATTAAAGTACATATTTGTGTAACTACTTTTGAATGCATTTGCAAAGAATTATTCAAAGTGTTTATTCAGATGAATTATAATGCCAAAACAAAAAGCCAAGTTTTTGATCCAGTCTTTTCTTGCGAGCTGAGAAATGGATTTTCTCTGAAATGATATTAACAAGTTGGTATCTTTCATCCTTTGAAACGTCTTGGTGTACCATGCCAGCAGTGTCATCTGACTTCCCTGTGGCACACCAAGCTACAGCATGGGCCAAACAAAACCTTTGAATTCACTTTTGCTTAAATGAAGTATTATTTAATTCATGATGGGAACAATGCGATGACATTTTCCAGTTTTAATATTTTACCTCCACTATTCGAAAATGTTCATGGAAAATAATAGAATGGAGTGACCTATGGTCAAAACTGTGCCGTAATTCATTTTTTCCAAACCAACCTCAATAGCTTTAATGTAGAGCAAACCATCTGTGACAGTTGTTCTTCATAAGTCTGCTGTTCTTTATCAACTATTCAAGACATTTTTGAAGCAATAAAAATGATTTGTTTTCTCATACTCAAGAGAATCACTGGTTCACTTGGTTCTCCAATCATATTGTTATGGGCTAAGTGACTTTACTCCCTGTCACGTGTTGAAGCTATAAGCATTAGAACCTCAGCATCTGGACTTTTTTAGAAACATGGTCTATATAGATATAATTACTTAAACTGAAATATTACCATACAATATGACTGCTGATATTAGAAGATAGGAAACACGGACAGATACTAGTACTCACTGACAGCTAAGTTAAGAGTCAGACTAAGTGAACCCATCCAGGAAATGCCTAAAGTTACAAGAGAGATTACAAACAGGTTGTTCCATAGGTCCTTCACAAAAAGAATGACTCCCTGAAACAAACCTATTATCTTGGACACTTATGTAAAATAACCTGGACACTTATGTAAAATAACCTGCTATAACAGCCATGGTAAGCTAATATTCATGCCAGGTACTTATTACCATCATTTGAAAAACTATATAAAATGAAATGATGAAAATCAGAAGTACAACAAATTATCTTTTCTGAGTTAGTTATATAAGGAATATGAAGTCCTGAGGAGTTATTAGATTATGCTTGGAAATGTTTTCTATATTTAAAAATATAATCTTTGCAGTACTAGCAGTAAAATATTTTAAGATTTTAAAAATATGGTGTCAGGTTTATACTTTCACCTTTTAATTTTGCATCACAAGGCAGTTATTATTCCATTTTATGTAAAATAATATGACTAAAATTGTGATTATCTTTGAATTTCATTGATGGTTTTAAACATGCATTTATGCTCAAATGTTGAGTTTTGCTATATGTTTGCTTTTCACAACGACATGTTTTCAGTAATGGTATACTATACATATTGAAGATGCAAGAATGTTAAATTTCTGTGGTTAAATAATTTCTACAAGTTCTTTTTAACATGTGATTATTTGGACTATTTGATAGCCATATATAGATTTTAAGTTTTATTGATTCATAATTAAGAAAAATCATTCAGAATTGACCAGGGATATCCAGCTTAGTGTTGAAAGCCTGCAGGATATGATGAATCTATAAAGTTTATATCCTGCACCAAATAAGAATAAGGTGTTGAAATCCACTGATTTACTCTTATCAAGTAGGCACATGTAATTAAAGCCTTTGGTGTCCAGCCCCAAGGCCCTCTCAGGGTTCAAATAGGATGCAACAGCAAGTGAAAGAGCTTAAGATTTCTGAAGGCAAATGCACTCTCTTACTATGTGCTTTTCCAAATCAGTCTCTTTAGTCTTCCACCATTATGCATTGTTTCCAGTTTATATAAATAGACACACACAAAAAAAAAAATCAGCAATTCTCTGGTTATAGGAAGTTTACAAGGTTTGAATTTTTCAGGGTTATAGTACAGATAAGAGTTGCACAGGAGACCACTTCCTACATATAACCACAGCAGCACAGACAATAAAGGCAACATTGAATAAATGAGACCTCCTGAAACTGAGAAGCTTCTGTAAAGCAAAGGACACTGTCACTAAGACAAAAAGGCAACCCACTGACTAGGAGAAGATCTTCACCAAACCCTGCAACAGACAAAGGTCTGATCTACAAAATATATAAAGAACTCAAGAAACTAGACTTTAAAATGCTAATTGACCCAATTAAAAAATGGGGCACTGATCTGAACAGAGAATTCTCAACAGAAGAAGTTCAAATGGCCAAAAGACACTTAAGGTCATGCTCAACCTCCTTAGCGATCAGGGAACTGCAAATCAAAACAACTTTGAGATACCATCTTACACCTGTCAGAATGGCTAAAATCAAAAACATGAATGATAGCCTTTGCTGGAGAGGATGTGGAGTAAAGGGTATACTCATCCATTGCTGGTGGGAATGCAAACTTGTGCAACCACTTTGGAAAGCAGTGTGGCGGATTCTCAGGAAATTTGGGATCAACCTACCTCAGGACCCAGCAATACCCAAGAGATGCCCTATCATACTACAAAAGTATTTGTTCAACTATGTTCATAGCAGCATTATTTATAATAGCCAGAACCTGGAAACAACCTAGGTGCCCTTCAATGGAAGAATGGATGAAGAAAGTGTGGAATATATACACATTAGAGTACTACTCAGTGGTTAAAAAACAATGACATCTTGAATTTTGCATGCAAATGGATGGAAATAGAAAATACTATCTTGAGTGAGGTAACCCAGACCCAAAAAGATGAACATGGCATGTAATCACTCATAATTGGGTTTTAGCCATAAATAAAGGATGTTGAGCCTATAATTCGTGATCCTAGAGAAGCTAAATAAGAAGGTGAACCCAAAGAAAAACATATAGTTATCCTCCTTGATATTGGAAGTAGACAAGATTGCTGGGCAAAAATTGGGAACTGGGGGGTTGGATAATGGGGGAAAGGGGAGATGGGGAGAGAAAAGTGAGAAGGGTAGGATGGGGAGAGCTTGGGGAAATGGGATGGGTGGGATAAAGGAAGGGTGGATATGGGAGCAGGGAAGTATATATCTTAATTAAGGGAACCATTTTAGGGTTGGAAGTTGTCTTGACGCTAGAGGGGTTCCCAGGGGTCCAGAGAGATGTCCCCAGCTAGGTCCTTGGGCAGCTGAGGAGAGAGAGCCTAAAATGGTTTATCCTATAGCCATAATAATGAATATCTTGTATATCACCATAGAACCTTCATCTGCCGATGGATGGAGATAGAGACAGAGACCCACATTGGAGCACTGAACTGAGCTCCCAGTGGGGCCGATCTAATGGGAACTCACTAAGGCCAGCTGGACTGGGACTGGAAAAGCATTGGATAAAATCAGACTCTCTGAAGATGGCAGACAATGAAGGCTGCTGAGAAGCCAAGGACAGTGGCACTGGGTTTTGATCCTACTGCTTGTACTGGCTTTGTGGGAGCCTAGCCTGGTTGGATGCTGACCTTCCTAGACCTGGATGGAGGGGAGAGTCCTTGGACTTCCCACAGGGCAGGGAACCCTGACTGCTCTTTGGACTGAAGAGGGAAGGAGAGGTGATTGGGGGTGGAGAGTGGGGGAGGGGGAAAGAGAAGGAAGGCAGGGAGGAGGCAGAAACTTTTAATTAAAAATGCATATGCACATAGAAAATAATTGATCCTCTATATTATCTATAAATACCACAGATCTCATATATCTCCTCTATTTGCTACTCTGAATGTTTTAAAGCTGCATAAAGCTAAAATTTAAGATAATATACTGAAAGTGTAGTAATATTAAAAATTGCTAGCATTCCCCTAGCCATAGAAAAAATAATATCCCAGCTATCTTTTAGTATTAAGGAGGAAGACAGGTTGGATTACATTAGCATCCTAATACATGTGATATGTAATACAATTAGCTACTGATACAGTCATTTAAGGGCATCAAAACTAGGTATATCAGTAAAATTTAAAATTAATTCCTTTTTGGCTTATGAAAGAAAACATAAAAAAGCACAAAAAATGTAACACTTAAAAAATTGGTCTAGCCGGGCGATAGTGGCGTATGCCTTTAATCCCAGCACTCCAGAGGCAGAGGCAGGCGGATCTCTCTGATTTCAAGGCCAGTCTGGTGTAGAAGAGCTAGTTCCAGGACAGAAACCAAAAAATAAAAAAGCTAAGGAAAAACCCTGCCTTGAAAATAAAAAAAAAAAAATGGTCTAGTAGCACTTGTTTGTTAAAATGTCTCAATTAAAGTCTATCATTTTGTATTGTCTTCTGTTTCAAATAAATAATTAGCTGTGTTCTATAAAAGAAAAAAAAGAGAAACACTGTCAGTTTGCTTTATGACTCAAGGGATGTATGACTTGCAGAGCAACCAGTCAAAACTAAGAAGTGAAAAGGTCATTTTAAGGGGTTTTAAATTTTAAGAAGGAAAAGAAGGAGTTAATGTATTATACCGAATTCCTAAGTGTGATTAATTAGTCTAGAAGTTTGTGATCAATAAATGTAAAAGAGGGGAGAAAAAACAGTGACTGGTCCTCCTTCATCTCTCCAGAGCTGTGGCTCCTGGTGACAGCATCAGGATCACCATGACACCTGGCATAAACTGTGGAAGGAGACACGTGGAGCCTGGTCCACATTAACATGTTTGCCAAATGTTAGCTGGCTCGAGGGGGTCTCTCAGATCTAAGAATTACATCTTTCAGCCTAAGAGGTTAGGAAAAAAGGGAATCTATGGTTACATAAAACAAAACTCAGGGCCTGACATATTCCAGATGCTCAACCAAATGGTGTTGTTTGTTCTCATGATCCCCATACGAAAAGGATTAACTTCCTCCAGAGATGGTCAAGTGATCAGCAGGCTTTTCTTGTATCTTTAAGGGTTAAGACACAAACAATAATTTTGTAGACTAAGATCTTGTATCTTAGTCTTGCATTTTACTAAGTTAAGAGTGATTGTCGGGTATTAATAGCCTGTTAAGGTTAAATCAGTGTTAACTGAGGTTGCACTTTCCCATATCTGCTGCAGGTGAATTCAGGAAGCCCAGTTCTCCTTATCTGTGAAGGCTGTGAATCAACAAACCCAGACATGCTGTACTTTCATTCTTGGGCCTATCTGTGAAGGTCTCAAATGTAATCTATTTGTGAGACTCTTCTTCTGGCCAATGTTCTACCATAAAAGATAATTGTAGGTAGCTGGTTTCTAAGTTGGTATTAGGGAATATAGCAGAGATTTGACTGTGGGAACAAAGGTTTTTGACTGTGGGACTATCTTCTCACCAGGCTCTCACAGTGCAGGAAAAGTCATACAATATACCAGTACATGGGAAGAAACTTTCCCAATAATTGATTAATACACTGCTGAAACTTTTGGGATGAGTCTCCTATAGAGGGAGAACACTATGGTTTCACATAGATTTACAGCAAGAACAGCCACTATTCAATAGGCAGTATTCCCAGCATCTTGCATCTGGTCTTATTTCTATCAGAATATTTCTCATGGGTTGACCTTCTGATTTGTCAGTTGAAATCTCAATAAATAATCCCATGAACTATAGCACAGAGCTGACAATTCTACATGACAGCAAATAAAAATATATCCTTCTGAAATTTTAAAAAAATCCCATTCAAGTCTCCAGAATTACTCTTTGTTTTGATGCAGTCTACATGCAAGATCCCCTCTTCACAACCTATCTCCATCCACAAAGAATTTAAACTCTTGGTGTGTATTGAAGATGCTCCAAAGTTTTTTAGCCGCTACTTTTCAACCTGTCCTTCTAATCCTTCTCCTTTGTAAATCCACCACATTTGATTAGAACCATGAATAAATAGTAGCAACTAAAGCATGGAACACCACTCAACAAAGAAGACACCAAATATGTATATCAAGAAATATTTCAAGCATCAAGACACTAACATGCCAGTACAGAAACATGAACATAAAGAAAAGACATGAACATAAGGCAATATGACTCCTCCAGAAAGCCAAAATGATGTTGTATTATGCCTAATAAAAACAATTCATTAAAACCAGAGGACAGTGACTTCAAAATTAAAATTATGAGTATGTTTAGGAATCTTAGAGAAGATATTCATAAATGCCTTAATAAGACTGTGAAGATGCAAACTGAAAGTTGGATGAAATGATGGAGACAATTCAAGACATGAAAGTAGATTTTTTTAAAAAGTAGAATCACTATAGAAGACACAGACTGATATAAAATTGTAAAACAAAAATTAAGATTATCAAAAAAAATTTCAGAGTTAAGTTTCACCAACAGATTGAAAGATATAGAAGAAAATTTCCATGGTTGAAGACAAAGTAGAAAAAAATTAAATATAAGACAATCTTGGCACAAAACCTACATGAATTGGGGACACTGTGAAAATACCCATTCTACAAACAATAGGTGTATATGAAGGAAAAGAAACCAGATCAAAGCCACAAAAATATTTTTAATAAAGTCATAGAAAAAAGTTCTCAATCTAAAATATAAGATGCATATTAAATAAAAGAAATATTCAAGGCCAAATATACAAAGCCAGAAAAGAAAAAATCCCCATAACATATAATAATCAAAATACTACATGTAGATAACAAATAAAGGATATTAAAAACTACAATAGAAAAATGTCACATGTAAAAGAAGAGCCAATAGAATAACACTTGATATTTCCATGAAGACTCTGAAAGTGAGATAGAGAATGCTGAACAGATAGTCTCTAATCAATAAAAGCAAACATAGATAGATGTCAGCCCATGCTACTATACACAACAAAACCATCCTTGCCATCAACGATGAAAGGAAAATAAATAAAAACAAATGCAAGCCATTCCTATCCACCAAATAAAGATTAAAATGGCACTATTATCTCATTAAACGAAACAAAGGTCTGTGACAAATACAGCACCCCCTCATTTAAAAAAACATCCTTGAGACTAAAGGAACAAAGGACATGAATCAACATAAAAAAAAAATTTCAGCAATCCCAGTGCCAACATCACCCTAATTGCAGAGAAACTCTATTTCCAACATAAGGAAGACTAATAAAATTAGCTTCATATTCTATTTACCTACTCAGTATAATCCTTGAAGCACTAGCTAGAGCAATAAAACAACTGAAGGAGATCAAGGGGATACAAATAGGAAAAGAAGAAATCAAAGTATCCTTCTTTGGAGATTATATCATTTTGTACAAAAAAAGACCAAAAAATACCCCAAACTTCACTTATGAAACCTCTACAGCTATTGAACACCTTTAGTAAAGTAGTAAGAAAAATATTTACATACACACAAAACAAACAAACAAAACCCAGTAGCTCCCCTATATGTCAATGGCAAGCATAGTAAGAAATAAAAAAGAAATAAACCTTTCATAATAATGTCAGAAAAAAACTAAAAAATAATCTAAGAAAAACTGTAACTCAATAAGTACAAGTTTTCTATAATATTAAAAATTATTTAAGACAGTGGTCCTCAACCTTTATGCCATGACCCTTTGGGGTAAAACAGCCATATCTTAGGAGTCACCTAAGACCATGAGAAAACACAGATGTTTACATTGCAATAAAGTAGCAATGAAGTAGCAATTTATTTGGGTGTCATCACAACATAATTAACTCTATAAAGGGTCATAGCATTAAGATGGTTTAGAACCACTGCTTTAATAAAAAAAAATGAGAAAAATATGAGATGGAAAGATCTCCCACAATAATGACATGGTAGAATTGATATAGTAAATTGACCATCCTACATAAAACAATATATACATTCAATGAAACTTCATTAAAATTACTTCACAGAAATTGAAAAAAAATCTTCAATTTTATTTTAAAAATTTAGAGTATTTTAAAGAATCCTGAGTAAAAAAGAGCTTGAAACACCAAATTTTAAATTCCCTAGTGTCTTTTCCCTCCCATATTTTGGTATTTCCATTACCTTGCCCAAGAAACGCTGTCTTTCCTCATAACTCTACTGTGATTATTTTCAATTTTGTTCTCATAATTTTGGTGGATAGCAGGGCATGCAACTGCCATGCAACAAGTGTTGAGATCAGGAGGAAACTAATTAGAGGTGATTTTCTCCTTCCATCTTCTTGTGGAGTTCAGGATCAATTCAGGTTATGAAGTGTGTCAATAAAGGGCCCTTCTACCTTCTGAGATATTGTTGGCCTAGATATGGACTATTCATTCTATTACACAAATCTATAACATTACTAGTGATCCAAATAAGGGTATATTGTACTTATTTTTATGTTTGCTTGCATAGTTTGTCTTATGAATGCAGGTACATGAATGCCAGGGACGATAAGTGGCCATAGAGAGACAACCTTAGGCATTGATTTTCACTTTCTGCCATGTTGGAAGCATTGTTATTTTGTCATTTGTTTCTGTGTGCAAAAAACTGTCTGGCTCACAAATGCCCAGGGCTTCTCTGGCTTGGCCTTCCTACTTGCTGTAGGAGCACAGTATTACAGATGTACAACCAAATGCTGACTTATATTAGCTCAGGAAACCCAAACTCAAGTCCTCACAGTTATGTCACAAATGCTTGGCCATTGAGGCATCTACTTAGGTATAAAAATTATTTTTTTTACCTATGAAACTATTTTTTTGTTTTTACTTGTAAAAACTAAATTATTTTATTTATTATTATTATATGACATAATAAATAATATAGTTATATATAATATAAAATAACTTATCATAAGGTTATATAATGTTATTTATACTTAATAAATAATACTTTACTATATGGTATTATATAATATAATATAATATAATATAACACATAATGCTTTACAATAAGGCATTATTACAAATAATACATTAACAAAAATAAAGAACAAACATATAATTATATATAATAACTTTTATATGTATCTTGTAAGATATGATATAAGATATTATATATACTTTATTATTATGTTATGCAATAATAATATATTATATATTATACATGAAACAATATAAGGTATTTATGTCTTATAATTGCTGTGGGACAATGGTTTTGTAGCCTGTAAAGATTTGTCACTTGTATTGGTTTAATTAAACAATGATTGGCCAGTAACCAGGCAGGAGGTATAGGTGGGACAACCGGAATAGGAGAATTCTAGGAGGAGAAAAGGCTCAGTTTGCAGTTGTCACTCAGATGCAGAGGATGCAAGATGATAATGCCTCACCAATAAAAGGTACCAAGCCACATGGATAACACAAACAAGCATTATTGGTAATGTAAGCTGCAAGAGTTAATTCAGAAGAACTCTGAGCTTATAGGCCAACCAGTTTATGATTAATGTAGTCCTCTGTTTGTTTCTTTGTGACTAAATGGCTATGCTACCAGGTAGGAAAGAAACCTCAGCCTACATATAATAAGAGGGTATTGAATAAATATATTTATAAGTATATTATATTATATTGTCATATAATATATTATCAAATTACAATTATACAGTTTATATGATCAGTAGTTCATCATTTAATTATGCATGTTAATATGTAAAATACATTTATGTATTATATACAGTTTACACTATATAATTATATCATCTTGTTATTGCTCTATATTTATTTCTTTGAAAATTACTTTTATTTTGATGTGTATGGATGATTTTCTTGCATGTATGTCTGTGAATTACATACATGTATGTGAATGGTATATATGTATCTGTCTTTTTTCTTTTGGTCTCCATCTTTTTATATATGTATACCTTCATATCATATTCATTTTAATTCATAGAATAAGGAATTTATATTACATAAATTTTAATGTCATAGTTCACCAAGATAAGATATGTGACTGCATTTATGAGAAAATTTTAACAAAAATAATTGTCACAACCTCAAAAAAAGTAAAAATCTTTGCTAATGCTAACAACTCAAATGCTGTCCCTATTTAATTCTTTATCACATATTGATACAAAAGTATTTAGAACTTCTTACACTTGAAAGCACACAGACACCATTATATCATCCTAGAAAGGAAGCATATTAGAATGTTTCAACCGTCCACATCATGGAAAACAGCATCATCTAATAAATGTGAAAGTGTCATAGCAAATGCATTCTTGACTATTTTGAAGAATAGGCATCTTCAGTTTAGCAGAAGCTAAAACCCCCCAAAGTCTTTTTTCATAAAAATACAGCCTGTGTTGAGACTACATGCCTCATTTTGAGAAAATAAAAATTGTCAAACGAAAAAGTGTCTTGAAGATTCTTCACTGTGGGCTAGACCTCACTGGACCATATGACTGTATATTTACATAAAAAACTAGTCATTTACAGCATTTATAGCTATGGACCCTAGTGCAATTGTTCAAAGACTATAGAAGATACACTTATTAGTAAAATAGTGCCATGGGTGATATAGGGAAACATCGTTCTGATTAGATTTGTGTCCTGTTTCACTCCTGCAACTTTAAATTCAGTAAAAAGGCTGAGATGGACAGAGTGCCCAGGAGAAAAGCTTTTGTTGCTTTGGTAAATATATATGATATGCCTAGCAAAGTATGCACAAAACATTTATGTCTTTGTCTGTTGTCAACATTTGTCAGAGAAGTTTCTCTTTCATAGTAGTAATTGTTGATAATGAATCATAACTGGTCAAAGTGGTAAGAATAAGTTATTGTTGAATGCTTAGCCATAAATTTAATACCTCTATCACTCACTCTAAAGCTTAGGGAATATCAACGAAGAATGAGTAGAAAGAACCAAAGAACAAGGATCTGGATATATGGCTCAGATGTAGAATACCAGTTGTTCTTGCTGAAAATCCAAGTACAATTCACAAAATACACATGGCAGTCAAAAACCATTTATAAATCTAATTTGAGAGGGTTTGAAAACCTTTTCTGACCTCTATGGGTACCAAATGTGCATGTAGTACATAAAAATACATTTGAGCAAAGCAACAAAACACAGAAAATATATAAATCTGAAAATGATTTAAAAATAAGGATGGATGAGAATAAAATCCAAAGGAAGTAGACCAGGGAAGTAATATTAAAGGTTTCTTCTGGGCATGAAATTGCTAGTGCACTACTTAACTCACTGAAGATGTGATAAGCTACACAAGATCCTCACAAATCTGAGTCCATGGAATTCAGGTGTGGAGATGGCTCCGACACATAAAGCTTTACCATTCCTAAGGATTTGTAGGCTATTAGTGGTTAATGAGGCAGGGGTGTTTCATCACCTTTATAGGTAACTCTAAAGAAATGTATTGCTGGAAAAATATATAGATATAAATATAGATATGGATGTAGATATAGATATGGATGAATGGATGGATGGAGAGAGGGAGGGAGGAAGAGATCTGTCCATAGCAAATGCTGATATTACTCATTCCTCCATTTACATCAAGGCTGAAAGATATGCCATGATCTTAAAGCTTCAAAATTTAGATTAAAAGACTTTAGATCAAAAAGATAGAGTTGGAAAATATTGGCTGTCATTCAGTGAGAGTAACCACAGTCCATTCTATCCAACCCTCTTACCCTACCTAACATTAAGAGATAAGAGAAGTGAAGTTTAAATGTGAATTTGTAGCAAGTTTACCACAGATTGTGTTCCATGGGGTTTTAAGTTATTTATGCATAGAAAATAATTGAAATATGATCTAACTTCTCCAGCCAGCCGGATTCTAAACATCATTTCAAAAATCTAGACCAGTAACTCTGCCTGAATCACCCCTCTATGAACACTAACTTCACTCTAGTCCTAGCCCAGACCCCACATCCAGAGGCCACGTCTAGTCTGATCACTTCTGTCTCTGTGATGAGCAACAAACACAAATAAAATTTTAAAAAAATGGCCTGGGACAGAAAGTTTTGAAAATAAGAGAAAAATTGATTAGGAAATATCTCAAAAAATTGTTTATCACCTCCAGAGAGTACAGAAATGCAAATCAAAAGAACTTTGAGATTTCCTCTTACACTACTCAGAATGGAAAATATCAATAGAACAACTGACAAAAAGAAGCTGAAGAAGGTGGGGCAAACTGGAACCATCATTTACTGTTGTTATTGCAAATTACTCAGACCATTATAAAAAGCAGCAAAGATAACCCTCAGATGGGCAAAAATCAATCTACTGTATGACCCAACTATTATGGCCCTTGAAATGTGCCCAATGGACTGGAAATCTTACTTAACATAAACTTGCTTAGCTGTTGCTGCTCTTCTTATAATATATCAGAAATAGAAATAATTAAATCTCCTACTAATGAATGAATAACAATCTTGTGATAAATACACACTGTGGGATACTATTCAGCACTAAGGAAAAGTGAAAAGATGACATTTTCTGGCTAATGGATGGAAGTAGAAGAACTCATATTGAGTAACCCAGAGAGAAAGACAAACACTGCATGTTCTCTCTCACCAGAGGTAAGTAGCTCAAACCCTTCAGATGTAAGTAAATACCCTGTAGTGCATGCAGAAACCAAGAACAAAAAATGGAGCCACTGCTGTGATTGAGATATGTGAAGGAGTAACCGAGAGAGTAATAACAAGGTACACATGATCTGATAGGTATGGTGGAAATGGAAAAATGGGAAGTGCTAATAAGGGAATGGGGAGATAAGTATAGAAGAAGTAGGGAGAACTATAAAAATGATTATGGAAATTCGTAAAGAATCATATGTAATACTAGTAATTCTACTAATTCTGAAATGCCTATAATGCATGTGTATATGTATGTATTTAATATTATATACATATATGTATATAATATTGAAGGGTTTGTGATACCTCAAACAATATGATCTTCTCTATTTGACCCATTAACATATTCATCCATTGTAATGATATAGTTGAGTTATATGATAGAATTATTTTGAGAGAGAAAGACAGAGAGACCGAGAGTGACAGTGAGAGAGAGCAATAAATTTTCCAATTTTGACCAAGAGTGACCCCTCTAGGAGCCAAAGATTAACTTACTACATTCTCAATACTAGGCAATTGTAGCTATAGGCTTTTTTGCATCCTGTCTCACAGTCACTTATAAAATAATCACTCAGAGGCTTAATATTAATTATAATTGTTTGGACAATGGCTAAGGTTTATTACTAGCTTGGTCTTATCTTTAAAGTAATTCATTTATATTAGTCTATATTTTACCACATTGCTCATGGCTTATTACCTCAGATCTGGCTTCTCTGGTAGCTGCTGGCATCTCTCTTGACTCTGCCTTCTTTCTCCCTGTATTTGCTTTGATTGTCCACCTAGCTATGTTCTGCCTTGCCATAGGCCAAAGCAGGTTCATTCATCAACAAAGAAGCAACACATATTTGCAGCATACAGCAGGACATCCCACATCATTTACATTTTTTTGCCTAATTAAAAAGAAGACTTTAATTTTAACATCGTAAAATTACATTTAACAGGTATCAAACAAGAATTACAGTTGAATATTTAGTCTATTGGTACTTGTAAAAATTAAAGAAAATACTCTGTCATCTATCCTACCTCTATGAGTCTAAAGTTTTTATCTCATTTATCTTTTATCATAACTAAGGAAAATTATAAGTATTGCCACATAGGTTTCAACTCTATCAAAACCCCAGAAGTATTTAATATTACCTAAGTAAATAGGAAGTACACTCCAAGCAATATCCTAAATTCTAGAAATGACAGAGATATCTGGCTGCTAGGACAGACACTAAAAGCTTTTCTGTAATGTTGGGGCATCCATCTTCATCCTATAGTCCTCGAGTATCTGTTATATTTTCAGTGAAGCACGAAATTTGAAACTGTCCCACCTATATTTTCAATTTGTCAATCATTTTCCTCTATGTCCTTCAGAATGTCTGGGAGTTTCTTTTCTGAAGCAGGAATTTTGAAGGACAACCCCACCTTGCTTTGACAAAGTTCAGTATCATTTTACTGTGGGTTCTGCATGTCCAGTTTATACAGAATACTGTCAAGCAGTTAAGGAAAGAGCATTTTCTTGCCCAAATGGCTAGCCTTTCTACATTGAAAGCAAGCTTCATAAGAAGCATCTTTGATACCTATCATCCTCTTGAAGTAATTGGTGCTGTCAGGAGCAGATATGCCTGTCAAGAAAAGTTTAAACTCTTAAAGCATTTTAAATGCTGTATTCTGTAGGTGTTTGAAGTTTTTGAAGATTACTAACCATTTGAAATATATCTCCACATATTTAGAGAACCTCACTATCATTACTATAAGTTTGACTATTATAGATGACTATTAATTTGTATTTTTAACTATACCTTAAAATTTTAATTGGACTGTATAATTATAATACCTTAAACAAGAGCATATATGTGTGTGACCTTAAATTTGTATCAATAAACCCAAATAAATATATACCACTGTAAAGTTTTTAAATATAAACAGTTGTTTTTTGGATTTAAGTACATTTCTATCGTATATCTCCTTTTTTTCATTACAGAGAGAGATTGACTATGACAATTAATCATTTTTAATTAATCACTTTTAAATGAAAACAAACAAAACACTTATAAACAATATTTTGGGAATTTGGCTTTAGTTTCCTATACTACTTGCTGCTGATTGGAGGTAATGGTAATCTAATAATCCTGACAAACTTTAGAATTATGGTCAGGTATTGACTTGGGAATTTTGTGTTGCTAGTTCATATCAGCCAGGAGACTGGAAGCTGTTCTGTATGGTGGTTCTGTATTCCCATTGTACATCTCCAGGAGGTCTTACTTGATCAGACCATATTAACCTGAAAGAGAGCCACAATTTCTCATCTGCTGTGGAAATAAAAGTAGAACCACTTCTCTAAAACAACATAAATTTTAAGTTTTATTTTACAAATATATTTCTTAGCTTTTGTTTTAAAGTTAAGGCATTTGGAAAATATTTATGTTGGTATATTTTATCAGTATCTCTTTTAATCTCATGTCTCCCAGTAGTTGTGCTTTGCTTTCCAGCAACCAAAAATTTAAAAACAACATAAAACTATTTAGGATCCAAACTCTATGTGCATTTCCCATATTTGTATGTCTTTTTTCTTTTATATTACTTTAATGTATCTTTAAAAACTTTGTTTTAATTTTTAAAACTATTTTTTACGCTGCCAACACACATTTTAATTTCTCACAAGCCTGTGCACATGTTTTATACACATTGTGACCCATTTAGAGGGAATTTTTGTCTGAAGCAGTTTTTATAATGTTTCTGATCACTGCTTTAAACTGCTAAGCAAGCATGGCTAGAACCAAAGCAGTGCCTTGCTTTTGGCTCTACCAGATTCAGCTTCCCATCTTGGAGGAGGTACTTACTAGAATAATGCTTGTCCCACAAATGCTACCATCAGAGAGCATGCATCTGGCCCTAAAATATTTTTGGTCAGTGTAGTAATAAGGGCGGCGGGGCTGCATTCCCAGCATCCAGGCTGCCTGCTTGGCTTATGCCCGAAAAAACAACACACAAACTGTATTCATTTAAACACTGCTTGGCCCTTTAGCCCTAGCCCTTACTGGCTAATTCTGTTATCCCGATCAACCCATCTCTAATAATCTGTGAGCACCGGTCTTACCGGGAAAGGTTCAGCATGTCTAACCTGGCGGCTTGCTTCATGGCGTGTGTCTGCCCGGGAGCGGAGCATGGCATCTCTCTCAGGCGTCTGCTCCCGAGAGAAGAGCTGTGGAGTCTGAGCTCACTTCCTCTTCCTCCCTGCGTTCTGTTCTGTTTACTCCTCCCACCTATCTCCTAACCAATAAAATGGGCCAAGGCAGTTCCTTTATTAGCTAATGATCTTCCTCCATCAGGTCAGTATGAATGAAAGCTAAATCTGCCACACAGCATGCTGCATGGCTTGGAGACCAAGCTACCATGGCTGTGCACCAATGTTGAAATCATGCTATGATAAAGCCTAAACGCTGTAGGATCTTTCTATCATGGCCCATATAAGAGAGACGACTAAGAAGTTGTTTTTGGTTCTTTTTTATGTGTGTTTAGAATTATTTTTTAAACTTTTTAGGCTTTATGGAAATTTGCGATTCTCTTATTGGGTACAAGGTGAAGGAATAATCCCTAAATGTATATTTTAAAATGTCTGAAGGGGTGCAATGGGAAAAGAAACTCACAAATATAGAGCAAAGTAGGCACCACTGCTGGTCCAGTTGCCATCATCCTGTCCTTTTACTGAAGGGTGAAGAGGACCAACCACAAGGGTTGCTCCTACTCCATTCACCAAAGAAAGAGAATGAGTAATCCCTCCTCAATTTTATCTGGTCATCTACTCAGAGAAAACTGCACCTATAGAGCTAGTCATCCTAAATGTTATTGGCTAAATGAATGGAACTCTTACATTTCTCCTTTTTTCCTAAATAAGAAGGTTCTAATTCTAACATAACACTATACACAATATGTTGGAGAAAAGGGTCACTTGTAGGTTCCCAGCCACCTATCTAGCTTAGCCCCAAAATATTCACATAGAAACTGTATTGTTTAAATCACTGTTTGGCCCATTAGCTCTATCTTATTATTGACCGACTCTTACATATTAATTTAGCCCATCTTTATATTGCCATGTGACAGTGTCTTATCAGCTAAGTTTCAGCATTTCTGATTCTGGGGCAGCTCCATGGCATATCTGACTCTGCTTTTCTTTCTCCCTGATTCAAACTAGCTTTCGCTGCCTACCAAAGTTCTGCCTTGCTATAGGTCCAAAGCAGTTTCTTTATTCATTAATGATAATCACAGCACACAGAAGGGACTACCACAGTCAACAATAAGAACAGCTATCATATATTGTCCAAAAGAAAAAAATGTAATAACATAAATAAAAATAAAACTACAACTAAGAACAACATCAAGCAAGAAACTCATTCTAAATGTCCGTACCAGTGGTAATTGGCAAATTACAGAGATTACTCCAATAGTTGTATTTTAATGAAGAGTCTATGTCTTTCTTATACCTGATATGCCATTAGTGAGGAAATGAAAAGATTGTAACTATAATGAGCATGAGATTCAAAATCTCAGGGTCATGTGTTCATGATTCATGTTGGACACTAATGGTAGCCAGAGACTTTTCTATATCCTGCCCACTCTTGCAATCACTTATAAAATAATCACTCAAAGGTTTAATATTAATTATAATTCCTTAGTCAAGGGCTCCGGCTTATTACTGACTAGATCTTACATTTAAATTAACACATTTCCATTAATCTATATTTTACTACAAGGCTCATGAATTATTGTCTCACATCTTGCTTCTCAGGTGGCAGTTAGCATCTCTCTTGACTCTGCCTTCTTTCTCCCGGAATCTCTGCTAGGATTTTCTGCCTAGCTATATTCTGCCATGCCATAGGACAAGGTAGTTTTATTAATCAATCAATAAAAACAGCACATATTCATAGCATACAGAAGGACATCCCACATCAGGTAATAGAAGTTGCTTTTGAGTTGTTTTAAGGGATTTCCAAGACTCTCATAATATATAGGCTGTGGCCATTGATCTTAGCTGTTCCCCACATGTGAAAGGGGAGTCCCAATTATGGAAAAGAGTGTGTGTGCTGAGCTAAAAATGTGTTCTAGTGGGCTAGTTTCTATGGTATTAGCAGATAGCTTGCAAGCTTACAAATTTGGGAAGGCACCAAGAGACTAGGTGTAATTCCTATCATTCAACACAACAACCAGCACATGATGCTAACCCTAAGGGTGCAGTTGTGGCACACCTACCTATCTTGGCAGTAACTGAGAGTTCTCATTTGATTTAAAACTACCTCAAAAGAGTGAAATAATGCCTGGTAGTGGGAACCCAGCCAACTGCATAAGGCTAGCAAAAGCAAGGATTCTGAAAGAGAATCTATAATTGCCATTTCACTAAACCATAATTAAATTTTAATTTTTTGTACTAATACGCACAGGTAAGAATACTCCTCACCCTACAACAAGGAAACATCTCTATACAACAGATGTAAACAGGTACAGAATACCTTAACCAAATAAAATCAAGAATTCAAATTTTAATCCCCATAGCTACATCTTCAATACACCTCTGACACGTAAGGTCCAGAGAACATTTTTGAAGGGAGACAAACAATTTTAAGAACCAGAACAATGTGAGATTGTGTCCTCAAACATTATCGGAATAAAGTTTCACCAACACAACTGACTAAACACAAACTGGACAAGCAGAAATAGCAGATATGTTAATGTAGGCAGAAGAAAGCTCATAAGGTCTCTCCTCAACACACTAAAGTAGAGGGATCTGAGAAATGTTGAAAGTCGAAGAAATTGTCTCTCCCAAGGAAGAGCACAAAACATAGTTGTTTATCCATTACCAGATGATCATCCTGAAAATGTAAAATGCAAGGAAGATTAAGCAAACTGAGTAGGTTGTGTGTAAAAATACACACACACACATACACACATATGCACACACACATATGTGTTACCTGTATATGTGTGTGTGTAACAATAGTAGAGTTAATAAAAAGGTCATAAATTTAAAAAAGAAAAAAATGACATGACATGTTTTGGAGAGAGGAAAAGAAAGGAAAAATCACATAATTATATTGAAATATCAAAAAATAAAGTAATTTACAAATTCATGTATTATCTTGAAAGTCAAAAATAAAATTATGAAAAGTCTAATGAAAATTGTGTAAGGATGCACAAAATATCCCATTAGTGATTTGTTTCCATTTCCTTCCTTATGCTCTTTTGAGGTATACAAGAAAAACATTATTGACATATTTGGAAATTAGAGAAAATTCATATAACAATGAGAATACTAACAATAATTCTCTTTAAAATATTTGGCATAAGCAAATGCCAAATTAAGTCAAAAGAGGTTAAGTCCCTTGACCAAATACATTTTACTGAAGACTGATGCTGTAGGTGCATAGGTATATAAGTAGGTAACTGTAGAAACAACCAGAAGTACCATATTCAGCATCATCAGCATCTTTGGGGATCAAGGGTCAATAGCATTTTTGAACTCTTAAATTCCAAAGTAAAATTATTCCACTGGATGAATGGACAGTGATAAAGAGACTGAGTACTCATCCCCTACCCTCAAGAGCCTAGCAGTGACCTTTGTCTGAAATGGCCTCTCTTGAGTAATGCCTTCCTTTCTGCTTGGCAGGCTCCTTCAACATCTTACTGCTGATGCTTTTGGTATTGCGGATGAATTTATGATCCTATTTCAGAAGCCAATAAGAAGTAACAGATTATGTTTGCTGTTGATGTTCATATGAACAGAGTATTGTGCTAGAGGAATTTATCCAACAAATAAGTAGAGAAAATAAAATGTCAAGAATTCTTCTGTATAGTGTATTTTTTTCCTACAGTTTGTAGGCATAATGATAATAACAATAATTGTATTAATAATAACATAACTATAACAATTATAAAAATGAATTGACAGTCATATACTAATTCTGAGAAAACCAATGGATAGTAAGTTAAAGTTAATAATTGAAGTATTTTTGTGTCCATAGTTTTAAATTGTGTCATCAACATTATATTGAAATTATTCACACAAACCATATATAATACTGATGCCTATAGTCAATTAATTGTCACTGCATTCTTGGCCACATTAATATGTAGGAATATGTACTCATTAAAAATACTATCACAAATATTCATTTAGATTGTTAAATAAAAGTGTACTCAGAAATTCCTATACTTTAGCAAGGAAAATGTTAAGCAAAGTACTCAAAGTATGAAATCCTACATATGTCAGCAAAATACAATTGTGTAAGTAGAGACATACATTTTTAAGTTTTTAAGATGACATTTAGGATGACTTTTCTCCACAAACTTCTCATATACATAAAGTAACCTATTATGTTTCATGTGTAGTGTTCAATTTTACTACAAGATATTTGCTTTAAGTCAATAAAATCTGAATATCTTTCTTTGATCTTAGTTGTGACCAGGGCATATTCAGTATTTATAATCTGAATCTTTCAAGATTGATATTATTATATGTATAAAATATTATAAACAGCAATGTAAGATTATTTAAAAAAATTTGTTCATCTCTTATTTTATATTGAATTGAGGAGGTAACAAGATGTTTGAAGATGTTAAGGCACTTGCTTCCAAACCTACTGCTCTGAGTTCAATTGCCAGAAGAAGAAAACAAACTCTCCAAGTTGTTCTCTACATATATGCCACATACATACACATATATGAAAACAATAAACAACAATAAATCATATGTGTAAACTGTGAACATGATTTAAATTTTTGAAATATATATATGCATGAAAAAAAATAAATCTTAGGCTTTAAGAGTTGATAAGCAGTAAATAGTAAGTGGGCATATTGAGTAGAGTGTGTACATGAGGGTACATGTCTTCCTCTCTATCCTTTTAGGTTGCATCTGCTGGAAATGTACCTTGTGGATCAAGTCTTTCAACATAATTGATACCTAATAAATGTTGATAAAACATGTAATACTGTCAGTTGTGATATTCTGTTAGACATAATTATGCACATTAGGTAAAATGCATTATAAAACATTAAGGTTACATAAAATACATTTTGTAGAATTTAAAATTTCATGCACTGTGACAAAAGTTAATTATTTGTTATATTGCAAAATAAAATATGCTTAAAAGCACTCTTTTAATGGATTCCTTTTAATTTTGAGATCTTGTAAAATTAAAGACCTGGTCCACATTCCTAAGTTTAATACACATTGAATTCATCCTAGAAACTTTACATTTTTAATAGATTTTAACATGTAGAATATTTGATCCTTAAAATTTTAATGTATTTCTGTATAGCACAATCATTAATAGATGTCATTGAGATATTGCCAAAACTCTGCCATGCAGCAGAGAAGGAATCTGCTAACACTGGTCATGTTTCAATCAAATCCTATGGGGAAACAGGGTCGAACCAAATACGTGGCAGACTCCTTGCACCACAGAATAGTCCTCTCTTGGCGGGGCTCACAGAAAATCATTCAAAAGAACATTTTATAATAAGTGCTAATTACTATAATTTGATTTGTAGCAATAAACTGATTGTGAAAAATGTGTCAGTAGTTAAATTACTTGTATTCAATATTTTAATATATATTTTGCCCTTTTACATTGATATTAAATACTAGTGAGTGATAAAAACATCATAAAATTTCATTTTAAAACTGTCATTTACCTTAAATAAATGAAACCAATAATCATTTAAATTAATTTATGTGTATCTAAGTTCCATTTATATGAAAAGGATGAAGGTTTTTGAGTGAAAAATTTAGAAGCCAAAAGATGCTTCCAATTTAGGTTTTGCTCTAAGCATGACGGCATGGGTAGAAGTAAACATGGAGCTTACATGACTGTGTCTTCATGCCACACTGAGCTTTGTGGGAGCATTAGTGTCCCAACAGACACACAGAGCCTGTTTGGTGAAGAATTCACTCCCTCCATAACCTCATCTTCAATTTTAGATGTCTCCAAGTGGAATTCTTCATTAAACATATTATATGACTTTGTAGTTTGGGTCTCCAAAGTTGCTAAGAAAACAGCTGTAAACTACATTGTTTAATTATGGATAAATCTGTAAGTGGGCATCCGGATTCGCCCTAAATACACAGAAATACTTTCTCAAATACATGTATACACACACATACACAAACACATATAACAAATCCTATGCACATTATTATTATTTTTTGTAAATCATCAATTTTAAATTTGACTGAACTAGTTTAGAGTTGAAAAAACACCAAGATCATTTGTGAACTCATTATTTAGACATACAGATTTTGTTGAATGTATATACAAAATGCAGTACAATGTATCATTATTTTCTCTATACATAATATAATATTTAAATTTTAAGACATAATATGTAGACCATTAAGAATTAACAGCTCTAGGCCAGTTCCAAGTTACATTATATTCATACATTTTAGCTTTTCTTTTCCAAAAATCAATATCTGCAAATAATAAATGAGATCCCAGAGGGTCGAGTTAAACTCCAGCTTCCACTAAGCAGCACTGCAATTGGTCACTGAGAGTCACATTACAGAACATCTTTAGCACTCTATAATAGGAAATTAATAGCTTTCAAATAATCACCATGTTTACCCCAAAGATTACATAATAGCATGGGTTAGAACAATTTCATGAATTCAAAAGAAATCACAGAAACTGAAAAATGAACAAAATTCTAACATCATGTTGAATTTGAGTACATTTTATGTTATCTAGCAAAAAATGCTTGTGATTAAAAGCATCATATTGACAACAGCATATTAATAAGCCACAGTGCAGTGATGCCGACTGTGTCTGAATCAATATTATCAATCTCAGTACAACCATACACAGAATCAGACATTTGTATTGATACTTAATTTCCTTAAAATTAGTATTAACCAAGGCTTCTACACTGGACTTCACACTACCATGACACTTATTGAATAATAGGGTTGATTCATAGGAAGGAAAATTTTTGATTGCTGTCTTTATCATATGGCTTCTTTCCATCAGGTGAGTCCAGAATGATAGCCTCACTATAGATTCTTAAACTAAACTTAACAGACAATAACTAGGTAACTAAACTACACATACATTAGCTTACAGAGTTGAGAACGATTGGAACCAGTGTTAATAAACACTAAGTCAAAAGACCCTATAGAGCACTCGTTTATAAGATAAAAGTACTGGAGACTCACCTACAGAATCATTTCCTTTTAGAAAGATGCACTAGGAAATGATGAAATATCAATTATCTGTTTTCTCATCTTTCAATCCTAGATAAATCTGTGGATAAAAATGTGTTAAAGAAAAGCTAAAAGAAACAAATATTTCTAAGTTTTAAAGTTTTCCTGAATCCCTCCATTCCTTCAGAATTTCAATTGCAAATAAACTCATTTAAATACTCACCTCAATAATATCCACAATTAAATCTAATTGTTAACTTAGGAAAATTTTCAAATATTGCTTTAAAGATAAAATATTTGAGTTTAAAATATTCTAGTTGGTAGATATTGAATCAAATTAGTGATACCTATTTTTATATATACTATTTAAACAATTACCCTGAAACAAAATAATTCTAAAAGTATAGGAGATACTACTTAGAAATATATTATGAAGAATAGTGAAGACTTACCACAGCTGCCAAGATCCAGTCATTTGCCAAAATGAAGATTGTGTGCCACGTTCCTGCAGTGCCATGTTCTTGCAGACTACTTGTCTCTTAGTCACAAAGAAGTCTCACCATCTAACTTAACACTGTCTGTGATGATTGGAAATAGAAAATAGCATCTTCCTTCCTGCTATTATTATTTGGGCATATTTTATTTCTAGTTCTTCTCTTAGGGGCTTGTGCCATGCTTACAAAATTGCAGTGTCTCTCTCCACAGAGGCAGGCTTTACGTACCAAGCTTGTATGTGAGAGTGGAACCCAAAACACTTCCTTAACATGCGCTTGTTAGCTTGTCCAATCTATGGCAATCACTTCAGTCCCAGGGGTTTGGAAGACACAAGATGCAGGGGGAAAGGAAAGCAAAAGCTGAAGAAAGATCAATACTGCACTGTGAAACAAGAAGTGTAGGCTATTTACTTTTCATTGATCTGATGGTGTAGAAAAAAACACCTCAAACTGGTTAAACTGAAGGAATTTATCGTGTGTGTGTGTCTCTGTGTGTGTGTTTAATTTCAAGGTCATGAACGATCTTAAAAAGAAATTAAAACAGAGACTAATCACGGCACTACAATAAAACTATTAATCCACACTAAGAATAAACATGACAACATCATTAACTTTCAAGTTGAATGAGGCTCAAAACAGACCTGATACCACACAGTTTATGTATGTTTCATATTAAAGCTGCTTTAACATTCACCTGGAGCTGCCAAAAGACACTGGTATGAGAGCTGAAATAAACCTAAATTTTATTGTGTGGCTAGAGACCCAGTATTATTCTTCAGTGAATATAAAGCAAGACAAATGTCCAGAATACATATTAATTAAAAAGTGTTAATATTCTAGCCACTGAACTCATATTCCTAATGTGTGAGGTAAAGGAACCGCAAATAGTGAAAACTCAGGCTGGGACTGAGAAGCCACCACGCTGAAAGCGTTTGCTGGTCCAGCAACAAGAACAGAGTTAAGGACCCACAGATAGACCAGTTTACCTGTAACTCCAGCCTCCAAAAGGAAAAAGTTCAGTTCCAAAGTGAATCAGCTAGTGAGATCAGCCATACAAGTTCAGGTTTGACTAAGAAATCTTGTCTCAAAGATAAATTAGAAACCCATTGAGGAAGACCCTGGACTTCATCCTCAGGGCTCCACAAATGTGGGCACACATACAAGTATATGTCCACACACGTGTGAAAACACACACACATATATATATATGCACACACATGTAAACAGAAGTTACTTGTCCTGGCAGCCAATACACAAATTACCACACAGAAGCTTATAATAACAATAATTGCTTGGTCGATACCTCAGGCTTATTATTACTATATTAAGTTAACCCGTATTCCTTATTTGTACTCTGCCATATGTGCTAACATGGCACATGCATCTTCTGCTTTCTCTGCATCAGGCTCCTGACTCCATTCACCTGCTACCCATCATCCTGAGTTTTATCACTCCGCCTAAACTTCCTGCCTGGCTACTGACCAAATGGTGTTTTATCATGCCAATTAAAGGAACAAATCTTTGGGGTGTATAAGGGGATATTCAACAGCACAGACACACCACACAAGCATGAACATGGGAAAAACAAGTAAGTAAACGCATAAATAAAATTCAGGCAATAGGCTCAAACACAGCACTGGAGCTATGAACGGGTTGTAAAGTACATGCTTATCTGCATCAGCAAAGATACAGTCCTCCCAAACTGGAACTAGTCAAATATACTAAATTAATTTTAAACTCATCAAATTTGACAATTTATGTACCATTAAATCGTATTAAATTTAGAATAAATTAACTCCATTGATACCAATGGTATACGATAATTTATTTATTTATCCTTTTACTCATTCATGCAGGTGTTGTGGCAATCAAAACAGTCACACCAATATATTATGACAGATAATTTTTGTGTGACCTTCAGTTATATATTGATTTTTGTCTGTGTGAGAATTTCAGCAGTTTAAGTTTACTATAATAATTCAAAGGAAAAGCATGATTTCTGTGTGCTAAATTTTTATGTGTAAATATCAAGTAAAATAATTACTTTATCTATTTACAAATGTTGCTTTGATTTGATGGTAAGAACATAGAACCAACCAACTGGAAAACTTTCCCAATGTGAAAGGAATTGATTTTCCTATTCTGTGCTAACATTCATGCTCTGTTGTTATCACATTTCTGCTAAACTCAAAATAAAAGGCCCAAGTTTATATCAATATTATAAATAAATATTATTCATAATATTATATCAAAATTATCAATAAATATTATAAATATTTCTTTTCATTTATAATCAAAGGTACACTATCTCTATATTTACTGTTATTGAGAAGAACTAAAATGAAAACTATAAATGATTAACTCTTTTGACTACCATATAACAACATTTATTTAAAATATGGAAACAAATTTGCCTTTTCAATTGGTGCATCTAATATTATTTTCATCTATTATTCATTCTTGGATTTTATTGCTGGACATTTTTTAGATTAAAAAAAGTCTCTGTGATATATATAAATTCTGTTTGCTACAAATCTTTTTAAAAAGTTGGAACAATAAATTTTGAATTTTAAAAAATAATCAACAAGCCATGGGTCTGGAGAAATGGTTCAAGGACTAAGTGGGTGTGCCACTCTTCACAGAATGAGGTAGGCTGCTAGTACTCACTTCAGACAGATTACAACCTCCTCTGACAGCTGGCCCAGGTGATGCAATGCTCTGACCTGTATGAACAACTGTATTTACATACTCATGCCCACATCTCAACACAAACAGCACACATAGAGAAAAGTAATTAAAATATTTTAAGACAAATGATGGTGGCACACATTTGGAAGGAAAGGTCAACCAGATCTCTATGAGTTCAGGTGGAGCCTGATCTACAAAACAAGTTCCAGAAGAGCCAGGGATACACAGATTAAACCTGGTAATACAGATCACCAACCAGATCCCAAATCATGACAGAGACACTTCCTATCACTATGAATGCTTGGCTAGCTTAGCCTCACTAGCACTAACTAACTCTTTTAACTTCACTTGCTTCTCTCTATCTCCTTAATGCCTCAGGGTTTGTTTGGTTTTCTTTGTTTTTTTTTTCCTTTTCTTTTCTTTTTTTCTTCTATATATCTTACTTTCACTGCTTCTCATGTCTGGCTGGCTGGTGACTGCCTGACATCTGGCTCCAAGTGTGTCTCTCTATTTCTCCCTTTTCTCTCTCCTCTTTCACTCCTATCATTCTTCTTAGCCTAGGGTTCTCTTCATACTTAATCTCCTTGAATATGCTTTCTCTGACTAGCTATTGGCCATTTAGCTCCTTATTAGACCAACCAAGATCCTTAGGCAGACAAGGTAAAACAAATGCAGCTCATATTTACATAATTAAACAAATGTCCTTACATCATTAAACAAATTCAGCATAAACAAATGTAACACACATTTACACAATGAAAGTAACAATTTGCTTTAAGGAAACAAAACCTCCTATTCACAAATTATCTGATACTTATGATATTGAATGAAACTAAAGATATAAAAATAATTTATGAAATTATTATTTTTCTCCCAAGATCATATCAAAAAAAGTTATCCACCATGATCCAGTAGCATTCATTCCAGAGATTCAAGGATGGTTCAATATGCCAAAATCTGTTAATACAATCCACCATATAAACAAACTGAAAGAAAAAAATCCATGATCATCTCATTAGATGCTGAAAAAAACCTTCAACAAAATCTAGCACCTCTTCATAATAAAGGTCTTGGAAAAAATCAGTGATACAAGGAACATACCTAAACATAAAAAGGCAATTTACAGCAAGCCAACAGCTAACCTCAAATTAAATGCAAAGAAACTCAAAGCAATTCTACTAAAATAATGAACAAAAGAAGGCTGCCCATTCTCTCCATATCCATTCAATACAATGTTGAAGTTCTAGCTAAAAAAATAGGATGACAATATGAGATCAAAGGGATACAAATTGGAAAGCAAGAAGTCAAACTTTCACTATTTGAAGATAATATGATAGTAATCCCTAACAGTCTACCAGTGAGTAATCTCCTACAGCTTATAAACACCTTCAATAATGTGTCAGGATACAAATTTATTTTTTCAGGATACAAAATTAACTCAATCAAATGAGCAGTGTTTCTATATACAAACATTAAATGGGCATAGGAAGAAATCAGAGAAACATCGCCCTTTACAATAGTCAAAAATAATATAAAATATATTGTAATAACTTTAACAAAACAAGCGAAAGACCTGTATGACAAGAACCGTAAGTCTTTGAAGAAAGAATTGAAGAAGATAATAGAAAATGGAAACATCTCTCATATTCTTTGATAGGAAGGATCAATATAATAAAAATGGCAATCTTACAAAAGCAATCTATAAACTCAACACAATCCGCATCAAAATCTCAACACAATTCTTTACAGTCTTCAAAAGAATAACACTCAGCTTCATATGGGAAAAAAAAACAAGAAAACTAGAAAAATCTTGTACAATAAATGAACTTCTGGAGTATATTGGTATAATATTTATGTTTTAATAAGTAAAGTTTACCTGGAGATCAGAGGGCAAAGCAGCCATAATAGTCAGCCATACCGGCCAGGAAGTGGTAGCATTCACCTTTAATCCCAGGACTTGGGAGAGGCAGGTGGATCTCTGTTAGTTCAAGGCAATTTTAGGCTACATAAGATTGAATCTGTCTGAAAGAGAAACAGATTCCACACAAAGGTGATGCAGCACTAAGAGGGTAGAGAAAGGAGTGACATGGCTGGACAGAGAGAGGAATACAAGTGGGAAGAGACAGGAGCTCAGTGGAGTGTTGAGTGTGGGGTGTGGAGTCTTCAGAATGTGGAGACAGGAACTTGACCATTTTTGGTCTGAGATAGAGGTAAGAGCCATTAGCTGACTGCTTTGCTTTTCTATTATTCAAGTGGGAGCCCATTATCTATCTTTGATTGTTTAAAAATTGCACTATATTTGGCATCCAACATTTGGGGTAAAGTTTTTACCTATGGCTTTAAAGCCACTGGCATAGACCACAGCCATGAGTGGCTAGAGTCACTCCCCATCAGCTAGGTTTTTATTTTTACTCTCCTGATGGGCTCTCCTTACTCCTTCTTGGGCTCCTAATAAACTAGGTAGCTGCCTTGAAATCCAGTCAGGCTTTTACTGTTTTATGCAACAGCAATTATTTTTACATCTTCATCAACGTCAGAAGCAGATTTGATAAGATAATTGGGAATTCTTAAAGGGAATAATTAGTTAAAATAGAGAGATTTCCCACATTAAAAAAAATGGGATACACCATTACATTAGAGGTATTAGTATTTCTGTACAGTACTATGCTTGACAGATTGAAAATGGAATGATTAAATAAGAGGATATCTAATTTAGATGGGATTTATGTAATGTCAATTGTAAACACTATCAGCATTTTCATTTTTATTGTATTACTGAAAAAGTTGGTTAATCTAAATGCTAAAATACTGTCTGTCCTTGGCCAAACCTGATAAAACAGATCAAATACGTATTCAAATTCAGACAGAGAGTTTGAATGGAGACCCAATTTCAGAGTGGCATTATAAGAGTAGAGGCTGCCCTGCCTAAGTTTTGCAAACAGCCAACCTTAACATATCTAGTAACTTAAAGGGAATTGACAAACGGTAGCAGCTCTGTTACACTAACTGGACTCCTGTGCCAATGTTAGATTTAAAGTGATTCAAGGAAGCATTAGTCTCATATGTCATGCATTCCCTTTTTGTGAAGCAAATATTAAATTCAAGGTCAGTTTGCAATAGAATCCCTAGAGACTGGATAAATTGATTAAAGGTGTTTTAGCTCATCGTCCACAAGTACAATAGTTTATAAAATAGGCTAAGATTATTGAACAAGGTAAAGTTAGAGATATGTAAATCTCCCAAGATCAAATTCTTGGAGAAAAGAATTATGCTATTATAGAATGGCAATCTATATATGATGACCAGACCAATGATTTATGGTACACAGCAGCTTTTAATGCTAAGAACAGAACTGAAGAAATAGGAGAGAAAATTGAATTACTTACTAAAGTTATGCAGAATCCCAAAAAAAGACTTTATGGTTTTCTTACAAAGGTTGATTTTAGTAGTAAATAGAATGATTCCAAATTCAAAAGCTAGAAAAATAATAACTGAATCTCTGTCTTTTGAAAATTCTAATTCTCAATGCAAAAGAATTGTTAGGCCATTAAAAACTAGGTTGGAATCTTTGGAGGAAATGAATCTGAGATATAATCAATATTGAATATCATGACCATGATGATACTTGGACCAAAGAGTTGATTTCCAGAGGTTTGAAGAAATATAAGAATGTCAAGTGTTTCAATTGTGGCAAACCAGGGTCACTTTAGAATGGATGGTAAGAAAGGCATTTCTAGAAACAATGATTTTTCTAAGCATAAACTATTCAGATCACCCCTCCTTTCTGGATTTTGCAGGAGGTGTGGCAAAAGTAGGCATTGAACTAATGACTGAAGGTCCATGAGGGATATTCTAGGTCATCCTTGGCCTTCAGGAAACTACATGAGAGGCCGCTTGCAGGCTCCTATGCCAAATCTGTTTCAGTCATTTCCTGCCATCAAAGAGGAAACTCCTTCCCAGAGCAGTAAAAGAAGCTAATACCTTTCAGCACTTGGGAGGCAGAAGCAGATGGATCTCTGTGAGTTCGAAGCCAGTTTGGTCTACAAAGTGAGTTGCAGGACTGGCTTCTTATCTACTGGGAAACCCTCTCTAGGAAAAAAAGAATCTAAGGCCTATTGTAAAAAAAAAAAAAAAAAAAAAAAAAAAAAAAAAAAAAAAAAAAAAAACAACAACATACTACTTTGGATAACAGAATAGCTATAGAAGAGAGAAAAAAATAATGAGAAACCACAGAGTATTTTGGCAAATTCTTTAAATGTACAAACACTAAAATTAAAAATATGAATAAATTATATTGTCATTGAAGATCTGGTAGACACAGGTGTGGAATTAACAGTAATTTTATCAGAATCATCACATCCAAATTCACCTCTTCAGGATGTAAATGTTCAGTTTTTAGAGAATGGAATTTTATCTGAGGCAAAGCAGAGTGAGAGATGGGTCAAATGTAGACCCAGAAGTACATAGAAGAGAATTGGAACCATATGTGACTACCATAGCAATGAATTTGTGGGGATGTGATTTGTTATGGCAATGAAATACTGAAAATAACATTACCCCAATCTTAGAAACAAATCATAAATTAACAGATGTTTCAAGGAAAAAGATTACAAGATATTATAAAAAAACAGTCATCAACTATTCTGGTTTTGCAAAACAGTCAGTAAGAAGCTAGGAGGCTTCTCAAAGAAATGACTATTTTATTATTTATTGGTTCCTGTCAGTGCACCCTCCTGCTTCAAGGCTCTTTCACAGTTCTAGATACTAGCAAACCACCCTTTCTTAGTGGATTATTCTTTTGTCTTTAATTTTTATATAATCTATCCTTGTATGCTCTAAATCTGTTGAAAACTTAACACAATAGCATTGTAAGTTGTTTCTTTTCGTGTTTATAAAATACTTTTAAGTAAGCAAAAAGGATCCAATTTTTTCTTAAGGGAAAGAAAAGAGATGTTAGGGTGAAAAATGTATAGCAACACCCATTAAACCAAGAAAGAAACCATGTCTTTGAGGAAAAGATACCATTCACAATACTCCTTAAAATTAAATATTTTTAAATTATTCATTACTTATTTATAGTTCTTATAAGTAATTACCTTATTTTATAAATAATTTTTAAATTTATAAATAATATTTTATAAAACAAATTTTATTTTATTTTACTTATTTTGTAGTTTTATAAGTAATTATTACTTATTTTACAGTTTTTATAATTATTCATTACTTATTTTATTATTCAATGCTTTTGTAACTTCCTCATTAGACCTGCTCATATTACTTCATCCCAGGTCAGCAAGAAAATTAATGCAAAGAAATGACACCTATGGTCATCATGGATTACTCTTCTAAGTCCCAGGGGCCTGCTCATTGTCTTTAGTGCCCAAGAATCACCTGTACAGTAAGAATAAATTTGTACATTTTGACAATTTAACATTTTAATGGCAATTTCTTGCTCAAACTTGACATATCCTTTTGAGGAATTCATCTTGTCATGCCTGTCACTTTGCCATTTCTGTCAATTTCCCGTTTTTAATTTTAATATGGTGAACAATAGGTGATAAGCGCTGATTATGGATGAACCTGGAATGATTTTGTTACAATTTGCTTCTGTTCATACATAAACATGCAATCTACGTTGGCCATTATAAAAGAAATATGCTGCTATTTTAGAACTTTTATTTGAATATCTTTTACAACATGTTGCCTTAATAATATAAGATTAACTGGAAGTAAAATGATCTTACTTTTCAAAATAAATACATGTTAAAATTATGAAACCTCCCTATTAAGCAATTCTTAGTTCTCCATAATGAAGTGACTTTCCAATTAAAGTAAAAAAGCATAATTAGGACCAGTCAGATATAACAAATTCAACATTTATGATTGTGAATGTTCCTTCATATGACATAATTTTAAAATTTATCAGAAATTAATTACAATCCTTGGATATGTATCAATGAGATATGAAACATTCATTACTAAGTACTTATATTTTTATTTAACATAATTTTAAGTGGATCAATAAAATCAATTCCTCTTGCTATAAGCTTCTGACTCATGATTTTATTTAATCACTATCACCCAGGTCTATGTAATATCTTTATTAGTAACTAAGTCTATGACAGCAATCACGTTGCTGAGAACCACTCCAGGAGAAACCTGTCTTATCCTTGCATATTAATTACTTTTTCATTGCTATTACCAAATGTCTGACAGGAATTAAAGGAGGGACAATCTCAACCAATGCACATGGGAGTACTGTCCACATAGAGGAGAAAGAATAGCTGCCAGATTTTGAAATGTTTGATCACACATTATGCCCACAATCAGGCAGCAAAGGGAAGATAGGCATTGGGTTAATAAAGCTCAACATGTGCCCTTCTTAACCATGCTTCCTTTTCCAACCAACTTCCACATCTTATCAAAACAGTACCACTAGATGTTTAGTGAGTGTTTTAAAATATGGGCTGAATGAAGATATTTCTCACTAACTGTACAAATGGTGTGCCATTTTTGCTTTCCAAAAAGTTGAGCTGGGCTGTAAAATTCTAAGGCCTACTTTTATTTTCCCATTTATAGAGAGCATTCCGTTATAAAGAGGAAGAAAGAAAAAAAGAAAGAGAGAGAGAGAGAAAGGAAGACAGAGAGAAAGAGAGAGAGAGAGAGAGAGAGAGAGAGAGAGAGAGAAAGAAAGAAAGAGCCAGTGAGTATGAGTCAATAAGCAAGGATAGAATAAGAAGTGCCAGACTGTAAAACTTCATTTTGGACTCCATAACACTCTTACTCCAATGTTGTATAACAATTTTCTCCAAATGTAAATGTTCCATTCTAGAATGAGGCTCCTTATGACATGGAGAATCTCTAATATTTACAAGAGACAATAAGATTACCAATACATATTCCTAAAGCTTACACAATTTACAAAATAATTTTCCAATCTTATATAAGCAGAATGCTGGTGGGAGATGAGATTCTCCGACTTGTTAATCTTCCTTCAAGTCATGAGGGACTACGGAGTAGACTATTCAGTGATGTAGTTGCCTTTGAGTTTCCTTGCTCTGTAAGTAATCAGAATAAATAAACATTCCTGGGATCCAAAAACTTGGTACCTATGAGTGGAATCAAATGGTAAGGAAGAAGAAAATATGATGGAGAAAAGGGACATTCATCATTTATGACTATAATAGAGAAGAGGGGAAATATGTGATTCAGCATGCAGAAGGAATGCTTAGTAGCAACCCAATAAAAGGAAAAACTATGATATTCAGGGAAGACTCAGTTCCCAAATTTCTTTTTCTTTCTGTCTTTAAAATATTTAAACCAGGTTTATTATTGAAAGTGAACATGCATATAGTTTATCAGAATGAAATATTCCCAAATTGTACCTTGATAATATTTGTTAATTCATTAAAAGGAAAAGGCCCCAACACCCGCAGTAGCTCCTATTTTTAGCCTTTTTTTTTTTCTGAGTGTTCTCTGCTTTTCTGTGTGTTCGGCAATTGTTTCTTCCACATAGAGGCCCTTCTGCTTCCATACTGCATTAGTGCACTTTGGGCTGGGTTCTAGGAAACTGTCTTCTTCCCAAAGTGAAGATACTCCTCCTCAGTGGTTGGCACCCAGAAGGGGTCACTATGAATGACCTCTCAGTGTCTGAACACCAGTTGGGGACTAGCCAGTCCACTGGTCCTCTTTCTGATTTCATCAGCAAAGCTGAAGCTTTCTGCCACAGGCACCATGACCCTGATGAACACATCTCTCTCTTCCTTCACTTGTTCCTGAAGGACTCGACCTTCCTGCTTTGACAGCACAGCATAGACTTGGCTGAGAAAGAACATCACTGGTTGCCATGAGGTAAACTGTGTACATGTTGCCATCAGGCATTGAGGTCTCACTTGTAGAGCATAGTCACACACTTCTTGCATGGTGGCAATCAGCTGCCCTGAGAAAGGTCCATTGCAATCAATGTCTGGAGAATCTCCTTTTGCAGAAGTCTCTTCAAATGACTGAGAGTAGCCACCTTATTGCTTTTGGGTTGTCTCTACTGTGATAGGTTTTACCTTCCTCCTGTCCCTCTCCTGCCAGATCACATTGTTCTTGTTTCTTGTTTTTTACTTGTTCTTTGTTCTGCCCCTTACTTTAGTTTCTACTTTTCTAGAACAAAACAGACACCCATGAGGGGCTCCTCATATATGAGGCCAGAGAGGGGTGCTAGCTGGAAGTCACTCAGAATAATATTGCCAAAGTCTAGGAATCCACTGATTTCTTTCAATTCTCTGGTAGCTGGGCCCAACTGTACTGAAAATCTTCACTTCTAACAAGTATGGGCCCACATTTTCTCTTCTGGAAGTGGTATGGCCCGAATACCAAAATTAACTAGTTTATGGGTCATCATTATGATGATGAGCCTGTCAGAGTCAACGTGGATGCCCTATGTAATTTTGCCTTGCTCTTCCTTTGTTTGGTGTATGACAGCTGTCTGCCTATTTCTTCACTGACCATGTCAACTTTAGGAGGCTTTGTGATTGTTTCTCTGAATGGAATAATGGCTCAGACACACTGATATGAATCTTTGCAAACTTTCTAAGTCATCCAATCATTGTTGAAGGTGGGACTTCCCTGCTGTGACCAAAACATGTTCTCCTGGTTCCTAATTATAATCTGGACACAGGGACTAGCTTGGTTTAACAGCTTCATTCCTTTCACATGCTGAGGTATTTCATTTGGGTGTTTTGGTTCAACAGCAACCATCACAATAGGGGTGGCTTCAAAGTTCAGTGGAATAACTGGAGGGCAGGATGAGAGGTTGCACAAAGTTGCAGATTTTAGAAGAAAGTACTAGAGGCCTCCAATTCCAAGCACATTTCCTGGGGGCATGTTCTCCAGATCTTCCAGCTCCCTTCCCATCAGAAGATTCTGGCTCTCCATAGTACAACATGTCATGTGGGGGACAAGAAATATATCCTCTAATGGAGCTGAGAAGCCTAGTGGAACTCACTGCAAAAACTCAACAGGGCTGTATTTGGTCCCAAGACAAAAAAAAAAATTGCCCTCTTCGAGTTATGTCACTGTATACATGAGCAAATGCAATCAAGCCCTCTTGGCTGCTTCCTTCCTGGGGAACAGGTTGAGGGTTAACACTTGTCACATCTGGCTCATCACCTACCTTTTGGCTCATCTCCCTGGGGACTTGGTTAAGGGAACTTCCATCCTGGGGAAAACCCTGGGTTGCCTGTCTCTGTTCTCCTCCAAGCTTCTCTGCATGTTTTTGTCATGTGTGTTCACATCTTTGGGCCATTTTTTTCTTGAGTGAGAAGCCTCAGCTTATTCTAAGGCAAGGTTTCACATTATCTGCAAAAATTTTGTAAACAGAGATAATAACTGGAGCAGTGTCTTCATTTCCATATATCATAAAGGCTGCTTTCTGGGCCTGGGTTTCCAGTGGAAGAGACTCAGATGTTTGTGACCATGTGCAGTTTCTGATACACCATAGTGAGAAGAGTGTGAGATATGCGGAGTCACTGGCTACAAATGGCATTTATCTGGACTTAGACTCATGGGCTCCAATTTTTAATCCTAAAGAAGTCACAAATTTATCAAGTTTTTTTTTTGCTTTTTTTATTTTTTTAAGTATTTTTTGTCATTTTTCAAAACTATATCATACAAAGTACAAATATTTTCCAGGATTAACTGTACAAATAAAGGTTTCTTTCCTTGGGTCTGATCAACTTTCATAATATCTTAGCCTTCATACTTGTATAATGATCTCCCCACAGGGTCTTCAAAAGAACTTTCTTCTTGATGCCAATTTTCGACAATGGATTCTGGCAAAGTGCTCAGTTTCAAAGCAGCAGCCATCTATTGCACTGGTACAGACCATATTGTCCTGCTGGGGGGGGGAGTGTAGTTGAGAGTCTTCAGCATTCTCCAAGCCAGTGCTCCAGTCATGCACCTCATCTCCTTTTCAGAATGTGTCTTCACCTGGGATTTTCTCTCTGCTCTTTGTTCTGGACTTTAGAAGTAAAAATAGTTTCTGTAAATGCTTTCATCTGTCCTAAAATATTCTTGAGGTGAGGTTAGGCTTTGTGTGGGGTGAATTTTACCTTCACTATCAGGTGATCTATGTTGTTTATCACTAAAACAGGATGGATGTTTTTAAGCCAGGCTTGTTACAGAACTGCCTGTGTCTGTGGACAGACCCTCCACAGCTTCCACCACAAAGATGCATCCATCACAAATGTGAACCACTGTTGATACTTCTGAGGAAAAATCCGCATATCTAGGAGAGTTTATCAGATTTATCAGGTATTCCGCATTACCATCTGCATAATGTAGCAAAAAAAAATGCTGGATTTCATGGTGATCCCTCTGACCTATTCATCCTCTCTGCTGTCCATTTCTTTACTTCCCTACCAGATGACTGGAGATAATTCCATTACTAGATAGGAGACGATCAGCAATGGTAGTTTTTCCATGCTCAATGTGAGCCAAAACACAGATATTTCTGGTGTTGACAATTTTTTTCTGAAGCTGACTCATCTTGTCAATGCCATTGTGCACCAAGGTTACTTATTTCCTGTGATGGCTTCAAGTTTACCCATACTTTTAAGACTCCAGGATATCTTCAATTGGGAAAGACTTAAGTGAGCAATGAAAGAAACCTTTCACATGTGGCTCATGAAACTATAGATATAGAGTAATTTAGAAGCCATTATCAATGTGTATATCAACTCTAATTCTCTCCTAGAGAAAATATGAACAAAGGCATTCCTTGATGATCTGACTCATACAAATCAGTAGGAACATTTGATTATCACAATCTGAGATTGACATGAATCTCAGGCACCAGTAGACAGTGATGGAGAGATAGGTATTACTGGATAAAATCACTGTAAAAGAAAAAGAGAGGAAGGACAGGTTACTAAGAGAACTGAGCATGAAGAAACCACTGTTTTGGGGTGTGAGTTAACCAGGTTCCATAAATGAGAGCTAAGAAAGAGGCTGAACCTAGACCATCATGCCCAAACCCAGCCAGAAAAAAATTGATGAGATGTTTTTCTGTTTTAGTGAGTCTGCCCAGTCCCTGATCTTGCCTTCTTTCAATGCCAAAGCAACCACAGAAGGGTGAGTCGGATAAGTGAGCTTTCTTTTACCTCCACCAAGCAATTTCATAACACCCCTAAAACATCCACAACAACCAGTTACCAATGAAACGTAGTCACCCCAGGCTGTCCAATATTCAGCACTGATGACACAAAACACTACTCAGGACACCCCTCCTGCATGCTCTGAAACCAACAATGTTTTTCAAAAGACAAAAGAAAACCAAACTTCAATTCATCATAGGCAAGCCACTCTCATAGCTGTCACACAACCAGGGAAATAAATCCAGACGTCCAGGTATCAGTGCAGAAACACAGCGAACATGAAAGTCCAAAATAATATGCTCCTCCCTAAAGATCTCCCACATATACTAACATTAGGACACAGAATCTAAAAGTTTCTAAATCTAAAAAACAGAGAGAGAAAGAGAGAGAGAGAGAGAGAGAGAGAGAGGTATATAGATAGATGATAGATAGATAGATAGATAGATAGATAGATAGATAGATAGATAGATATAGGTAGAGATAGATAGATAGATAGATAGATAGATAGATAGATAGATAGATGAGAGATAGATGATAGATAGATAGATAGATAGATAGATAGATAGATAGATAGATAGATGAGAGATAGATGATAGATACATAGATAGATAGATAGATAGATAGATAGATAGATAGATAGATAGATGATAGATAGATAGATAATAGATGATGGATAGATGATAGATGGATAGATAGATAGATAGATAGATAGATAGATAGATAGATAATAGACAGATAGACAGACAGAAAGACAGACAGACAGACAGACAGACAGACAGATAGATAGATAGATAGATAGATAGATAGATGATAGATGCCCAACTACTTTAAAGAGGCCATGAATTCACCAGAGAGAATTTAATTGAGGACACTTGCAAAGTAAGTCCAGAAAAATGCACATAAGCGACTGAATAAAATAAGAAAGATTATTCAGAATTTAAAAACTAGGCACACTAAAGAAATAGAAATATTGGACAAAACTCAAGTTAAATTTAAGATGGAGAAAACGCAGGGGAAAACCTATAGAATGGATCAAGGAGAAGACAGTATGTTAAAAGTTGCAGATAAGGCAGACATGAAAGAAATAGAAATATAAAGGATGACATGAAGGGAAGAGAATGCAGAAACTTTGTAACCTAGAAACTGTATGAAGTATTAGTGGATCAACTGAATGCCATATTGAGATGTGATCTTTATAAGGATTGAAAGAAGGGCAATGCAGATATGGATTTTGTGTTCTATAATCTAGGCAAATAGAAGAAGATTTGAGTCAATATGGAGTTTGGGGGATGGAAAAAGCATAACAGAAAGACAAAGTTGTTCACTAAGTTTCAGAGAGGCTACAAAGCCTGCGCTTTAATTTATGGAAGAATAGATTAATCCTGTTCTAGATCAGGACAATGACCTTTCCAGAATATATAACGTAAAGTACACTGTGGATAGATTGTGCTCCAGTCCACAGCCTTCTTCAGCAGCCAGATGTGGTTGACAGGAAGGGAAAGGCACAGCAGCGGCAGGCATCATACACCAGAACACATCTCTCAGGCTGGATATAGGCCAAGTAAACCAACCATTTCTGTAGAAGCTATTGGACTAGTTGGGATTAGAACTGGCTAACTTTTAGACTGAAATAAAAGAATGTGGAATATTTCAAAAATTCTGGAATTTGAAAAGGTGGTGAAAACTAGATGTCCTCAGAACAAAACACTGAGAACATAAATGAAAATATTAAGCAGCAAAGGTTATTTAGCCATAAGGGGAATAAACATGGATCTTTCCCTACTTATTCTTTTGATTTCTTTACTATCAGTTTATGTTCATGAATATTTTGGCAGAATGTACATATGTACACCACATGTCTGCCTTGTGTCCACAGACATCAGCAGAACTTGTCAGAGACCCTGGAACTATAGTTACAGTTGGTTGTGAGCCTCCATAGAGGTGCTGGGAATGGACCCAAGGTCTTCTGCAAGAACAAGCACTAACTGCTGAACCATCTGTCTAGCCCTATTCTAAAATTTTAAAGTGACTCACGGTTTATGCACTACTGAACATGTATTAAATAGTAAATTTACTATTAGAATGAGTAAATAAAATGGATTCCCATTAGCAACTTTTATTTATTAAATGGCAATCCTATCTGAGGTTTTGAAAGAGATAAAGGCTGAAGAAATTGTACTAAATAAAGTGAAATAAATTGTAAAGATTAAAAGCATAAATCATTTCTTATTTGCCTGTGGTTTGCGTGTGGGACTGAAGAAGCGACCCACATTATCATGGAGTGTGTGTGTGTGTGTGTGTGTGTGTGTGTGTTTATGTGTCTGTGTGTAACAATAATTAATTTAAAAAGAGGCAATAAAGTGAGAAAAATTTATATGTGGGAGAGTATGAAGATAGGAAAGAGGGAAGGAAAATGGTCTTATTATATTATAATCTGGAAAAGAGAAGAAAAATGTTTTAAAGTTACCTTGATTCCTGAAGTAAAGGCAGGAACAATTTAAGAAAGCTGCCTGGCAACCACGGAGCCTGCATGGGTATACTGTGGTTGTTAGGTTGAGGGTTTTGTGGGACTCCTTTCAGTGGGAATGTAGGTGTCTCTGACTCTTTTTCCTCTTTTGGGACACTTTTTCTTTTCCAAGCTTGCCTCCCCACCTTGATGTGACGTTCTGTGTCTAGCCTTAGAGCATCTTGGGTCATGTTCATTTGATATCCCTGGGAGAACTGCTAATGTCTGAAGGGAAATAGCAGTCTATTTGGGGAACAGAGAAGGAAGGGACACTGAGAGGTGTGGTAGGAGGGGAGCCTGTGATTGGGATGTATTGTATGAGATAAAATGAATTAAAAAGAAAAAAAAACTGCATTCCACAAAGGGTACATTTTCTTCACCTTCGACTTAAAGGATAGACGGGATGGATAATAGAGAACATCCCCTGGAAAGAGAAAACAAAGGCCACAGTGAGCAGCAGATAAGGAAGGCACTAAAAGTTGGATATGGTTGTTTGGAGGATGTCAGGTCTTTGCATCTGGCTTGCGTGCTTGCCCTGCTGGACACGGGAAAGATGTTTTACATGGATTGTAAAAATCACTAGAGTTTTCATAAATGTGAGCACCTAGTTATGAATAGAGATAAAATAAAAAGATATTCTAAGACCTGATTTTAAAACCAAAACATATTTAAAAGAGATACCATGGGAAGATTTAACTTGAGCTGAGTAAAACCAAAAACAAGACTCTGGAACACTGGCCCTCTGTTACCATGTGTTCAAAAATGTGATCAGAATAAAAAAAAGAGTTGTTCCCTGGTTTCTTCTTCTAGACTTGTTGGAAACTCTTGGTTTGATATAAGGGGAATTTTTATACTTCATCATAAAGCTTGTTTTCTGAGTTACAGGAAAAACACTTGGGTTCTAATTACAGAAAAGGAAGAGAAAAAAGCCATTTGAGGTGATATGGAAATTTTAAGAAAGAATAAATAAAAACTAAAGCTGATAATTTGAATCAATGATTTACATCTTCAGGGTATTTTCAGTATTAGCACTGCAAAGGTTATGAGATGATAGGAAATGGTTGCTGTCACTGTCCTCTCTTCATGGTCTTTCATGAAGCACAGACCTCAAAATCTTGCTCCAGATTTGGAGAAGCTTCATATTTGTTTCTAATTTGTTATTCCAAATTTCAACTCTGAAGTAACCACTCTGACTAAAGCTCCTTTAGGTTGCTGTTTCCTTCACTAAGCCTTCCCAAGATTCACATTAGCTAGTTTGAGATGCAAAAATTATTCTGTAAAAAAAAAAGTAGGATTAAGAAATACATTTAAAACAATATATCTCATTTCCATGTACAAAGGTTTGGCTCTTGCTTTTTATTTTGGAATGGTCAAATTCTGATTTTAAAATCTTGATTTAATTTATTCTAATGTGTTCTATCTTTAAAATTGCATGACTTACACAAGAAATAGTTCTTATCTAAATAGAAATTATAGGTACTGTCTTTGCTCATCTCTGTTCTTTCCCTCAAATTAAAAAATAAGAACTAATTTTGTGTCTTCTGGCTCTAACTTAGCACTTGGAAAATTATATTCTTTTTGCTTCTTAAATAATAATTCTCTAAATTCAAAAATATTATCTCTGCCATCTCACTTAGGCTTAGCTCTTGATCACATCTTTGTTCAGCCATCTTGTTTATCATATGTAATAATAACCACCAGAAAATAAAAATAAATCAATTTAAAAGAATTTCAAAAGAAAGGACAGCTACAACTACTAGTGATTTACTGACTATACATATACTGTTACACATACGCAACTATTCAGATAATGATGACTATAGTATGAAAATATACATCTTGATATTAGAATATCGATTTATGAACCTGTTAGTAAATTTATGAGGATAAAAATTCACATTTTTTTTAAAAAAGACATTTTTATACTATGTTTTGTATTCAATATTAGAAAAGAACCAGTATAAAACCAATGCGAATTTTCTGGCTTATGCATTTTATTTCAATAAAATTAAAAAGCAAAACTGAATTATATTTAAAAAATCAAAGCACAATGATAATGCTTATGAAGTTCAGAAGTAAATCAATCCCCACTTCAATGCCCACTCACATACTGGGCTTTGTGGTTGCAAGTGTTCTTAACCACCAACTTAGTATTAGTAGACATACGAAAAATATTAGCCTGACTGTTCCTTAATAAGTTAATAAACTATCACTAAACAGAATACTTATGAAACCTTTCCATGCTCAATTTGAGAATAATTTTGTGAATAACATCTGAAGCTATCCAATTATCATTTAGTAAACATAATAGTTTATTTTTTTATAAAATGCAATTAGGTAAATGTAGATACTATATGATTAAAATTTTAGTTTTTTTTGTTAATTTGACAGTTATAAAACCAAAAAGAGTAAGTCACAAATCATAACTTTGAGTTTAGTTTTATGGCAGGAAATGACAGCTATAGATAATTCAATTTAAGTATGATACAAACATGAAATTAATTATACCTATCTATTTCTGAAAAAAAAGAATTAAGAAAGAAGCCTTGCTGAAAAATAAAATAAGTTAGAAAGCAAGATCCACGGCTTTAAAAATTATTCTATGGCAGACTTAGGGAACATGTAACAATGGTATATTCTGTTGCCTCTCTAATGTACTTCTTTAATGTGTCTTTATAGCTGTAGTTTTAGAGTCTGTCCTGGAACTAGCTCTTGTAGAGCAGGCTGGCCTTGAACTCACAGAGATCTGCCTGACTCTGCCTCTGAGTGCTGGGATTAAAGGCGTGCGCCACCACCACCTAGCCAGTTCAGACATTTTATCCTCTAATATTAGGAGGCCCCTTTAAGGTCATTTTCATAGATTCAATAAAGTTTCTACTGCACTAGATTTCTACCCTGCCCCTTAAATGTCTCCCAGTTCCAGCTGTCTCTCCCCACACTCTCTTCCTCTAACCCAGCTCCCCAGAATTACCTCCACTCGTCTCACTTTATATTGGATTTCTTTAGGGCCTATAGATTCAGGTGATAAAATGTATTAACCACCAGATATACAAACATATCTTCAGATCATTTTAAATGTAAACATCTTTATTCTTTCTGTTTATTGAAATTTTAGGCTATATATACATACATACATACACACACACACACACACACACACACACACACACACATATATATATATATATATATATATATATATATATATATATATAAAATTATTTTTGGTCCCCAGCTCCCCAAAGATCTTCCATTCCTATCAGAATCCATGCCCCTTCTATCTCTTATTAGAAAATAACTGGTATACAAAGAAAAATAAATAAGTAAAACAAAGTAACAACAAACAAACTAGAATATGACACAACAAACAAAATAAAAAGAGACAAACAAAAAGCATGAGCCACATATATTTGTATACACAGGAATCCCATAAAAATACAAAACCAGAGAAACCTGTAAGATTAAAGAAAGAAAAATATTAAGAGAACAGACTGAACATTATGAGGCAAAGAACCACCAAAGATGTCATTAAGTGTTTATTATTTACTGCTAGGTATGGGCCCTGCTCTTAAGACTGGCTTGTGTCCCCAGTGAGACCAAATTTGAGAGAAATGAGTTTGCATTTGTGAGTAGTTATCAATGAGTATAGATTTTAGGTTGTGGATGCAGTCTTGTGTCCATGTCTCCTCTCAATTCTGGGATCCTGTCTGGCACAGACCCATGTAAGCCACAATGTATGCTGTCATTTTCTCTGAGTTCATATATGTCCCTATCCTACCTTGCTTCTTTAGGGCCCTTCATCCATTTGACTCTAGGAGTCTTTCCACTTCCTCCTCTTTTGTGTTCTCTGAGATGTGAGGGTTTATTCCAAGGTCTCTCACTCTGTGCACAATGTCTAGTTGTGGGTTTGAATATATTCTCATCTAATGTAGAATGAAGCTTTCTCTGATCATAGATGAGCAAGCTGTTAATTTATGAATGCAGTAGAATGTTATTAGAAGTCATTTTATTGCTACATTCCTTTAGCAGAACAGCAGTATTTGGTTTTCAGCTAGGTCACTGGTTTAGCTGGTCTCATGTTTATGTCTAACTAAAAAAAAAAAATTACGGATGGGTTCCATCTCATGGAGTAGTCATTAAAATCCAATCGATTATTGGTTGGGTACTCTCACAAGACTTATGTACTGTACACTGGGCCATCTTACAGGCAGGTGATCATTGTAGACTGAAGACTTTATAGCTGGGTTGGTGTGTACATGTCTTCTTTGGTGGCATAGAGTACCGTCAAGAACTATGAACACTACTCCACAAGGATGGAGGCTCTAGGTGGGCACTAGTTCAACTTCTCTGTGTTCAATAAGTAGTGTAGATGTCTTTAGCAACAGAACCCTACTCTCAGATGGTGGAGTTCAACAAATACTCTTAGTAACCACCTGAGTTGTTTGGGTGTGCCCCTGAGGGACCCTTTGTCAAACAGCTCAATTAAATGTAACCCATTCCTGGCACTGGAAGCTTCATTTGGTGATGAGAGGTATCTAGTTAGAGCTCTGGATCCAGAAATACATCTTCATATTGTTTAAACAGCAAGCTTTGAGTCTCTCAACATAACTACCAGATATTGTGAAACAAAACTTAACCTTCTTGGCTGTCCTTCATTTCCAGAATGCCAAAGGCATCATTATGAAACATGAGTGTTCTGCATTTTAACTTTTGAAATATTTAATTATTTATCTAAAACAAATAGAGTAACAAGTGACCATATAGGTAAATTATCTAAACAGAATAAATGAGAGTTAGAAGAAACCAATATATTGCAGATATTCAAAATGTCATTACTGAATTTGTTGATGAAAAAAAACCTACTCTGTTCTTCAAAATTAAGAGTAGCTAACCTAAGAATTTTACCTTAACACAGAGGACACAATATGTGAACTGTCTTTACAGTTTGTTGATACTGTATAGTATCATCCACATTTGTGTCCAGTGTATTGAGGAAGGGGCAACTTAAAAGCTCTTACAGCTAGATATTGCTATCTAAACACATAGGTTTAAAGAAAATCTGTGGGACTTCACTGATATTCAACTCTCACTAAAGATGTTAGCAAAATTTTCATGTTCAGTTTCTTGAGTTCTTTATATATTTTGGAGATCAGACCTTTGTCTGATGCGAGTTGGTGAAGATCTTCTCCCATTCAGTAGGTTGCCTTTTTCTCTTAATGACAATGTCCTTTGCTTTACAGAAGCTTCTCAGTTTCAGCAGGTGCCATTTATTCACTGTTGCTTTTGTTGTCTGTGCTATGTGGGTTATATGTAGGAGGTGGTATCCTGTGCTCATGTGTTGCAGTCTACTTCTCACTTTCTCTTCTACCATGTTCATTGTGGTTGGGTTTATATTGAGGTCTTTAATCCATGTAGACTTGAGTTTTGTGCATAGTGATAGATATGAATCTATTTTCATTCTTCTACATGTTGACATCCAGTTCTGCCAGCACCATTTGTTGAAGATGCTTTCTTTCTTCCATTGTATACCTTTAGCTCCCTTGTCGAAAGTCAGGTGTTCATTGGTTTGTGGGTTAATATCCGAGTCTTCCATTCGATTCTGTAGGGTTAAGCCAGCCCCTTTAGGGGGCAGGTTTGCCGCGGGCGTATGCATATGAATAAATCGGGAGCACGGGAGGCGGCTCCTTCCTTTTCCTGCCTCCTGTGAAACAGCTGCACGGGAACCTCGGTTCTGTAAGTTTATTTAAACATTAAAGCTGTATATATTCTTTAATATCAGTCTTGCATTTATTTACGCCGATACATTTGGCGCCTGCCCCGTGGGGCTTTGCGGATACCCGCCCCAAAATTGGAGGCTCCTGGGGGCGACCACTCCCAGTGGCACCTCCCCCCGGAGGTCTCCCTGGGCGCGCGGCACCTTGCCGGTCCTACTACAGCTGTGGATGCAGCTGAGATTCTGAGCAACTTGATCTTTCCTGGTGCCTGCTAAAAAGTCAAACGGGACGGGAGTATTAGCACTCCCCAGCCCCCACCTGCCTGACAGTGGCACAAGCACCTCTGTAACAGCGTGATCAGTCTCTGTTCCCTTCCCACCTCCGCCGGACAGCGCTCGGGTCACGTGACAGCGGCCCTGCGAGCCAGCTCAAACACGCCGGCATCCCTTTGATTTGTTCACTTTGGCGGCTTTTCTCTCTGTTCCCTTTCTGGCCCAATTGCCATTTATCAGCCTGGTGTCTGCTCCAATTTTTGTTGAGTCATTTATTTCAGACTTAAGCCACGTGGACTCAAGTGGGATCTTTTGCCACCACTGGCAGGAACTGGTCATTGCAGGTAAAAGAATTTTTTTCTTTTATAAATAAAATGTCTGAGAACGTGACTGTTTTAGATTTTCACAGCTTTTTTGAGTGTACCATGTGGGAAATTTTACAAGAGGTGTCTATCACCCCACATCTATGGATATTTCTGGGATTCGTAATTTTCCTTAGCACTATATGGTTTGGTAATAGGAAAATGATGGCAGAGGTTGAACGTTTACAAACTACTGTGAATGACAACAATCTTCTCAAGAATCACTTTGAAGTTCTCCAGGAAGAGAACAGATCTTTGTTTAACATGATTCGGTTAACCGAGCAAAATTTAGAAAAGGTACAGGCTGATGTTAAGGAGAAATTCATTACTATGGAAGAGGGAACAGCTGAATTAGATCATAAGTTCCAGCAGTCCCTTTCTGTAGGAACAGAAACATTAACAGAGAGAATCAAAACTGCTGAATGTGACAATCGAATTTTGTCTAAAACTTATGACAGATTGGCAGAAAGATTGTCAATACAAGAAGGCACGGTTTATGCCATAAAAATTATGTCCAAAGATGACAAGTTATCTCTAATGGACAAATTTCATACTTTAGAATCCTCAATGAAGGCTTTGGAACATAATTCTGGACAGAAGATTCAGACATTGCAAAAAGCAATGGTGAATAGAATTGAAAAGATTGAGGAATTTCTAAATTCTGATGAAGAAGAGCAAAGGGTAGAAAGGCAAATTTTAACTACATCTGTGGATAAATCCCTCCGGGACAATTTCCACAAATCTCTACCTACAGCTCTACATGCCTTTCCAATAATAACAACAGAAAAGGTGATTGGTTCCAGAAACCCTAGGGTCATCAAGGAAGATACATGGGAGCCTGTCCGTATGAATGATCTCAAAGAAATTAAACAGGCTGTCAAGACTTTTGGGATGCATGCCTCTTTTGTTAAAAAGATGCTAAAATCTTGGGCCACAAGAAGCAGACCAACCCCCTCGGACTGGCTCCAGCTGAGCTCCGCGGTCCTTGAGAGTGGACCGCAATTGAAATGGAAATGCTTATTCAGGCAAGAGGCTAGACTTTTAGAACAGCAGGAAAAGGCGAAGGGAATTGACATTTCCCTAGATAAAATTCTAGGTGAAGGGCTCTATTCTGACCCTCACGAACAAGCTAATTTGGATGAAAACGCACTATCCATGTGTACTACAGCAGCCTTAAGGGCTTGGGACAGGGTACAAGACCCAGGACAGAGAATGGAATCATTTGTCATACTTAAACAGGGTCAGAGAGAACCCTTTAGTGGCTTTTTACAAAGACTAACTAAGGCTGTACAAATAGGGATATCTGTCCCAGAAGCAAGACGTATAATGATTGAGTCTTTAGCTTACGAAAATGCAAATGTAGAATGCAAAAAGATCTTGGGGCCTTTAAAGTTCAGATCAGCGCCCTTGGAAGAATGGGTCTTGCATACACTGAATGTTGACACATTTGACTGTGGCACTGAAGCATGGGTAGAAGAAGCAATTTCCAATGGTAAAAGGAGACACCAGAATACCAAATGTTTTAATTGTGGCAAAATGGGTCATATGAAAAGGAATTGTAAACAACGGATTTGCAGAAATAATAATAATGCCTCTTCTAGAAATAACAGAAATAGAAGGACCCAGCCTTCAGGTTTATGTAGAAGATGTGGAAAACGCAGACATTGGATGAATGAATGCAGGTCTACAAGAGATAGACAAGGCAACCTGATACATACAAAAAACATGAGAGGGGGGCCTCACAGGCCCCCATGGAAACATGGTTCAGTCATTTCCAGTTTCTGCAGAGAACATGCCTCGTCAGGACAATTAGGAAACCACATGCCTACTGTTACAAGCAATAGTGATCAGAAAGATGTGTTACGTGTGTTTTGGCAAACTTCTATAAATGATCAAAGACCTAAGCTGAGAGTGTATGTAAATGACATTTTTATTACTGGCCTGCTGTACACAGGTGCTGATGTAAGTATCATTACCCCAGAATCTTGGCATCCATATTGGCCTCTTCAGAATGTAAATATTCAGCTCCTGGGAATTGGAACCCTATCTCGAATAAGGCAGAGCACGAGATGGGTTGAATGTATAGGGCCAGAGGGAGAAATAGGAAAATTAAGGCCATATGTAGCCAATATTGCAATGAATTTATGGGGTCGTGACCTATTACAACAATGCAATACCCAAATTAACATTCCTGCTACATCTAGAGCCTATTTTTCTGAGAATAATATTAAAAGATATTACAAACGGAGAAAACCGGCCATTAGGGCTGTGCAAGAACAAGCAATTGATGTTCCTTCAGAGATACCAACAGCCTTGCCTCTAAAATGGTTGACTGAGAAACCAATATGGACAAAGCAATGGCCTTTAGCTGAGGAAAAGTTACAGGCCTTAGAACAGCTGGTACAAGAACAACTAGATGCTGGACATATAGAAGAATCAACCAGCCCTTGGAATTCTCCTGTATTTGTGGTTAAGAAAAAATCAGGTAAATGGAGAATGGTGACAGATCTCAGGGCCATCAACAAGGTTATTCAACCTATGGGCCCTCTGCAATCTGGAATTCCTTTGCCCTCTTTATTAACAAAAGGATGGCCTCTCATAGTTATTGATTTAAAGGATTATTTTTTCACTATACCTTTGCAAAAAGAAGATAGAGAAAAATTTGCCTTCACAGTGCCTACTTATAACAATTCTCAACCTTCGAGGAGGTACCATTGGGCTGTCCTCCCTCAGGGTATGTTAAATAGCCCCTCCATGTGCCAATATTTTGTGAACCAACAATTGCAAATAATAAGCAAGAAATTTTCCAAATCTATAGGATACTATTACATGGACGACATTTTGTTATCCGATTCAAACATAGATACCTTGAACAGACTGTTTGAAGAAATACAGATACTTTTACCCAAATGGGGATTGCAAATTGCTCCTGAAAAGATTCAGAAGAGAGATTATGTTAATTATTTAGGTTATAGAATAGGTTTGCAAAAAATTAAGACACAAAAGGCACAAATTTGGAGAGATTGCCTACGGACTCTTAATGACTTTCAAAGACTGTTAGGAGAAATTTCCAGTCTACGACCAGCTATTGGGATAACACCTGATCTAATAATTCATTTGAACAAAACCTTGGATGGTGATAAAGATTTAAACAGTCCCAGAGAATTAACAGCTGAAGCAGAAAAGGAACTGACAATGAGTGAGGAGAAATTACAACAGGCACATGTGGACAGAGTGAATCCAGAGCTCGATTGTATTCTCATCATACTACCATCAAAAATTTCTCCTACAGGAATTTTAATGCAGAGAGATGATATTATCTTGGAATGGATCTTTTTACCACATAAACCAAGTAAGAAACTGAAAACTTATGTGGAAAAAGACTCTGAGTTAATTATAAAAGGCAAGCTGAGACTTCGTCAACTAGCAGGCATAGACCCAGCAGAAATTATAGTGCCTTTCACTGCTGATGAACTAAAGAAATTATGGGAAGATAATGAACCATGGCAAAGAGCTTGTGCTAATTTTTTGGGAGATATTAATAACAACTATCCAAAAAGCAAGCGGCTTAACTTCATAAAGAGAACTTCTTGGATCCTTCCTCCAATCATCCGTGATGCTCCAATAACTGGAGCCCGTACAATCTATACTGATGCCAATAAATCAGGGAAGGCAGGTTAAAAATCAGAAGACTTGGGTAAGGTTGAACAAAGTCCTTATGATTCTGTCCAGAAGGCAGAATTATATGCCATTCTTATGGTACTAAGAGATTTTAAAGAACCCATTAATATAGTTACTGATTCACAATATGCAGAAAGAGTTATTTTACATATTGAAACTGCTGAATTTATACCTGATGATACAGAACTAACCTCATTGTTTATGCAGGTTCAAGTTTTGATCAGGAATAGGCTTCGCCCTATGTACATAACACACATCCGATCCCATACGGGTCTGCCAGGTCCTCTAGCACAAGGAAATGCAGAAATTGATCAATTATTGATTGGTAGTGTGCTACAAGCCTCTGAATTTCATTAAAAAAATCATGTTAATAGCAAAGTTTTGAAGAAAGAGTTTTCTATTACACGGCAACAAGCTAAGGAGATTGTAAAGAAATGCCCTACCTGCTCTTTCTATAACCAAACACCACTGCCAGCAGGGGCTAATCCGAAGGGCACCCATAGGAATGAAATCTGGCAGATGGATGTGTTCCACTTTGCAGAATTTGGCAAATTGAAGTATGTTCATCACACCATTGACACTTATTCAGGCTTTCAGTGGGCAACTGCTTTAAGTTCAGAAAAAGCTGATTCAGTAATCACTCAATTATTAGAAGTCATGGCTATCATGGGTATACCTACACAAATAAAGACAGATAATGGTCCTGCTTATGTCTCTAGGAAAATGAAACGGTTTTTTGATTATTACAATATCAAGCATGTTACAGGTATACCATACAATCCTACAGGTCAAGCAGTCATAGAAAGATCAAATCGAACTATAAAGGATATGCTGATCAAACAGAAAGTGGTGGAAAACACCCCCAGAAATAGGTTACATAATGCTTTGTTAACTTTGAATTTTCTCAACGCTACTGAGAAGGGAACCACGGCTGCAGAAAGACATTGGATAATGGAAAAGTCTGCTGAACTAATCAACCAGTTTATTTCAAGGATGTGCTGACCTCACAATGGAAGCCAGGAGATGTGCTGCGTTGGGGAAGGGGTTTTGCTCTTATTTCCACAGGTGAGGAAAAATTATGGATACCATCAAAATTAATAAAGGTTCGCTTTGAAGAAGAGAAGTCACTTGGAAAAGATAAATAACAATTCATTCACAAGGATGGCGAGCATACTGAGGGTAAGGTTTACAGATCGGTTGGGGGCAGGGTTCCTTTCTTATCTCCACAGGAAAATACTCATCTTCAAAGAATTTAAGGGACCCTGAATATTTAATTACTGATGGATGGAAAATAGTTACGACCCACTAAGTATCAACAATAAAATTCTATATATACTGTATTGATTTTATATATATATATATATATATATATTTATATGTTTTATTGAACACTTCTTTATAAATATGTAGAGCTGGTTTTGTTGTTGGACTATGGCTCAGTCCCTCTTCAATTCCAAGTCTGTTGATAAGAGATATTTCATAGTTTCTGTCTCAGGTCAGGAGCCATGAAATGGGACAGAATAAGAATAATTTTATACTTGATAAACCTTCTTTGCCTTTCCTCATATCTGTGTCTTTCTTTATATGTCAGTATATGTCCTTGTTGTTAATGTTTAAATTTCCCATAACAAGCAACATATTTTCCTACAGTAATCTTTGAAGTTTCCAGGATGAAGATGGGGCCCCACAACATCAACTCAATCTGGTTTTTATGACGTCATGAATTTTTTTTTAAGCGCTAATATTAGACCTGTTTTTTGGTACCAACTGTAGGAGACAATTTCGAATGATGCACATTTTTGACAACACTCTGGCTGGACCTTCTCAAAACTCTCAGAGACTAGTAATAATTTTCTTAGGTCAAAGGTTAATTTGGGAATTTTACCATCATTTGCTTTCACAGGGGCCCCTAAGAAGAACGTCGCCCCCATGTCAGCTAAAAGCAATCTAAGAGGACGACATCCCCTCTCCCAACAGAGTTTGCCCACAGGGTTAGGGACATCTTTTAGTGGTTGGTTTAGGGTTGAGGGGATGGGGAGATATTGTATGGAATTAGGGGTATATTCAAAAAAAAGGGGGGGGATTAACTGGTTTGATGGGATGATTGGTATTTGTGACTTACTGTTTTTAGAAAATTATATTGGTACTGTTTCTTGTATATTGATATATTGAATATTGAATGTGAGTGTTCCTACCTCTATTTTTGTATAAGAGTATACTTATATTGTATGGATACATCTATCATATCACAATGTACATTTCTACCTCTATACTATTTATGTAATAACATTGTTTACATTTGGTATGTAATGACATTGTTTACAGGTGAAGATCATTGTCTTCATATATTGCACAGTTGTTTATTCTCTTAGTTTTCAAATTAGATAGGTATTGAGAATTATATGTTTGTCATATTTATTTTTAGGTTAATCAGGTCTTTTAGATACATAGAGATTATATTTAGTACAGATAGTATAATCTTCAGCCTCTTTGAAGAGCTGTAGAAAATGGCCTTTAATCTAACCTAGAATTCTGTGCCTATGAGACACAATTACTCCTGGCAACACCACTCTACTCCCGAGAGAACGTTGAGCACCAAAGACACTCTACTGGGAGATTGTCTTCTTGGCAGAACTGGCCTTTGGGTTAAGAAAAGCCCAATCTCAACTACTGACTAAGATATGAAACAGGATTGTCTTATCTTGCCAAGACAGGGTAGGATAATTCTAAGAAAGTTCCTTGCATTTGATAATGGTATGTCAGTTATGTTAGGCCTTAGCCAAAGTTGGTTGACTCAACATTGCAAACGAGACTTTGGGTGATTGCCCAGGTAGTCAGTTGTCTGTCATTTGTTGCACATTTTGGATATCTCTCATTTGTTAAGTAATATTTATTCCCTTCTCAGATCTTTGATGGAGTTGAAGATTATTTAATTTTAGTTACTCTCTACATTATTTAGACTCCTTGAGATAGAATGTCTAGCAAAACTTTTAGGGGGTGGGTTTGCCTCAGGCATATGCATATGAATAAATCGGGCACGAGCTGGAGGCAGCTCCTCCCTTTTCCTGCTTCCTGTGAAATGGCTGCAAGGGAACCTCGGTTCTGTAAGTTTATTTAAACATTAAAGCTGTATATATTCTTTAATATCAGCCTTGCATTTATTTATGCCGATACATGATTCCTTTGATGAACATCTCTGTTTTTATGCCAATACCAAGCTGTTTTCATTACTGTAGCTCTGTAATAGAGTTTGAAGTCAGGGATGGTAATGCCTCCGGAAGTTCCTTTATTGTATAGGATTGTTTTGGCTATCCTGGGTTTTTTGTTTTTCCATATAAAGTTGATTATTGTTCTCTCAAGTTCTGTGAAGAATTTTGTTGGGATTTTGATAGGGATTGCATTGAATTTGTATTTTGCCTTTGGTAGAACTGCCATTTTTACTATGTTGATCCTACCCATCCAAGAGCAAGGGAGATCCTTCATTTTTCTAGTGTCTTCAATTTCTTTCTTCAAAGCCTTAAAGTTCTTGTCAAATAGATCTTTCATTTTCTTGGTTAGTGTAACCCCAAGATATTATTTGTGGCTATAGTGAAGGGAACAAGTTCCTCCTCCTCTGGCTGCCAGCTTAAAGTTTGCTTCCTCCTTCTCCCAGCATGAGACTTTTGAGAAATTTTAATGTCTGTGGGTTCATTATTTCAACAGTCTCCAGTGTCTTCTTTAGAATAGCTTCATTCTTGCCAATGGTTACAAGGCTGCATTTTATTTACTTTTCTACACAGCATACCACTGGATGGAAACTACTCTCAGAAAACATTTGCAAAAAAAAATCAAATCTCTGTGTAGCTGTGATCATGTTTCCCAGCACTTTTCTTTCTGTTACCAATAAAAAATAAATAATAAAAAAAGATGTTAACAAAAGCTACTCTATTTTTTTTATTCCTTGAAATTTTGAGAGGAAATTAACTTCAGATGATATCTCATTAACTAAAACATGAAATAAATGGTATCAACTGTATCATTCCACAGGCTTTGCAAAACACACTTTACAATGAATGTCACTGCAAATTTAAAGCAGACAGAAAACACTCAGATTAAAAAGCTTGTTTTTATAGGAGTACTTCAACCTGATGGAGATTATTTTCTGTGTTATTGCTAATTCTTTTTATATGACTGTTTTCCTTGTAGATAGTAGCTTACATATGTCCTATATGAATCTAGACAAATAAATTTGAATATATATCTAGTTAGGTTATTTTTAATGGATTTTTTTCCTTTTTTACATCATTATTTTTATTTTTTTGAGAATAATGTAATTACATAATTTCCCTTTTCTCTTTTTGGCTCTAAATTCCTATCTTTCTTTAAAATTAATGGCTTCTTTTTTTTCTTTGTCATTACAAAGAAGAAAATTCTTTTCTTCTTAAGCAAAGAGAAGCATGATAACAATAACAATAGCTTAACAACAATTTTAATAAAACTGCATGTGATACACATCTCATGAATAATCCTGAAAAGATAAAGACAATAATATTTGATGAAGCCAGGAAATGAGAAATCTATAAGCCAGTGGTACTCAACCTTTCTCATACCATGACCCTTTAATAAAGTTCCTCATGTTGTAGTGATCCCCCAATCTAAAATTGTTTTCATTGCTTCTTCATAACTGCAAATTTACTACTGTTATGACTCATAATACAAATATTTTAGATATAGAGGTTTGACAAAAGAGTTGTGACCACATGCTGAGAAACAGAATCACTGCTTAAGCATTTGGAAATAAGAAAAAATACATGGGATGAGGGGGTGGTTCATCTTCTTCAGAGAATGCCCAGTTCCACATGGAGGTTCATTGTCTTTTGTAACTCCAGTTCCAAAGGATTTGGTGCTTTCTTCTTTCTACCATGTGTGACAGGCACACTTATGATGCATATAGAAACAACCATACACAAATTAAAAAAATTATAAAATGAAAATATTTACATAAATTCAGAAATATGTAAACATAATAAGAACAAAATATTTAAGGTATTAAGAGAAAAATGGACCAACATAATTCTGTATCCTGTGAAATTATCCTTCAAAAATGAAAGAAACAAAGCTTTTCCAAACAATTGAAAATTGAAGGACTTGTTTTTGAAAGACCTACCATGCAGGTATATAAAGAGGATCTGCATAGAAGAGGGGATAGTATGGGCTAGGAATCTCAATTTAAACAAAGAAATTTAAAGTGGGGGGGAGGAATTTATTTGTATTATACTTAACTAAACATATAAATGTTAAAATAGTAATAACAAAACATATTATTTGTTAATTAATGAAACTTTTATTGTTATATGAAAAGCAAGTGATAGCAGAAAAACTTCTAGTTTGGGTGAAGAGTCAGAACTGTTTTTTGTTACTAGGTACTTTTACCCAGTTATGCAACAATATATCTAAAATGCAATTTATTGCAAATATGGTGTAAATTCTATTGTCCTGTCAAGTAAGCAAAAACAAGGCAGTATGATTAACATGATAATGAAGAAGTGAAAACTATCATCTAAATACTCAATTAAAACTATAGTAGATCTGAATGTGGCAGTGTATGCCAATAATCAACAGCACTCAAGAGTGTGAGGCTGCAGGATAATGTGCCCAGCATTGGCTACATAGGGAGTCTACTTATAAGTGACCCACCAACTGACCTACCATTAACTTCAGTTGGAAGGGCAGTATTTATATAACATATTTAGCAAAACTGCCAATCAAATTTATATCAAAATTCACTAAACAACAGGGTTTGCTATGTATTAAACTCCAAGTTGAGGCCTTCAGTTGTAAGAAATGAGATCGATTTAGAGCCAAGCTATACTTAAAACCTCACTGTAACGATTTGCTCTTATCTTTCTTCTCCTCACTTTATGTTTCAGAGCGAGGCAGCCACTCTGTACTCTGTATGCCCTTCTCAGGTATATAGAGGAGCAAATTCAATTGATCAAAGACAATTGTAAAAAGATAGCTCAATCCAGATAATTTCAGATGAAAATTTATGTATTTTACTTCTCGGTGTTAGTGGGTGTTAATCAGATATCATTGATTTCACATGAAGTTACAGCAAATATTCCCAATTTTTATACTCATCTTTAAGCCCCAACAGGTATTTTAAGTAATAATTTAATATAGGAATTATAATTCGAGGTTTTTTATAAGAGCTAAAGAAATGCACTGTCGGTCTAAGATTCTTAGACTGCGGCTCGACTGGCCCACCTCTGCACTTGCACGATTACTCTGGAGATGTGTTGCAGTAAAATAACTCTCATAGCTTCAACCAGTGTAAATTCAGGAAATCAGGTGCTTAACAGCCGTAATTCCAAGAATCTCTTCTGCTTTTGCGGCCAGATCCTATATTTTCCCCACCTCAGAGACAGGAGTGCAGGTGCGGCATCCCTGCTGCTGAGCAAGCCCACATTTCAGGATTATTTTAGATTATTATTTTATGTATGGATGGATTTATAAACACTTAAATGTGCATAAACACACACACATATATATATATATATGTATATATATATATACATACATTTTCTCAATCTCAAAAGGATTGCTTGATTTTGTGTGTGTGATATGTTATCTAAAGATTCTCATGCATATTTTCAGTTAGTTTTCAGATCAGTCTGCTGTGAAGACTTTTATCTGTTGATTTTTATGTGGCCTTTTCAGTAAATTGCCAGTTTGGTTTATATTTTGATATAGAAGTTGATCTTCAGTTGGGCAGGAAATTTTAATCATCACTCCACCCCTCATCTTCTGAGTTCACACATCTCTGTGAAAAGGCTTCCTTTTTTTTTTTTTTCTGTGGGAGCTTGGTCTGCTCTTGCTCTTGAGGCGGTCAATGTTGGTTTTTCCAGGTTCCTTCACTGGAAGGACAGTAGGAATATGTTTCCCTTACAGTCTTGATTTTTCAGAGGAGAAAACTCTATCATGGTCAACTGCTGCTGCACTGTGAGCTCTACCAGTCCACTTCACTTTGACTGCTCTGAGTATCCTCTTTAAATGCACAGAGATTTTTGTATTGTTTTGGGAAAAGGCATCATTTCGACAGGTTTTTTATGTTTAATTTTGTTTGATTATGACTTTATAGAGTGCCCTCAGGCATGACCGTTCATCATTATCTTTGATTTTTTTATCAATGTATTTAACAAGTATTTAAAATTTCTGTGGCAGAGGAGTAGTAGCTTCCCAGTTTAATAAGTGGAAACGCAGAATGGAAGGTTTTTTATGTACTTCCTGTGGGAGCCACAATAATAAGCACTAAACATGGGAACTGATATAAGGAAGGAAAAACAATGGAAAAATGTTTTATGTATATTGAGAGCTAGGCAAGGGATATTGGTCAGCTCTCCAAATGCAGACAGAACAAATTCCCGCAGACACTGTGCAATGCCATGGCAAAAGCATAGAACACCTTTAAACATTGCAAAGATTTGGTTGTTTTTTTTTTAGAAATAAAAAAGAAAGGATAAAAGAAATGAAGGAAAGAAGGAAGAAATGAAAGGATAGAGAAGGGAGGAAGGGAGAGCAGAAAGGGGAAGCATTTCTGAACATTACTTGTTGATAGAAAATTAAGGCAGTTTAAAACACATTGAAGTTTCATTTTGAAAATGATAACCTGTGTAAGATAGGATCACTATCACTGACCCATTGAAGTGTGTATGGTGATTCAGCAATAATCCTAAATGAAGAAAAGGCAGTGCCCCTTGATGGATTCTGCCCGATAACTCAGGAAACATTCTTGTTTAAAATATACATAATGATCTACATTCTGGACCAAAATAACCTCCCAAGAAGGATAGAACATATGGAAAAATTCCAAACACAGTGCACAGCTCCATCTCCCACAAGCATTGGCTTCTCTCCCTCTTGTACCTAAGTAGAACTATGTTAATCCAAAATTATATTCAGCAGCAGGGAACTGAATAGGCGAGGGGCAGCACAGGGGAAGGAGAAAAGAAATTAGATAGTATACTGCTTTTTATGTACAAAGAATTCTAACAGTAAGTGAATGCTGGAACGGAGAAGCTTAGCCTTGAAGCAGCAGATGATCCGAGTTTAGTTTATAGAACTACTCTACGAATTGCAAATCAAGCTTACACTTGTGCTCGGGGCTGAGATTTAAGAGGATCACCTACCACCTACCACTGGAATAAATAGTAACTGGAGCTAAGAGACACAGCATCTACCCTGAGGCCAGACATTCTGCCCATTCAAGGCAAATAAAATGCATCTATGAATTACGGCTGCAATATAAGAAAAAGGAAATTATGCCTAATAGTCATGGGAAAATATATCCTTGAAAATAACCTTCATAAGAAAAATAGACTTTTTTTTTCAAGCAAGTAGCAGCTTGTTGTCCTCAAAATAATTCAAGAGGAAATGAGTTATATGAAACAGAAGCAAGAAGCCTTAAGGAAAAAAACTGAGTTAAGATGTAAGGGGTGCTAGGGGCTGGCAACATAAGACTGTCATAATAAAAATCTACATTGGATGTAATCCCAATTGGATTTGATTTCAGAAAATCAAGTTAGTAGTATGAAGGATACGCTTGAAAACATACCCAGACTACAGAGAAAAACAGATTATTAAGAACTAAGGAGGGAAATATAGAAATGATAAAGATCGGAAATCTAATCTACTTATGAAGCACTGTTAATTTCCTAATGACAAAATAGGCTTTACCATGTACAATGATTTAGACAAAATTATTTCTTGCACTAAAGAATAAAAAGTAAAGAACAACAAACCAACTCACACAAACACATAAAATACCTGAATTCATATAAAGAAGCTTGCAATAATAACAGTGATTTTTTTTTTTTTTTGAGAAATGCATCCACCAAGACATTCCTGTCCTAATCTCTGGACAAAACAAACAAAACAAAACAAAACAAACAACAAAAAAAAAACTGCTCAGATAGCTAAAAATATGTAAGGTTATTTGGATGGATTTAAAATATACTCACCAATCGCCTTTACAAAGGGAAAGTGTGTTGACATAGAAAAGGCAGTCCTGGGCATCAGAGAATGAAGTGATGCATCTGCTAGTTCAGGTGTGCCAGGAGTCACCATTCGGAAGCTGCTGTCAGAATACAAGTTGATTTTAACCTAGTGTGACTTATTTCAGTCTTCCTTATCCGGAATCATATTAGAAATACATTGTCTTAAGAGAAACAGATACCTCTTATATAAAAAAATCTTTAATAACCTTAAAAATATATTACTCAGGAGATAAGTTCACATTTAAAAGTCTCTATGAGACAAACAGAAAAACTTGAACAAATAAATGTGCAAAACTGATTTAAGTGACTAAGGAGTCCATCAGTATTTGCAATACTTCTGATCACTAGTGTTCTAGATAAGAATGTACATGAAGATATAGTATATGACATATGAATTAAAAAGTCAAAAGCATACAACCCCTATCTGTATGACAAGATGATCTTTACGATGTCTGTATGAAATGTGAGGCATATGTAAAAGACAAAAGCGAAATCTTTAGAGAAAATCAATTTGAAACCTGAAAATCAATGTTTTTGGATGAAAATATCAACATCTTTGTGTGTGCTGTATGTGGATGCAGGTAAAAGTGCAGCCCAGAACACAGTCTTGCTGCAGAGAACTTTTCTTTGAGTTCATGGGATGGGGGTACTCTCTCACTGAACCTGCAGCTCAGGTGCAGCTCAAGTTCCTCAGAATGCCTTCATTCTCAACCCACTGTGGCACAGGCTATAGGCATGTGCCATCACAGAGAGTGCTGAACCTTTACATGGCTTTTGGGGACCCAACTCGAGTCCTTATGCCCGTGCAACAAGGGATCTTACCCGCTGAGCCATCTCCCTTCCCTAGTCATCATCTTTTAATAATGTAAATACATAAAACCAGAGGATTGTAAAACCACTAATTAAAATAAAATTTGTTTCTTATTAATATCAAGTATCATGTGTGTGTGTATAAAATTTTGGAACACATATGTATGTAAATTTATGTATGTAATAACAATTAATGAAAAAAATATGAATTTGTAGTACATGGTAGGGTTTGAAAGGAGGAAGTGGAAGGAGAAAATCTTGTAATTTCAACAATTTTAAAATGTAAAAAAAAAAAGCAGACCTTATTTGATCAGAGGATTAATTTATTCTTAGGCCAAAGCCACAGAATCCAGTTAGTTTTCCAAACATCTCCACTAACTAGAGACTGAGTCTTGCCAAAGCCACAGAATCCAGTCAGCTTTCCAAAACGCTCCATTAGCTAGATGCTGGGCCTTAAACACAGTAACCCTTAAAGGGGACTCTTTAGACATGAACTAAACGCAAGATGCCAAAGAAAACTGACAAATGTTGAGTGGCCTAGATTTATCCAGTAGAAATATCAAGACCAACCTCACATTAAATACCAAACTTATCCAGCCATTGAACTTAACTGTAATTCTAAGAAGCAATTTACACATGGCTCAAAAAATATAGAACTAAAGAGGAACCCAAATTGTTAAATAGTCTATAGGAATATAGTGGAAAATTTTGTATCTTTCGTGGATAAAACTTTCTCCTTTTTAGTCTTTTTTTATTTTGTTTTGAATTTGCATGGTGAGAATTAATAAGATGAAATGAATCAAAAAAATGTCCACATGAAACTCAAAAGAAATTGTTAAATGTATAGAAATACGCAAAACAGAATACTATCACACTTCCATGATGGTACCCAAGAGAAGAGGGAAGGTATCTGTAAATGACCAAGAACAAAAGCATTCTAACAGCAAATTTAGATGCTAGTCCAACGTCAATCATTACTTTTTAGGTTTTAGGTACAGCATAGATACCATTTAGTGCAATTTCATTTAGCACAATTTAATTAAAAGGTTTATTGTAGACGTAAGTCACAAACAATGCCACAGCAGTTTGGAATTATGATTAATAGGGTGGTATTTATTTAAAGGGGAAAAATCTTACAGATCACCGTCAGCCCTCTGCACAACCAGGAAGGGAGTCTAGTAGCCAGCAGAGCAGGAAGTGAAGAGAGAGAGGAGAGGAAAGTGGCCTCTTTTTTAAAGGGAGTGAGACCACGCCCCAATGGGCTGGTATCTCAGCGGCTATAGGCTGGAGGAACAGAAGGGCCTCACGCAACAGTTTATTGTTGGAAACCTTGTGGCGTAGTTTCAAATCAGTATATAAGTGTTTGTCCAACTGATCTCCAGATGAGGCAAAAGCCTACAGGGACAGTCTCACTAGGCAAGGACCAGTGGACTTCAGGACAACGAAGAATACAGCTGGGACTGCTTGGCCTGCAAATTCTTTTCTCTCATAATATTAGTGATTCTCTTGACGATTTTAGTCTCATTTTGTCAATCATGTGTGGAACATATGTGATTATATTTGAAACCCCATTTTCTTTTTCTTGAATATCTTCTCCTAAAATTCTTCAGTAGCTGGTGCTTCTCAGGTCTTGTCTGGGACGCTAGCTGTCACTTCAGACCCCAGGAGCTGTTCTGATTCAGTTCTGACAAGATCAGAGGCAGATCACTCCTATTTCTGTAAATATGCTTTGAACGATGTTGATCTTGAAAATGTGTGCCTATGTGTTTTAGCACCTTTAGCTCTGTAAAGACAGGATGTACCCTGCTAAGTATTTGTACAAGCTAGCAAAATGATAAGTGCCATTTTGGAATTAAAGGTGTTTTCTTGTAGTTGGAGCAGAGGGCTGCGTCCCCAGCACCCGGCCGCCCCCACAGCTAGCTTTACCCAAAATAATTACACAGAAACTGTATTCTTTTAAACACCGCTTGGCCCATTTCTATCTAGCCTCTTCTAGGCTAGCTCTCACACCTGGACTAGCCCATTTCTAATAATCTGCTGTAGCCCACGGGCTGGCTTACCAGGAATGATCTTAACCTGCGTCTGCCTGGAGTGGGAGAATCATGGCGACTCCTCAACTCAGTTTCTTTCTCCCAGCATTCTGTTCTGTTTACTCTGCCTACCTATGTTTTAACCTATGAGGGGCAGCCAAGAAGTTTCTTTATTACTTAACCAATGAAATCAACAGATTGATATATGACACATTAGTGTTTTGATGTAAAAGTCAGAAAAAAACATACTTGGTTTTGCTGGAGGTTAACATTGGAAGATTGGAAAAACTTGTTGATTAGTGTAGAAAAATATGCTTGTTTTTATGTATAAATAAAGATGGCTGGAGCTATTCAGGGCTGGTCCCTTGTGTGGAACTCATCTGGCATCAACCAACTCATTTCTTTGTGCCAGTGCTCCCTCCCCATCTCAGGATCTGTACCCAAGCTGCAGCTGGACCACGGCAGTCTGTTTTATAAAAAATAAAAGTTTCCATCTTCTGGGCCACCTTTTAGTTTCCTGCCACAGACACTCACTCACTTCCATAGAAATACACATAAATAAAGAAGTAGAAGTTAAGATCTAATATGAGAAAGAACATGTATTATTTATGGTTTTGATCCCAGGTTGCCTAACTTAGCATAATATTTTACAGTCTATTTATTTTTCTGCAAATCCCATTGCTGCTAATACACACACACACACACACACACACACACACACACATATATATATATATATATATATATATATATATATATATATATATATTGGACTGATCATTTGGTACTTAGTAACCAAGTGGTGTGTTCTTTCCTGAAGAAGACTATTCCTGCTGTTCTCAACATTCCTTGTTTGCCTATAGTTCCAGGGTAAAGTTGAGGTTTCATAGGTTTTACGCTCATCCACTTTTGTCACCATTATAGGAGTGGTGATACCTGAGAGAGCAGAGTCAAGAAATGAAGTAAACTAACAGACTCAAGCAATTGCCAACTTTATGCAGAGTCTCAGACAATTTATACTTTAAGGCATTGGTTCTCAATCTGTGGATCATGACCCCATAGGGTCTTATACCACATATCTTGCATATCAGATATTTATATTTCAATTCTTAACAGTAGCAGAATAGCAGTTATAAGGTAGCAAAGAAATAATTTTTTGGTTGAGCGTCACCACATTATGAAGAACTGTTTTACAGTGTAGTAGAAGAAGGAAGTTTGAGAAGTACTGCTCTAAGGATAATCACCATAAAGTTCTCATGAGTTAAAGGTATACACACTCACAAAGACAGTCTGCATATGACAAAACCTGCTTTCCCATAGAGGCATATAAAGAGTAGCATCAACATTTGAGTAACAGCAACACAATAATAATTGAAGTACACTCTGTCCTATCCATCATCTATGAGAGGAACATGAAGACATTTAAGAGTAATTTTGGGTACTCTTGTCTCTTTGGCAAGCACTCAGACTGCCCCTCACAGGACTTCATTCTCTGACCAGGGTCCAACACATATTTACATATCCATTGTTTTTCTTGTCCAGGTCATGTTTAGAGAGTCATGTTAATGAGACTTTATGTGGTTTGCTTCTAAGATCCCTAAGAGACACAATCCCATAACAAGCGCACTGATCCTCTGGCTTTTAAAATCTTTTCACTCCTTTTCCACAGTTTCAAATTCTGAAACTTTCACAGCAATTCCCACACTGACTGCACCAGTGTACACACTCCCACCAGCAGCAAATGCTTGGCTGTTCTTCCCCCAGATTCTAGCCAGTGTATATGATAATCACCTCTGTACTTGATGTCAGCCATTTTGATTGCAGTGGGATAGAATCTAGACTGGTTTTAATATTCAAATCACTTATAACTAACGGTCTTGAATTTATTTCTAAATGTTATTAGCTAGTTGTGTTGGTTTTATTTCTTCTTCGAGAACTCTCTTACAACCTATCAGCCCTTCTATTTTTTTTTAAAGTGGAATGCTTTGTTTTTTTTTTCTTCTTAGGTTTGTTTATTGTTATTATTTGTGTATGTTGGATATTAATCCTCTTGGTTCTTTTTCCCTTTATTGTGGTCCCCTGACACTTCTGGAAGAGAAAGTGAAATATGAATGTGAGCTAACACAAAATTGTAAAAAGAAAATGACAGGAATGACATCACCCTCCTACACCCAGTTCAGTCTCGAATTAGGGTAGTGCAGGAGGTTCTTCTGTCTATGTTTTGCTTTCATTGGTTGAATAAAGAAACTGCCTTGGCCTTTTGATAGGGCAGCAGTTAGGTAGGTTGAGTAGACAGAATGGAATGCTGGGAGTCTCCTGTCTGAGACGGACGCTGGTTAGACTCATGCTGGTAAGCTACAGTCAAACGGTAATAAACATTAATGGAAATTAGTTAAATCAAGATGTGAAAGCTGGCCAAGAAAAGGATAGATATAATGGGACAGAAAGTAATTAAGACAATTTCTGTGTGATTATTTCCGAGGCTAAGCTAGTCAGGCAGTGGGACACAGCACGTTCTTTTTACTATATTAGGGCTATCCCATGTCCCAGGCACTGTTAAGGTCTTGGATACATTTTAAGTTGATTTTCATACCTGGTGAGATATTAGAAACTAGTTTCATTTTTCTAAATATCCAATTTCCCCAGAACATTTTTGAAGAGTTTGTCCTTTTTGTACAAATACTTTCTGCACCTTTGTCAGAAGTCAGATGCCTGCAGCTATTCAAGTTTATTTCTGGCTTTTTCACTCTGCCCCAATTGATCTACCTGTCTGTTTATGCACCATGCTGCTTTTATTAAAAATTCTCTGTAGTATAACCGGAAATCAATATGGTGATATCTCCAACACTGTTCTTTTTCTTGTAATTCATTGTGGAGTTCATGTCCACCCATGGAGATGGGATGGAGCTGGGCTTTTTGGTTTTGAAGAGCATTATCATTTCCCATTTTTTTTTTTTACAGATTTTGAAGTTCTTGCTATAGATTTCTAGCTTTGTTGCATTGTGTGCAGATGATACAGTTCACAAGATTTCAGTTTTTTAACAGAACTTGCATATATGGTTGGATGAATTTGGTGAGGTTGTAGAATATGTTAACATAAAAATTCAATAAGATTTAAGCAACCTGTAGTCAAGTGATTGAGTAGCACCAAATGCACTAAGAATGAATATTTAAAAAAAAATCTCACCTTTCATAAAATTTCTGGAAAACTAATGCTAACTCATATAAGAATGAAATTATCAATCGATCTTTCTACACAAAGAAACATTGACTCAATGTAGCTTGATACTCAAAACAAGAGACTTAAAACTATTAAACTTTCATAATAAAAAAACATAGTAGACATCTTCAGAACACTTGATTGGCCCAATAGTCTTTTTTAAATATAAATTCAAAACACCGGTATAAAAGGGAAAATATTTGATAAAATTAAAAGGTATGTGGCTTCTTTGCCAAACCTACACTGAAGACGAGCCAGCATTTTCAACAAACACCATTGTGGTTACAGGATTACCCACATGAAGATGAAATTTCATTCTTAGACAATTATCTATCACTTTGAACAAAAACTAACTCCAAATGGATAAAAGATCTAAATGTGAAACACGAGACATTGAAAATCCTAGAAGTAACCCTAGGGAGCACACTACAGGGTATGCGATGTGTGATTGCTGTCTTTATGCTGTACATGTGGTTCTTTCTTTCTTTCTTTCTTTCTTTCTTTTTTTTGATCTATTAATTTGCTTTGTCTCCTTTTGATTGGTTGGGTTTTTTTATTTTTTATTAAAAATTTCTGTCTTCTCCCCTCCTCCGCCTCCCATTTCCCTCCTCCTCCTCTGCTCCCTTCCCCCTCCCTCTCCAGCCCGAAGAGCAGTCGGGGTTCCCTGCCCTGTGGGAAGTCCAAGGTCCTGCTCTCTCCATCCAGGTCTAGTAAAGTGAGCATCCAAACAGCCTAGGCTCCCCCAAAGCCAGTACATGCAGTAGGATCAAAACCCAGTGCCATTGTTCTTGGCTTCTCAGCAGCCCTCATTGTCTGCCATGTTCAGAGAGTCCGGTTTTATCCCATACTTTTTTAGACCCAGTCCAGCTGGCCTTGGTGGGTTCCAAATCGATCAGCCCCATTGTCTCAGTGTGTGGGTGCACCCCTTGCAGTCCTGACTTCCTGGCTCATGTTCTCCCTCATGTAGTTCTTACATTACATGCAGGTATGCAATGTAAGGAAAGACTTTCAGGATAAGATCCTTATAGGATCTTTGATGGAGTTAAAAAATAGATAGCTACAATTATAGTTTTCCTTAGTTATGATAAAAGATAAAATAGATATAAATATTGTAACTGTAATTCTTGATTGATACAATTTTACTATGTTAAAGTTAAAACTTTCCTTTTTATTTAGAGAGAAAAGGGCAGGTGATGTGAGATTCCCATCTGTATTCTGTGAATATGCCTTATTATCATTGGTTAATAAAGAAGATGCTTTGGTATATAGCAGGGCAGAATATAGCCAGGCTAGAAGAGATATAGAAAGAAAGTAGGCAGAGTCAAGGAGATAACATGTAGCTCCGGTAAGAAACAGACACAAGACAGAACCTTTCCAGTAGGCACAGCCACATCGTGATACACAGATTAATAGAAATTGGTTAATTTAAAAATATAAAAGTTATCCAAGAATATGCCTAGGCAGTGTTGTAATTAATACAGTTTCTGTGTGATTATTTAAGGTCTGGGCAGCCATGAAATGAACAAGTAGCCTCTGACTACAGGTATGTAGTGTAAGAAAGGACTTTCTGTATAAGATCTCACTTACCAAGGAAGAGAGAGCAACAATTGACAAATGAGATGTCAGAAATATAACAGTGAGATTCTATAAAAAAAAATATGTGGAGTATAGAGAAAGAACACCTAATGGCAGAAAATTTTGTCAGTTATACACCTGACAGAATATTAAAAGCCAACAAAAGTTGCAAAAGGCTCATTCAAACACAATGGGAAGGGGTGCTTGGGATCTGAGAGTAAAGTATTCTCAAAAGAAGAGATAAGAATTACTAAGAAGTATCTGAAAATATAAATGATTGTTTTCCTTAGCAATCAGTCAAATGCATGTCAAAGTAACTTTGAGATTTCATCTTACTGTAGTCAGAACAGCAAATATTAAATAAAGCTGAGAACAAATACTGAAGTTGTGGGAAAGGGGATCACATTCTCATTCTTTGTTAATGGTAAAGAAAGCTGGTCAAGGCACTCTGCAAATCAGTTGTGGGACCCCTCTTGAATCTACAACTAAATCTAACATATGACCCAGTTATACCACTCCTTGGTATATTCTAAAAGGACTTGATATCTTTTCCCACAGACATTTGCTTATCTATGTTCATTGCTGCTCTATTCACCATTACAAAATTTTGGTGCATATATACTGTGGAGTACTATTCAGCTGTAAAGAAAAATTATATAATAAAATTTTCATGCTAATGGATGGAACTAGAAAATATCACATCCCAGACCCTAAAGACAAGCATCTCATGTGCTCTTTCATCTATACTTCCTAGCTCCAAATTTCCAGATGTTAGTTTAGAAATAGAAGAAACCTTTACAAAACAGGAAAACAAAAGTTAAAAGGACCTGTGGGTTATGGTGAAGCAATAAATAAGGGAGTTTCAGAGTATAGTTGCAAGTGATTTGAAGAGGGCATGGTAAACCTTAGAAAGTGCTTTAATTAGGCACAGACTAGGGAGATAAATCTGATGGAGGAGGGTCATTGGTTAATTAATAAAGAAACTGCTTGGCCTGATAGGGCAGAATTAAGATAGGGCAAGTAGACTGAACAAAATCCTGGAAAGAAGAGAAGTGAGCCAGACGCCATGCCTCTCCTCTCCAGGGCAGATGCCATGGATCTAGCCACCAGGTCAGACATGCTGGATCTTTCCTGGTAAGACTGTGGTCCTACACAGATTGTTAGAAATGGGTTAATCAAGATGTGAGAGGTAGCCAGTAAGAGGTTAGAGCTAATGGACTAAGCAGTGTTTAAAAGAATGCAATTTGTGTGTTGTTATTTCCAGGGATAAGCTAGCTGTGTGGGAACCGGGTGGGACTATAAGCAGGCCTGCCCGCAGCTGCTTCTACAAATGGCACCCAGATGTGGATAACTGAATCCACAGAAAGTTTGAGAAAGCTTGGGAAAGAATAGAGTAAAGCATGTTTTCTTGGTAGCAGCAATTTCTTGGGTCTGCTCTGCTTGCTAGAGGCAAGCAAGTACTCTCATCTAAGAGAGGCTTCCTGACTCAGCTTTAGCTGCAAAACCCTGCAGCTCTTTTAAGAGGTCCTGCTATGAAACATTTAAACAGTGTTGACAAAAAGTTGAACACATGCTTTTTGGTTTTCAGCAGTAGCAGGAAAAAAGCTGTGCCACCATTTTAAAATGCCAGTTTTCTGGGCTGTCCTGCCAGGGCAAACTCTGACTCAGGCAGGCAGTCGGACTGAGTGTGGTCTGTGAGCAGAATGCTGCAGCTTTCTTGCTGGTAGGGACCTCCAAATGCCATAGAGTTGTGGCAATAAAAATGGCTACAGCCAGTACCTCCGCCATGAGGCTGGAAAGCCAAGGAATGGGCTGGATCCAGATGCCAAAGCCATGCCTTTAATCCTACCTATATTTCTTAGTAAATTAAAGGCTCATGTGGTCAGAAAAAGAAAGAGATATACAGTAAAGATCGATTCAAAGATGAAGAAAACCTCTAAATGGTTTACTATGTGTTAAAAATATAAGCAGGCTAAAGGAAAAAGTTCTTAAAAGTAACAAAGAAAAAGAAAGAGAGAGAGTAGTTTGGGTGTAGTGGTACACACCTTTAATCCCAACACTTGGGAGGCAGAGGTAGATTGACCTCTGTGACTTCAAGGTGTGGCAGGACATGCCTTCAATCCCAATGCCTGGGAGGCAGGGACAGATGGATCTGAGAGTTCAAGGACAGCCTGGTCTACAGAGTTATTCCAGGACAAAGATATACAGAGGACCTGTCTCAAAAAAATAAAAGTAAAAATATATGAAATAGAGGTTAAAACAAAGCCACACAAAAGATGGAAAATACACAGAGAATTTGATACTGCATGCTATTATGCTCTCTTTGAATTGTTTGAATGCTGAGGAAGGAGCAAGAGCTGTTAAAAGATATTTGTTTATAAATGCTGCTGAGCCGGGCGATGGTGGTGCACGCCTTTAATCCCAGCACTCAGGAGGCAGAGGCAGGCAGATCTCTGTGAGTTCGAGACCAGCCTGGTCTACAGAGCTAGTTCCAGGACAGGCTCCAAAGCCACAGAGAAACCCTGTCTCGAAAAAACCAAAAAATAAAAAATAAAAAATAAATAAATGCTACTGAACTAATCCAACATAGATATTTTGAAAATACCTTGGCTTCAGAATTTGGATCTAAGGATATGATACTTTGGAAAAAAGATTCTTCTTTTGTTTTCACAGAGGATGAGACTCTGTGGATTGCTTCTATCCCAATATGGTATGATAGACCATGTCCTCCTAAAAGGTTGCTGTGAACAACTTCAGAAAATTACTTCACTCAACTCCTGACTGAGATGAATCTGGCACACAGGTTATACCAGGGAAGACCTGAATAACAGCACCCCCATTCAGGACAAAGCAGTTTGGAGAGAAATAACAGCATCCATATTCCCAAATATTGTTTATAAATGTTCTTTTACATTTCAAGTGGGATATGATATAGATATGAATAATTTGTATTGGTATGAATTTCTGCTCTTGATTAAGGTATTGTGATTGTGTAATTCACTTAAAATGTAATGTATATAGGTTATTAATGGATAATCATCAATAATAGTCAAACATTTGGTCATGTTAGTTAGATTTTCTAGATGTGCATAGATATATTTCAGATAGGCATTCTTCATATCTTTCAAAGACTACAGAATATGGCATTTTAAATATCTTAATAACTTAGGGCTTTTCATGACAATGAGACACGTCTGCTCCTGGCAGCACCAATCTACTTCAAGAGGAAGATGGGCATCGAAGAGGCTCCTTATGGAGTTTGATAGCCATTTGGGCAAGAAACTGCTCTTGCCTGGACTATTGCATAAACTGTACACAGAGAACCCTCAGAGAGAAAACTGCAGAACTTGCCTAACAGTGAGATGATCTTTCGAGGTTCCTGATTCATGAAAGAGTCTGTGAGACATTCTGCAGGACACAGCAGATAGTGACTGAACTGCCTTTGAAATTTCCTGCTTCATGAAAATGTCACTGGATACTATGGGCCTGTAGGCTGAAGATTGGTGCCCCAATGGTACAGAGGAACTTTGGGTGGCTGTCCAGGCAGCTAGATGTCTCTGTGATTTCTAGAGGTTTGTAAGTTGCTTACCTCTCATTTACTTAGGTAATATTATATCCTTCTGGAGGCTTTGATGAAGTTGAACAGTAGATAGATAGTTATAGTTGTTTTCCTTTGTTATGATAAAAGATAATATAGATATTAATATTATAACTGTAATTCTTACTTGATAACTGTTTTGTTATATGTAATTTTGCTATGTTAAAGTTAAAGCCTTCTTTTTTGTTTAAACAGAAAAAGGGGAAATGATGTAGGTGGGACTGCTGTCAATCTGGTGTTTCATTGGTTAATTAGTAAAGAAAACTGCTTGGCCTGATAGGTCAGAAAATTAGGTAGGTGGAGTAGACAGAACAGAATGGTGGGAAGAAGGGAAGTGATTTCACATGCCATGCCTCTCCTCTCCAGAGCAGACGTCATGGAGCCAGCCACCAGGTCAGACATGCTGAATCTTTACCAGTAAGTCACTACTTCGTGGTGCTACACACATTATTAGAAATGGGTTAATCAAGATGTGAGAATTAATTGATAAGAGACCAGAACTAGCAGGCCAAGCAGTGTTTAAATGAATACAATTTGTGTGTTGTTATTTCGGGGCATAAGCTAGCCAGGCGGCCAGGAGCTGGGTGGCAGGAAGTGGCTCGCCACTCCTTCTACATAAATCTAGAAGGTAAAGAGAGAAGGAAGAAAAAGAACAATAAGGATATCTGAAAAACTCATAAGGGATCACTATTTTATCTCAAACTGCATATATTACATATAAGTATGTATATAAATATATGTATATAGTTTAAATAAAAATTTTCCATGTGTTCTGGCAATACCCCTCCCAAGATCCATAGACTAACAAAAACATGAAGTATAAGAGGCCTCTTTTCAGTTATCAGTCAAGGTAGTTCAAGAATCTCCTGAGCATTATATGGTATTGCTGTTTCCTTTGGTTGCCTCCCTGAAGTTGTAAGTCCCCAAAACTGTAAAATATTTCTTTGTTTTCATTTTAAAACATTCTTTGTACACAGTGCCCAGGGATACCAAGTTGAATATGACTTGAAATAGCCTTATTTTTGATGACTAGCTTTCATGGCACCAGAAGCTTCTACAGACAGCTCTAGTGAAGGGAAGTAACCAATTGTCTTAGCCAGATATTGCTCATAACCTACAATGATGATAAGCAGGTGTGATAGTCTCTAAAAATGCAATAATGACTTTTGTTCCTAAATGGTAACCAACAGTTCTGTATTAAGATTTATGTCCTATTCAACAAGAGAGAAATTATTTCTAGTATTGGAATCTTGGTCAATTTACTCAACCAGACAATTTACTCAACCAGCATAATACCTAATTGCATTCTAAATTTTTATCATTTTACCCATGTATTAGACCTTATCATTCATCAAAGAATCATCTCTTTCCAGTTTATGGACACCACTGCAGAAAACCGCAATTGAGCATCAAAACACTTAGAGTAACTATTTTTGTATCCAACTACAACTAATAATTATAATAGGATACCTGCACATAAGGCTCAAGGATAACCTCAGAAGAAGGAAGGAAGGAGCCAGAGAAACAAAGAGTTTGCTGTAAGTCTACACTGTCCAACCTTCAAGTGATATTGTTGTTTTGTCTTTTTATGTTTTATTTTGTCATGTTGTGTTTTTTCTCTTAGAATGCTGTTTTTTTCTTATGTGAGTCAGAAGTGAGTAGATCTAGAGGGGAGGGGAGGTAGGGAAGAACTAGAGGGATAGATGGAGGCAAAATTGTATGTATGTATAAGATATGTGCATGCATTAAAAGCAGAAAAGTAGAATCAGAAAGGGAAAGCAGGGGTTAGAGAGTGAAGGGTAGGTTAAAGGTAGGAATAGTGAGAACAGTAAATAACACTAAAGATCCTTTGTAAAAGACATACAGAAATTTGCTACAGTAGAAGTACTTATCAAATGCCTGTAACAAGACAACAATGCCCCAGCTAGAAACCAGAGCTTAACAAATTAAAAGCACAGTGCTAGGTATGAATTAGTTCTTTTGGAGTTGTTGGCAGACAATGACCCCTAATATTGCTGGGTTTTGCCACTGCTCTGTGTTACCCAACAAGTACTTAATGGTAAGATACTATTACTGAAGACACCACATATTTGAGTCATAAAATATGAGAAAATGAAGTGGATGAACTTGGAACCTTTATTCCTTGTGACTGGCTTTGATAGTCTTGAGAAGTGATACACAAGTTACCCGTTAAAAGCAATTATATCCAACTATGATCCCATATATCTACAAAATAATTGATAGATAAAACTTCCCAGCTAGTGCAATAGTGTCATAAACATATCCTAGGTGTAAACATCCACTTTTTGTTTGGATATAATTATTACTCTGCAGGATAAAATGTATACCTGACATCATTATCAGGCTAAGGATCCAAGGCTGGACAAATCAGACCCTTAGGGAGAACCTTTTACTATTATGTTGTTGAATGGATGTAATACTAAACTGACTTTTAATGACTTACTATTGTATGCATAGATAAAACATCTCTAGTAATACAACTGAGAAGCATCTAATGGCAGTGGATTGTAATTAACACTGTGGTTCACAACTAGCCAAGGTTCAGCGAATAAGAAAGTAAATAATGTTCACTCCTAAACAGAGCCTATACCTGCAACCCTCCTGTCAAGGCTCAGGGATTATTGCAGAAGAGATGACAGGAAGTGTGTGAGCTCCTAAGACGTTGGGTTACTTCAAGGAAAGATTTCCTGGACACACAGTGCTCCTGGACACACACTGAATTCACAGTGGTTTAGATATCATGCACAAAGCCTGTTTTCAAGGTTAAACTAGTGCAAATCCCACAAAGAAGCAGAAGAGGAGCATGCAATCTCACCCCAACTGAAGAGCTAGTGCCAATTGGTGACCAGAAGAGGGCAGACAGATTTCTTTAAGAATGTAGTCCTGACTGGGTTGACCACTCTCCTGAGGATGACCATGCATCCAACAATATCTCCGCAGCACAGAATTTGTTTGGAAGGATTTAAATAAGAATGGTACCAATTTGAGTAACAAAGGGATTGGATTAAAGAAGAGTTGGGGGAGGGGACCCTACATGATCAAAACACATTGCATGACAGACCCTTAAAAAATGCTAGAACAAGTACTTGTAATTTTATATATTTTAAAAAATGACATTTTTGCTTCAAATTGTACTACTATAAAGGATTAGATTCTTATTATTAATTTCTATGAAGAGAATTAATATTTTCTTGAAGTTTTACTTCCTACCACATCAAAGGATTTGCATCACTCAAGCTAATTTCAAGTATTTTTTTTTAAATCACAACTTATAAAATACACGGAGCTAGAAAATATTTTCCTTAAAACAAAAGATATCCAAACCTTGCAAGCTTCAAGCATCAATATTTGAATATTCACATGCATTGGGCTAGTGGAGCCCCATTTTGATAATGCTGAGAGTACTTGAAATCCTTTTCTCTGGCTCACAATTTGGATTCATACACACAGACACATGATTTAAGACAAAGCTCAATGTTAGATTTAAAATCAGATGACTATCACGTAGGTGGCAATATGTGTACATATAATCAGGGTGCCCTATTTCCCTAGGCATTAATTTGGTTTCTTAGGATGAGTAAACTCATCTTTTTATCTTAAAAAGAGAACCCCACCAATTATCCTTTTATTTTATTTTCATAATAACAAATATTGCCTCGTGCAAGATTCTCCATTAGTGTTTTATATTTAAGTGCAGACATCCTGCTTAATCTTTCAAAATTATTCTACTTCAGCGATTAATATAGTTTAAATACCATAAAAATCTAATTGTGCCTAAAACTTACATTTGTTTATTAAAGGATATCCTTTGCCATTGTCAAAAACAAGCTATAAAATTATGCACAAATAATAGAAATAAACATTTTTGCTATTTGATAAATAGATTATTGTATGTGTCTGTTAATGCCTGCAACTTGATTCAAATTCGTGCAATGAAACACCTAAAATAAATATAATATATAATATTAAAATGTATGTCTGGATAAATTATACCAATGTATCTTCACCATATAGTCCTCTATCTTTGATATTTTCTTTAATATTAAGAAGACAGGCTGTTTGGGGATCAGAAGTTTATCTCAGTTCTAAAATGCTTGGCTATCATGCACAAGGACTTGGCTTCAAAAAAAAAAAGACAAAAAGGACGAATGAGAAGAGGAGGTTGATTTTTTGTTTTTGTTAATTCAACCTTCTTTTATTTTTAAAACAAATATTTATTTTAAAATTAGCTCACAGAGTAATGGGAACCCGTAATTTCCTATCCTTCCCTCACCTTCTACCCAAGTACCTGTTCCAGTCTTTGCTTAAACTTCTAACCACTATTCCTCTGCTCTCTTTAATATCACATTGATATCAGTCTTAATCCCTAAACCTACTCATTCCAGATGCTGAAATCTGCACACCTAAAAAATTTCTTATCTAGGGTAGCAAGAGAAGTTAACAGGTGAAGGCGTTTAATGTAAAGCCCAATGACATGGGTTCAATCCCAAGATCCCATGTGGTAGAAGAAGGAATGATCTTCCTGAGAAGGCTGTTCTTACTAAAATGTCCTTCAAAATTTTCATAGCAAAGAAAATATTTCCAATTAAAACGAGACTGGGAAAATAGCCAATTAAATTATTTCTTTTTAATGGGAAGATGGGAAATAAAGACGGAAAGTGAATATTTGAAACCTGGCTCTAGGGACAACACCCTGGTGTTAACTGAATTGTAATTCTCAAAACTGGTACCCAAATCCCAACTGATAAAAACTTTATCTATTCTGGAAACAAGTACCAGATCCACAATAAAGTTTGAATATATTCTTCTGGAAAAGTCACATACATGAAAAGTTAAGCTCCCTCTCCTCAAAGTACACGCATTTGCTTAGATGAGGCCTTGCCTAGCACCAAAATGACAAATAGCTTTCCAATTTGCCCAGCGCTGGCTTGCAAAGGGTAAGTGTTATAACTTTTTACTTAGACAAACTATGTGTGAAGGTGGGGCTCTTCCTGTCCTGCTTCATCGCTACATACATTTCACATCCATAAGGGAGATTAGAGTTCTTTGGGAAATGCACTGCTATCAACAGAGAGCAGAAGGAGCTGAGAGAAACACAAAGAACATGTTTAATTTTTCATCGGATTCAGAGAGAAATGTTCTATTTTTCATTTAATCAATGAAGAGCTAAAAATACTCCAGACCTGCTATTCCTTCTTGTGTCTAAACACAATTCATAAGTCTTCATTCATTAGACTAATGTGTTTATAAGGCAGTTGAAATGTCAAAGCTCTGCTGGATTTAGTATAAACTTAAATTCCATTACCTGGCAGGCATTAATTGCTTATGGAGCATAGGGATTCTTCCCAAGGGTCTTATATGTTTCCTTTTGTCATTTTGCTAACTATTCTGTCTAGACGAACTTAAAGCCCTTAATCCACCATTGGGATCAATAAACTGCACAATAATTCAGTCCTAATAATTAGCTTTCACTTAAACACAAATGGTCATTTCATTGTGAACTGCAGTACAAAATGATAATGAAATAATTAAAAAGACAGATGAAAGAGTGACTTAATAGGAAAGAGGCCTTACTGTTCAATTAGAGGCATTACCATTCAACCTTTTTATTACTGCCACAACCTTTCATATTTTTAAAAAAAAAAATACTTCAAGCCTGCTCATTTAACCCATGACTGTACCACTCTGATATGTGTGGTAAATGCTGGCTTGATGCTGCAAGCTCCTAGACCACCTGTATCTTTGAAATTATTAAATAGTAAAGGTATGATAGAAAGATATATAGATTATATATAGATCACAGTGCAGATTTCTCACATAAAGAATTGTGGGAGGTTTCCCAATTCTTTTTACGGAAGGATTAACTCCATGTGGTTCTTTGTAAATAGCTTCAGCACTGTGTGAAACACTTTTGAGATCTATGTTTTGAAACAAACTGTAAAGCTTTCTCATTTTTGCCTCCAGAGAATTTCAAAAGAAAATTTTCAGTACTAAAATTCTTCAGATTTGCTAACTTAAAATTTATTTATAAGTCCAAAAAAGTATACAATTTCATTAACCTTTCTAATACACTCTCACAGATTTGAGTTGATGAATATGTTTGAATCTTTATGATCAAAGTAAAAGCCTAATAGTAAATCTTTTACTTTTCTCTGCTGAATTAGATGTTGCTTTTAAATCTGACTTTTTTCCTTGCATGGTTATACAAATTATAAAATTCAGCTTTGCCAAGGGCTGGAAATATTCATAGTCAATATCTTTAATATTACATCCAATCTTGATGTTGGAAGAGGAGACAGGGTCATTTCCCTATCTTCCAAGTCTCCCTAGCAATCACCACCTCATTATACCTGATTAATCATGGATTGATAAACCATATTAAAGATGGACACCCCATGTTAGACATACCTGTGTTTTTTAAAATAATAAGGGACCTTTCATCCTGGACAAAATTAAATAGTAATTAGTAGGTGGAGAGAAAGATCAGTAGATACCATTCTTGCCTTGAAGACAAAAGTACCTCAGTTCTCCAGAACCTACAGAACACAATATATATTAGGGATCATCTGTAATCCTAGTGTACGTGTGGTAAGAATGGAGGCACAGATGTTACAGGATCCAAAAATTCATGTGTCAGCTAAATGGGTGTACACTGCTTTGAACAGGTAATGTCCCTCAAACAAAGTGAAATACGAGAACTGACTACCAAGATTATCCTTTGACAACCACTGGGGTACATGCACACATACCTACACTTATATGTCAACACTCAAACACACACATGAACACATATATAACACAGTTTATACACATACAAAGACATGATTCTGATTATGAATCTATTTTTAAAAGAATAAAATGCAGCAATAGAGAATTATAGCACCTACTTAAGTGGAACAATGGACTTAATAACTCTTGATGGATAAACAAACAGAAAAAAATATTCAGAACTCCAAAGAATGCATTTTACATTTACTCTTATCCCTTTTGTTCCTAGTATAATTCTGCTATCTCTCAGTTACTATATCATCAATTTACATAAAAGAACCTTAAATTATTTCTTAGCATCTCAATTCATATTTTGATTCATATTTACTCAGTAAATTGTTCTGAGCTAATAAGTATGGTGTATCTGTTCATACATAGTGTTTCATACAGTTATTATGGATCATTGTTCCAAATTCCATAGCTTTTTACATAATATGTAGCATGCAGTTCATATTTATTTTTAATTATCAAAATCATTAAGAAGTATGAAATACATATAGCATTATATGACTGTAATAGTATTATTACAGATTCCTTATTAACTATATTTTGTAATGAAACAGCCCATACTTACAGTCAAATTGTACAAAATCTGCCTTTGAAATTAAACTGATCAATATATACTTATCATAAATGAAAACAATATCTGTAAAACCACATTTTAGTGCAGTTCGTGTACTTAAGGGTGTTACAAAAGCCATGGTACATTCTCTTTTCTATTAATTAAAAGTCTAAATACTGTTAGACTGACTCCCTTATTTTTGAAGCAGAATTTTGTAATGTAGCAAAGGCTTGCCTTGAAGGCTTTGTCCTCCTACCTCAGATATTTGAGTTGTTAAGACTACAGATGCTTTAATTTAAGTTATATTCATCTCAAAAATAAACTATACATAAAATAAAATACTTTAATAATGATAGAGTAATTCTTTGAGAATCTTTTATCATATATTTTCATCATATTCTTCAACACTCAACCCCTTCCTCACCTCTCTACTCAACAAAGTTTACATTCTGTGCCTTTAAAACCAATTGAATCCAATACGTTTTATAAATCCTCTTGAGAAAGACCTGTCCTAGAGTATGGTCATACCTTTGAAGACAACTGACATTTCCTCTCCTAGAAGTTAATTGCCAATAACTCCTCAGCGATGGCTAGGAAGCCATGCCACCTCTATCTCTTCATGTGGGAGTTTTCCTGGCTAGAGTTGTACATGCTACCACAACTGCTGTGAGACTCCATGTGTATCACCTTGCCGTGCCTAAAAAGCCTTGATTCATTGCAGTTATCCATCACCTATAGCTCATACTATTTTTCCAGCTCTTATCAAAGATACTTATCCTTCAAAAGGAATGTTGTGGTAACATGCCCAGTTTCATCATAATACTCTGCAATCTCATATTCACCACAAAATGACCAGTTTGTGGGCCTCTGAGCTAATTTTTATCTACTTCAAGAAGCAGCTTCTCTGATGAGTTTTGATAGACGCATTAATCTATGAGCATAGCAATAAAGTATTAGAAGTGGCTTCTTTATTTCTTCTATTTGGATATAATATAATTACATCCATTCTCTTTTCCTTTTCATCCGTCCAAACCCTCCCACATATACAACCTTGCTCTGGATGACAAATATGACCTTTTTTCTCATTGACTGTTTTTACACACACACACACACACACACACACACACACACCCATTTGATTTTGAATAACAAATTGGTGTGTTCATCCTTGGAGAAGAAAATTTCTCCCACTTTTAGCATCGTTAGTTGTCTGTCATTCTTATGTAGAGTTGAGGCATTCGGGCTTTCTCACATCTACTTTGCCATGTGTCTTGCTGATGTCCTTTTTCATCTCTTGTTTAGACAGTCAGGTTGGTGAGAATGTCAGAGTAGCTTCCTGAAAAACAAATTTCCTGATTTTTTTACTATGAAATATTTCTACCCCCCACTTCTGCAATGTTCCCAGAGTCTTAGGTGCAGATCTTGTTTTGCAAATGACTCCACTACACTAATTCCACCTAAGAGTAGCCAATTCTGCCTAAATAGGGCCTATGAATGATCTAACCACACATTCTTGGCCCTGATAACACTGCCTATTATGAGTTTTGTCGTGAGGTTCAGGCTTAAACATTATAAGAAAGTTTTTGGTTACCCCATAACACTTGTGTCACTCTTTCCCTGTCATATCAGACCTGTCTAGTCAGTACTTCAGTTGTTCACAGCTATTGAACGTCACTTTTCTCTTCTGTCAGCATGCATACAACTTTCAGGACTTCAAATATATTAACTTATCCAGGAACAAAAGTCATTTTTTTTTCTTTTCTTTTTAAATTTTTTTTATTTATTTATTAAAAATTTCCACCTCCTACCATCCTCCCATTTCCCTCCCACTCCCCCCACTTCCTATCCTCCTCCATCTCCAGTCCTACTAGCAGTCAGGGTTCCCTGCCCTGTGGGAAGTCCAAGGTCTTCCCCCTCCATCCAGGTCCAGGAAGGTGAGCATCCAAACAGGCTAGGCTCCCACAAAGCCAGTATATGCAGTAGGATCAAAACTCAGTGCCATTGTCCTTTGCTTCTCAGCAGCCCTCATTGTCCACCATATTCAGAGAGTCCAGTTTTATCCCATGCATTTTCTGTCCCAGTTCAGCTGGTCTTGGTGAGCTCCCATTAGATCAGTCCCACCATCTCAGTGGGTGGAAGCACCCTTCGAGGTCCTGACTTCCTTGTTCATGTTCTCCCTCCTTTTGCTCCTCATTTGGACCTTGGGAGCTAAGTCCAGTGCTCCAGTGTGTGTCTCTGTCTCTGTCTCCATCCATCGTCAGATGAAGGTTCTATGGTGATATGCAAGATATTCATCAGTGTGGCTATAGTATAGGGCCAGTTCAGGCGCCCACTCCTCAGCTGCTAAAGGAACCCTTCTAGAGTCAAGATTCTTGCCAACCCTAAAGTAGCTCCCTTAATTAAGATATCTACTTCCCTGCTCCCATATCCACTCTTCCTCCATCCCAACCATCCCATTTCCCCAAGCTCTCCCCAATCCTCCCCTTCTTCCTTCTCTCTCCCAATCTCCCCTTACCCCCACTCCACACCCACCCCCATGCTCCCAACTTTTGTTTGGCAATCTTGTCTACTTCCAATATCCAGGAGGATAACTATATGTTTTTCTTTGGGTTCACCGTCTTATTTAGCTTCTCTAGGATCACGAATTATGGGCTCAATGTCCTTTATTTATGGCTAGAATCCACTTATGAGTGAGTACATACCATATTCATCTTTTTGGGTCTGGGTTATCTCACTCGGTAAAGTGTTTTCTATTTCCATCTATTTGCATGCACACCTGATTTTCAACAAAGGAACTAAAATTATACAATGGAAGAAAGAAAGCATATTTAACAAATGGTGCTGGCATAACTGGATGTCAACCTGTAGAAAAATGAAAATATATCCATATCTATCACCATGCACAAAACTCAAGTCCAAATGGATTAAAGACTTCAATATTAATCTGACCACACTGAACCTGATAGAAGAGAAAATGGGAAATAGACTGTAACACAGGAGCACAGGTTCCTACGTAGAACCCCTGTAGCACAGACAATAAGAGCAAAAATGAATAAATGGAACCTCCTGAAACTGAGAAGCTTCTGTAAAGCAAAGGACACTCTCATTAAGACAAAAAGGCAACCTACTGAATGGGAGAAGATCTTCTCCAACCCTGCATCAGACAACGGTCTGATCTCGAAAATATATGAAGAACTCAAGAAACTAGATATTAAAATTCTAATTAACCCAGTTAAAAAATGGGGTACTGAACTGAACAGAGAATTCTCAACAGAAGAAGTTCAAATGGCCAAAAAACACTTAAGGTCATGTTCAACCTCCTTAGCGGTCAGGGAAATGCAAATCAAAACAACTTTGAGATACCATCTTAGACCTGTGAGAATAACTAAAATAAAAAACACCAATGATAGCCTATGCTGGAGAGAATGTGGAGTAAGGGGTACCCTCATCCATTGCTGGTGGGAATGCAAACTTGTGCAACCACTTTGGAAATCAGTGTGGTGGTTTCTCAGGAAACTGGGAGTCAACCTGCCTCAGGACTCAGCAATACCACTCTTGGGAATATACCCAAGAGATGCCCAATCATACTATAAAAGCATTTGTTTAAGTATGTTCATAGCAGCACTATTTGTAATAGCCAGAACCTGGAAACAACCTAGGTGCCCCTCAATATATGAATGGGTAAAAAAAGGTGTGGCACATATACACTTTAGAGTTTTACTCAGCAGCAAAAGGCAAACTTTTTATGGACTGTGTTTTCCAAATTGGAATTAAATAGCCAGAGCTGCTTTGTGAAGACTATGTTTTGAGAACTTATCACACAATTTGAAAAACAAAACATAACATTTCTCATGTCTGGTAATTCTAATTCACTGTGTCTGAAATCTTAGACATCTAGTCATCAGTGGTCATGTGTAGAATTTTATCTGAACTAGAGTATGTTGTTTTCCAGTTCACCTAGTTTCACAACAATTAACAATCTCACCTTTTCATCCTAACTTAGACCTAGAGTGGCAATACTTTCTGTGATTTGGGGACTCAAGCAAAATATGTATAGAAATAGCAACTATTGTGTGAATTAATAATAGATATTGTGGTCTATAATTTTGTATTTTTTGCACGTAACTGTTCACAAAAAAGCTAAGTCGTACTTTGAGAAGTTAGTAACAAATTTTAAAGGAGCTTCAGAAACATTGAATTGAAACTATGACTCAAAATTTTAGTATGCTCATTAGGACATTGCTGATATGTTTATTTTTTCCAAATTAGACAAATGATCTTTACATCTTAAAGTGTATTACAACAATATTTTCCTCTGCTAAATTTTAAACTATATCTTAGCCTGAGCTGTGAATTGCATATAAAAATTACTGTAGTGACACAGACTCTGTTTATACCAACTAAATCAGATATAAAAATGTTCCACAAAATCAAGAATGTTCATTTCAATAGGGACTCAGCTTTAGTTACCAAAACTAATTTTTATGTGTGACTGTTTTGACAATACTAAATTTAATAAATTCATTCACTACAAAAATTAATATCAATTTCAAAAGATTTATATTCAAAGTTATATGTTATGGTATATTCACAAATATATATATATATAGGTATATATAAACATATAAATAAAACATAAACTTAAATAAATAAAATATGATTATAGTCAAATGCAAATAATATTTCATTATAGTTGTTTTTCATTTTACAAAGTTATTTGGTGAGTTAACTTCATTTTCACTTGGGATTTTTTATTTATTTTTTCCATTAAAAAATTTACACTTCCTCCCCTCCTCCCATTCCCCAAGCTCTCTCACTCATCCTTCTCCCTCCCCCTCCCTCCTTAAGAGAGGGCAGGAATCCCTGCCCTGTGGGAAGTCCAAGGCCTTTCCCCCTACAACCAGGCCTAGGAAGCTTTGCATCCAAATAGACTAGAGTCCCCAAAAGCCAGTACATGCAGTAGAAACAAGTCCCAGTGCCATTATCATTAGCTGCTCAGTCAACCCTCATTGTCAGCAACATTCAGAGAGTCCGGTTTGATCGCATGCTCATTCAGTCCCAGTCCAGCTGGATCTGGTGAGCTCCCATTAGCACAGGCACACTGTCTCAGTGGGTGGACCAACCCCTCCCGGTTCAGACTTCCTTGCTCATTTTCTCCCTCCTTCTGCTCTTCAACTGGACCTTGGGAGCTCAGTCCATTGCTCTGATGAGGGTCTTTGTCTCTATCTCCATCCGTAACCGAACGAAGATTCTATGGTGATATTCTTGATAAACATTAGTGTAATAGTGGGGCAAGGCCAATTCAGGCACCCTCTACTCTGCTACCCAAGGACTTAGCTGGGGACATCCTCGTGGACACCTGGGATTCCCCTCAAGAACCAAGTCTCTTGCCAACCCTAAAATGGCTCCCTTAATGTAGATATCTTCTTCCCTGATCCTATATCTGCCCTTGCTCCGTCTCCATTTGTAGTATCAGTTACTTAGAAATGTATATACCTTGGTGAGTTCCCGATAGAACATCCCCATTGTCTCAGTGTGTGGGTGCACCCCTCATGGTCCTGAGTCCGTGCTCGTGCTCTCTCTCCTTCTGCTCCTGATTTGGACCTTGGGATTTCAGTCCGGTGCTCCAATGTGGGTCTCTGTCTCTGTCTCCTTTCATTGCCTGATGAAGGTTAATAAGCCGGCTGGACTGGGTCTGAAAAAGCATGGGATAAAACCAGACTCGCTGAACATAGCGGACAATGAGGACTGCTGAGAAGTCAAGAGCAATGGCACTGGGTTTTGATCCTACTGCACGTACTGGCTTTGTGGGAGCCTAGGCTGTTTGGATGCTCACCATACTAGATCTGGAAGGAAGTGGGAGGTCCTTGGACTCCCCACAGGGCAGGGAACAAGGACTGCTCTTAGGGCTGATGAGGGAGGGGGAGTTGATTGGGGGAGGGGAAGGGAAATGGGAGGCGGTTGCAGGGAGGAGGCAGAAATCTTAAATAAATAAATAAGTAATAAATAAATAAATAAAAGAAATGTATATACCTGAGATGGAAAAAAAAGGTTAGAATTCCTAAAATAAGTGAAATATTGTTTTTTCTTTGATTATTATTATCAGCTATTTTAAATACAACTATTCTAAAGTTCTGAACATGATAAAAATTTTAATGCAATTATACATAAACATTTCTAATGTCAAGACTAACATAATTCAATATCCAACATTCATTCGCTTTATGATATTGTCCAAAGCTTTTTTAATTTGCACTCTGAATTTAAGAGAACCACTTCATTTGTCTCTCCTGTGATTTCTGTTTTTCTAGTCACTTTACAAAGCTGGAATCCTCAGAATTGCACATTCTTTCCTGGTCCTTTCTCTTCGTGTTCCACAGTTTGCCTTCTTTTGCTAATTCTGCCTTCTATAGGTGGTCTGTATTTGTCTGGTAAATACTGGCATTTCTCTTTCCTTGCTTACCTTGATATCTTTTTTGTTTTGCTAATTTTGTTTTCTGATCCGGATTTTTATTCCAGTTTTTCAATCCAGGAAATACTTTCCAAAATCCACTTCTGCTGTAACTCCAGTTTCAGGGAACCCAGTGCTGTCTTCTGGACCCTGCAGACACCAGCCATGCACATGGCGCAAAGAGGTGTGTGCAGGTAAAACACTCATACACATAAAATAAAAATAACTAATTTTTTAAAAAAAAATTTAAATAATTTTTAAAAAGAAAAGAGAAACAGCCCTGGGTATTTTTCATTTGTAATTTGGAAAACATTACTATCTGAAAATTTTGCAATAAACACATTTATTAAAAAAAAAAAAGAACCAAAGACTTAGTGAAGTATGCAGGGCATTCAGTCCAACAGCAATGGCATTCTTGTCCCTCTTCCTATTCACTTCCTATTCTCTCAGTCAAACCCAAAGTTTACTCAATAGACTAGACTAGGTCAGTGAGTACTAAGAATACGCCAGCTTCTACCTTCCCAGTGCTGTGATTCAAACATGTCTCAAAATGTTAGAGTCGAGCTTATTTCATTTCATTTCTGGCTAGGCTGTCTTGCTCATTTCTGCTCTCCTTTTGGATGTGAAGATTTCTATGCCACACAGGAGACCTCTTCATTCTTGCCTTGGCAGGTTAAGTATGAGGCAAAACTACAGAAGCAACATATTCAGCACCTTTTCTCCATGCACAGGAACTAGTTGTCTCTCTTCTAGAAACACTACTAGTTATACTTGAAGAACTCCTGAAATCTCCCTTTCCACAAGTTCCACCCACCAGAAATCTATGGTATCTTCAAAGTTATCCCACACATCCAACCACACAGGCTCTTCATCTCACATCAGAACATGTATACTTAAAGGCACAAACTGTTCCTCTTTCATAACAATCTCTATATTCCACCTTAATCATGACATTTTTTTAAAAAATGCATTTTATGTGTATGCACTTTCCTGTATATATGTGTGTACCAGGAATTTTCTTTTTACCAACCAGCTCCCAAACCATGATATGGACTCTTCTTAATAATTATGAAACTCAGCATAGTTTAGGCTCATTTCTGGCTAATTCTTTTAACATAAACTAGATTTATTAAACTAACCAGTGTCTCTTTATCTACCGTTTGCCTGGGGCTTTTTACTCTTAGTTGTCCATGTTAAAAAGGGACCTGTAGATCAGGTAATAGATGGGAAAACTTTGTTTAGTTTACTTGAAATTGTTTAAACATCCAATGCTTTGTCCCTGTTGCCATGTCTTATCTCTCAAAGTTAAATGGTTGAATAGGTTAATTAACAAGGACTCAGATCTCTGATAAAAAAATTAGTTATTAATGCATTTTAAGAGAAATAATATGTGACTTACTTCACAGTACTTTATTACCTAACAGAATATAAAACATTTGTTTTAGAATTATCTACTGAAAGATTTCCTTAGTCTGTATGCTTTGGCAAATGGGAAGAATGTTTAGGAGTCATATAGAGATAGATATGTGGTATTTTTTGGAAACTTGTATTATCTATTCACAATAAAATTTATATACAAACTTATATGAATGCAAGACTTTCTATATTTGTTCCTTGATTATCAAAAGTAAGCTATATAAAAAGGAAGTAAACAGTTTTAAACAATCAACTTACGACATGCTGAGTTTGCTTAATTTGTTCCTATGTTGATAATGTCTTGTATGTATTTCCAGAAATGATTTCTAATTACATAGAGAGGAAGTAATATTAATTCAAACATAATTAACAAGGGAAAAATGAGATATTCTGAGAAACTTTCTATGAAGGTCATTACTATCATTGAATTTTTTCTGCTTTTTTCTGTCCAAGGACCATTAGAAGAAGGATTTTTGTATTTCCCTGTCAGCTTGTGTTTGACTTTTGCCATTTATAGAAACATAATGTAAAAAGTCATAGAAGAGGTAATGGGTGCTCCCAGCTTCCTAGGAACACAGAAAGATGACGAGGGGCTCTAATATTCTTAGCCGTTGACATTTGCAACGATGAGTTTGTTTTTAGTAGAGGGCAGTGAGCAATGCACTTAAGGCTTCAGAGAATGCTTTATGGCGTCCACTAAAGGTGAATCGCTGTTTTACTGGATTTATTAGCTAGAGGAATTGTAATCTCAAGAGAAAATTTAGTCAGTTTTAACCCAAGGAGTGCGCTTTATAGTTATTTCCTCTCAAATCTCAGCAGGACTCAACCACTTTAAATGTCCTCTTTCAGGATCCCTGATTTCCTTCCCCTCACCCCCAGCTGCTTTCTGCCACCTTGGGTACTGACAGAGTACTCATTAACAAACCTAATTGATTTTTATTAATTATCTGTGGTATAATCTTTTCATTGTTTTCCCCCCTAGTATCTAAGCTTATTAATTCTAAACACACACACACACACATACACACACACTATAATTAGTACTAAAGAAACTTTGTAACAATAAACTTAATTGTACAAATTGATTAAATAAATAAAAATGTATTTTTTTTAATTTTCTAAAGCCATAAAATTATAAACATTTGCTAAGGAAAATTGAGGAGAAAAATCTTGCAAAGTGGCTTTTAAAACCCAGTTCAAATATTAGATAAGACAAACTGCATAGTTTTTTTTTAATGTGAATTGTAATTGTAAAATAAAACAATTCAAATGAGAAAGCCTTAAAAGAAACTCAGAGCAAAGAAGACCTGGTGATCCCATGCATGGTCTTTGTTGAGGCTGTACATAGTCTTGAGTCTAATTTCATAATGTCAGTCAACATGAAATGATTCATGAAAATTGTATTAAGACCATGAATGTTAGCCAGGTGGTGGTGGCATACACCTTTAATCCAAGTACTCCAGAGAGAGAGAGACAGGTGGATCTCTGTGGGTTTGAGCCAGCCTGGTCTACAAGAAGTAGTTCCAGGACAGGAACCAAAGCTACACAGAGAAACCCTGTTTTGAAAAACAGGAAGAAAAAACATAAAACGACCATTAATATAACTGAAAGTGAATATAGACACATTGCTTTAATAATTCAAAATGAGAGTAATCTTAAAATGTTCATTGAGAATGTGGAAATTAGGATGATGGTATTCAGACATAGCTACCTAATCCATGTTTCTCAGCTCTGGAAAACTTTCTAATCTCTATATGGCCCAGATTATTTGCTGGTCATATGTGATAGTAAAAATATATCTCTTATAGGATTGTTGTGAAATTAAAAAAGCTAGTGCTGAATAAATGCCTAGACTATAAAGTACCAAATAGTGACATATAATTATTTTCACATTCCTTTGTAACAATCATTCTTGCGTTCATAGCTGCAGCTGTATATAAAGTATTAAATTATTTTATTCTCCTATATAATATTTCATAATAAACCGTTCCCAGGGTTTACTGTTGTTTGGTACTGGCCATGCCTCTCCTTATCACAAAAGTAATGCCTCGATCATTCAGAATATTACCAGCAGTGTGATTAGCTCCTATTTGTCACCATCTTCAGTGTGCTTCTTGTTCTTGTCCCACATCTAGTTACTTACTGTACAAACAATTTTTTATAACATTTAAAGCAATGTATTATCCTCATTATCTTGGCTTTGCTGAAACTGATCTACCTATGTTAAAGTTTTGAACAAAAGTTCTTGATTTACCATTTTGTTTATGCCCCTTCCCATAATATGCATTTGTGGAATAATAGAAGAGAGAAACAAAATCCTCAGAATTTAATCAGTGACCAGTTATCTTCATCATTGATATATTGATGGTATTTCTCCTTGTCCCTAAAAATTCTAATTATACTTTTAAATTAAGCTGTACCTTACATGTGTGGCCTCAATATGTTTCTTCTTTATTTTTATTACATCAATCTGTAATTTACACTAAACAACATTTATGTATCAGTGAATAAGGTCTTTTATTCCTTTGTCAAAGAAATAGAGGCAAGTATTGCTGTAATGTTAAAGTTACAAAAATCTCAGTTACACAACACATGAGATCTTGAAAGTACAACTTTTCCAAAGTAGTCAAAAATAATATTAAAAATGCATGACTACTGATAAACATGCCTAGAGCTGCTGTTGGGGCTAGTCTGATCTCTGTAAGTATGCAGTAAGTATGATGATTGCCAGTGTCATCTGGTCTGGTAAAACATGCTATGGTGATTGCCAAAGCCTTCTGATCTGTTGAAGCATGTTTTCATGATCACCCACATCGTCTGATATGGAGACACATGCTATAGTGATCACCATTGTCATCTGGTCAGTAGAAGCACCGTGATAGTGTTTGCCAATGTAATCTAATCTGCAAAAGCATGCTAGGGTGATTGCAAATGTCTCTTGATCTGGTGAAGCACGTTTTATGGTGATTGACAATGCCATGCCATGTTTTATGACAGGAATCTACAAACTCATGAGCATGACAAAAAGGTGAAGTATTTGGGAAAAGTGAAAAGTTTGAGTTTCCTGGGAAGAAATTATTTTCTAACAGGCAAGAATGGTACCTGGAGAAATAAGATACAGAACCTCTACAACTCCGCCAATCTGGAATAATAGGATTCTCTTTGTTTCCTTACTGTGTTTTTGTCTTATTCCTTATAAATGTTTTCAGAATGGTAGCACCACATGACAATAGTGTACTGACCTGTTGTTAGGTGATTAAAGAGGAAATTCAGAGAAATATGCCGGACTTCATGCAGCCTTCACTAAGAGTAAAGGGTCTGTCAGTATCTCAAATAAGGATAAACCACTTTCAAGACAGAAATGAATAAATTTTGCTGTTATATTCTTGTTTGTTTCTTTGACTCTTCCTTTAAACTATGAGTGTGATTCTCCAACCACAGCTGAACACAGTGTAGAGGTTGTGAAATCCATCCTTAGCATGGGAAAATTTCCCTTTCACCACTTTCAAAAAGGTGCAATTTTCTGTGCTCTGATTTTCATGTTTTCAAGGAGAAAAATTAGTCAACTGAATACATTTTTAACAATAGAACATGGATCTGTAATTATTTTATGTATTCATGCAGGGATCAGTGTTTTTACTTAGAAAGCAATTCTTTCCAGGCTTATTTGCAGCCAGTGTGAGATAAGAAAAACAGCAATACAATCCTAGTATTTCACATTGAGAGGGAAATCTAGCTAGCCTACTTTTGCAGAAATTGAACATTTAACAAACTACAGTTAAATCTTTAACAAATTATATGATAGCTATATTAAGTTATAACTTTTCATGTGTAACATAGTACTAATAAATTAAGTAATTAGTATCATATGCCCCAAAATGTAAGGTATGAAACATATTTGGGACAACTAAAATATTTATAAAAAAGTAAAATCTAAAAGTAAATGAAAGGTTTTACCTCTGATAGAAAAGTTTTAAAATTACTTTTGCATCATGTATGATTTCTTCAATTAAAATTCAAAGTATTTAATTATTATAACAAACATCTATGCTACACACCCCACAAAATATACATGAGAGATTTTTTAATAAAAATGTTTATCTTAATAACAGTTAAGGGCCCTGACATATAAACAGAATATATCTATCAATGCCAATCAAAATTATTTATGTTCTTTTCTAACAAACATCTATGCTACACACCCCACAAAATATACATGAGAGATTTTTTAATAAAAATGTTTATCTTAATAACAGTTAAGGGCCCTGACATATAAACAGAATATATCTATCAATGCCAATCAAAATTATTTATGTTCTTTTCTATCTTATCTGCAACTTAATTATTTAATAATACACTTAATCAAGCTACTTCATGCTGTTACACTCTTATTATATAAAAGAAGCCTTCATTCAGTTAGTTATTGTTATGGTAGAAATACCATTTGATCTGAAAAATGAAGTTTATTTGAAGTGGAAATACAGTCCATCAATGTGCAACCTCTTAAAGGCTTCCTTCTTGCATCTGCAAACTTTATATCATTGAATTCTACACTGTTTCATTTCCCTCAGTCCCTGGCAAAGAGCATTCTATTTTGAAGTCACATATAACTGCAATTATACGATATTTGCATATTGTAAGTGGATTATTTTTCCTTCTAACATATTCTCCAGACTTACCCACGTTATCACACGGAATAAGATTTAATTCCATCAATGAATATTCCATTTAAAGAATATGCTGCATTTTTTTCCTCCACCTGTTGGTGACCCTGAGATTACTTTTATATCTGAGTTATTTTGGTTGATGCAATGAGTGAGTCTAAGATTGAAAACCTTTCTCTGAAATCCTGATTGTCATTCTTTGGTAGCTAGGAAGTATGTGTTTGGGGTGATGTGGTAACTCTAATTTTTATAAGTTTTAAAGGAATATGCATGAGTTTACATAACGGCTACACCATTTACCACCCTCACTGGTATTGCACAAAGTTTGAGTTTCTCTCACTTCTTGTCAGGAGTACTGTTTTTGTTTCTGAAGAGAAACTGCCCTCACAGTAAGTGCTGATTGTACTTATGACATGCACTTCCTAGTGCTGAAGCCAAGCACCTTTTATGTGCTTGATGCCCTTTCTCAACTCTTTGCTTTGCCTTTTTGAAAAAAAAATATGTGTTCAAGTCTTCTGTGCATTTTAACATTTTTTGTTGTTTTCTATTGAGTACTTTTAGACCTTATGCATTTTGAAAACTAGCCCTTCACTGGACAAAACTGTACATCCTATCCTTCATCATAGGGTTTGCTTTTCTCCTTCTAATTACTTCTCCCATCATGAGAAACTTTTGATAGAACCTTACTTGTCTGTTCCTGTTTCTTCTTTCACCTGCGCTTTCTTTGTCACATTAATTAAAATGTAGATTAAGTTAATGAAGAATTTTCATTTATATTCTTTATCCTGAAAATGTGAGCTTCAGATTTTGTATTTAAATCCTGAATATTCTTTAAACTAATTCTTATGACATATAAATGTCCTACACATATTTTTCATATAGATATCTGTTTTTTTGCAACAACATTCTTGGCAGGATTGCTGAAGATAAGTTAATTGTATATGCATAAGATTATTTTTGAAAATCACTAATGCATTCTACCACTTTATATGGTTTTCTATATAGTTACTATTGATTAAAACATATCTTATCCTATTAAGCAATCTTCCTCAAAGAAACTGAAGCTTCTAGAAATCTTATAGCCAAAGAATAAAATACTTTTAAAGAAAGATGAAGTGTTAGATATGCCTATCTTTTTAGAGATCAAGCCTCCTTCAGATATTGAACAGTGCACCAATGCTTTTTAGAGTAAACCATATGTATTTCTGTCATTTTTTCCAATTTTCCATTAATACATTGAAGACTTAACATGTTAACTGTAATTTTTGTTATTTTTTTTATTTTGGTTTTGTGTAATTCACAGGAAATGTATTCTCCATGAAAATCTATACTTTCTCTAGTTAAACCTAAAGTTGTGTGTAATATGTTGTTCACAGAATCCATGACTCAGCTGAGAGCACTCAAGCTCACCCACTAAACAACCCATTCACATATAATTCATTGCAGACTTCCACCTGATGGTACTGTTTTTGAAGATAAATCATCACCTCAAGATTTCAGTCACTAGTGAACTTAAAATGTATCCAAAACGTGTCTGTTGTTCAGTCTTCAAAAATCTTCTATCAAAAAAGAATGGAAATGATTATACTTCCATTTTTTACCCTCGTCTGGATTTTGAATACTTTTTGATCTGATGCTTCTGCAAAAGCAAATTGGAGCCAGTGAGATAAAACTTAAATAAACGAGAAACAAGGCACTGTTGCAGCTTACCCACAAGTTTAACATATAGATTATCACACTCCATAGTTTTAATGAGAAGAGTAGAAAACTTCAGCAGAAGTCACAGGCAACGTGTAACTACAAGCCTTGCTTCCAGTGATTTTAGAGCTGAATGGAGTTTTTCTTTAACTGTAGATTTTCGTCTGTTTGTTTATATATTATCTAATATAAATTCTGAGGCAATGATTTTAAGATGAATAAACATTCATAAATAACTCTTCATTTAGGATATCCAGAGCATTCACTAACACAAAAAAATTTAAAAATTGTGAAGTGGCAGAAAATGAGACCACACAGGAACAGGAGAATATTCTGTCCTTAATGTCATAATTAATTCATTATAGTGGTTATTATTTATATATACTAAGTGAAGTAACTGCAGAATTGGCAAGTAATGATTTGTGTCAGTCCTATACCTCCATCTACTTCCTGGGCATACTTTTTCTGAAAAAACATGGGATTTAACAGAGTCATGCTAATAGAAAACATACTAATATTTGAATAAGACTAGTAAAGACCAAAGAGGAAATCTAATGATTCTGAGTAGTTAACTCTTAAAAATTAACTGACTTGGGAAAAGCGACAAGAAAACTAGTAATTGCTATTCTTTTTATCCTTATGGCATTTGCTATCGTATCAAAGTTCCAGAAGAGATCTAACTTCTACTTTATTCATGACAGACAAGCAGCCAGGTGATATGTTGTCATTGATTTCCATCATGTTTAAATGTCTATTGCTGTTGTCATTGTTTAGTTCATTTTGGGGGAGTCATGTTAGTGAGACTGTAAATGTCCTGCTTATGACATTGCTAGGAGACAAAAATCTCACATCAGTGTCTCTGATCATCCTGTTCTTACAATCGTTCTTTCCAACCTTTGATGATGTTTCCTGAGCCTTAGGTGAGGGAGTTGTATTGTGAATGTGCCTCTTAGGACTAGACTCCACAAGCCTGTATTTAAGAATTTTATGTATATACATATATGTCTATAACAAAATGCATGAAAAACAGACCACAGATTTGAAAATGAGTTGTAATAGTTATAGAAGAGGGATTTTGAAGGAAAAAGAAGCAGAAGGAATGTAATTATAGTATAATCTCATATTTAGAAGAAACAGAAAAATCATTTTGATACGATTCTATTACATTTTTCACATTGTGTATGACTTGCTAATAAAGTTGCTGCTCAGTGAACTGATCTGTTGGCAGTGACTGCATGCCCTATACACTCGCGCTTACCTGTTTTTTGATGCATTTCATCTCTAGATACCATAGTTACATGAAAACTTGCCCCACATATGTGAGTGTATATCTCTGTATTCAATGTGACCACATATGAAATAATTATGTATACACTACTTCATAGTAATCACAGTTTCAATTACACATTATTTGCCATATATTTTTTTTCTCTTCCCATTTAATAGTAAGGACAGTAGGATTTTTTTGCAAATCAATTTAAGAGTAATACCTGTAAGAAGCCACCATTTTGGGGTGATTTTCTGGGCTTCTAGCAATGGCAGATTCATATTTTTCAGGGATTAGGAAAGTTAAGGAGAAGGAACAGAGATAATAAAAAAACAGAGAGACATAGGATAGTCTCAGGAGGGAAACTCAGTACATGATGCACACTGAGTTCTGAGTTCTCTGCGTTTATTTTTCCATACACTTTGATGCCCCAACACAAAAGGGGGAAAGAAGACAAGAGACTGCTTTAACATAATACAAAATACAACCAGAACAGTTATTTGCCCAATACTTGCGATATCAAGTCATTATTTCTTGAGAAAAGCATTCTGTTTTTTAGGCAGTGAAACCACCCTAGACCAAGTATCCTGAAGACAGCCACTTCCTATGTCCAACCTACTTTTTCAAAAGAAGGAGCAGAATAATGCTTGAATTCCCTGCCCTTTAATCAGAGTGGAGTGGATCTACTCTTATGGGCCATTTTCACGTCCAAAACACCAAGTAACCACGCCCCAGGTCAGGGTGTGCAGTCACCACACCCCAGGTCAGGGTGTGCAGTCACCACGCCCCAGGTCAGGGTGTGCAGTCACCACACCCCAGGTCACAGTGTGCAGTCACCACGCCCCAGGTCACGGTGTTCAGACACCGCTGCTGTCAACAACTTTGAGAGAGCAAAATAATCTCAAACTCTCTGACCTTCAGATAAGGCGGAATAGGCTCACATTTTTGGGCCTCCACAAATAACTAAATTTCTTCAATAAAAGAAGTGAACACATTCTGATTCTGGCATCACAATATCAACTTCTGCAAGCTAAAAAAGCTGTTTGAGACATTCTATTGGATTCCTCTGTCTTCTATCTATATCCATCTGTCAGGCAGCTGAAGTGAAGATGGTAAAATGGCTATCCTGTATTATACATCCTCAGAACAAAGATTTTGAAATATAATTTGAGACACAAAAAAAATGTCTGAGTCAATCTCAATTATCTGAAACTGTCATTTCAGTACAAATTCAGGCACTTTTTTCTTTTGTCTTTTCAAGAAGGCTGATGCTTACCCAGGAATTAGTAAATCCAATTAAAAGAAATAATTTTAAAGCAATATACACATGTGTACATATACCTGTCTTATAAACATAACTTAATCTATATGACATAAAACATTATACAGGAGAGAAGCTGAGAGCTTCTCTTCTTTATACAAATAAACATATCTGTGCTGGTTTTAAGGAGACATGTTCTACCATAGACTCTGATATTTGAACTTTTGCACCCCATTGGTGAAACTACTTGGGGAGGTTAAGGAGTCACAGCCATGCTAGATAGAGTAAGTACACCAGTGTGGGGAAAGAGTCTTCAGAGAAATTAGATTTCTGTTCCACATCTAACTCCCTCTTTCAGCCTTTGTGCTTGCATTTGAAGAAGTGAGCTCTCAGTTTCCCTCTTTACTTCTGTGTCTGCCACTTGCTGTCATGAGTCTCCACCCCCATGACTGACACTTATTGAACCAAAAGTCAAAATATACTTTCTTCCATAATGTGCTTTTGGTCCAGGTGTTTTATCACAGCAACAGAAAAATAACTACTAGAATATTTCATGATTTCAACTTCACTCATAAAAATAAGTGTTACATTGCATTTATTTCCACTATATCCTCTTTCAACACAGCCCTATTCTTTTTTTAAATATTTATTTATTTATTATGTATACAATATTCTGTCTGTGTGTATGCCTGCAGGCCATGGTTGTGAGCCACCAAGTGGTTGCTGGGAATTGAATTCAGGACCTTTGAAAGAGCAGACAATGCTCTTAACCTCTGAGCCATCTCTCCAGCCCAACACAGCCCTATTCTTAACATTTGCTCACAGAATAATTTCTAAATTAAGACACAAAATGAAATGATTTAAAAGATGGAATCTTAGAAACAATGAGCACACATGTTAAAGCAAATTCAATGAAGTGTGTGCTTATGTCTACCAAATTCAACAAAATTTGCTAAACACACTTCAGTTGTTCTGACTATTGATTGATTTTGCCCCTGTATTTTGAAGCCTACAAGAAAAAATATATTTCCATATTATTTGAACGAAAATGTTCTTAGAGTCTGGAAATGAAAACTTTGAATGCATCTATGGATATGTAGATGATATCTAGAGTTAATGTCAAATGAATAATGTATTTACTAAAATGGAGGTTTCTTTGGAACTTAAAAAGGAGAGCAGAGTGTGCATCCTCAGCACAACGCTAAACAAGATGGTCAGACAGAGTCGGAAGACTGCCTCCTAGCAGCTGGGGAAGACCGCATACTTACATTCCTTTAAAAAGAAGGAAATCTAAGCATCTATAATTATATTATACATGAATAGTTTTATGTGTGATAAAATAAGATTGTAAGTAAAAGAAGTCTTCTTGTAAAATTGCCAACTTTTAAGACTACTCATGTATAAATAGTATTTATCTAAAATATGGTTTTCCCGATAATGTCAAACTACTGTTCAGGGTTTATTTACTCCATTTAAGAAAATTCTATGAAAACAGTACAGTTTGCAAAGAAGTTTACAAAGATATGCTGGTTATATACATGCCAATTTTGGATGACTGCTAGAAATTTGAATAATGGTATATTAAAGACGCTAATTCTATTTATTTATTTATTTATTTAGGTATTTTGAGACAAGGTTTCTGTGTAACTTTGGTTCCTGTCCTGGAATTACCTCTTGTAGACCAGGCTGGCTTCAAACTCACAAAGATCCACCTGCCTCTGCCTCCTGAGTGCTGGGATTAAAGGCATGAGCTACCAATGCCCGACAAGACTCTAATTCTTAGATAATACTAACAATACTGAATTTATTACTGTTTCATAATGTATATATCTGCAACTCTATATTTGTCATCATTCCTGGAAGTGAGTTAACATTCAGAATACCATTTTTGACAAGCTGAAATAAATTATGATTTAATTTTTCTTTTGTATAGCCTTTATAATATGTAACTATTTTCATTTATGATGTAAGACCAAATACCAAGTTTAATACATTGAAATACAAGCTCCTGAATATGGTCTCTGTTATACAAAGATCATGTAGTGAAGTGAAATGGGATGTGGGAGAGACATGAGAATATGTTTGGGGTGAGGAAAAGAAGGCTGTATTAGAGGAGTATTGCCCTTATTGAAGTGACTTTAAAACATAAACAGCTTTATATAACATATTTATATATTAAAGCGAAATATCCTACAATATAAGATAGAATACTTATAAGAACTAAGTTAAACTGAATAGCTTTTATTTACTTATAAATGCAACACAACACTTCTAGCAACTGAGTCTTGACATTTGATCCTGACTTAGTCCCTTGGTTTTCATCAGGCAGCAATTCTGCTGAGAATTCACATTGTGTAACAAGAGACAGACTAGTGGAACCAAGGGGTCCTTGCAGAATGGATTCACTCCAGGGGAAGTAGCCACAATTTGCTCTTAACTTGAGACTACTGGGATGATTCTATATACATATACACTACTTGTATACTTGAGATGAGTGGAATGTTTTGTATACATATACACTATGCATGTATGTATATAATATACTTATACATACACACATGCATATGCATAGAAATATACGTGTGTGTGTGTGTGTGTGTGTGTGTGTGTGTGTGTATCCTGGAATACTTCTGTATACTCACATACTATGTGTATACCTGCGACTCCTGGAATGCCTCTGTATTAAATATACACTATGTGTATACACATATGTATCTTTAAATGTTTTTATCAAACCTTGGAGAAGACGTTGATTCAAAAATGAAATAAATACTCTGAGAGAGCTAGCAGTTCCATTTTCCTGAAATTGTACAGCAAAATTTTATAGCTTAGTAAGTGTATACCAGAAACATATTTGGCCTTTGCACATAAATCAAACAATCAAAGAGATGAGGACATTTCTAAAATTTTATTTCTACATCATTATTTATTTTGTTTTGTAAGCAGTTTAAAAATCATACATAATGATGTCAGCATTCTTCTCTCCTTAGCATATTTTTCTTGTAAGCATCATATTTTCATGGACTGAGATATGCTCTTTCAGGGTTATGGTCTTCTGACAATATTTACAGTTGCACATGTTGATTTGTTATTGGAGTAACTTCTTTTCCTTGCAGCAGACTGGCAAATTAGCGTTAATTGCTAAAGAATATAATATTTTATAGGCATTTAAAATTCTAATTGTTCTACCAGTTATTAAATAAATATAAAAAGAAAGCATTGTTAATATTTTTCTTAAATTTAAGGAAGTTCTTGATTACAAAAAATGAAATAGTTAGAAAAGAAATAAATACCTGTGTTTATTCAAATGTATTTTGATTTGTTTAATATGTCATTATAAAAGTTTCTGTACTGTTTCTTAGTGATCATTCCACCAATCAGTTCAAGCATATTAAAGATAAAATAATTGATATTTATTCAACAAATAAAAGGATGACAAGAGGAATTTGAATTTTCTTATTTAATAAAATTTATGCATGCAAGTAATAAAATTTACAGACAAGAGAAAGGAAAAGGAAATTTAAAATCTCTTAAGAAATATCCTACTCAAGTAGCTGATACCTAGATCCTGTTGGAGAGACTAAGCCAGGCTGAAGTTTTATGTTGAAGTGACCCTGACCTGAAGCCGCTTTGTAAACGACTAGTGCCTTAATTATTTGCATCTGTGAACTCAAATGAACATACTTAAGGATATATCAATATACTCATAAATCATCTGCGGGCGATAAGTGGTCCAACATAGATAATTAGAGAATTTACGGAAGGCTTACTCCCTCTGTTTATCTGCTTATGACATTTGCGGCACGGCCCGAACAGCGGGGTAATTACTAGATTTATTCATCAAACACAATCACGCCTTCTGGGAATGCACAGTGACTCCAGTTTTAGGACTAATAAAGACATTTTTCACCAAAACTCAAGTACTAATTTGCTCAATAACTAGCTGCAATAAGCTTTTATGGAGGCACTCAAAGAAAAGGCTTGGCACCAGAGGGCAGATAATTAAAGGTGCAGTATCCCCACACAAAAGGATCTGAACAATTCCCTGACCATATTAAAATTTAATTGTTGGATGTTAATTGAAAAAAAAAATATATAAGTCACTTCTGTTCTGAGTCACAGTAATTATTTTCCCCAGATCAAAAACATAACTGTATGTCTAAGTTAGTAACAAAAGAAAACAACCTAAAATAAGGAGCGTTGATATTTAAAATGGAATTAATACCCAATAAAAATAAACTCAAATTAAATTTCCCAAACTGAACCCCAAAAATATTGGGTTTGGATTTTTTTTTCATGTTTTTATTTTCTCTATCCTTCTCCTGTAGAGAGAAAAGTTATGATCCTTAACTAGCTACTTTTTTTCTATTTTTATTGATTTTTATTGAGCTCTACATTTTTCTCTGCTCCCCTCCTTGCCTCTCCCCTTCCCTTTAACCGTCCCCCAATGATCCCATGCTCCAAATTTACTCAGGAGATCTTGTCTTTTTTTAGCTACTTTTAAAAAGGTTTTAAAGGCTTCATAGGTAATAACGGCTGAAATGCTATAATAATTTTGAAATATAGTAACTTCCTAACAGTGCAACCCACTTCAAAAGTTTTAGTAAATAGTTTTCTTTTGCACACTTAAGATTTAAGTTCCGTGTTTATAAAAGCAGCAATACAAAAAAAAAAAGGCATTATTGATCAAACCCTTTGAGCATAAGCCAAGCGCTAATGATGACAGCCCCGAATGCTCTAATACATAGAACAGTGTGTTACAAAAAGTATTAAACAATAACAGTCATTCCCTCAATGTTTACATAACCATTCTGATAAAATGAAAAAAATTATGAAGAGTTTTGTTTAATCTTTCTGTGTATAGATGATTTGGGGTGTGACCCCAGAAAACCAGCTTTTACAATATGAGAACCAGAAATCCTTGGGCCCTTGGGCTCTCTTTCTGTTGCAGAGGAATGATGGACTACACAAAATGCAGACTTTTAAACTCATATTTAATTGTTTAATGTCATGGTTCTTGGTAGAGCATTGTTGCTTGAAAAATAAATTGGGTAATTCAATTAAATGGCTACAGAAGATACATCATATCAGATGTAGAAAGGCACTAACCCCAGCTTGAACTTGACGTCCCACATCGCTTCACTTATTTGACAAATGGATTCTTGAAAATAATTGAAACACATGGCTGCCAGCATAGGTCAATAATACTTTTTTGCCATTCAGCCTCTTAACAGCTTCCATTTTTTTCTTGCACTGTGCCATTCAGGGCAAAGATTGCATTTGCCTGGTAAATCATGCAAGCATTATTACTAAAATGGGACTAAATGCAATGAAAATGGACTACATAAAAGTAATGGCACTTAAGTAAAGGGAATACCATCTACCAGGGCAAACACTAAATGTCAGAGTTAAATACTATATGACATTACTTCCATTACAAACTCACATTATGCACATAGGAAAGCAAACCCACTAACTACAGCTGCATGCTACATTTTCATTTTCCTTAACTTAACCAATGTTTTGAACACACAAGTTTTAATCCAAATCCATATCTGCTATGCCCAAAGTTGTCTCCCATTTTTTTTTTTTAGGTATAATACCACATGTAAGCAAAAACAGAATCTGTGACCCAGTCTTCAACTGGACAGTCCTATTATATTTAATTCATCAGTTTATCTAAAACACACCAAACACCAAAGAACAAACTAAATTACAAACGGCAAAGAAATTTCAGAACACTGTCCAGAATAAAATATATGTTTGAAAGGGAGCAAATGGATGTAGAAAATGTTTTAGTAAATATTATTCCCACCGTTAAGTATAGTGAAAACTATTACTTCTTATAAATCTAAATATAATTGCATTAATAGTTCTAAGAGAAAACTAGAATATGAAGTGGTATTAAAATAGGGGCTACTATTTTATTTTATGTTTAGAAACAGTACCAGTTTCTGAGTGTATTTGGGTTGGTATGGTGCAATGTTGGGTTTTTTTGGTTTTTTTTTTTTTGCTTGTTTATTTGTTTTACATTGTTTAAGCTTTACTTTAAAAAAAAAAAAGAAGAAGAATGTGTCCCAATTTTACAGCATTCTGACCTAGAACAGTTATTTTGCAATTAGAAAACACTGCTTAGAGACAAAAATGTAACCAAACGTTCTCCTGGGATTGGCTTCTGCCTCCAGACTCTGCCATGAACAAGTTGCTTCATCTCTTCCTGCCTCAGTTTTCACATCTATAAAATGAAGATAAAGATGAGTTTTTGTTGTTGTTGTTGTTGTTGTTGTTGTTGTTGTTTTGTTTTGCTTTTTAGTATCGGCGGCGTTTATTTGGAGCAAATTCAGCTCCAGGAGCTGGACGGTTGAAAGCAGAAGGATTTCCACCAATTGCTCCAATTCCTTCCATTGTAGCAGCTTGGCCGAAACGTTCAGTTGTTGGTGGGGTCAATCCCAAAGTTCCATCTGGCAACATAGTGGCAGGTCCTGGAGGAGCTGGGGTATCAGTTGGCACAGGAGCACGGGGCATGGCACCTCTATTGTTTATGCCCATAGCACCTCCCATAGCCATTTGGCCCATCCGTATCTCTTGTTCTCTCGCATCAGGGAAGGTTCCCTTGAATCCTTCCTGCTGTCGCTGCATATTTCTTCTCGTTGCCCCCCCATTTCTTCCTCACGGCTCCTGCGTTCCTCCTCCTGCTTTTCCTCTAGCTGCTTTTGTTTTTGAACCTCTTGGTTATGCAGCTCCTCCATTCTCCGAAGCTCTTCTTAACACCTCATCAAATCTTGCCTCATTAGCATAACCTGGTGCTCATGGCGTGCTGCCTCCATCTCTATCTTCAGCTTCTCAAGAGCCTCCTTGATGTTGTGGTCCACTTGATCCTGCTGTTGCTTCTCCATCTCAATGAGTGCCTTCCAGCGCATGGCATACTCATACTCAAAGGACCCTGGCTGTGCAAATCTGGGTGGCTGTTCTCGCTCCTTGTGAAATTGCTGGTTTTTTATAACCAGCTTCTCTGGAAGTCCCTCATCATCATCTAACTGGTCCATAGGTTCCACAGTCAGGCCGAGGAAATGTGGTTAGCAAGAAGGAGCCTTCACTGCATCTGTCCAGAGCTTTCCAAGCAGCTGGCTTCCCTGAGAACTCAACAATGCCTTTCCCTGAGGGCCTTCCTCAGTCATCCACAATGACCACAGCCCTCTCCACCTGGCCAAACACAAAAAGGCTTCGTCCAGCAGTTCGTTAGACACATACTGAGGAAGGTTGCGGATTGTAAGGGATGCACTATGACAGGCAAAGCGCACAAGTAGCTGCTTTCCACGGAGTGGCATATTATCCAACTCCACTTTGGCAATTTCCGCTAGGGTTCGTGTTTCCAAGCGAATAAAGCCAAAGCCTTTATCTTTATGATGGCGCACGCCTTTAATCCCAGCACTCGGGAGGCAGAGGCAGGCAGATCTCTGGGAGTTCGAGGCCAGCCTGGTCTACAAGAGCTAGTTCCAGGACAGGAACCAAAAGCTACGGAGAAACCCTGTCTCAAAAAATCAAAAAACAAAAAAAAAAAAAAAAACAAAAAAAAAACAAAAAAAAAAAAAAAGAAAACCTCCCCTGCTTTCCCATATTTCTCAAAAAGTTTCCTCATTTCCTCCTCAGTGATGTCAGAAGGAAGATTGCCCACAAAGAGAGGGCTTCGTTGGGTGAAAGTCTTCTCTCCTGGTCTCCTAAAGTTCTTCAGGTCAATGGTTAAACCTTCATTCTGGCTGCTGGCCTGCTGTCTATTTGCAGGTATTGGTGGGGGTGGTTGTTGCTGCTGCTGCTGCTGCTGCTGCTGCTGCTGCTGCTGCTGCTGCTGCTGCTGCTAGTGCTGCTGGTGGTGATGTTGATGGTGCTTCCTTGGAGTATGGTTCTGCTTCTCCAAGTTAAAGGTTTTATTGCTCTGCATGTTTGCACCCTTGACTTCGATTTGAGCACAGCAAAGTGTCTGTCTCCCAATCCTCTCTAACCCTGACTTCCTCTGCCCACAGTTCTTTGCTCAGAGTGTAAAGATGAGTTTCTTAAGAGGATTAATTGCTCAATGTAGTGCCTAACAAGGCTTCACAAACGTCTGCAGGCATTGTAAATAAAAGGTATGAATCAATCATAAGATATGTGTGTAATGAGATGCTTTTAAATGAGCATGAAAATTTGACACTGGGGATCTTTTTAAATATTTTCAGGCCATGTTTGATCTTTGACCTCTTCTGAACCCAAAAACTCTTTTAATTTTCACTTCTTTTGTTGAACTTTCCATTTGAAACAATCATGCCTGAGTCTGAAGGATCCATTGATTTTAATCTTCAGATAGGCTCATGTACCTCCTTTTGGGAATTTTTTGAACCACTTTAGGTTTATGAGAAAAACTCCACACTCCTGTCAAGGTTGTAAGTTCTGGGAAGCCAAGCTACACAGAGTGGACAAAGGATATGATTATTGTCAGAAGAGGTCCATTTACAATCAAATAACTCATTTCTTTCTTCTTTCCATTTTAGGCACTGAACCCACCAATCTGTTTAGCTCTACTACAACCCTGCACTAAGTCCACTTGGCTGCACTGAGTGCGCCTGCTCAGCGAGGAGACAGAGTTGACAGGAGAGAATGTCAGTGGGCTCTGTTGGTTTTCTAGTGTATATTCTACAAGATTTTGTTTATAGAATAAAAATGATTTAGTCAAGGAAAATATAATCGTTCTGTGGAAATACACCTCAAAATTTAGCTTTGTCTTGGGCTTCCAGTGAGCTGACACATCTTTTAAAAACGACAGTCAAAACCCCCAAAACACTTCAGTAGACAGGAAGCAGTTATTCCATTTGTCAGAATTATACTTCAAGCAATAGAGAAAGTAAAGGAAAAGTACAAGGACTACATCAGCAGAGGAAAAATAAATGACAGATTATGGATGCAGGTTCATGTTTCATCTTTTTTAAAGCCAATTATACACCGAGATTCACAGATTCAATTCTACTATCTGAGTGTTCAATTAAATTATTTAAAGTTATTAAAATAATAGAGACTTATCTTCATACATAGAGTGCCATAATTTACAGATTATTGTTCTCCTTGCTCTAAAGCACTGCCATTGTTATACTACTCACCACTTACTGGGGCAGAATTTTACTTTATGTATTCTTTTCACAAATTCTCTATTTAACAAATTTGAAAAGTGAGGGTCATAAATGAGGATATTAGCATGCACACTCACAGAAATAAATGTATCCTCAAAATACATTCCTCAAACAACCATGAATGATATTCTTACTAAAACAGATTGCAAAAAAAGAAAGAAAGAAAGAAAAGAAAAGGAAAAGAAAAAGAGTCCTTTAGAAAATATCTACTGGAAAATGTACTGGCCCTGGAGTTTATTTAGTCAGAATGTTTCAGAATTCTCAAGACTTAGTTTTCTCAATTAAGGATTATGGAAACAATCCTTGTAAGCCTAAAGGGTTTTTGAATTGTGCTTGTAGAACATTAAGCAAACATGGGTTTCTCTAGATTCACAGAGCTCCAATAAAACCATGTGTATATAATTAGATCAATCAACAGGAGCCATTATGAGATATATGTGAGAGGAAACTTAACTTCTAGTGGCCACACAGTGAGAACTGACTCTATCTACCTAAGGCCTAACTGTATAGTGCATAGAATTCGCTGAAATCTACAACATTGAATCTACTAATAGGGTATAAGACCATTCTGCAAAATTAATTGGAAAAACACAGGCAAGCATGTTGTTACAGTTCTGAGTACTGTGCACTATGAATTCAAATCCAGGATTGCTGTTAACAGCTGTACCCGTGTACTATTAAGCTATCTGAATGTAACTTATTTTTTTCATTTATTAGCAGTTGGTTATAGTTTTATCTACACCATAAAGGAAAATGGATTAATACAGAAAAGATGGTTTGTGTTGATGGTCAAATAAGTCATTTATTATTATATTTCATGAGACATTCAAATCAAAATGAATGTGATAGCTGTTTTATACTTTTATATAAAATTTAGATTTTAATTTGAACTAATTAATACAATTCCATTAATTTTGCTGAAGTATGAAACTTACATCACTATGAACATAATTGGTGAGTAACTTTTATGAATTGATATTTTGTATAAGATTTCAGAATAATTTTAAACCAAAAGCTAGACTTTTACATATATAGTCTTCTCCTTGTTATTTTCCCCATTTGGTTTTTCAAGACAGGGTTTCTTTGTAGCTTTGGAGCCTGTCCTGGAACTAGCTCTTGTAGACCAGGATGGCTTCCAGATCACAGAGTTCCTCTGCCTCTACCTCCCGGGTGCTGGGACTAAAGGCATGAGCCACCACTGCCCAGCAAAAAGTTTATTTTTAAAAGCATTACCGAATAAGGCAGTGGTAGCATATGCCTCTAATCCTACAGGATTAGGAGGAAGAGGCTGGAGCTGGGAGGAACTCTCTGAATCTGAGGGCTAAAAAGGTCTACAAAGTGATTTCCAGAAGAGTCAAAGCTACACCAAGAAATCATGGCTCAAAAAAACAAACAAAAACCCTAAGCTTACAATGGCAAATAGTAACTGCAAATCTGTAGAAAGTATCTCTAAATAAGAATATTTGAAGAAAGCTAATAATGTACTTTAAAATGTGGCAACTGAATAACACAGAAGAGCAAATTATCTAGATTCTAATTTTTAAAATTTTATTTAACTTTCATTGATTCTTTGAGGATTTCCCATCATGCTTCCTGATCCCACTCATCTCCACATTCCTCCTGTTTGACCTCTGCCCTTGCAACCTCCCCCTAAAACATAACAAACTTTAAAGAAAAACCAAACACCAGACTGAGAGAGAGAGCGAGAGCAAGAGAGAGAGAGAGAGAGAGAGAGAGAGGAAGAAAGGGAGAGAGCGAATGAAAGGAAGGAAGGAAAAAAACGGGAAAAGGGATAAGAATCTGGTCATGGAAGTTGTAGTGTGGCATGTGAGTTACACACTTTACCCTTTAGTCAATTCATCTTTACTTATAATTATTCATTGCTACAAGTCTGGTTCAAGGTTTATATTCAAAAGTCTGAGAAAGAGACATATAAGGTTAGCATAGTGTTTGGCTTTTATGGATAAATATTTCAGCTTTCCTCAAACATGTATAATATAAAATTAGTTCTAGAAATTCATAATTAAATCTAAATTAAAGAGTTAGCCAGATAGCCAGAATTCTTTTATATTAGCAATAACTAGTGACCTGTAATTGGGTATGATGATTATAAACACTTAAACATTTAAAAAAGCAGGCCTTAGGTATTATGCCATTCTGGTAGACATTGAGAAGTCTTGTGTAGTACTGCTCTGAGCTTTATGCAGTGGGATTAGTCAACAATCATTACAAAGACCAGTGGCAAACTAAAAACTCAAATGATTTTCATTTCATCTTGGAAATAGACTCGTAGTGTCATGGGTCCTCATTATATTTCAGCAACATATTTTTACCACTTCTCAAAAAACTGGAACATATCATTATAAATAACACACTGAACAGGAATTTCTTTAAATGCATAAAATCACATGAGGAAGAAACATGAATGCATAAAGTAAAATGTGAATAAAATACGAAAATACAAGGACACAATTATAAAAATATCTCAAAATGTTACTGTCAACACTTGCTTTCTAGTCTTTGACAATCTTGTCTGAGAGAAATTGAATAAAATAATAATAAGCAAGTTAACTATTATTTATATAATTGCATATAAACTAAACATCAGAGTTAAAATATTCTCCCCACTTTAGAGAATTTTCAATATGGTTTTACTTGACATAAATATTCATCAATCCTGTCTAATTTCATCTCATTGTCATGAAGTGTCCTAGAAGATCCTGATGATGTACACATTTCCATACAACAGGAACACATATCTATAACACATGTACACAAATATGCATGTTGTAAACATGCCTATATACATGCACCCATACATATATTCCATGCATACATATACAGATATATATTGAACACATACACATATGTCTCTTGTGCTCTCATTTCTTTTTCTACATCCAAAGTTATATATTTGATTTTTAAATTTTTCAAAATTATAATAAGATTACATTTTCCCTTTGCTCTTTCCAAACTCTTCTATATACCCCTCCCCTATCCTTCATACTCGTAGCTTCTTTTCTGATTTGTTTGTTTGTTTGTTATTACTAATTGTTATTGCATACAGAAAAGTATATAGCTACACCTAAATCCCAAACGATAATCTGCTCGGTTAATATATTGCTACCACCTGTATGTATGTTTTCAGGACTGGCTGTTTGGCACTAGACAACCAACTGGTGTACTTTTCTCTGGGAAGGGCCAATTCTGCCCCAGCTTTCCACAGTTGTCTATAGCAGTTTGTGTAGGGGGGATGCCTCAGGGGTTTTTCTTCTTTGAGTGTGTCATGTTTATTGGTGGCAGCCTTGTTCAGCTCACATTGGGCAGTCATGTTAGTTAAACATTATGGATGTAGTTTCTGACATTATTAAAGACTGAATCTCATAGTAAGCTCCCTGGTCCTGGCTGTTACAAACTTTTAACCCACTCATCCACAATGTTCCCTGAATTTGGGGTATAGCAGCATTTTGTAGATGTGTCCATTGGGACTAGGCTTAAGAATTCTACACTTTGATTTGTTGTGGTTTTCTATAATGCTCTCCTTCTGTTGCAAAGAGCAATTTCCTTATTTCTGGGTATAAAGACAAATATTTGTAGAGCCATTTTATAAAAGGGTGACCATCTGTGGTCCTGGAAACCTAGCTAACTATCAGTGCTAGGGAAGTCATGGTTATTAAAGGAGATTCCACAACCACTCATTCAATAAATCAGCATAATCCCTAAAACAATATATCTAATTTTTACTGCTTTAGTCTCAAAGTTAACTATTCCCATGCTCTAAAATTTTCATGTTTGAAACTTAAACCCCCAGTGAAATGCTCTGATGTGTCAGAAGTATTTTAGTTGGTTATTAACCTTGCTACAGGAAGTATTTCCAGAAGCAGTTTTTCTATCTCTTCTTCTGGCACAATTAGTCACACCTATACTTATTTGTATCTCCCTTGTCTTATAATAAAAATACAAAAAGAAAATTCTCACCAGATTCCAAGGGCTAGACCCAGAATGTTTTAGTCACCAACACTGTAAAATAAAATGTCTTTTCTTTAAATCACTTGCCCCAAATCTTGTGCTTTAGCAGCACAAATGGATAAAAGCAGTGGCTAAACAGTGTCCATGTATAAGCTTGACATCCAATTGCCAAACAGAAGTAAAGGATGGGTTGCTAGTTGACTATAACTATGGACTTGGCCACAGTCTTGTGAAGTTCTCCTGGTCTTTTACTTTGCATCTTTCGACTTTAAGAAGCTTTCCACATATTTTGATGTTTCCGTCTTTAATTTTACCCCTTTCACCTCTGCCTTCATTATCATTTCTCTGTCTTTCCTGCCTTCTGCCTTTAGAAAGATTTTGTGATTTATATTTTTTAAAAAAAATCAAATAATTTAGGATTTCCTCGTTATCTCCAGGTTTTTCATTTATTTGCATCTGCTGCATAAGGTAACATACTTGTAGGTAAATGATGTTAGCCTGACATCTTTGGATATCATTATTCTGGGTACTCAAGAAAATAGACTATGGTTTCTATTTTCTCTCAACTCCTAATATGTTCCTGATAATGCTTCAGTTCAACTTTGGTCCAACTACTTCTCTGATATAGCTTGTATCACAGGTATGTTGAGCAGACATACTTCTAAGCATGCCATTTCCTTCTCCTAGTCCTCTTTTGTTTCACTGTGTTAATTACACCCAGTGTTTCCATGTTTCTCTTCTTTCACCCATGAGCTTTCTATTATCCCCCTTGCTTTTTAAGAAACCTTTCTTGTCATCCTTTGGCTCAGTGTTGGTTATTCTTCATTAGCATGAATTCACTCTACTTATTTCTATCATCTTCCGACATACCAGCTACACCTAAGAATTCTGCAAGCATTGGTCCTATATCCCTATCTTTCACTTAATTATCTATCCTGAAATATATATATATATATATATATATATATATTTAAACTACTTATCATTTGAACATATAACAATGAATGTAAAACCAACATATCAAAATAAATACTGTGATCTACTTTATGTAAGGGTTTACATTCTGAAGTTTTACTAAAAAATTACTAAATAGAAAATTTGAGAAATATGGTTTTAAATAACATATTATGTTGCTATCATTGTACTATTTTGTCACTGTTACTATGCCATATATATACATACACACACACACACACACACACACACACATATATATATATATATATCAGTCACATGTGTATGTGAGGAAAAAGATGGTATAAAAGAAAATATTGCTAAGTATTATCTACAATTTTAGTCACTCATTGAGGGCATCTCTGGACCGCCTTTAATCCGTAGCTAACAGATTCTGTGATGATCATTTATGACTCTAAATCTGTGCCTCCTTCTTTCTTATTTCCTTCTTTCATTTACTTTCCCTTTCTTCCCTCTACCTTTTCTTTCCTTCCCTTTTTATTTCCTTCTTTCTTCCTTTTCTTCTTTGCTTACCTCTCCTCTCCCTTCCTCTCCCTCCTTCTCATTTTTCTCTTCTCTTTTCTCTCTATTGTAGCAACAATGATTTTTCCAGAAAAAAATGAAGATTTATTCTTCATCTTTCTCTAGTATGCATTTCATATTTAACCCTACCAAAAGAATGTCCAATACTCTTGTTTTTAATGTTTTAAAATTTCACTCCTCTCATCCATTCTCAGCCTGTGCTCAAGCTGCTATCTTCCTGTATCCATCACCTTTATATCCCTCTAATAAGTCACTGGTCTCTAGACTCAGAAGTTCATAATCCCAGCATCTCCCTATTACCAATCTAAGATACATTTTACCGTGATCATACTGCTTAAACTTATTCAGTAAATTTATCATGAAGGCATTATTTATATCTTCCCATTCCTCAACTATCACTCAATTTCTTAAGTTCATGAAACTTAATTTTCCATGACTCTTTTTTTTTCTTTAATGTAAGAACTTATCTCATCACTTCCCTCTTAATTGAAATTTGTGCTAATTTGAGGTCCACATGACATAATGAAAGTCATAGTATAACTACTAGAACAAAGGAAGAAATCAGTAGTTATTAAGCAGTTTTCTCCTGTTCACTCTTGTTGTTTTTTTTGCCAGCACAGAGGCCACATGTAATCTACTGTGTTTCAACCAACAACTGAGGCTCAGCAGTCATTGGACTGCTTCTCTGGTGGTGACCTAGATGCTCAGGTCTTGGCCTGACTGGAATGATGTTCTGTCAGGAACCAACCATGTTGCTGATTCCAAATATAGTTTTTAATCAAATTTATACTATGACAGGGAAACTTACAGCTGACTAGAACTCATAGTAGACCAACAGTGTGCTAACAACCTATATTACATCAACCTAGGCCCTCTGCATGTGGGTGACAGTTATGTAGCTTTATCTGTTGGTGGGGTCCCTAGCAGTGGGACCAGGTTCTGTCCCACAAACCTCACAGGATACTCTAGTCATGACTTGATCATAATTCTCAATTTTCTTTAAGTCCCCATGGGATTATTAGGGCTCTAATTCAGCAGGAAGTTGCCTGAAAACTATGACCATTTTCCCAAAAAAATGGACTATGGATATTTTCCTTTTTATAGAATGTTGTTTACAAGTTGTTATAGATAATGGTCAGGAAAAAAGCTAAACAAAGTATATTATATTCAGAGTTCTTGTTTGTTTTGGTTATTTTTTTAAAAAGAGGAAATTGCTATGGGACAAACCTGTAAACATTTGTTTCTTGTATTTGTTTAATGAAGTGCTGATTGGCCAGTTGTCAGGCAGGATGTGTAGGCAGGGCGACATGCAGGAAGTAAAGGCAGGCAATGAGAACAGGAGTCTGGGAGGAAGATTCTGTAGTCTGCAGTTAGGACCCAGCCACAGAAGAAGTAAGATGTGACCGCCTTGCTGAATGAGGTACCGAACCACATGGTTAACATAGATAAGAATTATGGGCTAATATAAGTTTTAAAAGTTAATAAGAAGTCTGGGATACTAAGCCAATCAGTTTATAACTAAAAAAAGAAAAAAGCAAAAGAATGAGAGCTAGAAGGAAACATCAAGAATAAGAGAGGTACAAGTCTCTTGCCAACCCTAAGGTGGCTCCCTTAACTAAGAATTGTGCTTCCGTGCTCCCCTATCCAACCTTCCTTTATCCCAATCATCCTGTTTCCCTAAGTTTCCCCCATCCTCCCCTTCTCACTTTTCTCTCCCCATCTCCCCTAACCCCCATCCCACCCAACACCCAAGATCCCAATTTTCTCCCCAGCAATTGTGTCTACTTCCCATAGCCAAGAGGATAACTATATGTTTTTCTTTGGGTTCACCTTCTTATTTAGCTTCTTTAGGTTCCCCAATTGTAGACTCCGTGACCCTTATTTATGTCTAGAAACCAATTATGAGTGATTCATCCCATGATCATCTTTTTGGGACTGGGTTACCTCACTCAATATAGTGTTTTATATTTCCATCCATTTGCATGCAAAATTCGAGAAGTCATTGTTTTTTACTGCAGCATAGTACTCTAATGTGTATATATTCCACACTTTCTTCATCCATTCTTCCATTGAAAAGCATCTAGGTTGTTTCCAGGTTCTGGCTATTACAAATAATACTGCTATGAACATAGTTGAACAAATGCTTCTGTCACATGATAGGGCATCTCTTGGGTATATTCCCAAGAGTGGTATTGCTGGGTCTAGGGGTAGGTTGATCCCGAATTTCCTGAGAAACCGAAACACTGATTTCCAAAGTGGTTGCACAAGATTGCATTCCCACCAGCAATGAATGGGTTGGCAAGAGACTTGAACCTAGAGTGGTTCCCAGGAGCCCAAGGTGATGTCCCCAGTTAGTTCCTTGGGCAGCTGAGGATAGGGAACCTGAAATGACCCTATCCTATAGCAATACTGACGAATATCTTGCATACCACCATAGAACCTTCATCTGATGAGGGATGGAGATAGAGACAGAGACCCACACTGGAGGACTGGACTGAGCTCCCAAGGTCCCAATGAGGAGTGGAAGGAGGGAGAAGATGAGCGAGGAAGTCAAGACCATGAGGGGTGCACCCACCCACTGAGACAGTGGGGCTGATCTATTGGGAGCTCACCAAGATCAGCAGGACTCTGACTGAAAAAGCATGGGATAAAACCGGACTCTCTGAACATGGCGAACAATGAGGGCTGATGAGAAGCCAAGGACAATGGCACAGGGTTTTGATCCTACTACATGTTCTGGCTTTGTGGGAGCCTAGCCAGCTTGGATGTTCACCTTCCTAGACATGGACGGAGGAGGGAGGACCTTGGACTTCCACAGGGCAGGGAACCCTGACTGATCTTTGGACTGGAGAAGGAGGGGGAGAGGAGTGGGTGGAGGGGGAGAAGGGTGGGAGGAGGGGGAGGGAAATGGGAGGCTGGGAGGAGGGGGAAACATTTTTTTCTTTTTTCTTCCTTTTCTCAATAAAAAAAAAAGAATAAGAGAAGTAGAAGAAAAACCTCAAGAATGAGAAAGTTTGAAAGAAACATCAAGAATGAGAGCGGTGGAGGAAATTAAAAGGAAAACATCAAGAATAAAGATAACTAGAAGGAAAATATCAATAATTAGAGAAGGAATCAAGAATGTAAAGAAGAATAAAGAATAGGTATGAAGGAAAGCATCAAGAGAGCTTATTAATGCCTTTTCCCTTAATTCCCTTTGATAAAAAGTCATAGTATGCCAACTCCAAGGATTCCCTTCAAGTCCTGTCCTGCAAGAGTCTGGTCCTCCAAATAGCAATACAACTCAAGGTTGATTTTATTTAATTAATGAAAATGTAAATTCAGGGTTCACAGTGTGATCAAATATCCTGTAACACACTCTTCATTCAGAAATTTTTTTTCCCTAAAATCTTCCTTTTTTTTTTCATGACTCAGACAGTCAAATGTTGATTTTCTAAACATCAATTAATTCAAGCTGATTTCTGCTTCCTTTTCTCTTTCATACTGAATTACAAGGGAAAATCAACGTTTGAAATTAGCACCTGGACTATTATCGTGCTTATTTACTGGCTCAGTCAGCTACTTCTGAGTGGGCAATTTTCTTTTTATATTAATCTCAGTCAAGATGCCTATATTAGAACCACTGATATATGAAATAGTATCAGAATATGATTATGATATACGGATTTAAAAGTTTTCCAACCAGCTTTAAAGTTATGGCTACTGTGGAATAATCCTTTTGTACACTGTAAAGGTTTATCACTTGAATTGGTTTCATAAAACACTGATTGACGAGTAGCAAGGCAGAAAGTATGGCTGGGTGACCAAAAAAGATGATGGATAGAAAAAGGGCGGAATCAGGAGTCACCAGCCAGATGCAGAGGGAGTAGGAAATGAACATGGCATGCTAATAAAGGTACAAAGGAGTAGAACAAACTCCATTTTGAGAAAGAATTCCAATTTATTTATTTATTTATTTATTTTAGTATTTTGAGACAGGGTTTCTCTGCAGCTTTGAAGTCTGTCCTGGAACCAGCTCTTGTAGACCAGGCTGGTTTTGAGCTCACAGAGATCCACCTGCCTCTGCCTCCTATGGTGGGTTTATAGGCATGCACCACCACCTCCCAGCCAGAACTCCATTTTAGATAGGACCCAACTAGGGAGTGAATGCAGCCCAGCAAAGTCATAAAAATTCCCAAGAAACTGTGCCAGCCCATTTCAAAGTGTCCCATCAGAGTGTCCAAACAATGCCACCTTGCTTCAAACGTCCTTGTTTAAAATTCCTGTCTGCTGACAGACACTGTTTTAAAACTCTCCAATACCCCAACCAACAAATTCAAAAGTTGAATATTTTTACCCAATGCTGTAACACCAACTCTTGCACCACCTAGCTTTCAGTTTTCTCTTTGAATTCCCCTAGTCCTAAAGCCTCAGGGCCCCCACAGTATCAGACTTTTGTCGCTATACTCTAATCAATAAACCCCAGTATATTTGCACCAGATGACTCTGTGGTGTCATGGGTACTATAGGTACTCTAACGTGGCAGAGCATAAATAAAGAATATGGGTTATCTTAAAAATTTAAGAGTTAGTTAGTAACAAGCCTAATCAATGGGCTGAGCTTAGCATTTGTAAGTAATATTAAACCTCTGTGTCAAGTACTTGGACAGTGGCTACCGGAATTTGGGGACAGATGGGTGGAAGAGAAATCTCTAATTATGTATGATCTTTTCTTTCTTCCTAGCTAATTTTACTTTTAACTTCTAAAACAAAAACACTAGGCATCCACAACACCTCATTTCTAGTCATTTCTAATTGCTTCAATTGTCTTTATTCTGCTTCTCTCTCACCTCTCTCCCTCCTTCACCTCTTCACTGTCCTTTTTTTCTGACTCTCTCCCTTCCTTTGTCCATCTCTCTCCCCCTCTTATCCCTTCTGTATTCCAGCATACTAAAATCCCCAACTCATGAACCAGAAAGAGTTTTCTGTAATATAATTCAGTTTCTTCTCAAAAGCTTCCATGGTGCTTCATAACTCACATTGCTTCCTTCCCTCCTGGGTTGGTCTATCTTTCTTTGCTTCAGCCTGTTTGATCTCTTTGCTCTTCTTCAAATATATTAGTAAAAGAGCCTTTATTTTTACTTGACTTAGATATGGCTTATTTTTTAAAGGCTCATGTGCTTGTAATGCCAAAATAATGCTATTAAAAAAGGTGATGTTGTGATGTGGGAGTGTATATATCAATCTGTTGATTTCATTGGTTAACTAATAAAGAAACTACTTGGTCTGATAGGTTAGAACATAGGTGGGTGGAGTAAACAGAACAGAATGCTTGGAGGAAGAGGAAGTGAGGCAGATGCTATGCCGCTCCTCTCCAGGTCGAATGTGATGGAGTAAGCCGCCAGGTCAGACATGCTGAATCTTTCCCTGTTAGACGGGTGCTACACAAATTATTAAAAATGGGTTAGCAAGATATGAGAGTTAGCCAAGAAGAGGCTAGATATAATGGGCCAAGCAGTGTTTAAAAGAATACAATTTGTGTGTTGTTATTTCAGATATAAAGCTAGCCAGTGGCCAGGAGCCGGGCGGCGGAACACAGCCCATAGCTCCTACTACAATGTTGTTAAAGGGGTGGGGCCTAAGTGGAAGTGATTGAATCATAGTAGTTTCACATTCAAGGGGAAGGGTAGTTCATGGAAATTCATTTTTTCCCTCTAGAACTGATCACTAAAGGGGGCAAACCTCCTTTGTCTAATCTCTTACTCATACCTTTTATTTCACACACATCAACAATATGCAATGAGTTGCTGCATGCAGCACAGGGCACTTAGCTAAGGCTGAGGAAACTTGCAATCATGCTCCTGAACTTTCTCACCTACCAAAACATGTACTAAAATAATATGGCCTCTTTATAAACTTTCAGACTTAGGACTTTTACAATAATACAAAACAAAGTAAGAAAAATCTCTGTTCAAGCGTCAGTTTTCATTCTGTCCTTTCCTAAATCCTCTAATGAAAGCTGAAACTGAGTGTTGTTCTTTTCTATTCCAACACTCTATGGATGTTAAGAACATGTCTACAATGATGGTTCACTAAAACTGTTGTTTCCTTAACTTTTCCATAACTTGCATTTTCCAATAATAACATTGCTACCATAGAATTTCCAATTGGCTTCTGTCACTTATAAATATATCTTTACATTTCCTTTATATCTTCATATATTTTCAAGTTAAATATCTAAATTTTTAGCACTGACTAATATTCTATTTCTCCATTTGTCACAATGTATTCATTCACCTATTCCAAAATATCTGTTGTGTCTAAAATGTAAGTGTGAAACCTAAGTTCATGTAGATTTTTCTCTGTAAAATAATGAAAATAATAGAAATTAATTTTATAGTAATTTTACCTCTTTGCTTTTTATACTGGGTCTATGAATCTTTTTTTTTTATTGAGAAAAGGAGAAGAAGAAAAAAACAAGTTTCCACCTCCTCCCAGCCTCCCATTTCCCTCCCCCTCCTCCCACCGTTCCCTCCCTCCCCCCCACTCCTTTCCCCCTCCCTCTCCAGTCCAAAGAGCCATCAGGGTTTTCTGCCCTGTGGTAAGTCTTAGGTCCTCCCCCCTCCGTCCATATCTAGGAAGGTGAACATCCAAACTGGGTATGCTCCCACACAGCCAGCACATTAAGCAGGATCAAAACCCCATGCCATTGTCCTTTGTGTCTCATCAGCCCTCATTGTTCGCCATGTTGAGAGAGTCCAGTTTTATCCCATGCTTTTAAAGTCACAGTCCAGCTGGCCTTGGTGAGCTCCCAGTAGATCAGCTCCACTGTCTCAGTGGGTGGGTGCACCCCTCGTGGTCCCGACTTCTTTGCTCATGTTCTCCCTCCTTCTGCTCCTCATCGGGACCTTGGGAGCTCAGCCCAGTGCTCCAGTGTGGGTCTCTGTCTCTATCCCCATCCATCACCAGATGAAGGTTCTATGATGATATGCAAGATATGAATCTTTAAAGTTAATTTATGAGACTATGGTGAAGTCTGTGTCATTAATTTGCAAGTAGATAGCAATATACAGTTTTGAAGTTATTAATTCTATGAAATAAACCTTTCCAAATACAAGCATCATCTTATTTAAATATCATTCTTTTTAGCTTAGTTCTTAGTTTTAATATTCAGAGAAAGAACTTAGTTATGAACTATCATTGCCAAATATCAATGTTCATCTTTTCCCTTTATATCTACCAATACCATGATTTACAAGCAAACTTCAAATAATAGATTAACTCCTCACCACAGTATATTAGCTGTAGATAAAATCACAGCATTGTAAAAGAAGAACAAACAAATATGACAACAAGAATTTATAAAAGAAAATTTTGTTTTTGTGGAGGATTTATTAATTGTTGTTTCATGTATTTTGAGATAGGATCTCATATATCTCTAGCTATCTTGATCTCATAATGCTTTGGTGACTTGTCTTGATTTTCCTGAACATTCCAAGTACTGGGAGTGCAACAGATGTCACCAAGTCCAGTTGATTAATGCTCACTATGAAGCAGAGGAACCTTGCCTCATACTGTCTTGCCCCAGTATCTTGAATGCTGGGTTAATAAACAGGCATCACCTTACACAGCATGAGAATAAAATATTTCTTAAGAAATAGAGCCTGGTTTACCAGAATTCACATTAGAGAGTAGAAACAATGATAGAAATTATATATTTGAAAAATACATGAAGTTTGAATAGGTAAAAATATAATAAAATTACAAATAGTGTGAATGTTTTGTGCCCAGTTAGACAGCAGAGTGCACAGAGGTGGTGCTGGCTTCATGGATGGGTCGTGAAGAAGCTGAAATGGAGATTGAAGTGGAATGGTACTTGGAAATGGTATTCGGGAGATATTAAAAAACTAAACTGAGAAATCTTTGAATGTCTTTGGCATGGGAAGAGATTTAAAGCAAGCTTTGTCTTTCAACTGAAAAGTAGATTTTATGTCAAATCAGAGAAGATAATTAGTAAAAGAAGAAAACCATTTGGAGACTGGGATGACATTAGTAACCGTATGGTAAAATTCAATTTCTAGGGAACTTCCAATAATGTGAATCTAAACTTTGTATTACATGTGTTCTCAAAGCTATCATCAAATGATTAGTACAATGAGAATGCCTAGGTTTTGTTGCTAAAAGAATCTCCTAGGTCTACTGTTAGAGCCTTCTATTACAGCTCATCTCAATAGCATCCCATCCTCACAAGATGTGAATGCTGATGTGTACTCATAAAGCTATCTGACATTTGGTTGAGACTTTATAGTCACCACATCACTGAAAAGAAGGTAGTATTCTTGCTGCTAATTCCAGGATCCAATGATAATATGTAGAGTTATCTCTTTCTCTGACAAATACTTCAATTATCTTAAAATCTCAGTTACAAATGTTATTTTCTGCTATCTTCTTAAGTTTATAATCAAACTAGTTGTTTAACTAAACGACTTTGATGTCTCAAGTATATGTTCCTGTTTTCTCTCACTTTTAAGTAACCCAAACACACTTTTCATAAAATAATTGCAACTTAATAACTGATAAAAATATTTTGTCATACAATATATAAATATTTTGTATATTTTCTTAAGTTTGGGGCACATTGTCCTCTACTAAAAGAAAAAGAAAACATTTCTACAGCTAAAAGAAAATGTTTCTACAATTATAGTTAAAGCTTCCAATAATCAAAGAATATAAAGTGGGAATAGAAAGGCTTTCTGTTTATACATGTGAACTACAAATTATTAGACTACAGAGCTTTTGTGAGCCTATGGCAAATTTTACTTTTTGATAGGATGTATGTCAAACATGAAGACATGCAATATACTTCTTTTAATTCTGACAACTATTTTGCATCTCAGTGAGAAAGAGCCAAGTGCAGGGGCATTTGTGTAAAAGTTAACAATTCCCTTGAAGAATACATGAGTTTTTTAAGTGCTAAAAATTTTCAAAAACTTAATTGTGACTTTACTTGTCAAAACAGACAAGTATACACACACAGAACACACAGAAAGTAACAAAGAAAATGGGTACAGATGTAGTAAAAAGACAGTGTGAATTGTTTTTACCGTAAAATGGGCCAGTTTTTATTGAAAGCAATGTAGCAATGTCACATGAAATTTAATTCATATAAGCATTGATTTAAAAAGTAGATATGTAAAATCATGTAGAAATTTCCTTATAAAGCTATTAATCATGTTTGAATAATAAAATTATGTAAGTATATCCATATATTATAATACTTTCTTGCTATAAAAATAGGAGAGTTTATGAAATGTTACAAGATATATTATTAAATGAAATAAGCAATCTGAATATCATAATATGTGACATGATATTCTATTATTTGAGTAATATGAGGATAATTAAAAGAGAAAAGTACTAGCTTTTTCTACAAAATGAGGTAATTGAGTTTATAATTCCCACTATGATCCTTTCTACAGTATGTAAATACTTGCAAAAAATGTTTTTTGAATGATGAAGAAATTATTCAAGTAGTTCAAAAATAAATTGTTTGATAGCCCATTTACATAAAATAAGTGTGTCAAAAGTGTAACTATCTTAAATAATTAATACATAAAATTGTCATATTCTGTTGTCTAGAGTATTGAGGACTGTTGCTGAATAGAAACAGAAAGTATTACCAAAGGCTGACTGACCACCCTGTGGCAAATTAGCTGAGGGTTTGCTTCCAGTTCTTTGCAAGTTTGATTTCTAGTATGTCTATTAGATGAGTAAGTTCTTGTTTCTAAATAGTTCAACAAAAGGTAAAACAAATTATATATACTGACATAAGGATGAGTATGTGACGATGAAAAAATAAATGAAACCATTACAAACAGACCATCAAATTTGCCCAAAATACAGGCTGGACAGAATTAAATGGAAACAGACATTTTGATCAGAGGATAATTATAAAACAACATATTTTCTTATCTCTGGATCTCTCAAAATTTAGATATTTATTTTTACATAAATTAAAGGGAATACTAAATGTCTAACTTTACATTAAATTATGATCACTGGAAACAAATATAGAGATTAAAGTTGTAAAACTCCATATTGAAAAACCTAGTTGCCTTAGGTTTTTATGACAGCCAAAGAAGAAATAAGAAGTATGACACAAGAGGAAACTGAATAACAGCCTTCGAAAACAAGACTTTTGAAAATCTCCATAACAGGTTAGGGAGGCTGTTCGGAGAGTAGTGAAGTGATTGATACACAAACTTGGAGACCTCTTTTCGCCTTTCAGAATTCATGTAGAAATTGAGTGCAGCAGCATGCACCAATAACCCTGCACTGGGGACAGAGGCAAGTAACCTTTGGATTTCCTTGAATGGCAAATCTAGTGGACACAGGAGGCTCCAGGTTCAATAGCAGAGCCTGTCTCAGCAACTTATCTCTGATTTCCACTTGTGAATGCATGGGTACATACACACATGCATAAACACATGAACACAAGACATTTACATAAAACTTTTAACGGATTTAGGTTCTTTGATTTAGTTAACCAAAGAGAGATGGCTTAAAAGAAAAGTCATTCAAAATACTCACTAAATGAAAAATATGAAAGTTTGGGAAAAGGTAGTCTACTAGTTCAGGCTTCAGAATCATTTTAAACAAAATAAAATCGTTCAAATAATTCACAGACTTGACATAATAAATGTTTTATCCTTTTCCCACAAAAACAGCAAAATGAAGAGGTTTAAATGATCAATCTATAAAAAAATATTTTCATAAAAAGTATATAAGTTATTCTAAACTCCAGAAGAATTGGACTTTCAAAAAGTGATAATCATATTAAGAGATTACATACCTAAAATAGAAAAATGAGTTAATGTGTCCTCCTGCTGAGATAGATCTTATAGTGAGAATTGATTGACCGTTATGTCTATTTATTTCTTCTCCTGGATGGCCAATGATGATGATAAGATTATCATTATTCTTACATTATGTAGCATTTTACATCTTACTTGAAGCATTACAAATGCATTATACCAAATGTGTCCTAGTGTGACCCTGTTGTCATTCATTGTCATTTTGCCGTTCAAGTATGATAGTGAAAAAATAGATGCAGTGACCTACACAATCACAAGTGGAATGGATGTACTCTAATTTCTGCTGATTTCAACTAGCATTCCTGTATCTATCATGATAATTTTTCATGTGTTTGAAAGGCACTCCAGATGAGGGCATTTCAAGATGAATCTGGAAACTTTAATTTGATTGTCTGAGCGTGTGTGTGTGTGTGTGTGTGTGTGTGTTTATGTGCATGTGCGCGTGTGCGCGTGTGCATGCGTGTGTGTGAAAGAAAGAGTTTGTGTATGTGTGTGAGTTTGAGTGTGTGTGAATGTGAGTACCTATACATATTTATCTAACAATCAAAACTTTAGTTTGTGTTTTCCTCCAAAATTCTTTGAAAACCCATGATCTTAAACTAATTTGTGATTTCCAAGGGTGACCGAGGTAGCATAAGAAAGTTTTAGTGATTACACAACTGAAAATAAAAATGAAACACTCTGCTGCTTTGAAGTTGCAAATCCTTATCTTTTTAAAATCACTTCAATTTTCAGTAGAATACACCGTTTATGTACCTACAAAGATAATTGTCACTAATTACTTCACAGATGGTTATTAAGGAATTACCTTTAAGTGAACACTTAATCAGGAAAACAACTAGGATTTTCCCAGATAAAAACAATGGATGTACAAAACACAACAAAATCCAAGAGTTCTTGTACTGGTATTTAATGGAAATATTCTGGGTTCAAAATTCTGTTTATCAACACAATGTAATGATAGTATGCATTACACTTTAGTGGATCCAATCAGGTTCAGTAAAGAGGGAAAGAGCCACCACACAGTGTAAAGGGAAACAGCAATGTGGGTCAGAGTGGTTGAAAAGACTGTAGGAGAAAATAATTGACAACTACTCTTCCTTAACATAAGAAACAAAGAACACACATTGTCCCCTGGCTAAGGTATTCTTGGAAGTAAAGTAATATTTTCAGAAAACACAATATCACAAAAAAAATTCTGTAGGAAAAGTTCTGTTTTGTTATTAAAGGTTCTAATTTTTATATTTTCAATAACAATGACTATTGATCATAATATGAAAATGAAAAATCCAACAAAAGATTACGTCCTAGATTTTGCTTGAAAAGTAACATGAAAATATTCAAATATCTTTAGGGAGAGTTGATTGCTGACAATGGATTTCTCAACAGATAGCTCATTATATTACTGACTAGGAACATAATCAGAGTGAATTGACAAATTCCTGAGGAGGCAAAAGGGGGTTTTAAAAAAAGCTGTTTAAAGCCTAAGATGATCTTATAACATTCCCATTAAAATATTAGCAATATAATAAAAAATTACTAATGCCTACATTAAACTTTCAGTTAAAGAACCACTTTTAATAACAATCTTTAAATCAGCAAACCAATGTTAAAAAATACCCAACAAAGCATGGTGATTTATTTTTTGATACATGAAATTTAGAATGACATTCATACAACAAGATAGATTAACTCATGACCTTACTGTAAATTGGAAAGCAATTACTATCATGTACAGATAATACATTTTATTTAAATAATTATGTATAAATGATGGTTACTTGTGGCTTTGGATGTCCTGTACTTGGTGGAATGTCCTTGTTCCTTTATAAGAAGATCATCCTTCGCAGAACTCTTTGCATTTGTGTTTCTGTGACAAAGAATTTCATATTTTGGAACATGCTATGCCCTGGCCTCATCAAGTCATAAACAAAAGAAAACACAATTAAAGAAAGTCTTCAAATGGTATAAAATCGTTAATTATATGATTATCATTAGTGTAAGTTAATCCTGTTATGCTGATAGGTAGCATAGAAACTGTGTTTGAATACACAAATTGAACTGTAATTCTGTGGGAGCTTTGAGAGAGAAATTAAACAAGCATATAGATAAATATATGTATTGAAATACATTTTATTGCACTTTTGATGCATGGAAATCTTGTCCAATCTTTTATTTTATATAGAAATTTCTGTCTCCAGAGACAAAAACCAGCAGCTATTATAATGAGTTTGTATTCATATCTCTACCTGTATGATCCCTGCATCATTTTCTTAGCAATTTTCACATAACTGCTGAACTTAATTTTATTTGGATTATATCATGTTTACAGAACTTATCCTATAAGATAACTGCACAATTTTTTAATGTTTTACATTTAAATATTCTACAACACAAACATCTCTTTTTAAAGATTACTGTCATACAAACTGGATACTTAAGTATGTTATTTTCACAAAACTTGATTGTATATTTTGTGATGTCACATTGGTACAATTTGATTTTAAGATTCACATATAATTGATTTTTATTTTCTAAATGTGAAGTTTTTCTGCATGTCAACAAGCAGGCTATAAAATCTTGTCATTGAAACACTTGAAAGTATTCCTTTGAAATTCTCTGTTATTATTCCTTATTGTTTTCTTGAATGAAAAAGGAAAGACAATACTGCTTAATAATTTAATATTAGTATGGATAAGTTCAACACAAAACTGCATTGTCATCTTGAAGGGTGGAGGTTGTTTGAAGTACGGTCAGTTTATTGATTGGAACGTGTGAAACTGTTCCTGTTTCTTAGGCAGCCTTCTTTTGTTACATCATGAATGGTAACTGTATTGAGAAGGCACAATAGAAGATGACTGATTGCCTGCTTTTGTCATGGAGATAAATTATTGCAGAATGCATACATAAAAAATAAAAATCATTATTCTATAAATTGACCATTGATGCTTTGTTCATTTGATTTCATTGTTCGAAGAGTCTAGCATGAGCTAATACTAAGTAATACATTAAATAGAAACATTTGGGTTGAGGCAGTATTACCCTCTTCACTCATGAAGCACAGCTTTATGAAGTAACTGTTTCTGACTGTGTGCAATATTTGAAATGCATAATTTAATCTATGCCAAAAGCTGAGTAGTAGCAGAAAGTTTACATGGCTATTATCATTTTATTAAATTAGTGAGTGCATAATGAAAAATAAAAAACTGATTTAAAACTTAATGGAATGCAGCTCACAAGTAATGCAAATTAAAAAGTAGTACATTTTAATCCTAGACATTTCAATAAAATCTATTAAAAATGTAATTGTCAGTAACTATTGAATGACTTCAACAACTTTTTAATCAAAAGTTAAAATCATGACCAGCAAATTTTCTGAGGCTTTAAGAAGATAAAATATTAGAATACAAAAAGGCCTAGTTAAAAAGAAGACATAAAATACTATTTTTATGTAAACTGATAGCAAGACAATTTAATGTGTTTCTTGGAGAATTACATTTTTATATTTGAATTTGGACACCATGAAATGTAATTAGCTATTGTTTATTAAGTTGGGTTTTGGATAGAATTTAAAGGTCTGAGAGGTCTGTATGACTTTCCTACTTTTCACCTGGTTCACTTATTTCTCGCTGAGCTGCAATTTGGAGAGAGGCTGAGCAGTTTATTCTAGCTACAACTATCACCTGGTGTTTGCTAAATCACTGTGAAATTCTTGTAACAGCTGTTTGTTCCTGGGGAAACATTCACTTCATATTGCAGCAATAAACTGATCATTGCCAATTAAATGCCCATTAATTGTGTAAGCAAGGATTACTGCCAGATGTTTACATTAGAAAGAAAAATATCTTTTGCCATTTATTTTCCACTTATAGCCATCCTTTCTCATGGAGATAATTATGTATATGAGATTATATAATACTCCACAAATATCAATTCAAAAATTAACAAAATAACCTCTTAATGGGTTGGATTTAATAGAAAATACACTAGAAATGCATTTTCCATGGGATAAACACAATGCCTTTTGACAAACTACTTTTTCAAAGTAATGAAAAATCTGGGGGTGGGGGACAATAGTTAGACAACTAACCATCCCAAATGATCTAATTTCTTGTATTTACTATATCATATTTCATAAAAGTTGTCTCTGTTTTATCTATATTACAGATAAATAAAAGTGAGAAAGTGAATTCTTAAAAGTTGAAATGGAACAAACATTTCACTAAAGTAAAGAAATAAATACAAAATGAAAGCAGGTGGTAATTTAGATTTTCAGGTGAATTTTCCCACCTATGCATTCACCTGAAGTATCATTCATCTTCAAAATATTATGTTAGTTTTATGTAGAAAATAGTAGTGATGAAAGTAAAGCAAGCACTTAATAATATGTTGTCCCAAGTAATTTATTTTCAACACCAAAATAAAATGGGAAATAAACACTTACTATAATGAATACATGTATTACATCTTTTAGTGTACATAAATGGAAAAAGTTATAGAAAGAAGTGTTCCCATAGCCAAGAACACCAATAAATTATTCATTTTCCATAAAGAGCTTTAGCAGGATTCATCACATGCATATTTCTCTGCAGTTGCACCTTCCTGTATTCATAAAGAGTAGCAAAGTCATACGCATTTCTTTCCTGTAAGAATAACTGCTCTCAGCCCCTCATATCTCAGCATACGCTAGTGTGCAAACAGCGACAAGAAGAAGATTAGGTAACATTCTGTTCCTTACCACATTGAACCACACCCCCTCTTTGGAAGGTGATCACAAGACACATTGAGAGCTGCGGAAGACATGAAACAGTAGCATCTGGCTTCTTAAATATCTCCACGGGCATTTGTAATGGCATCTGTCACATGTTTAGACTGCACATTGACTGCCCCAGCTGAGCACGATTTTGATTCTTTGAGACTTTGAATAGTGTAATCTGTTTAAGAATAAGACTCAGGAAAATCCCTCATAATATCCATACACAAACCCTTTCATGATTAAAGAAGGGGTCCTTATTCCCATAACTGTTATTTTTTATGCTGAAATGATGCCAGCCTTTGAGTTAATAATACAGCCTACAATTACATTCCAGCTTTGCACATTTTTTGAGAACCTGTACTCAAAAAAAAATCACATCTCTACTTTTTTTAAAGCCTGTATTATAGAAATTACTACTTGAGAAGGCCTCTATAAAATGTGATGTGTATGTAATCGTCTTGGCATCTGATTATAAAAGAAATGTGACCACTGTCAACTCACTTTGAAAATCATTTTTTATTCAACCTTTTGAGCAGTGCAGAATATAATAAAGGCTGATTTGACTTAAATGGTAATTTGAGTGCTATTGACTTTCTATCTATTAAATTAATACACTTCTCACAATTAAGCCAAAAGATGATACTTCACGCACCTCATTGTGCAGGCAGACTACTTTCTAATATTAGTGCAATCTTCAAGCTACAACACCAGCCTTCTAAATATAATTAGCATCATTAAGTAAGGTTCATTCTCATTCCACGATTATCCTATTTTAAATATCTCAAAATTAACACAGTACGTCTTTAGTATCTCTGAACTCAGTATTTCTAGTTCTTTTATTTTGTTAAGGATAGTGTCAAATAGTTGTATTGATACAACACTCTCAAAAGCTGAATTTTCTCTCCATTTAAATTCTTCACTTTAAAAGAAGGCAAGATGAGAAAGAAAATGCCTGAGACTAAATCATGATTTATTTGAGTACAGGCACACACATATGTGCACACCCGTATGCACACACATGCACGCACATGCACACACACACACACACACTCACGACAAAATAGTAAAGCAGAAAACAGCAGCTGTTTAAGACAGATTTCAAAACCACATCAAATTCTGTCATTTGGATCATAATTTTCTGTTTGTTTAAAAGGTTACCCTGACAAAATTGTTCACATATCTCTGTTCAATTAGAATTCATTTTTCTCAGTTAACAAAAGAAACACCACTATTTAAATTAGAGAATTGTGAAACCAAAAATCAGCATGGAGTCAAAGTCTCCAAATGGCAACTATCTTAAATACAGTAGGTGACTGTGAGAGTCCAGGCTATTTATACAAATAGAATGACCTATGGCTTTCAGTAATCAGAGCTTGAGATACACTATGACATACCAACTGATGTGAGACAACCGGAAACTCTATACTATACGTCACACAACAAAATTAATACAATTCCTATTTATTGACATATCATTAAAGAAACAGAAGCAATGTCTCTCCCCTCTTCGTCCACATTGAAATGGATAATTATGATGGATTGTTCCACTAAAAGTATTTTATCTACCAAAAAATTTTTCCGTGTATTGATCAAAATCTTGGTGGATAATGTCTGTGACTTTCATCTTACCGTTATTTGACATGGAACCATGGATAGCTACTTACTTTATAGTCTATGAGCACGCCTTCTTCTTCACACACAAGGACCTCCCAATTCAAGGAATTTTGTTCTTAAGTCTTAGGCTTGGCTACTCTGATGAGACTCATTGATGGTCCCAAATGGAATGCAGAAATGTTCAAGAGTATAGCCTGTTGCCAGAAAAGCATCTACTGATGCAGAAGCCTCTGTTAATTAACAAATTAAGAGGACCGATTTTTGTCATTAGTGAACACATGTGACTACAGTGTAGCCACACTGCTTTTGTATTTTAACAAATAAAGCTTACCTGAAGATCAGAAAGCAAAACAGCTGCCCTGGTCAGCCTTACAGGCCAGGCAGTGGTGACACACACCTTTAATCTAATAGCCACACTAGTTTGCTATAGAAACAGGATGGTAGTGGTGCACTCCTTTAATCCCAGCACTAGAGAATATAAGACAAGAGGAGACAACTTTCAGTCAGTTTCATTCTGAGGATTCCTGGAGGTAGTAGCCCCATTTTGGCCTGAGGTAGAGGTGAAAGCCAGTGGCTAGCTACTTTGCTTTTCTGACTTTCTGGTTGAACCACTATACCTATCTCTGGGTTTTATTAATCGTGCTACACTATGGTATATCTCTGTAAGTGATAAAAAAAAAAAGTAAACATTGGTTAGTTGGAAATGCTGTGAATTGTGAATGGGAACTCTTTCTTCAAAGAATAATGCATCATCCCAATTTTAGTTTTACTCTTACATATCTTTACATATAATATCTTCTCCATTTCCCTGAGAAAGATTTTCAACTAAGAAAACAATTGCAGAATCAATAATTGACTTTTATGATTACTGAAATTAAGTCTGGATAGCAAATTAATTTATTTGGTATTTAAAAAAGTTGAATTTTACAAGTATACGCTATAAAAATAAAAGAATATAGGAGAATGATTCTAGAGATGATAAAGAAAATAAAATATCAAAGAAAATATGCTGTGATGAATATTAATTAATTAATTAAATCAAGAAACATTTACTAATTACTATACTCCAAGGATTTTGAGAAAGCATAGATTAGTGAGAAATATACTAAGTCATTAAGACTTAAATTCTGCTTCATTTTTTAACTGGCTATTCACAAAGAAGAGGAACTAATCGCAACTGTAAAATTAGAAGAACAAAATAGATACTAAAGCTTACTAAATATATTTCATAACTAATGCTCATTACTGCATTGTTTTCATTTTTCTATCAGGCAATGCGCCATATTGCACATTTAGCTCATGGGTCTGCAGACTGTTGCTCCAGACTTCGCAAATTGAACAGTGTAATTTCCACTCTGACAATTGATCTCATATATGAATTTCAAACAATATTTTGATATTCAAAAGGATTAGGTAGGAAACCCTCCTTATACATGCAAAGGGTACTGGTCATTCATATATATATATATATATATATATATATATATATATATATATACACACATACACACATACACAAATAGAATACTTCAGAATATAGCTAGTCACTTCTCAGATCCATAATGAAAATTCTCTCCCAAAGACCTCATAAAACTCCCACCTTCCCTGATATGCTTCATTGGACTTTAGTCCTATAGGATCCTATAGAGTGCAGTAAGACCATCAAATTATTCTAAAACAGTCACACCTATAAACATAAAAGCAATGATAGGACAAACCTGGAAAACATAAAGGAAAATAAAATCTTCTTTCCCTTTTCAGATTTATATAAATATGGGTCTTAATATCTAATTTTAAAACATTGTACTTGCTAATATCTAAAGAGTATTATTGGGGGTATTTTTTAATGAGCTGTACATTTTTCTACACTCCCCTCCCTTTCTCTACTCTCCCCTTCTACCCTCTCCCATTACCCTCATGCTCCCAGTTTACTCAGAGGATCTTGTCCTTTTCTTCTTCCTATGTAGAACCATGTATGTCTCTCTTAGGGCCCTCTTTGTTGTCTAGTTTCTCATGTTGTAGCCTGTAGGCTGGATTTTCTTTGTTTTACATTTAAAAGCCACTTATGAGTGAATACATGTTATATTTGTCTCTCTGGGTCTGGGTTACCTCTTTTTTCTAGATCCATCCATTTGCCTGCAAATTTCAAGATATAATTATATTTTACCACTGTATAGTACTTCGTTGTGTAAATGTACTCCATTTTCTTCATCCTTCATTCTCCAGATGAGGGGCATCTAGGTTGTTTCCAAGTTCTACATATTACAAATAATGCTGCTATGAACATCATTAAGCACATGTCCTTGTGGTATATTTGACAGCGATATTGCTGAGTCTTGAGGTAGATTGTTTCCTAATTTTCTGAGAAATCGCCATACTGATTTCCAAAGCAGTTGTATAAGTTTTCCCTCCCACCCACAATGGAGGAATATTTCCCTTACCTCACATCCTCTCCAGCATAAGCTGTCATCAGTGTTTTTGATCTTAGCCATTCTGATCGGTAGAAGATGAAATCTCAGAGTTGTTTAGATTCGCATTTCTCTGATGGCTAAAGATGTTAAGCATTTACTTAAGCGTCTTTCAGCCCTTTGAGATTCATTCATTGAGAGTTCTCTGTTTAAGTCTGTACCCATATTTTATTAAATTATTTGTTCTTCTGATGTCAAATTTCTTCAGTTCTTTGTATGTTTTGGAGATCAGTCCTCTCTTTGGTGAAGATCTTTTCCCAATCTGTAGGCTGCCATTTTGTCTTGTTAACCATGTCCTTTGCTTGACAGAAGCATCTCAGTTTTAGGATATCCAATTTATTAATTGTTGCTCTCAGTGTCTGTGCTACCGGGGTTATATTTAGGAAATGGTCTCTTGTGCCAATATGTTCAAGTGTACTTCCGACTTTCCCTTCTATATGGTTCAGTGTGGCTGGCTTTATGTTGAAGTCTTTGATCCATTTGGACTTGAGTTTTGTGCATGGTGATTAATATGGGTCTAATTTCATTCTTCTACATGTTGATATCCAGTTATGCCAGCACCATTTGTTGGATATGATTTCTTTTTTCCATTTTATATTTTTAGCATCTATTTAAAAACTCAGGAGTTTGTAAGTGTATAGATTGATATCCAGGTCTTTGATTCAATTCCAATTATCCTCCTGTCTGTTTTCATGCCAATCCCAGGCTGTTTTCATTACTGTAGCTCTATAGTAGAGTTTGAAGTCAGGGATGGTGATACCTACAGAAGTTCTTTTATTGTACAGGATTGTCTGGGCTATTTTGTGTTTTTTGTTTTTTCCATATGATGTTGAGTATTGCTCTTTTGAGATCTTTGAAGAATTTCCTGGGATTTTGATGGGTATTGCATTGAATCTATAGATTGATTTCGGTAAGATTGCCCTTTTTATTATGTTATTTCTACCAACACAAAAGCATGGAAGATTTCCCCATTTGCTGGTGTCTCCTTCAATTACTTTCTTCCAAGTTTTAAAGTCCTTGTCATACAAGTCTTTAACTTGTCTGGTTAGCTTTACCCAAGGTATTTTATGTTATTTGTGGCTATTGTAAAGTGTGATGTTTCTCCGATTTCTTTCTCAGGCCGTTTATCATCTGTATAAAGGAAGGCTACTGATTTTTTTTTTTAGTTATTCTTGTGTCCTTCTATATCACTAAAGGTGTTTATGAGTTGGAGGAGTTCCCTGGTACAATTTTTGAAGTCACTTATGTATACTATCATATCGTCTGCAAATACTGAGAGTTTGACTTCTTTTCCAGTTTGTATTCCCTTGATTTCCTTTTGTTGTCTTATTGTTCTAGCTAGAACTTCAATAGTATATTGAATAGATATGGAGAGAGTGGACAACCTTGTCTTGTTTCTGATTTCAGCGGGATTACTTCGAGTTTTTCTCCATTTAGTTTGATGTTAGCTGTTGGCTTGCTGTATATTTCCTTTATTATGTTTAGGTATGTTCCTTGTATCCAACTCTGTCCAAGACTTTTATCATGAAGGGGTGTTGAATTTTGTCAAAGGCTTTTTCAGTATTTGATAAGATGGTTATGTGGGTTTTTCTTTCAGTTTATTAATATAGTGGATTACGTTGACATATTTTTTATGTTGAGCCATCTATGCTTCTCTGGGATAAAGCCTACTTGGCATGGTGGATGATTTTTCTGATATGTTCTTGGATTTGGCTTGACAGTATTGTATTGAGTATTTTTTGCATCAGTATTAATTAGTAAGATTAGTCTGTAATTCTCTTTCTTAGTAGTGTCATTGTGTAGTTTGGATATCAGGATAACTGTAGCCTCGTAAGAAGAGTTTGGCAATGTTCCTTCTGTTTCTATTCTGTGGAACAATTTGAGGAATATTGGTATTAATTCTTCTTTGAAAATCTTTGTAAATTCTGCACTTAAAACATCTCATCTTGGGCTTTTTTGGGTTGATGGCTGTTTCTATTTCCTTACTGGTTAAAGGTCTATTTAATTTGTCTATCTGTTCTTGACTTAATTTTGGAAACTGATATTTATCCAGAAAGTTGTTCATTTCCTTTATGTTGTCCAATTTTGTGGAATACAGGTTTTTGAAGCATGACTAATAATTCTCAGAATTTCCTCCATGTCTGTTGTATCCCCTCTGCATTTTAGCAGTTTGAATAAAGTTTTGTCTATTTTGTTGATTTTTTTGAAGTATCAATTCCTAGTCTCATTGATTTTTTTACAAATAATTAAAAATAATTTTATTATTTAATTATATTATTTTTTCACTTCAAATTTTTTTGTTGATTATTTTTATTTATTTTTTTCTTTTTTTTATTGAGAAAAAAAATTTCCGCATCCTCCCAGCCTCCCACTCCTCCCCCCTCCCCCCACTCCTCTCCCCGTACCCCCACTCCTCTCCCCCTCCCTCGCAAGTCTGAAGAGCAATCAGGGTTCCCCCCCTCCGTCCTCGTCTAGGAAGGTGAACATTCAAACTGGCTAGGCTCCCACAAAGCCAGAACATGTAGTAGGATCAAAACCCAGTGCCATTGTCCTTGGCTTCTCATCAGCACTCATTGTTCGCCGTATTCAGAGAGTCTGGTTTTATCCCATGCTTTTTCTGTCACAGTCCAGCTGGCCTTGGTGAGCTCCCAATAGATCAGCCCCACTATCTCCGTGGGTGGGTGCACCCCTCTTGGTCCTGACTTCCTTGCTCATCTTCTCCCTCCTTCTGTTCCTCATTGGGACTTTGGAAGCTCAGTCCAGTCCTCCAGTGTGGGTCTCTGTCTCTATCTCCATCCATCGTCAGATGAAGGTTCTATGGTGATATGCAAAATATTCATCAGTATGGCTATAGGATAGGATCATTTTAGGTTCCCTATCTTCAGCTGCCCCAGGAACTACTGGGGACCTCGCCTTGAGCACCTGGAAGCCCCTCTAGGTCCAAGTCTCTTCCCAACCCTAAGATGGCTCCCTTAATTAAGATATGTGCTTCCCTGTTCCCCATCCAACCTTCCTTTATCCCAATCATCCCGTTGCCCCAAGTTCTCCCCATCCTACCCTTCTCACTTTTCTCTCTCCATCTCCGCTTATCCCCCTCCCACCCACCCTTAAGATCCCGATTTTTTGCCTGGCAATCTTGTCTACTTCCCCTACACAGGAGGATAGCTATATGTTTTTCTTTGGGTTCACCTTCTTATTTAGCTTCTTTAGGATATCAAATTATAGACTCACTGACCTTTATTTATGGCTAGAAACCAATTATGAGTGAGTACATCCCATGTTCATCTTTTGGGGTCTGGGTTACCTCACTCAAGATAGTATTTTCTATTTCCATCCATTTGCATGCAAAATTTGAGAAGTCATTGTTTTTTACCACTGAGTAGTACTCTAATGTGTATATATTCCACACTTTCTTCATCCATTCTTCCATTGAAGGACATCTAGGTTGTATCCAGGATCTGGCTATTACAAATAATGCTGCTATGAACATAGTTGAACAAATGCCCTTATCATATGATCGGGCATCACTTGGGTATATTCCCAAGAGTGGTATTGCTGGGTCCAGGGGTAGGTTGATCCCGAATTTCCTGAGAAACTGAAACACTTCTTTCCAAAGTGGTTGCACAAGTTTGCATTCCCACCAGCAATGGATGAGGGAACCCATTCCTCCACAACCTCTCCAACAAAGGCTATCCTTGGTGTTTTTTATTTTAGCCATTCTGACAGGTGTAAGATGATATCTCAAAATTGTTTTGATTTGCATTTCCCTGATTGCTAAGGAGGTTGAGCATGACCTTAAGTGTCTTTTGGCCATTTGAACTTCTTCTGTTGAGAATTCTCTGTTCAGATCAGTGCCCCATTTTTTAATTTTTAATTAAAGTCTAGTTTCTTGAGTTCTTTATATATTTTGGAGATCAGACCTTTGTCTGTTGCGGGGTTAGTGAAGATCTTCTCCCAGTCAGTGGGTTGCCTTTTTGTCTTAGTGACAGTGTCCTTTGCTTTACAGAAGCTTCTCAGTTTTAGTAGGTCCCATTTATTCAATGTTGCCCTTAATGTCTGTGCTGCTGGGGTTATACATAGGAAGCGATCGCCTGTGCCCATCTGTTGTAGGGTACCTCCCAATTTCTCTTCTATCAGGTTCAGTGTGCTCGGACTGATATTGAGGTCTTTGATCCATTTGGACTTGAGTTTTGTGCATGGTAATAGATATGGGTCAATTTTCATTCTTCTACATGTTGACATCCAGTTGTACCAGCACCATTTGTTGAAGATGCTTTCTTTCTTCCATTGTATATTTTTAGCTCCTTTATCGAAAATGAGGTGTTCATGGGTTTGTGGGTTAGAATCTGGGTCTTCTCTACGATTCCATTGGTCGACTTCTCTGTTTTTATACCAATACCAATACCAAGATTTTTTATATATTTTTTTATGAAAAAAGTTTCTGCCTCCTCCCTTCCTCCCATTTCCCTCCCTCTCGCCCCACTCCTCTCCCCCTCCTCCCTCTCCTCTCCTTTCCCCCTACTCCCCTCTCTTCTCCCCCTCCCTCTTCAGTTCAAAGAGCAGTCAGGGTTCCCTGCCCTGTGGGAAGTCCAAGGTCCTGCCCCCTTCATCCAGGTCTAGGATGGTGAGCATCCAAACAGGCTAGGCTCCAAAACAGCCAGTACATGCAATAGGATCAAAACCCAGTGCCATTGTCCTTGGCTTCTCTGCAGCCCTCATTGTCCGCCATGTTCAGAGAGTCCGGTTTTATCCCATGCTTTTTCAGTCACAGTCCAGCTGGCCTTGGTGAGCTCCCAATAGATCAGCCCCTTTGTCTCAGTGGGTGGGTGCACCCCTTGCAATACTGACTTCCTTGCTCATGTTCTCCCCCCTTCAGCTCCTCACTTGGACCTTGGGAGCTCAGTCTGGGGCTCCAATGAGCTGAGCGTCTCTGTCTCTATCTCCATCCATCGCCAGATGAAGGTGCTATGGTGATATGCAAGATATTCAACAGGCTCCCTCTCATCAGCTGCCCAAGGAACTAGCTAGGGACATTTCCTTGGACACCTGGGAACCCCTCAAGAGTTAAGTTTCTTGCCAACCCTAAAATGGCTCCCTTAATTAAGATATATACTTCCCTGCTCCCATATCTACCCTTCCTCCATCCGAACCCTCCCATTCCCCAAAGCTCTCCCCATCCTCTCCTTCTTACTTTTTTCTCCCCATCTCCCCATACTCCCATCCCACCCCAACCCCCAAGTTCTTAATTTTTGCCTGGCCATCTTGTCTACTTCCAATATCCAGGAGGATAACTATATGTTTTTCTTTGGGTTCACCTTCTTATTTAGCTTCTCTAGGATTACGACTTACAGGATCAATGTCCTTTATTTATGGCTAGAATCCACTTATGAGTCAGTATATACCATATTCATCTTTTTGGGTCTGGGTTACCTCACTCTGGATAGTGTTTTCTATTTCCATGCATTTGCATGCAAACTTCAATATGTCATTGTTTTTTTACCATTGAGTAGTACTCTAATGCGTATATATTCCACATTTTCTTTATCCATTCTTCCATTGAGGGGCATCTAGGTTATTTCTAGATTCTGGCTATTACAAATAGTGCTGCTATGAACATAGTTGAACAAATGCTTTTGCAGTATGATAGGGCATCTCTTGAGTATATTCCCAAGAGTGGTATTGCTGGATCCTGGGGTAGGTTGATCCCTAATTTCCTGAGAAACCGCCACACTGATTTGATTTTTTATTGTTATCTTTGTTTCTGTTTTCTTAATTTCTGCTTTCTATTTGATGATTTCCTGTCATCTAGTTCTCCTAGGTGAGTTTCCTTCTTTTTGTTCTAGATCTTTTATTTGTTCTGTTAACTTGCTAGTATTGAATTTTTCTAGCTTCTTTATGTAGGCATTTAGTGCTATGAACTTTCCTCTTAACACTGCTTTCATTGTGTCCCATAAGTTTGTTATGTTGTGCGGTCATTTTTATCAAATCTTAGGAAATCTTTCAATTCATTCTTTATTTATTCCTTGACCCATTGGTTACTCAGGTAAGCATTATTTAATTTCCACGTGTTTGTGGGCTTTCTGAAATTAGTGTTGCTGTTCAATTCTAACATTAAGCTATCATGATCTGATAAGATATATGGGTTATTTTAATTTTTTTGTATCCATCGAGGCTTGCTTTGTTACTGGGTATATGGTTAGTTTTTGAGAAGATGGGGTGCTAATAAGAAGGTATATTTTATGTTTGAATGGAATGTTCTATAGATATCTGGTAAGTTCATTTGAATCATAATATCTGTTAGTTTGGTCATTTCTTTTTTAAGTTTCTGTCTAGCAGACCTGTCTAGTGGTGAGAGTGTGGTGTTGAAGTCTCCCACTATTAGTGTGTGGGACTTAATGAGTGATCTTAGCTTTAGTGATGTTTCTTTTACATATGAGGTGTTCTTGTATTTGGGGTATAGATGTTCATTAGTGAAATTTCCTCTTAATATAGAAGAATGAGAAAGAATCCATCCAAAGGAGTAGAAAATATACTCAAGAAAATTGTAGAAGAAAACTTTTCCAACTTAAAGAAGAATATGACTATGAAGGTACAGAACATCAAACAGACTGTACCAAAAAGAAGAGTCCCCTTGACACATAATAATCAAAACACTAAATTTACAGAAAAAAAAATATTAAGAGATACGAAGAAAATAGGCCAAGTAACCTATAAAGGCAGACGTATTAGCATTACAACTGACTTCTCAATGGAAATAATGAAAGGCAGAAGGTCCTGGGCAAGCGTTATGCAGACATTAAGAGGCCACGGATGCCAGCCCAGACTACTATACCAAGCAAAACTTTCAATTGCAATAGATGAATAAAACAAGATATTCTATGACAAATCAGATTTAAACAATACCTAAACACAAGTCAAGTCCTATACAAAGTACTAAAAAGAAATTTTCAACCACAGAAATCAGCTACACCCACAAAAACACAGACAATAAATGATCCCATAACAGAAAACTTCAAAGAAGTGAAAAGGACACAAAATAACATCACCTACAACAAACCAAAGAGTATTTTTAAACTCATCAGTCATCCAGTGTTCCTCCATCACCTAATGTGAGTCAAAGAGAGCAAGTGGAAAACCAGGTACTTCTGATCTTTAGGGAAAACAGAGTGTAATGTAATTTGCTATTATTGCAGTGACTATCACACATTTGAAAAGCCTGACAAAGTTCTCAGAAAAAGCAGAGTTAGATGTTTTCTTTCTTAACAACAGGCATACGTCCTGAATATATGTCTTGTCCACATTACTAGTATACAACAGGATAGAGTGTGCTTACACAAGCTAAGAGATCTGTCTTAGCTTGTGAGATCTGTCTGATAATTTTAAGTATTTAAAAAACCAAATCTCATATAGAAGAAAGCACCCACTGAAATAAACATCTGCCCATTTGTCTAAGAAGAACTGAAAGATTCAACTTTCCTACTGCCTGATATTTCTGACATCCAGGCTGTTGTCCCATCCTTACAATCACATGTGTGTTTCCAAAATCCTTTATTCTCCTTCTGGAAGAACTACAAGCAGAGCATCCAGAACTGATTCCTGCCATGGTGCTCTGAAAACAAAAAGATGTTTTGTTGTCATTTCCTTATTTAGTACTTAACTGTTTGTTCCCATTACTTTCAGAATAAGCATCCAAATGTTTCCTACAAACCACCAGTTTCTGTGTAAGTCTGAACTTAGCTTAAATTCTCACTCAGAGCACTTTATCATAATCCTGCCTTCCCTCTTGTTCTGGGCTTTCTCCCTAAATCATCTTTCTCTGCTTCTTCTCATGGCTTTGGAAGTGCTTGCTTAGTCTACCTGGCTTAGTCGTCGTCTGCTTGGCTGTCACCTGTCATGCTTCAGACCTTCCTTCATTCAGCGTTTCCTCTTAGAACACATCCTAACCTCCAAGAATAAAGTTGGCAAGTACAGTATTCTTTCAAACCTTTACCATGTCTTCCTCTTCTGTATTCAGTCAAAAAAGAAAGAAAAGGAAAAATAAAAATCAATAAGGAAAAATAAATTTTATAACTTTTAAAATAAAATTGGTACAAAATCTTTGTTTAAAACAAATTAAAATAAAACATTTTTTCAACTTGTAACTACAGCTCAATAATTGTAAAGATTATTGACTAAAATTATTTGATTTGTGTTTCAGCACAAATCTATAAACACAAAGTTATACATGTTTTACATTTGAATTTTGTTTGTTTGTTTTAAGGTTGTATTTAGTTTAGCAGCCTTAAATTCAAATGTAGTTACTTTTATAACAATGTTTTTATATTTTTATTCTAATTCCAGTATACACAGGCATGCATACATCAGTCTGTACTGTTGAAAAAATAATCTGTGAAATGAAAAATTTAGTTTTATGTTTGTTTGCTTTGATATTTTTGTTATGTTTAAAAATAATTAAAGAAAAGCATATGACACACAAAATTTAATAGGATCATTATAAGTTGTTATATGAGGACATGTATTTCTTTTATTAGTGGATATATATCTATATATACATATATATGCTTCAGAATTAACAAGACAATGCATACTTTAAATATTACAATCCTATTAATGGACATATTTGTGCAACAATACATTGCTGTGAAGATGCTAACGTTCAGCTTCCTCCTTCTAGACATGAGAATATCAGCTGTAGACTCTCAACTGCTGAGTAACACTCATCAAATCCTTGTCTAAAGTCAACTGACTTACAATTTTCTTCAGGAAAATGATGCTTCAATTAAAGGCTGACTATTTATTAGCAACTTGAATATAATCTGGCAGCATCTGAAGCCTGGGCTGTTTTTATAGATATTCCAGAAAATAGAGGGAGGGGCACTGGAAATATGAATAATAGAACTCTCATAAAATAAAAATTTAAAAATCCTTGAAAACAGAGCAGTTTTCTTTTAAGTGGCACTATCTCTGTTATAGTTTAGAATAATTTCTAATTCTTATCCAAATACCAGCTGAGTTAAGAAAAGGTATACTATTTATAAGAGAAATGAATAAAACAACGTCACCCTTGTAATGTTTCTTAAAGACAATTCTTCCCAATAATTGCATAAATGAAATTTTCCTAACAGATGATTAAACCAATAATTGTCTAACAGGAATTTTCAAAGTTATGAAGGCATATTACAGTTTAGAATATCTTATTTAAAATCAAATTCACAACATCAACAGATCCTTCCTGTGCAATGTAATTACATTACAGATACTTAATTGAAATAAAATGGAGTGAAACCTGGCCTAGCACAGACATGTACTGATGGTTAAGACTCAGCAGGGTAGTACTACCTCATTAAGTGTGGTCTTCTCATATGTCTGCCCATTACATTTCCATGAAATACTAAAAATAAGAACATGTCAATTAAACACATAAAAAATAAATATGCATTGGTTTCCTATAGTGTATATAAAATATCCTTGGCTCAAAAAGTTCATAAAAACTTTTTTTCTTCTTGGTTATACCTTTAATTAAAAACAATGTCTTTTTTACAAAAAAAAAATTAAAGTTACAAATTTTAGTTTCTTAGTGTGAAATTTTTGTGCTTATGCTTACTAAAAGCCATTGTTGGCATCACAGCCCAGATCTTACCAAGAGTCAAAAGCTAGACAGTAGGAGATTTTGTCATTGTTAACCTAAGTATCCTCTATTCAAATTCTGAGGCCCTGAAAGAACACAAGTCAAGAAGAATTTTCTTATTTTCTAAACTGTCAGAGGGAATTAACCCAGGTCTTCTATCTTTAATGCAGAATGCAACTAAACAAGCCTACAACACAGTGTGTAACACACCTCTGACACAAAGGAGCTCATTGTTAACCAGATTTCTTTGAATTGCCATAAGAAGGAAAATCAAACTCATTCTTTTTGTTTGTTTGTTTCTCATTTTTTTGAATTTTTTTTTTCATACAATATGTCCTAATAATACTTTTCTTTCTGTCTACCTTTTCCATTTCCTCCCCATTTCTCATCCTCTCAGGATCTACTCCCTTTCTCTCTCTCAATAGAAAAAGCTAAACATGGCAAAATAAAATATACTAAGATAAAACAAAAACCATTACATCAAGGCTGGACCAAGCAATCCAAAAAAAGGAAAAGAGCCCCAAGAGCAGATACAAGAATCAGATATCCTCTTACCTTCTTGTTCATATGCTCAAGAGTCCTTTAAAAGGATTAACACACACACACACACACACACACACACACACACAGAGGTTTCTGTTGCAGATGGGTTCATGTTGCTTCAGTTGTTGGGAGCTCATATGAGACTTGATTATCTGATTCAGAGGGTCTTATACTTCTAATATCCTCCAGTTCCTCTGGCTATTATACTCTTTCTACCTCCACTTCTGGGGGTAGGGTTCCCTGGGCTGTAAGGGGAGGAATTTGATAGAGATATCCCACTTGGAGTTATATTTACAAAAACTCTTTTTCTGTCTCTGTCTCTCTCTATGTAGTATGTGGCTGTTGGTCTCTATATCTGTGCCTGTCTGCTGCAGGAGGAAGCTTCTCTTGTGATGACTAAATAATTTACTTGTCTATTACCAGAATATCATTAGGCATCATTTCAATTTAACTTTTGATTTTTGTGGTTTGTTTGTTTACATAAACAGTGTTTGGTTTCATGCTAAGTTTCTGGATTATCTTGCCTCTGTGTTTAGTCACCTAAGCAGTGCTATGTATTGGTCCCATCTTTTTGGTGGGTCTTAAGTCAAATCAGATATTGGCTGGCAACTCTGACAAATTTTGTGCCACCATTGTCCTAGCATATCTCACAGACAAGACAGGTTATAGGTCAAAGGTTTGTGACTGGATTTGTATTTTTGTTTCTCTTTTGGTAACCTGCAGAAAATCTTTCTGCACAAAGACAATATAAAGTAGAGATAAATGTGCCATGAGGACACCAAAGTTCATTGGTTTGGTAACAATAAAAGAAAAAGTGACAAAGCAAGGATTTTCTTTTTTTATTTATTTATTTATTTATTTAGGATTTCTGTCTCCTCCCCGCACCCGCTTCCCATTTCCCTCCCCCTCCCCCGATCAAGTCCCCCTCCCTCATCTGCTCGAAGAGCAATCAGGGTTCCCTGACCTGTGGGAAGCCCAAGGACTGCCCACCTCTATCCAGGTCTCCTAAGGTGAACATCCAAACTGCCTAGGCTCCCACAAAGCCAGTACGTGCAGTAGGACCAAGAACCCCACTGCGATTGTTCTTGAGCTCTCATTATTCCTCATTGTCCGCTATGTTCAGCTAGTCCGGATTTATCCCATGCTTTTTTAGACCTAGGCCAGCTGGCCTTGGTGAGTTCCCGATAGAACATCCCCATTGTCTGGAGAGGTTGTGGAGAAAGGGGTACACTCACCCATTGCTGGTGGGAATGCAAACTTGTGCAACCACTTTGGAAAGCAGTGTTTCGGTTTCTCAGGAAATTCGGGATCAACCTACCCCTGGATCCAGCAATACCACTCTTGGGAATATACCCAAGAGAGGCCCTATCATACAACAAAAGTATATGCTCAACTATGTTCATGGCAGCATTGTTTGTAATAGCCAGAACCTGGAAATAACCTAGATGCCCTTCAACAGAAGAATGGATGAAGAAAGTATGGAATATATACATATTAGAGTATTACTCAGCAGTAAAAAACAAGGACTTCTTGAATTTTGCATACAAATGGATGGAAATAGAAAACACTACCATGAGTGAGGTAAGCCAGACCCAAAAAGAGGAACATGGGATGTACTCACTCATATTTGGTTTCTAGCCATAAATAAAGGACATTCAGCTTATAATTCATGTTCCTAGAGAAGCTAAATAAGAAGGTGAATCCAAAGACAAACACATAGGCATCCTCATGAATATTAACCTTCATCAGGCGATGAAAGGAGACAGAGTCAGAGACCCCCAAGGGAGCACCGGACAGAAATCTCAAGGTCCAAATCAGGAGCAGAAGGAGAGGGAGCACGAGCAAGGAACTCAGGACCGCGAGGGGTGCACCCACACACTGAGACAATGGGGATGTTCTTTCTTTTGTTTTGTATTACTTTAAGAGTTGCACTGTTAAGCCAGGCGGTGGTTTTACATGCCTTTAATCTCAGCACTCAGGAGGCAGAGGTAGGAGGATCTCTGTGAGTTCAAGGCCAGCCTGGTCTACAAGAGCTAGTTCCAAGACAGGCACCAAAGGTAAAAAGAAACATTGTCTCAAAAAACAAAAAACAAACAAACAAAAAGAGTTGCACTGTTGGATTATTTTAAAATAATGGTTCTAATGTTACAATTTCCCTAAATAAGCATTAGATATTTGTGAATACCTAGACTAAAAGCAATTTATCAAAACTGTCCTTAAATTTCAATAAAACTTATACATTTTACAGGAAAGAATCATTTGATTTCTGTGAAATTTTGTTAAACTAAAGCTTATGAGATGATGAGATTTCATGTTGAAGCCTCCATAGGAACTGGGTTTTGTTTCCTGGGCCCTTGAATTATGGGAAATGCAATAGGGAATTCAGTTTTAATTTAATATAATCATAACTAAATATAATTTCAATTTTAAATTAATTTAAAAATTTAAGCACATTTGGAATAACTTGACTGTGAATCTACTTTTTCTGTTATACATTTTATGAAACTGAAACAAAAAAAACTGTTTCTGATAAAAATCAGTGTCAGAATTGAGATATACCAAAAATTTAAAATATACAAGAAAGGGATGTACACTCAATCCTTAGCTTATTTTAAAATATTGCCTATATGTTTAATGTTTATATTTTAACACTTTTGTGTAAACTATTTCATTATAAATAATTTTATATTAATTTATAATTTTGAAATATTACGACATGAAAGTTTTTAGTGGCATGAACAATGCAACTTAATTCTCTCCTGGGTAGTGCTGGTACAGAAATCTGAGATTTTAGAAGGTAAGAGAATATAAGTTCTCAGCAGCATCCATTCTTGATAAAATTATTTATAATGGATTGCAATCAAATAATGATTAAATAAGACATAAAGCAGAAGTTGAATTTAGAAAAATTTTTAAATTTTTCAGCAGATAAAAACTTGATGCACTTGAGGCCGCTTTTATCACTACAAAATAAATTTTACAATAAATAGCTGGATTTAATATAGAGAGATCCTAGTCTTAGGAACTCATTACCTTGGGCCTATGATGAAGGCTCAGGGGATGAATTCCTTGTTGCATAAATGTGAGACCAGATTCAGATTCTTAGGAACTTCTTGTAAAAGGTGAGTAAGGTAGAGCCTGTCTGTAACCCAGGACTAAAAGTAGAACAGTGGGTAGGGATCCAGATGCAGTGTCTCAGAGCTTTCTGGCATGCCAGCCTAATCCAAAATTAGGACTTCCAGGTTCATGAAAGTCCCTGTCTCAAAAATGATGAATGACAAAAGAAGATGCCAGTCATGACCTCTTGACCTCTGCCTTCTACATGCTAGCACCCACGCATGCACATGCATATTTATGCTTATACAAATTATAAATTTTTAAAGAAAAAGATGTCTCAGCCTTATTCAAATAAAAAATTAATTTTTCAGAGGAAAAACATCTCATATTGTGTTTTTGAAAGTAAGTGACCATATCATAAATGAAGTTTCTAAAATTCTGTCTATTTTAAGAATTCAAATATGTTTCAAGAGAAAGCCATTCCACAAAACAGTGTGGTGGTAGACCCCTGTCTTTCTACTTTTCTTTGAAAAGATTGTGCCAGGGTAATATCATTATCAAAAAATGTATTTTTTTAAGTATCACACTTTAAAAATATTTTCTTTTTTTTTTTTTTTTTTTTTTTTTTTGGTTTTTCGAGACAGGGTTTCTCTGTGGTTTTGGAGCCTGTCCTGGAACTAGCTCTTGTAGACCAGGCTGGTCTCGAACTCACAGAGATCCGCCTGCCTCTGCCTCCCGAGTGCTGGGATTAAAGGCGTGCGCCACCACCGCCCGGCTAAAAATATTTTCTTTGTCAAATTACATGCTTGTGTTGTAATGCTAGTCTTTACTACTTTCTCACCATAATGAAAGCTGATGTATTCTTACACACATAAGGAATATATTCATTGTGGTCATCCATTTGAATTAGTGAGACGGAGAAAGGGTCAAGATCTGGAGCAAACCAAAGACCAGGAAATTGCTGATGTGAACGAAGCAGCAGGTCTCTTGGGGAGGCAGCACAGGGACTGCACCACTGACATGTCCATTAATCCAAGGAACTCCACCGCCATTAGTTCTGGAAAGAGACCCTTACTTGCCTGTTTGCCTAGAGGTAAGAGCTAGATTTGCAGATGCCAAACAGCAGGATGAAAGAAATAAATGAGGAAAGATATTAGAACTAACAGTCTAAGTATTTCATTTTCTTGAAAGGAAGACACAAATGCCAAGCAAACTATTGTCACTTGTGTAATATAAAAGAAGACTCATTTATTATCAAAGATCTAAAATAGAAGTAAATATCTAAGAATCTTTAAGTTAGCATTGCTATAAGTATGTCTTGTTAATTCCTACAAAAATTGACATATGATTTCTAGGTTAATGGTTAAAATCCTGAATGCTATGCTCACATCACTTTACAGAGGCATAAATAACTTCACATGGATTTTATGCTATATTTGAATCAGTGATACCAAGTTTATTAAAACTCTGTGCTTATAATCAATTTATGTTACTATCATATTTAATTTTGTCATAGATGTCTTTCCCTCCTACATGTGAATTACAGAGTTCAGAATCATTTTAATTGCTACATGATTAACTCTTCAATGAGACTGTTATGTGTGAGATGATGCAGTGAAACATACTACACTTAATCCTGACATTAAGTAATTGCTAAATGCTCCTACCTGCTCTGAACTTGATGAAGAACATCCTAGGTACACTCCTTGGGGGAAATATATTATACTAATTTATCCAAGTTTTGAGTCCATATTTTACTCCATGCATCCACTGTATAGTTGAAATCTAAACTCTGCCTCCTCTGTTAAATGTATCAATGACATGTTTAGCCTTAAAATTTAATTAATTGAAGCCATCACAATTACATTTAAAAAAGCATTTGCAGCTTTTTCATACATACAGCTGCAAAAGATAAATAACAAAGTTAATAACAAATAAAAGAAAATATTACACTGTATACATTACTATCTTAGTTATTCTATTCCAGAGAAAAGACACATTCTACACTACTTTATGTCTTAATTATAGCATGATTTATGATACTTGAGGCCACTGAGAATCTAACAAGGCAACATTCACCCTGTGAACATTTTATATGACTCAGAGAATAGGAAACTTCAGACACTCGGGTCACAGCTTCATCATCACCACCATGTCTAGGTTGTGTGTTGACTAAGAAAATTAACTGAAGAGTTAATGTAATAATATTTAAAAGAAATGTCCTGTCCAAGTAGAAACTTGCAGTAAGCATATAATCACTGTCTTCAGTCTCCCAATGTAATGGGGAAATTGAGGTGTGTGTGTGTCATTGTAAAAAAGTAACATGAATCACTGATATTTATCAAATATGTAGGCTACCAGCATGATAACAAAATGTGTTTTTGTCAAATCTACACCCATTTTCTTTCCTACAACTTCTCCACTATTCCCCGATCACTCTTTATTCCCAAATTTATGTGCTGTTCTTTAAGAAATCCAAAAGTTGTAAGATGGTATCTCAAAGTTGTTTTGATTTGCATTTCTCTGATACCTAAGGAAGTCGAACATGTCCTTAAGTATCTTTTAGCCATTTGAAATTCTTCTGTTGAGAATTTTCTGTTCAGTTCAGTGCCCCATTTTTAGTTGGGTTATTTAGAATTTTAATGTCTAGCTTCTCTGGATCTTTATATATTTTGAAGATCAGACCTTTCCTTTGTCTGATATGGGGTTTGTGAAGATCTTCTCCCATTCAGTAGGTTGCCTTAATGACTGTGTCCTCCAGCAACCGATGGAGATAGAGACAGAGACCCACATCGGAGCACTGGAATGAGCTCCAAAGGTCCAGTTGAAGAGCAGAAGTAGGAAGAATATGAGCAAGAAATTCAGGACCGCGAGGGGTTGGTCCACCCACTGAGACAGTGTGCCTGAGCTAATGGGAGCTCAACAAAGCCAGCTGGACTGGACTGAACAAGTATGGGATCAAACTGGACCCTCTGAATGTGGCTGGCAATTGGGGCAGACTGAGAAGTCAATGATATGGCACTGGGATTTGTCTCTACTGCATGTACTGGCTGTTTGGGATCCTAGTCTATTTGGATGCAACCCTTTCTATGCCTGGATGGATGGGGGAGGGCCTTGGACTTCCCACAGGGCAGGGTACCCTGCCCTCTTTTAGGACTGGATGGGAAGGGGGACAGTGAGTGGGGACACGGGGAGGGAAATGGGAGGAGGGGAGGAAGTGGGAATTTTGAATGATATTATTTATAAAGCAATAAACAATAAATATAAAATAAAATTAAAAAAAGAAATCCAAAAGTTCACTCACTCTTACCTTTATGTACATAGGTGCAGTAAATTTATGGAAGCATGGGTTTCATCTGAAAAACCACATACTTGAAGAAAATACTTATTCCTCAATAGCCACTCAATTAGGGGTGGGACTTCAAGAGCACCAGCCTCTTCTAGGCTGATATTTGAATTTCTTGACCTTGTGAAGTTTTGTGCATGCAGTCATAGATATTGTGAGAGAATGAGAAATAGCCTTGTCACGTCCAGGAAATAATGCTTTTCGGCAAATGTCCACTACCTCTTTCTCTCACTATTTCTCTGACCCTTTTCTGCAATGATCCCTGAAGTTTGGAAGGAAAAGGTGCTAAGTAAATGCCCCATTGAAGGCTAATCACTCCACAGCCTTTTCATTCTCTGCATGTTGATCCGCTGTGGGTCTTTGTACTGATTCCCACATCCTGCGGAATAAACCCTAATGAAGGTTGAGTAAATACTAATTTGTGATAATGAAGACAAAAGGAAGGAACACCAATTAAGGAAATAGTTCCCTAGGATCAGACTGTAGTATAAAATGTAGACATGTGTTACTGATCTTGAAAGCTTCAACGGGTCATGGAGAACAGCCTAGGATTAGCTTCATGAGAGGCTAGGAAAGGTGATTGGTGAAGTTTCAACCTTAGTAACAGGTTAAGCTGCAGAATTGAAGGGGTCATAGAAGTTGAGGCTTGGTACTATAAAGAGAGCCTAGGAGAGATTATTGGTGGAAGTGCAGCCCATTTGCAGCAGAAGACCACAACATTTGGAGATCCCATTATTATGGGATGATCATGGAGAACAGCACCAGCAGTGGGATGGAAATAACTGGAACCTGGAGGACAAGCTGTATATTCTGAAGACGGCAGAGACAGAGATGTGACTGCAGCCCCTTGGAGGATCCCTAAAGGCTATGGGTGAGTCCTAGATACTGGACATTGAATCACTTACATGGTTGGAGTGTGATTTTACTTTGTTCAGATTGTGACTGTGCCCTATCACAATCTTACTTCTTTCACTTGAAGTAAGAAAGTACTGCTAGATAGATAGATAGATAGATGATAGATGATAGAAGATAGATAGATAGATAGATAGATAGATAGATAGATAGATAGACAGATAGCTGTGGTATAACCTTCTGTATGCTTGGAATATATTTTATTACCTTTGGTTAATAAAGTAGCTCTTTTGGCCTGTAGCAAGGCAGGATAGGAACAGGCAGGAAATCTAAGCAGAGATAAAGGAAAAGGAGGGAAGAGTCATGGTGTTGTTAGGGCAGATGCCAATGAGCTGCTGGAGCAACAAGATGTATGAGAGAACAGGTATTGCCACAAAGTCATGTGGTAAAATATAGATTGATTGAAATGGGTTAATTTAAGTTGTAAGAGCTAGCTAGAAAAAGGCTGAGGAATAGGCCAAACCATTTGTAATTAACATTAAACCCCCAAGTGGCTATTTTAAAATTGGCTGCAGAAGGCAGGAAAGAAAAACTTCAATTTACACTTTTTTTTTATTTTATAGGAGTCCACAGTTGAGACACTTTGAATTTTTGAAAGTGTTTTGAGATTTTTAAGAGAATTTGAAGTTTTAATGATTTTTTTTAAAAAAAATATCATTTTACATTCCAACCACAATTCTTCTTCGTACCCCTTCTTCCACCCCTTTTCCTTCTGCCAGACCCAGTCACTCCTCCAAAAGTGTAAGGACTCCCATGGGGAGGCAACAAAGCCTGGCACCTTAAGTTGTGGCAGGACCAAGCCCCTCCCCCATACATTAAGACTGAACATGGCATTTTATCAAAGGGAACGGGCTTTAACAAGCCCAGAGATAGATCCTGGCCCACTGCCAGGAGCTCCTCAGATAGACCAAGGTACACAACTGTCTCCCACATTCAGAGGACCCTAGTTCGGTCCACTGGAGGCTCCACAGCTGTTGGTTTAGAGTTCATGAATTTCCACGAGCTTAGTTCTGCTGTCCCTGTAGATTTCAGGAAGACCCTAAGAGGGACACATGAATTGCCCTGGAAAGGGGAATTAGATGAGATCTAGGTAAACTGGGAACAGGGAGTAGGGAGGTAGTAAAGAAGACTGGGTGGAAAATGAGAACATAAGGGAATGTGATCCACCCGGGAGACAAACAGAATGGAAGAGCAAAGAAAAGGATATCTTGATAAAGAGAGCCATGATGGGGTTGAGAAACCTGGAGCTATGGAAATTCCCACAAATCCACAAGTAGGACCCCAGCCAAGACTTCTAGCAATAGTGCAGAGGGTACTTGAGCTGGCCTTGTCCTGTAATCAGATTGGTGACTACCACTATCCCAACTGTCATTATTGAACCTTCATCCAGTAATTGATGCAGAAATCCACAAACAAGCACCAAGCTGAGATAATATATGAGCAATGGAAGTCAAGTAAACCATGCAAAAGTCTACAGAGAGAGCTGAAATCTAAAGAGAGAATTGGAAATTGTACAGAGTCTGCAGAACTTCTAAGTTTGTAACGTGTTTTATATTTATGGTATTTATTAATCAGATCTTGGGAATGAACCAAAATAAAAGAAATGTTATAGCTTAAGAAAGTATTGTGTGTCCAGATAACCAGTGGTCAATTTTTATGGCTATTTTTTTTTTTTTTTTTGGTTTTTTGAGACAGGGTTTCTCTGTGGTTTTGGAGCCTATCCTGGAACTAGCTCTTGTAGACCAGGCTGGTCTTGAACTCACAGAAATCCACCTGCCTCTGCCTCCCGAGTGCTGGGATTAAAGGCGTGCGCCACCACCGCCCGGCTTTTATGGCTAATCTTATGTCAACTCTGTATAAGTAGAGTCATATTAATGAGGGGGGCTCAATTAAGAAAATGGCTCCCTAAGATAAGGAAGTAAGCAACCCTGTAGGGCATTTTATTACTTAGTGCTTGATGGGGGATGTCCAAGTCCATTATTGGTGATGCCATCCTTTGGGTGGTAGTCTTGGGTTTTATAAGAAATCAGGCTAAGTAAGCCAGGGAAACAATCCAATAAACTGTACCACTCCATGGCCTCTACCTTGCTTGATTTGTAGCTCTAACTCCTTTCAATGATGGAAGTGTGAATGAAATAAACCCTTTTCTTCCCAGGTTGCCTTTGGTCATGGTGTTTCATCACAGAATCAGTACCCCTAACTTCTGGGGCCAGTCCTTGCAGTTGATGTGAGTCGCAAACAGTAGAGTGATTCAGACCATGTCAGGGTGAGAATCTTGTAGCCCAACTAACAATCAGAGCATTTCTTTTTCTAAACATTAATTCAGTAAGCAAGAATAAATTCATGTTTCTCCAAAACAGATAGTATCATTTTTGGTTTTGCACATGCTTTTAACATATTTTCTTGCACAGCTGGGGTCATACATTCAGTCATCTCTGATGAACCGTGACCTAACAGAGTTATCTTTGACAAACATTTGCCCTCTAGTTAAGGCCTCATTGGTAAACACTGTTATCTTTCATAATCATTTTTACTAATTATCAACACGATAACCCATTTCTTAAGAATATGGAGGCATATAACAGGCTTTTCTCAGTCTGGTAGCTCTTGTAGCCTCAAGGATGCTAGACAGAAAGAAAATCTCCATTCCAGTCCAGATTGCCATATCCCAAGCAGTGAATTACTAACCTAAATGTTCAGAGTGCTATTTGTCAAATAGGCCCAAGAAAAATCTCCAGGCCCTAGAATCTACAATTATTGTTCAAATTCTGATATAATGCAATGTTTATACTTTATATCTTTATGTGATTGATTTATATATCTAATCCTGGCATTCTTTATTCCTTGGTTATATGATACCACAGTGACTCTGCATAAGCTAACTTTTCTAATAATGAAGGTCTTGACGCCTCATTCTTTTATTATCGTTCTATACAGTCTTTCCCCATCAGCGTAAGTCTCTGTGTGCGTCAGAGGTGACTTTAGCTAATCTAACTTCATTGATGTATGTACCATGTAATCTCTTGAATGTATAGTAGGAACAGATTTGGAATCTGATCTGTTGCCAAGTTCTTGCCAAATCTTGTAAACATTTTAAGTTTAGTTTGTTTTGATTATCTTTTTCTGGTGTAAGTAAAGGAAAAATTGTTCAAGAATATTTTATAATCTTGTAAATAGTTGGCTGACTTCTCTATTTGTTTCACAACCTCTAAGGTGCAAAGGAGACCTTCAAATAGGTAAGAATAATTGCCCCAAAACAGGAGGGTGAGTATGCTCCAGACTTTTCCTGGAAAACTTTAAAAGCAGTAATCCTCATGAGAAACCACAAATGATTCATAAGAAAATGTCCAGCATTCCAATATGCCAGCTTGTAAAAATATTAAAAGGCCCCAAGCACACAACAGTGAAGCTCAAAACCAAAAGCGGCAGAGCGGCCCTTATGCAGCTCTGTTTGCTGGGTCAGTCAACCCACTGAGCAGACTTTATGACTTTGGCCATTCCCATTAGATATGGCTGTGTCATCTAAGACACCACCACCATTTTACTATATATCTAAACAGACTTTCAGTTGTTCTTATTACAGAACATTTCAGTTTGGTAGGAAACTGACAGGAAATGTGAAAAACCTCAGCAGATACATTTTCAATTTGGGCTTTATCTGCCAGACTCACTCCAACAGTAAGAAAAGGAATTTTCTGAGTTTGTCAGGGCAGCCTCAGAGCATTAAATGATATTTGTCCTATGATAAATGCTTTCTTGGTAGTCAATGAGTGGATGAATAAATTATCAAAAATAACCACATAGAATTATGGTAAAAGTTTCCTGTGAACCTTGCCCTACAAAGCAGTGATGTGGGATCCAGGTCCTCTAACATAGGGTAGAAGGGGAAAACCAATACATCTCCATTTTTTTTCCATGGCTTTCTTCAGGACTTCTCTGACTGGCCTACCTCTGTGTTGACAGACAAAAAGAATTTAATAAATGTAACTAAATACTTAGCTGGCAAGTTGATAACAAAGCTACCAACATGACCGTGGATCTGACTTTTATCTTCTATTCATGGAAAATGAGGATATAAATATCATCATGACTCCTGAAAAGGCTTTCATATGTGTGGAAATCTGAAGGATCTAATGTATGTTAAATACTCCTTAGGACTTAATATACAGAGGTTATTATGGATCTACAGTCAACTCAATCACTTACTGCGACCTACTCCTTAGTTTCAAAGACATCAATATTATTGAATACAAAATACAGATGTCCAATAAAAATTTTTAAAAAATTATTTCACTGGTAAAATAGAAGAACATTTTCTAAAAGTAAAAATAATAAATTTTAATGATGTATTTCTATTTGTTTTCACTTTGATACCTAGGGGAAATCTGTTATTCTGATACATGGAAATAGCAATGGAGCAGTTCCTAAAGAACTGCTTCTCTTTGTGTTGATTAGTGCAACACTCAATTATTATCAGAATAGCTTCTTCTTACAGCAGATGACAGCATAAATACACAACTGCTCAACATGCGTACAACATTTGGAATGCTCAGCTCTAAATTAGATTTCTATATTATACTCCTTCCTTCAAGGATGAGGAATCTATGGAACAGAGGGGCAGAAAGACTGTATGAGCCAAAGATGCTGGAAGAGTTCAAGGAAATGGTGTTTTCCAGACACAACAAGTAAGATGCACATATGCACGCATAGCAATTGTAACAATGTGCATAAAACCTATGCAAACGCATGCCAAACAAAATGGCAGCATGGAGGAGAGAGCAGCAACAAAACCCAACCACTATCAGAGAAGCTATTAGCACTTTCTTGCTCTGGGCAAGGCCCAATCAGTTTGCATTAATGGTGTCACACCTATTATATGGGCCATACCCTAGGACAGGCATTATGCCTAGTGGTAGTGGGTCATCAGAAACTCTTCTATGATTCTTAATGTGGGGGAGAACACTTGAAGTATATGAAGTATGAAGGTATGAAGCTTGGTGGGTGAGGAGCTGATGTATAATCTAGAAGTTGTGGAAGAGGGATAAATATTATCAAAATACATTGCATTTATAATGAAAAAATTGAAAGCAGATTTCATGATATCCAAGAAAATAATACTTTGGTATTCTTGTAACTAATTTCCAGTCAACATGAATTTGATACTGGCTAAATTTCATTTCTAATGTTTAAGTCTACCATGGACATTAAACTTAAGAATTTGACAATGCTTTCTAACTGGACCTTGTTGGTCCTGTCTTTCTTACGTCACAATCGCATCCTCCTCATGATACTGGTTGTTAGCAGCACCTATGTACTGTGGCCACTACTCTAAAGAAGGAAGCACAATGAGAGTAAAATCAGAAACAAAGTATCCTAAGAGAACCTTGAGAATTAAGTCCCTGAGAGCCACCGCTACCTCCATAGAAATAGACACTGGAGCTCTGGTTTCTTAAATGTGATGATGTCATATATCCACCAAGGTTTATGTCGACACTCATTAAATTTTCCTAATAAAAAAACATTTCAAAAAAAATGAGTTTGTATTGTAATTCAGCTGACAAGATTATTCATGTCCAGACTTCTTCCTACTCCCATTTGTTTTCTGAATCAGGTTCCTCTGAGTAAGCCAGAACAATTGTTTGTGATTCAAAGCTTTATCAAGTTTCCATAGAGTACACAGTGTTTTCCTGTTGTTCCTTTTGACCCAAGATAATTAAATCAGCTTCTTGGGCATATAACTGCAGGCAATTTCGCCTGAGGTTCTTTGCAGCTTCTGATGATCAATAGGGAGATAAAGAAGACATTCCTGGTTGTAGGATACACCTGCCTCTTGATGTTATGATTTTTTTAAATTTCTTTTATATTAGAGATTATAATGTAATTATCTCATTTCTTCCTCCCCTTTCCTCCCTCTAAATCATCCCTTATATTTTTATTTGCTCTCTTTCAAATTCAAGGCTCTTTTCTCATTAATGTGATAATATATATCTTTACATGATACCACAGGAGAGTGGGGATAAATTAAGATTCAGTCAAATTATATCCAAAAAGACAATGTTCTAGACACTGTAGGAACATAAGTTTCAAATCAAAATGTTGAAAGAGTATATTGTATAAAATACACACATTATTTTAATAGGGATATTCCTAGCAATGTTGCAAGAATGCAAAAAATCAAGTCATTATTCATTATATAGATAAGAAAATAGTTTTCTTCATTAACTTAGAAGTGATGAATAATGTCAGCATTGTCATGCTATTCCTGAGTTACAGGTTGGGAAATGCAGTAAAATTATTCCCGACACAAAACAATTAAGTACTAGATTTTTAAATATATTATTTATTTTTCTTCTGAAGGGCCATACATCCTTAGTATTCTACTTTTCCTCTGTCCTCTCAAGTCCATGTTTGTTATTAGCATGATAATTGAGCAGCATTTTATAGTGTAAATTATCTTCTGGGTCCCAATATTTTGTCTATATTTTCACTTTTCTATTTTTCAGATATTGATTTCTTAGAAAATATAGAAATAATCTGTTATTCTTGTTTCCATTTACTTTATTCTGTCCTATTTATTTGCATGTGCTCAGAAATCTCTTTAACCTTTTGATCTTCTAATGTCAAAACCAATTATCTTTTCCCAATGTGGAAAAGCAAGAACATAGTAATCTTTATTGTATAGTAAATAATAAGTCACTAAAAGTGTATGAACACGGTCTGCCATTATGGGAAATCATTCTACAGGCCACATGAATTGAAAGCTGATTATAATTTAAATAACCTGTGAATCATGTGCTCAATGTTATGTCATTATTACGATAAGTAAGTAAAGATATTGACAGATATTGATGTACAGCTATTAAAACGATGGCTAGTATTTGATAACTGACAGTATCAAAAGACTAAAATAAAAATTAGCTTTTATCATATTTTATTTCTTTGTATATGAGTACAGCAACTATATCACTAAAAATAATACAGTTACGATAAGAGGATTTCCTGGCATTGAGAAAGATATTTATTTAGAACACAAAATTCTAAAGAGTGTATGCTACAGTCAGTTCAGATCAGGCATTTATACTTGACTCTAAGTTCAAAGTGCCAACTTGACCTTTAACTTTAACTATGATGAAGTTTAAAGTCTGTGTAAACTAAATTTTGCTCATGTTATTCTGTCTTTTTCCCACTGCTTCCAACTTCAGGAAGACAAGCTGAAATAGGGTTGTGGGTTTAACAAATATAGACTTTTATATTTGAATTTCTAATAAACAATAAAAAATTCTGAGTATGCAAATATGAGAGATACATTGCAAAAATATTCATCTTTATACAAAATTCAAATTTATGTGGATATTTCATTTTATATATTTTATTCATAGTAATGTTACTTAGAAGTCAGAAGTTCAACATGAAACCTTCTATTTCTTTGTGTCCTTTCTGCATCAGTGAGCATATCAACCTTTCCTGCTGCTGCTATCCCCAAAACACCATGGAAATCTTCCATCCAGTCTTTTGATACCAACCACAGAGCTGACAAAGCCCTGCATAGCCTTTACCTAGACACCTGATGAATGTCTTACCTTTTTATATCTGTCTCCTCTCACTTATCATTTCTATAACCCTTTTTATATATTTCTAGTATAGTATCTCTCTTATGCCTTTCCATCTCTTATGCAATTACTTAAGGTCTGTGTAGGGAAGGTAGGAAAACAAAAATTTACAAAACAAAGTGACCACTTGCATAAATAGCATTTTACAATGCTTCAGAGAGAAATAAAAAATACTGTTTTGTATATCTAGCAACAAGATATTAGTGAACTTACATAGTTTTTTTTTTAATAGTGAAAAAGAAAACTAACATAGAACAGTAAGAAGTGTTAATGATATTGGTTTTCTAGTTTGAAGAACATATCTGGAAAACAATGTCATCATAGCAGATTTTATTTATGTTCCATAGCCCACTTGGGCCTGAGAAAGGAGATATCTGTAGATATGACAATATAGAGCACAGAGGGAGGAAAAGCCTGTCAGTTACTTAGTAAAATGCGTGCGTACAGTTTGTATTGAGACACTCTTTCAAAGGAAAGTAAATGTCAGAAAGTAACATGCTAAGTAAAGACACAGGAATGCTTACCTGTCATCTGTACAATGCAACTTTTCCTGTAGGAGAAAAGTGCTTCTCACTGTTCTGTGATGATGGCATAGTATATAAAATAAAGGCTATCAACAAAGGCCATCTATTCTACGGTAAAATAATCAGAGAAAATTATGTGAATGCTTTTTCAACATTTAATCACTTAGATTACACAGCTGGCCTGGGTCTGAGAAAGCATGGGATAAAACCGGACTTGCTGAACATGCGGACAATGAGGATTACTGAGAACTCAAGAACAATGGCAATGGGTTTTTGATCCTACTGCACGTACTGGCTTTAGGGGAGCCTAGGCAGTTTGGATGCTCACCTTACTAGACCTGGATAGAGGTGGGCGGTCCTTGGGCTTCCCACAGGTCAGGGAACCCTGATTGCTCTTCGAGCAGATGAGGGAGGGGGACTTGATCGGGGGAGGGGGAGGGAAATGGGAGGCGGTGGCGGGTAGGAGGCAGAAATCCTTAATAAATAAATAAATTAAAAAAAAAAACAAAGAGCAAATGTGTGAAAACCCTTGTTGTGTTTGGCCTGAAATATTTATACTCTCTCTGGTTCAGTATCAAACTGACATCAAGTATCACCCAAGGGCCTGTGAGACTCTGCCCTGTTGTGATTTTTGAAGAGCATGGTGCTCTTTGTCTCCATTATTCTTTCATAAAGAATTATTTTTCCTTCATTTCATCTCATGCAACATATACAATCAGAGCTAAGTATATCAAAACTTTGGTTGTGGGGCCACAAAAGAGTAAACACGGGTCAGATTTATTCTCCTGTCTCAAGAAATCATCTCCTCATTTCTTACTATAATTTTTGAGACAAATAAATTGTGTTTTATTAAATCAATAGTAGTGTCTGATCAGTATTTATACTTTCAGTGAAATAAAGAGGATGACACACAAAAACGGTAATTTATATAGGAGCCTACCCTTCCATGAACCTCATGGCTTTAGATGCCAACGCTGGAAAGGCTTGAACATTATTGAAATCCCTCAGTATGGTGTAGTTTATCAAACTTCCATCAAGTTGAACAAGAAATGGAAATTCAGTGTTACAGCACTTTTAAACTTTACACACTGTTATATAAATGAAGAACAATTGCAGAGAAAGCATCTTTGCTTTTACTGCTATTGCCATATGTTTTCCACAAGCAAATACATTTTTCATTATACTACTTTAAATTGGTGTTTTAAGATGTGCTTTTTAAAAACTTGTCTTAGGCTTTGAAAGTACATAATAACCATATTAAATAACTTTATTTTCCCAAGAAACAGAGCATTTTGTAAGTATTATCTATTGTAATCACTTCATAGTTACCATGAACCAAACAGATACTTTCCTTTAAATGAACTCTCTGGTTACAAACTTTGAAATTGACAGATTAAAGTTAATTGTGTGTTGTCAAAATACTATAGAACTCTCTGTGCAAACTATAAATAAAATTCTACTGATGGTGGACTGCTCTTCACATGTCAGATATGTTAGTACAACCACTTCCAATTAAATAAACAATAGTGCTATCTAGCAAATATACATGTAGAAGTGATTCCTACTATATCAATAACTAATATACAAATAAATCTCTTTTGCACTTAAATTTGTCATTGATTTGCAGTTGTGAAAATAATACACACACTACATTATGCTGTAGAATGTTTTAATATACGCCAAATATTATAGACTTGAATAAAATATATTATATGATAGACTAAAATGGTAGAATTTACTTTGAAAAGAAAAAAGGGATATTACAGATATGATAAGATAAAAAGATAGATTTTCAAAACTACTTTTAGAAAGCAACTATTAGTCTTAAATGTTTTACATTGGACTGGATTTTTGTATATTGTATACAAATTTTGCATATTGATACAAATTTGTGGCTAATTTTGTTAAAACAGACTGTACATACATTTCTAATCTTGTTCAAGGTATTGTACATATACAGCTCATTTAACAACTGTTTAGGATGGTAAAGAAATGCAGGTTAATTATCACCTATTATAATTAAATTTGTAGTCACATTATTTTCAAAGCCAAACATGTATTTTAAATAGACAGGTCATCTTTAAACACTTCAGAGAGCTACAGAATATGGCATTTCAGATGTTTTAATAGCACAGGTTCATTTTTATGACAATAAGACATGTTTGCACCTGGGAGCACCAATCTACTCTAGTGAAGATGATGGGCATTGAAGACACTCTACGTGGAATTTATTTTTTGGTGGCAAACGTAAGTCACTGGGCAAGAAAGTGTTCTTGCCTCAACTGCTGAGAGTATGCTGTCATAATGGGACAAGCAAGGCAAAAAAGACAGTGATTGACAAACCTTGCCCAGACACAGTGGGACAGTCCTTCAAAAACCCTGCTTCATAGAAAAATGTCAGATATTCTAGGCCTGTAGGCTGAAGGTGAATGCCTCAATTTTGCAGAGGAACAGCTAGGCAGTCAGCTGTTTCTGTTATGTCGCATATTTATTGAAAGTTGCTTGCTTACAGTTCTTGGTTACTCAGTTAATATTATTTCCTTCATGGGTCTCTAAGGTCATTCAAGACTAGACAGTTGTAGTTTTCATTGTTTATGAAAAAGAAAAGAAATTAAAGAACTGTAAAGTATATAAGGTTGAAAGATATCAAAAGTTAATTTGGGGTGTTAATGCAAGTTTTGATAGAAAGTTAATTAGGTACAAGACTTTGGATTCACCAAGATAGGATAGATATGGAGTATTTTCTCTGAATTTGTCATATTGAAATGGATTAGGCATTGTTGATGTATTTATTGCCTATATATCTTGTATTTAGCTAGTATTCTTTATATATATATATATATATATAAGCTTTAGTCATTTTTATTTTAGAGAAAAAGGGGAAATATAGTGATATTTCATTTATGTTTTATAAATAATGTTCACATGAAGACCAGAAGGTAAAAGTAAGCCACTAGAGGCCAGGCAGTGGTGTCACACACCTTTAAGCCCAGGATTTGGGAGACAGAGGCAGATGGATCTATGACTTAAAGAACACCCTGGGATATGCAAGATAAATGCCAAAATAGATCCAGGTGGTGGTATCTTACACCTTTAATCCCAGTACTAAGGAGTCACAAATCTTTAATCTCAGTACTAGAGAAATATAAGGCTGAATGAGACAGGAACTCATTCTTTTTCAGTCTGAGGATTTTTATAGGTAAGAGCTCTATAGTGGCTTGGCTGCATTGTTTTTCTGTCTTCAGGTTGAACTCCAATATCTGTCTATGGGTTTTTATTATTCATGCTAAAATGTTAAGCATAGACCTAGTCATTTTCGAATTATCATTTAGTTACTTCACATGAAAGTAGTTTCTATTTGCACAATTTTATGTTTATAAATAAATTTAGGTGGGCTGACATTGAAAGTGAACATTTAAGTAGATATAGAGATCTAAATGAAGTCATATAAAATACATATTAACTAGCTGCTACTATTGTATGGACAGGCCAGTGAGTTGGATGGTGTTATTGACGAGTACTAAATTAATTGCACTATTCCTCATAGCTTAGATTTTCAAAAGACTACTGATTTTATGACCTACTTCAACATTGCTATTAGTGTACATAATAATGCCTTAAGTTTGTTTAAGACTTTGCAATCAAAAAAGTACTTTTACCTATGAAGTCCGTCTTCTCTGTCATTTGTATTATATATATTTCAAAAAAATTAAAATTTATTTTTCTATGTTTTGTAGCTACTATAATATGGGTTTCACTGACTACTTTTGACCATTAAAAAAGAGGAAACTGATATTGAGAAGCTCATAGAGTCAAAGAGGCTTCTGTAGAAATGGAGATACTTAACAGAAGAAGATGAGAAAACTTAAGGAAAAGGAGAGAAAGAAAAACAAGTCAGAAAGTAATATTTTTACAGGAAATGAAACAGATGCAATAGGTCTATGACACAAATTCTTTCATATGAAATTATGTGGAAATGGTGCCTAAAACTCAGTAACCAAGAAACCTAGAGACAAAAAGCACAAAATATTTCCCTGAAAGAATTCCTAGATAATGCTGATGGGAGCATGAACTGCTGGAGACCAGTTTTGACAAGGATACCATTTGCCAGGATAGGGGCACAGGGATTACAGAAGTTAGTAAAGAGTATGAAGACACAAGTGAAAATAGCAAAAGAGAAACAAAGAATAGTACCAGGAAGGAGTTCTAGTGAAATGGAATCACTCACATTTAATTTTCCATACACTCTTATACCCCAATACAAATGGGGGAAGAAGGCAAAGGTCTGCTTTAAAATGAAACAAAAGACAATTAGATCAGTTACTTGCTTATATACTTGAGATGTCAAGTCATTAATTCCTAAGAAAGCATTCTGTTGTTTAAGCAGTAAACCTACCCTAGACCAAATACCCAGAAGGCAACGATTCCCTAGGTCATACTTCCTATTTCAAAAGAAGGAGCAGAAATATGTGTGAATTTTCTAACCTTTGGTCAGGATGGAGTGGATCTACCACCTGCATGGGCCATTTTAATGTCTAAAACACTGAGTAAACACACCCTGGGTCAGGAAACACACCCTGGGTCAGTAAACACACCCTGGGTCAGGAAACACACCCTGGGTCAGGAAACACACCCTGGGTCAGTAAACACACCCTGGGTCAGGAAACACACCCTGGGTCAGGAAACACACCCTGGGTCAGTAAACACACCCTGGGTCAGTAAACACACCCTGGGTCAGTAAACACACCCTGGGTCAGGTAACACACCCTGGGTCAGGTAACACACCATGGGTCAGGGTGTGTAGCCACATTTGTTGTCAACAACTTTGAACAAACTAAAACTCTCTGACCTTCAGACAAGGCAGAAACAGGCTTCCATCTGAAGATCTTCACAATGAACTATTGTAACCATCTGGAAATCATTGTAGTAGAGGTTTTATTGGGCTTTTATTTCTGTATCACACTCAGTATCCAAAATGGGGACCATAAGGGAGGAACTGAAACAAAGCCATGGAGGAATGCTGCTTACTGTCTTGATCTCTGTAGTTTACTCTGTTTGATTTCCTATATGTTACCAGGACCACAAGACTAGAGGTGACATTCCCGAGTGGTCTGAACCTTCCACATTAATAATGAATCAAGCAAACAGCCTAAAGACTTTCCTACAGGCAATCGGATATGAGCATTTTCTCAGCTGACGACCTTTTCTGCAGATATCTCTGTGTAAATTTGACAAAAGTCACTTAGCAGCTTAAGTACTTTTTCAAGGATATTTTAACTTAATGTGAAGCAGCAAGATAAGATCGGGGCTTGCAAGAAGAGTGGCTCTCCTAGGATTGTCAGAAGCTCCACCCATAAAGTCTCACCAATATTACTGCTCAAAGATAAGCTGAACAAGGATGACGCCAATGAACTGATCCAGGATAGAGAAAAGTCTACACAAAGAGCTACAGTAACTGAGGAAAGCTAGGACCCCATGAGGAGGGTCTTCCCAGAAAAGAGCACTTCACTTAGCCAGTATCAAATGGCCTGCATGAAAACATACATCCAAGTAGCATTAGGTGGACTGACAAATTATGTTTAGAAATATATATGTGCATTTATACATGCAGTATCAATTAGCAATAAGAGAGATCATGGATTTGAAGGACAGTGTGAAGGAGTACATGTGAGACTTTGGAAAGAGAAAAGGAAGGGGAGAAATGTTATAATTAAATTATAGTCTCAAAGATAAAATTTTAAAAAGATACTTAAATTCGAAAACTATTTTAATATTAGGAAATGTCATCAAAGGCCTACAACTAATGGAAAATCTGTAAGACTCATTCCTGTTTTATAATTTTTTGAGCCTATGAAAATAAGAAATCTAATTGTTGACAAAATGAAGAATGTAATTTTTATACCCCTCTCTTCCTGTCCTTCAAAAAGCTTGGGAATTTGCCATCCTTATTTTTTATTCATTTACATTTGTTTTATGTTATTTATACTGCTTTGGGAAAAGCTGTGACTTTTGACAGTTGAAAATGAACTGAGAGAGAGAGAAAAAAAAAGACTTCTGAATTTAGAACTATAAATTCAATATAACATAAACAGAATTAACATTCAAATTCATATAATTTTCCCGGAACAGTGTGCACATTGGAGATGCCTCCTGTTACCTGCACTGTTCAGGATGTCTGTCTCAGGAGAAATGAGAATCTATTATGTTACATAGAAGCAGAAGCAGCTTAAAAGTAATGAACACTATATTCAGAAAAGCAAACAAACCTTCTACTTTACATCTTAAAAGATACTTTGGAAATTACGAAAACTTTGCAACAGTCAGTTTTCCTGGAACTTGAGAGACTGCCTAGGCCCTATGTTACATAGTGGGTCAAGATAAGAGGTGGCAGTATATTGGTACAGTTGTTCTTTACTTAGTGCCATTACCCTGTACTCCACTGCTGCACAAATAATGATGGGTGGCTTATAATCATTAAAACTGAACAATCAATAAAGAGAGCATGGCTAAACCAATGTATGAGACTTAGACTGAATTATTTTATTGTATATTAAAAGATGCTACTTTGTTTCACTTTTTACATAATATGGTATGTGTAAACACATGTATATTTAGTTTATTAAATTACTTAATCATCAAAATTACTGGATTATGAATGAATGTATACAATTAAATATGAATTTTACTATCCTTTTGTTACTTGAATTGGGATATATTTCAGTATCATTCACAATAAAAAAAGATCACAGACTATCTGATAATTCTTATGATTATCAGCTTTAAGACAAGGTTTTTATATAGTTAGTTCTACTAGTTTAGATATCGTCTTAAACAAGAACATATTCTGAGATAAGGGTCTCTTTGTGATTGTTTTCTTACATGATCTTGTGCAAAACTGTATTGATTTATGACTATAAGCATAAATAGGCACATAAGTGTAAACATATATACATATATAAATGCACAGAGAGTCACAGGTTTGATTGTTTTGAGGATAATCTTGGGGATAGTAGGAATCTCTTATTGCTTACATACTTAGAAAATGATAGAATATTTTTAAAAACTAAGTAAGAGCAATGGCCAGAATGAGATAGTCTACAGGGAGAACTGCCAGTACTATCAGTTATATGTTAATTCTTATCCAAGAAAGGTAGGTCTTCCAGGAAAGGCGTGAGGAAGCCTGGAAGAGGTGAAATTCTGCCTCCAGGGTGAAGGTGGAGAAACAATCATAAAAATTTTAAAGGAATAGAAATTTACTCAGATGCCAAAGGGAATCTGTAGAAGAATGTATTGGATTTACTGCATGAGAAATTCAAAGTTCAAGTACAGTATCTTTGGCTTATTGACTAGGCACATTTCCTTCATGGATAAACAGGCATAGCAGAGATACACTCAAGAATAAATAAAACACATATATTCTCATTTAGGACACAATGAGATATTTATAATAGGAAGGAATTCTTTCAATTTGAATTCATTACATATAGTATCCTTTTGCTAGAAATTGTCATGACATTGCTATTTAATAAAAGAAAATAGTGTTTTTATATGACTATTATATATATTTATGAAACACTTTCCCATATGGAAGAATAATCTTTTACATGGCATAATTATACAATTAAACTGGCAAAGGTGGTTTTATAGAAGAAAAGCTGAAAATGGCTTAAAGATGGCACTATATAAGAGAGGACTAAAGGTATGTGTGAGGTGACTAGTTCCCTCAAAGGAAAAGTCCTTAACCCAAAGGAAAAAAATACATAGAGACTCACCTGGATTGACTGGCAGGGTTGGGAGCATGGCTGTGGTAGTAGAGAAGAGGAAGGAGGAGAAAAGGAGGGGGAAAGGGACGGGTAGACGAGAATTTGAGGGAATGGTATAGTAAAGCAGGAGGAAGGAAAGAGATGAGAGCAAGAAGAGAGATATCTTGGTTGAGGGAGTCATTGCTGCAGCCAGCGCAGCCTGGATAGCCAAAACTGGCAGGGGGTGCCGGGATTGACACAGGGAGGCTTCTTTTCAGGTGGAAGAACAGCAACCTTCATTTTGCCCAGCAACCTTTTATAGCTCTACTTTTTCTGTGGAGACCCACGGGCCAGAAAGAACAGAAACATCCTTGTCAGTTACAGACCACAAGGAAGTTCTGCTGTCAGTCAGGGGGGAGTGAGGGCAGCTGGATCACAACAAGTCATTATAGGGTTAACAGAATCCTGGCTCTAGAGAAATTCCCAGGAATCCAAAAGGATGACCCCACCTAGGACCTGGAACAATAGAGAGGGCCCAATCTTGACTTGCCCTGTAGTCAGATTGATAATTATCTTAAATATCACCTTAGAGCCTTCATCCAGCAACTGATGGAGTCAGAGGCAGAGACCCACATTGGAGCACTGGACTGAGCTCCCAAAATCCAGTTGAAGAGTGGGAAGAGTGAGAATATGAGCAAGGAGATCAAGACCATGATGGGTTCACCCACTGAAACAGTTTACCTGAGCCAATAAAAGTTCACCAACTCCAGGCAGACTGGGAAGAAATAAGCATAGGACTAAACTAGTTCCTCTGAATGTGGATGACAGTTGTATGGCTGGGGCAGACTGAGGGCTCACTGGCAGTGGCCTCAGAATTTATCCCTACTGTATGCATGTACTAGCTTTTTAGGATCCTATTCTCTTTGGATGTATGCCTTGCTCAGCCTAGATATAGTGGGGAGGGCCTTGGACCTTCCACAAGGCAATGTGCCTTATCCTCTCTGAGGATTGGATGGGGGTAGGGTGGGAGAGTGATGGAAGGAATGGGAGGAGGGGACAGAATGGGAGGAGGGAAGGGAATGGGAACTGGATTGCTATTTTAAAAAAGCTAATAAATTAAAAAAAAAAAGATTTGCATCTTAAATAGACAGAAAGAATTTGACCTAACAAGCAGTTTACACAAATGGTTTTAAGGAACTAAGTTCTGGGGCTATGTCGGCAAAGAGCCTGTCTAACATTTAAGAGCAGCTGTCTTGATCATTCCTCAAAAATAGTTCACTTCTTTTTCCATTATTGTTTGGCAAGCATATATCTTTTTTCCTCTCCATTTCATTTTACTAATATCTGTGTTCACATTGTTTTAATTATTAGTAAAACCACAATTTCATTCCAGGGTACTGATCTTTAATTTCTAAAATTATGCATATCTTCTGTGGATCTACTATATTGACACAGTATATTTTTCACTCAAGATAACTGGCATAAGCAAACAAAATAGTCAAGCAAAGCAACACTGAATTTTAAATACTTGAAAGAAATTTGTTTTATTGTTGTATTTGCTTCTTAAAAGTACTATCAGTCAGCCAGGTTGTGGGTTAAACCTTTAATCCCAGAGCTCTGGAGGTAAAGGCAGGTAGATTACTGTGATTTCAAGGCCAGCCAGGTCTACAAAACGAGTTCTAGGACAACCAGAGCTGTTATATAGAGAGAACCCTGTCTTGATACACCAAAAAAAAAAAAAAATGACTATCAATATACTCAGAGAAGTAATTTAATTTTGAGTATATATTCACAATATAAGGGTCAACAAAGCTCTTTAATAAACATAATGAATAAGTCAGATTTCCATTTTCATAATTTAGATGTTTTTTAAGGTACAGTATAATTGAATTATAAGAACAAAGGCTGCCTCATGAATTTTAAAGCACAAATCTAAGTTAAAAGTTAAAAAACTTGTGCTGTAAAATAATCCTCTTGTACACTGTAAAGATTGTGACTGGAATTGGTTTAACAAATGCCAATTGGCCAGTACCCAGGCAGGAAGTATAGACATTGCAACCAAGGATGATGGGAAGAAGAAAGTCAGAGTCAGAGGTTATTGGTCAGACACAGAGAGACCAAGACGGACATACAGTGCTGAGAAAAGGTACCACCTTGTGGCAGAGCATAGATATGGAGTAGGGTTAACTTGAAATGTAGGAGCTAGTTAATAATAAGCCTGAACTATTGGGTGAGCATTTATAAGTAATATTAAGCCTCTTTGCAGTAATTTAGGAATTGACTGCTGAATATTTGGGACCTAGCAGGTCTGAGACAGGAAACTTCCACCTACAAACTGGTGGTTCTAAGTGTTGCGATCCATCATGGAATTCAGTAGATTGAAATCTCCAGTCCCAGTCAGCTGGCCGTGGTGAGCTCCCAATAGATCAGCCCCACTGTCTCAGTGGGTGGGTGCACCGCTCGTGGTCCTGACTTCCTTGCTCATCTTCTCCCTCCTTCCGCTCCTCATGGGGAAGTATGGGATAAAACCGGACTCTCGGAACATGGCGAACAATGAGGGATGATAAGAAGCCAAGGACAATGGCATGGGGTTTTGATCCTACTTCATGTTCGGGCTTTGTGGGAGCCTAGCCAGTATGGATGTTCACCTTCCTAGACATGGACGGAGTGGGGAGGACCTTGGACTTTCCACAGGGCAGGGAACCCTGACTGCTCATTGGACTGGAGAGGGAGGGGAAGAGGAGTGGGGGGAGGGGGAGAAGGGTGGGAGGAGGGGGAAACTTTTTTTTTCCTTTTCTCAATAAAAAAAAAAAAAAGACATCTCCAAAAACCATGCTCCTTAGATGGCATTGCCCTGCCTCCTGATATCAGAAGAGAGAGGCTGTATAGTTAAAACTATCTGAGATGTGATGGGAGTAAGGGCCAGGAAGTTCCAAGGTTCTCATTTGCCAATTTTTGAAGAGAATTCAAATAAATAATATAATATTATATGAAAATATTTAAAATATTTTAAGAAAATTAAAGTAAATAAAATGACATAAATAAAATAAATAAAAATTATTATTCTGAAGTGTGGAGAGATGGTTCAGTGCTTAAAAGCACTTTCTGCACTTCCAAGCATGTAGGTTTGTTTCTTAGCCTCCAGTGGAGGCTTGCATCCATCTATAGCTCCTGTTCCCTGCAGAACCAATGCCCCCTTCTGAGATCTGTGGGCAACAGGCTGTGATATGGTGTATGTGCATATACAGATTAAACTAATAAAGAGAGGATAAAATAGATTTGTTTAATGCCAGTATTCTTTCCATTCGTGAATACTGTAAGCAGACTAAACTTGTTTCATTTTTGCTTGTATTTGAAATCCCTAAGATTATCACTTCAGACTGTAGAGTTTAATGTATTCTTTCAGACATCTTTTGTCTCTTAACTCCATCACACAAACAAACAAACACACACACACACACACACACACAGAGAGAGAGAGAGAGAGAGAGAGAGAGAGAGAGAGAGAGAGAGAGAGAAACACTAAAGGAAAAATTAAAAAGCAGATTGAATTATTTTCCTCATAGGAAATGAATTTGGAAGTCAGATTCCATTTCCGACTGCTGCTAGCACTATTCAAAGCGACTCATAGATTTTTTTTCAGCATGGCATAATAGTCTATTTTTATAAACTGGTACACAACTCAGTAAAATATTTCATCATATCTTAATGTTCAGTGTCTTTTACTTCTCTGTTTTTCTGACAAGAGGTGTCCAGGGAGATGTCCCCAGCTAGTACCATGAGCAGCTGAGGAGAGGGCATCTGAAATGACCCTATCCTATAGCCATACTGATGAATATCTTACATATCATCATAGAACCTTCATCTGGCGATGGATCGAGATAGAGACAGAGACCCAAATTGGAGCACCGGACTAAGCTCTTAAGACCCAAATGAGGAGCAGAAGGAGGGAGAACATGAGCAAGGAAGTCAGGTCCACGAGGGGTGCACCCACCCGCTGTGACAGTGGAACTGATCTATTGGGAGCTCATCAAGGCCAGCGGAACTGGGACTGAATAAGCATGGGATGAAACCGGACTCCCTGAAAGGTGGCGGACAATGAAAGCTGATGAGAAGCCAAGGACAATGGCACTAGGTTTCGATCCTAATACATGAACTGGCTGTGTGGGAGCCTAGCCTGTTTGGATGCTCACCTTCCTGGTCCTGGATAGAAGTGGGAGGTCCTTGGACTTCCCGCAGGGCAGGGAATCTGGACTGCTCACCATTCTCGAGAGGGAGGGGGAATGGAGTGGGGGGGAGGGGGAGGAGAGTGGGGGGAGAGGGAGATGTGTGGGAGGAGGGGGAGGGAAATGAGAAACGAGGAGGAGGCGGTAATTTTTCAAAAAAAAAAAAAGAACTGGAATCAAAGTTACAGTAGTTAAAGGCACATGTTTTCTTTATGAGACAATCATGCTTTACTACTGTAGTAAGTGATCTTGCTTTCACGTAGTGCATCAAATTTAACTGTGCTACTTTAAATTATCTTTGCAGTTTTACACATCTTAACACGACATCAAAAAAAGAGAAGAGAGTTCCTTGCTCGTGCTCCGTCTCCTTCTGCTCCTGATTTGGACCTTGAGATTTCTGTCCGGTGCTCCCGTGTGGGTCTCTGTCTCTGTCTCCTTTCATCGCCTGATGAAGGTTAATATTCCTGAGGATGCCCACGAGGGGTGCACCCACACACTAAGACAATGGGGATGTTCTATTGGGATCTCACCAAGGCCAGCTGGCCTAGGTCTGAAAAAGCATGGGATAAATCCAGACTAGCTGAACATAGCGGACAATGAGGAATACTGAGAACTCAAGAACAATTGCAGTGGGTTTTTGATCCTACTGCACGTACTGGCTTTGTGGGAGCCTAGGCAGTTTGAATGCTCACCTTAGGAGACCTGGATAGAGGTGGGCAGTCCTTGGGCTTCCCACAGGTCAGGGAACCCTGATTGCTCTTCGAGCAGATGAGGGGGGGGGGGACTTGATCGGGGGAGGGGGAGGGAAATGGGAAGCGGTTGTGGGGACGAGGCAGAAATTCTTAATAAATAAATAAATTAAAATAAAAAATAAAAAAAAAATAGTTGTTTAGTAAAAAAAAAAAAAAAAAAAAAAAAAAAAGAGAAGAGAAAACTCAGTGAAGTGGAGAGCATAAGAAGCAAAGAATTATTCTAAATACAGAAGTAGATGAACCACATCCAAGACTTCATAGTCTTAGAAGAGGAAGGTCTTCAGAGAGAAGGATTACCCATGTATCTTTGTGAAGACTCAAATAGTTCAAAAGGACAGAATTCCAGCCCACTTTTTTTGTCACTACTACCTTTCATGATCTTCAATCTGATTCAACTGTAAGGGAAGCAAGCTGGAAAATGGCAACATTGAGTAGCACCCTTTCCCCAACATGGACCTTCGAATGCTAACTTCACTTTCCCACCCATCACAGTTCCTGTCTGGGAATCCCTAAGAATAAAGGAACTCTTTTCTGCTAAAAGTGGAAGAAATGAAAAGAAGAAAGAGTGTCCATGGCTACATAAATCATCCTGGTGAAACCATCTCTGGAATGTTTTTCTTTTTCTCACAGTTTCCTCGCCCTAATACTTTTATATGATAGTTTCCCCCATCATGTTGTGTAGTATCTGCTGAGATTTGATACCATCTAGAAGAAGGCTTAACAATGTGAACATATAGCTTTTGTTTCCCTAGTGGAAACCCGTTTCCTAAAATGACTTCATTCCTAGCTAGGGAAAATAGAAGCAAGAAATGTTTGTTTTCTTCCTATTTGTTTTTGTTTTCCCTATCACTTATTTCTTAGCAAAGTTAATTTAATTTAATTTAACAATAAGAAACTGAAAACAACCAAGATCTTATTTTACTTAAGAATGGTTTTAAAAATGTGGCATATTAATACAGTGATGTATCAATCAGCTGTCAGAAAAAAATGACATCATGAAATTTGTCGGCAAATGGATGGAACTAGAAAAAGTCATCTGAGTGAGGAAAAACAGATAGAGAATGACAAACATGATATATACTCACTTATGAGTGTATATTAGCTGTTAAATAAGAAAATTCACAGTGCAACCCACAGACCCAAAGAGGCTAAGTAGCAAAGAGGGTTCTCTCTTATTAGACCTACCTAATAATGGAGTAATAAAATAAATTTTGCGGGTGGAATGGGTACAGGTAGTGAAGGGAATAGGTATGTGAGGGAGGGAGGGAAGGAGGGAGAGTAAGATTACAGAGAGAGACAATTAAAATAGAGAACAATTTGGGACAATGTGAAAACCAAATACAGTGAAAACTTCCTGGATTCTATGAGGGTGATGTTATCAAGGACTTCTAGTGAAAGAAGATACAGAGGTTGATTAGTCATTTTTTATAAGCAGTCAAGGCTCCCTATGATAGTACTGAAACTCAAAGACAACTCCAAACTTTTCACCCACACCTGTCCCATCTGTAATGGGGAAATGGTGGTGGTTCATAACTTATAAGAGTATCCAACAAATTAGTAGTCTAAGTTAAAACCAAAGCCATGAGAAGAAACCCATGCCTGGATGACCAGGAACCAGAAGCTGGGTGGTTCAGAGATAGAACCAAAGAAGAGTGATCGAAATAACAACAAAATAAATAATAATAATAATAATAATAATAATAAATGTAATTATAATAAAAAATAATTAACAATAATAGCTAATGTTATATATAAAATTATAAATATTATTATTATTAAGTCAATAATATTACTCCTAATGGTATTATGATATTCTGATAGATAAGTGCCTAGTTCAGTCAACATCAAAGAGGTTTCCTCTGGAAGCTGGTGAAAACAGACACAGAAACCTACACCCAAACATTAGGCAGTGTTAAGGGAACCCTGGGGTAGAGGGGGAGAAAGGATTATAAGAGCCAGAGATATCAAGCCAAGAGAATACCACCCATCTAATCAAAACAAGTAGACACAGAGACTTCACTGCCAATGTCAGAGGATGCATGGGTTTGCACTAGGTTCTATGAATATGTTATGACCATGTAGCTTTGTGTTCTTTTGAGACTCCTAACAGTGGAAGTGTGGGTGTCTTTGACGTTTTTGACTGCCCTAAAGATCCTTTTCTTCCTCCTGGTTTGCCTAGTACAGCCGTGATATGTTTGTGTCTAGTCTTATTACATCTTGTTATGCCATGATATTTTTTTTTTGGTGTTGTTGTTAAGATCCCTGAGAATCTTGCTCTTTTTAAAAAGAAATGGATTTGGTGTGTGGGGGGGGAGGTTCAGGGTAATTGAGAGAAGGGAATGGAGGGAAATCTGTGGTTGGGTTGTAGTATTGAGGGAATAATAAAGAAAAAAAATAAAACTATTCCTTTGCAATACAAAAAAAAAAGAATAAAAAAATTCCTTCATTTTTACAGTCATCATCAAATCCAATATTGCTCTTCTTCTGATCTTACATGTGTGGAAACAAGTGTCCTGACCTTTTATGACCTCTTGCATTATTCATATATGAATATAATTTTAAGGAAACTTCCAAGTTTCATCTTCTGGTAATGTATTACTAGCACAGTACTAAAAAATAAATCAATGTGTTTGCAATATCTAAATTCCTATTATGTATGATTTCCTACTTTACTGGAGGATCAAAATGAAACATCAAGAAATAATAGTTCTTGATATAAGCAATAAAATCCCACAACTGGTGTTTGCTCAGTTCTGGAAGAGAATGTTCTTCCTTAGAAGTTCCAGAAGCTAATATATGTCCAATGGAAATGTGTAGCATATTTGTCATTGAGCAAAAGACTAAATTAGTTATTGTAGAGAGGTTCAAGAAAATTATATTAAGGAGCAAGTAGCTGTTCCAAATTTACCATGCAACAAACACTACCTGAACCTTTTCAAGACTTTGCTCCAAAGATTTTTAGACTAGGACATTCTGAAAAGATACGTATTATTAAAATTGTGAAACAATAAAAAACAACCATATAAATATCAGTTAATAATAAAATTCCTCTTATTTTCAAGTTTTAAAACACCGATTTAAAGTTGTTCAGCCATGGAGAAATGTGTTATGCATATCAGGAAAATATCATGACTCGGGGCTAGTTAACTCAACTATTCAGTGTTGAGAACAGACACCTAGGTCCCTTCAGTTTATCATCCCCACTATTCAATGTATAATTTAGATATATCCAGACATCTGTAAAACTTGAAAGTGCTTAATAAGAGTAGATAATAAAATACATTAATGCCTATTTTCATATTTAGTCATTCTCATTGTGGCTACATTGAAGAATAACTATGCCTTTAGAAAATTTACATCAAGTGAAAATCAAATCATTATGGCCTGACAATTATGCAAAATTTATAGTTTGAGACTTAAATCTCATGCAGAAAGTATTAACTAATAAGAACTTTGGGACATAAATAAGTCATAAATACAAAGCTTTCATAAGCAGAATACTCTTCTGACTTCTTCCTTTTTTTCATTCTATCATCATCATCAAAATCACTGAGTGCTTAGGAACCCATCACAATGCATCAAACATACCAAACAATGCTTTGTCACCTAAGTACATTCCCAGACCTGGGATTAGTGATCCTTTGAAACAAGTTAAAAAAAAATGCCTCTTCTATTATGTGAAGACTCATAGAAGGCTCTGTCTATGAGGCATAGTTCCTGATCACACATCAAATATCCTGGCATCTTAATCTTGAAATTTCTAACCTCTAAAATTTTTAGAAGCAAAATTCTGTTTCTTACGTCATATCCAATCTAAAGAACTCTGGTTTAGCATCACCAAAGACTTAAGAATAGAGTTACAATGCATAAACTTGGTGACTGTACCTCAAATATTTCAGGAAAAAATATTGTGTGTGTATATGTATTACATAAGGGTTTGAGACAGGGTTTCTCTGTAGTTTTGGAGCCTGTCTTGAATTCAAAGAGATCTGTCTGATTCTGTCTCCCTAGGATTAAATCCTTGGGATTAAAGGTGTGCATTACGACTGTCAGGCTTATTTTGTATATTTTTACGTCTTTTCTACATATTCAATATTATTATAAAAACAAAGATTATATGTAAGTGGAGACTGAACTTTCATTTCTTGAGAGGGGAATCCGACATCTATTACATTCATGTATTTAGGAATATATATAATGTAAGTTTTATATAAAAACAATTAATGGGAAAAAAGGTCATGAATTTGAAAGAGCAATGAAGAATATATGAGAACATTTGGAGAGAGGAATTGGAAGGGGAAATATACCATAACCTCAAAAATAGAATAAACAACTTAAACACATGTATTACAAAATTTTTTAAAGGGATTTTACTTTATTTCCCAGTAGTATACTCAAAGGGATGTGTGGAAAATTAAGTCATAGTGACTAATTTCTCTCAAATTAAAAAATCATGGCAAAATAACCTTTCATAAAAAGGGTACTAAATACTATAATTTCCCCATCAATGGCAATATTCCTAGCATATGGATTGAGATTACTTTAATGAAGAAAGTGTTTTATAAGTCATGTCACCATGTGAAATTCATCTTAATACTGAAATATTCACCAAAAATGAATTGGTTTTAGTTTTGCTTTGTTAATTGAAAATAGATTCTTCTTTCATACAATACATTTCAACCACAGTTTCCACGCCTCCCACTCCTCCCAGCTCCCCCACTCCCCTCACCTCTAAGTCTACTTCCCTTCTTTCAGAAAAGAGCAAACCTCCAAGCTACAATAACCAAACATGACAAAACAAAATATAAGGTAACACAAAAGCTCTCGTATCCAAGCTGGTAAGGTAACCCAATAGTAGGAAAAGAATCCCAAGAGCAGGCAAAGGAGTCAAAGATAGACCCACTCTCACAGTTATAAGTCCCAAAAGAACACCAAGAGGCACAACATATATGCAGAGGACCTAATGCAGACCCACGCAGGCCCTGTGTTTTCCAGTTCAATCTCTATGAGCCCTTGTGAGCTCTGATTAGTTGATTGAGTGGCCATGTTCTCTTGGTGTCCTACAATCTTTCTTCCCCCTCTTTCCCAGAATTCTCTGATCTCTCAGGGGAGGGACCTGATGGAGACCTCTAATTTAGAGTTTCTTTCTGCATAGTATCTGTCAGTGGGCTCCGCATCCCCTCTCACCTGCTGTCACAGCAGCTACTTTGGATGATAACTAGACAAAAGTGATTACTATTCTATGAGAATAGTAGAATATCATTAGAAATCTTTTCATTAATTTTTTTCTTAAACCAGTCATGTTTTGTTCTATATGTTTGGTCTCTGGGCTACCCAATCTCCAGTTCCTGGCCCTCCAAGCAGTGCTGAGCATAGGCTTCATCTCATGGAGTGGGTCTCGTGTTAAATCAGACATTGTTTGACCACTCTGTGCCGTAGTTGTCCCCGCACATCTTACAAGCAGGACAAACTGTGGGTCAAGGGTTTTGTGATTGGATTAGTGCCATGTTTCTCTTTCAGTAGCCTGCAGAGTGTCTGCACCTTAAGGGGAAAAGGCTCCGAGCATAGACCATCTAAACCTCCTCTCCGTGGTCAATAAACTGTGTGGATGTTGTCCTAGACAGTGGGCCCCCACTGTCAGTTTTTGAGGGCAGCTCTCTACCCTAGCATGTGCCACAGGAGACCCCTCTCTACCTCTCCTAACAAGTCAACCAAATTCAATCCACGACTGGAAGCCTTGCCTGGCTAGAAGGGATGGCCAGTTGAGACACCAGGAGTGCAAATCCCCCTTTACTAGGAGTCCGCACTAGGATCTCTCTCACAATTACCAGGAAGTTTCCACTGCATTAGGTTTTCACACCACCTCCAAGATGCCCCCAGTTCGAGTCATCTCTCACTGCACTATCTCTCTTCATCTCATCCAGCCCCACAACCTGATCAATCTTACTTCTGTCCTCATTAGTCCCAGTACACCCAAAAAGTATAATCTAATTCCCTTCCCAGTGAGATCTATAAGATCCCCAGAGTCCTCCTCTTTACCTAACCTCTCTGGGTCAATCGATTGTATCTGGCTATCATCTACTTAACAGTTAATATACGCTTATAAGTGATAATATCATGTTTATCTTTCTGGGTCTGAGTTACCTCACTTAGAATAATTTTTTTCCTAGTTCCAATGATTTGCCTGTAAATTCTATGATGTCATAGTTTTTTGTTGTTCTTTTTTTTTTTTTTTGATTTTTTAACTTTCGAGTAATAGTCTATTGTGCCCAGACTAAAATGCCCAGGAATTTTATAGCTGGGTCTTGAAGTAGATTTATTCCCAGTTGTCTGAGGAATTGTTGTATTGATTTCCACAGTTGCTGTAAAAATCTACACTCCCATCAGCATTGAAAGGGTGTACTGCTTGCTCCATAACATTGAAAGCATGAGTTGCCATTTGTTTCATTGATCTTAGCCATTTTGACACGTGTAAAATGGAATCTCAAAGTAGTTTTAATTTTCATTTCTTTTATGGCTAAGGGTGTTGAGCACTTCTTTACGTATTTCTCAGTCATTTGAGATTCTTCTACTGAGAATTCTTGATTCAGATTTGCACCCCACTCCTTAACTGGACGATTTATTTTTGGTATTTAATTTCTTGAGTTCCTTATATATTTTGGATATTAGTCTTCTACTGGATGTGGAATTGGTAAACAAAGATGATCTTTTTCTATTCTGTAAGTTGCAGACATTTGTTGTTGCTTGCTTAATTATTGTTTCCTTTTCAAAAACAGATTTAATTAAGTAGTGGTTTATACACATTATTTATTGAATACATACAATCCAGATATTTTATTATGTTTGTAATTGGACACCAGAGCCAACCAATTCAGTTATTCCAACAAAATCACACAGAATTATTTTCTCTCTTATTGAAAACTGATTTTCTTGTACAATTTCTCCTGATTTAAGTTTTCCCTGTTTCTACTCCTCCCCATTTCCCCTACCATCTGTATCTACTCACTCTGTCTCTCATAGAAAAAACATTCTTCTAAGAAATAAAAATAAAATGTAACAAAACAAAATATTTCAAGATAAAACAGAACCATCACATTGAAGTTGGTCATGGCAAGCCAACAGAATGAACTGCAAGTCCATATGAGCTTTATTGAGTCGATTTAAAGAGCCTTGTTCTTCTGGTGTTTTCCATTCTCCACACCCCCTGGCTCATACTCTTCTGCAAGGTTATGTGAGCTCTGAGGGAGGGGACTTAATAAATACATCCTATTTAGAGCTCAGTTACAATCTTCTTCTTCTTCTTCTTCTTCTTCTTCTTCTTCTTCTTCTTCTTCCTCCTCCTCCTCCTCCTCCTCCTCCTTCTTCTTCCTCTCTCTCTCTCTCTCTCTCTCTCTCTCTCTCTCTCTCTCTCTCTCTCTCTCTGTGTGTGTTCCCATCTGATGCATTAGGAAGCTTCTTTGATGATGGTTGAACAGGGCTCTGACCTGTGAATATAGCAGAATATCGTTAGTAGTAATTTTATCACTACGTTTTTTTTCTTAGCTAGAGAGTATTTGGATTTACCCTAGGTATCCTGGATACATATTTTCTGTTGTTTTTTTTTTTTTAATCTACCAATCTGTGTCAAGTATCTATTCCATCCTTAAGTCTGACTTAAGTCAAACCAGATGCTCGGTGGTTACTCCCACAAGCTTTGAGCCAAAATTACCATAGCATATCTTGCAGGCACAACAGATTTAGGTCAAACGATTTGTTGCTGGGTTGGAGTTTTAGTTGCTTTCATTGTATCACAAGAAAAAAATTGCTAAAATAAGATATATTAATACCCAGAACCAGAAATAACAGAAAACTGGTTGTATTCAAGAAATATTAAAGATTTCAGAATTGATAAGAAATTTTGAGTGTGATATTAGTAGTTTCTGGACTGGGAAAGCCTAGTGATTTGAGAAAATCTTTATTTTATAAGAACATCAAAAATAAAGACAGGTTTGTGTGTGTAGATAATAGCTTACAGTCTGGATAAATTTACTGTTTCCTGTTTACAGTACATCTAAATATTTACATCCAAAATCTCACCAAATACATAGCAGTAAAGAACTTTGATATATCAGTAAAATACTCAAATTTTTTGAGGACAGATATAAAATGAGAAAAAGCTTTCTTAGTTATTAACCAAATGTTTTCAATTTGTGATGTAAACTTGGAACACAATTTGTTGAACAATAATGGCAGATGCAGGGATGTGATGCAATAATAGGACAAAGAAGTTGGAAAACAAGTTAAGAGATGGGTTAGTAAGTCAGTATACCAAATCTGGCCCCTTCCCTTATTGTTACTATTGGGTCTGAGTAAATTCCATAGAATATAGTTCCTCTAGGAGTTCTACATGCTAGAGTGACCACAGATGTTCACAATGAGCAGGAATATCAAGGAAACCAGAAGTAAGCTCAAACTCTTTGACTCTCTTATTTGTACTAATATGCTTCATATTTTCTTCCATAAGAGCAGAGATGGAAAGAGACTATATTTTCTGAATTGAAGTATTTCCTTGGGTACTTATGTCCCTCACATCTAAGTGTCTCAAAAATATCAAAAGATCTTTACATTGGTTGATTAATCACACACATAAATTCAGTTTCGTATCCCTACATAGCTATCCTGAGTCAGAGCTGTTAGTTCTCCACTGAAAAGCAGCATCTTAGGTGCAGGATCAGTTTGTGGGTTTGCCCTTTTTGAACAGCTGCCTAGCAAGGGCAGTGAAAGAGGAAATGTCTAGAGATGCAGTGGAATCTTTCTGGGGAGCCTCATTCTTTCATATCAAACTTGGAAGCAACAAGACTGTACTTTTTCTTTACTTTCACAGTAAAAATATGTTCTGATACAGAAAAGGTTATAGTAAGAAAATTTGAACATAAAGTAAGAAAACTTTTTCTTTTATACCACTGTTGATACTGGTGTAACCTTACAAAAGTCACTTTTTACTCTCACGTTCTGTTGCAAATTTAAAGCAGGGATAATTCTTTGAACTTTTCGTTAGATACTGGAGCTTTCATTAAATATTCAAAATACTTTTCAAATATAGAGTGGTAAGAAATGTGAGGCATATAAACTCTGTCAACAAATTAAGATTTTTACCAAAATTGACATTTCTGTATATACTTCATTTTAAATTAAGCATGACTTATTCGACTCTAAAGGGCATATTTTATACCCCCTTAACAAAATACAGTGAAGGAAATACAAAACTCTCCTTCAGATTTCGTATTCAGTTTAGAAGCACATTCTACAAAAGAACGTCTATTCTACACTCCCAAAAAGAATGCCGGGAGGATGACTAAAGCAGTCATTCTGATCCCGTCTTCTATATCAACAACAAGAGAAATAAACCTTTGCTCCTCCAACTACTTTTGAAGACAGCGGAGCAGCTGGGACCACAGATCATCTTTTATCACCTTGGAGTGTGACAGTATTATTCAGGAGAAATAAAATTGACTTTATAACTTTGGAAACATCTATCTACAAAGAAAAGAACTAAAATGAAAAACTGTAAATTACAGTTCTCTGCATAAAGAAGGCAGATTAGCTATCTTGTTCTCTCCTTTCACAGTCTCCTTTTTGCTTCCAGGAAGCAACATTGTGATTTTTTTTTTTTTTTTAGAAAAAGTAACAACTAATGCTAACTGACACCTGACAGTGAGGGATATATGATGCTATATTTACACTATCCTCCATTTCAATAGAAATATAAAAACCAATATAAATACAATATTCGTGTGTGTGTGTGTGTGTGTGTGTGTGTAAAGAAAGTAAAAGAGCTCATGGGATAAAAGTATATTAGAATCTGATAAATTTTAACTTTACTAATTCATTAATATGTTTAACACTCATAATTCAATTTTAAGTGATTAAATCTGACTCAAACTGTGGTCTACTATAGTTTGCATGGAAATGATGTTTACGGGGAAGATTATTTAGGAACATGTATATACATATGCATGTAACAAGAATTTTAAAAAATAGAGGCTGTGGATTTGAAAGAGAGCAAGGAGGGTTATAGGGAAGAATTTGTAAAAAACATTATAATGTCAAAAATAAAAAACAATTAAAAAATTTGACATTCTAATCCATATATTTTGAGTATGCCAATAATAAGCCATTAAACCTTAACAGGAGAATTTAAGCTCCCCTGGAAAGCATATCAGAAGCTTTAGTTTCAAGTGTCAAGAGTTGAATTTACAACCATTTGCAACCATATATACGATTACAGAAAGAACATCCCTCTTTAATTTTGACTGTCCTCGCTCCAAAAATTAACTGACGTATATTAGAAAAAAATCTAAGTTAATAGGCTCAAATAATTTAATACTGCCCTCTAGAGGCATTATAATAATATTAATTTTGTGCATTATACTCAGGTTTAAATTTTATCTTACTAAACTTAAAATTTCAACTTTTTGAAGATCTATAAAAGGGTTGCAAACTATTTTCTGAAAGTTACAACAGTTTCAATTTTTATGGGGATGTTTTAGGTGTGTTAAGAAATTAGATAAAATTCATGTGGATTAAGGTTTCCTATAAAATGAATCTTGTAAAAAATTCTAAACCATCTGCTAAGTAGCAATTTGTACACCAGAGGCTCTTGGTTGGTAGATTTTCTGTGAAACTGTAAGTCACATGTAGGGCAGTTATCAGTTTCAACAAACTTTCTCACCTCCCACCCAATAACAACTGAGGTTAAACAAAAGATTTAGACAAAGAGAAACCATTCTTATTACCACCTAAAGAAAGAGTAATGTTGAAAACTAAAAATATTCTCTTAAGCATCAACAAGAAACAAATTGCTTAACATACATGCAAGTGAGGAGAAATGAGTACTGTTTTTTATACTTGAATATTTAAAGACTTGTATGGATAAATAGATATAAGTACCAATTGTGAAACATTTGCAAAAGAACAGAGCACTTAAATATTTGGGAGTTTGTAAAAACTTACACCTGTCAGAATAGCTAAAATCAAAAACACCAATGATAGCCTATGCTGGAGAGGATGTGGAGTAATAGGAACACTCACCCATTGCTAGTGGGAATGCAAACTTGTGCAACCATTTTGGAAATCAGTGTGGTGGTTTCTCAGGAAATTGGGAATCAACCTACTTTAGGATCCAGCAATACCACTCTTGAGAATATACCCAAGAGATGCCCAATCACACTATAAAAGCATTTGTTCAACTATGTTCATAGCAGCATTATTTGTAATAGACAGAACCTGGAAACAACCTAGATGCCCCTCAACGGAAGAATGGATAAAGTGTGGAATATATACACATTAGAGTACTACTCAGTGGTAAAAAATAATGACATTTTGAATTTTGCATGCAAATGGATGGAAATAGAAAACACTATTCTGAGTGCGATAACGCAGACCCAAAAAAATGAATATGGTATGTACTCACTCATTAGTGGGCTCTACCCATAAACAAAAGACATTAAGCCTAGAGAAGCCAAATAACAAGGTAAACTCAAAGAAAAACATATAGTTATCCTCCTGGAAATTGGAAGCAAACAAGATTGTCAGCCAAAAGTTGGGAGCATGGGGGTGGAGGCAGGGGTGGTGTGGAGTTGGGGAAAGGGGAGACAGAGAGAGAAGGGAGAAAGGAAAGACTGGAGAGAGCTTGAGGGAGTAGGAGGGTGGAGATGGAGGAAGGGCAGATATATCTATATTAAGGTATCCATTTTAAAGTTGGCAAGAGACCTGGCTGTAGAGGGGATCCCAGGTGTCCAGAGGGATGTCCCCAGCTAAGTACTTGGGCAGCAGAGCAGAAGGTGCCTGAACTGGTCTTGCCCCACTATCATACTGATGATTATCTCGAATATCACCTAGAATCTTCGTCTGGCAACAGATAGAGATAGAGACAGAGACCCTCAACAGAGCAATGGACTGAACTCCCAAGGTCCAGTTGAAGAGCAGAAGGAGGGAGGAGACGAGCAAGGAAGTCTGGACTGCGAGGGGTTGGTCCACCCACTGAGACAGTGTGCCTGTTCTAATGGGAGCTCATCAAATCCAGCTAGACTGGGACTGAATGAGCAAGCCATCAAACTGGACTCTCTGAATGTGGCTGACAATGGGGGCTGACTGAGAAGCCATTATAAAAGGCCCTGGGACTTGTTTCTACTGCATGTACTGGCTTTTTGGGGTTCTATTCTATTTGGATGCATAGCTTCCTAGGCCTGGATGTAGGGGGAGGGCCTTGGACTTCCCACAGGGCAGGGTTCTCTGCCCTCTCTTAAGGAGGGAGGAGGGGGAGTGGGGGAGCAGGAGAGGAATGGGAGGAGGGGAGGAAGTGTAAATTTTTGTGTGGAAAAAAATAAAATATATTCTCTTTTGTGCAAAAGAAGAAAAGTTTCTAGAGCATGAACTATAGATATGGAGAACTCAGTAGAAGTCTAAGCACTGGCTTCACAGAGGTCATCAGAAAACATGTGATCAACCACGTGGTGATTGAAGGGATGGCTCTAGGCTTCTTTCCTAAAAGGAAAATCAACATATCTTATGTCTGATCCTGAAATAAAAAAACTTTATAAAATATTCGTTTTTTTCCTGGAAATATTGCATAATGTCTGTTGTTTTTTCTTAATGGTACCTAAATTATTTTACAAAATGCATCCTTGATTACTTTTTATAAGATAGTTTTTGAAGTAGTTCTGTTGTTATATAATGGTTGTTATTTATAGAAAGTAACATTACTAAAATTATTACACTACCTAGCAATTGTAAAACAAATGACTCCATAATCATCTCTAACATAAATCACTTCAGTTGTTTCTCTAGCTCGCTCTCCAATAGTGACACTTTCATAACTTGGACACCTGGAACTGTATTGCACCAAAAAACCAATAAATGTACACAAATTAATTATGATTTTGAAACAAATGTCCATACTAAATTTTGTCAAATTCAAGAAATTTAAGACAAATGTAAGTTTATCTATATTTTAAAAATTTATTCCTAGTTATATAGAGGTTACATATAAAACAGAGGTTACATATATACTTTTTTACAATTTCCCCTACATCCTTTCATCTCAGTCCCTCCTCCAACTTTCCCATGTCCAATCATACATGCCCCCAACACTGCTTCCTTTCAGAAGAGTGCAGGTCTCCCATGTTTATGAGCCAGGCATGGGATATCAAGTTGCAACAAGATTCCTTTCCCACTCTCCTTATAGGAGTTAGTTGCAGGATAGGCTCAAAAGCTACAGAAAACCCTGTCTGGAAAAAACGAGTACCAAGATCAGGCACCAAAGTCTGAGACAGCCTCCTCCCTCTGTAAAGAGTCCCTCAATAAGACGAAGATACACAACTATAACTATGTGCAGGGTGCCCAGTTCAGTCCCATGCAAGTTTAGTATTAGTGAGCCAGTCTCATGAATCCAGGTCAGTTGACTATGTGTGATTTCCCATGGTGTCTTTGGCCCCTCTGACTCCCATAATTTTTTCTACCCTTATTCCATAGGATTTCCTGGGGTTCACCTACTATTTGTCTGTGGATATCTATATCTGTTTCCATCGGTTGCCAGGTAAAGTCTCTCTGATGACAATTGGGCTAGGCAATTATCTATGATTATAGCCGAGTATTAGGAATCATTTTATATAAAATACAATTCTAATCATTTCCAAAAATGAAATTAAATAATTTGTCTAGTGAAAGCTAATAAATTGTCTTAATAACTATGAGAATTTCATAGGAAAATGGAGATTTTCATAAAGAAATGTTGTAAATTTTGGCTTAAATGTTTAATTTTATAGGACAGCATCAGGAAATACAAAATGGTCATTCAGAGTTTATAATTTAATTTCATGCATATGTTCTCTTTCCATCCTTGTTGGATTGCCCTAGTTAACTAGTCTAAAAGTGAAATTAATACTGGAGCAGATATGAAAGAAAATGATTTGTGGAAATTGAACTTCACCATAACTGTTACATTATTTTCTTTGTTATTTACAGAGACAAAGTGATAAGAATTGCAAGTAATCCAAAAGCAAACTGAACATCACAAAAATGTTTTCAAATTCGTTCAATTAATGTTGAAATTTAGTAGATAAAAAGTAAAATAAAATCAAACTGGATAATATTTGCTAATTCTCTAAAAGTATAATGAAGTGATGACTTCAACTAGTAGAAATTTGAGTTGAAAATGAACTGAGGTATGAGAATAATCTTACATGTTGTTATACACAGAAAATTGACTGTATGATGTGAGAAAACTCAGAAAAAAACATTTGTGTACCTAAACTCCACTCAAATATTCTCACACAATTCATAATTTGTTAAATAAATAATAACTTCTTTTCAAATAGTGTATGCTTCTCCAAACAGTTCTCAAAGTCACATAATAAAATTATTTTAGCCTTAAGACACTCAAAGCAGTTTTGTTCCTTGATTAAAACAATGTATTTTACAATTCAGCCAAGAAATAAATTATCTGAAGGTTAAACTATTTTGACTTACAAGTACAGAAGAAAATAAGGCAGAAACATTATAGAACCATGATTGGGGATAGACTAATTAGTGTTGATATAAGTCTTTGAAATTCTCATTAGATCAGCTATTAATAGAAAGTCTGTTATGATGACATTTTAGATTTAGATAATATTAGAAGTAAGCACGAAGACAAGACATTCATTCCAGAGTGAGGTCAAAGTTATACATGTAGTATATTAATGATGCTATTATTTTTGCAGAAAATAGAAGAAATGGAAGTTTGTTTATTTTTGGACACTTTGTTCCATGGACTCAATTTATTTAAAACCTAGCATTATCTTAAGATCTTAATTTTGATTTACAATATGTTCTGATTTTTAATAATGAAAAGTGCTCAATTAACTTAATAAATTATGTCATTTTGGAAGGTATTTTCTGCCTTGGTAAGTTTGAAAAAGTATATTTATAAATCTTTGATAATGAACGGTAACTTACTATATGTGCCAAGTATATGTCTGGTGCCTGAAACATCTGAAATCCCAGTCAATAAATAGTTAATATTCTCATACCTCTTGTGTATTTTATTTCTTAATGTCTATCCACTTTAAGGTGCTTAGGAATTGGAGCAGTGGTTAGGAAAGCAGACACATGCACAAAACAGGCACAACAAACATAAAAGAAAGTAAATAAATATTAAGAAAAATAAATACTGCCTTCTTTCACTAACCCCATAGTCTCACTAATGGCTTTAAGTTTATGCTTTCTCAACTATTGCATTTATCTCCTAAAATTCTGAGTCTAGATTTTTCTCTGGTAATCTATTCTCCAAACTTTCCAAATGAACACTAGCACTGTCATTACAAAGAACTGTAAAAGTTTTGTTCTCAAAGATGTACACAAGAAATGTGCATTTTATGCACACACACGAGCAGTTTATATGTGCAAATATAAACTTATGACAGTTGTGAAACATGGACAAGACTGGTCAATACTCAAAGCAGACAAAATTCCCAGTATGGAGAGGAGAGAAGGTTGGCACAAAGGGCACCCCTTCCTGAAGAGCAATGAGCAGTTTTTATGTGGGAAAAAATTAGCTTATTTAAGACTGGTTCTTTATGTGTAGACCATAAATACAGGAATGTATGGACAATGCACAAAAGACTTGCTGGCTTTTAAAAAAGAAGAGGAGGGAGAGGAAAATACATAGTTGGATGGAGTAGATCTGGGAGGAGTTGGGGTGAAAAAAGATCAAAATATATTATGTAAAATTCTCAAATAATTAATAAAAATTGCAAAATCCAAATCAAACCAAACAAAACACACACATACACACTCATGCACACACACACACACACACACACACACACCACACAATCTTCAGAACACCTAATAAGCAGTGTTCTAGTCTTAAAGGTTTCTGAGGGAGAAAGATGCTCTACACAATAAAGGAAATGCTTGATTAATATGTGACATTTTTGTTATATGACAGAAGGAGTGGAACAACACACTACGCTACAAAACCAGGGACACAAAGGGGATTGACAGGGACCTGGAGATTGGTTAACAGGTAACCACAATCAAGTTTCTCTGCGCCTGGGTGAATCGGGCACTGGATACTGTTCCCTCCCTGATCACAGCAGCAGCTCATGCAGAGTCTGGCATCTAGCAGAGTCTGTTTTGAGCATGTATACATGCATATAATGTACTAACATTGCATTTGAAATACATTTTAAGATAAACAATTCAGCCGGGCGGTGGTGGCACAGGTCTTTAATCCCAGCACTCAGGAGGCAGAGGCAGGCGTATCTCTGGGAGTTCGAGGCCAGCCTGGTCTAGAAGAGCTAGTTCCAGGACAGGAACCAAAAGCTATGGAGAAACCCTATCTCGAAAATCCAAAAAAAAAAAAAAAAAAAAAAAGATAAACAATTCATTATTTTAAAATTAGAGAACTGAAAATTGGACAATTAAAAAGTGGTATTCACCTGTGTTATTTTTGTACTGGTTCTATGCTTTGAGTTGTTAAATAGTTTCCTTTGCTTTGTGGATAATCATAAGTATGATCATTAGGTCTTTATGACATGAATTCTGACTTTGTCATTTGTGTACACACCACTCTTTCAAGAATCCAGTGTTCCAAATATTTCAATCATCCATAGTTGGCTTATATTTATCAAATCTCCACATTTGAAAATGCTATTAGTCAGTCCTGGGTAGTCATCTTTTTAACTTCATTTCTGGTTAACATTTTGATGTTCCAGATATAAGTAAGATATGAAGTTTATTTTTCTTTTTTTACTTTTTTCTTTTTCTTTTTATTATTTTTTTTAATTTTTTAATTTTTTTTATTTTTCTATTCAAAAATTTACACTTCCTTCCCTCCTCTCTTTCCCTTCCCGCTCCCCACCTCATCCTCTTCCCTCCCCCTCCCTCCTTAAGAGAGAGCAGAGAACCCTGCCCTGTGGGAATTCCAAAGAGCAGAAGGAGGGAGAAGATGAGCAAAGAAGTCTGGACCACAAATGGTTGGTCCACCCACTGAGATAGTGTGCCTGTTCTAATGAGGTTTATTTTTTCTGTCTGTCTTATTGACCAACATGGTATCCTACAATTTTTATGATGTTTGGAGACAGCATGGTTTCTTTCTTTTTAATTCAATTTTTTTATTCATTCGTCTGTTATAAATTAAGTTTACTCCACAAGTTACCTGTTGTGAACAACACTGCAACCAACATAATAGAACATGCATTTCTTTGATGTATTCATTTTATGTCTTGTTATACGATGATTTTCTATCATTTGGATCCAATTAGGTAAAATGCATGGATCAAAAAAAAAGATATATTTGGTGAAATTACATATATTTTCACAACTATAATAATCATTACCTACAACAGTGAGCTGAGTTTATTTCTAATGGTATCCTCATCAATATTTGATATTTTTCAACTCTTTGATAATACCCATATTTGCAAGTATAGTAAGATATCAAATTGGGGTTTTGATTTTAATTATCAAAATGATAAGTAATGATGAATATTATTTCTTCATCTTATCTGCTCATATACCTGTGTTTGCCCAATTTAAATCTTAAATTATGTGTTTTTTTTCACTTTTGATTTGGTTGCCTAAGATATTTTTTGTATTAACTTCTTAGAAGACATATAATTTGAAAATATTTTCTTCAACCTGTAAAATTGCCATATCACTCAATTATTTTCTTTGTATAATAAAATGTGTATGTTTTTTCTTACTCTTACTGTTCTATTTTTGTTGGAATGTTCTATAGTTAATAATTTTACCAATCCTTGCCATGCTCAGATCTTATCATAGTGCTTGAACCAGAGTGAGGAATAAATCTATGTCATTTAATGATTTTAAAACCCTCTGTTTAATACATATTGCTTTCTAAACAATGTTAAGATCTAATATTACATACATCAGACATTAAGCAAGATTAGATACTTTTAATTTTATTCTATTAAACATTTTAAAAGACTATTGTTTATACCAGCTTGTGAAATTTATACCACTAATTATGGCTAGTAATAATTTGAAATATATGTTCCCGTCTATGTTAAAAATTCAGGGAATTGCTGTAGGAAATCATATAGCCAATAGCCTTTAAGTTAACCACCCACTGGGGCGTGGCCTCTTATACTATTTATGCCAATGTAAAGCATGCATCTGGCCTCTTTTCTGGCTGCGGGTTTCAGTTTCTGTTCTCCATTCCAGCAGAGGATTCTGATTTGTGAGTCTACTCCTAAATATATAACCATCTATTATTCTCAATTCTTAGCTAGTGTGGAATTTCTTTTAAGCGTCCTTCTTCAGGGAATAACCATCAAATAAAATTTTCCAAAATGATTCCAGTCTCTCCTTCAATTTTTTTATGTAACTTGTAGAGAATTTTATTTGAAACAACTCAATGTATGTAATTATTTTCTTTCCATTGTGTCATCACAAATTTTCTAGAACTTTTTTGACTTCTATAACAAGTCAAATGTATTGCCACAGCATGATATTTCAGAAAGGAAGAACTGTGGTAAGGAAAGACCACTTTTGTCTTTATGATAAACATTTAAGAGGATAGCAAGTCATAAATGAAATGGAAATGACCACTTTTGTATTTTATATTTGAAGATTATAAAGAGTGCTCAGCACATCACTTTGAGGCTGAAAACTTGCCCACCATGCCAAATCCCAAGCTTTCAACCCAAGCACTGATTTTTAAAGAAGTGATAATTCACAGCACATTTCAAAATTCGAGAGGAAAAGATTTTGAAGATACTTACCCCAAAATTGAGATAAATATTTGATGAGGTACATATGCTTACACTGATATAATCATTACACAATGTATACACATATCAAAATACCACACGGTAGCCCATTTATATGTGCATTTTGTGTATAGGTTATAAAATTCTTCATTTAATCCGTATAGATGAAACAGTAGAAAATACAAGGTCCCTTTTATCTAAAAGACTTTCATAATACATATTCATGGCAAAAGGTACATACTCAAATGCTGGAATACATACATATCTTTAAATATATTATATCTTTCAGTGTATATGCATATGTCTTTAAATATAAAGATACATGTAAAAATATTATAGACATAATTTCAAAATACTGATAAAAATACCTAGAATCTATGAAAAAGATGGTTAACCTAATGTTCAGCAGATATATGAAAAGGTAGTCATGTCATCAGTCACTAGACAAATACAATGCTATCCATCTACCAAAATATATAAAATGCAAAATATGTGATTAGAAATATTTGTTAGATAATGATAAGTGAAACCTTCATGTTGGCTTTGAAGCAAACCAAGCTGATGCAAATGTTTGGTCATGGTTAAAGAGTCAGCTGCATATACTGAACTTGCATAGAAGCACACTGAGGCAGAGGACAGCTGTTTTCATGCTCTGCATATTGGTTCAGTGGGCAGTCCAGATACTAGGTGATCCACAGGAACATAAAAGAGCTAAACAACAATAGGAAAGCCCTATCACCTTAAGTGACATCATGGTGCAATATTTTGCTCATAAGTTTGGAATGATGTTGCTGTAAATAAATCTTCTATATTCTGGTTAAGATTTAAAGACACCCACACACAAGATGGAACCTGTCTGAATTACTATTTTATTATTATGAAGAGAAATCATGGCCAAAACAACTTATAAAAGACGGAATTTAATTGGAAACTTGCTGAGAGTTTCAGAGTTTAATTCCATGACAGCAGTGGCAGGGAGCATGCCTGCAGGTATGAGGTACAATGCCAGAAAAGGCTATGAGAGATGACATCTTGTCCACAAGCAGGAGGCAGAGGGACACTGGGGCTGCCATGGCCTTTAGAAAATCAAAGGCTACCCCTGATGACATACCTCCTCCAACAGGTCCACAACCTTTTTCTTTATTCTTCTCTAATCCTTACCACAATTCCCTTCCTTCCATTCTTCCCAACTTCCCCTCACCTCCCTCTTCCCCCAGATTCAGTGTTCCGCCATTTTCCTTCAGAAAATAGGAGGCCTCCCAGGAATATCAAACTATACAGAATAACAAGACACAGCAATACTAGGTATAGATCCTCATATCATGGCAGACAATGTAACAAAGTAGAAGGAAAAGGGTCCCTTGAGCAAGCAAAACATTCAGAGACTTCCCCCACTCCCATTGTTAGGAGTCTCACAAAAACTCCGAGCTAAACAATCACCGTGTGTATCAGAGTGCCTGCATAAATGTATGCAGCTCAGTCCATTGCAGGCTCTGTGATTGTCTCTTCAGTCTCTGTGAGCCCCTAGGAGCACTGCTCAGTTGAATCTGTGGGTCTTGTTTTTCCCCAGTCATTTACTCCTTTGTCTCATAGAATTCTTCTTCTCCCTGTTCTGCATAGGTCTCTGAACTGTGTCTAATGCTTGGCTGTAGATCTCTGCATATGTTCCCATCAGCTGCTGGTAAAGACTCTCTGATGATGACTGAGCTAGGCAACAGTTGATAAGTGTAAAATAATAGTACCACTAGAAATCGTTTCATTGACTTTTATTGAGTTGTGTTTGATTCTTCCCTATGTTTGTGAGCTATCCAACTTCTGCTTCCTTCCTAAACAGTCTACCAACTTGGAATCAAGTATTCAAATATATGAACCTATGGGGACCATTCTCATCCAAACCACCACTTTCCACCCCTCTTCCCACTAGGCTTGTGGCCATATATAATGCAAAATGTATTCAGTAATACTTCAGAAGTCCCCATACTCTTTCACATTCTCAGCACCATCTAAAGGTCTAAAGCCCAGAGTCTCTTTTGAGATGCAAGGCAGTCTCTTAATATTAAGATCCTGCAAAATCAAAATCAAAAAGTAGCTCACGTATTTCCAACAACCAATGACACTAAATATGCATTATTATTCCAAAAGGGATGAAAGTAGACATAGTGAGGAAACACTGGACAGCACAAGACCTAAACTCAGCAAGTCAAGCTCCAAATCCTGTAGCTCCATGTCTGATATCAGAGGGTGATTCAGATTTCCCACGTCTTCCAACGTTGTTGACTGCAACACACTTCTCTATCTTGGCTGGATTCCATACCCTGCTACAGCTCTCCTTGGTAGAGATCCCATTACTCTGGTATCTCCAGTATATTGGGGTCTCCATGCAATCCAGGCTTCATTTTCACAGTTTCACACAATGGTCTCTTTGGACCTCCATGCTGGAATACTTGTGGCATATGCCTAGTCTTGGCACCTTTGCTTAACCTTGGAGAAATATTTCAAAAGTGCTCTACTCTTATAACCATCTTGGTAAAGACAGAATCATGTATAAAAGGCTTCCTGCTTCTCCTGTTTGGGCTGGAACCTGCCTGCCTTCTTGAACTACATTAACATTGGCTTGCGTAAGTTTTCGTTTTGAAAAGTCATAAGATTAGATGAGTGGTATCTCTCCCTAAGTTACCATCCGCTTTGCTCCATGTAGCTTCAGACCTTTGTTTAAATTCCTCATCTATTTGAGTGCAAGATTTGGCTCCAACACTAAATTTTTTAGTGCCTTCATCCCTCTCAAAATGTGCATTTTTTTACCTTTATTTTTTGCCTGTTTTGTTCTTTCTAATTCTAGATGTATGTATAAGCCACATCACTAATAACCATAGGGCAGGCTGTCTTGAAATGTCCTCCACCAATATCATGAATTCTAAATTCTACAATTTAGATTACCAGAGAATTTTATGAGAATCAGGAAAAGCAGACACATTCTTTGCCAAAATAGCACAAAAACTGCTTCTAGCTCGGTTACTTATTCTGTTCCACTCTAAAACCTTTTAAACTAGGTCTTCACCATCCATGTTCTTCTCAGTACTACTCTCTTCCATTTTACTAGAATGACCAGCTAAGCCCCACCTAGAGCATTTCACTACTTTCCTAATCCAAAGCCCATAGTGAACCCACAAGCCTCATTTCCAGGTATGTAAAAATACCCTACTCCCAGTGACAACTTCTGTCTTAGTTACTGTTTGATTGATGAGAAGAGACACAATAACCATGTGTCTTTAACAAGGACAAATTTCCTAATTCTTCTCAAACAACTGTAAGCTAAACATTCAAATATATGAGCCAATGAGGACATGCTCATTCAAAACTCTGCAGAACCCATACTTGGTACAATTGAATGGGAAAAACAAAAATCTATTGCTGTCTAGGCTGTAGGTCCTAATGGAAAATTTAGTACTATTATTTTGCTAAATGAACACAGTAGTAAATTGCTCCCTAAGTTCTTATCGTTATACCCAGAGATTAATACATTTCTTAACCATAATCAGAAAAGCTCTTTTTGAGTAGATTAATACAGAGTTTCAACCTGTCCGTGTGCACAGACTAAAGCAGTACAGAGTGCTTGTTATAAATGGGACAGCTATCTCATCTCTTCTCCTTGAAAGGCTCAGGAATCATTGTGGAAGAGAGGTCAGAAAGACACTACAGCAAAACTGCATTTGCCATCATACAGAAGCTTGTATTGTGTGCACAAGAGTTGTGCAAGCTCATGCCAGCAAAAGTACTAGAACAGATCAGGGGTTCATAAAGTCCCACCCCTATTTGAGAAACTACTGAAAACTGTTGGGGAGGGATATTCAGTTTACTTTAGGAATGTGAGGCATGAAGATCTCTCCACGCACCAGTAAGTGCTTCTAGATCCCAGCACACATAGACTAAACTAAATTAATTCAGTGGGAACTAATTTTAATAAAAGAGATAGAGGATATAAAATTAGGACTGAAAAATTTTAGTATGATAGTTAAGGAATTAGAAGGAAGGTAATTATGGGTAGATTTGATCAAAACACATTATATATATACATATATATGTGTGTATATATGTATATTATTTTAGGATATTTTTAAAAGAGTAATATATATATATATATCAGATAACATTGAAAATGGTAATATGCTCTTGTTTATTTGTATATTTACACTATTATAATATCATCATTATAATATATTTAACATGTACATGCATATGTACATAATTATAATATTATATATTATTTATATTATTCTTTTTTATTTTTATTTATATTATTCTATGTTTACCTATATTTCCCTACATAAACCAAAGATAGCTCCTATGGTAAGCATTGTGGACATGGGAGATGATAGCTCTGTGTGCATTATTTCAGAGACATTCCACGGGAGGAAATGAAAGAAAAATACAGAAATATTGATGATGTGTATACTTATCCTAATTGTTTTGTTTGTGTCTTAGTATTTTAAAAAAAACAGTTTGCAAAATAACATATTTTAAGGTAGAAAAAATGCAAAAAGAATATAAATATAGAAAATATTTTTATAAAACTTAAGAGATGGCTTCATTTTAGGCTCTTTATAAAACAGAAAGTTAAAATTAAACATGTGTCCTATACTCAAAGATAAACGTAATATTCATTCCACATCAATGAAACTTCTCTTTGCAATAGCACACAACAATTTATACAAAACTCTAACAACTAAAAATGCAGAATGGTTGAACTCTGTACCAATGGACACATCTACAAAACACTCCCACACCTAAGGTTTAAGGAACATTGGAAGAGGGGACATAAAATTTTAAAAGGCAGAGGATCAAGGAGTTTCTTATGAAATTTTGCTTCCTAGTAATAACAGCATCTGCACATGTGAAGTCCCACCAACTTGTTTGCACAAATGCATGCTGAACAAGAAAGACATGCAAAGTGGATGGGAAAAGACTACAAGGCCTCAAATTTACAAAAGGCAGCTGGGGAATACTGGGAGTGGGAGAAGGGTCTTCCCTAGAGAAGAACATGCCAATTCATTAGAGTCCCAAGGTAAAAAAAGGTTCTGATATATTCTGGGATTTTTTGACTGGCTGCCATATACAATACATGTTCATTGATGCGCATGATGCCAGGGACATATCAAAAATGACCTACTTTGTCATCTTTGTGTGATATAATATTTTTATTCCATACAAAAGCTATATTAAACCCTGACCACTATATATATTGCTTTCTGTGCACTAGTCTTTGCTTTGTGAAAACAAAATATGCACTTTCTACAAGTCTAACTGTTAAAAATATGATAAGATATCTGAGTAAAAACTACCTGGAAACAGAGACCTAAAAGATAACTTAGACTATCCAAGTAGTCTTCACAAGTCTTTGTACCAACGTGAACAATTGGAGTTAATACTACAGATTGCTAAAAGAATTACTACTCAAGAGATTTGTAGATCACTCAAACCATGGTGAAACATCATATCCCAAGAACTTTCAGGGGTCAAAGAGATGGATAGTCCTGTTGTCACTAAACAATTTGGTGGGTGTCAGGGTCCAGCCTCAATAGCTTCATACATTTCAGCATAGGGGTGTGTGGATTCGAAATGCTACATAGAAATAACAGAGACACTTAAGAATTATAACCTTAAAGAAGTAAGAATAGGCCTGAATTCTCTGACCTTTGATCAAGGTGGAATGGATTGACATCCATGGACTCTGACAGGTAGGAACATTTTCTTTCCTCTAATGTATAGACCTTGACTTTACTCTGTCCACTGCACTTCTTATTTTTTTTTAAAGATAATTCATTTATTTTTATTTCATGTAGATTGGCTTGCCTGTGTGAGGGTGCTGGATCCCTTGGAACTAGAGTTATAGAAAATTGTGAGCAACCATGTGGGTGCTTGAAAATGAATATAGGTTTTCTGGAAACAGCACCCACTGCGCTTAACCACTGAGTCATCTCTCCAGCCCGTCCTTTTTCTGGCTAAGTTTTTAAATTAATATTTTCATGTATTTTGCATCTGGAAAACACCTTCCCTTCCTCCTCTCCTTTTGTCCCTTCCTCCCCACACCTCCCTTCTATCCCCCCATCCACTCCACAACCATCTCAGTTCAGAAATGGCAGGCCTTCCATGGTTGCCAACAAAGCATGGAACTTCAAGCTGAGGCAGAACCAAGCTCTTCCCCCTGCAACAAGCCTGGGTGAGCAAACCCAGAATGGTGAATAGGTCCCCAAATTCTAGATCAAGCTCCAAGGAACAAATTTTATTTCCTTTCATAATAAAATTTAAACGATTATATTCCTTCCTTCCGCCCTAGTTCTTTGCTATTTTTGTAAAATGTCTGAAATTTTATTTGCAGGTATAAAATTGTAAAAAATGAAGCAGTATGACTTTAGCTTTTGATCAAATCCAGTTCAACATCATTTGTGAGCCTAGATCACAGAATCTAATTCCATATAAGAAGGTACTGTCTTAGTCAGGGCGACTAGTGCTGTAAGAAATCCTACAGTCCGTAGCCTTTAAGTTACCAGCCCACTGGAGCATGTCCTCTTAAACTATTTATGCCCATGTAAAGAGTGCATCTGGCCTCTTTTCCAGCTGCAGGATTCGGCTGCTGTTCTCCATTTCAGCAGAGGATTCTGATTTGTTAGTCGATCCCTAAATAAATAACCATCTCTGATTCTCAATTCTGAGCTAGTGTGGGATTTCTTTTAAGCCTCCTTCTTCATCTGGCACCCACATGGATTCAGACTCCACACCTACTGGGTGGATGTCCTAAAGGCCTAGCCAGTGCACTGCCCAGAAAGTCTCCGAACCCTGCCAGCTTGGCATGCTTTTACCTAAGCGGTTTTTGTTGCTGTTGTTGTTTGTTTTGTTTTGTTTTGTAGAACCCCCGCCACAGCAGAGCTTACTGAGTGGGGCAACTTGGAAATTTCCCAAGCACACACATGACTGCCGCATTTCCTGGCGTGGTTCCCTGGCGTGGTGATTTGTTCAGCTTCCTGTTTGTTCTCTCTACTTGTGAGTTCTGGGTTTCTTGCTTAGTGTATGGAATCAATTTAATTGTTTTTAATTTGTCAACCAAAGCTTATTTCTCAGTATTTACTCAGCACCAAGGGAGGAAACTAAAGCAGCTCAGAACCGTTCCTGTTGCCACTGGTTAAATTGCTGCTAGTCACAACTCTTCAACCATGACATCTGCTGGACAATAAAGATTATTACATCTAAAACAATTTACCAGATCTCATAACAGGTAATTAATAAATCAATATGGCATACTACATTAATATGGAAACTTTTAGTAACCTTTTTGCTAATACTATGGATTTTCTGTGAGGCTTATATGGTTATGGTGATACCGTCACTTATTGGATATTGGGACTCAGTTTTCTTGTCATATTATATCATTAAGAAAGAATGTGGCACTTTTAGCTATGATACAGTCTTTACAAACTAATAATGAACAGCTAGTTCATAGTTTTAATACTATTAAAAATCAAAAATTACCTGAAAAAATAATACTATTTAAAAGGGTAACATTAATTTGACATTAATTAACATTAATTTGACAGACAAAATTGAATCCATATATAAGGGAACAGAGAAATTATCTGAAAGACTTCATACTGTTGAATTTGACAATCAAAATTTGTTAAAAAGTTATGATAGGTTAACAGATAGAGTATGTTTCCAGGATGGCAATCTGCACACTATCCAAGTAATGTCAAAGGATGTTGTGTTATCTTTAAAGGAGAAACTTCAGACCTTGGAATCATATGTGAAGAATGAGAACCAGAGGTTAAGTGCCTCAGTGAAATCACTAGAAATATATGGAGGCCAGGAGATTCAGGCTTTACAAAAGATAATGGTAAAAAGATTTGAAATGACTGAGTAAATTATTGGAGCTGATGAACAGGGAAATAACGCACAAGGACAGGATTCAACATTCCCAGTAGCTGTCAGAGATGACTTACCCAGGGTTTAAGCTTTCTACCCTGTAATTAACTCTGACAAAGCATCAAATTCTAAAGGTCCAAAAGGATCCAAAGAAGGTGGATGAATATCTATAAGAATGAATGATCTAAAAGAAATTAAGCAAGTTATTATAACTGATGGCTTGCATTCCACATTTGTTAGGGAGATGATGGGCTTCTAGCACCAAGGCAACATCATAAAACTGGCTTCAGTTGGTTTCAGCAGTCCTTAGTTGATGTTTAGATGTTATTTCAAAGAAGATGCTAAAATTCCAGAACAATAGGGAAAAGCAAAAGGATTTGAGACTTCCCAAGATCAAATTCTTGGTGAGGGCATTTATGCTGACGCACAGGTTCAAACACTTTACAATGAAAAAAAAAATCTTGTCCCTATGCCACAAAACAGACTTAAATGCTTGCGACAGGATTCAAGAACTAGGGGGAAATGAATTGAATTACATACTAGGGTTAAACAGTGCCAGAGATAACTCTTTAGTGACTTTTTACAAAGATTAAACAAGAGTTTAAAAATAGGAGTGACAGATCTGGATGCGAGACTTATTGAATCTTTGGCTTTTGAAAATGTCAACTTAGAATGCAAAAAGATACTTGGGCCTTTAAAGATTAGATCAGCACCTATGGAAGAATGGATCCTGCATACAATGAATATTGAGACATTTGACTATAATTCTGAATCTTGGTTAGGAGAAGCAATTTCCAAAGGAATGAGGAGACATCAAAATGCCAATATTTTAATTATGGTAGAATAGGACATCTGAGAAGAGATTGTAGACAAGGAATTCCTAGGAATAATATCTCCTCTGGGAATAGTAGGAATAGGTGGACTCAGCCTTCAGGTATACGTAGAAAGTATGGAAATGGCTAACAATGGACCAATGCATGAAAATCAACAAAAGACATGCAAGGCAACCCTATACCATCAGGAACCTCCTTGAGGGACCTTTTGTAAGCTCCCAAGTCAAAAGTGGCAAGTCACTGTGGAGGGCATGTCTCACCAGGAAATTTTAAAATTCCAGAACCTTCTGTAAAAGACCATACTGTTCTAGATGGTGGCATAAACATGAAGGATAAATCAAAAAATCCACTACAAAATAGAAAATGTATATTCTGGAAGACTTCTACAAATGATCAAAGACCAAAGCTAAGAGTGAGTATAAATGGCATTGTAACTGTTGGTTTGATAGACACAGGTGCAGATGTGAGTATCATTACTCCAGAATCTTGGCATCCAAATTGGCCTCTTCAAGAGGCAGATGTTCAATTACTAGGAAATGGAACAATATTTCAAGTTAAACAAAGCATGAGATGGGTTGACTGCATTGGGCCAGAATGTCAAAGAGGGAAGCTGAGGCCATATGTGGTTAATATTGCACAATTTTTGTGGTAATAACCTATTGCAGCAGTGGAATACCCAGATTAACATTCCTGCAGTCCCAGGAACTCATAATACAGAAAAGGATATTATAAGATATTATACAGAAAGGTCACCAGCCATTAAGACTGCAAAAGAACATAAAGCAACTAGCAAACCTTTAGAGGTACCAACAGACCTACCTTTAAAATGGTTAACTGAGAAACCAATATGGGTTAAGCAAAGGCTACTAACTGAAGATAAGCTACAGGCTTTAGAACAGATGGTACAAGAGCAACTAGATGCTCACCATATTGAAGAATCAATGCTTGGAAATCTCTTGTATTTGTTGTTAAAAAATCTGGTCTGTAGAGACTGGTGACAGATCTAAGAGCTGTCAATAAGATAATTCAACCTATGCACCCTCTACAATCTGGAATTTCTCTGCTTTATCTATTACCAAAAGGATGGCCTCTTCTAGGGAATTTGATGGGGAATTTGAAATATTGTTTCTTCACTATATCTTTACAAGAAAAGGATAGAGAAAAATTTGCCTTCACAGTGCCTTATAGTAATTCTCAGCCTACTAGGAAAGATCAATGGACTATCATCCCACAATGAATGCTTAATAGCCCTACTCTATGCTAATACTTTGTAAGTCAGCCATTGCAAATACTATATAAGCAATTTCCTAAGTCTATAATTTACTATTATATGGATGACATTTGCTGTTTGACTCAAACATAGATACTTTAGAAAGAATGATTAAAGAAGTAAAGAAAATTTTGCCAAAATGAAGATTACAAATTGCTCCTGAAAAAATTCCGAGAGAAGATTTTGTCAATTACCTAGGTTAAAAAATAGGTTTACAGAAAACTAGAATACAAAAGGCACAAATTAGGATAGACCATTTGAGGACTCTTAATGACTTTCAAAAATTGTTATGAGACATTCCCAAGCTATGAATGGCTGTTGGGATAACAGCTTGAGGTGGGAGTGATTTCTTATTAATAAAGAAACTGCCTAGACCCATTTGATAGGCCAACCCTTAGGTAGGTGGAGTAAACAGAACAGAATGCTGGGAGAAAGAAGCTGAGTCAGTGAGTCGCCATGATTCTCTCACTCCAGGCAGATGCAGGTTAAGATCATTCCTGGTAAGCCAGCTCATGGGCTAAACAGATTATAAGAAATGGGCTAGTCCAGGTGTGAGAGTTAGCCTAGAAGAGGCTAGATAGAAATGGGCCAAGCGGTGTTTAAAAGAATACAGTTTCCGTGTAATTATTTTGGGTAAATCTAGCCGTGCGGGTGGCCGGGTGCCGGGGATGCAGCCCGCTGCTCCTATTTCAACAGAATGGCGCCGAGACGTGATGGACTAAATCCACTTAAAAACCTGAGAAGGCTTAAAAATAAGGGAGAGAGAGTTTAACACAGATTTTTGCTCTTTGTTGGTGGCGTGCCATAGAGAGATTTCCTGATTCAGCAACAGCAGCAGAAAAAAAGCTGTGTCATTTTAATGTGCGGCTTCCTGGAGCTGTGCTGCCAGCGTGAAATGCTTTAAAGCATTTCAATGGATTTTATGGGACTGGATGTTTGTGTTCTCGCTTGGGATCAGAAGGAGAGTGCTCTGAGACCATGCTGATAGCTCAGCACTCCCCGCCTGCACCTGGGGAGATGGCCAAATCAGGCTTAGGCAGGAGGGAGAGCATTGCAGATTCCTGCCGACAGAGTGTTTTCAGACTGCACAGTGCTCTGCGTGTCAGATTTGGCTGTAACTTGGATGAAAAGAATTTCTGTGCTGCATGCTCAGTCACAGAATTAAAGTACTGAGTGCCTCTCCTACCTGGCGGCCCCAGAGGTAGCACAAAATGGTACATCCTCCATTTTGAAATTTTCCTGACTCAGTACCAGGAAAAAACTGGCTGTTTTAAAATGCCGGCTTTCTGGGCTGTGCCCCCATTGCGATCTGTCTCCTGTGAAAGACAGAGCTTTTGAATGGAGCATTTGGAGTAAAGTGCTACGATTTGTTTGATGGCAACTAGACGGCTGTGTGCCTAAAAGGGGGACATTGCGAGCCACAGCTCAGAGGTACAAGCAGCTCTGCCATGCTAGTGGTGCAATGTGCAAGGATCAGAGGCACGAGCGGCTCCGCCATGTTGGACTGGGCGGGGCCAGCAGGCAGTACCTGTTTTTGACCTAGGAATTGTCACAGCTTAGATTCTTAAGCGCTTAGTGATTTAAAGGCGCAAAACAAAGTGCTCCTAGATAGTAAAAAAAAAAAAATTACAGATTCACGATAAAACAGATTCAAACACTGTTGGATGAATGTACGTAGGCTTGGGAGAGAGAAGAAAAAGAATATAAAGAATAAAGTTAATGTCTTAAAAAAGGGGTAAAGTCTTTAAAGAGACAGAGTACAGATAGTTAAGAGATTAAAAGAAATAAAGGAAAATAAGCCACGTAAAAATGGAAAATTCACAGGGGGTCTGGATTATGTACATTGTGTTTTCTTTAAAATTTTTGACTGTGAAGGAGCTAAGTACAGAGACACATTTCATTACATGGGCTGCCAAGCTAAGCCAAAATGGATATAAGGGTATTACGATTTCAAAATTTGGGTCTAAGGATATGATGCTTTGGAGAGGGTCTTCTTTTGTTTTCACAGAGGACCAGACCCTATGGATGGCATCTATCCCGATATGGTATGATAGACCACGACCTCCCGAAAAGTTCCTGTGAACACCCTCAAAAAATTACTTCACTCAACTGCCGACTGAGATAAACCTGGCACACAGGTTACACCCTAAATGATCTGATTAACAGTGCCCCCATTCAGCAGGAAGCAGTTTGGAGAGAAAAAAACTGCGCCCATATTCCCAAAATATTGTTTATAAATGTTTTTTTACATTTAAAGGGGGAAATGATATAGGTATGAATAATTTGCATTGGTGTGGATTTTAAGGTCAATTTTGTTATATGTATATGTATTTCTGATGTTGAATAAGGTGTTGTGATTGTGTAGTTCATTTAAAAATGTACTGTATAATTAAGAAATATAGGTTGTTAATGGATAATCATTGATAATGGTAAAGCTTGTAGTCATGTTACTTAGATTTTCTATTTATATCGAGATATATTTCAGTTAGATAGGCATTCTTCATATCTTTCAAAAACTACAGGATATGGCATTTTAAATGTTTTAATAACTTAGGACTTTTCATGACAATGAGACACATCTGCTCCTGCCAGCACCAATCTACTTCGAGAGGAAGATGGGCATCGAAGAGGATCCTTATGGAGTTTGATAGCCATTTGGGCAAGAAACTGCTCTTGCCTGGACTGTTGTATAAAATGGACACAGAGAAGCCACAGAGAGAGGACTGCTGAACTTGCCTATAGGTGAGATGGTCTTTCAGGGTTCCTGACTCATGAAAGAGTCTGCGAGACATTCTGCAGGACACAGCAGATAGTGACTGAACTGTCTTTGAAATTTCCTGCTTCATGGAAATGTCTGCTGGATACTATGGACCTGAAGGCTGAAGATGGATGCCCCAACGGTACAGAGGAACTTTGGGTGACTGTCCAGGCAGCGAGATGTCTCTGTCATTTCTAGAGCTTTGGATTTCTTGTTTACTTAGGTAATATTATATCCTTCTGGAGTCTTTGAGGGAGTTGAAGAATGGATAGATAGTTATAGTTTTCTATTGTTATGATAAAAGATAAATTAGATATAAATATTGTAACCATAATTCTTACTTGGTAACTGTTTTGTTATATGTAATTTTACTATGTTAAAGTTAAAGCCTTTCTTTTTTGTTTAAACAGAAAAATGGGAAATGATGTGGGAGTGATTTCTTATTAATAAAGAAACTGCCTAGACCCATTTGATAGGCCAATCCTTAGGTAGGTGGAGTAAACAGAACAGAATGCTGGGAGAAAGAAGCTGAGTCAGTGAGTCGCCATGATTCTCTCACTCCAGGCAGATGCAGGTTAAGATCATTCCTGGTAAGCCAGCTCATGGGCTAAACAGATTATAAGAAATGGGCTAGTCCAGGTGTGAGAGTTAGCCTAGAAGAGGCTAGATAGAAATGGGCCAAGAGGTGTTTAAAAGAATACAGTTTCCGTGTAATTATTTTGGGTAAAGCTAGCCATGTGGGCGGCCGGGTGCCGGGGATGCAGCCCGCCACTCCTATTTCAACAACAGCTGATCTAATAATTCATTTAAACAAAATCTTAAATGGTGATAAAGACTTGAATAATCCCAAAGAATTAACATCTGAAGCAGAAGAGGAATTGACAGTAGTTGAGGAGAAATTGCAGGAGGCACATGTGGATAAGGCAAATCCAAATCATAATTGTATTCTAGTCATATTGCCTTCCAGAATTTCTCCTACAGGAATTTTAATGCAGAGGTATGATATTATCTGAGAATGGATGTTTTACCACATAAACCAAATAAAATAATTTTAAAAAACTTAGGTGGAAAAATCTCTGAATTAATTATATAAAGTAAATTGAGACTTTGTCAACTATCAGGTATAGATCCAGCAGAGATTAGTGTCTTTCACTACAAATGATATAAAAAAGTTATGGGAAGAAAATGAATCCTGGAAAAGAGCTCATGCTAATTTTGGAGGAGAAATTAATAGCAATTATCCCAAAAGTGATAAACATAACCTTATAAAGAGAACTTCTTGGATTCTTCCCTGAATTGTATGTGATGCTCCAATAACTGGAGCCCATACAATTTAAACTGATGCAAATAAATCAGGGAAGGCAGGTTATAAATCAGAAGACTTAAGTAAGATGGAACAAAGCCCTTGTAATTCTGTCCAAAAAAGCAGAATTATGTGCTATTCTCATGGAGCTATGGGATTTTAAAGAACCTCTTAATATAGTTACTGATTCACAATATGCAGAAACCATTGTCTTGCATATTAAAACTGCTAAATTTATACCAAATAATATAGAATTGACTTCATTATTTATCCAGGTGCAAGACATAATCAGGAATAGGCTTTGTCCTATAAATGTAACAAACATCCAATTCCATACGGGTCTTCAAAGTTTGCTAGCACAAGGTAATGCAGAAATTGATCAATTATCGATTGAAAGCATGTTGCAGACCTCGGAATTCCATAAAAAACATGAAGTCAATAGCAAAGGTTTAAAAAAGAGGTTTTTATTACATGGCAACAAGTTAAAGAGATTATAAAGAGATGTCCTACTTGCTCTTTCTATAACCAAAAATGGATACCTGCAGGGACTAACCCAAAGAGTACTCAAAGGAATAAAATCTGGCAGATGGATGTGTTCCATTTTGCAGAATTTGGAAAATTAAAATATGTACACCACACTATTGACACCTATTCAGGTTTTCATAGTCAAGTGCTTTAAGATCAGAAAAGGTGATTCAGCAATTACACATTGATAGAAGTTATGGTCATCATGGGTCAAATAAAGATAGATAATTATCCAGCATATGTCTCTAAGAAAACGAAACAGATTTTTGCTTATTATAATATTAAGCATATTACAGGTATAACACACAATCCTACAGGTCAGGCAGTTATAGAAAGATCAAATCTAACTATAAAGTATATGTTAAACAATCTAAAATGGGTGAAAAATATCCCGCAGAAATAGATTACGTAATGCTTTATTAACCTTGAATTTTCTTAACACTAATGAGAAAAGGACAACAGCAGTAGAGAGACATTGGATAATAGAAAAGTCTTATGAATTAAATCAGTTGGTTTGTTTCAAGGATGTGTTGACCTCCCAATAGAAGCCAGGAGATGTGCTATGTTGAAGAAGGGGTTTTGCTCTTGTTTCCACAAGAAAAGAAAAACTATGTTTACCATTAAAATTAATAGTTTCAGTTTGAAAAACAGAAACCTCTTAATGAAGCAAAATGATAGGTCCACCAGGGTAATAGGTGACAATCCTACAAGTGCTAAAAAAACCTCATAAGGGTTGGGACAGGGTAATGTTTTTATCTTTGCAGAAAAATACTCATCTTCAAAAATTAAAGAGACCTTGGATGTTTGAATGGTGACAGATGAAAAATATAACTATTTACTAAGGATCATCGAGAAAAAGAAATACGATTTATAAGGATTTATGAGGTCAGGTAACTAATACACATACATTTAAACACACACACACATTTATATATAAAGAAAGGGGGCAAGGAGAGAGCTGTTTTGGGAGTTGGACAATGACTCTGTCCTCTACATCTAAGCATGTTGTTCAAAGAAGTATTCAGAATCTCTGTCTCATTTCAAGAGCCATCTGATATGGGACAGAAATAAAAAAGAATTTAGCAAAAAACTTTACTTTTCTTCATACCTATTTTTATCTCTTCCATACCTTTCATTGAATATATATATATATGTGTGTGTGTGTGTCTGTATATGTCTATATAAATAATGATTAATTTTTCCACAATGAACAATGAATTTTCCTGCAGTAATGGTTAAAGTTTCCAGGAAGAGATGGGGCGCCACAACAATAACTCCACCTGGTTTATGCGACATCATGATGCTGAGAACACTACCATAAGACTTGTTTGGGTACCTGCTGCTCAAAATGGTTCCAACTTGGTTACCCGAAATGGTGCACTTTTTAAATATTTATTTATTTTTTAAAAATTTCCACCTCCTCCCCCCTCCCATTTCCCTCCCAGAACTCCCCTCCCCCTCTTTCTCCAATACTAAGAGAAGTCAGGGTGCCCTGCCCTATGAGAAGTCCAAGGCCCTTCACCATCAATCCAGATCTAGGAAGGTTGGCATCCAAACAGACTAGGCTCCCAAAAAGCCAGTACATGCAGTAGAATCAAAACCCAGTGCCATTATCATTGACTTCTCAGTCAGCCCTCATTGTCAGCCACATTCAGAGAGTCTGGTTTGATCAAATGCTCGTTAGTCCCAGTCCAGCTGGCCTTGGCGAGCTACCATTAGATCAGTCCCACCTTCTCCGTAGGTGGAGGTACACCTCAAGGTCCTGACTTCCTTGCTCATGTTCTCCCTCCTTCTGCTCTTCATCTGGACCTTGGGAGCTTAGTCCAGTGCTCCAATGTGAGTCTCTGTCTCTATCTCCATCCATCACCAGATGAAGGTTCTATGGTGATATGCAAGATATTCATCAGTGTGGCTATGGGCTAAGGCCAGTTCAGGTACCCTCTCCTCTGCTGCCCAAGGACCTAGCTGGGGACATCTCCTTGGACACCTGTGAACCCCTCTAGAGCCAAGTCTCTTGCTAACCCTAAAATGGCTCCCTTAATTAAGATCTCTTCTTCCCTGCTCCCATATCCACCCTTCCTCCATCTCAACCATCCCATTTTCCCAAGCTTTCCCCAATCCTCTTGTTATCCCTTCTCTCTCCCCATCTCCCCTTTCTCTCACTCCACCTCCTCCCCCTTGAGTTCTTTCTATAAAGAACTCAAGAAACTAGACATTAAAAGTCTAATTAACCCAATTAAAAATGGGTTACTGAACTGAATAGAGAATTCTCAACAGAAGAAGTTCAAATGGCCAAATGACACTTAAGGTCATGCTCAACCTCCTTAGCGATCAGGGAAATGCAAATCAAAACAACTTTGAGATACCATCTTACACCTGACAGAATGGCTAAAATCAAAAACACCAACAATAGCCTATGCTGGAGAGAATGTGGAGTATGGGGAACACTCATCCATTGTTGGTGGGAATTCAAACTTGTGCAACCACTTTGAAAGTCAGTGCGGTGGTTACTCAGGAAACTGGGAGTCAACCTACCTCAGGACCCAGCAATTCCACTCTTGGGAATCTAGCCAAGAGATGCCCAATCATACTACAAAAGCATTTGTTCAACTATGTTCATAGCAGCACTATTTGTAATAGCCAGAACCTAGAAACAACCTAGGTGCCCCTCAATAAAAGAATGGATAAAGAGGCTATGGCACATATACACTTTAGAGTTCTACTCAGCAGTTAAAAACAATGACATCTTGAATTTTTCATGCAAATAGATGGGAATAGAAAACACTTAACTGAATGAGATAACCCAGACCCAAAAAAATGAATATGGTATGTACTTACTCACTCATAAGTGGATTTTAGCCATAAACAAAGGACATTGAGCCTATACTTCGTGATCCTGGAGAAGCTAAATATGAAAGGTGAACCCAAAGAAAAACATATATTTATCCTCCAGGATATTGGAAGTAGAAAATATCGCTGGGCAAAAATGGTGCACTTTTTACAACATTCTGGCCAGAACTCAAAATAGGAACCTCAGAAAAACCCTACTGAATACTCAGATACTATTTGCAATTATATCAGACAGTAATCTTGGAACTTAACTATCATTTTATGTTCACAGAACCCCATAAAAACAACATTGCCCTCATTACAGCTGGAAGTAATTCTAGAAAAAGACAAAGTATGTCCTCAAGGGTTAGGGACATCAATTAGGGGTTGATTATAAATGGTATAAATTTGGAGATTAGGGAGAAATTTTGTAGGCTCAGGCATATCTTTTGAAAAAAAGAAAATTGGATAGGATAATAGATTAGTTTGAACTTTCTCACACTAGTAATAATAGTGAGTAATAAAGTGAATATTTTTGAGTTATTATTTATAATCAATTTACATTGGTATAGATTCTTGCATATAGATACAAAATTAAATTATATTGAATATGTTCCTATTTTTATCCACAATGTTTGTATACTAGGCAAAGTTATTTTGTCATATTGTATGCATGCATGCTTCTATCTCTGCTTAAAACAATTTTGTATATTGATACAATTTTAGGACATTTCTACCTCTGTTCAAGATACTTAAACATTGTTTACAGTTTAAATTCATTGTCCTCACTTGTTGCACAGTTGTTTGTTATATAATATTCTAATATGAAGTCCTAGTCTCTATGTTAATAGGTATTAAGAATTATAGATCAATAGTCATATATGTTTGTCATACTTAGACTAATCAGGTTCTTTAGATACACAGAGATTGTATTCTTCATAGATAGGTAATCTTCAACTACTTCAAAGTGCTGTAAAATGTGGCATTTAAATAACTTAGGGTTCTGGTGAAGTGAGACATGATTGCTCCTGGAAGCACAGATCTATTCCTGAGAGAATGTTTAACACTGAAGACACTCCACTCAGAGCTTATTTTCTTCTTGGCAAAGTTGGCCTTTGGGTAAGAAACTATTCATGCCTCAACCACTGACAAGGTACATGGTATCCCGAAACGGATAAGCAGAACACAAGGAAAAAGACTGTCAAATCTTCCCAAGGATAAGACAATTTTGAAAAATTCCCTGCCTCTGAAAATGATTTGCCAGTTAATCTAAGCCTTAGCCAAAGTTGGTTGCTCTAATGTTGCAATTGAAACTTTGGGTAGTTGCCCAGGTAGCCAGTTGTCTCTGTCTTTCGTTGCACATTTTGGAAGTTGCTTGAATGCACTTCCTGCTTACAAGGAGTATTATTTCCCTTCACAGATCTACGATTGGGTTGAAGACTAGATTGTTGTAGTTACTTTTCCTCTCATGACTTGGCCAAGTTATTTATTATACAAGACTTAACTCGTTAGGATAGGATAATTGTTGAATATATTTGTTCTTGTTGTATATAATTTTGTATTAGGCTTAGAACTCTCTTATTTAAACAAAATGGGGAGGTTCTGTAGAAAATCCTACATGTAGTAGCCTTTAAGTTCCCACCCACTGGGGCGTGGCCTCTTATACTATTTATGCTGGTAGAAAGCATGCATCTGGCCTCTTTTCTGGCTGTGGGATTCAGTTGCTGTTTTCTGTTACAGCAGAGGATTGTGATTTATGAGTCTACTCCTAATTAAATAACCATCTAATATTCTCAGTTCTGAGCTAGTGTGGGATTTCTTTTAAGCGTCCTTCTTCAGACTGATGCTATGATGAAGCTCCATGACCAAAATCAAACTGGGAGGAAAGGGTTTGTCTTGTTCACAGTTCCATAGAACAGTCCATCATTACAATCAAAGAGGGCATGAACCTGGAGACAGAAACTGTTGCAGAAGCCATGGTTATGAACGGCTACTTGGCTGCTCCTCATGGTTTGCTCAGCATGCTTTCTTATAGAACCCAGGACCACAAGGCCAGGGATAGCCTACCCAAAAGGCTCTCTGTCAAAGGCTCTCTGTCAAACACTAATTAAGAAAATGTCCTGCAGCCAGATCTTATGAAGACATTTTCACAGTTGAGGCTCATTCCTCTCTGATGACATAAAACTAGCCAGTATACTAAGCAAGCCCTACTTTCTGTATAAACAAAACAATGCTTGCTTCACAGCTTTAGAGGAAAGACAAGAGGCAGTACTCCAAAAAAGTCATGTTGTGTTCTAAGTACTGTACTTCTACCATATTGATCTCAGAAAATTTCACATGCCAATGTGAAAAAGTGATGCCGGAGAATTTAAGGAAAGGGCAGAGCTGTACCTAACTCTTCATATGAAACTTTGAACTTTTGAAAGGACAAGGACCTAAAAAGGAGCTTGTACAGTGGCATGGCAGGATGAATGACAAATTAGTAAAAACTAGATTGGTACTAGAATCCATCAGAAAACTGAAGAACTAATACAATCAGTCCATTTATGTTAATTATAAATAATCTAAGGACACTTACACCTGTTTAAAAATGATATCAAACTTGTTTTAAAGAATGACTTTAGGAACAACTCTGTTTTCTTTCTTCTTCTTCTTCTTCATCATCATCATCATTATTGTGTTTGTGTTGTATGTATGTGTGTGATATGTATATGAGTGTAACAAAGGTGACATGTATGTGGTGGTCAGTGTTCTCCTTCAACCTTTACTGCGCTCAAACTGTGAGGCATCACCAGAAGACAAGTGCCTTCATTCCACCGACTTGTAAAAATTACACTATGTGTGACTGATTTCTATACTCCTTTAAATGTGTGTATCATATTAACTAATACTCAAACAATATAGATAATATTAACAATGATTAACCTACCACAAAAGTCTTCCATCTTCATGATATGCCATATGTGTGTGCAAGCATGCACATTTACACACACACACATGCTCCTGAGTAAGTCACCATCACCAGAGTCTATCTTCAGCGTAATGTATTTATATTTTTCAAAAAACATAATGACATATTTAATATATATACTTAAAGTTACTATGAATGTAGCTTCTATTGTCAGCCATGATTGGAGAATATGTAGGAGTTGCTAATGTAATGCTTTTTCTCACAATATTTTATGAACACCACAGCAGGTGACAGGTGTGGTTTATATTTATTGTACGGGGTTTTCACGTAACACCATGTTTGTTTATTCTTATCTATCATGAAACCCTGACAGTATGATGAGACCAAAATTAAATTCAAAGAATTAGTGGTGGGTTGAGGGAGAAACCTTTAATAAGAATGATGCATGTATCATATGGACTTGAGAACATCTACAAACATGAATCAACTGTGTTTGAAATACATACTTGTGATGCAAAGTCTATATGATGGTTCCAGGGGAAGCAGGGATGAACTGACAACTTCCTCCTCAGAAGGGAGTCTGATTTTGACAGCGGCATGTGGCTGATCCCCAAAATGAGAAGAGCAGCCTTCTGTGAATTCAAAAGTTATACGTAAAGCTGTGGACAAGGATGACTTACCAAAGTTTCTCTACAGTTTTGGGTGTAATAAATATTATGAATCTGATTTTATTGCAATTGGTCACTTAGTGATACATGAATTGGACTGTCTTGACAGTTTAGAACATTCAACATAGTTTATTCTCTACTACTGGCAATGTTCCTTCTGTATGATTTAACTGCTACATAGCATAAATTTACTTAAACTTATGTTTCATTTTTCTATATCAGTTTTATTTCATTTTGGATATACATATTTAATATATAATCTCAATTGTCATTTTTTCTACTTTTTATTTAAAAATTTTAAATATTAGTATTTTTTGTCTAGACAATTTAAAGTAAGCTTTTGTAATATTTACCTAGTTAATAGGACTCTATATAAATAAATATACAATAATACCCTCCAATATAATTATAGAAACATTTATGCAGCAATGTATTTAAAATGCAGTGGATTGATTTCTCTACAGGGCTTGCATGTCATAGCATTTTGTTAACCTACCTACTAATGTACAGTGCATTAGACAACTTTGCCTTGCATCATCAATTAGAAAAAAAATAATAACCAAAATAGTTTGCCTTCCAAATTGTTAGCTGCCCCAGTGCTGAAAGCCAATGATGTGTAGAAAAGAAAACCCTCATAACTCCTTGCCTGATAAATGAGTAGGGAGACTTTGACACATCAGAACGAGATGAAGCAGCCTGAAACATTTGGCACAATGTGCGTCTGGCATACAGAGACTGCCTGTCAAATGCCTATGACTCCATACAGCAGCTAGGGACCCTATGGAGCAGCAGATGGGCCATTAAGGTAGTATTAATGTAGATGCCATCAGTTTTCAGTTCTGACTGGGACATACTCTTTGGAACTATGAGCAGCTGCTGCCATTTATTGTGACAGCTTCCTGCTAACTTTTGCCAACTGGCACAATCTGACTCTTTGTACCTGAGCTATTAAATGTGTGACTTCCACCATTTTATTCCTCCAGAGAATGCTCTTAATAATCCTCTAAAGAAAGAATGAAGCATTTATCAGAAGTGAATATACATACTATGCAGTTCCTCTGTACACTGCTTCTTCTCGGTGTTAACAGAGTTTATATTAATGTATTCTTATTAAAACTGAGCATAGATCTTATCAAATGTGCAGAGATAAAAACTGAAAATAATCACTCACATTAATTGTAAATATTTAATCTAATATTAGTGTGTTTACTAATAGGCTAGAACCTTTACCTTTTGAAACATTTCCCCTAATGAGTAAATAAAATAATCACATAAAATAAGGTAGCATATCAGCTTGACAAAAGTAAATTATTTGTGTTTTTTGTAAACATACATAGACATTTTTTCCAAAATAATAACTGGTGGTTTCATGCATATTAGGAAAGTTTAGGTGTATGAATGGATTTTAAGCTCTGTATATGCATTCTTTCTCTACTCTAAATCGTGAGGAATGCATGATAAATGACAAGAATTGTGCATTTCACAGCTACAGACAAATTTCCGCTGTAATACAACCAAACTGTTGGCAGAAGCCTCTCTTTTTTGCTTTCCTTTTATCAGCTAAACTTTGAGGGGTACATCATATCGTTTTTGATTATGTCAAACAAGAAAGCTCTCAGAGAAACACAGCACACAGTTTGTCAGACAATAAAAACTGCAGCAGATCATTATAAAAATGGCTGGTAGACATATTCATTGGGCTGAGCTGTCTATTGTGCTTCAAATATTTCCAATAATCTGGGCATGAAGTTTCTAAACAGGTATCCTTCTTTCAAGAGTATACTCCACAAGTCAGTCTATTTGTGTATGTGCACACACACACGCACACACACACACACACACATCACTGCATCTGAAGGCATTTTAAACATCTAATCTCTGTTCAATATGTTCAGTGATGAAATGCCTCTTTTTGAAACCAGAAAAGATGAAATTTGCAAAAACTTTGACCTTAATAATAGAGCTATCTCACAGCTTCTTAAGATGGACATGTAAAATAAGTGACATGAAAGGTGACTCACACCGTATGTTAGGGTGTGTGTGAGGCTGTGTCCCACATCAGCCAGCAAGCTCTAGATGCCAGTGCATTCTCAGACATTCCCTGATGGAAATGGGTATCTGACAGAATCTGAGACTCCAGGAGTGGGCGATGAATTGATGTGGGTCAATGCATTTGTGTATAAAAGTGAGTTTTCATGCACATTTACTTTTTAAGAAGTTTTATAAAAGGGGTTACAGAGTGTTTATTTAAGGAACTTCCAAAGAAGGAAGCCTATATTATGAAATGAGTCAAAAGAAAAATGTTTTGAAAAAATAAGAAGTCTGAATAGAAACCTTATTAAAGTTTTAATGTCTCAGTCTAAATATATTAGTTGTTGTGTTAATCAATCTGAAATTTTATGGTCTGTTGTATATGTGGTTTTCTAAACAAACTGTGTGTTATCTAATGTTACCATACACATAGGACAATGTAAACATGTTCATTTAGGTAATTTAGGTAATGGTGTTTTAGTGATCCAGCTACTTTGTAGTAGCTAATTTTCATAAGCTTCTTTTAGGCTTAATTTTGTATTTAGCTGTGAAAAATATTCACAATATCTGAGCTGAATTTTAATCATCCTCCTTTTTTTGTTTGAGAACAGTTCTAAATTAAAGTGTCCCATATACATTAGATTTTACAAACAGCCTAAAGACACCTCTGAAATAGACAGAACAAAACAAGAGCACTGTGGACATTTTGTAGTTTTTAGCAATGTTTTTTACCAGAATGTTTCACAGGCCTTCTGTACTGAATGGTTTTTTTCTAGTTGATGGCAAAATCAAAGCCCAGTCAGTGTACAGAACCACTGCAGGCTTCTTACTGAATGGAAGTAAATCTGAGGAGACCAGAGAGCCTGGAGATTAACGCCGCTAAGAGGGATTGATAGCTTCCCAGAGCTGTGCTCACACAATGGACACGGCAGCAGATCATGGGGGATTATAGTCACAGACCTTCCAAGGAAAACTGAATTCTGGAAAAACCATGGGGAGGCTATACTTTACTCTGCTCACTAAAATATTACTGCCGTGCAGTGGTGATCTTATATTCTAAAATCTCAGCTTCTTATATTTTTCAGTCTAAACATGGTTGGGTAAAAATTCAAGGACATAAAGACTAGTTATCTAGTCTAGTGAATTATTAGATAATCCTTTTGAAATATCGTCTTAACCATTAAAACGACATCTCTCTATGAAATTTTATTTTGGTCTTCAGGGCAGAACATATACTAATATATTCAAGAATCTTGCTTCAGGGTGTTTATTAAGTCTAAGAATAAGTAACTTTCCCTTTCTTGTACTTTCTGTGGGATAATTTTGTAAGTAGCAACATACTCATGTGGAACAGGTCTGTGGCATTGGGCAGCACATATATAATAGCTAGGATGATTTTCTACTATGCTCTTCAGAGGCTGAGATTGTGATAATGCTTTATTAAAAATCCATGCACAGAGGCTATACTCCTATATCTCCCAAGACATCTTCCCTCAGAGGTCTTGCTTATATTGGTAGTCTTGTTCAAACTGCTATTGTCACTATTCTATATATAAAAAAATTTCACTCAAGTAGAAAAACATGCAAAGACTCTAAGAACTTAAATAGATTATATGTTTTAAGCTTGCTATTTTTGCTATTTTATTTTACTATATTATTTTACATGTGAATTCTTCTAAGCACACATATCAGTAAATGACAGTCTCATTATTTTTAATCTCAAGAAAATGTAAGACAGGTATAGTCTGGAGACATCAGATCAACATTTTATTGTATAACCGTCCTGTTTTTCAAATGACGTAGGATCAGCATTTAATCATCAAAATACTTGTTTATACAGTTGACTAGTTTTAAAACAAATACATTAAAACATAAAGTGTTACACTTAAAGAAAAATTTCTGTGATATTTCAGAAAGCATAAAGCTAACCCTTTTTGCCCTGTTCTACTGAGGAGTAATTAGCTGTATAAGGTTTCAGAGTCTTTTTAAAATTGAAAATAGATATTTTTCATATAATATTTTGCTATCATAATTCCCCTCCCTTCACAAAAGAAGTCAGCAAGGAAAGACTGTGAAACAATCTTTATGAAGTAAATAAACTTAGCCATTTCTGATTCTTTTTATACTCAATAGAAAGAGAAAAATCCCCATTGTCCATCCCAGATAGTTATAAGGAATTATGGTCATATGATGTTGATTATTGTCCTAGGCTCTTATTGTAAAGTTGGAGTTTAAAATGAACATTGGCACAAGAAGGCAAGAAACCTAAAGATCAGTAAGTGAACATACTCAGGGTTTGGTGAAGCCTCTACACCTATGGAACAATGGCTGTGTTCATGTTTTATTCTCAATTGTCCAGAGAAAAGTCATTTTTTTCTGTCTCTAACAATGGTATAAATTTCATCAATGCAATTTATACCCTCATAATCTATCACCTGCAAAGACCTCACCTCCCACAACCATCACATCTGTGGTTGAGAGTTTAAAGATGTAAGTTGTGTAGGTTCATAATCAGTCACCAGCAATACAAAGAGTGACCAATGAAAATGCAGATATAGTGCAAGAACAGAGGAGCAGAACTATGGAATACATACATAGTCGGCCCATTATAGGCATAATCATGCCATAATAGACATTCATTAATTTGAAATCTCCAAAAATGGAATTTATACAATTTAAATGACATATTTCTCTGTATCAGTGACCAATTTTATTAATTTAAAAGTGAATCAGCATCTCCCATGATTCAGCTGTAGTGAACTGAAGTAGATGAAAGGTAACCGTGCACTGACTAAAGACAACTAAAGTGAGTAGCAGACACTTGGGTGCAGAGGGCTGCACTAGAAGTGACTTCAGGAATGCAAGCAAATGCTTGATTCTTTGCTGTCTTTTCACCAATTGCAACATTTTTTCTAGAAATGGTATTTTAAAATCACATAGAAATTTTAAATTAGAACAGAAGTAGATTAGTTCTCATTTCGATTTCTTCCCTTCTGGCAATGTATAGGTCAAAATTCTCTCTAAAATTTGAAAGCTGTTTTACAAATGAAGTACAAAATATAGAAACTTGAGTTCCTGATTACAATGGCACAGTACTTGGACATGCCCTTCCACACCACCCGCTATTCTCCACTACCATCAAGTAAGTGGAGAATACACATAAGGCACTGTGCTCATAAGATGTTTTTTCTGTGAGATCAACTGCTCCACAACCAAACTGTAATCTTTGCCTTAAATGAGTTTTCTTTTCCAAGATATGTCTTATAAATATCTAGACGCTGAAAACAAAGAGAAAATGAAGGGACATGGTCGAGGCATATACCTTTAATCCCAGCACTAGAAGACAGAGGCAAGCAGATCTCTGAGTTCAAGGATAGCCTGGTCTATAGAGCAAGTTTAAGTATGGCCAGAGCTGTATAGAGAAACCCTGTCTCAATAAAAACTGACAGAGAGAGAGAGAGAGAGAGAGAGAGAGAGAGAAATCTCCTACTCTCATCTCATCTTTATGCTATCTCATTTCCAGAATGAGTTAACTCCATATCAAATTATCAGCATATACATCTATAGTTGACACTCACCAGCAAACAGGGAAGTAGTTCAACCCTCCATATTCCTTGATCATGGTTTAGAAAGATGGCCATCTGATGCTTGATCTGTCCTATTATCCTGCATACTCTCATAGATTCCATTCACTTAATTATAATCAACTGTCCTGTGTGTGTGTGAGTGAGTCTTTGCCCTCCACATCTATGTATATTACTGAATCCCCTTCCTCTCCAAATCTAGGAAAAATGGCAAGTAGTCCAGTTAATTCTGCTTTCTTCGTTTTCTTTTTTATGTACTTAGTAATAATCCCACTTTAGGGTACAAAAGACATTTTTACCCTTCTGTTTCTTTTCTCATTGCCACTTTAATGTCCTGGGAAACACCAGTTGCTAAGCAAGTATATTTCCATTAGTTGTGAGAATATACTTCTATATTATGAATCTATCAGACTTATAGTTGAATAAAAATAGACAATCTAGACTATTTCCCTCCAAGTAATTGCCTTGATCAGATGTGGAATTCTATTTTGAGGTGTCAGTGGTTGAAAGCCAATGGTATTTTTTTGTATATAGTCACTTTTATATAACTATTTGATGAGTATGCAGGTTTTTCTACAAGGTAATTATGAGAGCTCATTCAATGTTAATACAATGGTTATCATAAGCTTTGAGTGCTTTGTGTTTTCAAGTGTCAACTACTTGACAATAGAATATGCCTTTATTTGAAAATAATTAGAATAACAATAAAAGGAGAATATAAGGAATTAGGTAAGTAATGTAATAAGAATACTACTTGAATATTAATTATTAACATTAAATGCTTGGTGAAATGTCTTTGTATTCATTATGTAATAGAATATGTAAAGGGAAAACTAAAAAGGAAACGGATGTTCAAAGTGCCATCTAGGTCAACACAGAGGAGGAAATGAGCTAGAGTGAGCAAACATGGCATGTTTAAGTGCCTGTAAAGGACTGTGGAGAGAGGGAAGCAGGACAGAATGGTGGACGCGCCTGACAACCTGACTTTGAGTCTGCAACATTCACTTAAACAATGGAAGCACAGTATTGGGAGGTAGGTTGAAAAAGGAAGATAGCTTGGGACTGCAGGAGGCCCCAGAGAAGAAGAGTGTGAGTTTGATAATTTGCCTCCTCTTGTGGCCTCAGGAAACATGTTTGCAGGAAAATGGATACCTCAGAAGTGCACACAAACAAAAAGAAAATGTGTGGAAATGGAATTCACCTTAATCATTCATTTTAGCTACATATGTTTATAAATATGCATATATAAAGAGAGAATTGAATATATAAAATGTATTTAAGATATGGGCCCCAAATCCAAACTTTCTCAAGAATTTATAATACAGAAGATAAGTTGTGCTTTGTGTTTTTCAAGATTCAAATGCTCTGGACATGTTTTGAAAGGAGATAAATATGTAAACATTTTTAGAGAGCATACCTAATCTCTCCGCTTATTAAAAAATCTATTCTGTGGTCCTCTGGCAGGACAGCACAACCCTCTCTGACTTTGTGTGTGAGTGCTGCAAAGCAATTCTGTTGTTAAGAGACTATTCTCCAAATGTGCCAGCAAGAATATCCAAAATATTCCACCTATCACCTTTCAAATGACAGAATTTAATATTTTCCAGAGCACTGAGACTCTGACCTATTTTTTTTCCATTTACACTCCATCTTCTAAGGGCTGCAGTGCACTGTGGGAGACGGGAAGTGTAATGTCAGTGAGAGGTAGCGTAGGGTCAATAAAACATTTCTGTTGGTGCTCTGATTGTCTTTGTGTAATGCCAAATGCTATATAAAAATGAATTTTCTTAACATCGCTGACAGAAAGCAGATGTTAAATTTGCTTAAAGTCTGCTTTTCAGGACTCACTTTTGAGATTCGATTTCCAGCAGAGCACTGGTCATCACGTATAAAGTGCATTGTTCTCATTAACTGAAGAGCTTCTCCAATGACTGCTACATTCTGAAATACACATATCAATTAGATTAGTTTTAAATTTTCAAAAAAATGCTATTTAATTAATACTGGCAACATTACATTAAAGGTACCATAGAATATTTAAAATAGATAAGAATAAAACACAAAGATAATCTTAATCTTAAATCTTAGTTCAACATTTCATCATGATTTCTGATAGCTATATTGTTTATGTCTACTGAAAAATATTCTCAAGGATTTCAGTAGAAAAATAAATGTATTTACATTCCTGAGTAGATATCCTTTATGACAGAACTTGCTTCTACTAAAAATGCTTTTCTAAATTTGATTTTTAATTTCCCAGAAATAATTTACTTTGATACACATAAATTTTTACAGATATTTTTAAGGTTTACTGATCTGCTGAGTCAGAAGTAATATTCACAAACTGTAAAAACCCTAATTCTTTATTTAGGCTTTGTTATGTCTTGCTATCAGTGGCTTAGTGTGTTCTATTGTCTTAAGATTCATAAAAATCTCATGAAAGAGAATTTAAAAATTTTCTACCCATTATGTTAATGCAAATACAGTATCCTGTTGTACCATTTTGAATTTTATTCTTTAAGTGTGTGTTAGTTATGTTTGAGCCAATGCAGTAGCGTAATAAATATGAACGCACTTGGGATCTAGAGGGATACAGGATGAGACACAAACTGTGTCTGAGAATGTCATAAGTATGAATATGGCCAATAAGTGCAATTGCACTTCCTTCCCTTCTGAGACTCAAGAGATTATATTCCCAAATATTATGTATTTAAGTATTTCCATGTGGATCTAATTCCAAAAAGTTATATTTATTTCTCTATTTTTTGCTGAACATGAGTGTGTTTTGTATGTAACAAGAAAGTAAAAACTTTACACAGCTCCGTGTTATTACTGGGAAGTTCACTGTGCTGTGATGCTATGGTGATAGAAAAATCAAGATATCTAATCACTTCTAAATTAAGTTCTAAAATGAACTTTGTCTTTCAGTATAAAAATCTCAGCCGAGTGGTGGTGGTGCAAGTTTTTAATCCCTACACAGGGAGGCAGAGGCAGGCAGATCTCTGTGAATTTGAGGTCAGCCTGATCTATAAGAGTTAGTTCCAGTACAGGCTTCAAAATTACAGAAAAACCCTGTCTCAAAAAATAAAAAACAAACAAACAAAATCTCAATAAAGCCTATGTCTTTTCAGGTAGTGTTAGAATTCCCAAATAATGAAATTAAAAAAATATGCTAGTTTCACATTGTTTATATGCAAAATATATGACATAGTTTTATGTGAGACAAAAAAATACTAGAAAAAAAACAAGGATTCAGATAACAATGATATTGAGTTGTGTTATCTATTGCAAAAACATGAAAAATATATATAAATTAAAATGTTTCAAAGTCAAAAACTCATATATCACTAGTTAACAAAAGAATTAATAAAATAGAAAAGTTAAGATTCTTATTGTTATTTACTTTAGTTTAGTTTTCCTTATTTTATCTTGAGACAGGGTTCACTATGTAGCCCTGTCTGGACTGGAACTCTCTATTCAGGTTGTTCTTGAATTCATAGAGATCTGCCTGCTTATACCTCCCAATGCTATAATGAACAGTTTGTGCCATTCGGCCTGCTAGTTACCTTTATTTGAAAGATGAGCACAAAGGAGGTGCACAGCAGCATCTTTGAGTAGTTATCACATCACACCCTGTAAGGTAAATACTCTTTTAACCACTCTTTTTACTTTTATTTTTGAGAAAAATATTGATTCAAAAGTGATAAAAAAATTATATTTCTGTTCCATATGTGTTTTAAGAAATTAGAATATGCAAGAGAAAGTCTAGAGATTAAAAAAAATCTTCCATTTTGTTAACTAGTTCTGTTCAAATATATGGCAAACCATTTGCTAATATCGATGTCATTTTTTGCACTTTAGATTCTATTTTAATAAATTTCAAATAATTTCATAAAATAATTTTGAGCTTATCCTGTGTTTAAAGGAGAAATATATTGAAATAGTTATGATAAATCCAAGAACATAGGCACAAAGATGCACATGTAAGTGCATTATCCATATATAAGCATACATTCATCCACATAGAGAACCAACCTTGCAAATGTTTTACTTTACTATAGAAGATATATGCATTGGTATTTTTCAGTACTTGCAGTTATTATGGACCATTGTTTGAACCTCTGTTCCAGGAAAAGGAGACTATGAAGAATGTATAGATTTGTAGCTGAATGTCAGAATTACATTATCTTCCCTTTTCCTTTTTTACTAACACAGGTATTAAATGACCTTCATCATCAAAGTTAACTTAAATCTATGATGACACTTTGAAGCATACACAGCGGATAGCTTATAGAAACCCAGAAAATTTGTGGAGCTTCTTTGTAGCCTTGTCCCCAAGAAGGAAACAGAAGTCAGACTTAGTAGTCTGTTTTTTTTTGTTTGTTTGTTTTTTTTTTTTTTTGTGGTGCCTTCTACATCTTCTCAATATTGTGAGAGCAGGTATAGTTTTCTAAATTATCAGACAAATCAGGATTGATCTTTAGATTTTACCTTCTGGGACCATGTTTACCAGTCACTATCATAGTTTTCTGAGATATCAAGGACACCCCACAAGTAAGCATTCTAGGTTGACCAGCTAGCGAAGAAATGCTCTAGAGTAGACTTTCACAGATCTTCTCGACTTACTGAGACTGGGTCCCTATCATTAAACTATTTTGCCTTCTATGAAGTGGTGCCTCCGTAGACTGAAATAATACTTATCGAAGGTAAGAGATAGCATTATTTGGTTCAACAGACATTTGTAATTTACTATATTTTTATTCCTAGAGGGAATTCATTAGGTTCAGGTATGTGACATACATCAGGTGGCATAATAACATATGTGATTCAATGTATGGCTGCTATGTTAACCAAATTTTCTATCTATATATAGGCAGAGAAGGAAACGTACACTATTCACATGCATTAAGGTTTTCCTCTAATGCCCATCTTGCATCATGTGATCTAGCATCTACAATTACAATGTAACATGTTTACTAGAATGTTTTCCCCAATATTACATGCGTAGAAACTATTCCTAAAATGCTACCTAAATATTCATAATTATCATTTGACCCAAGTTCTTTCAACCCACAAATTTATGAAATTGGCGAAGGGAAAACTACATATGCAGTATATCATGAAGTTCATTCTTGGCTTTACAGAAAATACATTTCATTTATACAGAAGTGGGGAGCCTACAGGATTTTTGCAGTCATGAGTAGCCAGTTACCTTCCTCCTGCTAAGGAATAAATTTGAGTTTTACTTTGTTTTTAAGTGTTGAAATGAAATATCCATTGCCTACGTTAATTAGAATTACCTGAGCTGCAGACAAAGCAGAGGAAAGGAGCTGCTGCTTTCAGGTCTCTTCACAAGTAGGAGGTGCCACTCCTTGCAACTGGAGGGCTTTATAGACCAGTTTAATAAATCTCAAAATGCTTTATGACTCAAGTGATTAGGCATTAGAGCTAATTACTCTAAGTGTTTTTTTTTTCTTCAGTGCTTACTTCCTACTTTTACTCGTTCTAGTGAAACAATTAGATTCACCAGGAGAAATGGATAATGTCTTTTCAAACCATATTTCCCATAACACTTAGTTTCCTGCAGCAAATCATTAAACAGCCAACAGTAGCATTTAGTTTTCAGTTTCTACACAACTTGAAGCAATTATTTTAAAGGGCAAAAGTGAATTTTTTTCTTTACTACCAAATATTTTCTCCTGCCCCCAATTATACAGACAGGTTATTAAAGAGATCACTCTGCTTCTATGGAACTTAGTCATGCTTTCTGTTTCCGTGTGCTGGAAGTTGATAACAAATGCCATGAAAGGTCCTGGGGCAAGCAAAAGGAGAAAGGACAGTTTGTGAAGAAATAAATGACTGTTTGTGGATATGCAATATCATAAGGAACTACAGTTAAGAAGGTGAGCACTCAACAACTACATTACCTAGGAAACAACATCCGACAAAGTTGACAAATTATTGGGGAACCCCCCGCCCCAACTGCCTTTTGTTTCATCTCTAAAATATAAAGCAAGTATACTTTAGTGACATGATTTTTTTTCCTGGCACCTTTCCATAGCCAATTCCATTCATGCAGAAAAAGGATGAAATTCCATCATCCGAGCATGACATCTCAAAATTCAGACTTAATGAGAGCTTTGGCAGCTTCTGTCGAAGGCAGACAGTGATTAACAAAACACTTCAGAGTACAAGGCACAGCAGTGCTCAAAGAAAACAGTGATGATCTCCACTTAATTGTAGAAAAGCCCAAAGCATCTGCCAGCCGAGGAGAGCAGGAGCCATAAGGAGCGCTATTGCTCAGATAGGCTGTCATCTCCAGAGATCAACAACCATATGCTCAGCTCAAGCACAAACTCCAAAGAAGTTAATTTTCTGACAAAATACAGGGATAAATATGACATTCAAACAAGTGTGCTCACTCATCCCGAACACACGTTCATCTGCACGCATCAGATTTATGCATCGTTTAAACACAAGCAAATATAATTTGTTTGGAACACAAACATTGCTGCATGAGTACAGGTATAATTAATCTTTGTCTGCTCCACAGGTTCTTGTGTTCTGCTGGTTAACCATGCTTTCAGTAAACTTTTGATAAATGGAGAAATCACTTGTTGCCTCTTTCCTGCATATGTTCCATATTCTTTAATATCCGTAAGTAAATGCAATGTTAAAAATCAAGGTTAAATAGAATTTTTATTGCACCTATTATTTTAAATTTATATGTATTTATACATTTATACATATATGAATATATATTCATGTTCACATATGGGAATATTCATATATGTCATATTCATCTACATAAAATATATATTCAGAAGCATATATTACTATGGATTTTTTTATAGGCAGAGAATCTATAGCTGACAAGTTTTGCATATATAAACATCTAATCATTTCTTCATTAAGCAGATCTTATCTTTTAGCTAGCTACCTAGCTAGCTGTCTATCATCTATCTATCTATCTATCTATCTATCTATCTATCTATCATCACAATCTTCGCACAAAGACTGGGTTCTGGTAAATCCTCCAAAGGATATGTCCTAACACATAAAAAGAAAGATTTCCATCCAGGATGTAAAAAATTACACTTGATGATGTTTTAAGAGAGTTCACTTATGGTATCTGAATGTGGGTATATTTTAATTAAAAATAATTGAAATTTAAAAACAGGTTTAAAAGGGGGTGGGGCTTTGGAGTCTCTGGGCAGGGCATATAGCCTAGCAACAGAGTCGTCTTGGCATTTCACTCTTGGTTCAGTCTCCAGTACAGAAAAAAAAAAAAAAGAAAGAAGTTTGTACTCTCAAATATTTTATTAAACATTGATCACAAAAGCAAACCTTATGTTTCCCATTACTGTGAGATGGCAATACCCATTGTAAGACTTCCTTAGAAAATGCAACATGTAGCATCAGAGGGACTGGAGTCAGCAGACTAGTAAGCGTGCATGCCTTGAAAACAGGTGTTTGATTCAGCATTTGTACACTAGCCAAACAGCACTGAAAATTTCATAAGTGAACAGCCACAACCCTTAAACGAAACTAAAGAGGAGCATCTGGCAGGAAACAAAGTGCTTCAGTAGCAATCCTAACTTCTACTATGAGGACTCCTAATATACCTCTCGACACACAAACTACCTGCCTTTGTTTGTTATCATCAGCTTCTCCCAAAGTTACACAATGAAGAATAAGCATGCATTAATTGTATTTGCAGCCACTCTCTTTATTACATTTTAAAGTGTCACTCGAGGGCTGAGCATATAGTTCAGTTGTAGGATTTGCCTAGCATGTGTGAAACCCATTTTGAGTGTCACAAAAATAATTGCAAGAATAAAATTTAAAGAATAAAGAAATACTAAAACAGTCTTTCTAGGCATATTTATGTTTAATCTTGCTTACAGTTTGTATTAATTTGCTATCTAATAATTTGTAAATCTGATTATTATCATGTAATGATCATTTAAATAGAGAATTTTAAATTTTCTCCATTTTAAAAATATGTTCCTATAATAGTTTTAGATATACTAATAGGCACAAAAAGAAAAACTAAAAAATAGTAAAACAGAAGTCTGTTCAAAAAGAAAAAATAATTTATTTAAAGTCATTTATCATAAATTTATAATTTACCACTGTCATGCATAATTATTTTTCCTATCATAATGATTTTCTGTGAGCATTGCCTATATCCAACTATAGAAGTGGACATACATTTCCATAAGCATTTCCTTTTTTCGGAGGAGGGGTTTTTTGAAATTGATTTGAGTTTAAGTATTCATATTTTATTTCACAAATGAAGCTTTAGATTACAAGGAAAAGTTCTTCAGTCAAAGAAAAATAGACAAATTGCCTCTCTGCTCTCTCGATATCAATTCAAAATAGGACTCAAAGTTCCAGCTAGAGAAATAGGAACAAAAGGAGATCAAAGAGCTACAACTGGGACAGGAAACATCAAACTCTCGCTATTTGCTAATGATATGATAGTATACATAAGTGATAGCAAAAATTCTACCAGGGCAATCCTACAGCTGATAAACACCTAAACACCTTCAGCAATGTGGCAGGATATAAGATTACCACAAAAAATCAGTAGCTCTCCTATACACAAATGATAAATGGGATGAAAATAAATCAGGGAAACATCACCCTTTACAAATGCCACAGATAAAATAAAATATCTCTATTGGTAACTCTAACCTAACAACTGAAAAGCCTGTTTGACAAGAACAAGTCTCTAAAGAAAGAAATTAAAGAAGACTTCAGAACATGGAATAATTCCCTCTTGCTTGGATAGGTAGAATCAACACAGGAAGATAACAATTTTACCAAACACAATCTACAGACTCAATGCAGTACACATCAAAATCCTATCACAATTCATCACAGACCTCAAAAAAAAAATACTAAACTTCATATGAAAAAACAAAAACCTTTGCTTTACAGAAGCTTCTCAGTTTTAGTAGGTCCCATTTATTCAATGTTGCCCTTAAAGTCTGTGCTCTTGGGGTTACACATAGGAAGCAATCTCCTGTGCCCATCTCCTGTAGGGTACTTCCCACTTTCACTTCTATCAGGTTCAATGTGTTCTGACTGATAGTGAGGTCTTTAATCCATTTGGACTTGAGTTTTGTGCACGGTGATAGATATGGGTCTATTTTCATTCTTCTACAGGTTGACATCCAGTTATGCCAGCACCATTTGTTAAAGATGCTTTCTTTCTTCCATTGTATACTTTTGGCTCCTTTATCAAAAATCAGGTGTTCATAGGTTTGTAGGTTAAAATTCGGGTCTTCTATACGATTCCATTGGTCGACTTCTCTGTTTTAATGCCAGTACCACACTGTTTTCATCACTGTAGCTCTGTAATAGAGTTTGAAGTCAGGGATGGTAATGCCTCCAGACAATCCTTTATTGTATAGGATTGTTTTGGCTATCCTGGAAAGGACACTGTCACCAAGACAAAAAGGCCACCTACTGACTGGGAGAAGATCTTCACCAACCCCGCAACAGACAAAGGTCTGATCTCCAAAATATATAGAGAACTCAGGAAACTAGACTTTAAAATGCTAATTAACCCTATTAAAAAATGGGGCACTGAACTGAACAGAGAATTCTCAGCAGAGGAAGTTCAAATGGCCAAAAGACACTTAAGGTCATGCTCAACCTCCTTAGCAATCAGGGAAATGCAAATCAAAACAACTTTGAGATATCATCTTACACCTGTCAGAATGGCTAAAATAAAAAACTCCAATGATAGCCTTTGCTGGAGAGGCTGTGGAGGAAGGGGTACCCTCATCCATTGCTGGTGGGAATGCAATCTTGTGCAACCACTTTGGAAATCGGTGTTTCGGTTTCTCAGGAAATTTGGGATCAACCTACCCCTGGACCCAGCAATACCAACTCCTGGGAATATACCCAAGAGATGCCCGATCATATTACAAGAGCATTTGTTCAACTATGTTCATAGCAGTATTATTTGTAATAGCCAGAACCTGGAAACAACCTAGATTCCCTTCAAAGGAAGAATGGATGAAGAAAGTATGGAATATATACACACTAGAGTACTACGCTGCGGTAAAAAACAATGACTTCTCAAATTTTGCATGCAAATGGATGGAAATAGAAAACACTATCCTGAGTGAGGTAACCCAGACCCAAAAAGATGAATATGGGATGTACTCACTCATAATTGGTTTCTAGCCATAAACAAGGTTCACGGAGTCTACAATTGGTAATCCCAAAGAAGCTAAGTAAGAAGATGAACCAAAGGAAAAACATATAGTTGTCCTCTAGGCTATGGGAAGTAGACAAAATTGCCGGGGAGAAAATTGAGATCTTGGGGGTGGGGTGGGATGGTGGTAAGGGGAGATGGGGAGAGTAAAGGGAGAAGGGGAGAATGGGGGGAACTTGGGGAAAAAGGAGGATTGGGATAAAGGAAGGTTGGTTAGGGGAGCACGGAAGCACAATTCTTAGTTAAGGGAGCCACCTTAGGGTTGGCAAGAGACTTGAACCTAGAGTGGCTCCCAGATGCCCAAGCCAAGGTCCCCAGTAAGTTCCTTGGGCAGCTGAGGATAGGGAACCTGAAATGACCCTATCCTATAGCAATACTGACGAATATCTTGCATATCATCATAGAACCTTCATCTGGTGATGGATGGAGATAGAGACAGAGACCCACACTGGAGCACTGGACTGAGCTCCCAAGGTCCCAATGAGGAGCAGAAGGAGGGAGAACATGAGCAAAGAAGTCGGGACCACGAGGGGTGCACCCACCCACTGAGACAGTGGAGCTGATCTATTGGGAGCTCACCAAGGCCAGCTGGACTGTGACTGAAAAAGCATGTGATAGGACCGGACTCTCTGAACATGGCGAACAATGAGGGCTGATGAGAAGCCAAGGACAATGGCACGGGGTTTTGAACCTACATAATGTGCTGGCTTTGTGGGAGCCTAGCCAGTTTGGATGTTCACCTTCCTAGAAATGGATGGAGAGGGGAGGACCTAGGACTTACCACAGGGCAGGGAACCCTGACTGCTCTTTGGACTGGAGAGGGATGGGGAGAGGAGTGGGGGGAGGGGGAGAAGGGTGGGAGAAGGGAGAGGGAAATTGGAGGCTGGGAGGAGGTGGAAACTTGTTTTTTTTTTCTCCTTTTCTCAATAAAAAAATAGAAAAAGAAAGAAAGAAAAAGCAAAAACCCCAGGATAGCTAAAACAGGCTTAAACAGTTCCTCATAAAGGAACTTTTGGAGGCAGCACTATCCCTGACTTCAAGCTCTATTATGAAGATACAGTAATGAAAATAGCTTGATATTGGCATAAAAACAGATAAGTGGATCAATGGACTTGAATTAAAGATCCTGATATTAATCCACACACTTATGAACACATAATTTTTGACAAAGAAGCAAAAATTGTTCAATGGAAAAATAAGCATCTTCCACAAATGATGCTGGCATACCTGAATGTCAACATGTAGAAGAATGTAAATAGATCCATAACTATCACCATGGACAAAACGCAAGTACAAGTGAATCAAAGACTGCAACATAAATCCAGTTACCCTGAACCTGATAAAAGAGAAAGTGGGAGGTAGATTTGAATGCAATGGTATCGGAGACCCCCTCATAAATATAACACCAGTAGCACAGACAATGAGAGCAATACTTAATAAATAGGACCTCCTGAAACTGAGAACCTTCTGTAAGGCGAAGAACACATCAAATAAGACAAAACAGCAATCTGTAAAATCGAAAAAGGTCTTCCACCAAACAGCTAAAGTAAGGCTGATCTTCAAAATATATAAAGAACTCAAGAAACTATACATCAAAATACCAAACAGTCCAATTAAAAAAAAAAAACGACGTACTGAGGAGAGGGAACTTGAAATGACCCTATCCTGTAGCCATGCTGATGAATATCTTGCATATCACCTTAGAACCTTCATCTGGCGATGGATGAGAGATAGTGACAGAGACCCACATTGGAGCACCGGACTGAGATCCCAAGGTCCTAATGAGGAGCAGAAGGAGGGAGAACATGAGCAAGGAAGTCAGGACCACGAGGGGTGCACCCACCCACTGAGATAGTGGAGCTGATCTATTGGGAGCTCACCAAGGACAGCTGGACTGGGACTGAAAAGGCATGGGATAAAACCGGACTCTTTGAACATGGCGGACAATGAAAGCTGATGAGAAGCCAAGGACAATGGCACTAGGTTTTGATTCTACTTCAGGAACTGGCTTTATGAGAGCCTAGCCTGTTTGGATGCTCACCTTCCTGGATCTGGATGGAGTGGGGAGGGCCTTGGACTTCCCACAGGGCAGGGAATCCGGACTGTTCTTCAGACTCAAGAGTGAGGCGAAATGGAGTGGGGGGAGGGGGAGAGGCGTGAGGAGAGGGGGAGAGAAGTGGGGTTAGGGGGAGAGGAGTGGGAGGAGGACGACGAAGAGGAGGAGGAGGAGGAGGAGGAGGAGGAGGAGGAGGAGGAAGAAGAGGAGGAAGAGGAGGAAGAGGAGGAAGAGGAGGGAAATGGGAGGCAGGGAGGAGGCAGAAATTCTTTCAACAAAAAAAAAAATAAATAGGCAGGGCGATGGTGGCGCACGCCTTTAATCCCAGCACTCGGGAGGCAGAGGCAGGTGGATCTCTGTGAGTTCGAGACCAGCCTGGTCTATAGAGCTAGTTCCAGGACAGGCTCCAAAGCCACAGAGAAACCCTGTCTCGAAAAACCAAAAAAAAATAAAAAATAAAAATAAATAAATAAATAACGATGTACAGATCTAAACAGAGAATTCTCTACAAAGAAGACTCAAATGCTAACGTGCACTTAAAGACATGTTCAACTTCCTTAGTCATAAGGGAAATGCAAATCAAAATTACTCTGAGATACCATATTACACCTGTCAGAATGGCTAAGATCAAATACACTGATAGTAGCTTATGCTGAAGAGGATGTGGAGTAAGGGAAACACTCCTCCATTAATGGAGAGAGTGCAAACTTGTACAGCCACTTTGAAAATTACTATGGCAATTTCTCAGAAAATTGAGAGTCAATCTACTTCATGACTCAGGAATATCACACTTGGGCTTATGCCCAAAGGATGTACATTCATATCACAAGGGCACTTGCTCAACTACATTCAAAGTAGCATTATTCATAATAGCTAGAACCTGGAAGCAACCTAGATTCCTCTCAACCAAAAAATGGATAAAGAAAATGTGATACATTTACACAATGGTTTAAAATAAACAATGACATCTTGAAATTTGCAGGCAAATAAATGGAACTAAGAAAGAATTATTTTAAGTGAGGTAACCTAGACCCAGAAAGAAAAACATGGTATTTATTCTCTTAAGTGGATATTTGACATAAAGGAAAGTATAACCAGGCTACAATTCATAACCGTTTAGAAGCTATGTAATGAGGAAAATGCTAAGAGACACATGGATGAACCTAGGAAGAGGAAATTTATAAGATCTCCTGAATAAATAGAGAGTGTGGGGGGAGCGAAAGGTGAAGGCAAGTGGGAGGAGAACGTGAGAGAATGGAATGGTCAAATTGGGGGAGGGACAGAGAGGAGAACAAGGAAAGAGATATCTTGTTAAAGGGAGCCATTATGGGTGTTAGGGAAATACCCAGGAATCTACAAAGATGACCCCAGCCAAGAATCCAAACACTCACGGAGAGAGTGCCTGAACTGGCCTTACCCTGTAATCAGATTGATGACTACCATAATTGTCATTATAGAATCTTCATCCAGTAACTGGTTGGAAAAAGATTCAGACACCCACAGCTAATCACTGGACCAAGCTTCCAGAGTCCAGTCAGGGAGAGGGAAGAGAAACTGTGATCAGAATATATTGTATGAAAAAATGTTCAAGAAAATATTTTAAAAACCAAGACTAACTTTCTGAGAAACTAATAAATTGTTTCTAATGCCAATCATTATCATGTATTGTTATAAATTATTGTCATTAAAATGACTAAAAATTTTAGAATTAAAAAATCAGAGATATAATAAAGATTCTTCTTTGTGGCTGAAAATATCATACTTTATAAAAACAAAACTGAAATTTAAAAATATATTATTGTAATATTTTATAGACTCATGTCTTCAAACATGCATATACTCCTCTTTTAAGCAGTTTTGCTTAACTAGTCTCAATCCTAATCTGGCATAAGAGCTTTCTTGAGGGTTTTTTTTTGTTTGTTTGTTTTTTTGTTTTGTATTTTGAGACAGGGTTTCTCTGTAGCTTTGGAGCCTATCTTGGAACCTGCTCTTGTAGACCAGACTGGCCTTGAACTCATAAAGATCCACCTGCCTCTGCCTCTCAAGTGTACCACGACTGCCCAGCAACCTCTTTTTTTTTTAAAGGTCATAAATGTGAGTGCTTAATTCCTCTGTTCTGGTTTTCTCCCCACTCTCTCCTCTTTTCCCTGAAGACTCTATTCCCACAGTTTCCTGGAACATACCTTTTTACGCACATCTTTTCTTGACTTACATTGTCTGAACTCTTTTCTTGCTCTTACACTTGATTTCCTCCTTTTGGAAGGTATGTTATCATATTTACAACCCATTTCTTTATTTTTTTCTTTTTCCAGTTGTGATCACTTTTCTGTTTTCTCTGCAACCAAATTTTTAAAGTGATTTCTAAGCAATACTGTTCCAAATGTTTCATTTCCAGGTCTTCATGGAATTCATGGAACAGTTTGACATTGATGAGATCTAACCTATTTGTACAGTTTTACAAATAGGTCTTATCTCCCTGCTTATAATAAATTGTAAATTTTAGAGACAATATGGGAGATCTTAGGTTGAGAAATTTCTTTGAGATTTATTTTCTTTTTCACAAAGAAGTATTAATTCAGAAAGGGGGATCTGAGTTGCATGAGTTTAGATGACAGTCTCTTGGTAAATAGGTGACCTGACAAAAATGAGGAGTGATCTAGCAGTCTTGTGGGATGATAGAATAAGCCAAAGGAGCTGAAACAAGCAGTCACTAGGAAAGACTTTCAGGGGACTGGTATCTTAGAATCTAACTGAAGAATATCTCCCAAGAAGGAGGGACAGGCAGTTGTGCTAAGAACACTTCTCAAATGTCAGACAAAAAGAGAATGGTAGTACTCATATTTTAGAACAGAGATAAATGCTATTTATTTATTTTTAATTATTTAATTTATTTTAAAAATATCATTTTTCATTTTACATTCCAATCCAAGATCCAACTCTAACAATATCTAGTTTGAGGGGAAAGACCAGCACAAAATAGTTTCAAGGGACTTGGTAAGAAAAGTTCTGGGTAGTACACAATTTCTAAGGCAGTTGACTGAACTATAAAGAGCCTGATCATAGAGCTGGTAAAACTTACTGTCTGACCTCCAAAGGAAGCCAGAACACAGATACTTACACAAGTAGACTGACTGGCATGGAACATGAGGAACTCCTGCCTGCATCTATCTTCCCTGTGAGGTAGGCAGTATAGTCATCATTAAAATATGATTATGCAATTGTGCTAGAAATGTAAGGGGGAAGAGAAACAAAATTGTAGCGAAGGACAGGGAAAAAGACGGGAGTATGGATAGCACTAAGGTTTTGAGACCAGACATCCTGACTGTAACATTTTTTTAAATCTCTTTTTATCCATGCTGGTGTGGTCATTGAAAACAATTAGAAAATTGCTAAGAAAAATGCAGGATTTCGAGAGCCCACAAATACTTCAGGAGGTCCAGGTGGTAGGGAGGATAGAAAGGCATACTTCTAATATTGGTCCCTGAAAAATCTAAGCACAGAAATCTTAGAGAAAAGCATATTTATTTCACCCTGTAAATTACACACAAAAATTACAAAATTTTTAGTCTGTGTCTCTTTGGTCTCGTCAAAAACTACTTTTTCTCATAATTTAAGTACTTTTCTGTCTTCTTTGAAAAGTAAGCTCTTACAAAACACAGCTGCTATGATCTTTTTTTTTCCAACTCAATAGCAACTGCACAATTACCAATGAATAACTAGTTACTTGTCTTATTTCTGATGGACAAATTGGAACATAAACAGTATGGAAAGCTTAACCAGGCAAAAGAGCATTGGGATATAAAAGAAGAAAATCCAAATAAACTTAAGCTTGGAATCAGGAGCTTATTTTGTCTGTGTTTCATTTTCACTCCAAACGGATAACAGTGGCTATCACCAAAACTCTTCACATGTCTGAGCTGGAAATCGACATGATACCTACCAGTCAGACGGACAGTGACTGTTGCACAATATAGCTAGAAAGTTGGTAGATGGGAAGATAGAGAGATGACAAAGAGAGAGATTATATAAAACACATATTTTAAACATAGTTTATCTATTGTTAGTCAATATGCCCAAAATGTGTTTTATGATATACTTACTTCTTTTGATATCAATCAAAATTCCAACAACAATTTTTTTTGGCAACACTCAGATTTGATTTAAAATATGTCATATAACTTCTCAGATGACTTGATAAGCTCTGGTGTCTTTGGAATTTTGAGGGTTACAAAGTGCCAAAACCAATTACCCACATATATTTTATAGGAAAGTCATTTTTTCACAAATATACAAAAAGTCAATTTTATGAAATGAACTTCTGCTCTGAGGATCCACTCAAGGATGGTCAGATTCAGTAGATTGTGTCTCATGTTTTTGAGGCCATACTTTCAAAGACCTATCTTAGTGATTTTTTTCAGAAAAAGATTTTATAATCACTTGAGTCATATTAGAAACTGACTGTCCTATTTTTAAGAGTAGTTTTTATTCTTATTTATGAGTATGTATCTGTGCCTAAGTATGCTCTTTGTGTGCACATAACTGAAGATGGCCACAAATCTTCCAGAGCTGGAGTTACAGAAGCTTGTGAGCCATTAGATATGGGTGGTAGGAACTAAACTCACTTCTTTTGGAAGAACAAAAAGCACCTTTAACAGATAAATCATCTTGCCTGCATCAACATTCTACTCATGGCCTGGCAATAGAGGTGCATATCTTTAATCCCAGCACTCAGGGGTAGAGGCAGGAAGATCTCTTTGAGGACAAGGCCAGTCTGACCTACAGAGTGAGTTCCAGTACAGCTGTAGCTACACAGAGTTCTTGAATTAGTCTTCATCCACTAGCTGAAGCTGCTGCCCCCTCCTCTCAGAAATCTTCCTCTTACTGAATAGAACCTCCCTGACAAGCATTTTGTCAAATCTAAAATTTGAAAATTGAAACATATATCTATCAGGTCTTCATTTCTTATTCAGTACTTATAAGTTCTTACCTAATGTAAACTATTAAATTGATTTTGTTCAATAACAAATTTGAATAAATGTTTATACTCTATTTTCATGCCATACATAGAAAAGAAGCCAGTTAATTGCTAGGGGTGTCATAGTTGGAAGAGATTTAAAGACTATTTTTCTATGTAGAATAAATTCATAAATGTATTTGACAAAAATATAATTATATGATTTTTCTGTATGAAAATTATTTCATTTATTAATCATAAGACATCCTTAATTTTAAAACACTTGGTACCTAATTTTAGATTTTTCTAATATTTTCTGCTGACATTTTTCTTATGGTTCTTGTAGGGCCCAGAAAATTATTCTTCCTATGGTTGTCTGATCTCTTAAATAGTTAATCAAGAAGCAAATACATGGAAAATAAAAGATCATTACTCTTTTGTTGAATTTTTTCTGTGACTTCACACACATCTACAGTCTTTCTTTACCACAGAAAACTGACATTTTCTACATCCTCAGGTTAGCATGACATTAACTGGACTGGAGCATTACATTCTACCAGTATCTCTTTCCCTTATTATTTTTATGCATTTTATGCTATTTTTAGAGTACTGCTGTTGAACATGTTCTGACTGAATGAGTGAATTCAAATATCAGATCTTTTAATGTGAATACAAATGTCAGGTTGCAGCATAGCCTTGTTGGTTGTATCTGATAAAAGAGAGCACATCCAATGTCAAGTCAAAGCTAGAATGTCACATCAGCTGTCCTAATGAAAGCAGGAACATAGTGCTACCGATGAGCTCTAAATGAATTCAGAACACACAAAAGGTTTCAAGCTAATTTTTAGAAAAAAGGAAAATTTAAAGGCATAAGATTCACTGCCGACGCAAGTATGAAATAACAGATGATGTCATCTTCCTAGGTATTTAACTGTAAGTTTCAAATTTTAGTCACTGATTAGAAATTTAAGGACAAACAATATTCTTTATAACTGTTTAGTTATTAATTCTATGTTCACTCTCTTTATTGTTTACCCAGTACAGCAAAGTCATTTACATATTTACAAACTTAATTTAAAAAATTATCCCAGGTGAAAAGGACCCCTATGACCCACATCTGTTAAAGATTTGATCTGAACAGTTTATGAAGGAAATCCCTGATAACCAGGCGGCCTCAGAGTCCACAGCCCTTGACATAACATAGTGCATTGAACTCAGGTGCAGGCAAATCAGATTCTAATTATCTTAGCCTGCTTCAGGGAACTGTCCTGTTTTTTCACTGTGGGTTAACCTTCATTTTACCATTCAACAGAAAATAATGACACTTAATGTGAGCTCTGTAAGGAATTATTTTGCCTCTGCAGCATCCTGTGCTCTGAGCGATGGCAATCCATACTTCTTTTATTTGGGCAAATCACTTTCTCTTTGAGGCTATGGAAGAACACCAGCAGAGGGAAGGGTACTTAGTAGAGGCGCTGTATATAAATAGCTCTGCTGAGAGCTTTACAAAGGCTCTGTTGTGCTATCACACAGCACAGCCAATAATGTTCAATATGAAAAATCCCTGCCAAGTGCACAGAGAATACAGACAATGTTTGCCATTCCTCTGATCGGCTGTTTGTTATGTGCTGCAAGAGTTTATAGCAATAGTCAGGAAAGTCTACCACACCCTAAATCTCTCTCTCTCTCTCTCTCTCTCTCTCTCTCTCTCTCTCTCTCTGTGTGTGTGTGTGTGTGTGTGTGTGTGTGTGTGTGTGTGTCTATGTGTGTGTCTGCATGTGGGGAGAGAGAGAGAGAGAGAGAGAGAGAGAGAGAGAAAACCTTAGAGAACCTTAAAGACATCAGTACAGTCTCCACAATACACAGTAGGTGGGAGTGAGGCTGAAACACTTCTTTAGAAACAGAAATTGAATTTTCATATAGAACAAAAGCCTTATATAGCATTTCCTTAAAGATGGACTTTGTTTGCTGAAATCACATGGTGCAATTCTGTATGAAATGATTTAGATATCAAAATTGTTCATTTAGACTAAGGAAATATCACATTTGAAGAGAAAAATTCATGTGTTATTTTAAATACTAAAACAGTTGTTTGTGTTTCACGAACTATTAAATTTCATTTTTAAAAGCATATCTTTTAGTTTTATAATTATAATATAATTATGTAACAGGATTTCTATGGGGCTACCAACCAGCTTTTAAATCATGACACAAAGACTTAGTTTTAGTTATGAATGCTCAGCCTTATCTTATGCTTGTCCCAGTAGCTCTTATAACTTAATTTAACCTATTTCTCTGCATCTATATTATGTCTTGGGGCTTTTTATCTTTCATTTTCTATGTCCTGCTCTCCTGCTTCCTCTGTGTCTTGCTGACTGGTAGCTGCTTGTCTGGCTGGCCCTTGGCATCTCCCTCTCTTTCTTTTCATTCTCTCTCCCCAGTTTATCTCCCTATTTATTGTCATTTCCTGTCAACCACACTTATCCCTTTACTGCCTAGCTATTTTATATTCAGCTTTTTATTAGACCAATTAGGTGCATTGGGCAGGCAAAGCAACACATCTGTACACCAATAAATGAGTATAGCATAAACAAGTGTAACACATATTTGAATCACTAAAATAATATTTCACAATATAATTACATTCTCTTCCTCTTCCCTTTCTTCCTAAATTTGTCCTCTATAATTCCTCTTTTTTGTCTTTCAAATTTGTACTCCTTTTTTCTTATTAATTCTTGTAAAACACACACACACATACATGCATTTCTAAATATATAAATACAACTTGCTAAGTTTGCATAATGCTACTTGTATGTATAGTTTATCAGGAACGCTCATTTGCTATTGGATAACCTATAGGCCATTTTCAAAAAAATGGATTCCCACATGACTATCAGCAATCTTAGTGTTTGAAATGCACCTTAAACTCTCTGGCATCTAGTTTGTTTGTCAGTTTGAGGTAGTTCAGACAAAAGAATGTCAGTTGAGGAGCTGCCTACATCAGATTGATTATAGATATGTCTATGGAGCATTTTCTTGATTGTTAATTGATGTAGTAGAACGAGGGTACTGTGACCATTGCAACTTTTAGGTAGGTAGCCCTGGCCTGTACCAGAAATCAAGCTGAACTTTAGACTGGGAGCAAGCTAGTAAGCATTGTTCCTCCATGGTCTCTGCTTCAGTTCCTGCCCCCCAGGTTCCCGATTTCTTTCTTGGTAACCCTGGATGATGGACTACAAGCTGTAAAGTGAAGTAAATCTTTTCTTTCTGAAGTTGGTTTTCATCTATATTTTATAAAAGCACCAGAGAAGCAGACTGGAACACACATACAAGAAAATAAGATACTTGAATGTTTGATGTCTAAAATTCTTTTTAGTTTTATTTTCAAGATTCGAAGCTATGTCTTTTCATAGAAAGAAAATACATTCTATTCTCAATTTTAGCTTCTTTCCATAAACTCTTTCTGTTTTGTAAGAAAATATACATGGAAATTGCCATAAAAGATTATGTTTGTATTGTAACAGAATATATCAAAATACAAAGTTCTTGGTTTCTCTTCTCTCTCTTTTTTTTGTTTACCGTATTTCTCCATTGTTTCTTGTACTGTGACAAGTCCCTCCTCTATTTCCCTTCCTGCCTTCTGATACCTGTCTACTTCATCTACTGCTGCTTTTTATTATTGCCCAGATGTTTCTTATATTGTCTTTATTTTCTATTTATTTTCTATGTACCTGCACCTGAGTGCCTCTCTTCTTTACTGATGCCTGCTTCAACTGTCATCTTTTATTTCTCTACTCTCATCTGTTTTACACTCTTCACTCCTGGCTTCTCTGCCTCTCAAAAACCCGAAATAACAGTAGATATTTTTTGAAATTATATCTTGTAAATTTCTCACAGTATAGTTAGGAAAAGTTGATCATATGTTGTGTGCAGAGTTCGCTCAGTGGAATCCAATCATACTTTATATCCCCCCTCAAATTTTTCCTTTGCTATGAAATCGTTCTTTCCTTTCTCAGGAAATGTGCTGGCTCTATTATTTGCCCCTGAAGAGTTGTGTGTGCAGTTCTACTGCACAACTTGTCATGTTATATCATAGAAGGCTATATACATATCCACACAGCCTAATAAAATCTATAGGTGTGATTTGGCATTATGTGGCTCATATATCTTCCCACTCTCATATGGAAAATCATATCTTGATTCCAGAAAGTCAGTAGTAAACACAAGTTAAAAAACAAATGCATACAGAGTGAGTGAATTTGTTTCATTGCTTGCTGTTTCTTTAGGAACTTAGATTATGTATAGAACCCTCTTATTTCTGATTTGTTCTTGTCAATAGTGGCCTGTCTGGGCACTGACCTAAGGCATTGAAAGCCACTAACTTGACTCCAGGAACATAGCATTTGCGCAGTTTGCCTTTTCTGTTCACTTCTTGCAGACACACACCTTTATTTTGTGGGTAATTCTCTTAAACTACAACTGTATATTCCTCTAACAACTTTTCTTTTGTTGCCATCACTGTTCTCAAATGTATCATTGGATGTCTCCGTAAATGATATATAGATTTCCAAAAGGGGACATTGAGAACTTGAATTTTTTTTGTAATGTGTATCTCCAGGGAGTAGAAGTTCCAGATGGTGCATGGCAGAGCCAGTGGTCCAGGGACTACTACTTGATGAGAGCTGTGGTCCACACAGATCAATGAGAGGGTGGGGGCCCATTTGAAGTTTTGTCTCCATGACCTAAGATAAGATTGTATGCACGTCAAATATGAGAAACTCATTTTGATCCACTCATGAGTCATATATTATTTCTATCAGTGTACCCATAATCATAAACCCTAATACATAAGATAATAAGCTTATTGTGACTGTGTTGTGTTGAATATTCTTTGTCTTTAAAAACATACTTTCATTATCAGTATTGGGAAGGCAGAAAAAGATCCCCATATCAATTATGCCAAGAACATAGAATTTAATCTTAGTTTTGTAGTTTTGTATCTGAAATGTGTGCAGGTATATTTCTGTGTATCTATGTGTGTATATGTGTGTGTGTGTGTGTGTGTGTGTGCGTGCGTGTGTATGTGTGTGTGTGGGGGGGGGTGAGAGAGAGAGAGAGAGAGAGAGAGAGAGAGAGAGAGAGAGAGACCAAGAGACAGATACAGTGATCAAGAGACAGAAAGACAGAGAGTAAAAGGGATGGAGAGACAGACAGAAGAAGAGACAGAAAGAAAGATGGGGGCACAGGAGAAAGAGACCATTTCCTTGACCATTGAACATGATAATCAACTTTTTCTACAATTGGCAGAAGGGGAATTGTGTACATTTATTTTCGTTCTGAAAATTAGGAAATTTTGTTTTATTTCTTCAGATTTCAATCACCCTTCCAAAAAGTTTCCCTCAATTCATCAGCCTTATGAAACATCCCGAGAGAAAAGAATTAAGGTTATTTCTTCTCCTAAACTACTGTGAACATAGGACATTGGCTTGTATTCCTGAAATCTTTTATTACTCATCTTTTCCTATGTCTCTGCTTCTATACTTGCTTCATTGTGGTTTTGCCATGAAAGATACTACTTGATACTTCAAGAAGATAAAATGAATCCTAATTAGATTTATATAATGATTTCATATTGGTCCGAGGTCATTTTAAATTGTTACTGCTTTTCACTAATCAGCCTCTGTAATGCCCTGATATTTCTCCATCCATATGAAAGAGGTGCCTGGCTCCTCTTCATTCTTACTATACTAACCTGGACCTCCAGGAAGGCAAACTATTGAGAAGAGGACACCTTATTCACCTTGGTGCAGCACAAGATTAAGTGTCTTGACCATGAAGAATCTACTGTTTCTCCTCATACAGTCCCAGAGATGGATGACAGCAGTCACTTAATAGCTGTGGACTTCAAAGCTAGTGTTTCCTTTTTGAATTATTTCTGTCAAATGACATACTTCACCAATTTAAGTATAATATGAGTGCCCAGCTCATCTTTGAGAATTTTCAAGTTTTGTGCAGTGAGAAGCACTATAATGAACTTGTTTATGCTAACACTATGCTATTTCTTTTAAAGAAAAAATACAATGTTGATATCTAGTTCAAAAAAAATTCGGATTAAGTTGAAACCACATGTTGTCAAAATAAATGAACAGTGATGTATTTTTGGCCAAAACAATGCATGCACACACGCACGTGTGTGTGTGTGTGTGTGTGTGTGTGTGTGTGTGTGTGTGTGTGTGTGAAAACTGTTTGAAATTTTACTAGTTGAGAGTCAAATAAGAAGTCAATGTTGACAACAACCTAAATACTCATATCACTTAATAGGTTCAGATTAAGGAGCATTTCTGGCCTACAGACTTAATTGGAAAACATTTGAATCTAAAGACTTCTAATGTCAAAAGAAGAACTTAATAAGACTAAATTTCCTTGAAAATATTCTTGTTAAGAAAAGAGTGACAATAAAGGGCCAATTAATTTTAAATGTCTTCTGTCCCCAAAATTAACAACCATAACACTATTTTATTAAACTTCTAACAAAGATGCATTCATCTTCTGTTAGAAGTTTCTAAGGAAAATTAAATGGTATCTTATACTATCCGACCTATTGATATCTCTACTTCCTTACATAACCACTCACAAATGCCATCTCTCCTAGACTCTATTTTAGAAGGTCATATTCCAACACCTCAGAGGCCAGAATGATAGTGTAACATAGGATTGGCATTATATTTCATATTATAGCTTTGAATTGAATACTCTGAAAGGTCACAGGACTGTGGATATCCAACTGTAGATATAGCTGACTTTTGGGTGTGTATTTCAGTGTGTGACCAGCAGCCTGTAGGATCATTTGTCTGGGAATCTAGGATAAAAGAAGAAGTTATTTGATGATGTGAAGACTAAAGAAAGACAAACTGCTAACATTTTAGAGATACATTAAGGATAACTGGAAAAGGTTCTTTATTCTTAATATTTTTCCACATGGAAGAAATCAGCACTACATGATATTCTGCAAAGCCCTGAAATATGCTTTTTAAAATAGTGAACAATAAAATCCTTGACAAATAAGACAATATGCAATAAAATTATAAAGGACTTTAAATATATAATTACTTTCAAAATACATATTTAAATGAGGAGAGCTCTGATAACTTTTACTTCAGGAGATGGTGATTAAAACAAAACATTTTTGCAGGGATGGACAGGGACTAGAATATGCATGAACAGATTTTTGAACACTTTAAAAGTTGGTTTCAGGCATGGACCACATACAGCTTCTTTGCTGTCTCAATGTACAATGAAAAAATGCAATGATGGATTATGTTTAAACTGAGATAAATGATAAGGGGAAAGTATCATCAACTGTATCCTGAGCTTGTAAGCCACAGATTTTGGAGTAGGAGCATAATCATTATGAGATTTTTATGCTTCTCTTCATTGAGTTGAGGATCAATAGAACATGAGCCGAAAGGAAGATTTTGCAGGAGTCAGAGTATATTAACAAATACCAACTTGCTGAGTCCTGGTGGATATCTGAATTGCTATTTATGAATTACAAAGTAAAAGGGAGAATTCAATTCTTCAAAAGTATATTTCTGTGTTGAAAGCTTGGTGAAACATTCCAAGTTAATTCAAAGTTATTTATGATAAATGTATCTTTAGACTCATGAAATACTTTTGAAGGCAACTATACTCTCTTAGTCATCGTAGTACCAAACATCAACAAAGCATTAAGCATATAATGAGATTCAGTAAATACTTCCTAGTAAAAGTAGAATCCATTAAGTGATTTATACTGCTGAAAGAAAAATGAATTTATCGAGTTTTCAGTGTATAGTAGACATAGAAGCAGAACTTAGAACAAGGAGGTTTTCTGTATAATATCATTTTAAAACCAGGCAGTGCCAGTTCATGCTTTTAATCCCAGCACTCCAGGCAGATCTCTGAAGTTCAAGGCCAGTCTGTTCTTCACAGTGAGTTTCAGGACAGCCATGGATGCACAGAGAAACCTTGTTGACGACAAGCTGTCATATCATTCCCAGCTTCTGAATCCTGAATTAATCATACAGAAACTATATTATTTGAAATATTGTTTGGTTAATAGCTTATACATATTTCTGGCTTACTCTTGTATCTTAAACTAACCCATTTTCATCAATCTGTACATCACTACAAGGTCGTGGCCTACCAGAAAAGTTTCAGCAGGCTCCATGGCTTCTCTTTGACTCTGCCTTCTTTCTCCCAGCATTCTATTTAGGTATCCCACCTAGCTCTATTCTGCCTTGCTTAGGCCCAAAACAGCTTCTTTATTAAAAGGTGGTAATAAAATATATTCACAGCATACAGAGGGAAATCCCACATCAAAACCCTGTCTCAGAAAAATGCAACTAAATAAATAAATAAAAATTGATGGTATTACTATGATATGGGGTAATTTTGATCTTTAAGTTATATGTAAGGTAAGTGAGGTACAGATATGAAGTAATTTTTCTAAATGGTGTGTGAGAACATTATCCAAATCCCCATGCTTAAATGCTTAAATACCATTGTGTAGCTGTTCTGAGTGTGTTAAATTCTTGACACTGTTCATGTAATGAGTAATTATTAAGTATCTTCAAGTGACAAAATAAGCACTGAATTATAAAAAGAATGACATACCCAAGTCTGTCTGTCATTACGATATTGTATTGAAGAAAGGTAAGGAAAGGAGATAATATGTTAATAGATTGATAGATGATAGACTGATAGCTCATAGGTAGATAGGTGATGATGATAGGTAGATGACAGATGAAAGACAGATAATAGGTAGATAGATACAGAGATAGATAGGAAATTATAACAGAATGAAGAGGACATAGGGTGTGACAGTACAATTAGCTGAAAAATTTATCCATGACCATATTAAACAACAAATAATAAGAAACAAGGAAGAAACCCATGAAAAGTGTAAAACAAAACAAACAACAAAAACAACAGCAACAAAATCCCAGCTGAGAAATGTAGTGCAACCATATTGAGATGCATAAAGGAGCTTGCAGCTTCCAATCAGATGGCAAAGGAGCACAGAGACATTGGTGAGAACAAATGATACTGAAAGGATGTGGAGGATCTCATTGGCCAAGACACATTTCCTATGTGCCTCAGGGAATCACATCCGTTCTTTAATGAGAAAAGTAAAATAATTTAAAACAACAATTAAAAATCCAGAGAAGCTTATTTCCTGGTGTTTTATAGACTACAAACCAGAGCAGGCTAAATGGTATGTGAGAACATTACATTTTTTGTATAGAAATCCAAAAAAAAAACTTATACATCCCCAGAACTAATGACAGATAGTTTCATCTCTATAGCTCAGTGCCTTTCAGTATAATGTACTAGGAAAATAAAAATCTTCATCATGAGAAAAAAAGCTGAATCACACAAAACCACTATTCAATATCATTTACATCTGTCCAGGAACTACTTTTGGGGATCTGTCACAGTAAAGGTAACCTAGTTTATCATAATTTCATGTGTATTCTTATACGTATTGTGTAGATCAATTTTTCCAGTCTGTCTGGTTCTCTTGAATTTCAGATTCACATAGCCGAGCCTCCCACTGCCCCTTGTTTGAATCTTTCACTCAGAAGCTTTCCAAGCCATTAACTTGCAAGGCTTTACTAAAATTCAAGATCATTTAGTAAAAGCATACTCTATATCACCACCACCATTGGCCAGGGCCTGAATGCTTAAAGTAAACAATAGTAAACCAAAACATAATGCAGTCACAACGCAGGTTCACAATTAGCAAATGTACACGTAATGCAGAGAATGTAAAGAGCTGTATAGTGTGGACAAGGTTGTAGCAGATCTAAATGCTAAAGGAACACTAAATCCGATGGGGCTGGGTAACAGTAAAGAGGAGAAAGAAAGAGCAAGGTGAGTTCTACTTTGTTTGGTTCTTTGACACTACAGCCTACTCCATCAGTCATGAACAGGTCCCAGGCAGATATGAGCAATGAGATGAGGGCATGTTTGAAGTGTGAATTAGAAGGATAGATTTTGAAAATATACAGAGACAACTAGTGAAAAGAAAAGCAAGACAGAGACAAGAAAATAGACAAAAATAATGGAAATAGGAGTTGTTAAGTACAACTCATGAGAGTCAAGTCAAACTGTGGGAAGTCTTGTTTGTTAACATTGGTTTCAGTGAAGATTTAATGGTGGGTGGAACCAGAGTTGAGTGAATGAGGGACTGGGATGCCAAGAATCTGTGGGATAAGAAAAATGAATCCAAACACTTAAACTCAAATCTGCCAATAATCTACCTCATCAATACTGGTGTGGTGGTCAGTTTGAGAAACAATTTGACATTACCTAGAAAAATTAAGACACATTTTTTACTGTGATCCATAAATCCTCAATCATTTTTAACTGTCTTTTATTTTATTCTTTTAAAAAAGGAAACAAACTATCTTTCATTTTACATACCAATCCCAGTTCTGACTTCCTCCCCTCCTCCCATTCTCTGCACCTACCACCCCGACCCACTATCATCTACCCCTCAGAGAAGCTAAGGCACAGTTTTTGCAAAATGTCTAAGGCCCTCCCTACTCTATCTAGGTTGAGCAAGATATCCATCCAAAGAGAATAGGATCCCCAAACAGCCAGTACAAACAATAGGGATAAATCCTGGTGCCACTGCCACTGACCCACACAGTCCGACCCAGCCATAAAACTGTCACGCATATTCAGAGGCTATAGTTTGGACCTATGCTGGTCCCCTCCCTTTCCAGCTGGTGTTGGTGAGCTCCAATTAGCTCAGGTAAACCATTTCAGGGGGTGTCCCCATCATGGTCTTGACGTCTTTGCTCATATTCTCATTCCTTCCACTCTTCAACTGCACTTTTGAGGCTCAGGCCAGTGCTTCACTGCGGGTCTCTGTTTCCATCAGTTCCTGGATGAAGGATTTATAGTGATATTTAAGATATTCATCAGTCTGATTACAGGGCAAGGCCAGTTTGCGCATCTTCTCCTCTATTGATTAGGGTCTTAGCTAGGGTCATCCTTATGGATTTCTGGGTATTTCTCTAGTGCCAGGTTTCTGGCTAGCCCCATAATGGCTCCTTCAATCAAGATATCTCTTTCCTTGCTCTCATCCCTGTCCTTCCTCCATCCCCTCTATTCCATTCCTATAAGTTTTCTTAACGCCTCACTTTCTCTCCTCCTCTTCTCCTTCCACCCTCTTTTTTCCCCCTCATCCCCATGTTCCCAATTTTGTCAGGTGATCTTGTCTATTTCCCCTTTCCAGGTGGATCTATGTATGTTTCTCTTAGGGTTCAACATGTTACTTAGCTTCTCTAGGATCAATATCCTTTGCTTTACAGCTAATATCTACTTACAAGTGACTGCATACAGTTTTCATCTTTTTGGATCTGGGTTACATTGCTCAGAATGAGTCTTTTCTAGTTCCTCCCATTTGCGTGCAAAATTCAAGATGTGATTGTTTTTTAACCACTGGAGCAGTACTCTAATGTGTAAATGTGCCACATTTTCTTTATCCATTCTTCGGTTGAGGTACATCTAGGTTGTTTTCAGGTTCTGGCAATTACAAATAATGCTGCTATGGACATAGTTGAACAAATGTCCTTGTAGTATGATTGAGCATTTTTTTTTTTTGGTATATGCCCAAACGTGGCATTGCTGGGTCTTGAGGTTGGTTGATTCCCAATTTTCTGAGAAACTGCCATACTGATTTCCAGAGTGGTTGTACAAGTTTACATTCCCACCAACACTAGAGGAGTGTTCCCTTTACTCCTCATCACTGGTGTTTTTGCTTGTTTGTTTTTAATTTTTTTAATGATTTTATTGAGCTAGGCATTTTCTCCCCTACCTTTTTCTCCCCTCCCCTTCTACCCTTTGTTCCCATACTCCCAATTTACTCAGAAGATCTTATCTTTTTCTAGTTCCCATATAGATTAGATCCATGTCTCTTAGGGTCCTTGCTGTTGTCTAGATTCTCTAGATTGTGAATTGTAGGCTGGTTTTCTTTACTTCATGTCTAAAAGCCACTTATGAGTGACTACATATGATATTTGGATTAATGGGTCTCGGCTGCCTCACTCAATCTGATATTTTCTAGATCCATTCATTTGCCTGCAAATTTCAAGATGTCATTATTTTTTTCTGCTGTGTAGTACTTCATTGTGTAAACATACCACATTTTCCTTATCCATTTTTGGTAGAAGCACATTTAGGTTGTTTCTAGGTTCTGGCTAGGACAAACAATGCTGCTATGAACATAGTTGAGCATATGTCCTTGTGGTACGATTAAGCATCCTTTGGGTATATGCCCAAAAGTTGTATTGCTGGGTCTTGAGGAAGGTTGTTTCCTAATTTTCTGAAAAATCACCACATTGATTTCCAAAGTTGCCATACAAGCTTGTACTCCTACCAGCAATGCAGGAGTGTTCCTTTTACCCCATATTCTCTCCAAAGTAAGCTGTCATCAATGTTTTTGATCTTGGCTCTTCTTACAGGTGTAAGATGGTATCTCAGAGTTATTTTGATTTGCATTTCTCTGATGACTAAAGATGCTGAGCACATCCTTAAGTGTGTTTCAGTCATTTTAGATTCCATTGGGAAGTACACTCGAATGCATTGGCACAGAAGACCACTTCATAAATATAACCCCAGTAGCACAGACACTGAAAGACACAATTAATAAATGGGACCTCCTGAAACTGAGAAGCTTCTATAAAGCAAAAGGCATGGTTAACCAGACAAAATAGCAGCCCATAGAAGGGGAAAATATCTTCCCCAGCACCACATCAGACAGAGGGCTGATCTCCAAAATGAAGAAAGAACTCAAGAAATTTGTCATCAAAAGAACAATTAATCCAATTAAAAATGGGGTACAGATCTAAACAGAGAACTCTCAATAGAGGAATCATTGGTGTTTTTTGATCTTAGCTTTTCTGACTGGTGTAAGATGGTATCTTAGAGTCGTTTTGATTCGCATTTCCCTAATGGCTAAGGATGTTGAAGATTTTCTTAAGTGTCTTTCAGACCTTTGAGATTCTTCTGTTGAAAATTCTCTGTTGAGTTCTTTACCCTATTTTTAATTGGGTTATTTGGAATTTTGATGCCTAATTTATTGAGTTCTGATATGGGATTCTCCTCTATATGCTGTGATTACCATTAATGAATAAAGAAACTTCCTTGACCTGTTGATAGGGCAGAATTTAGGTAGGCTGGGAAAACTAAACTGAATGCTGAGAGAAAAAAAAGGCAGATTTAGAGAGAAGGCATGGAGTCTCCGCCAGAGACAGACATGCTGAAACTTTGCTGGTAGTCCACAACCTTATGATGAAACACAGATTAATGGAGATGTTTAAATTAATATGTAAGAGTTAACCAATAAGAAACTAGAGCTAATGGGCCAAGCAGTGATTTAAATATAGTTTAAATATAGTTAAACTATAAATAATACAGTTTCTAAATGATTATTTCAGGGCTGAGCAGCCAGGAACAAACAAGTAAACAAACAAACAACCCTCTAACAGAGTTCTTTATATATTTTGGAGATCAGTCCTTTGTCTGATGTGGGGTTGGTGAAGATATTTTCCCATTGAGTAGGCTGGCTTTTTGTCTTATTGACTGTGTCCTTTACTTTAAAGAAGCTTTTCAGTTTCAGGAAGTCCCATTTATTTAGTGTTACTTTCAGTGTCTGTGCTACTGGGGTTATATTTAGGAAGTGGTCTCCTGTGCCCATGCTTTGAAGGCTACTTCCCACTTTCTCATCTATCAGGTTCAGTGTGGTCAGATTTATATTGAGATCTTTAACTTTTTGGACTTGAGTTTTGTGCATGGGGATAGATATGTCTGTATTTTTATTCTTCTACATGTCAGCATCCTGTTATGCCAGCACCATTTGTTGAAGATGCTTTCATTTTTTTATTGTATAATTTTAGATTCTTTATTAAAAATCAGGTGTTCATAAGTGTGTGGACTAATATCTAGCTTTTTGATTCAATTCCATTGGTCAACCTGTTGTTTTTATGGCAATACCAAGCTGTTTTCATTACTGTAGCTCTACAGTAGAGCTTAATGTCAGGGATGGTGATGCTTCCAGAAGTTTCTTTATTGTACAGGATTGTTTCGGCTATGCTGTATAATAAAGATCTTCAATCATTTTTATCCAAGCTCTTGGTACATGTATGTATACTAGAGGGTGAATTATGGTGTTATTTTTAAGAACACTGTACCTAGAAATAAATGACAAGCAATAATAAAGTTATGGTGGTGGCTGTGTACGAATATAGTGGAATATAATACAATTGTCCAAATGAGGAGCAGAAGGAGGGAGAACATGAGCAAAGAAGTCAGGACCGCGAGGGGTGCACCCACCCACTGAGACAGTGGAGCTGATCTATTGGGAGCTCACCAAGGCCAGCTGGAATGGGACTGAATAAGCATGGGATAAAACCGGACTCTCTGAACCAGGCAGACAATGAAGGCTGATGAGAAGCTAAAGACAATGACACTAGGTTTCGATCCTACTGCATGAACTGGCTTTGTGGGAGCCTAGCCTGTTTGGATGCTCACCTTCCTAGACCTGAATGGAGGGGGGAAGGACCTTGGATTCCCACAGGGCAGTGAATCTGGAACTGCTCTTCAGACTGGAGAGGGAAAGGGAATGGAGTGGGGGAAGGGGGAGGGGAGGGGGAGGAGGGAGAGGGAAATGGGAGGCGGGGAGGAGGTGAAAATTTATTCAACAAAAAAATAAATAAATAAAAAATAACAACAAAAAATCTTTGTTTTTAAATTTTAAAGGGCTTGGAGAAAAATATATAGTTCAATAAAAACAATAAAAATTAAAAATAAAATAAAATAAAAATAATCTGCTGTGAAAATAGCTGTAGGAAAAGGCTAGGTGTGTAAAGATGTATAGAAAAGTGTATAGGCAGGTAAACCTCAAAAAACAGTTGAATGAAAAAAGATACAGCACAGGACACTTTAATCCAATTTAGATAAACCATATAGGTGAACCTGAACACATATGATAATATTAGGAGCACAGTAAGGACATATGATAAGCATAGTGCCCATCTTTCTGTGTTTAATCAGCATGGCATAAAGTGGGTATGGTGGAAGGAGAGAGTGGAGATACTAAATCATTGGTTGGATCATATTTTCCCAAAAATACAATAGTATGTGAGTGTTTACAGTTTTCTTTGAATCTCTAATAATAGTTGCCCCCTTTGTTTTAAGTGAAGGCCAGCATGACAAGGAGAAAATAATGAACATATGCATAATTCTTTAGAAAATCTTGGAAGAGAGATGGGAGAATGCAAGAAAGAAAAGGACAAGAGTGTCTGAAACATAAAAATATTTTCAACTTCTCTTTTTATTGTTAAGTATTTAAGCATTTTATTCTTGAACATTTGCTTACAAAGTTTCCATAGGGATTTTCTTTGGTGCCCCCCCCCATCTCTTTGACCTCATTTCACACTGAACCATTTAGTTCACAGTGTTATCCTTCCATTTCGTTCTATTCCCTGTCCTGTAGTGCCTTTTCTTCCAGACATTATATTATTGTTATTTCCAAGTCTAATAGGCCCTTTAGACGTGCCTGAAGAAAAATAATGTTTCCTTCCACCCAGACCACATTCTGGCTGCTTGAAATTAAGATCATCACATGAAAGCAATGCAAACACAGAATTTGTTCCTGAGCCTGAATTACATCACTTAATGTTTGAATTTCATATATTTCTAAAACTTCCTTAGTGTACATAGCAAGATAAATGTAAATGTGAAACTTTTTACAGAATTCATTGGATATGTCCAGTGTGGTATAGTTACTTCTAGCAGCATGGAGGCTTCTCAGACTAAAACCAGAAATACTATAAGATATGAGACAATATTCATAAAATGGAAATTTGAATGATATGGTGTAAGATAAAGAAAAGGGTCAAGAGAGATTGAATAAAAAGAAAAACAATTTGGGGGAAAAGAAATTTGCAAGTTTTTCTGTCCCATTTGATTAATTAACAAAATTATCCTTTGCACAATTATGTATAATAAAATACCACAGACATATCATTAAGAGTTTTTAGGGGAACAAATGTATAGATTAAACTCAAATACATAGGTCTCTTGTGACTTATACTTTCATTTCTCATTCCCTTACTACTTATGTCTTTCTTTCTTGTTTTTTTTTTGTAGCTTAGTTGTACAATTATCTCAGTTCATTGAAACCTACATACATATGCAGAGTAGAATGAATCTTTTTGCACTAAATTGTAAAGACTTGATCAATATCCACAAAGAGAAAATTTATTTATTCAATAACCCACTTATTTCTCTCTCTCACATGTTATTTTGAAGCTACAGAAGGATTTCATTTTTAAATAATTGAAAATTTGAATAAAGAATAAGGAACTTTTAAAATCCTATCTACAATTAATTTTTATTTCTTAGTACATTAATGTAACTTTTGTTAATCTCAGTGGTTATAATTGAAGTCTCTTAAACACTTGGGCCACTCCAAAAACTGCAAACTTTAAAATTCATACTTCTTATCAATGCTATATGATTCTAATTTTTCTTAGCCTTGCCTTTAGAGAAATATTAGCATCTTCCATGTACCAGATCACAGATATTCCCAAATAACAAAAATATCTCCCATTTGACCTCCTTCAAAATGGAAGAATGTTTTCTTCTAATTCTCCTACATGCATTCAAATTATTCAAAACAGCACAATTATCAGTTAAGATTAATACAATCATAATTTTAGCCCTGCATTATAAGAAACACAGAAATGGATTTTAAAATATTTAAAATTGTAAAAAAATCATATTAAAGATGAAATTTTGAGTTTTTAACTATGTATTTCATGCAGAAAAGGAATTCAATACATGCACAAAGAAGCATGTCAAAATTCTTCAGTTTGTTCCCAGGGCTCTGACACCAGCTGACTTAGATTAAATAGCAGTGAGCTGGAAAAGCATTCTGGGTATTGGTATGCAAATGAATTTGCAAAGCATTTCTTCCTATGGCTTTGGAATTCCCACAGCCACAACTATAAGTAACATATATTTTAAAAATACATTTTAAGCACATAAATGTAACATTAAACTTATGTTTTTATAGCCCAAATATAATCCTAATAGAACTAAAAATATTCTCTAAGAGGAACAGAATTCCAAGAAAATGAGAGTATTTGCCAAGGTATCTGGGAACATGTGCTGATGACATAATTTTCCCACTCCAGTTCCAGCTTTAGCACACTGCCACAGAGCCATCCTGCTGATGTCCTCCGAAGGATGGCCATGGACAGCAGGTGTAGGAAGCAGGGAAAAATCAGTGTTTATCCCATGAAGAGAAAATGTACGTTCTTCTCAAATGTTAGTAGTGTGAGGGTGACTCTTCCAGTGAGTTCCCTTCTCATCACCTGATGTTACTAGAAAGTGATGGGGCAGTGAAAAATAACTAATTGGGAAAGAAGAGGAAACTTAAAAAAAATCCTTTGTACAGACAACAATTGGAATAGCGAAGTTTGCAATGTATTTGTATTTGACACCTTAGCTGCCAGTAGCCCATAATGCAAAGAGAACGAATCACAATGAAGCCATTTCTCACTCAGATGAAATATCACAATAGCAATGTTTTAGCACTGTGACACAGATTCTTGATTTTTCTGTGTTTAACTCTACCGCTTCCCTGTACCCACACTTCAGTGATGTAGTAGTGTATTCTAAAATTATAAACTGAAATGCAAAATGCATAATGCAAGCCATTCTTTCTTCTGTATGAGCCAAGATTACTTTGCGGCATACCCCTGCAGGGGACCTAACAGGGAATTTCCAAAAACATTAATGTATTCAGAAGAAATGTCAAAATAAAGAAAGCCTGTAAACATTGTCTGTGGGAAGCTTTTTGTGCCCTTCCCGAATGCAAAATGAACTCACATTTTCTTACAGAAGTAGGATCCATTTCTGCCATCTAGTGACAATAAGTCCAACAGATACTGAGAAAGAAACACATTTTCTAAATGTGCTCAACAACTTAATTCAAAGCAACTAGGACTTTGTCCATAGTCCCTGTCCTGAGGGTGGAATAAAACACACAAACTCTTTGGAACGGAATTTTAAGTAAGGTTTCCCGGGTGATAAGTGGCATCCACATGTTTCTTATTAATCTTTGAAGCCAGAAAACAAATATATAGCAATACTTACTATGTGCACATTGCTTTTCAAAGGTGTCACATCACTAACACATGTGTTAACTTGTTCAACACAGCAAAAAAAGGGGAGGAGGGCACCCTAAGCAGGAGTGTGGACTCTAAAGCCAGATGTCTAAACCTCAGTCTGTTTGCTTCTGTATTTGAAAACTTACGAATGATCCATCCAATAGAGTATTCAGTTCTCATGATTATAAACCTTTGTTTAATTACTATAGCATCTTATCTTTCCTTATAACACATTAGATAGCATGAGTACAGGACATGCATGCAGTAAATTGAAACAGCTCTCCTTCCAAAAGTTCTCCTCCTGGAAAGTTAGAATCTGAAAATCTGGTCGCAGATATAAAACAGTTTAGTTGCAGAGACCGTTTAGTCATGGCAGGTAAGAAACAGGATTGTGGTGTGAGGAGAACTTAACTGGGTTTGTGAGGTGTTCCCCCCTCACGAGTGTGTAAGTGTGTGTGTGTTGTGCATTGTTGTTTTTGTTGATGTTGTATGTGAATGTGGCAGATGCAGGAAAATGTGGCTACCATTGTACATGCACTCATGAAAGGCCAGTGGACAACTTCAGGTATCTTCCTGTAACGCTCTGCTTTATTGCCTTGAGACAAGGTCTCTTACTGAGTGAAAGGATCACCAATTTTTCTTATGTGCATATATTTAATATTTTATTTTATATATTCAATTTTATTCATTTTACATACCAACCACAGTTACCCCCTTCCCTACTCCCACCTCCCCAACTCCCCACAACCTACCCCCATCCACTCCTCAGAAAAGGTAAGGCCTCCCGTGGGGAGTCAACAAAGCTTGATATATTCAGTTGAGGCAGAACCAAGTTCCACTTACTACCCCTGCATTAATACTGAACAAGGCCTCACACCATATGGAATGGAGCTCATGCACCAGGGGTAGATCCTGGTCCCACTACCAAGGGTCCCATAAACAGACAAGTCTACAAAACTGTCACCCACATGTAGGTGGCAGATGGGTGTAGTGGTGGTAAAGGGGAATGGATAAGGATAAGAACATGAAGGATCACCATTTTGATTAGACTGGCTGGTTGGCAAGCTCCAGATATCTATCTGCCTGTCTCCAGATAACAACGCAGAATTTGCAGAAAGAGATATGGGTATGTGTAGCTGTCTGGCTTTTTATGAGTTTCTTGAGATTCAAGTTCATATCTTCATACTTGCACAAAAAACACACTTCCCCACTGAGCCTATCCATAGTCACCAACATACAGACTTTAAAAGATTTTGTCCCTCTAGTGGTTTTTATTAGTTTTATTCTGTTTTATGATAATACCCACTGATGGCTACTTTATAACAAAAGGGGGTTGTGTGTATCCTCCCTCCAAAATCTTTTGAGCCAGAATCTTCTGGTTGAAGATCTGAACAGAATCTAATGAGATCCTCTCTGGCTGAATCACAACACAGGCAAAGAACAAACAAAGAAATGTCATCTTATGGGGAAAGCCACGCATTCTGAATAGCCTGGTTTCAGGCCAAATGGCAGAAAGTGAATCCATTCATATGGTACCTAGTCCACTCACAAGTTTCCAACAATGCACTCATCAGTTCAAATGCTTATATTCCAAGTGTTTTGTGGTGGACCCCACTGCTTTTCTCCTTTTTTTTAAGTTTTATTTTTTTCCTCCCTTTAAGTTTTGAGATTACAAAGACACCACGGCTTAAAAGTTCCACAGCCCCAACACAGCTGCATCCAGGGGCAGACATCCAGCAGGTGAAATCGTGAAATCTGCCTGAGAGCTACATGTAAATGCCCATGTGAAGCAACTTCTTGAAACTTGGATTTGAAGACTTACAAAGAAGGGGGAAATGTCATTAATTTTTTTGTTTATTTTGTGACAACCTAGTTCATTATTTCTCCTTTTTTAACTACTAAACAACTTTTGTTTTGGGCTCAACATGTTCTTTTCTAGGTCAAAGAATAAGACATAATACAAAAATAAGAAAAGCAAATATCTTTCTAAGAATATCTAAATTCTGTCCACAGACACCTGTGAAGAGATTGAGGATACAGAAATAGGTGCAGATATTGGAAGAGGGACTATAGAAATCACTTTCATTTTCTCCACTTCTCATATATATATATAATTTCTAGACTAATTTTACTGATTTTTATCTTGTACCTCATTTTAAATCCTTTACTCATCTTCTTTTTTCTTATCTCCACAGATCTTGCCTCTTGTTATGAAAGAAGCTCATTCTTTAGAAATTTGTTCTTTTCCAACAAGGCCCGCATCTTGTCTACGCATCAATTAGTACATTAAAATGTTTATATTTCCTGAAATCTAGAATTAAATAACCAACTATTATGCCAACAAATTATCCATCTAAAAGTAAAATTCACATCTACAGATTAAGGTATTTAATCATAAGCTTCATACTCTGCAAGCAGAAGATTATATCCCTAAACTACTTCTGTCAATAGTTCTTTGCTCATTGCTTAGGTTGTTTGTGATAATTATGATATACACTTCAAGAACTGAGGCTAGGGTAGGACCAGAGACTACACCCAACTTCAGTTTCTCATCCCTCCACTCCTAGCAGTCTTTTCCCCAGCCCTCTCTGTCAGGTAGGTTTTTCCTCCTCCTCCTCCTCCTCCTCCTCCTCCTCCTCCTCCTCCTCCTCCTCTTCCTCCTCCTCCTCCTCCTCCTCCTCCTCCTCCTCCTCCTTCTCGGTTTCCCAGGCTTCCCAAGGGTACCCACCTAACACTTCCAACTAGTTACGATGTGACTAGGCACAAGCCCTCTTATTAAGACTGGACTGGAGGAGGTAGAAGGTCCCAAGTACAGACAAAAGAATCAGAGACACATAAAGAAAGTACTTTCTGTAACAGTAATGCAAATCAAGAGAGATAAATTTTGAAGTTTAATGAAATCTTCAAGGATCTCATGTTAGCTTTGTGCTCAAATGAGCCTGCAAAGAGAGTACAGTCAGATATAAACCTAGCATTCAGGAGAACAAACGCTCCTTCTTAAGGAAGACTGAGGGAAAATTTGACAGTGATTACACTGAGATTATCCTTCACATAGTAGTGGTCAGAAATCATCTTTCCTGTACCAATTTCTTACATGGAAGAGTAGAAACACCAAAGTTGTCTTGGATTAATCATTCAGAGCATACTATTAAAGGCATCAACCCCATCTGACCAGGAAGCTAAGATTATCTCATTCTATCCAAATGTGTGATAGTAAAATGCCTTTCAAAATGTATAGCTAGAACTAAATTACTGAACACATTCATCTGATTGCTCCATGGCTTGAACTTTCAAGGTAAGTAGTTGAACTTCCCAGGTAGATGCTGTCTTATCCTCACTGCACTGCTGTCTGGTGTGATGAATGATTTATATGATCTATTCAATATTCCAACCATCATAACTACCAGCATTTTTCTAGCTTGTATTTCTAGTACTGGCTTTCAGTACATAGGATTCTCATGCCTGAATGCCTGTGCTGCTTCTCAGCTCTCTCCTGGTAGTTGCTGTCTTGGAAGAGAAGCACACAGTTGACAGATAGACGAACAATAACCTGTCTACCTCAGAGACTAATGCCTGTGCGGTAGAAAATGATAGGCATGAGGCTCAGACTGGGAGATTATATTTCAATGAATTCAAAATAAAATAGAGAATTAAATGAAAATGAGTCAAACTTATTGATTTGAGATATATGAATGAAATGCTTTGATTTTCTCGATGGTGGAATGATTTTCACAAGCTCCCTTATACAACTAAGACTCCCAAACAGGAACGCTCATTCCCAGCTGTACTCTAGAAATTCAATGGGCATGGCTGAACAAATGGGGATCAATGGGAGTTCCTGTCTTAGAGAAGGGGATTTTACTATTAAAGTTCCTTTTCCTCATACTTGTCAGACTGATATGATGATCTCACAAAATCTTTCTACTCGACAGTTTCCAAACTCCTGCACTCCCTGTAGCAGGATATCTCACAAGCAATATTTCCTCAGATGCGCAATAGCATGGAGAAGAGTGATACTTATTCTCAGTTATTTGATAAAAACTCAGCTTTAAAGTGGATTAATTAGTAGATTACAGAATTGGCAAGTAATTGCTCTAGAAAAGATTAAAAATCTAGATCAATCTAATGAAAATTTATGGGAAAATTTTATTTTATTTATAACTCTAAGATATGTCAGTTCCAGAAAAGGGAGATAAAGCTGCATTAACAATTAGACCCTAAGTATTATAAAGAGAATTGAACTGTGTTCAGTAACTGTTAAGAGTCTGCAGTAGCAATTTACTCTCTGCTAGTAAACAATAACAATACCACTGTCTGCCTCACTCTGGCTTATTCTGGCGAAATAGAGTATTTTAAAGTATCCACATGAAACAAAAGACAAGGGTTTTGGTGAATGTTGCTGACATCTACAAAATCACCATTTCCTCGTCTTAGACTAAAAATCAACTGTCACTTCAGAAGATCAGCAAGAGAACTTGCAGAAGCGATACATGTAGTAAATGTGTAAGCGTAAGTCTAGTGACATCAAGTCCTGAGGTGTCATCTTACCTATAACATGGGGAAAGAGTCTGTGACGGACCAGTAACACCGTGGAACAAAGTCAGTTGCATAAGTTACACCAGGTAACAGAGTTCCCAGAGAGCATGGTCACACACTGACATATCCTGTTTAAATTATGGGAATTTGGAATGCTTATTGTAGCTTTACAATCACCTATTTACCTAGACTTACTTGGGCAGTGCTTGGTGTTGACGTTTCTTGGTTAGCACCATAAATATTTTATCACAAACAACAGTGCCCTGCTATAGGAACCCATGCTGGTAACAATACAGACTTAGCATATCATTTTATCACTTTCTCTGTGCTTTTTTTGTCTAACAACATAGACTTGTAGTTTCCTTCTGAAGATACCCTCCAATTTACTTTATTGTTAGGAGTTGAGAAGTTTGTGATGGACTAGAAGATGAAATTTTGCTTCCTTCTCTACAGTATTAAGACAAATTTATACTCCAGATGCATTCATTGATCAATGGGAAGTACATTTCCTGGGCCCTTTATAAATATCTCCCCTTACTTGTGTCTCTTTTTGATGCCTTGCTTTCCTTACATACCTCTTGTTTCTACTCAGAATTCCTTCTCAATAAAACACCTTCCTGTCTGGTCAATGTTATTCTATTTCTTGGAGCCTTTGCCTAAGTCTTAGATTAGAACATGTGGTCATTTCCTGGTAATGCTGAAGGTGTTGCACTTCCCTGCTTTTTACCTTACTTATCAGTGAATGTAAGACATAAAGTGTCAGAATGTGCTTTGTGTACTTATCCATTTAAGAGTTTTGCCTTGTTCAATGTGTTGTCCTTCCATATCAAGCATACTACTATTTAATTTCCCTGATAAGGTCTGTTTCTTGTGTCATCGTGTTTCTTGTGTCATCTTTATTTTGTCTCTTCACATTAGGTTGTAACTTTTTTTTAATTTATTTATTTATTAAGGATTTCTGCCTCCTCCCCGCAACCGCTTCCCATTTCCCTCCCCCTCCCCCGATCAAGTCCCCCTCCCTCATCTGCTCGAAGAGCAATCAGGGTTCCCTGACCTGTGGGAAGCCCAAGGACTGCCCACCTCTATCCAGGTCTCATAAGGTGAGCATCCAAACTGCCTAGGCTCCCACAAAGCCAGTACGTGCAGTAGGATCAAAAACCCACTGCGATTGTTCTTGAATTCTCAGTATTCCTCATTGTCCGCTATGTTCAGCTAGTCCGGATTTATCCCATGCTATTTCATACCTAGGCCAGCTGGCCTCAGAAAATGGAAGGACCTCCCTTGCTCTTGGATTGGGAGGATCAACATAGTAAAAATGGCAATTCTACCAAAAGCAATCTATAGATTCAATGCAATCCCCATCAAAATCCCATCAAAATTCTTCACAGATCTGGAGAAGACAATAATCAACTTTATATGGAAAAACAAAAAGCCCAGGATAGCCAAAACAATCTTATACAATAAAGGATTGTCTGGAGGCATTACCATCCCTGACTTCAAACTCTATTACAGAGCTACGGTATTGAAAACAGCTTGGTATTGGCATAAAAACAGAGAAGTCGACCAATGGAATCGAATAGAAGACCCTGACTTTAACCCACAAACCTATGAACACCTGATTTTCGATAAAGGAGCTAAAAGTATACAATGGAAAAAAGAGAGCATCTTCAACAAATTGTGCTGGCAAAACTGGATGTCAATCTGTAGAAGAATGAAAATAGATCCATATCTATCATCATGCACAAAACTCAAGTCCAAATGGATTAAAGACCTCAATATCAGTCCGAACACACTGAACCTGATAGAAGAGAAAGTGGGAAGTACCCTACAACAGATGGGCACAGGAGATCGCTTCCTATGTATAACCCCTGCAGCACAGACATTAAGGGCATCATTGAATAAATAGGTTGTAACTTTTTAAAACTCCTGTCTGATCCTGGCTTCAAATATCTTCAAATGAAAAAAATGCATTAGGAAATACATTTGAGTCTTTGCAAAGTACATGAACACATAATAGACCAGAATTGTACAGACACAAGTGAAATTTATCAAAGTATTACAAATTTAATGTTTTAATATACTGCTAAAATTGATAATTAATAACAATCATACATAAAAATGAGGTAGAGATACTTTTGTTCTGATAATCTTTTGGCTTGAACTGTTAAATATTCTTAATGGTGGTCAATCTTCATATTGACATTTTATAAGCTCCCATCTAGGTACAGAATTCTAACTTTTTATTTTTACTTTTGTTTCTGAAATTATGTTGAGGCCTAATTACACATTCATTTAGAAAACAAAATTCTTACACGTGTATGTGATGTTATTTAAATCTGTATCATGTACTTTTATGGCATACAAGGAAAAGTCAACTAAAGGCAAACCAAATTAAATTTTTAAGTGAGAGGTATTTGCCCTCTTTCTTCTGAGTTCACATGTCTATGTGGACATAGCTGAGAATTGTATTTTTCTCTGTTTGGACTGTACTGGCATCCAAAAACATATTGAGTATTCTATTTTAGTGTAGGGTTAAGACAGCCCCTTTAGGGGGCGGGGTTTGCCTCGGGCGTATGCCTGCCTATAAATGGGCGCACGGCTCAGCAGCTTGGCCCTTTTTTCCCCGCCCTACCTCCTGTACTACGCTGGTACTTTGGTTCTGTAAGTTTATCATTAAAGTGGTAAATATTCTTTGATATCTGCATTGCATTTATTTTGCGCGGATACATTTTAGAAAACATCTATTGCCACGAGCAGAGATGTTGAACTACATTTATGATGAAGAAAAAAATGGTCTAGACTTCATGTCTATTCTAGTTATTTAGATAAGTTGCATATAAATTTAATTACTCCACATCTCTTTATTATCCATTCTCTTCTTATTTTTATTAGGCCAATTATTGAAAAGCATATATTTACATTTGGTAAGCAAAAATAAAAGTTACAATCAAATCACTCAGTGACATAAATTTTGTAGTGATTAAAATAAAATCCATTTATCTTTAATGCCTCTCAGAAAGAGTCCGTGCTAGACAGTCAATGACGCATCTCATTAGAGTCAACATTTAGAAAATTATATGTCACTATCCATTAGGTTCTAGCATATACATGTATCTTTTTTACTCTTGTCTCTTCATTTCAGGAACTACTGTACAGAAATAAAGATGATCAAACATAAAACACATAGACACTATATTTTAATTTATATCTAATTGTAAGTTCCTGATCATAGTCTGTAAGTAGGTGTTCACATAAATTAAAGTATTGAGAGTATATTTCAGTATTTACTAGAAATGATTTCCAGGAATAAATTTCTCTGAAAAGATGCATTTGATATACAAGAGCTGTTGCAAGATACTATCATATAAGTCATTATTCAAGGGAATAATTTTTAAATTTACCATGATCTTACAGGAAGACCTCAAAGAATATACACTAAAAATTTAACATTGGAAAAATGATGGGTTAATAATATCTTAATGCCTTTGTACGATTCAGAATAAAGCAGTACGTGCACACTGCTTTGGTATTTAAAAAATGATAAAAAACTTAAAAGTTTTTGTTGTTGTTTTGAGCCATGATCTCACATACTTAGTGTAACCTCAAATTCTTTATGTAGCTAAGGACAACAAAGTTCTAGTCATCTTGCCTTGACATCCTGAGTACAAGGATTACAGATAATCACCTCATGTTCTGTTTATGTGGCAAGAGGCTCTGGTCCCAGAGCTTTATATGTGAAGCAATGCTTTACTAACTTACTACATTCTTGGCCACCATATACTTTCTTAAGTGAACAGTACATGTGACTTTGAATCTTCCTTTTTATAGGAAGGTTTTACATGGTGAAATTGTATTTATATGTATAAAATATCTTCCTACCACCACCTAAGTGTTCTGTGTATGACTTTGCACATTGGACCCATTTTGAAGAAAGGATATATAGAAAGACATATTTAAAATCTTATTTTTATATAATTTGATAAAATCTTTTCTATGATGTAGGGGAAACAATGTTCAAAGTTTTAATATTTTCTAGAACTAGGCAGGAAATTCTGTTTTGTTTCATGAACTCAACTATAAAGAAAGAATCTACAACCTATCCTGCTTACAAAATGTGCTGGGATAATGGTGGCTAAGAGATTGTGGGAGTGGCCAGAGATGACTGGTCTAAATTGAGATCCATACCATGAAAGGTATTCCATGCCCTTCACTCCCTGGATAGCCAGGAACTGGAAGCTGGATGGCCCAAAGACATTTGGTAGAATCAAATACAACTAAAAAATTAAAGTTGATTAAATGATTCCTAGTGATATTCTGTTACACTCACAAATCAGTGCCTAGTCCAATTACTATCAGGAAAGCTTTCTTCAGCAGCTGATGGGAGCAGATGCAGAAATCCACAGCCAAACATTAGACAGAACTTTAGGAACTCCAGAGAAGAGGAGGAGGAAGAAATGTAGAAGCCAGAGGGGTCAAGCACACCAGCAGAGCATAGCCCACAGAATCAACTAAGCAAGCCCCATAGGGGCTCACTGAGACTGAAGTGGCAATCCCAGAGCCTGCATGAATCTATCCTAGGTCCTCTCTATATATGCTATGGTTGTTTGGCTTAGAGTTTTCGAGGTACTTCCAACAGTGAGAGTGGGGGTTTCTCTGACTCTTTGCCTGCTCTTGGGATCCTTTTCCTCCTACTGGGTTGTCTCATCCAGTCTTGATATGAGGGTTTATATCTAGTGTTTGTGTATCTTCTTAAGCCATGTTGGATTGATAATTCTGGGAGGCCTGCTCTTTTCTGAAGAGAAACAGAGGAGTAGTGGATCTGGGGCAGAGGGAAAGTAGATGAGGACTGGGAGTAGTGGAAAGAAGGTAGGTTTGCAGTCAGGATGTATTGTATAAGAGAAGAAAAATAAAGATAATGTGTGTGTGTTCTATTAACTTTGGCATTTAAAGAAATGGTGATACATTTTAGAGAAAATCCAGTGGTACAATTTTAGTGCTCTGTAAAATAATTTTCAACTTCCTATCAAAAAACATATCTACACTTAAATTTATGAGAAAATGAATGTAGTTTTATTTAATTTTCTCAGAAAGATTCATTGAAAGTAACAACATTGATATTCTCTCCTGAAAGTGATGCAGTGTTAAGATGATTCATTTATGTCTCAGTTCTTGCATTGTCTAGGGGGTTGGTGCTCAATCCTTGACTCAGCAAGTACTTAGTAAACGTGATAACTGGCTGATGTATTCATTTGCAAGAATTAGTCACATCCTGATAGCTTTCACCAAGAACAGTGTCATCTCTCCTTATAAAGATGAATGTTTTCATTAGTGTTCTATTGTTGTGAAGACCACGTCAACTATTATAAGGGAAAACATTTAACTAGGACTGACTTACAGGTTCAGATGCATGGTTCATTATCATCATGGTGGGAAGGATGGTGGTACACAGGCAGCCAATGGTACTGGAGAAGGAACTGAGAATTCTATATCTGGATAATATACTATAGGGCCCGGGTCTACCCTTGTTCTTGGGGTTCATCTTGAGGACAGTTTCTAGTCAGTCAGCTAAAACATTGTTCATTCCTGTGCTCCCTCTGCCCTCCCAGGTGATTAGTTATAGGGCATTGTTGACTCCATCTTTGGTGTAGTAATCTCCCACCTGCCTGGGAGGAAATCCCTGTGCAACAGCAAGGTATATAAGGATTTCCCCAAAGTTGAATAAATGGCATTCTGCTGATCTCCTTTCAAATGACCCAAGTCTCTTTGGGTGTTCTTTCAATCTCCAGGCCCTTGCCCAACTCGCATATGGTACAGTGGCGTGCGAACTGTATCGAGGGGGTAACACAAAATCGGATGTTACAATATATATATGTAAGGAAGCAGGAAGAGTGTGACATTGAGTCTGGCTTGAGCATTTGGAACCTAAAAGTCCACTCCTAGTGACACACTTCCTCCAACAAGTACACAGCTAATAGTGTCACTTTTTATAAGCCTATGGGATCTGTTTTTATTCAAATCACCACAGAGAGTATATTTGAACATAATAGAACTCATTTTGTTTTAGAATTCAGCACAAACCTACTTCTTGTATAAAAAGCCACATGTGTGTCAGTGCCTGTCTCCCTAGTTTGGCCTGGAGTAATGGAGATGTGAAATAGTCTGTGTTGTCCTCCCCTGTGTCATTATTTCACTATGGTTGTAGGGTTTGCTTGCTAAGGATGTAATAAGATGAGGAACCTCATGCCCAGAAGCAACAACACTTTGGTTTTGAAGAAGAAACAGTGGAATGGAAGCAGAAGTAAAGCAATATTTTAAAATAGATTTAGATCAAGATTTAGAGCACTGCCAGATCTAATATTATGGCCTACTTCTATAGCTTCTCTGAAATCTTACCTTTCGTGAGCTGAACCATCAGCGAGTAGATAACTACATCATATGTTATATACTCATTTCTGGCAAAAAAAATGGCATTTATATAAAAATATGGCATTTCTAAATCTGGGAGAAATTAATGTAAAACAAATTTGTGAAACTCCTTAGTCTGAGACAAAAATGTTTTGATATTATAGTATAAATACATATAACAATTTCAGTGCTGACTGTGGTTCCATGAATAATTAAAACATTTCTTCAATTTATATTCTTTTACCTAGAGATATTGATCAAATTTCTCTCTTTGGATTGGTTTCTACAATGCCTAGAGTGAAATTTAAGATCTACCTTAGCAAGTGTATATAACTACAGAGCAAATACTCTGCACAAACCTGGCTTCTGGCTTGATTTCACTTTTCATCCTTTCTCGTTCCTCTGGCTTTTAATACATTTAAAATTTATTTTGTCTTCATCCAACTTTATGTTTTCGTAAATAATATTTTAAATTCAGAGTAGTAATAAATAAGTAATTGAAGCCTTAGCTAGAATTTCACTGTAAAGAAGCAGAGGAGCTCTTGTAGAGACGGTTTGTGGGAAGGATAGGGTACCAGAGTGTAGTACTATTCCAGGATAAATCATTATTGCCTGGGAAAAAAGTAAATGAGTTTATTTTGAGCATTGTTGTTGGTAAGATAATTAATACTTTATACACTGATCCAGCAGAGACATAAATCATAGGTGCAGACATAAACAGCATAGAGCTCACAAGTCCAGAGCATCAGAGCTGAGCTACTGGTAAAGTGAAGTTTTGATCTTCTTTCTGGGAATCATGATGATTGGTAATGTAAGTAAACAATGAGGAAAACATAACAGGAATTCATATACACCCTTACATAACAGAGGTGGGGATGCAGAGAAAGGAAGCTGGTGACACTTGTTTCCAAACGTGAAGCTTAACCGACAACATGCTGTGAATCCTAAAAACTGAAAACAAGGGTCTAATAGCAAAAGAAAACACGGTATGGACTGCACCATATATATGTGGGTACACAAAGTGTGTAACAATTGTTAATTCAGTGACCTTCTAATTACTAGTGAATTAGTGAACTTCAATCATCCATGAAATTCAATGCATAAACATTTCAAACTTGTCTAGAATTCTCAATGAATAAACTCTATATATTGCAAACTTTATTATAAAATAGAAAAAACAACAATTGCCATTAAAAATACTGTGATTGAACAAATGGAAAATCTTCAGAATTCAATATAGCTTATACAATGTTCAGCCTATATATACACGAAGGGAGCAAATATTCACCAAGAATGGTGGTGAACTGTCAGAGAAACATCCTGTTGCTTTTTACACTGTTTTAGCAATTCATTATTTTAAGTCATTCATTTTCATAAGCACCTGTCTGCGAATGACTGTTGTATCTAAGACAAGTTCTGGGATTTCTAGAAAGAAGCTAACGGGCCTCTCCTTGTGAGCATGAAACTAGAATTGCCACATCTTGAGGCTGTGTACGGAGCACCAAGTAAGTGGTGCCTGTGGTTCAGTCCAGCTGCCATGAATGGACACATGAGGTAAGCTGCGGTGAGCAGAACAATTTAACTTCATCAGCACTTGCACATTTCGGGAAAAATTGCTGACATTTCAGGGGGTTTTAGTATTATTTTTGTTTTCTTTCAAGACAGGCTTTCCCTCTGTCTCTAATCTTAAAATTGAACTTGTAGCTATCACCCTGTCTCTGTCTTCAGCCTATATTCCAGATGTGTTCTGTTTGCTTGACTTTATGTCAGGCTTCAGTCAAATAATTTTAACCTCAGTAATCTGCTTAATATTCTGACCATGCCAACCCTATTTAATTTAGTCATAAATTTCTCTTCTATCACTTAGTTTATAAAGAAATTTTGTCTTACCTTATTTTTAGCTGGTCTTATTTAAAATAATAACTAAGATCATGAAGTCATAGAATATGTTTAAGCAAGCAGAATTATGTTCACAGTTCAATTTTGAAATTAAGGAGTGCATACAGAAAGATTGATAGCAAATAAATGTCTGACATTTTTTATAACTATTCTTTATTGAAAATTGTATCATTCAATCCATAAAAGGGGTTTTAGAAAACCACTTTCTCAAGTTAAAGCTGATCAGATGGGAGGTTTTACTTACATTAATAAATCGAATGAACAGTTTTAATTAAAAACTCATGCTATTTTCAAAATAATGCTGAAGAGTAGGTTTCTGATCAATTGTAACTGCCAGATGGGAGATTTTCATAAGCTGTTTTTAATATTTCACTTTCATGAGTACATCACTAAAACATGCTGTCTACTTATCTCAAACATAAATGCTACTCAATCACAGGATTAAAATAATGCAATAACTTAAGTACTTTTCTATAATTTTGTTTATAGACTTTAAATATAAGGAATGAAACTCAATAATTGAATTGCCAAAGTGTTTCATCAAATTAATTAACTTTCCTCAGCAAGTTCACTGATGAGGAATTATGACGTACTTGTTTAATAAGTTAAAATTGTGCTGAGATGGCAATTTGACAAGTGTCACTGACAAGGAAAATGAGAAAAAATAAGGTGCATATGTGTTTCCATATGATTTTTATTTACATTAAGTTCTATGAAATTAAGTTATACTCATACATATAACTAAATGTGTTAGCATTAGTATGAAGAAGAAGTCCAATATACATTTGCAACACTTCACATTTGTCTACAAGTGGAACTTTGTTTTTAGAAAAGGTCTTGAACATTCATCATTTTATCTGATTTTCCAGTATCCCAGTGACTTACAGAAATTATTGCTTTCCTCTTGTACTACACACACACACACACACACACACACACACACACACACACACACCTGGGAAGCAGAGCTGTAAGGGTTTTTCAAAGACATTCTAATTGCTGAGTGAGATCTAGATCCCATGATGGTAGTCTCTGCTGTCACTCCTCACCCCATACCTAGGAGAAGATGGGAAATGAGAGTTGGCTGTACGCCAAGCTCCTGGAGTCTGCATGAAAACAATGGCTAGAACTCTGTTTGTGTCATCCCTAGAGATTCCTCATAAAGCTATAACTTGTACAAGTCTTTTTCTTCTTTCCTTATCAGGAAACACAATGGGCAGCGAGACTCTTGGGGCTACAGTGATTAATGGAATGCCCAAGATGGGACAGTCGTAAACCAACCGGATCTAACAACAGGTCATTAAGTAGATTCTCTGCTCAGCTCTATTTCCAGCTCTCTTACATGCCTCTTGTCATTTCAACTTAGGGATTATTCATGCTCTCCATTTCTAAGAAAAGCCTTTTTAATGTTTCTTGAATGACCACTTGTCTAACCCTACTGTGACATTTGCATAGGTTACCATGCCAGGTTTTCCTGATGGCCTCTGCTATGTACCACTCTCTGTTGGCTTCTTCTGTACAGTGTTGATCTGAGCAAGCAGACCCTTTAAAGTTAAAACATCATCATGTATGCTCTAGTAAGCTTTGGAAGTTAATTTGTTCTTGTCATAAAGATGAATCCAAGTAAAATACATGAAAAATACTCAAGTTAAATATTAGTGATATAATTTCAATATGGGGTTTGAAGTCCATGGAGATCTGAAAGAACTGCATTCAAATGCTATTCATTATTAATTATATTTAATTTATTAATATGATATACTTTATCACATAAATAATATAATTTAATTATATTGGTGGCATTGGGCTGAGGCTCTCATTCACGTTAAACAAAAGATCTACCTGAGCTACGCCCTCCAGCCCCATTCAGGTTTTAAATTACATTTTTGCTATCCACGTGAACTTTAGTAGAAGCTCTTCTTGCTTCCCAGAGTTCATATGCTTTTACGTTTCATTAAATAAATGTAGAAAGAAAGCACCACATCTGAATGATATCTCTTTTATCAAATGATGTCTAGTTAAAGTCTTACCAGTTTCTTTCATAAAGAAAACTGGCACTCAGAAGTACAAAAACTTGTATAAAATCAAAGTTAATTAGTTTGGGGGCATAATTCAACCTCATATTTTCTACCCAAGTTCCTGTAAAGATAAAGTGATATTCTAGCCTTTTGTAGGCTAATGTGCTTCTGTAAATACACAAATAAATTGTTTGCTAAGGAGAATCCTTATAATAGATTTATAATATAAAAATAGTAAAATAACATTTTATGAAATTATACCTCTATAATCTGAATGAATTAATTAAGTTTCTGGAATCAGTTTTTAAATAAGGCATTGGATTTTCCCAATATAAAATACTGGCATGCTTACTAAAGCAGCAGATGTTACCACAATGAACACAGAATATAAGAGAGAGAGCCCATCTTTCACTGGGCATTAGGCAAACTACAAGGGAAATCAAGCAGCTGGGTCAAAGCACACTAAATTATTTAAAGGTCATGCCATAGCCTGAAACAAATTCTAAATGCATTAAAAAGTTTGAATTTTTGGAAGTAAACTAAAAGGAACGGAGAAAATTTATGAAATATCAAATGTTTGAACAAAGGTCTGTTTTTTCTAAGTTTTGACTGTAAAGTGATACATAGAGAAATATATTATTAACATGATATTTTAAATACATATATACTGATTAAAAAAATAAATATTATATTTTATTAGTAATTTGGTTATATTTCTATATTTATAGTTTTAGACTACTTAGACTTCTAATGGAGAGTCACTAAAATTTAAATTACAAACAGGCAAACACTTCTGTATTAATATTAAACAAAAATATGGTCATCAAATAGAAATTTTGAAATTTTTTTTACTCTCTTGTAGCTGGAAAAGGTAAGTTTAAGCAAGTATTTTTTGACATCGGAAAAATGCAAACTAAGAAATCCATGTTAAAATGCCAGTGAGAGGACATCTAATTGACTACTGATTCACTCCTGATAACTACAGAAAGTAGTTCAGTTATGGAGAAGTTATGTGGAAAGTGGCTTTTGTTCAGAAAAGTTCCCAATCTAAAACTCTAATCAGAGAAAAGAAGCCAAAAGACAAGAAGGGATGAGTGGATGAGGACTTGGACTTTGATAAGACATTTAGAGTGATCTGACACAGACTTTACCACATTTTCTCTGAACTTCTGGATAAGATTGCTTGCTGCTTTTAGACTAACAGTTGTAAAGAGTTTTGAAGAATGAACAAAATGAGGTAAGTTTTCCTTAAAACAAAATTATACTAAGATTGTTAAAAGTAGATGTTTAACTAATTTCTTTAAGTACTAGAGAGGAGAGTACCAAGCAGACATCCATGGTCAGATTCATCGATGCATTCCATTTGTTCCAGCTTCTCATTTCCTCTAAGATGGGCCACGTGCCTCTGTGCTTGTTTAGAGGGGTCATTTGTTCAGACTGTTAGTAACAGACATCCCCAACATTGAGATTAAAAATAGTTTTACCAAGATAATCTGATGGCAAAATATAAAGGTCAAATCACAAATCAAGAATGTACAGCAACCAAAGGAATTATATAAATTCATCTTGAACTTAGATAATTACATAAGTTCCTTAAAGCAAGTCCTAATGCACACACATGCACACACACGCACACACACACATACACGTGCACATCATTTGTCATCATACTCGTAGGTTTAGGACTGATCACTTAGGCTCAGGAAACATCATAAATCTCATCCCTGAAGAACTGATGCTCTCTCCCTCAGCAGCATCGACTGAAGCTTTTCATTGTGAACTTCTCCCCCATCCGTGTTACCACGTTGATGAGTGTGCTCTTGCTCAGGCAACAACAACTCATGTGAATCCATGAGTATAATATCTCTCCTGTGTCCCAGAGACTATCGCATAGTAAATCTAACCTCTGACTCACATAATCTCTCTGCCCCTTCTTCAACCATGTTCCCTGATCCTTGAGTGAAGGATTGTGTTATAGATGTCTCATCCGGGCATGGATGTTTCCAAATCATTTATTATCTATGTTTTGACCAGTTGTGGTTCTAATATAACAGCCTCCACCTGCTACAAAAAGCTTTATTTACATATGGGTATAATGATACATATTTAGAAGCAGTTGACTAGTAAATTAACTTAGCAAAACGGAAATAATAGTTTCTATTCTTAGGAACGATTGTCTCTCTCCAGTCAAGGGATTTTAGCGAAGTTTACAGTACCAACCATGAGCTCCCACCTATTAGACTGGCCTAAGTCCAATCACATAGCTATCTGTTAACCCTGAACTATTAGTGCCCTACTATACCAAGAGCATATATTGCCAATTGACTTATAAGAGGGTAGCACTGTTGATGACTGTTCTCCCTCTGTAGCTTATAAATCCCTTCTAACACTATGAAAGCCAGCCTCCAAGCAGAATCCTTCTTTGTAAGTATCAATCTGATGTCTCCAAACCTTTTGACCAAAGTGTGTGAAGCCTCCAGAAACAGAGTCTTCCTCTGAAGTTCTGGCAGACAACCAAGAGCAATTTCAACAGCCTGTATCATTTTACAGTCTGTTAAACTTCCCAATGAACAACTTGAAAGACTGGCCCATTGCTTTGCATAGGCTTACTGTTAGATCATTTCTGGTTCCTGCAGGGAGCTTTATCCAATTAAACTGTAGTCTATGTGTAGGGTAACTCCAATTAAACCATAGTCTATTCAGCTATAAGGAGAAATTAAATCATGAAATTTTCAGATAACTGGGCAAATCTGAAAAATCATTATACTGAATGGGGTAACCCAGACGTAGAAAAATAGAAATCTAACTTGTAAAGTTTAGAAGACTTTACAGTCATTAAACGGTATGGTGATGCAAGCAGTCCTAAACAATATCAGGTTTCAAATGCCAATAGTGTTTCATGAAACCAAAAGTGAGTTTAGTCTGGAGTAGGGAGAGAGGCAAAATAAAATGGGTGGAGATCAACAGGAAAATGAGCACCTCCTCTGGGTTTGAGTGTTTGGAATGCAGTACAACCCCAGAGGTTTATAACAATGTGTTTGTCCCTGTGCTAACTGAAAATTCCTCTCCTTCAATGATTACCCTGCACTGGGGCTTCAGAATCATTCAGGTTGTGCAAGTGGAATTAAATTCATCCTGTTGATATGATTTGATAAATATCATAACAAAAGACCATAAAATGACTGATATTGGGACCTTAACTATCCATTTTCCTTTACATTAAAAATGTTTCTGAGAATTCAAAGGGTATCTTTGAAACCTGGGAGCCAACTGAGTAATTAGTATGTATCTTTCTTCTCCATTCCTCTTCCCTTTTCTAGTTGCCATCTAGGGAGTGACAGTAATAGCCACTATTCATTGAGCCACATCCCTCCAATGTGCAGATGCTTTTCATTTTTTATCTCATTTATCACTCACTAACAACAACCTTGTGAGTCACAGACAACGGATACTAGAGGGGTGTGCATGGTTTTACATACACTAACGGCAACTCTCTGATCTGCTTCTAAAACAAATAAGACCGATTCTTTGAAATTTTATGTGTGAAGAATTTTTTAGGATTTATAGCTAGGCTATGATCTCCTCACACCTCCTCTGACAAAGGATCTAAGAAAAGTTGCAGAAACAGAAATGAATAGTAGACAATTACAGCAGAGAAAAGAAAGAAGCCTAGATATTGTCAATGGTTTGGGGAATAACCTTGTCCATTCTTTGTTGCTTGGGTACCCTAGATTAAGTCTCTTGATCTCATATCAAGTTTCAACTATTTCAATATAATGAGTCAAAATGAGAATAATTTTAGCCATGGGTTTCTTCATTGCAAATAACAGAAACTATCTCGCACATTCTAAGGTAAAAAAATGAGAAGTTAATCTAAATTTACTCAGAAGTTTTGAATCAGAATCAGGAATCTGAATAGGGTCCTTAATTCTAAAAAACTACAAGAATCATAAATTTAGACACTATTTTATCACTTAGTTATTTTATCACTTCAGCCTTTATGACACTGATAACCATGAGTAGCCAAGGACGATGGCACTGGGCTTTGATCCTACTTCATGTTCTGGCTTTGTGGGAGCCTAGCCAGTTTGAATGCTCATCTTCCTAGACCTAGATGGAGGGGGGAGGACCTTGGACTTTCCACCTGACTGCTCTTTGGTCTGGAGAGGGAGGGGGAAAGGAGTCGGGGGAGGGGGATTGGAGTGTGGGAGGAAGGGGAGGGAAATGGGAGGATGGGAGGAGGGGGAAATTTTTTTTCCAAGAAAAAATAAATAAATAAATAAAAATAAAGCCATTTAATAGACTTTTGTCAGTAGATCTATGTCCCCTGCTTTGAAAACAAATGTGTTGGCTTACTGTCAACATTCCCAGGGCTTAGCAGCAGGAGGTCATTACCCTTTGACAATGCTTAGTTACACAGAGATTATCTCCAATTAAAGGCTTTACTATTTCTGCCTTATTGAAGAGGTGGTGTTTTAAGATAAATAACTCTATGTTATTCAGTGTCATTATGCAATAAATTAGGGTTGAACCATTAATATGTATACACAAAGTCACTAAAGTATTTTACTGTCCTTAGACTGTTTTTAAGGCACACTACACAAACATCCTAACATTTAAGCACGTGATTCATGAAGATTTTTTTCACTGAAGAAAACACACAATAAATCCTTCCTCTTGTTGATGTAGCCAACACAGTCTAAGTATTTCAAATTTCCAAATGTAGGTACAAATGAAACATATATCAATTATGATGCATTATGTTTTCTGACTCATTTCAGGAGGTATAATTCTGGATGACGGCCAGAGGCTCAGAGGAGAATTTTTAACACTCTCTCAATAGACACATTTATAGCTTTTAAAGATACAGAGTGCTGGTCTTATCAGCACATACCAGAGAAATGACTAAAATATTCCAGGCAAATTCAAGCTTAGTTGTCCTTAGGTAAAAATGTATCATCATTCTGGGATAAAACCTCCAATTATATAAGATAGGAAGTCACAGGAAGACATCAGATTCATTCACTGTCAGTCTACACGACAGATGGTAGTGTCTGGCAATGCCTTTTATAACAGAAAATATTATTATAAAAATATCCACAAAAGACATTTTTAGTTCCTTGACTTAATATGTGTAAAAATTGGAGATTTTTGTAAAATGCAGATTTAATATTCAAAAAATGAAATAATGGTTTTCTGTACAATATATGCATTAGCTATTGTCTTGTTTCTGATGGAACTTTCTACAGTTAGGAATAATATAATAGTTTCATGTCTCTCTTTTTCTACTCACTTAAGTTCAACATAAATCTGCATGTTTTCATACAAAAATAAAATCATACTTAATATTTTGTGCTGTGCTATAAATCATAATGTAGCCCTTTTCTCAATCATTAACAGAAATGTCTTTATCTGAAAGGGGATATTTCCTTTCACATAAAGTTTCTTGAAGGTGGAATTATCCAGAGAGCCCCAGTTTTGAGTGGCATGTTCTTAAGCATATTGTATTAAGTGTCAGCATAATTAGCATGCTCTTCTACAGTGTAAAAATGTAACAATCACTGACAGCCGAATATTGTAGGGAAATGGTCTGTAAAATCATCTGAGTACTGGGAATCTTGTCCTTGTATGAAACAAGAAAGAATAGCAGATCTTGAGATCCTGGTTTGAAAATGAATGGGGAAAGTGTTTAGAGTCCCGAGTGGTTAAACCATTAATGTCTCATATGCAGAAACCTTGTTCAGTGTTTATAATTCGGGGAGCAAAGCAAGCCCAGGAATGGCTAAAAAGAGAGAAGAAAAATGGAAAATTTCCAGCCTGTTTTTGGCAAAGCACATAAGATCTATCAGTATAGCAAAAGAAATGTCTCCAAAGATTTCAAAGAATCTTACTAGCTGGAAAAGATCTCTACTCTCAAAATTGTTAAACACCAGCAGTGGGCATTCTCAGATTGTTATACTATAAGAGTGTGCATTCTCAGAATTGTTGCACTGTAGCAGTGTGCATTTTCAGATTGTTATACTATAGCAGTGTACATTCTCAGATTGTTACACTGTAGCATCATGAACTCTCAGATTTTTACACTATAGCAGTGTACATTCTCAGAATCATTACAGTGTAGCATTATGCACTCTTAGATTGTTACACTGTAGCATCGTGCATTCTCAGATTGTTACACCGTAGCATTGTGCATTCTCAGATTGTTACACTGTCACACTGTGTGTTCTCATACTAACAAATCAGGATCTACCTCACCAGAGAGATCCAAAAATTATAGTCACCATTATCAATCACTAAGAACAGATCCAAGTGGTGCTTAGTTCATTGCTACTTACAGAAACAGAACACAGCAGCAAATAAGCCAGAACAAAGGTACTCTTCTTAGGACGTAAAGTTTAAAGAGCAGGAAGGTCACCTCAACTATATAAAATTGCAATAATGTAACTGGTGGGATAGTCTTGTCATTCATTTTCCCATGATGTATATTTGGTATATTCATACCTGATTTAAACTAAATGAGTGGAATGAAAATATTAGTGTTTCCTTCTGCTCCTGATTTGGACCTTGAGATTTCTGTCTGGTGCTCCCATGTGGGTCTCTGTCTCTGTCTCCTTTCATCGCCTGATGAAGGTTAATATTCATGAGGATGCCTATGTGTTTGTCTTTGGATTCACCTTCTTATTTAGCTTCTCTAAGAACATGAATTATAAGCTCAATGTCCTTTATTTATGGCTAGAAACCAAATATGAGTGAGTACATCCCATGTTCCTCTTTTTGGGTCTGGCTTACCTCACTCAGGATAGTGTTTTCTATTTCCATCCATTTGTATGCAAAATTCAAGAAGGAGACGGAGCACGAGCAAGGAACTCAGGACCACGAGGGGTGCACCCACACACTAAGACAATGGGGATGTTCTATTGGGATCTCACCAAGGCCAGCTGGCCTAGGTCTGAAAAAGCATGGGATAAATCCGGACTAGCTGAACATAGCGGACAATGAGGAATACTGAGAATTCAAGAACAATTGCAGTGGGTTTTTGATCCTACTGCACGTACTGGCTTTGTGGGAGCCTAGGCAGTTTGGATGCTCACCTTAGGAGACCTGGATAGAGGTGGGCAGCCCTTGGGCTTCCCACAGGTCAGGGAACCCTGAGTGCTCTTCGAGCAGATGAGGGAGGGGGACTTGACCGGGGGAGGGGGAGGGAAATGGGAAGCGGTTGTGGGGACGAGGCAGAAATCCTTAATAAATAAATAAATTTAAAAAAAAGAAAATATTAGTGTTTATTCCTGTAGTTAGACATTGCTTACATTAAATTTTATCCTTTTGTATAAAGACTACTGAATGTTTGAAGATTTTTATTGCAAATGAAATTGAGAATAGAAAATAGCAGATTAAACTCTAAAATTCTGAAAAATAGAAAGTGAAATCCTAAGCAGATTCATCACTGACTTCATCATCCCCAGTGTGTGTGTGTGTGTGTGTGTGTGTGTGTGTGTGTACTTCTATGTCCCATTCTGACTGTAGCCTAGATAACATAGAAAGAATATTGCCTCTTGGTTATATGATCTCCTAATATTATCACCACAACTTTAGCCTTCAAAGGACATTGAGCCTATAATCCATGATCCTAGAGAAGCTAAATAAGAAGGTGAACCCAAAGAAAAACATATAGTTATCCTCCTGGATATTGGAAGTGGACAAGATTGCCGGGCAGGGGTTGGGAGCATGGGGGTAAGGGTGAGGTGGGGGTAAGGAGAGATGGGGAGAGAGAAGGGAGAAGGGGAGGATGGGTAGAGCTTGGGGGAATGGGATGGCTGGGATGGAGGAGGGGTGAATGTGGGAGCAGGGAAGTAGATATCTTAATTAAGGGAGCCATTTTAGCCTTGGCAAGAGACTTGATTCTAGAGGGGTTCCCAGGTGTCCAACGAGATGTCCCCAGCTTGTTCCTCGGGCAGCAGAGGAGAGGGTGCCTGAACTGGCTCTATCCTTCTTGCATATCACCATAGAACCTTCATCTGGCGATGGATGGAAATAGAGACAGAAACCCACATTGGAGCACTGGACTGAGCTCCCAAGTTCCAAATGAGGAGCAGAAGGAGGGAGAACATGAGCAAGGAAATCAGGACTGCAAGGGGTGCGTCCACCCACTGAGATGGTGTGACTTATCTAATGGGAGCTCACCAAGGTCAGTTGGACTGGGACTGATGGAGCATGTGATCAAACCGGACTCTCTGAATGTGGCTGACAATGAGGGCTGACTGAGAAGCCAAGGACAATGGCACTGGGTTTTGATTCTACTGCATGGATGGGCTTTGTGGGAGCCTAGTTTGGATGCTCACCTTTCTGGACCTGCGGGGATGGGGGACAACCTTGGACTTCCCATAGGTTAGGGAACCCTGACTGCTCTTTGGACTGGAGAGGGAGGGGGTTGAGGGGAAGGGAGGGAAGTGGGAGGAGGTGGAAATTTTTAATAAAAAAAAATGTAACAGGCTCAGAGTCCACAACATTAACCATGCCCTCTGCTGCCCCTCCTGGATGAAGAGTGGGTCTGATGGATGAACGGATTACGGGAGGTTTTGCTTTTCTAAAGAAAACCTCAAGTCTAGGAATGAAGCCCCTTTTCTGGATTGGAGCCCACTCCCCTGCCTCACCTCTTTGGATCCCAGCTTCCTTGGATTGAAATTATGGAAGAGGACAGTATGAATGCGCAGGGGTTGAGGGGACCCCGTTCTTTAACAAAGCCAGAGAAAAAGGCTGCCCTCAGAGTAGAAACTTCCTGTCTGCTGCAGTCAGTTCTCAGAGGCATCGCGGCAAAGAGCAATAAAAGCGCCTAAGGTTTTCTTCTTGAGAGTTTGAGAATCTTAGTCAGGGCCTTCCGTTCTTCCCTGCTCTGTAATTCGCTTTTCTTCTTCACACTGTCTTCACTGTAGAAATCCAAAACAACTCTGAGGGACATGAAAATAGCATTTTTATTGTCTCACAGCCCTGATGGTTTTTGACAGATTCCATATTCCAAATCTCATTATCCCAAATGGGTTCATTAAACAACTTCACAACATAAAAAAATAATAATAATAAAGTAAAATCAGAAAAAAAAAAGTGTAACAAACACTTTTCCAAACCACATGTAAACCAGATAAACCCCTAAAGCTTACAAAAACTACAACTAAGACCCCTGAGAGTTGTATACTTTATGTTTACAAATTGATATAGCAATGGTGGACATTAATAATGCTATTAACATCCCTTTGCTTTAAACCAAAATTGTGCACCCAGTATCAACTGCAACAGGATTTTATTCACCTCATCGCTGACTCCACAACTGTTTACTGTGGAAAATCTTTTCACAGTAACAATTCAGTTATATGTGTTTGTGCCACAATCCCTTGTCTTTAAAAACCAAAAAAAAAAAAAAACCACACACAATAGGAAAAGGTTCCATGATGTCCAAGCCCCCAAACATCTCATATTTAAGTCCAAATTCCACCATTGGAAACACATCATGCTCTACTATTGGCGTCTTTTGTACTTCAGAGTCTTCCATAGAGCCTAAAATTTTAAGCCTGTGGACTTTCGAAAGAAAGTTTTAAGTGTTCTGGAATTTATAGAAACAAATAAGTCAAGGTCAAGACGTGTATGGCTGAGAACAGACTGCCATACTACAAACACAAATAACAGGAAGATGCTGCCTGAAACCAGTCTCAATGGGTGGCTACCTATGTCAGGAAGCTTTTAATATAATACACCTTGGAGGCACACTCCCTTTTATGAAATAACTGGAAGTCATTCTTAAAAACAGCCTTGTCCAAGTTATTCATTGGGACAATTGAATTCTAGAAATATCCTTTATTAACATAATTTATTTCTTACTTCAATTCATATTTCCTGAGATCCCCAAAGTATAGAACGCATTATAACAGATGAAATTAATGAAGTATTCACTCAGAAGAAGAAAAAAAGTAAGAAGCCGAACAGGCCAATTGCCTAAGAAAGAATTCATCTCAAGACTGGGCAATTTCTGGCATGCAAATTATTGGTATGGATTATTTCTAAGAACCATGGATTTTTTTAGACTCCAGACAACCATCACACAAAAAAGGGAAGGACAATCATTTAATAGATTGGAAACACCAGAGGTGCTCAGTGTTTCCAAATACTCTTTCTTGATGCTGATGTCCAGACAGGCTACCATTAGCTGGTCTCAGAGGGAACTGGAGATGGACCTGCAGGTGACAATTTTCTAATAATGTTTAATCATCATTTTCAAAGCATTTCTAATTTAGACAGAAGTAAATGTGTCAGAGAAGTATATAATATAAATGGTATATACATTCTTGAGTTGATAGATGAAAAAATTCAGAGAGCAAATGCAGAAGAAATTAAAATGTGCTGAGTAGAGTGCTCACTCTACTTCTGAATCTGTGACCTTCTATTTGTTTGGCACTCTTGTGATCTCTCATCTCTTTATACACAAATGTTTATCATACGTGTTTTGTTAATCATCACATTGTTTCCATAACAACTCACCTGTTATAATTCTCATTCAAAAATATCACTTTGGTTTATGGTTTTAAAAGAAACAGTCCCTATTGTTTTATGCCTTCAGTTATGAAAGAGGAACAAGGCTACCATTTCATGAACAGGACTCAAAAGAGATAAAGAAGACCAATGTCCTACAATCCACATCAAGGGATGGTCTAAATAATGCCCACTAGACACTCATTTTAAAGTCTCCTCCACCATCTTCTCATAGTACTTTACTTGGAATGATACCATTCTTACATGAACTGTTAGGAGACAAAGTCATACTACAGAAACTTTAAAAGTTAGACTGTTTTATCAAGGCAGGAATCAAAAAGATAAAAGATAGATAGATAGATAGATAGATAGATAATAGATAGATAGATAGATAGATAGATAGATAGATAGATAGATAGATAGATAATAGGTAGATATTGATGTGTATATATATTTGCATCCAAGGGGACAATGTTAACAAGTCTATAAATTCACTTTAATTTCAAATGGAGAGATGTGAGATGGTACCATGTAATAATCCATGTCTCTACTCAAATATTCAAAGTGTATCAGCTGCTACAATTTTCTTCTTTACAAAGAGCCCTTCCAGATACATAGCATCTAGTTTTCTTTGCACTCACATTTATCATGACTGTTTTCTCTTCTCATCACATCCACTAATCTTACTTTCATTAAGAATTTATTCAACAATGTTGTCCAAATAGGAATCCCTAACAATCCAGGATACTGCAAATGCAGTAAGTTGTGGACCTGACTAGGAAAGAATTTCCTGCATAAGCAACATGTAACCTCTCAGCCTTAAAAACTAACTAAACACTTAGCAAACAACTATTTATTTATTTTCTTATATATTAAAATGAAGTTATAATAAAAATGTGATACCTGGAGGATGGAGCATTATCACAAATTATATAAAGTAAGTCAATTCAATTGAACATTATTTGATCCTAGTATTTTCTTTGATTGTATGGGGGATGAAGTACAGGGTAACAAAATAACCTGTAAGTGATGCTGAAGTTCTTGTGGGACAAAAGTAGACTCCTCTGATGCTTTAGTTCTTTCAACAAAGTGAACTTGGGTTCCTAGAGGTCTACTCTTCCTCCTTGGGAGCAGCTTTCTCTGCCTGTCTAGCACATTTACATAAAAAGTTATACTGAGAAGAGAGGAAAGGAATAGAGGCGAGATGAGAACAAAGTGTTCCGGGCACCTTCAGGCTTTGTGAGGACACAAATATAGTTGGAAAACTAATCATTTCAGTTGTTTGTTACAACTGAATATATGAAAATAGTTTCTCAGAAATCTATCCACAGCATTCTTCCCTAGACTTTGAGCCAGACATTTGTTTCCCCTTCTCTAAAACAGGACTTTATACAGAAACAGTCATTAGCTCCCAGTTGCAGAACTTTTGGAATTGACCTGGATATTTTCAGTGATAGCAGAGGTACTAGTCTCTAGGTATAGCTATTTCTGCTGTACAGTGGGTCCTTTGTCCATTACTGTAAACCTAAATGACTGGACTAGCAAAGATTTAGATAAAGAAGACTTCACTCTGAAGGTGCTTTCTATCCAAGTTTCTATGTTCCCTTTTTCCACAAGCTTCGAACTGCACTCCGAGTCTGTGATTTTTCCTCTGACTGCATCTTACCTCCAATTAGTCCTTTCTACTTGTCACTCTGCCATGATACCTGCTTCGGAACACCTGAAATGACACTCATGATTACCAAGAATTCAGGAATATAGTCTCTTACCAAAATATGCTAAGACAAAGACCCTGGAAAGAAGAAAGGAAGGACAGAGAGAAAGAGGGAGGCAGGAAGGGAGGAAAGGAAGAAAAGGGGGAGGGAGAGAAGATGGAAGGAAAGGAGGAAGGAAGGAAAGAAGGGAGGGAGGGAGGGAGGGAGGGAGAGAGGGAGGGAGGGAGGGAGGGAGGGAGGGAGGGAAGGAGATGAAAATAGAACACAAGACTACATCAGTTATCTGTTCTATTCCATAACATCGCAAGTGACCAGGACTCTTTGTACTCAGCAGGTGGCAACCTACGCTGCAGTCAGTGTTGTTCACTGTTATCATAGAAGATCAGTGCTATAGCAACAAGATGAAAGACTATAAGTACTCACAGTGTCCTTGCCAGGAAAACCACTGTGTTCTCTTGTTTCATGCCTACCTATAAAGAGCAATAAAATGCCGCTTCGTTTTCACATGCTGCTTGTGAGAAAATCAAACCTGCATTTCCTACCTGAGCCAATTTACAGTCTTTGCTTAGGTCACATGTCCCTCTTGATATACTGGCTCATTAATGAATCATCAGCCAGCAAATAAGATACCCGATGATAGTAAAGTTGTTTTCCTAGTGTATCCTTTCTGTTTCAAATTTTTAAAAATTTCTAATATTATTTTTAAAAACTATACATGCACATAAGCATGTGGTTTAATTTCACCTGCACCATTTCCTAATTCTTTTATAAGCTTTTGTTTTTCTTTTGCTTTCAACATAGCATATGTGCGTTTTTTTTAAAAAAAAAAAACTCTGGTAAAGCAAACTTGACAGTTGGTAGCTGTCTGGCTGTTTATTCAACATATGTACCACTTAATGCCCAGGTCTTGGTGATGTGGTCCCCAATGATGATCCAACTGGGATTAGAGTCAACAAACAGAGCTTTTCACCTAGTTCATTTACTTGGGGAGAGTTAAATATTTGAAAGGTGTTTAGCACTTAAGATTTAAAGCTAATGTCATAAGAGTTACAGGGTCAGCGTCTCCCCTCACACAGCACAGGCTCTTGATGTCACAAAGGAGCTCCATATGTCAGTAAATCACCTTTTTAATTAGATCTCTGTAGCCTCATTGTAACTTACCACTGTCACAAGACTTGGATAAAATCCTATTCCCAGGAAACCTTTGAGCAAACAGTTAGCTAGGGCTTCTTACGAGATGTTGAGACAGATTCTTCCAGATTGCAAGCCATTTTAAATTAGCTGCTCTGGAAAAGGGTGGGTGTGGTGTTATCTCAACATCCTCATATGGTACCTGAGCCTATGCTTTCGGAAAAGCAAATCCTGTTCACATTAGTATGTATTTATTTCTGAAAGTAAAATTTGTCTGAAAGTAAAAATCTGTCACTTTTTTTGTCTTATCTAGACTAAAGAATAAGATATATCTCAGAAAGTGTCCTATTCACTCTAGACAGGAGGCTTACTGATCTATAGTGTCTACCTTATAGTTTAAGACTTGTGAAAATTAAGAAATAGTTTTCAAAAAGGAAGAATGAATAGAGTAGTCACATATAATGATCAATTCTGCACCAAATTTCCATTAATTATGTTACCAGGTATTATTTTCTCTAAATCCATAACAGTATTAACTATCTTAAGTGTCAATTGAGAGAGAAAGGGAAAGAAAGTGTGTTCATTTATGTGTATGTGTGTTCATTGCTGTGTGTTCGCACACATCTCTGTGTATGTGTGTGTGTTCATTATTTATGGTTTGTATGTGGAAGTTAAAAGACAGCCTCTTGTGCAGCCCTCACCTTTAACATTGTGTGAGAGTCTCTGTTTGAGTATGCCACGCTAACTGACCCACAAGCTTTCAGAGACTCTCTTGTCTCCTCCTTCCTTCTTACCATAGGAAAGCCAGGATTACAAATGTGCACGAGGGCCTCCTCCTTTTCTGGGGTTCTCAGGATCGGCACTGATATCCTCACACTTACAAGGTAACCACTGTTCTATTGAGTCATTTCCTCAACCTAATGCCAGCATTTCCACTGCTGTGCTGAACTGGGTCAGAGCAGAAATGTGACTTGTCCTCATGGCATAGAGAAACAGCACAGTTCTACTACACCCTAAACCACAGCCTGAATTTTAATCAATATGGTACACAGCTCAACACTAGCATATTTTGTACTAAAGATTTAAGAAACCAAGTGTTCTATAAGATTTTGTTTTGGAGAATATAAGGAAATGTCCTTGAAATGAGTCTCTTTTTGGTACTAGAGTTACTGTAGAGTTCAGCAATCAACTATTCTAAAACAACATTCTCAAATTAAATGCATCAGACACAAGAGTTTAATTTTCTAGACTCCTGTGATCCTTTATTCTTGGTGTACACTCTTGCACTGGGATGAAACCAGGCATCCTTCTAGGAGCCAAACAGCTAAGTTACCAGCTATCTGCCTGGAGTGTGTAGATTCTGTGCTCATAAATTCTAATGAAATGCTTCTTTGCAGAAAATGTTATAACATATTGTACACCTATGGAGGATGACATCAAACTGACTGTATGATCCAATGTAAAAATATTTGAGAGTTAGCTAATTTGCTGTGAGTGGAAGTTTGACCAATGAAAAGAGATGACAAGAATAAACATACAGAACTCTTCTTGTTCTAAGCCCCCAGTATGGATGATTCTGGATGAAATGTACAAGAATCTACTACATGCTCAATGGGCACACCTTCCTAGGCACACCAGGGCTCATTTTAAACCATTACTTGGATGTCAACACAGCAGTTTAATTATTACCCACAACCTTTCCTTGTCTAACTTCCCTTATTATTTACTCTTCCTGCCCTTGATTTACATGTTGAAAATAAACATTGGCTCTTAATTCTCACTTCAGACTCCATATTATAGGGAAAATTACAACTAAAATCATGTTATAAAGTTAAGAATACAACATGGGAAAATTAACTTTCCCAGTCTGAACATGAAACATTTTTTAGCTCATTATTGGATTTCAATTGCCACCCTTGTTTTATTTTAAGCTATGTACTTAAAAGAGAGCCTGTAACCCAATTTTACTTGCTCAAAAGAAAGGTGATAGTATTAGTTTCTCTCTTCTTGTCTAAGGAATCTAACGCTGTATTAAAACCAGTGATATACTTAGAGCCAGAGAGTGAATTATAACTTAAGTAGTGCAATTAGAACTTTGTTGCCAAAAATTCCCAAGTGTCCTTGGGAGTAAGAAATAACAACAGCTCACCTCTGGCCAGGAAGGCAAAGGATTCTTAGAAGAGGGCAAATGGGTCTGGCTTCATATCTGAAGTATCCCCATTTATTCTTTCTAGAAAAAATAACCACTTATTCCTCCAGCTTCAACAACCATCAAGCCACCATAAAGTGACGAGTAAAAGAAAAGCAGAATCTATACTTGGGGATAATGAATGAGAGAGGTCAAAATGTCAACTCTTAATGGTGTCACTGCTACATCCAGCAAGCGTCTCTGTTGTGACGGCTCCTCAACTTCTTACAGTATGGAAAATAAACAAAACTGTAAGCCACTGAAGCTAAGTCCCTTCTCACTTAGAACCTCATAAATTATAAGTTGACATAGAGTCTTTGTGTTGCTTTGACAACCTCTTAAAGCCAATAATTTCCTATGTGGAACTAATATAACAATGACTTTAAGTTTTATCCATACCAAAATAAAAATACCAAGGGAAAAAAATAATGGGTAGATTAGAACTAGAGTATGAAGTGCTGTATCATATATGCAATTTAAAAAGAAGCACAGGGTATAATTGTTGAATACAGGGACTGCCTTACAAGAAGGAACTAAAACTGCCTACTATTAGCATTAATAAATAATCTAATCATTGTTTAAATAAACACAGGTAGAATCTAGTAATTAGTACAAGCTCACATACAGGCTTATAGTTAAAATAAATTAGAAATTTTTGGTTCCATTATGTCTAGTTCCTTAGATTATCCTTCTATACAATATTCAAGCTCCTTCCAATGGTTAGGAAATGTACAAGGTAAGAAGGTAGATAATATTAATTTTAAACTGTAACTTCTATTTATAGGCCTTTCAGAGAAGAAACAGCATAATATTTAATATAAATTCATCATGGGGATAAATCATATATCTAAAATGAATCAGAAATTATCAGCATTCTAATTAACTTCAATGATTATCTTTAATTTTCAGTTTTTCTCAAACTGTTTCATGGCCACACTGATGATGCAGGATTTACTTTAATTGTAAAACTTGCTTCTGATTAAATAAAAATCCATGTAGACTTATCATGTTTCAGCAGATAAAAAAGAGAGGTGTTCAAGCTCTATAAGTACAATGACTTTCCACAAATCAGATCCTTCCCTTTCAAGCACCAGATCAATAAATGACCCCTTTTATCAGAGAACAAACTAAAACCTCCTCTATATTTTGCTTGTTACTTTCATTTTTCCCCAATAAAAGATGAAGCCACTTAAGTGGCAAGCCACAAAAGCACCATGACACTTTTGTAGTAGTAAAGAGTTCAAAAAGTAAATAAAACTTTTGAAACTTACAGTTAAGAACAAAGTGAGCGCCCAGTAGCTCAGTATCCCTTTGGGGTTAAGGGTCTATCCAGAGCATCCAGAATCAGGACTTCCATTTAGACATCCTAGGGATCTAAATAGCATTCATGGCTCTTTAAAAGTCTTTTTGAAATAGAAAGTAGAGCAAACTACAAAAGCATGAATTCTAAGTTTTCTAACCACTGTATTGCTTGAGGGAAAGTTTGGCCAGGATGAGGAATGTCAAGATGCCACCACAATCAACTAGTAAATGACCAGCACACTGGCCATATAGCAGTGATACAGGGACAAAGAATGAAGCAAAGTATCTGTCCTCTTTAATAATTTCAGTAATTTTGATAGGAATCCATTAGATGAAAGACTTCAGACATATTTTGTCACCATTGGCAGAAGCTCAAATTCTGATTAAATGTCCTTGATAAACCGAGGACTATTAAAAAGTATCAATGCCCAAGAGTGAAAACATACATGAAATACAGTATTGTTGTATTATATTCCATACAGACTGGTCTAAATTGGTGGCCAAACTGGATGTTTTATTATATGTTGGATATCTGAAAAGTAAACATATGTTTCTTTAGGAGGCTGAGGCATTCCATTCCTAAGGGCTATAAAGACATTTTCTGTGGGTTTTACAATATCAAGAAATACTGGTTTGGATACATTTTAAATGGAAAGAGAAAGTTCAGACTCTCTCCAAATAACTCATACTCTAGGGTGTTGATAAATAATGGGGTTCATAATGGTATTGAACAGGCACATTTATGGAGAACACAGCCATTTTTTTTTTACATAGATCTAAAACCTTTTTGATTCTCACACTCGGAATTAGACTCACTGATTCAGTAACTGGTAAAACTTAACTGAGAAAAGAAAATAAAGGATGGTTATTTATATCGAAAATGTACCCTAAAGAAAAGGCCAACTTAATGTCAGAATAACAGCTAACAAAGACCATTGCATACCTGAGCATTTCTTACTGTGATTGTTAATTGCAGAATATGTCAAGTAATATACACTACATATTTGCCAGTATGTCTATGCTGCATTTGTTGCTTTGTCTGGTTTTACATCCATGCTGAAGTCCGAGTGATAGTCTTGAATAAGTTCTCTTTACAAATTCTTTTTCCCTACACTCCCTGTATCATATGAGTTCTCTGGCTTCAGAAGCCATTGTTTTCCCTGTCTGGAAGTCCTTCTGGAATTCTGGCTTTATGTAATGCTATTGTGAAGGTTTGCTGGATTCTTTTCCTCTCCACTTGTATACTGTCAAGGGACTCTTTTGAAGACCTTACTTTCACCATCAAGAATGAGGGAGGCAGACCCAGCGGCCTTCAGGGATTTAATTAGAGTTCACCAAGTTAGAATTTCCAAACTCTCAAAGACCTAATTTAAATATAAGTTCACTCTCTTTTTCAAGTGTTTCTTAGGCCCTTATTAAAATTTCAGGTTATTAAAGAGAACATCCTGTGTTTTACAATACATAGAAAATAAACCTTGGTTATGCAGAATCTCAAACATCTCCAGGTGCAAATGCAAAATACTGGCAATCGCAAGGAAAATAATAATAAATTAGTTTATAAATTATTGAAGCCATCATTGTAGAAATTTGTCAGTCATGATCAATTACATTTATATGGGTAGCATTTGCTTTACCAAAGTAAACACTGTAGTAGTAACCAAAATTAGTTTCATATACTTGAAGTCAGTAATCCCAATATTGTTTTGCATTAAAGTGATTATTAGTTTTACTCTAGGTGGTGTTATTTTCTTTTTGTTCAGCTGTCAGTAAAAAACTTTATTAAGTTTGATGACTAATCATATCAATTTATAATTTTTTCTAGTTAAGGCTTGTTAAGCCTTATATGTAAGACTACAAAAAAAAAAAAAGAAAAAGAAAACAGCCCAATTCTGTGATCAACAATGTAATTTTATGTAGAAGTGCTAGCTTTCCTTCCGGCCTTCTACTTTTTACATCAACCTCATTGTGTTACCTTGACATGGGTGTAAACTATAAACTGTAGACATCATGGTCTCTAATGTTAAACAGCTAACCATGACTGACTTCCACATAGCTTTGAATTGCAGACAAGTTCACACATGCGTGCACATGTGCACATGCACACACACACACACACACACACACACACACACACACACCACTGGTCAAAGAAAAAGCAAGAAGGTGGTTTCTCCAGCTTTTAGTTGCCAAGGCCTCCTTATACAGATCACTCAAACCCAACAGAAAAACAGCATAAACCAGAGGTATGGAACACAAATAGAAGCTGTGACAACAGGGGTTGATTTGTGGGCACAATTTACAAAACATTGAGAAGGCTTGGATGTAGGTGTTTTAGTATCACTTTCTTTTGTTTCTTTAATTTCCACTAAAAGAACATTTCATAGTGAAATAACTTTGAGCAATCTAGATTAGCTCAGGCTTTCAAGTATTTTTGTTCACAATCCTGCAATATTGTAACAAGTTCACGAACTTTTTCAAAGTTTAATACGTATTTTGCTTTAAGAAGTGGATTAAAGATTTGAGCTTTGTCCCAGACTTGTAGGGCCAAAGCAATTTGTCCACTCAGTCCTATTCTATCCTATGCTTGCCTGTCTCCCCTTTACTTCCACCATGTAGATGCTCTCTTGTCCTTCCCAGGCTTTCCCGGTGGGTGGAACGGCCAAGGCCGTCTCCAATGAGATGACAGAAGAGCTAGTGTGTCAAGGTGCTGCTGCAGAATCAACATACCACCAAGAAACTAGCAACAGATGAGCAATGCAAGGCATTGTAAACAACATGTTTCATATTCTCAAGGGGTAAGGGGTCCTATCCTTCTGGCATGGTAACCTGGCTAGTGACATCAATACTTGTCTAAGCCATCAACTTTGCTCCCAGAGATAAATACAAAAAGCTTTTCCTGGATGGTATGAACAAGAAGAGTCATTTTTGCCACCATGGACAGGGAATCTACAAATGATGTCATTGAAGCCACACCTTCTGATTTGGGTTCATTATTGCTTTTTCCCATTATCATCTAAGAGCCGATGTGCTCAGTACTGCAGCTTCAAGGGAATTCAAGGCTTCCATGACTACCTGGTTAATATTTATAAATTTGATGGGGTTAAAGACTTGCATTAAGTCTATAACATGACTTTGTGAGGTGTCATCTACCGAGCTGCCTACTTTCCTATTACTGACACTGCAAAGGGATTGTTTCCAGATACCCAAGAATATTCGTGTTTTGTTTGCTGGATGATTGCAGGCTAATGTTGTCATTGCTATCTAGACTTTCTGTCCTTTGAGGAGCATCATGCAATGCAGATGCTCAGGATTGTTCTGGTGTTTATAAGCATGCTTCACTGATTACTTGTATGGAAGAAAACCATTTTTTTTCAAGAGTAGTTGACCCAATATTTTTGGAGTTATAGGTGTTTCTTTTATGTTTATTTTGTATGATAAAATCAAGACACACTGAACCATGTGAAGAGGCATATTGTACTATATTTCCCAGATGTCCCCCGTGCAAAGAGACATGTTGCATTATGTTTTCCAGGTGTTCCCCTATGTGAACAGGCATGTTGTATTATGTCTCCCAGGTGTTCCCCTATGTGAACAGGCATGTTGTAATATGTTTCTCAGGTGTTCCCCCATGTAAAGAGGCATGCTGTATTATGTTTCCCAGTTGTTCCTCCATATAAAGAGACATGCTGTATTATACTTCCTAGGTGTTCCCCATGTAAACAAACATATTGTATTATGTTTCCCAGGTGTTTCCCATGTGAACATGCATGTTGTATTGTATTTCTCACATGTTCCCTCATGTGAAGAGGCATGCTATATTATGTAACATACCTTGGGCATTCTGCAAAGGCACTCTGGGTTATCTGTTGTACCAACAGCAACTCTTTATTAGTTGAAATCATTTCCATGATGATAATGATAATAAGACCCAATATTTTTTTATTTCAGACACTAGCTATTAAAAAATAAAACTTGAAGGAAAAAAAAATCTAAGGACAAACAACAAAAGATCTAGGGCTCTCTAGAGAGCTAATGGTGAGATTCAGCAAGGAATTCCATCATCTGTTCACACTGAATTTCATATTATTTATATGCTTTTAGTAGACATAAAATCTGAGGTAGCATTTTATTCATTTAATTTTAAAGAAAAATATTGCAGTGGATACACAAATATGAAATCCCTTATGCCTATTTATACTATAAGTCAAGTCATATTTTAAACTTGATTATTTTTTGGCATAACTTTACAGGAATATAGCAAAGTTATCATCTTGTAAAAGCACATTAGTTCTCAGTTACTACATTACAAGACTAGTTCTTTGGTATAAATTCAGATGAACTTCCCAAAATGAGATATTTTTTATAATTTAAAATTTTAAAGTTATGGTTGATAACGATCAATCTGGAGTGGGAAAAGAAAATCTGTTCCTTCAGGAGATATGTTAAACTTTTCCACTTCCATCTTACCAAAAACATCATGCTCAAGTGTTTCCATTAAGTATAAAATATTTGTTACATTTTCCTTGTTATTTAATGAAATTCAAAATCAGTTTTCAAAGGCAACCGTTTCAGTTCCCCACCCCTCCAGAGAACTTGTCATTCCATGACAAACATAGATTTCCTGAGAAATGGAAAACATTTGCTGTGAAAATTACTATATTTATCCTTGAGACATATTTGGTAAAATTCACTAATTTGCCCAGTGCATAATTTCAGTATGTTCATAGAAAAACAAACTGTCTTACCCATGACTTTAAAACAGAACCCCTCTGCTCTTGGAATTCTATGGAAACAAGTGATACGTAAATACTAATGATTGAATATGGTCTTTGCAGGTAGTCGGAGGTAAAATCCCCAGTGAGAAATGTACACACACATACCACATACATACAAACACAGAAATACACAATTTCTCAGAAAGTCCTTTATATAACACAGCTGCAATGATAAAACATCAATTTATAAGAACATATTCATGTCAGAGAGCACAATTCAATATGAGAGCAATTATGTGGCTATTATTTTTCTTACTGATGTAGGTCTGGGCTCTTTGAGTTCCAAATATTCTTTGAAGATCATAGGCACATTTAAGTTGTTTTCTTTAAATTTTAACACAAAGTTTTTTTTTCAATAATATCTAGAAATCAAAAGGTATATTCCATTGGTTCACTCTAAGGCAATTTTCTAGGTGAAATTTTTGAAAAACTAATTATTTTCAAATTTAACAATGAGCATAAACTTGAAGCTTGGTAAGTTTTTCTCAGTTTTCTCCATTTGGAAGAGTTCACACACCTCAAGTTTCTGAGCAGACTGCATTTTGTTCATTATAAAGGAAAAGCCATTCAAAATTTAATTTACTTTAAAATACACTATCCATTACTGTTTTTATTTGATCCTGACTACTTCTATATGAATGGACACTATGTATTTTTTATAAATATTATGTAGCCGATTTCACAAGTAAAATGAAGCAAAATAATTTAATAATTTATTTTACTAATAATTTCTATATCTAAAGAAGCAGGAAAGCATATGATATGAGGTCTAGACAAGGATTGGTAGTAATAGATGCTAATTCAACTCCACAAACCAACAGGTCAAAGAACAATAATAATAACTATAGCTTAACTCATAAATAAGTAAATTTGAAAACAAATTTCTTAGTAAGGAAAAACTGCCTCAGTGTAGAACTGATACCTCTTTTCTCTAATAGATTATCTGAATTTACAATGTTCTTTAAGAGCCACTGTGGAAATAGTTACTTTTTAAAGATTAATATTTAAGTAGATGGAATGTGATAGAGTCATAAATTTGAAATTGAGTCCTGTGGAGTAGAGAAAGCATCACCATCTTCTTGTACTCTTAGAATGTTATAACAGCGCTCTGTTGACCTAAGAAAATCTTTTCCAAGAAGTCTGGAGCCCAAAATTAATAATCATAGAAATGCTACAAATAGAGTTTCGTGAGTAGTGGGTAAAGTTTCACACACTGTGTCCACAGTCCAGGCAACTGCTAGCTGTGAAGAAGAAACATTGTCAGAGAGAGAATGACAGTCATAGTCTGCCTGAGATCTACCACCTATACACACCTCCTCTCTACCTTTTTGCTCTCTTCATTTTGATTTGGGGTTAATGTAGCTACCACTTCTACTTGGGTTTAGAAAAACAATGATATGTCACAAAAACAATTTAATAAATTGTATCTTCTTCATTAATATTCAAGCTCTTGCATTTATCCTTTTTTAAAATAATAAATTTTTGTCAGTGACTACAAGTGTATAGATATGACTGAATTTGTCCATTTTCTAATGTTATTTCTACACTTAATGTTAAGAACTGACCTATTAGACTAAAACCATCATTAGGAACAAGGAAGATGGCTCTGTGAGTATGATTCTTACTTAACAAGCATAAGTACTTGAGTTTGGATCTAAACTACCATCATATAAAAGACAGATGTGGTTGCATTCATCTGTAGCCCTGTGTGGGGAATTGGGGAAGAAACAGGGTCTCAGAGCTGTCTGCCCAGTCAGTTGACCCACTTGAAAGGTTCCAGGTTCAAGAAGTGGCCCACCCCACTTAAAAAGGAAGGGGGAAACACTAGATGACACTTGATATTTACCTTTGCTGTCTACACACATGTACACAGTTGTACTTACAAACACATTTGTTTTTGTATACCACACACATATAAAGAAATTGTTTTGCATAATAATAATAATAGACAAAACATTAACTATAAAAGTAGGTGGTGTAATTATTATTTTTTTGCAGTTTGCAGTTTGGCTAAGAAAATTTGAATTTTCTTCAGGACTCTTAATTCATTAGTATATGTGGGGGTTATTAGGGTAGGCAAGACCAGAAAATATATCATTTTTAATGAGACATCCATGTACTATAATAAATGACAAGACCTAGAAAGAAAATAAGTGAGATTATTTTTCAAATGAGTGAATGATTTATGTGGCAAAATGAATAAAATAATTTATGAAAGAAAGAGGAAGAGGAGGCACATTTTTCCTACACCTACAATACCTAGAAAATCTTGCATAGTTTATGACTCTCTGACATTTTATTACAAAGTGATTGTCATTGTTCACAACAGGATTTATTAGACACGATTAAAGTCATCCCATTAAACTCAGGAACACGACAAGGCTGTCCACTCTCGCCATACCTCTTCAATATAGTGCTTGAAGTTCTAGCAATAGCAATAGACAACATAAGGGGATCAAGGGGATTCGAATTGGAAAGGAAGAAGTTAAACTTTCATTATTTGCAGATGATATGATAGTGTACATAAGCGACCCCCAAAACTCCACCAAAGAAATTTTACATCTGATAAACAGCTTTAGTAATGTGGCAGGATACAAGATCAACTCCAAAAAATCAGTCGCCCTCTTATACACAAAGGATATGGAGGCAGAGAGGGAAATCAGAGAAGCTTCACCTTTCACGATAGCCACAAACAGCATAAAATATCTTGGGGTAAATCTAACCAGGGAAGTGAAAGATCTATTTGACAAGAACTTTAAGGCATTGAAGAAACAAACTGAGGAGTATACCAGAAAATGGAAGGACCTCCCTTGCTCTTGGATTGGGAGGATCAACATAGTAAAAATGGCAATTCTATCAAAGGCAATTTATAGATTCAATGCAATCCCCCATCAAGATCCCATCAAAATACTTCACAGATCTTGAGAGGACAATAATCAACTTTATATGGAAAATCAAAAAACCCAGGATAGCAAAAACAATCCTATACAATAAAGGATTGTCTGGAGGCATTACCATCCCTGACTTCAAACTCTATTACAGAGCTACAGTGATGAAAACAGTGTGGTACTGGCATAAAAACAGAGAAGTCGACCAATGGAATCGTATAGAAGACCCGAATTTTAACCCACAAACCGATGATCACCTCATTTTCGATAAAGGAGCCAAAAGTATACAATGGAAGAAAGATAACATCTTTAACAAATGGTGCTGGCATAACTGGATGTCAAATTGTAGAAGAATGAAAATAGACCCATATCTATCACCATGCACAAAACTCAAGTCCAAATGGATTAAAGACCTCACTATCAGTCAGAACACATTGAACCTGATAGAAGAGAAAGTGGGAAGTACCCTACAGGAGATGGGCACAGGAGATTGCTTCCTATGTGTAACCCCAAGAGCACAGACTTTAAGGGCAATATTGAATAAATGGGACCTACTAAAACTGAGAAGCTTCTGTAAAGCAAAGGACACTGTCACCAAGACAAAAAGGCAACCGACTGACTGGGAGAAGATCTTCACCAACCCCACAACAGACAAAGGTCTGATCTCCAAAATATATAGAGAACTCAGGAAACTAGACTTTAAAATGCTAATTAACCCAATTAAAAAATGGGGCACTGAACTGAACAGAGAATTCTCAGCAGAGGAAGTTCAAATGGCCAAAAGACACTTAAGGTCATGCTCAATCTCCTTAGCGATCAGGGAAATGCTAATCAAAACAACTTTGAGATATCATCTTACACCTGTCAGAATGGCTAAAATAAAGAACTCCAATGATAGCCTTTGCTGGAGAGGCTGTGGAGGAACGGGTACCCTCATCCATTGCTGGTGGGAATGCAATCTTGTGCAACCACTTTGGAAATCGGTGTTTCGGTTTCTCAGGAAATTCGGGATCAACCTACCCCTGGACCCAGCAATACCACTCCTGGGAATATACCCAAGAGATGCCCGATCATATGACAAGAGCATTTGTTCAACTATGTTCATAGCAGTATTATTTGTAATAGCCAGAACCTGGAAACAACCTAGATTCCCTTCAAAGGAAGAATGGATGAAGAAAGTATGGAATATATACACACTAGAGTACTACGCTGCGGTAAAAAACAATGACTTCTCAAATTTTGCATGCAAATGGATGGAAATAGAGAACACTATCCTGAGTGAGGTAACCCAGACCCAAAAAGATGAATATGGGATGTACTCACTCATAATTGGTTTCTAGCCATAAACAAGGGTCACGGAGTCTACAATTGGTGATCCCAAAGAAGCTAAGTAAGAAGGTGAACCAAAGGAAAAGCATATAGTTGTCCTCTTGGATATGGGAAGTAGACAAAATAGCCGGGAAGAAAATTGAGATCTTGGGGGTGGGGTGGGATGGGGGTAAGGGGAGATGTGGAGAGAAAAGTGAGAAGGGGAGTATGGGGGGAACTTGGGGAAAAAGGATGATTGGGATAAAGGAAAGTTGGATAGGGGAGCACGGAAGCACAATTCTTAGTTTAGGGAGCCACCTTAGGGTTGGGAAGAGACTTGAACCTAGAATGGCTCCCAGATGCCCAAACCGAGGTCCACAGTTAGTTCCTTAGGCAGCTGAGGATAGGGAACCTGAAATGACCCTATCCTATAGCATTACTGATGAATATCTTGCATATCACCATAGAACCTTCATCTGGTGATGGATGGAGATAGAGACAGAGACCCACACGGGAGCACTGGACTGAGCTCCCAAGGTCCCAATGAGGAGCAGAAGGAGGGAGAACATGAGCAAAGAAGTCGGGACCACGAGGGGTGCACCCACCCACTGAGACAGTGGAGCTGATCTATTGGGAGCTCACCAAGGCCAGCTGGACTGTGACTGAAAAAGCATGGGATAAAACTGGACTCCGTGAGCATGGCGAATAGTGAGGGCTGCTGAGAAGCCAAGGACAATGGCACGGGGTTTTGATCCTACTTAATGTGCTGGCTTTGTGGGAGCCTAACCAGTTTGGATGTTCACCTTCCTAGAAATGGACGGAGGGGGGAGGACCTTGGACTTTCCACAGGGCAGGGAACCCTGACTGCTCCTGTACTGGAGAGGGAGGGGGAGAGGAATGGGGGGAGGGGGAGAAGGGTGGGAGGAGGGGGAGAAGGGTGGGGGGAGGGGGAGGGAAATGGGAGGCTGGGAGGAGGAGGAAACTTGTTTTTTTTTCTCCTTTTCTCAATAAAAAAAAAGTTAAAAAAAAAAAGAAATCCATAGCTATCATATATATCGCCATTCCCAGAACAAATTACATAGAGCTCGTGTGTGTGTGTTTATATGTAAGAAATAGAAAATCTTTGTCTGTTTTGTGAATAAAATAATTTAATTCTGCCTACCAGAGTTAGGCCATTAACACTCACTCTTTCTTTCTGCCTTAGTTCCAATCATTCCCCAACACTAAAGCTATGTTTCATTCTTCTCCTTTTCCACCGGCAGAATGAAACTTTTTCTAAATGTATCTCCCCTTTCTTCATACTTCAATTATTCAAATCTTACTTATGCCTTAAAATTTTTGTTCATTTACCCATAAATCATTCATGCATCTGGAAAACATTGCTAAATGTTCCTCTCCCCCTGTGAATCCACTCTCTAGTTCTGAGGATTTGTTTCATCCCCTTGAAACATCGTTATATCATGTTTGCCCAGATGATAGGTAGAGGAATCTTTGGCACACTATTTCTTAGTATATGGCTTGGCTGTAACTAATAAAACCCCAAACAGAAGTGTCTTATATATGAAATAATTTATTTTAAATGTAACAACCTGGAAAGTTTCCCCAGTATTGTAATGGAAGCACTGTTGAAATCAAGGGGTTCCCAGGTCCCTGCAGTTGCTTCTTTATACAGTCCTTGGCTTGACTGTAGCTTCCATCTTCCAAAACAGCTCACCACCCAGCCACATCCAAAGAGTAGGACAGAAGAAAAAAATAGGTGGATCATTTTCCCACTGAGGATGCACTTCAGAAATAACACTCCTCACTTCTTCATAACATGTTGCCCTGAACTTTATTTTTTAAAGCTACACTTAACTAGTGAGGAAGTTGAAAGATGTAATATTTATTCTAAGTGACAATATGTTCAGTTAAAAAGAGACATTTTGTTAGCAAAAGAAGAGTGAATACATTCTTAGGTGACCCAAATTGTAGTACATAAGGACTGCACAGTTACCATTAAATACAGACTTCTCTAGTTCTGCATACTTCATCCTCACCCTACTCCAGCAATATACTGGTTTCAACTACTCAATCTCTTCCTTTCCTCTGAGTCACACTGATTTTCTGACTTCCAGTGGTTAACATTTATGCATCTCTCATGCTTTAACTTAAGGTCACTTCTCCAGTGAGAACCACATCCAATCCTGATCATCTTATTGCAAATCCAATAACTCTCTGATTACTCCTTTGATGAATTCATTTGACTCCATTAATTTTTGTTATTTTTTATTGGGCAATCCAATATTTGAGGTCAGTTCAGTCCAATGGAAGCTCAAACAACCTTGGAATCGTGTTGTAATGAGAGGAGACGCATAACACTGCTGGAGAAGACTTAAAGTTCAGCTGGAAGCTGAATGATGATCCGCATAGACAGAGATGGTGAAAGGAATTCTATAATGAATGCATGCCATTTATCTGATGAACTGAACTTTACTAGGGAACAGAAATGAACAAGCTTTTTCTTATTGTCAGTTCTGCAATCAGTCTCCATGAATCCATTGTGGACTGTCCGATAATAAAGTCTCAGGCACAGTCTCACAGTGTTCCCAGTGAAACATCATTTAAATGTTCAGTCAATTCTTTTTTTTTCCATTTTTTTATTGAGAAAAGGAGAAAAAAAGAAAAATAAGTTTCCACCTACTCCCAGCCTCCCATTTCCCTCCCCCTTCTCCCACCCTTCTCCAACTCCTCCCACCCTTCTCCCCCTCCCCCCACTCCTCTCCCCATCCCTCTCCAGTCCAAAGAGCAATCAGGGTTCCCTGCCCTGTGGTAAGTCCTAGGTCCTCCCCTATCCATCCATTTCTAGGAAGGTGAACATCCAAACTGGTTAGGCTCCCACAAAGCCAGGACATTATGTAGGTTCAAAACCCCATGCCATTGTCCTTGGCATCTCATCAGCCCTCATTGTTCGCCATGCTCAGAGAGTCCAGTTTTATCCCATGCTTTTTCAGTCACAGTCCAGCTGGCCTTGGTGAGCTCCCAATAGATCAGCTCCACTGTCTCAGTGGGTGGGTGCATCCCTCGTGGTCCTGACTTCTTTGCTCATGTTCTCCCTCCTTCTTCTCCTCGTGGGGACCTTGGGAGCTCAGTCCAGTGCTCCAGTGTGGGTCTCTGTCTCTATCTCCATCCATCACCAGATGAAGGTTCTATGATGATATGCAAGATATTCGTCAGTATTGCTATAGGATAGGGTCATTTCAGGTTCCCTATCCTCAGCTGCCCAAGGAACTGACTGGGGACCATGGCTTGGGCATCTGGGAGCCACTCTAGGTTCAAGTCTCTTGCCAACTCTAAGGTGGCTCACTTAACTAAGAATTGTGCTTCCGTGCTCCCCTCTCCCAATCCTTTATCCCAATCCTCCTTTTTCCCCAAGTTCACCCCATTCGTCCCTTCTCCTTTTACTCTCCCCATCTCCCCTTACCACCATCTCACCCCACCCCCAAGATCTCAATTTTCTCCCCGGCTATTTTGTCTACTTCCCATATCCAAGAGGACAACTATATGCTTTTCCTTTGGTTCACCTTCTTACTTAGCTTCTTTGGGATCACCAATTGTAGACTCCGTGACCCTTGTTTATGGCTAGAAACCAATTATGAGTGAGTACATCCCATATTCATCTTTTTGGGTCTGGGACACCTCACTCAGGATAGTGTTTTCTATTTCAATCCATTTGCATGCAAAATTTGAGAAGTCATTGTTTTTTACCGCAGCGTAGTACTCTAGTGTGTATATATTCCATACTTTCTTCATCCATTTTTCCTTTGAAGGGCATCTAGGTTGTTTCCAGGTTCTGGCTATTACAAATAATACTGCTATGAACATAGTTGTACAAATGCTCTTGTCATATGATCGGGCATCTCTTGGGTATATTCCCAGGAGTGGTATTGCTGGGTCCAGGGGTAGGTTGATCCCGAATTTCCTGAGAAACCGAAACACCGATTTCCAAAGTGGTTGCACAAGATTGCATTCCCACCAGCAATGGCTGAGGGTACCCGTTCCTCCACAGCCTCTCCAGCAAAGGCTATCATTGGAGTTCTTTATTTTAGCCATTCTGACAGGTGTAAGATGATATCTCAAAGTTGTTTTGATTTGCATTTCCCTGATCGCTAAGGAGATTGAGCATGACCTTAAGTGTCTTTTGGCCATTTGAACTTCCTCTGCTGAGAATTCTCTGTTCAGTTCAGTGCCCCATTTTTTAATTGGGTTAATTAGCATTTTAAAGTCTAGTTTCCTGAGTTCTCTATATATTTTGGAGATCAGACCTTTGTCTGTTGTGGGGTTGGTGAAGATCTTCTCCCAGTCAGTAGGTTGCCTTTTTGTCTTGGTGACAGTGTCCTTTGCTTTACAGAAGCTTCTCAGTTTTAGTAGGTCCCATTTATTCAATATTGCCCTTAAAGTCTTTGCTGTTGGGGTTACACATAGGAAGCAATCTCCTGTGCCCATCTCCTGTATGGTACTTCCCACTTTCTCTTCTATCAGGTTCAATGTGTTCTGACTGATAGTGAGGTCTTTAATCCATTTGGACTTGAGTTTTGTGCATGGTGATAGATATGGGTCTATTTTCATTCTTCTACAAGTTGACATCCAGTTATGCCAGCACCATTTGTTAAAGATGTTATCTTTCTTCCATTGTATACTCTTGGCTCCTTTATCAAAAATGAGGTGTTCATAGGTTTGTGGGTTAAAATTCAATAATCAACTTTATATGGAAAATCAAAAAACCCAGTATAGCCAAAACAATCTTATACAATAAAGGATTGTCTGGAGGCATTACCATCCCTGACTTCAAACTCTATTTCAGAGCTACAGTGATGAAAACAGTGTGGTACTGGCATAAAAACAGAGAAGTCGACCAATGGAATCGTATAGAAGACCCTAATTTTAACCCACAAACCTATGAACACCTTCAGTCAATTCTAATTGCTCCATAAATCCAGTCTATACCTGACTTCAGTGACTCCAAATCACTCTCCACCAGAAATACACCAGAACTTGATCCTATACAGACATTAGCCTTACATTGCAGCACTGGTACATCCTAGACAGTTGTGTAGTAATTGATATTTTCTTCTCTCGGATAATTTTGTAGATTCCACAAAGATATTTCTCCTGAAATGCTCAAAATGTAAATCGCAGGAGGGTTGCCCACTGATAGTTCCCATGGCCATCCTTGCTTCTGCTGAGGCAGTTGCACAGCCCCATCAAGTTCTCTAAATTGGAATTTCTTTTAAGGCTACACAGCTTGGGTATCTTTAGTGAGATTTACATCTTCTTCACACAGAACATATTTTTTACATTCTCTCCAAGCCTGTAAATTGTAGTTCATGCAAATATAATCCTATCTCTTTGTAAAGTGAGACACCTTCAGCCAGATTCTTTTCTCAGAGTTAGGCACAGTGAAGAACAAGTCATCACAGCTTTCAAATATAATGAAAGGTCCTTAAAATCTCTGTACTGTTCCTTTGAAAGTCCCTTAACTTGATCTGATGTGAAAAAAAAATCTTGTCTTCCTGTGATCTTTAAAAGTCATGGGGAATCCAGGACACGTGAAAGTTCTCTTCAAAAAATTGTCTCTCTACTTCAGTGTGCAAGTGCCTTCTGTCTTAGTTCAGTTGAGGGCAGTTAGAAAGTCTTAGAGTGACATTACTGTCCTAGTATGGTGTACAAAGATAGTAAAATACCTCTACTTATGTCAAGGGATTTTTTTTCTTGCCACTATCATTATATCATTTGCGGCATCAGATGCATGTGAATTAACAGCACTCATTTAACACCATATGTTGGGGAAAGATTAATGTGTAACTCAGAATCATGGAAACTCTAGTTCTCTTTTGCTAGGTTTGTTTCAATAATCTACTTAACACATTCACAAAATTTACACATGCATAACACATGCATAGACATATACACAGACACACACACACACATACACATCTCAAACACCAATTACAGTGAATTACAATTGAAGGTTAGTACTTAAAACATCTTTTGTGTGTGTGTGCATGTGTGTGTGTGTGTGTGTGTGTGTGCACGTACTTGCATGTATTTGGGACAGAGAGATTCACTACACAGCACAAGGTAATTTGAAAATCACTACATAGCCCAAGCTCTTTTTAAACTCACAACTCTTCCGCCCTAGCATTTCAAATGCTTTAGACCAGCGTAGTAAACTACCATGTTCATTCCTTAGTTGTAAATCTTAAAATCTGGAACTTGACCATGAGAGATGAACAATACTGCCATAGAAGTTCACGGTGAGATAGGTTTTTAGAACATATTATATCACCCACCACACTCTTATAATCACTTCAAATCTTGAGATTGATAAAATTTGCTGGAGGGACATTTCTATTAGTGGCTCTATTATAATGTGATAGAATAGAATAATCCCACTGGATTTATATAACTCCTCATTTGTTTCAAAAATTATAGAATTTCAAAATAAAGAAATTATAGTCCTGTATAAATTATAATAAGAATATAATGAAAAAATATTTTGTAAAGATGCTACAAGCTAACATAAGAATATGACCCACGAAGACAGTATTGTGTCTTTTAATGCACTGTTTCGGTTGCAGTGATATAACCCATATGAAAGACAGTGCGAGACTGAAAAACTCTACAAGGTAATTCAGATAGGTCAGTATTAATGTTTCCTAATGAACATTTTTTTTTTTTGCTGAAGCGACTATCCCTATCATTCAATTTTAAGTCTTAATAAAGCAGAAGAGAGTTGGAAAGTCATATGATTTGATTCTACAAGAAGCAGTGAGTAAGTCTGAATAATGAAGGCATAGATATGATAATCAAATCCAGATCTATTAATGATACTGCCAGGAGAAGATATAAATATAAAAATAAAAGGACGGACAAGAGAAAAGCCCTGAGGGACCACACATTTTACAGTAACTCTTTCTGATGAGCTGCTCCCCAATTCAGTGTGCAGTGTCGGCTGACAAAGATAATTGCATCTCAAGCCAGTTTAATGCTTCCTCAGAATTTCCAACCCATGTTTCAGGAATATCTAACAGTGTCTCACTGACTACCATGCTCTAGGTGGGTTATCAGTCTAACTTTGAGAGTTGGAACCCATTCGTCCTCAACACTGTTCACTTATCACTGCAGACAAACAAGGAATGATAAGAATCTTCTTCCCAAATCCATGGTATAGTTTCATCAAATATTAATCACAGATAATGGTGTCTTCAGGAGAAATGTCATGAACATCTCAATTACTTCTGCCTTTTCTTCTAAATGGCTGCCAAATAAGTTTGTATCAGAATATAGCAGCAATGTAGCAGATAATCCTTTCGTAGAATAAATATATGTATAAATTTTGATTCAAGAGATTCGATTTCAAAATAATTTAATGAACCACTTAAAACATGTAAAATAGAATACCAGCAGGTTAAAGTATTACTTTTTGTTTGCAATTTTGTTCAATCACTCTAACTCAAATGCAAGTAAAAAAAACCAACCAGACAAGATGAATAAAATCAGCTATAGCTAAGATTCCCCCCCAATGAAATTCTTATTCTTAAAATTGGAAAATGTTTATAAACCTATTAAATCTAAATCCATATAATTTGATGTACAAGAATCACTTTCATTCTTTTCTTTTATATTTGACATATTCTTCCATGTGGTTGAAAATTGGAAGAATCATCCCATATCATCTTCTGTGCATCCTGGGAGATAGCAAGATTGCCCACAACTGTCATTCAACACCAACACACCTGAATATTTGCCCTTCTCATTTCTGTCAATCCCTTGCTGTTGCCCTTTCTGCTGTTTCAGTGCTGCTCTGAGGAGCAGAGCCCATTCTGGGGCGACATACAGAGACCTGAGTTTTCTTTCTCTGCTGAAGCCGCTGGGAGTTTACTCTTTGAGAAACCTGTCACTACTGTTTACCCTTGAAACACAGCAAGGGTATTTAACATAATAAAATGAAATTGGGTTTTAGAAGTGAAGCCATTATTACTAAATATTCAAAGATATTGTGGCTGACACAATAGAGAAGTTAATTCTCCCTGAGAATATTTGCAGACAAGAGATCTACACACAAGAGACCTGCCAATTCTAGTAGCTGGGCTCCTGAACACACTCACGAAGGTGCTCATTCTCTCTACAAACTCCACAAAAAAGGGAGATTGGAAGTTTCACGAACATGAAAAGGGGAGATTGGAAGTTTGATGAACATAATTATGCACCATTTTAGGGCCGTGACTGACCTCTGAGGCACATGACCTAGAATACTGAGCTACGCTCTAGAAGAGTTGGGTTTAAGATATCTTTAAAATTTTTAACCAGGCAATGGTGGGGCACGTCTTTAATCTCAGTACTGGGGAGAACGAGGCAGACTGATCTCTGAATTTTAGGCCAGCCTGGTCTACAGAGTGAATTCCAGAATAGTCTGGTCTACACAGAGAAGAGAAATCCAGTCTCAGAAAAGTTATTGTTTGTGTTCACATGTGTGTCATGGTATCTCCGTAAAGGTCAGAATACAACTTGTGGGAGTCAGCTTCTCCGTGGTTTCCAGGGCCTAAAGTCAGGTAGCTGGAACTGCTGGCAAGTGCCTTTTGATTTCAAAGGTAATTCCAATGACACAAATAAGTCTGTGCACAGGGATTTGAGCCCTTCTTTTTCAAGGCTGCTCCTACCTCCTGGAACCTCTTTTCATTTCTCTGAAAAAATTCCATGGCTGTCTTCTGCCCATTTTCAGAAGGAGTCTGTTTGTCCTAAATAAAATTGTTGTCAAATATTGATGAGAACCATTTTGTGTAAATGTAAATTTTATTTTCGCTATAGCAAACAGGTAAAAGTCATATTTCTGGTTCATGGCAAAGAAATATTAATTTTTTTAAGAAGCTGCCAATCCTCTTCCTAGGCCAACTGAACCATCTTCTGGTGTATCCATATACATGAGTAGTCTTGCTGCTGTACATCCTAACATACTGTATGTAGTATTCAGGGATACCCACTTCACCAATTCTAAATGGCAGATAGTGATGCCTCATTCATGGTCTAGTCTGGACTTTCCTCTATCCTATTATATAACATGTTTAAGTTTGGTTTTTTTTTTTTGGATTTTTTTTAGTTGTTTCTTAATTTGAGTCCTGAGAACTCTTCTAGACACAATATCACGAACATTTCCTTGCAATCCAACACTTTCTTTTTTTCTTTTGATAATGTCTTTGGCAAAGCAAAAATTCTCACTTAAGATAGAGTTTAATTTTTAATTATTTTTCTTATAACTTTGTTTTATTCGTAACATATCTCAGTCTATTTTCAACATAAGAAATGAAGAGACAGACTTTCTCCTCTGTCTCCATTCCCCTAGAACCAGTCCCTTGGTCTCATCCTTAGCATTGCAACAGATCATTAGTTGTAGCCACCCTTTCTCCTGTGTCCACATCTCCTGTGGATCCCACAGATCATCTCCTTCAAACCGCCTGCTCCCACTTCTTCTCTGTATTCCAGCCTTCAACAGAAGCAGGCCTTGCCTATGAACACATGCTGAGCAGGCCAGGAAAACAGGCAGCACACACTCAGGAAATCCAAAAGGAAACAGAAACCAAAGAACAAAACACACTCTCAACAAAGACAAACCCAGAAATCAGCACCCAGACCTATAATTAATCCAATCCCAGATTCCAAGACACCAGAGTAAAACCACAACCAATAAGAGCTAGGGCAATGCATTTTAACTGGAGCCCAATATCCTGCCACAGCTGGGTTTGAATATTCCAAAATAGCTGAAGCACAAAAAAGACTTTACAAACAACTACATGAAGATGATAGAGGTCCTTAAAGAGGAAATGAATATCTCAGAGAAATTCAGGAATACAAATAAAGCAATAGAAGAAAATGAATAAATCCCTCAAAGAAAGACAGGAAAACATAAACAATTTCAGGAAATGTCAAGAAAATACCAAGAAACAGTTGAAGGAAATGAATAAAATTGTTCGTGGCCTGAGAATGGAATTAAAAACAGTAAAGACAATACACAGAGGGAAGTCTGGAAATGAAAAATATAGGAATGCAAAAAAAAAATGAATGTAGTCAGGCTTCACCAACAGAATACAGAAGGTGGAGGAGGGGAGTATCTCAGGCATTGAAGATACCATAAAGAGATGGATACATCACTCAAAGAAAATGTTAAATCTCAAAACTTTCTGACACAAAGTATCCAGGAAATCTGGGACACTATGAAAAGATCAACCTTAAGAATATGATATGATAGTGTACATAAGCGACCCCCAAAAATCCACCAAAGAACTTTTACAGCTGATAAACAGCTTTAGTAATGTGGCAGGATACAAGATTAACTCCAAAAAATCAGTCGCCCTCTTGTACACAAAGGATATGGAAGCAGAGAGGGAAATCAGAGAAGCTTCACCATTCACGATAGCCACAAACAGCATAAAATATCTTGGGGTAAATCTAACCAGGGAAGTGAAAGATCTATTTGACAAGAACTTTAAGGCATTGAAGAAATAAATTGAAGAGGATACCAAAAAATGGATGGACCTCCCTTGCTCATGGATTGGGAGGATCAACATAGTAAAATTGGCAATTCTACCAAAGGCAATTTATAGATTCAATGCAATCCCCATCAAGGTCCCATCAAAATACTTCACAGATCTTGAGAGGACAATAATCAACTTTATATGGAAAATCAAAAAACCCAGGATAGCAAAAACAATCTTATACAATAAAGGATCTTATGGAGGCATTACCATCCCTGACTTCAAACTCTATTACAGAGCTACAGTAATGAAAACAGTGTGGTACTGGCATAAAAACAGAGAAGTCGACCAATGGAATCGTATAGAAGACCCGGATTTTATCCCACAAACCTATGAACACCTCATTTTCGATAAAGGAGCTAAAAGTATACAATGGAAGAAAGAAAGCATCTTCAACAAATGGTGCTGGCCTAACTGGATGTCAACCTGTAGAAGAATGAAAATAGACCCATATCTATCACCGTGCACAAAACTCAAGTCCAAATGGATTAAAGACCTCAATATCAGTCCGAACACATTGAACCTGATAGAAGAGAAAGTGGGAGGTACCCTACAACAGATGGGCACAGGCGATCGCTTCCTATGTATAACCCCAGAAGCACAGACATTAAGGGCAACATTGAATAAATGGGACCTACTAAAACTGAGAAGCTTCTGTAAAGCAAAGGACACTGTCACTAAGACAAAAAGGCAACCTACTGACTGGGAGAAGATCTTCACCAACCCCGCAACAGACAAAGGTCTGATCTCCAAAATATATAGAGAACTCAAGAACCTAGACTTTAAAATGCTAATTAACCCAATTAAAAAATGGGGCACTGAACTGAACAGAGAATTCTCAACAGAAGAAGTTCAAATGGCCAAAAGACACTTAAGGTCGTGCCCAACTTCCTTAGCGATCAGGGAAATGCAAATCAAAACAACTTTGAGATATCATCTTACACCTGTCAGAATGGCTAAAGTCAAAAACACCAAGGATAACCTTTGCTGGAGAGGCTGGAGAGGAACGGGTACCCTCATCCATTGCTGGTGGGAATGCAATCTTGTGCAACCACTGTGGAAGTCAGTGTTTCGGTTTCTCAGGAAATTCGGGATCACCTTACCCCTGGAACCAGCAATACCACTCCTGGGAACATACGCAAGAGATGCTCTATCATATGACAAGAGCATTTGTTCAACTCTGTTCATAGCAGTATTATTTGTAATAGCCAGAACCTGGAAACAACCTAGATGCCCTTCAATGGAAGAATGGTTGAAGAAAGTATGGAATATATACACGCTAGAGTACTACGCTGCGGTAAAAAACAATGACTTCTCGAATTTTGCATGCAAATGGATTGAAATAGAAAACACTATCCTGAGTGAGGTGTCCCAGACCCAAAAAGATGAACATGGGATGTACTCACTCATAATTGGTTTCTAGCCATAAATAAGGGCCACGGATTCTACAATAGGTGAACCTAAAGAAGCTAAGTAAGAAGGTGAACCCAAGGAAAAACATATAGTTATCCTCTTGGCTAAGGGAAGTAGACAAAATTGCCGGGGAGAAAATTGGGATCTTGGGGGTGGGGTGGGATGGGGGTAAGGGGAGATGGGGAGAGAAAAGTTAGAAAGGAAGGAGGGGGGACTTGGGGAAACAGGAGAATTGGGATAAAGGAGGGGTGGATAGGGGAGCACGGAACCACAATTCTTAGTTAAGGGAGCCACTTTAGGGTGGGCAAGAGACTTGACCCTAGAGGGGCTCCCAAGTGCCCAAGATGAGGTTCCCAGTTAGTTCCTTGGGCAGCTGAGGATTGGGAACCTGAAATGAACCTATCCTAGAGCAATACTGACGAATATCTTGCATATCATCATAGAACCTTCATCTGGTGATGGATAGAGATAGAGACAGAGACCCACACGGGAGCACTGGACTGAGCTCCCAAGGTCCCAATGAAGAGCAGAAGGAGGGAGAACATGAGCAAAGAAGTCGGGACCATGAGGGGTGCACCCACCCACTGAGACAGTGGAGCTGATCTACTGGGAGCTCACCAAGGCCAGCTGGACTCTGACCGAAAAAGCATGGGATAAAACCAGACTCTCTGAACATGGCAAACAATGAGGGCTGATGAGACGCCAAGGACAATGGCACGGGGTTTTGATCCTACTTAATGTGCTGGCTTTGTGGGAGCCTAGCCAGTTTGGATGCTCACCTTCCTAGATATGGACGGAGGGGGGAGAACCTAGGACTTACCACAGGGCAGGGAACCCGGACTGCTCTGAGGACTGGAGAGGGAGGGGGAAAGGAGGGGGGGGAGGGGGAGAAGGGTGGGAGAAGGTGGAGAAGGGTGGGAGGAGGGGGAGGGAAATGGGAGGCTGGGAGGAGGTGGAAACTTGTTTGTTGTTTATGTTTTTTTTCTTTTCTCAATTAAAAAAAAATTAAATAAAAAAAAGAATAATAGTCATAGAGGAAGGAGAACAATCCTGCTCCACACTCCAAAAATTTCAACAAAATTATAGAAGAAAATTCCATTAACCATGGATGTTATGAGATGTCCATAAAGGCACAAGAAGCATACAGAATGCCAAGTAGATTGTACCAGAAAAGAAAGTCCCCTTGCCATAAATAATCAAAACACTCAACATACAGAATGAAGAAAGAATATTAAAAGCTGCAAGGGAGAAAAACCAAGTAACATACAAAGACAGATCTTTCAAAATTACATTCAACTTCTCAGTAGAGATTCTAAAACTTAGAAAGGCTTAGCAAGAAGTGCCACAGACTCTAAGACACCAAAGATGCCAAATCAGGTCACTATTCTCAGGAAAACTTGCATAAATGGAAAAAATGAAATATTCTATGATAAAGTAAAATGTAAACATTTATCTACAAACCCAGCCCCACAGAGGTGTTAGAAATCTCCAACTAATGAGTTTAACTACACATGAAAGCAGAGGAATTAAAATGACCTCACATAAGCAAAATAAAAATAATAAAAACACACACACCACCACCAACAACAACAACAAAATATAAGGAATCAACAATTAGTGGTCATGGATATCTCTCATTATCAATAGTCTCAGTTTGTCAACAAAAAGACAGAAATTGACAGAATAGATGTGAAAACAGGATCCTTCCTTCTGTTACATCAGGGCACAGATCAATATCAAGGATAGATATGATCTTAGGGAAAAGGGTTGGAAAAAATATACCAAATAAATGGATTTAGGATTTTTCCATTTTTTGAGACAGGGTTTCTCTGTTTAACAGTCCTTGCTGTCCTGGATTGACTTTGTAGACCAGACTGGCCTCAAACTCATAGAAATCCTCTTTCCTTTGCATCCTACGTACACCACCTCCTCCCAGCTTAAAGAGGGGGTTCTTTTTTTCTATCTAAGAAAATAGACTTCAAACCAAAACTAAACTAAAGAGATCTGGAAGGACACATTTATCAAAGGAAAATACACCAAGAAGACATTTCAATTCTTAACATCTATGCTCCAAACACAAGGGCACAAAAGTCTGTAAAAGAAAAACTACATCTTAAATCACATATTGCTCCTCACACACTAATATTGGGTGAATTCAACACCCCAATGTTGCCAATGGATGGTTCATCCAGACAAAACTATACAAAGAAATATTGGAGCTAATAGATGTTATGAACAAGATGATTCTAACAGAAATTTACAGAACATTTCACTCAAACACAAAAGAATAAACCTTCTTCCATGACCTTATGGAGCTTTTTTCTAAAATTGACCACATACTCAGTCACAGATCAAGTCTTAACAGATACAAGACAATTGAAATAATTCCCTGCAATCTAGGAGACCACCGCAGATTAAAGCTGGATTTCAACAACAGAAAGAACGGAATGTTTCCTTGATTACTAACTCAGAAACTGACAAACTCTCTACAGAACAAAAAATGGATCAAGATAGAACATAGGCTGAGGAAGGCATAGGAGACAAGCCAGTAAGCTACAGTGCTCCATGGTTTTTGTATTGGCTCCTGCTTCTGGGATCCTGCCCTGATATTCTTCAGTGATAAACAGCAGTGACAAATGGACTGAGATAAAAACAAAAATCAGGGAAACAACACTTTTAACACTTTTCTTAAATAATATCAAATATCCTGGGGTTTCTCTCTAACTAAGAAAGTGAAATATCAGTATGACATAAATTCAAGTGTTTGGAAAAAGAAATAGCAGAACTTATCAGAAGATGGAAAGATCTTCCATGATCATGGGATTAACATATGAAAACTAGGCATCTACCAAAAGCAATATATAGATTCAATGCAATCCCTATCTGTATACCAATGGGGCCTGCTTGTTGGGGGTTTCTGTCCTTCCTCGTACCCGACAACTGTTTAGCCCCAAAGAAAATCACACATAGGTCTCCATAGATTATAAACTGATTGGCCCATTAGCTCTAGCCTCTTATTAGCTCTTATGACTTATCTTAACCTATTGTTCTTATCTATGTTAGCCATGTGGATCAGTACCTTTGTCAGTGGGGCAGATCACATCTTGCTGCTTCAGTGGTCTGGGCAAGAGTGGGAGGAATCAGCTTCCTCCTTCCCAGAATTTTCCTGTTCTCATTACATCATTTCTACTTCCTGTCTGGTTTTCCCGCCTATATTTCCTGCCTGACCAATCAGTGTTTATTTATAACATGACTGACAGAATACAGACAATTCTCCCGCACCTATCAAAATCTTAGCACAATTCTTCACAGATCTTGAAAAGATCTTCGGCTCATATGAAAACCCACATATATACCAATAAATGAGACTAAAACAGAACAGAATAACTAAAATAATCCTGAATAATAAAAATAAAAGAACTGTACTACAGAGCCATAGTAATAAAAACTACAAGATATTTGCACAATATCAGTCAAGTTGATCAATAGAGTCTAATTGAAGACCCAGTTGTACATCCACAAACTTTGGGCAGCTGATTTTTGATAAAGAGGCTAGAAATACATACTGAAAAATGACATCTATCACAAATGATATTGTTCAAACTGGATGTCTACTTGAAGAAGAATCTAAATATATCCGTATTTGTCACCCCACAAAACCTCCACATCAAATGGATCAATTACCTCATCATAAAATCAGATTCACTGCACCTGATAGAAGAGAAAATACTGTAGAGCCATGAACTCATTTGCACAGGAAAAGACTCTGAAAAGAACATTAGCAGAGGCACTAAGACCAACAATCAACAAATGGACCTCATGAAACTGAAAAGCTTCTACATAACAAAGAGCTCTGTCATTAGAACAAAGCCACAACAAACAAAATGGAAAAAAATTAATTAACTACATGGACAATAACTGTCTAATATTCAAAACCTATAAAGAACTCAAGAAACTAGATATTAAGTCTTTTGCTGAAAACAACTGGTCCAACTAAAAACTGGGTACAGATCTAAACAGAGAATATTCAATAAGGAAAACTCAAATGGCTGAGAAACATTTTTAAAAATGTTAAAAATCCTTTCCATCGGGGAAATGTAAATGACTTTGAGATACCATCTTATACCTATCAAAATGGCTAAGTTCAATAACACAAATGATAGGTCCTGCTGGCAAGAATGTGAAGCAAAAGAAAGACTCCTCCATTTCTGATGGAAGTGCAAACTTGTATAGCCACTTTGGAAATCTGTGGTGTTTCCTAGGAAATGTGAGACTCCATCTACATCAAGATGCAGCTATATAAACTCTTGAGCATATACCCAAAAGATTATCATCCTACTACAAAGACACTTGCTCAATTATGTTAATTGTTGTACTATTCATAATAGCAAGAAATTAGAAACAGCTTAGATATCCCTCAACAAAGAAATGGAGAGTGAAAATATGGTACTTTTACACAATGAATTATTACTTAGTACTGAAAAAATAAAATCATGAAAGTTGCAGGCAATTGAATGGAACTAAAAAAAATCATTCAGAATGAGGTATCCCAAACTCAGAAAGATGAATATGGCATGTAGTTGCTGATATAAACAGTATCTGAGAAGTCAGTGATAACCAAGCTGTAATCCATAGACCAGAGAGGTTAGGTAAAAAGGAAGTGTCTGGGGGAAAATGCATGGATCTCCCTAAAAAGGTGAAATAGAATATAATTTATGGGTGGGCTAGGGGTAATGGTGACAGGAAAAGAAAAGATCAGGTGTTGGGGAAGATGAGATGGAGGCAGTAGTGCCTGGAGAGATGGCTGGAATTGAGGGCCATTTAGGGGTGGTATGGAAAGCTAGTCAGTGAAAACTTGCTGGAATCCATGAAGGTGACCATAATGAGGACTTCTAGTGATGGGGGATATGGAGTCTCAACTGGTTATCTTTTGTATTTAAGCAAGACTTCCAGTGGAGAGACTTAGTTGCATTCAACTGAGTGGTTGGCCAAAGTGGTCCCATGGAAATCCCCAAACCAATCAGGCTATATATATATATATATATATATATATATATATATATATATATATATATGAACTATATATATATGAATTATATATATAAATTATAGATATGAATTTTATATATATATATATATAATTCATTTGAAGCAATGTCTTGCTGTTTAACCTAAACTGATAAACCTCAGATATTTTGTTCTCTTGTCTTGAAAATCTAAGTACTTAGTTTAGTCTTGGATCACTGTGCCCTGTTTTAGGGAGAGCTCTTCTTTCGTTCTCTTTCACTTTTTCTCTTTCTTCCTTCCTTTCTTCCTTTCTTCTTTTCTTCCTTCCTTCTTTTATTCCTTCCTTTCTTCCTTCCCTCCTTCCTTTCTTCCTTCTTTCCTTTATCTCTTTTTATTGAAAGTAGACTCTTTCCAATACAATATATTACGAATACATTCTTCTTCCCTTTACTCCTCTTAGTTCCTCCCCAATGAACTTCCACATCTGATCCACTCTCTTTCTGTCTCACGTTAGAAAAGAACAGGTTTCTAAGAGATAACAAGTGAACATGACAAAATAAAATAAGATGAAGCAAAACTATCACATCAAAGTTCAGCATAGCCACCCAACAGAAGGAAAAGAGTCGCGAGAGTGACAAAGAGTCAGAGTTCCACTGATTCTCATGGTCAGGAGTCCCATAAGAATACTGAGCTAACAACTATAGTATATACACAGAGGACCTGATGCAGACCTATGCAAGCAGTGCTTGCTGCTTCAGTCTCACCCTTGCTTAGCTTATTCAAAGGGACTTGTTCTCCTGTGTCTTCCATCTACTCTGGCTCTTATACTCTTTCTGCCTCTTCCTCCATGGGGTTCCCTGAGCCCCAAGGGGAGAGATTTGATGGAGAATGCCAGTTTAGACCCTCTTTTTACACAGTGTCTTTCTGTGTGTCTCTGCATCTATTCCCATTTGTTTCTGGAGGAAGAAGCTTTTTTGATGATGACTAGATAAGACATTGATCTACATATATATCATTAAGAATCATTTTATTTTTATTTAGTACTTTTAGGCTAGCAGTGTTTGGCTTTACCCTAGGTCTCTGGGCTATTTAGTATCTGTTTCTTGTCAGTGACAGGTATGGATTCCTTCTAATGGTGAGGGCCTTAAGCCAAATCAGACACTAGTTGTCTAATCCCATAGGTATTGTGTCACCATTCCCCTAACATATTTTGCAGCAGGATAGACTGTAGGTCCAAAGGTTTTGTGGCTAGGTTGGTGTCTATGTTTCTTTTTCAGTAGCCTACAGAGTACCTTCCTGTACCAAAAAGTCTAGAATGTAGGAATGAAGGATTCATATAGGCTCCAACTTGAATTTCCCCTGTTCAATATGCTCTGTTCATATGGCACATTTACTATATGGCACATAGTAAATATTGTGTTCCTTTTTTTCTAATTATTAACTTTATGGACAATATAAGGGATAACTTATTGTTCCAATAGAATTAAAATGATTGAATTATTCTCCAACTAATTGCTTTTGCATCTTTGGCAAGTAAGTGTCCTTATTTATATAGATCTATTTCCTTTTTCTATGGTTCTATTGATTCACATGTTACTCTCTGACAATGCTGTACTATCTTCATTACTGTCTCTGATGTATGCTAATCGATTAGTTATTAATAATAAATTAACATTTTTAACAGTGCTTTTCTGAGTATGCAGTGTGATCAGAGCCCCCAGAAAAAAGAAAGATTGACTAGGTTTGTGGTAATACGAGCGGTGGGCTGCGTCCCCGGCACCTGGCCGCCTGCTTTATACCCGAAATAATTACACGGAAACTGTATTCTTTTAAACACTGCCTGGCCCATTAGTTCCAGCCTCTTATTGGCTAGCTCTTACATATTGATCTAACCCATCTCTAATATCCCTGTAACACCACGAGGTGTCTTTCCAGGGAAGATCTTAACGTGTTTCTGTGTCTGGTAAAGGAATCATGGCGACTCCTTGACTCAGCTTCTTTCTCCCAGCATTCTGTTCTGTTTACTCCGCCTATCCAATTTTCTGTCCTATTAAAGGGCCAAGGCAGTTTCTTTATTTAACCAATGAAACAACAGATCGAAAGATGACCCTCCTCCATCATTGGCATAAGCTAGCCAGGCAGCTGGGGTGCTGGGGACACAGCCCCGCCGCTCCTATTACTACATAGGTAGAATGGAGAAACGGCAAGATAGTTAATTATAGTGGTGCACTAGGGTTGTCCCTGATCCTGGGAATGCAAGCAAGCATCTCGAAGGAGCATAGTGATGGTCAGTACTCCTAACTGAAATGGACATTAAGTCCTTGTGCAGCTCATATGTAGTTTAATTTCAAAGAACACTGAAGGTGCTTCTCCACATACCTCTGCCTTCCTTATATTCTTTTTTAGAAAATTTGCAGGTACTTCAAGCTGTTATCCATTCCCTGAGCTCTGACTGCCAGTCCATCAACCCCAAGGCCAGAGTATTTCATCTAGGTGGTCCGTATTTGGTGCATGACCCTGCCGCCAGATAGAAAATCTAAAAATTCGTAGGGCTTATCTTTCTTTTTTTTCAATGATTCTTTAGTATTTTTGACTAATGTCTTTGTGTATGTGTGTATGTAATTCTGTTTTTTGTGTATGTATATGAAATACATATATATCCCATTTAAATAATGTACAATCAAATGTATAGTCTAGTATTAGAGCCGTGGGAACTCAAAATCTATTTTTTTTACCATTGTGAGTAATATTAGATTTGATTGTACATGTGGATTGTAGTAATAAGAGCAGCAGGACTGCGTCCCCAGCACCCCGGCTGCCCACATGGCTAGCTTATGCCCCAAAATAACAACACACAAACTGAGGTACCGGCTGTAGCCATGTTTACTGCCACAACTCTATGGCATTTCAAGGTCCCTGCCAGCAAGCGAGATTCAGCAGCCTGTGCTTGCAAACTGCACAAACCACCTGCGTAAAAGAGTCAGAGTTTGCCCTGGCAGGACAGCCCAGAAAGCCGGCATTTTTAAACGGCGCAGCTTTTTTCCTGCTACGGCTGAAAACCGAAAAGCATGTGTTCAGCTTTTCATCAACACCATTTAAGTGTTTCATGGCAGGATCTCTTAATGAGCTGCAGGGTTTTGCAGCTAAAGCTGAGTCAGGAAGCTTCTCTTAGATGAGAGCGCTTTCTTGCCTCTAGCAAGCAGAATGCACCCGAGAAATTGTTGCTATCCAGAAAACATGCTTTACTCTTTCCCAAGCCTTTTCAGGCTTTCTGTGGATTCAGTTGTCCACGTGGGTGCCATTTGTAGTAATATGTGCAGCGGGGCTGCGTCCCCAGCACCCCGGCTGCCCACATGGCTAGCTTATGCCCTGAAATAACAACACACAAACTGTATTCATTTAAACACTGCTTGGCCCTTTAGCTCTAGCACTTACAGGCTAATTCTCACATCCCGATCAACCCATCTCTAATAATCTGTGTGTAGCACCCCAAGGTGCGCTTACCAGGAAGATTCTAGCCTATGACCATCCTGGGTCGGAGCTTCATCCCGGGAGCAGGGCATGACGTCTCTCCCAGGCGTCTGCTCCTGAGAGAAGAGCTGTCGAGACTGAGCTCACTTCCTGTTCCTCCCAGCATTCTGTTCTGTTTACTCCTCCCACCTATCTTCTAACCAATAAAATGGGCCAAGGCAGTTCCTTTATTAGCCAATGACCTTCCTCCATCATGTAGGGATAAGTCCCGCCCCTTGGGGGGCATGTTCGCCTCCGGGTAATGTCTGCCTATAAATTTGGCGAGCATGCTCCCAGAGCTTGCTTCTGCTTTCCTGGTCTCTGCGGGAACAGTGGTTCTGTAAGTCTATTTCTACATTAAAGCTATAGATATATATATTTTTACAATCTGTCTGCATTCATTTATGCCGTTACAGTGGATAACCAATTAAATTATTTAAAATACTCATGGATATTGATTTGAATATCTTAGTTAGAATTTCTGTTGTAATAAAACACCATAAGCAAAAGCACCTTGGGGAAGAAAGCATTTATTTCAGCTCACACTTCCAACCATGCATCGCTGAGTGAAGTCAGAACACTTACTCTAGCCAGGTAGAAACATGGACACAAAAACTAAAACAGAATCGGTTGAGGAGTGTTGCATACCAGCTTGCTATTCATAGTTTCTTTAGCACTCTTTCTTATACCATCCTGAACCACCCACTCTAGGGTGAGACCACCAAAAAGGGATGAGTCCACACCCATAAAATGTCAATCAGTTGAGGTAATCTTTCCCACAATGACTTTAGCCTGTGTTAAGCTAAACTATGAACTAGTCAGCACCATGATAACATTTCAGTATATGAGTTCTAGACTGTGGTATATAACTTTCTAAGAAATATTTTTGGGGGGCATGATGATACTATTATCATTCTTGCAATTGTGGGATAAATTTTCCCTTGCTTCACATTCTTGATTTTAAAATTGTTTTACTTTTTTTAAAAAAAATACTTTATTTAACTTTATTTCATGTGCATTGGCATAACGATGTCAGATTCTCTTGAACTGGAGCTACAGACAGCTGCGAGCTGCCATGTGGATGCTGGGAAATGAACCCAGGTCCTCTGGAGGAGGAGAAGTCAGTGCTCTTAACCACTGAGCCATCTCACCAGCCCCTGTTTTACTTGTTTTTAATTCTAGGATATTAAGCACTACATATAGAGAGAAAGAGAAAGAATATTTTTTTCATTTGTATTTGTGTGTGTTTAAAAATCAAATTGTTGGTACCTATTGAATTATACTTATATCTTAATTAAAAATTAACTAACTGTTCCTGTGTGAATCTATCTCTAGACTCTATTTCTCTTCTGGTGATCTATCATTTTGTCTATAATGCATTGGATAGATTATTTTGGATTCACAGAAAGTCTTTGAATAAGACAGTGTTAGTTCTATCTATTTTTTCTCATGATCTGACAGTTCTTTTGTCTATTAATAAATTTAGGAATTACTTTATAAACTTAAAAGTTATCTTGGATATATTTTGGTGGGTGTTTTGAATCTATAGAATATTGTGAATAGCCGGGCGATGGTGGCGCACGCCTTTAATCCCAGCACTCGGGAGGCAGAGGTAGGCGGATCTCTGGGAGTTCGAGACCAGCCTGGTCTAGAGAGCTAGTTCCAGGACAGGCTCCAAAGCCACAGAGAAACCCTGTCTCGAAAAACCAAAAAAAAAAAAAAAAAAAAAAGAATATTGTGAATAGAAGTGACTTGTAAATTGTATCAAGTCTTCCAATATATAAACATACTTGCATGTATTCATTTTTGTCTTTTATGTTCTTCATTTGATTAATCTACAGCATTTCGTTCCTGCATATATTTTATTAGATTTATACAAAAATGTATCATTTCTTGTATAATTGTAAACAGTTCATTTTTCAGTTTCTGGTTATTTTTTACCAAGATTTAGAAACGTAAGTGTTTTATATATTTGTCTATTAACATACAATTATTAAATGGATTCATTTTGATAGCATTTTTATATATTTTCTGTGTAGAGACACATGTATCTGGTGAATGGAATAATTTCATTTTTTTCTTCCTATCTTTAGTTTTTCCATTTTGTAATCTTACCATTCTACACAGAACCTCAAATAACCTGTTAAACAGAAGTGAGAGGATTCATTTCTATTAAGCTCATACTTGGATGAGATTAGTCTTTTCATCCATCAGCACAATGTTTACCAAAAGTTCTGTATACATCTTCTAAACCAGGATAAAGATGATCCTGTCCATTTCTCCTTTACAGAAACACTGAATGGTGTTGATCTGTTTAAATGTCTTCTCTGGATTTTTAAACATCAAGACATAGTGATATAGGTGTTTTACATTTAGCATTGAAGAAAAAAAAGCATTCAGAATTGCTCTAGGAAGCTACCTTTTACACGCATTTGCTCAAGTTACCTTTCACTCTTCTCTGTTAGTTCTTATCATTTTGTTTTTATGGGAGGGACTAGAACTTTCTTGTTGATGTTTTCATATTTTTTACATGTAATTAGTTTTACTTCTATGGTTGTAGGAAGCATATGGTTGGATTTTGCTTTTAAAAACAAATAACAAAACCATCTGGGAAAAGTTTGAGAGTCCTAAACCATTTGCATCTATTTTCTGGTGGTAATTCTGATAAATTTTACAAACAGTTCTTTGCGTGTTGTTGTTACCATTTTTTCTTCTTAACAATTTACCTCCTGTGATGCATCACTTGTATTTGACATTTTATTTTCTAGATTTACATTTGTGTTTTTCTTTGACTTTAAACAGCAATACTGTTTTAGAAATTTCTTTAGGGTTCGTGAACTGTATTTTTAATCATCACAATCTATTTTCAGGTTGAAGAATATCACTTAATGTACAAAAACCTTAAGTGAGTATGTTTCAATTATCTCTGACTTGTTAACATTGCATTTATTTCCATCTGTGTTATAAACGAAAAGCATCAGTATTAATTTCCTTTAAACTGTTGATTACTTTCTAGAGCAATTTTAAAATAAGAAATACATTATTTTTGTATTTACCCATAGAGCTGTCATTTATAATGATCTTCATCTTTGCACATATTTATATTTCCATCTGGCATAGTTTTCCTATTGCCTAAAGGCCTTCTTTAGGTATTTCTTCATTCAAAAATGACAGTGATATAAAGTTTATTTTAGATACACACACAATGTAGCCAGATAGGATAACAGAGGAATCTATTTCCATCCATTTGTATGCAAAATTCAAGAAGTCCTTGTTTTTTACTGCTGAGTAATACTCTAATATGTATATATTCCATACTTTCTTCATCCATTCTTCCATTGAAGGGCATCTAGGTTGTTTCCAGGTTCTGGCTATTACAAACAATGCTGCCATGAACATAGTTGAGCATATACTTTTGTTGTGTGATAGGGCCTCTCTTGGGTATATTCCCAAGAGTGGTATTGCTGGATCCAGGGGTAGGTTGATCCCGAATTTCCTGAGAAAACAAAACACTGCTTTCCAGAGTGGTTGCACAAGTTTGCATTCCCACCAGCAATGGATGAGGGTACCCCTTTCTCCACAACCTCTCCAGCAAAGGCCATCGTTGGTGTTTTTTATTTTAGCCATTCTGACAGGTGTAAGATGGTATCTTAAAGTTGTCTTGATTTGCATTTCCCTGATCACTAAGGAAGTTGAGCATGACCTTAAGTGTCTTTTGGCCATTTGAAGTTCTTCTGTTGAGAATTCTCTGTTCAGCTCAATGCCCCATTTTATAATTGTGTTGATTAGCCCTTTACGGTCTAGTTTCTTGATTTCTTTATATATTTTGGAGATCAGACCTTTGTCATTTGCGGGGTTGGTGAAAATCTTCTCCCAGTAAGTGGGTTGCCTTTTTGTCTTAGTGACAGTGTCCTTTGCTTTACAGAAGCATCTCAGCCTCAGGAGGTCCCATTTATTCAATCCTGAGTGAGGTAAGCCAGACCCAAAAAGAGGAACATTGGATGTACTCACTCATATTTGGTTTCTAGCCATAAATAAAGGACACTGAGCTTATAATTCATGTTCCTAGAGAAGCTAAACAAGAAGGTGAATCCAAAGACAAACACATAGGCATCCTCATGAATATTAACCTTCATCAGGCGATGAAAGGAGACAGAGACAGAGACCCACATGGGAGCACCGGACAGAAATCTCAAGGTCCAAATCAGGAGCAGAAGGAGACGGAGCACGAGCAAGGAACTCAGGACCACGAGGGGTGCACCCACACACTGAGACAATGGGGATGTTCTATGGGAACTCACCAAGGCCAGCTGGCCTAGGTCTGAAAAAGCATGGGATAAATCCGGACTAACTGAACATAGCGGACATTGAGGAATACTGAGAACTCAAGAACAATCGCAGTGGGTTTTTGATCCTACTGCACGTACTGGCTTTGGGGGAGCCTAGGCAGTTTGGATGCTCACCTTAGGAGACCTGGATAGAGGTGGGCTGTCCTTGGGCTTCCCACAGGTCAGGGAACCCTGATTGCTCTTTGAGCAGATGAGGGAGGGGGACTTGATCGGGGGAGGGGGAGGGAAATGGGAAGCGGTTGCGGGGAGGAGGCAGAAATCCTTAATAAATAAATAAAAATTAAAAAAAAAGATAACAGAGGAATCTAAAAATCAACTACTACAAATGTTAAAGTCAAAGAATTATCAGTGCTAGGACAGCTTGAGCAATATAACCAGATCGTATTAAAACATTCACACACACACACTCATACCTATATATGCTAATATACACACACACAGACACACACAGAAAACAGGTTACCACTGTGCAACTGCCATTTAAGAAAAAACCAATTCAAGCCACATATGTAGTGACTAATTTTATAATGGATGCACTAGAAAAGTTTAAAAAGTAGGCTATATCAATAGTTATATCATACTTCAAACAACAAATCCAAAATTCGGAAGTTATATAATTGTTAATTATAAAAAGAATGTACTTTTGTATTTGACTCCTGATGATTACTTAATTACAGAACCTGTTAATTTATGCTGAATATATTTTACTTTAAAAAAAAAGCTCCATTTATATATAAATATCTGTTTCTCAAACATTCCTGCAATAGACATTAGTGTTTTCTCATTGCACTTATGACTCGGGTATGTTACTATAATATCTGAACTAAAAGTAAGTACACAATAATATTTAAATGGAATAAAGTTTTGCCAAATTTAAAAATGACATTAAATGAATTGTTACTCGTTTTCAATATTAACTTTTCACCTGGTCTTTAGATAACTTCTCTCATAATAAGTTAAAATGAAAGAATAACAGATGTGCTTCTAAAAACTAATTTAGATTGTTGTTGAGGATTATGCTGATTTACTGTGGTAGTGTTTGGTTGTATGCACTCCTCCAGATTTATGACTTCATTAACACTGACTACCTGGCTTCCAGTATAAGGCATGAGTTCACTCTTAAGAGAGTCTTGAGTTCAATTAGAGAGCCGGTGTTTACTCCCCACTTATGTGTGTCTAAACATTTTACTCTATGTTCCCACAAATAAGTGAAGTCCTCACCCATCATCAAGAAAGCATTTCTTTGCAATAGACAGAGGCCATTACAGAAAACCAGAACTAATCAAAGTGCAGAGTTGTGGAGACCAGTCCCAACAGATACATCTACAAAACACTCCTGAGCCTGGTGGTGTTGGGGCAGGTCTCTAATCCCAGCATTTGGGAGGCAAAGGCAGGAATATCTCTAAGAGTTCAAGTCCACCCTGGTCTACAAAGCAACTTCCAGGACAGCTAGGCCTTGTGTTACACAGAAAAGCTCTGTCTCAAGAAATCAAAGAACATCAAAAAGCATTCCTGTACCTTTTGCTCAGGGAATATTGCAGAAGATGGTGCTGAAAATTGCTAAGAGTGAGAGGATAAGGGAATTTGCTATGAGAATAATAAACGTACTAATATGGATAAGAGAAAACCCAGCCCAAGAGGCCTCAAACTTAAGCAAAGTACTACAGGAAAATGAGGAATTCTGAGAATGAAAGAAATGGGATTCTCCAATGAAGAATATACCAATATGTTGTCAAATACAAAATGGTCAACCTTTAAACTATACATCTCAGCAATATTATATAGAGTAGGTAATATTTAGAATATATATGTATATATACAGGTAATAAAAAATCAATGAAAAAAGGAGCCATGTTACTTTTAAAGAAAACAGGACAAATATATGGGAGGGCTTGGTAGGAGGAATGGGAAGGTAGAAATGATATAATCTCACAAACAAAAGCAAAAAAAAGGCAGGATTGTGGGAATGAAAACTTATAAAATTCAACATATACATGTATGAAACTTTTAAAGAATAAATTCAAATCAATATTTTAAAGATGTGGCTGAGTTTATAGTACCAGGCAAACCAAACAAAGAGCCATGAACCTTTAATATAAGAATCTGAATGGAGAATGAATATAGTCGGAATACGTTACCCAATATGATCATAAACAGTAGTTGTGATGCTGGTAACTTATTTATGTTAAAATAAGTCATAAAATACATCATTATGTAAAAAGGTGAAAGAATCAGAGCAAACTTTTAGAGAAAAAGTATTTACACAACTTTTATTACAATATAATTCCCCTTCTCATAATTATTTTAGTCTCTTACTATGCTAATTTATAAACTACATTAATTCATAGTTGCATAAATATGCTAATACTATCCAAGATCAGAAACATCTACTGGGTGCCTTGGACACATTCTCTGAACACTAGATGAGGGGACTACTCTATTCATAATGTGTTCTTAGCCCATTTGCTGAACTTCTTGGTATAAGAGTGATTATATCACAAATTTTAAAAATAAACTTGTGCTTTAGGGTAGAACCTTAAAGATGAATATTAATATGTTGAATAACAAATCACTGCCATACAGGACATAAAATGCAAATGAATGAACAGAATGGTGATGGAATGGAAGTGACAATGCTGCCATGTCTTGGAATGCATAATTTCTAACAGAGTGACCAAAGCATCCATTAAGGACAAAGTTGTCACCTTGGTCCATCGAGGTGTTTGGATAATTATGTTAGCTTCTTAAATTAAAATCTCATTTTTATAGTATTGCCATGCATTGTAGTCACTATAGGCAGATAGAGCACATTAACAATTATCTCTGATGCAAGCATAGAGCAGTTGCAGGTAGAGGGCTGAGGATATAGCTCTGATGGCAAAGTACTTGGCACATAAACATGAAGACTGGTGTTCAGATCCATAAAAGCCACAAATGTTCTGGGTAGATGTGGTAGACAGGCTGTCATTCTCATAACAACAAGGTGGATATGAGGACCCACAGAACAAACCAGCTAGCCAAATTACGTATATTAGCAAGACCTCGCTAAGACTGAGAAATCCCACCTCAATGAATAAGGTAGAGATTAACTGAAAAGGACTTCAGACATCAACCTCAGGACCACACACACACACTTTGGACATATGTGTGCCCACACATATACACATTAAAAGGGAAGCCAAAGGCAAACAGAAGCCTAAAAAGCAAGGATTTTTAAACAAGGAGTTTAATATTTTTAAAATTTAAAACTATGCTCAAATTATTATAATGTTTCACAATTATGAGACATTATTTTGCAGTTGAAATGGGTTTCCATGCGTATGCCTCCTGACGACTGGACTCCTTCATCTGCATTCTCCACATACATTTCCATGAAGCTCAGAATCACATGCAGACAAGAGCAAAGATTCAACCCAATTTCTCTCTCGACTTTTTCCCCTCAGGTTTCTGCCTGGGGATCCAATGAATTAGTAATCATCTGCATGACATTTAAAACAACGGAAAGTTGTCTTAATCCAAAAATTCTCAGCAGGATCAGAATTTGCCAAAGTTACCTGGAGGAGACTTTCTTAATTTCATAAGTCAGTCTCTTTCTACTCTTTTTCTAAATGGTATTTCTAATAAAACTAGTGTTTAAACACATAATGTCACACATGTATGTGTTTTTTATTATAGCTGTACATCTCTGATTTTTCAAAGATAAATTCTACCACTTTATACATTTACTATTATACGCTGTAGAAATAGCCTTTAGTCTATTTAATCAGAGAAACACTTACCGAATTGAGTTGCTTACAAATGTAATTTGAAAATTACCATAGTCATAAATGACAATACAAAAGAGCTTGACAGGAGTCGATGTAGCAATAAAACAGCATGAAAATTCTGTTATAAAAAAATCAGGTCCATAATTACCAGTTGTTTCTCCTTCATGGCCATAGTGGTGGTTTGGGACACTCAGAATCTCACTGGGCCTACACCTATAATTCCGAGGACCAGCTGTGTATCATATACTATGAAAATGAGATCTCATACTGAAGATTATCTACTTCCAAGTTCAATGTTTGGGAAGATAATCTAATTACTCTACACAAGTCCAAAAGAATTCAGGGAGGTGAAATGTATGACAGATTCATGTATTCTTTGAATTATCAAAGTGGATAACTTGTGGTAATGGGCACAATTTCTAGAAAAAGAAATAAAGTTGAGTTAATCTTGGCTCCTTACTATTATTTTTAATCATTGCATCATTGGTAAAATATGTACTTTAAATATACACAATTGCTAACTTTAGTGTATTTTTTTTTAATTATAGAGTATATGTAATGGTAAATCTTGATTGAGATGTTTACTGGACTAAGAACCAGTTATAATGCAAGACTTAAAGGATTTTATTATTAAGATTATTTGAGGAGGAAAGACCTATCTTAACTATGATCAGCACCTTCTGTTCAGCCTTGTCTGTATTACTTCTGTTCCTGGAAGCCACTTATTTTCACGATGTCTCAGTTGATAAAACAAATGATATTTGAAGAAAAATGAATTTGATAAAAAATAAATGAATTAATTGCAGTTTAAAACATATCCCAGATAATTTGAAAGAAAGTAGGAATGGTATTCCCCTAGTATGCTACTGGTTTCTCTACAACACTTCATCACAATGAGATCCTAGAGACTAAATTGACGCTATCTAGAAACTCATTCCACTATCAATGCTATGTCAGTCAGTTTGTATCTCTTCATTTCAGTGTGCATGTAGTTAGTTTTTCAATATATGTTTTATCACTATCCAAGTATAATGTCTACAGTAGATATCTATTCTCTGTTAAACCAGAATACCTAGAACATAACAAAACTCAACAAGTATCAGTGAACAAGTAGGTGAATGGGACAATAGATTTGGAAGCAATGTCATACTTTAGGTATCTCTAGGAATTAAAATATCTATAGAGTAATTTATTCTTCAAGAATTAATTACTATAGCAGTAATATTTATCAGCTAAACCATATATCATAGCAAACAAAAAATGTAACACTTTGCCAATGACTACAAATATTCCTTTTTCCTATTTGAACAACAAAATACATTTTTGTATCCAAAAAATTTTATATGTCTCTTTCAAAATATTTTTCACTTTAGGAAGAAACTTTCAGGCATGTAGGCAAGCTACTCATGCTGGATAACGTGGTCAAAGGGGGGCAGTCAGTGAGCACTAACTTCTTTCTCCTTGGTTCGTCTGTGTTTCACCTAACATGCTCTCAATCTTTCTTCCTTGTGGTGATATACCAGTGCCACTGGCCTTCTAAATGCCCCCTTAATTTCTTCTCCCTGCTTCACTGCATGATTTTTACGGGATGAACTAAGAATTACTAGTCCATTTTGATTTGCAGTAAATCTCTCTTTTGCCCTTGTTGCTTCTTAAGTGTTCTTTTAGTCCTGTTTTCTGAAAATGATTAATTCAAGTGAAAAAGGTACTGTTTTGTAGCATTCTTGATAATACCTCTTCTGTCTGACTAGATGCTGCTGTACATACGATTTATGTAACTGCACCTGGCCAAGCTTTTGACACCTTTAGGCAAAGCCATGAGTATAGAGTGCCCATGGGCAGTCAGAGCACATAGGACCTACTCGAATTCCATCATTACATTTACTCATTAAATTACCTAAGTTATTTCCCCCACTAAAACTCAGTTTAATTCTTTGAAAAATGTATTAGGTTGTCTGTCTATATTCCTATAAAAAAATTTTCTCTTGTTTTATGCAGCCTAAAAACTTTGGATAAATCTTAGATTATCTATTTTTTTGACAGCAACAAAGATGGTTTATTGTACACGAGTTACAATTGGCCACAAGTGAGGACAGAAGTAGTCCAGAACGCTATAGGTCCAGGTCAAAGGAACAGCGGGGCTGTTGTCATGATGGTAGGCGGTCTCTCAGTGGTCTCTGCGAGGATGTGATGAGGTCTCGGGCCCTGAGACTTCTTCCAACTGCAGCTCAGTCCAACTTGTACCAGCATCCCAGCCTCCAGCATCCCTTACTGCTGCTCGTGCGGCCTTCGTGGGTGGACAGGCGAGTTTACTTGGACCTCTACCTCATCTTTCTTCTCTTGCACTTCAGCCTGCACATTCTCTTCTTCCTCCACTTCGCTCTCATGATGCAGGGTGTCAAGGAAGATGGCGCTAAGGCCGAGAGCAAGATTATCTATTTTTAAAATGGAGATAAAATTGTTTTACTATTCACATACAAAAATAAAACTCAATTTACTTTCTTACATGTGGAAAACCAACAGAAAATATTGAGATTTAATGATCATTTTGTCAGCCTGGGTTTGAAAGTCGGATGTGTTGCTCTTCCTGTGTGATCTACTTGTATGTACCATGACAGACCAAATAAATGCTCTTATCCAAGTACAGCTTGAGGAACCAATGGACTCATTTGGATTAATTACTGGATCACTCAGACAGCTCCAACAAGATGATGACTCACAAAATGTTGTCTCTGGAGCTCCCTGAACAGCTTTCAGACAGCTACACAAGAGAAGCTCCCCACCAGTGCTTTTTCATCACTTGTATGACCTTTGATTAGGACCACGTGTCTTATAAGTTCTTGTGAGTTCCTAGAGTTTCCTTACTAACCACATAAGAATCTTTCAATCTACAGAAAACAGCTACAAATAACTTCATCCTTTTCTGCCTCCTAGATTCAAAGCACCTCTCAATCATGTCTCCTTAGCCATGGAGGTGGAATGGAATTAGTTTGCCATTTATGACTTAGTTTGAGACAAAACAAAATAGGAAGACTTGGCTGTTTTCACAAGTTTGACTGTTACTAATATCTATGGTAACTGCCATCTACTGGATTAAAAAAAGTAATCTTGACCAAAGACAAAAGCAGAAGTAATATATAGGCATAAGCACAAAGGATTAGAAAATACTTCTTTAGGCACACAGTGTGTTTATATGCATAGAGTTCCTTCCTTCATTTGAAACATGTTTATAAGGAATAGATAAGGACTCTGAAAGTCCACTACCACAGGTTTTAATCAAGTGCAAATTTTTCTTAGAATTCATCAACTATTAGAAATATAAAACAAAACAATTAACAAGGTCCAATATACTGTCAAGACTAACATCACTAACATCAGATGTTCTGGCATAGAAGCAACGTTGGGCACAGCAAGAGGGATGGAGGACAGTAGCTCATCTAGCCCTCCATAATTCACATCCATTCACCAGGATCTGTCTCGCTTTGTCATTCCAAGATCAGTGCCATAGGACCTCTGAATATGTCCACATGCTTGAAGCCTCTGCAGGTTCAGGCTTGATCTGCTTAAGCCACTCAAGGGGCAATGAGAAGCAGGCTTGCTAGGATGCTAATGCAATTGCTATCTCTCTATCAATCAAACCTGGCTGCTAAACAGTACCCAGGCTGCCCTGAGGGTCTGTTGCCAAAACACATGAATCTATTGGATTAATTATTTACCCCTAGAACACAACCTTTTCTACAAGTATTGCTGTATCATTTTTGCTCTATTTTTATACCACTGATGAACTATTAACGTAGACCATAAAGTCTTCCAGAGTCTCAGAAGCAACAAGTTTTGACTTCTAAGCTTTTGTTTTCCCTTTCAAGGCTTTCTGACTCGATACAAATTGTGCTACCTGCCTGGACAGGCCCCATCATCACTTGTGTTGTATTGCATTTTGCTTTATCCTTTAAGTGATTTTAGCACTTCACAAATCTGGTTTACAAGCTACTCTGTATTATTCAAATCTTCCAGAGTCTCTGTTACCTCATAAACTTATGTCGCACAGTGTACTCTACAAAGTTCTAAAGACCATACCACTCCCAAGATCTCTGCTAAATCAAGTGCTCTCATCTGTGAATTCAGTTAATACAATCCAGTATGCGCTGGGAAAACAAATGTCAAATGCCACCTTTCTCATCCCCAATTGTCTTAGTAAAATTTGCCCTTCTAGTGTCTTTCCATTTCTGATTTGATGAGTACTTCAACAAGTGACAACTAATTGTCCCTAAAGACTCTTATGGGGCAGTTCATCGAGGGCTTCGTATTACTTCAAAATGCAGGAGTTTTCTCAAGAGAATTGGTTAGTTATTAAATTTCTCAGCTTCCATGGCACCCAGACTGATATGATGGCTTTATGAGCTATACAATAAAGGGGACTTTACTTCCGGCTTATAAACATTTCTCAATAGATTAGTTCGGTAGTACTCACTGGTTAGCATCCTTCCCTGTACTGTAAGGGAGTGTGTGTAAATATATAGTCCTCCTCTGACTTCCTCTTTCACTTTTTGATTCTTCCCAAGAGTTCCAAGTTCTTAAATGTCAGGATGGGCTCATTAGCAGATATCTAGCTCCTATTTTGTTTCACTTAATCCCAGAAAAGACAAGCAAAATTTCTATTTCATCCTCCAACTTTTCACTTTGGCTGCCAAAGTAGGAGCTACTACAGATAAAAGCAAATGCATTTCTCTTTCCTTTTTCAGTCCCTCATTTTACCAGGTTCTTTAGGGGCAAACAAGTAGACCTCAGCTGTGTGTTTTATCATCCATATTAGACAGGCACCAGGTATCTGTTGCCATAGCCTGCTTACAATCCCATGTCATACATACAACTTCAGGTATTGCAATATAGTTCATCTTCTGCTGTGAGAGCATCTCTATACTAACATAGGGTAACTATGTTATCATGAAAATGTGCTACTTCAAAGTACATAAAAAAAGACGACCTTACTGGGATTTCCCCATCCATGCTGATTTTTTTTTCTCTTAACAGTAATTTCAACCTCAGTAATTTGACTTTTTTGCCTAAAGCAAAGGCCACGAACTGCTACTCGAGAAAGTGGGCATGCCATACTACATAAGGAAGTATATCCACATTAATTACTCCTATGGGCATCCCTCTCACAGACAGTTCAACCTACATAGCATGTTCCATGCAATTGATCCTCCCAATCTCATTTCTGGTTTGGTCAGTCCCTCTGAATAGGCCAACTGTACTGAATGATTTTATATGGAGAATTTGTATCTATTCCCCCAAGATAAAGTTCATAACGAAGGCCACAGAAAATATCTAACCAAGTCCAGCTTCAATAAAAATCAATAAATCAATATATTCACTGGTCCTATAGAACTGTCAAGGAGTTATTTACAGGAGTGTGGGTTGTTTTTGAGCTGTTTTATAACACAAAGTTCCCAGCAAAGCATGGAATTCATAGACTCAGAAAAACCTTACTGGAGTTCCTGGTGCAACGTCGCAATATTCACCAAGAAAACAACCTTCTCCTCCCAGAGTATTTATTTATTGATTGTATAACCCTGGGGATAGGGAAAAAACACAAAGCTTATAATTTTCTTGGGAACTTCATAAGCCTTGCGAGCATTTCCACTTCCTGCCATAAGCAAATGTTTCAAGCTGGAAAAATAGCAACAAAAAAAAATGAGTATTATATAACGGAGGCTAGAGAACCAATCTAAGAAACAAACATTTCAAGATTCATTTCTAGTTTTATAAAAAAAAAAACATTTTATGACTTGGAAATAGCACCAAACTTACCATCATCTGAGTCTTATCAAAAATTAAGATATACTGTTTATGTGGAAAAGCACTGTGGTCGGCAGCAGATACCATAGTCAGGATACTCAAGAAAAACAAAAACAACAGAAAATATATAGTATACTGTTTGTGTGGGGAAATCAGCAATCAGCAGTAGACACTGTAGTCAGGGTATTCAAAAAATCCCAAGCAACAGGAAATATATAAATAGAGTTTTATAATGGGAATTGTTTCAGGAAATGTATGGGCTAAGCAATTCTAGCAACTTTAAGCTTGAGATATAATAAAGTCTAAGCAACACATCCTAAGCCTAAGAAATCTAATGTTGAGAGTACTGGTTCAAAGACTTGAGAACTGCAAGAAGAAAGTAGGGTCAATGGTGAGAGTCCCAGATTAGGCAGAGAGGTCCAAAGACCTAGAGAACCTATGTCAGAGAACAGGAAATGATTGATGACCCAGACTCAGCTCAAACAGAAAGAGCAAATTTGTCCATGTGTCAATGTTCTGTTTAGGTCTACAACAAATTGATCATGTCTGACAACAATGATGAAAGATCATATTTACTTAGTTTACCCGTTCAAATGTTAATCTTCTTAGGAAATATCTTCACGGACACACCTAGGAAAACAATGTACTAGCTATCATAAATTGCTCTAGCTAAGTAAAGTTGACACATATAATTAATCATCACAGTTCCTAATAAGCGGGTTACCTCCCCCATAGAAAAAGTATGTCAAGCGGAATACTAGACATTATTATGTGTAGTCTACACTAATTGACCCATATTATACATGCTTGATTCCAAAGAAAAGAAAAGAAAGAAAAAGAGAGGGAGGGAAGGAGAGAGGGAGGGAAGGAAGGAGAAAAGGAGAGAAGGAGGAAAAGAGGGAAGGTGAGAAGTAATGAGGGGATAAATGAAGGTAGGAAGGAAGAAAGGAAGGAAAGAAAGAAGGAAGGAAAAGAGAGATGTAAATGAAATGCATAGTTACATGAACAAAGCACAGGTCATATCATAGAAATGGGGACCCCTTGACATTTCTCTATGTCAAGGTGATGAACTAAAACATAAAAGAGGTGAAGACACTCAACATAAAAAAATATTTATTTAGTATTTTTTTTTTATTTTTGACTGTACTAAGGGTGAAATCCAGGACTTTATAATTAGGAAAATATTTTACTGCCCCTGAATACACTACACACACACACACACACACACACACACACACACACACACAGAGTATTATCCATTAGGTTCTCCATTGGCAAACCCAAGCACCTCCTTCAATTGCATTCAATTTTGTTGCTCTTGTTGGTAATGAACTTTTCAAATTAGTACATTAGGATAAAGGATTTACAGGGAAATAGATGTGTTTCACAATATTATGCAAGTGTAGATTATTCTGTGAGTTTTTATCAATTTAGGAGCAGAGTGAAAGGATCCTTGTGTAAGGCAACAGAACCAGGGGAAGAGTATGTTTTCGTGACAGAATACATTAGGCACCAATAAATCACTGTGCCTGAAGGCTTATGTATATAACAACAATTAGTGAAAAAAGAGGTCAAGGATTTGAAAGAGCACAAAAGGCTTATCTAGGAGGATTTGAAAGGAGGAAAGAAAGGAGGAAATGGAATTACATTATAAATTAAAAATAAATGTAGAAAATGATAGAAAAATAAACAAATAGAACATCAAAAGGTAAAGGTAAAAATTAGAAGTTAAAGTAGAGTATTTCAGAGTGTGTAAGGGATCACTGCCCATCCAAATGTCCTTCATGTGTTTTCCTTTGTGGATAATGAATGAAGCTTCACTACTTATAAAACAGCACATTTGTAACATTATATGTAAAATTTTTACTAAAAAGGAAACAAAATGAAGAAAAGCATTCCAATTCTTATTGAAAAGTTATGTTTGCTTGTTAAAATCCCAGAGAAATAGCTGCATTCCATTTACTGAGCTACAAGGAGTGGGTAGTTCCTTTCCAATTCATATAAACTGGAGGAGAAGTATAACAAACAAAATATTGACTATCCTTTCAAAAAGCTCAATTGAAAAATAATGATTAGTGTCAGACACAATATCACGAGGTCAATAACCTTTCATCCCACGGTGTCACATTTTTCTGTACTTGCCCCAGAAATCAGTTACTATACATCCTGCCATTTGTCATGTACACCATTTAGATTTCTGAATGTACAAAGAGTTGACCTTAAGCATTGCACAACAACCAAGAGTTGAAGGTCATGCCATATGTCACTGAAAAGAGAATTTCCTCTGAATTGGCAATAAACTCTTGACTTTGACCTGTGACATTAATACCACACAATAAAATGTTCCCATTTTGCAATCTACATAGAAAACACACATATTATTTTACTGCATTGTTCTTTTACATTTCTCTAAGGAATATATGCATTTAAAGGAACTAGTCTAACAGAGAGATTTACTCTGTGCTAAAATTAACTTTGCAGAAAATATAGTTATTGAATAAATATTCTTATATTCTCTATTGTATGCTTGATAGCTAGATGAAAGAGGAGGTAGATGTCAATACCTTAATAATCTCAGAAACCAGGAATAATATATTTGAGACTTGAGAATACTATTTTTTCTAAAACTTACAGGTATTCAAAACACAATTTTCCATTTTTTTGACTATCAATATTTCATTTTATCATCACATGACTTTTTAGAATGAGGAAAATATAGGTTAAATATAGGAAAAAATAGGTTAAATATTTTTTCACATTTAGTATGATTACCACCTTGTATAATATTGCCATAATTATACATTTGCACGCTGGGTTTTTTTCTGGTAAGTGCTCAGCAAGAAAAATACAATGTGCTCTGATTAAAAAAATCATCAAATACTATATTGTGCCCATATTTTAGGGTTGTCCACACCAGGGTGATGCAGTATTTGTATTTCTCAATATTTTAAAAATATTTTAAAATTTTTACTGATTTATTTTATTTTTTTTATTTTTTTTTATTGAGAAAAGGAAAAAAAAAGTTTCCCCCTCCTCCCAGCCTCCCATTTCCCTCCCCCTCCTCCCACCCTTCTCCCCCTACCCCCACTCCTCTCCCCCTCCCTCTCCAGTCCAAAGAGCAGTCATGGTACCCTGCCCTGTGGAAAGTCCAAGGTCCTCCCTCCTCCGTCCATGTCTAGGAAGGTGAACATCCAAAGTGGCTAGGCTCCCACAAAGCCAGAACATGAAGTAGGATCAAAACCCCATGCCATTGTCCTTGGCTTCTCATCAGCCCTCATTGTCCGGTTTTATTCCATGCTTTTTCAGTCATAGTCCAGCTGGCCTTGGTGAGCTCCCAATAGATCAGCTCCACTGTCTCAGTGGGTGGGTGCACCCCTCGTGGTCCCGACTTCTTTGCTCATGTTCTCCCTCCTTCTGCTCCTTATTGGGACCTTGGGAGCTCAGTCCAGTGCTCCAGTGTGGGTCTCTGTCTCTATCTCCATCCATCACCAGATGAAGGTTCTATGGTGATATGCAAGATATTCGTCAGTATTGCTATAGGATAGGGTCGTTTCAGGTTCCCTATCCTCATCTGCCCAAGGAACTAACTGGGGACATCGCCTTTACTGATTTATTTTGTTGAGAGAGTGTGAATGTGTATGACAGAGGGCAACTTGGCAGGATGAATTCTCTCTTCTATCTTGTTTTTGTGGCCAGATCTCCCTAGTTCCTGCTGCCCAGAGAATATATACAAACACATACAGAATTTTTTATGTGGGTTCTGGGTAGCAAGCTTATTCACCATGGTTATGGAGCTAATGCTTTTTTAAATGTTCCATCTATCTGGCCTTTTTAAAAAAATCATCCTCTGAAAATTTGATACTTGTATATAATGAGTTTTGATCATTGTCACCCTCTTACCTTCTTATGTTCATAACCCCTTCTTCTTCCATTCTTCCAATAAGCCCCCTCTACTTTTATGGTTGTTTTAAAGGACCCACTGAGCATGATCAGGGTAGGTTGCATTCATTTTTATTTCTTGCATGTAGAAGTTTTCTGGTAAGGAGACTGAAGGAAAAAGTAAGGCTAGAATATCTATGTGTACTTTTATTCAACAGTTTTGATATCCCAAATGGTGATTGAACCACTTTAAAATTAACCTCTCTTTCTCTTTCCCCCTCCTTTATCTAGCTCTAATATTTATGTGTACATATATGCTTTTATGTATCAAAATGAATCCTTTCCATACTTAAAGCAATAAGCAATATAGTTATTCCTTTTCCTTTCTCTCCCCATGTCATGCTCATCTTTCTGCAGATGGGACGCTCGTCAGTCATCTTTATGCCTTTCTGATTGGTATATATTTTAAAATTACATATGTATATATTATATACAGTAAGAAAAAATAAAATGTATGTTTTTATCTTTTATGAAGTATTTCGTTTCAGTGTCCCTAAAATTTTCTCCTTATATTTGCACCTGGGCTCATTAGATTTCATTGTGCCTTTTTGGAAACCCAGCTCCTGTGCTTATTAAATATAAGATCTTTCATTGAATATTTAAGCATTTGTGCCCTAGTTTTCCCATATACATAACGGATATAATAATTGTACCAATAAAATAATATTATTAGAGGTGATTTAGCTTAGACAAGTAAAGCAGCTCTAAGAAAACCTGCTATTTAGTAACTGCTATGACACTTAAAATATTACACAGTTTTCTAATGTCTTAAAATAAAATAATCATATCTTGTAGGTTTGTTAGTACTCATTAAAACATCAATAAAGGTAAAGCAACATACACTTTTCTGGGGATTGGAATCAGGAATGAATCTAAGGATCAGCAAGGTGGCTCAGACAGTAAGGATGCTAGCCATTGGGCCTGAAAACCTGGGTTCAATGTTCAGGACACACTGCAAGAAGGAGAAAATTGACTCTTCGAAGTTGTCCTCTGATCCTACATATGAACCATGGCATGCCCTCTTGCACACTAAACAAGAAAACACATAAATAAGCATAACAAATTTTAAAAAGAATAAATCTTACTTTTTCTACTCTGCAAGTAGAAGCAAGAAACTACTGCATCTGAGAAAGGAAAGAACCAAAGAAACATGTTGAAAGGAGATAAACTCAGAGGCTGATACAGGGTGAGCAATGCTGATGTATTAAGAATTTGTCAGAGGGTTAGATTTCAAGTACACAAGTGTACCAGATGTGGATGCTTCTCTCTCTCTCTCTCTCTCTCTCTCTCTCTCTCTCTCTCTCTCTCTCTCTCTCTTTCTGTGTGTGTGTGTGTGTGTGTGTGTGTGTGTGTGCGCATGCAGGAGCACACACACATGTGCACGTGTGCTTGTGTGTGAAGACCAGAAGCTGACATCAGCTGTCTTCCTTCATTGCTCTCTGTGAAAATGTTTAAGTTAAATTCTCTCACCTACCACAAAGCCTGTGAATGGTCAGACTGACTTTTCAGTTCACTCTGAGAAGCAGACTGTCTCTGCCCTTTTCCCCTATGCAGTGAAGCTGCAGATAACCTCCTCTGTACATGACTTTTACATGGATATTGTGGGTCCAAACGCATATCCTTATGTTTGTGAAGCAAGCACTTTGCACTCAGAGCTATGTCCCGGTGACAGCAGTGTTAGAATGTGCTTTTTGAGCAAGCAACTGACAAAGAACAGAAAATGAAAGATACAAATCAATGATTTTAAATTGAAAGCTCTTGTTTCCCAGACCAAATTTGAGTAAACTGAATCAATTGTTTATACTGCTTGTTGTTAATTTTATTAGCTATTTGAGATCTACAGAAGCAATGACAGACACAAAAACAAGCACATACAAAATAATATGCATGCATTTTATGATATTTCTTAGGATTTGATTTTGTGTATATAGACCATGATGACAAACCTGACAATATTATGATTTTTGAGTTTTAATTTATCATGAAAAATCACTTTCTGAGCAATAGCTTTAATACATTGTATGAACAAAGCTAAATCTGTACTTAATTTCAGCAGAAGTTAGCTTCAGTTGGCAGCTGTTCTTTTTTAGTTTCCTGGCAAGTCGGATAATATATATGAAACATTTAATTTAATGAGATATTTAAAGATTTCATATTTTTTATAGCTTTGAGATTTTAATACAAAAAATTCACATGCACATATCTACAGAATTATGTTAGTGATCTCACAACATGCAAAATCCCTTTCGAACTCTGCTGAAATCTGCCTGATTTTTGCAAGAATCCATTTGGGTTCCCATCAGTTTCTCTGTCCTCAAATTCATGATGATATATGTAAGTCAAAACAAGCCTTCTCAAAAATGGATTCCATAATTTTTTTACTTTTAACTTTTTATTGAAAATAGATTCTTCTTTAATTCAGTGCATTCTGAGCACAGTTTTCCCTTCCTACACTTTGCCCAGCTCCCCTTCAACCTCCCCTCTCCCCTAGATCCATTTCCCTGCAGAAAAGAGTGGGCCACAAAAGACAACAACCAACCAGGACAAAACAAGATATAATAGGACTAGACAAAAGCCCTTGTAGCAAGGGTAGACAAGACAACTCAGTAGGTGTAAAAGTGTGCCAAGAAGAGGCCAAAGAGTGAGAAACACACTCAGTCCCACTGTTAAGAGTCCCACAACAAACACCAAGCTAGCAACCATAACATTTGTACAGAGGGCCTTGTGTACACCCAGAGAGGTACCGCTCTTGCCACTCAGTCTTGATATCTTTCTAGATAACATGTACACAATTATCTACCTCTGATCTCTTCTTTCTGAAAATTCAGCCTGGCTAAAATATTTCTTTTTTTTAACTTGTATAAAACTATTCTTATTGAAAAATAAGTTTTTCATGCAATATATTCTAATCACAGTTTCTCCTCCCCCATTTTCTCCCAGTTCCTCTCCTCCTCCACACCCACCCAACTCCCCAACTTCTTTTTCATTCTCTTTAGAAAATAAAAAGATAAGAAACAAGAATGAAAAAAAACAGATAATAAACACATACAGACACAAAAATTTTTGTTAGCTCTTGTACTGTAGTAATTGGAGCGGCAGGGCTGCATTCCCAGCACCCCGGCCTCCTGGCTAGCTTATGCCCCGAAATAATTACACGGACACTGTATTCTTTTAATCACTGCTTGGCCCATTTTTATCTAGCCTCTTCTAGGCTAACTCTTGCACCTGGACTAACCCATTTCTAATATTCTATGTAGCACAGCTAAGTGCGCTTACTGGGAAGATTCTAGCCTACGTCCATCCTGGGTCGGAGCTTCATCGTGTGTGTCTGCCCAGGAGCTGGGAGCATGGCATCTCTGCTCCAGAGAGCAGAGCTGTCCGTCTCAGTCTGAGGTATCTTACCACACTTCCTCTTCCTCCCAGCATTCTGTTCTGTTTACTCCACCCACCTATGTTCTAAGCTATGAGCCCAAGCAGTTTGTTTATTACTTAACCAATGAAATCAACAGATTGATATATGACACTCCCACATCATTGTACTTACATAAATTTAAATGAATCTGGTTTTCACCTTTCTTTTCTATATCTTGATAATTATACAAATTACCCAAGTCATGAAAAAATGTATCCCTATCAAAATGTACTAAATAGACTGCAGGAGTAAACAATAAGAAATAAACCTTAGCAGTAGCTGAAATCTCTCTGATTAAATTAGACTTAAAAGGCAATCAACATGAGGATAATCGTGTCTGTTACTAAAAAACTAAACAAATATTCAAGACTAGTAATGTCATAGATCTTGGAGAGGAGCTTGAAGTCACCAATTCACTAAAACAAAGTTATCTCTAACTATATTCTAAATGTTTATCCTTATATACACAGATAAGTATAGTCCTTAGACTTTAATATAGAAATATCTCTTAGTAACAGATAAGACAATTAGAGAAGAGAACAACCAGTCAAAATGTAGATTTATGGAGCCCAGTCCTAGCACATACACTGGTAAGATAGCTCTTGTTCTTCAGGCTCGGGAATCATTGTGCAACAGGGAGTGAAAAAGATAGTAAGAGGCAGATTAGGAGGCTTTGGGGAGATTTTGACCCCTAGGAATGTCGGAAGTTGCTGTGGAACAATCTTTATACACTGTAAATATGTAGTACTCTCATTGGCTAATAAGAGCTGTTCAGCCTATAGCTGGGCAGGAAGAGATTGGACAGCAGGGCCAAAATAGGAGGATGCTGAAAAGAAGGGGAAGTTAGTGGAGTTGAAAGCCAAATGCAAAGGAATCAGGATGTGTAGAAAATGAGATAACAAGCCATGAGCCAAGTGAAAGAACTTATATAAGAAATGCTTTTTAATTTTAGTTGTAAGAGTTAGCTAGTAGCAAGAGTTGAGTTATTGGATCAGCATTTATAATTAGCTTCTATGTGGTTACTTGGGAAAGGCTTGCAAGACAGATACTTCCTCCTATAAGAAGTGATCTCTAGAAACAGTCATCAACAAGATTTCTACCAGCTGAACCAGACCAACAAAAGTAAACATGCTAGTATAATTGGGAAAAATCCAGATAACCTAAACCTACACAAAGAAGTATAAGCAACCAAGCAATGCTGAGAGTGGATAAAGCAGTCTTCCCTAAGGAAGAGCACACCAGTTGATTTTACGATACCAAATGGTCAGCCTGAATATGTACACAAAAGTGTTGTTAAAGAGACTGGGCATGTTTTATTTATGTATTTAGGAATATGTATATACATATACATATATATGTATATATGTATATACATATATCAACAATTAATTTAAAAAGATCCCATAAATTAGAAAGGGAACAAGAAAAGAATATATGGAAAGTTTAGAGGTAGATAAAAGAAGGAGAAAATGTTTTAATTATATAATAATCTCAAAAATAAGAGAAATAATTTCTTAAATACGTGGAAATGAAGTTAAGAAAAGAAATACAGATTTCATGTGAAAACTATAAAATATTTTTGAGAGAATTAAAAATCTTAGTAGCCGGGCGATGGTGGCGCACGCCTTTAATCCCAGCACTCGGGAGGCAGAGGCAGGCGGATCTCTGTGAGTTCGAGACCAGCCTGGTCTACAGAGCTAGTTCCAGGACTGGCTCCAAAGCCACAGAGAAACCCTGTCTCGAAAAACAAAAACAAAAACAAAAAAAAAAAAAAAAAAAAGGTAAAAAAAAATCTTAGTAAATGAGAAAGTTCTATATGTTATCAAATCAACCAATTTGATGTTAAGATAGAATTATATCTCAAAATGATCTGCATTATGTAATCTCCCTCAGAAACTCAGACTACTGTCATGGAAAAATTAACAACTAAATCCTGGATTTAAAATTTATTGACAAGATCACATAATTATGGTTTTATAGAGGAATATTTTAAATCACCCAGGAGGAAAAGGTAAAAAGTTTGAGCATGCTATCTTTTATATTTGCATGAGCTCCTATCTGTTGTGTGCATTCCAGAAAAGTCTCTAAGTCCCTTGCAGCCGGAAGGACTGCATTTCTTTCTCATCTAGAGGAGGTGGATCCTCTAGTGACAAACACCTTCAGTTTGGATTTAGTCTCAAAACTGTATCTTCTGTTTTTGGAGGATACCTTAGCTACATGAAGAAGTTTTAGTTGATTATCATTTCTATTATCATTTTCAGAAGGTTATTTCATTGTTTTTGATCTACATTGTTTCCATGAGAAATCCAAAATTAATTTCTTAAAATTACACTTGGGGATGAAACCCTTCTTAATTGTTTTTATACAGCTGACTTTTCATTAACATTTGTAGTTGATTGTGATGTGGTCAGGCATAAATACCTTATAATTTAGTTTGGAATGCTTGCAAATGTGTGATTAAATCTGTTAATCAAATTTGGAAAAAATTTGGCACTGTTCTTTGAAGATACTCCTTTGGTCTTTGTCATTATTCTCTTCTAAAACTCATATTAAGGCTATATCATCATGCTTCCTTGTGCCCTAGTATCTGAGTCTGTGGTCATTTTTCTTCAGTTCTTTCATACTTATTAATCCTACACAATCAAACTTCCAACTCACAGATCCTGTCTTCTCCAGCTCAACTCTGATCTTGAGCCTATCCAGTGAATTTTTCAATTTATATGTACTTTCAATTTCAGGATATCTACCTGGTTCTCTTATTCTTTCTATCCCTGTACTAATATTTCCTGCTTTTTGAAACATTTTCTCGCACTGTTTTTTACTATTTTTTTAAAAAAATGTTAAAAACATTTTTATAGTTTATTGAAAATAGGTTATTTATGCTGTGCTTTGATTATGTACCCCGCTACTCCCCTCAGTTCCTCCCCACCTCCATTCTCATCAGCTTCATGTTCTTTCAGTCTAGTATTAGAAAACAAACAGTCTCAAAGGAAAAATTATTAAAAAAGATAAGATAAAAACTAAGACAATTAGGAATAGAACAAAAGAACCAAATAAGAAAAAGAGTCAAACAAAAAGCAAAATAATCAAATACAGATGCATGTTTTCACACACAAAAAAAAATCCCATAAAAATACAGAACCAGATTTCATAATATTTATGCAAAGAGCTTGCAAGGTTAAAGAAGTAACAGAGAGAGAGAGAGAGAGAGAGAGAGAGAGAGAAGGGAAAGAAGAAAGAAAAAAAACAGATAAGGAGCCTCCAATGATGCCACTGAGTTTATTTTCTATGGGGCCTACCCCTAAGAAAGGTTTATTTCCTCCCCAGTGAGACTCTCTTGGAGAAAAGTAAATTTTAATTTGTAAGTGATTATTATTAGGATATAATTCCTGGATTAAGGATGGCGGGGAGATACCACTTATTCAGTTCTAGCACTACATCTGGTACAGACCTGTACAGACTCTGTGCATACAGCCTTAGTCTCTATGAGTCTGTATATTCTAGAAGGATTTGATGCCTTCACAACCTCCATCCATCCTGGCTCTTATAACTTAATCACCTTTTCTTCCACAAAGCTCCCTCAGTCCTGAAGAGGAGGATTTGATGGACACATCCTTTTTATGGCTGGGTCCTCATACGTCTTTCACTCTGTATTTGTTCCTATAAGCTACTGCCGGCGCAGACTTCTCTGATGATGACAGAAAAAGGCACAGATGTATGAATACAGCAGAATGTTGTTAAGAGTCATTTTATTGCTAAAATTCTTTAGCAGAATAATAGTAGTTCCTTTTACCCTAGGTACCTGTCATATCTAGTCTCAGATTCTTGGCCACCCATGCAGAATTGCGTGTGGGTTCCATTTCGAGTGGACCCCTACTCAAATCAGCTATTGGTTAGTTACTCCCTTGAGTTGCTTTATGCTGTTATTGCACTAGCAAATCTTGTAGGCAGATCACCATCAAAGAACAAAGAATTTGTTCCTTTTTGCTTTGGTAGTGTGAAGAGTACTTTCTAATATGATGAACATTACTAGTTCATAATGGTGAACACTCTAGGTAGGTCCCAACTAGACTTCTCTGTATTCAGTGAGTGGTGTAAGTGTTGTCTTCAGTAGTAGGGCTCTACTGTCAGCTTGCTGGGAGCAAACAATAGCTTCGTCAATAGCCTATAGTTTATGATATTTCATTTGGTCAAGATGAGATACAACTCGTTCCTCCTACTGGACACTTCATTTGATGATGTGAGATGCTCAGTTGGAGCTCTACCTAACACATTATTTGATAAATTATGTACACTGCCTTTATAACAGAATATATTTAGGAAGCTTCTACTGTATTCGATTTTCTCAAATGGTCCTTAGCGTTAGCTGTACATTCCCATAATCCTTTCCAACAACACTCTTCTAATGTGGGAGGGTCTTCTGTTTTGAGGTGATTTCATTGGTTAATAAAGAAACTGCCTTTGCTCTTTAATAGAACAGAAAATTAAGTAGGCAGAGTAAACAGAACAGAATGCTAGGAGGAAGTTTGGCAATCTCCATGCCTCTCCTCGCTGGGTCAGATGCGATGGAGCCAGCCGCCAGGTCAGACATGGTGAATCTTTCCTGGTAAGCCACCATGTCATAGTGCTACATAGATTATTAGAAATGGGTTAATCAAGATGTGAGAAATAGCCAGTAAGAGGATAGAGCTAGTGGGTCAAGCAGTGTTTAAATGAATACAATTTGTGTGTTGTTATTTCGAGTGTAAAGCTAGCTGTGCGGAAGCCGGGCAGGACAAAAAGCAGGACTGCTCACTTCTTCACACCAAATGGCACCCAACACGGGACTCGAATGCATGACCCTGAGATTAAGAGTCTCATGCTCTACCAACTGAGCTAGCCAGGCGGTTGGGAACCAGGTGGCAGGAACGCAGCCCACCACTCTCACTACACTCTTCCTTATACTTACCCATTTGATCCTTCCATTTTTGCTCTGTCCCCATCCATCAATGACTATCTATTCCATTTCTCCTTCTTGGGATATCTACCCCATAATTCCATTACAAATCAAAGTGACCTCTAGGGTTACTTTAATATATTTGGAATTGGTTTTTGTACAGAAAATGATAATTATAAATTTATTTGAATTCTTTTCATGTGGTCATTCAGTCTGATTAGCACCTTGATTTATTGAGTAAAACTCAGGTGTCCAGAACTGTGTGGACTTATTTCCAGTTCTTGAATTTGATTCCCTTTATCATGATGCATGTTATTGTCCACACATTATGCTGTTTTATTGCAATAGGTCTGAAGTACAATTTGAGGCTAGAGATGGTGATATCTTCAGCTGTTCTTTCATAATTCAGGATTGATTAATATATCACAGATTTTTTGTGTTTTCTTATGAAATTGAAAATTTTCCTTTCAAGATCTGTGTGTTTTTGGCTAAAATTTTGATGTAGATTGCTTTTGATGGAAAGATAATTTTAACTATATTAATCCTAGTAATCATGAGCATATGACAGATCTTTCCATTTTTCTGATATCTTACTCAATTTCTTTGTCTAATATCTTAAACTTTTATCACACACATCTTTCACTTGTTTATTAGTGTCATTGTTATCAGAGTCTTCTATTTTATTAGGCTATTGTGATAGGTGTTGTTCCCCTGTTTTTTTTTCTCAGTCCAGTTGTCATTTATTTTTTTTAATTTTATTTATTTATTAAGGATTTCTGCCTCTTCCCCACCACCGCCTCCCATTTCCCTCCCCCTCCCCCATCAAGTCCTCCTCCCTCATCAGCTCAAAGAGCAATTAGGGTTCCTGGACCTGTGGGAAGTCCAAGGACCGCCCACCTCCATCCAGGTTTAATAAGGTGAGCATCCAAACTGCCTATGCTCCCCCAAAGCCAGTACATGCAGTAGGATCAAAAACCCATTGCCATTGTTCTTGAGTTCTCAGTAGTCCTCATTGTCTGCTATGTTCAGCAAGTCCGGTTTTATCCCATGCTTTTTCAGACCCAGGCCAGCTGGCCTTGGTGAGTTCCCATAGAACATCCCCATTGTCTCAGTGTGTGGGTGTACCCCTCACGGTCCTGAGTTCCTTGCTCGTGCTCCCTCTCCTTCTGGACCTGATTTGGACCTTGAGATTTCTGTCCGGTGTTCCAATGTGGGTCTCTGTCTCTGTCTCCTTTCATCAACTGATGAAGGTTAATATTCAGGAGGATGCCTATATGTTTGTCTTTGGATTCACCTTCTTATTTAGCTTCTCTAGGATCATGAATTATAAGCTCAATGTACATATTAGAGTATTACTCAGCAGTAAAAAACAAGGACTTCGTGAATTTTGCATACAAATGGATGGAAATAGAAAACACTATCCTGAGTGAGGTAAGCCAGACCCAAAAAGAGGAACATGGGATGTACTCACTCATATTTGGTTTCCAGTTGTCATTTGTATACAGGAAGGCTAATGATTTACAGATTAATTTTGTATCCTGCTACTTTACTGAAAGTGTTGTTCAGCTGTTGAAGTTTTCCAGTGAAAATTTTAGGGTCATTTATACTTACTTAACTCCAAGAAACATTACTGTGAATTTTCTCCTTTCTATTTCTATAGATTTGATCTACATCAGTTGTCTTATTGCTCTGACTAATACTTTGAGTACTATACTGAATAGATATATAGAGAGTAGGCAACTTTATCTGGTTCTTGATTTTAGTACAATTGCTTTAATTTCTCTCCATTTAAACTAATATTGGCAATGAGCATGTTATAAATGGATTTTATTGTGTTGAGGTATGCTACTATATCCATAATCTCCCCAAAAGTTTTCTCATGAAGAGGTATTAGATCTGTCTAAAGGTCTTTTCTGTATTTAATGAGATGACATGTGGGTTTTGTCTTTCATCCTGTTTATATGGTTAATCACAGTTGTTGATTTATGCATGAGGAACCATTTCTTCATATCTGGAATGAAACCCATTTGACCACTGTGAATGACCTTTTTGATATGTTCTTGAATTTGGTTTACAAATATTTTATGGACTACTTTTGCAATTATGTTCATTGGGGATATTGGTCTATTATTGTCTTTCTTTGTTGGATTTTTATGTGGCTTGGGTATTGACTGTGATGTAGGGATAAGTCCTGCCCCTTAGGGGGCGTGTTCGCCTCGGGCTAATGTTTGCCTATAAATTAGGTGAGCGTGCTCCCAGCCGCTGCTTCTGCTTTCCTGGTCTCTGCGGGAACGGTGGTTCTGTAAGTCTATTTCGCCATTAAAGCTGTACATATATTTTTACAATCTGTCTGTATTCGTTTACGCAGTTACATTTTGGTGCCCAACGTGGGGCACGAACCCAAGACCCTGGGATTAAGAGTCTCATGCTCTACCAACTGAGCTAGCTGGGCGGCCAGGGTGCTGGGGACCCAGCCCCTCCGCTCTTGTTACTACAAAATGTGGTGGCTGGAGAGACAGCCGTGGGTGCTGGGAACCGAACTCTTTATATTTATGGTTGTGAGCCTAGCCTTTAATGGCTGAGCCATTCTATAACCAAACGCCACTGCCTGCAGGGGCTAATCCAAAGGGCACCCAAAGGAATGAAATCTGGCAGATGGATGTGTTCCATTTTGCAGAATTTGGCAAGTTAAAATATCTTCATCACACCATTGACACTTATTCAGGCTTTCAGTGGGCAACTGCTTTAAGTTCAGAAAAAGCTGATTCAGTAATCACTCATTTATTAGAAGTCATGGTTATCATGGGTATTCCTACACAAATAAAGACAGATAATGGTCCTACTTATGTTTCTAGGAAAATGAAACAGTTTTTTGATTATTACAAAATCAAGCATGTTACAGGTATACCATACACTCCTACAGGTCAAGCAGTCATAGAAAGATCAAATCAAACTATAAAGGATATGTTGAACAAACAGAAAGGGGTGGAAAACACCCCCAGAAATAGGTTACATAATGCTTTGTTAACCTTGAATTTTCTCAATCCTAATGAGAAGGGAACAATGGCTGCAGAAAGACATTGGATATTGGAAAAGACTACATAACTAAATCAACCAGTTTATTTCAAGGATGTGCTGACCTCACAATGGAAGCCAGGAGATGTGCTACGTTGGGGAAGGGGTTTTGCACTTATCTCCACAGGTGAGGAAAAATTATGGATACCGTCAAAATTAATAAAGATTATCTTGGAAAAGATAAATAACAATTCTTACATAAGGATGGCGAGCATATTGATGGTAAGAAATACAGATAGGTTGGAGGCAGGGTTCTTTTCTTATCTCCACAGAAAAATACTCATCTTCAAAGAAATTAAGGGACCCTGAATATTTAATTACTGATGGATGGACACATTTTCTAAGTATTAATTTATATATATATATATATATGTGTGTGTGTGTGTGTGTGTGTATCTTATTAAACATTTCTTTATAAATATGTAGAGCTGCTTTTGAAGTTGGACTCTGGCTCAGTCCCTCTCCAATTCCAAGCCTGTTAGTAAGAGAAAAACCCAGAGTTTCTGGAGTTTCTGTCTCATGTCAAAAGCCATGATATGGGACAGAAAGAAATATGAGTTTAGAAAACATCTTTGCTTTTCTTCATATCTATCATACTTTTCATTGAATATATCTATCATGCCTTTCATTGAATATATATATATATATATATATATATATATATATATATATATGTCTATATATGTCTATATGATTAATGTTTAAGTTTTTCACAATGAACAATGAGTTTTTCCTGAAGTGACATTTGAAGTTTCCAGGAAGAAGATGGGGCCCCACAACAACAACTCTACCTGGTTGATATGACGTCATGATACTGATAGCTCTACTACAAGACCTGTTTTGGATACCAGCTGCACAAGACGATCCCAACTTGGTTAGCTGAAATGGTGCACATCTTGTACAACATTCTGGCCAGACCTCCACAAAATACTCAGAGACTATTTACAATTTTAAAAGACATTGATCTTGAAATTTAACCATCATTTTACTTTCACAGGATCCCCCAGAAAGAACGTCGCCCCCATGACAGCTGGAAGTAATTCTAGAGGACGACGTCCCCTCTCCCAGTAAAGTTTACCCCTGGGTTTAGGGACATCATTTAGGGGCTGGGAGGTTGGGGGAGGAATTTTATAAGCTCAGGGATCATTTTGAAAGAAAAAAAAAGAGGGAATGATGGGATAATAGATTTATAATTGTGAGTTACTGCTTTTAGACAAATATATTGGTATCGATTCTTGTATATTGATACAAAGTTAAATAATATTGACTATTGTATGCATGCATGTTTCTATCCCTGTTTAAAACATTTTTTATGTACTGACATATATTGTATTGATAAATATATATTGTATATATTTACCATATTGCAGTGTACATTTCTACCTCTAATTAAAATATTTATATAATGTTTGTGTATTAATATATATTTACCATATTGCAATGTATATTTGTACAGTGTTTATATTTGGAGGTCATTATCCTCATTTGTTACACAGTTGTTTATTGTCTTAGTCTTTAAGTTAGATAGATATTGAGAATTATATAGATAAATAGTCATCTAAGTTTGTCATTTATAATTAGACTAATCAGGTTCTCTAGATATATAGAGATTATACTCAGTATAGATAGATAATCTTCAACCTCTTCAAAGAGCTGTAGAAAATGTCCTTTAATCTAACTCAGAGTTTTGTGGTAGTGAGACACAATTGCTCCTGGCAACACCGTTCTATTCCCGAGAGAATGTTGAGCATCAAAGACACTCTACCTGGAGCCTTTCTATTTGGCAGAACTGGCCTTTGGGCAAAGAAATGCCCATACCTCAACCACTGACAGAGATACAGAGCGTGCATCAATGGATAAAACAGGACTGTCATATCCTGCCAAGACAGGGTAAGATAGTTTTGAAAAGTTGCTTGCCTTTGAAAATGGTATGTCAGTTATGTTAGGCCTTAGCCAAAGTTGGTTGACTCAACATTGCTAACGAGACTTTGGGTGATTGCCCAAGTAGTCAGATATCTCTGTCAATTGTTGCACATTTTGGATATATCTCGTTTGTTAAGTAATTTTTATTCCCCTCTCAGATCTTTGACGGAGTTGAAGATTATATAATTGTAGTTACTCTCCACATTATTTAGACTCCTTGAGATAGAATGTTTAGCAAAACTTTTATTCTCAATACTGTTTGTTAAATTTATTATTTGTTATTATTGTATATAGTTGTATTTGGTTTAGTTCTGTCTTATTTAGACAAAAAGGGGAGATGTATGGATAAGTCCCGCCCCTTAGGAGGTGTGTTTGCCTCGGGCTAATGTTTGCCTATAAATTTGGCAAGTATGGACCAAGCGGGGTAGGCGCTTTGTCTGCTAGCTGCCCAACCAGCACGGAGGCCTGATCTTTCGGCGCCAGGAGACCCAGCATTGGGGTGAGTTTCTGGCCCACGGCGCCAGCCTGGGACAGGGAGCTCGGGGGTTTCTTGGCCCCCTGTCCTTCTTGGGCTCTCTGCAGGGCCTCTTCTCCCTGGGTGCTGCCTCTTTCTTCCTGGCCCACACAGCTTCCGTCCAGAGCCCTCCCCACTTCGCCCCCACTGCCCTCTTTTGGCGCGTGGCATAGCCCAGCCCAGCCTATCTGGGCGCTGGGTCCGAGTACCCGGGGCTCCCGGGCGGGCAGCAGTTCCTTTGTTTCTGGGGCCTGCCTGCACCAAGCGGGGTAGGTGCTTTGTTTGCAAGCTGCCCAACCAGCACAGAGGCCTGATCTCTTGTCGCCAGAGAGCCAACATTGGGGAGAGACAGCGTTTGGTAGGCAAGGAGACCTGATCCGGTAAAAGAAGATCCATAGGGAGCATTTGGAAGAAGAGATGGGCCGACGTCAAGGCAAGAATTCGCCCAACAAACTGAAAAGCAACATGAAGCTACCAGAAACAAGCGACCTCACAACGGGAGGACAAGAACCCCTTAATCAAGAGGAAGGAGAAAAGATTGACTTCATGAAAGTGATTGACACCCTTAAACAGCATGTAAAAAATGCCCTTATAGAAATGGATGAGAAATATAACAGAAAGTTTGAAGAATTGAATAAATCAGTGAATGATACCCTAGAAAACCAAGGAAAAACAATCAAACAGATAATGGAAACAGTTCAAGACCTGAAAACTGAAATGGAGGCAAAGAAGAAAACACAAACAGAGGGCCGGCTGGACATGGAAAATCTAGGTAAACGAATAGAGACTACAGAAACAAGCATAACCAGAAGAATACAAGAGATAGAAGAAAGACTCTCGGATTCTGAAGATACCATAGAGAAAATAAACACACTGATCAAAGAAAACAGCAAGTCCAACAAACTCTCATCACAAAATATTCAGGAAATATGGGACACAATAAAAAGACCAAACCTAAGAATAATAGGAGTAGAAGAAGGAGAAGAAGTGCAGCTCAATGGTCCAGAAAATATATTTAATAAAATTATAGAAGAAAACTTTCCCAACCTAAAGAAAGATTTTCCTATGAAGGTGCAAGAAGCATACAGAACACCGAATAGGCTGGATCAAAAAAAAACATCCCCTCGCCATATAATTATCAAAACACAAAGCATACAGAATAAGGAAAGAATATTAAGAGCTGCAAAGGAAAAAGGCCAAATTACTTATAAAGGTAAACCTATCACACTTACACCTGACTTCTCCATGGAAACCATGAAAGCCAGAAGGTCCTGAATAGATGTACTGCAGAAACTGAGAGACCATGGGTACAAGCCCAGATTACTATACCCAGCCAAGCTTTCATTCACTATAAATGGAGAAAATAAAATTTTCCAGGATAAAAACAAATTTAAACAATACGCAGCCACAAATCCAGCCTTACAGAAAGTAATTGAAGGAAAATCACTAACCAAGGAGTCCAACAATGACCACAATAACTAAGACATCTAGAGATCCTCACCAACACAAAGAAAAGAAGGGAAACACACAAACTCTACGACTAAAAAAAATGACCGGAGTTAACAACCACTGGTCATTAATATCACTTAATGTCAATGGACTCAACTCACCTATTAAAAGGCACAGGCTAAGAGATTGGATACGAAAACAGGATCCAACATTCTGCTGTTTACAAGAAACACACCTCAACCACAAAGACAGGCACCTACTCAGAGTAAAGGGCTGGGAAAAGGCCTATCAAGCAAATGGACCTAAGCAACAGGCAGGTGTGGCCATACTAATCTCTAACAAAGTTGACTTTAAACTTAAATCAATCAGAAGAGATGGGGAGGGGCATTTTATACTCATAACAGGAACAGTTCATCAGGATGAAGTCTCAATCCTGAACATCTATGCCCCTAATATAAAAGCACCCACGTACATAAAAGAATCATTGCTAAAATTCAAGGCAGCCATCAAACCGCACACACTAATAGTAGGAGACTTCAACACTCCTCTCTCACCAATGGACAGGTCAATCAGACAGAAACCTAACAGAGAAATAAGAGAATTAATGGAGGTAATGAATCAAATGGACTTAACAGACATCTATAGAACATTCCATCCAAATAGGAAAGAATATACCTTCTTCTCTGCAGCTCATGGAACCTTCTCGAAAATCGACCACATAGTCAGTAACAAAGCAAACATCCACAGTTACAAAAAAATATTAGTAACCACCTGTGTCTTATCAGATCACCATGGATTAAAGTTAGAATTCAACAATAATGCTACCCCCAGAAAGCATACAAAGTCATGGAAACTGAACAGTCAACTATTGAACCATAACTGGATTAAGGAAGAAATAAAAAAAGAAATTAAAGTCTTAATTGAATTCAATGAAAATAAAGAAACAACATACTCAAACTTATGGGACACTATGAAAGCAGTCCTAAGAGGAAAGTTCATAGCACTAAGTGCCCACTTAAAGAAAACAGAAAAAGCTCACATTGGAGACTTAACAGCCCACCTGAAAGCTCTAGAAAAAAAAGAAGCAGACTCACCTAGGAGGAGTAGAAGACTGGAAATAATCAAAATGAGGGCTGAAATCAACAAAATAGAAACACAGAAAACAATACAAAAAATCAATGAAACAAAAAGCTGGTTCCTGGAGAAAATCAACAAGATTGACAAACCACTATCCAAGCTAATCAAACGGCAGAGAGAGAATTTGCAAATTAATAAGATCAGAAATGAAAAGGGGGACATAACCACAGACACAGAGGAAATTCAGAGAATCATTAGATCTTACTACAAAAGCCTATATGCCACAAAATTGGAAAATGTAAAGGAAATGGATACTTTTTTAGATAAATATCATATACCAAAGTTAAATCAGGACCTCGTGAACAATCTAAATAGACCTGTTAGTCGCGAAGAATTAGAAGAGGTTATCAAAAACCTCCCTACCAAAAAAAGCCCAGGACCAGATGGTTTCAATGCGGAATTCTACCAGATCTTCCAAGAAGACCTAATACCTATACTCCTTAATGTATTCCACAAGATAGAAACAGAAGGGTCATTACCAAACTCCTTTTATGAAGCCACAATTACTCTGATATCAAAACCACTCAAAGACTCAACCAGGAAAAAGAACTACAGGCCAATCTCACTCATGAATATCGACGCAAAAATCCTCAACAAAATACTGGCAAATCGAATCCAAGAACACATCTGAAAAATTATCCATTATGATCAAGTAGGCTTCATTCCTGAGATGCAGGGCTGGTTCAACATACGAAAATCTATCAATGTAATCCAGCATATAAATAAACTGAAGGGAAAATACCATGTGATCATTTCATTAGATGCTGAAAAAGCATTTGACAAAATTCAACATCCATTTATGTTAAAAGTCTTGGAGAGATTAGGGATACAAGGGTCATACCTAAATATAATAAAAGCTATATACAGCAAGCCGACAGCTAACATCAAATTAAACGGAGAGAAACTCAAAGCCATCCCGCTTAACTCAGGAACACGACAAGGCTGTCCACTCTCGCCATACCTCTTCAATATAGTGCTTGAAGTTCTAGCAATAGCAATAAGACAACATAATGGAATCAAGGGGATTCGAATTGGAAAGGAAGAAGTTAAACTTTCGTTATTTGCAGATGATATGATGGTGTACATAAGCGACCCCAAAAACTCCACCAAAGAACTTTTACAGCTGATAAACAGCTTTAGTAATGTGGCAGGATACAAGATCAACTACAAAAAATCAGTCGCCCTCTTATACACAAAGGATATGGAAGCAGAGAGGGAAATCAGAGGAGCTTCACCATTCACAATAGCCAAAAACAGCATAAAATATCTTGGGGTAAATTTAACCAAGGAAGTGAAAGATCTATTTGACAAGAACTTTAAGGCATTGAAGAAAGAAATTGAAGAGGTACCAAAAAATGGATGGACCTCCCTTGCTCTTGGATTGGGAGGATCAACATAGTAAAAATGGCAATTCTACCAAAGGCAATTTATAGATTCAATGCAATCCCCATCAAGATCCCATCAAAATTCTTCACAGATCTGGAGAGGACAATAATCAACTTTATATGGAAAAACAAAAAACCCAGGATAGCCAAAGCAATCCTATACAATAAAGGATCTTCTGGAGGCATTACCATCCCTGACTTCAAACTCTATTACAGAGCTACAGTAATGAAAACAGTGTGGTACTGGCATAAAAACAGAGAAGTCGACCAATGGAATCGTATAGAAGACCCGGATTTTATCCCACAAACCTATGAACACCTCATTTTTGATAAAGGAGCTAAAAGTATACAATGGAAGAAAGAAAGCATCTTCAACAAATGGTGCTGGCACAACTGGATGTCATCCTGTAGAAGAATGAAAATAGACCCTTATCTATCACCATGCACAAAACTCAAGTACAAATGGATTAAAGACCTCAATATCAGCCCGAACACACTGAACCTGATAGAAGAGAAAGTGGGAAGTACCCTACAGGAGATGGGCACAGGAGAACGCTTCCTATGTATAGCCCCAGAAGCACAGACATTAAGGGCAACATTGAATAAATGGGACCTACTTAAACTGAGAAGCTTCTGTAAAGCAAAGGACATAGTCACTAAGACACAAAGGCAACCTACTGACTGGGAGAAGATCTTCACCAAGCCACAACAGACAAAGGTCTGATCTCCAAAATATATAAAGAACTCAAGAAACTAGACTTTAAAATGCTAATTAACCCAATTAAAAAATGGGGCACTGAACTGAACAGAGAATTCTCAGCAGAGGAAGTTCAAATGGCCAAAAGACACTTAAAGTCGTGCTCAACTTCCGTAGCAATCAGGGAAATGCAAATCAAAACAACTTTGAGATATCATCTTACACCTGTCAGAATGGCTAAAGTCAAAAACACCAAGGATAACCTTTGCTGGAGAGGCTGTGGAGGAACGGGTACCCTCATCCATTGCTGGTGGGAATGCAATCTTGTGCAACCACTGTGGAAGTCAGTGTTTCGGTTTCTCAGGAAATTCGGGATCAACTTACCCCTGGACCCAGCAATACCACTCCTGGGAATATACCCAAGAGATGCTCTATCATATGACAAAAGCATTTGTTCAACTATGTTCATAGCAGTATTATTTGTAATAGCCAGAACCTGGAAACAACCTAGATGCCCTTCAATGGAAGAATGGATGAAGAAAGTATGGAATATATACACGCTAGAGTACTACGCTGCGGTAAAAAACAATGACTTCTCGAATTTTGCATGCAAATGGATGGAAATAGAAAACACTATCCTGAGTGAGGTGTCCCAGACCCAAAAAGATGAACATGGGATGTACTCGCTCATAATTGGTTTCTAGCCATAAATAAGGGCCACGGAGTCTGCAATAGGTGAACCTAAAGAAGCTAAGTAAGAAGGTGAACCCAAGGAAAAACATATAGTTATCCTCTTGGCTAAGGGAAGTAGACCAAATTGCCGGGGAGAAAATTAGGATCTTGGGGGTGGGGTGGGATGGGGGTAAGGGGAGATGGGGAGAGAAAAGGTAGAAGGGAAGGAGGGGGGACTTGGGGAATCAGGAGAATTGGGATAAAGGAAAGGTGGATAGGGGAGCACGGAACCACAATTCTTAGTTAAGGGAACCACTTTAGGGTGAGCAAGAGACTTGACCCTAGAGGGGCTCCCAAGTGCCCAAGATGAGGTTCCCAGTTAGTTCCTTGGGCAGCTGAGGATTGGGAACCTGAAATGACCCTATCCTAGAGAAATACTGACGAATATCTTGCATATCATCATAGAACCTTCATCTGGTGATGGATAGAGATAGAGACAGAGACCCACACATGAGCACTGGACTGAACTCCCAAGGTCCCAATGAGGAGCAGAAGGAGGGAGAACATGAGCAAAGAAGTCGGGACCACGAGGCGTGCACCCACCCACTGAGACAGTGGAGCTGATCTACTGGGAGCTCACCAAGGCCAGCTGGACTGTGACCGAAAAAGCATGGGATAAAACCGGACTCTCTGAACATGGCGAACAATGAGGGCTGATGAGATGCCAAGGACAATGGCACGGGGTTTTGATCCTACTTAATGTGCTGGCTTTGTGGAAGCCTAGCCAGTTTGGATGTTCACCTTCCTAGATATGGACAGAGTGGGGAGGACCTAGGACTTACCACAGGGCAGGGAACCCGGACTGCTCTGTGGACTGGAGAGGGAGGGGGAGAGGAGTGAGGGGAGGGGGAGAAGGTTGGGAGGAGGGGGAGAAGGGTGGGAGGAGGGGGAGGGAAATGGGAGGCTGGGAGGAGGTGGAAACTTGTTTTTTGTTAATGTTTTTTTTTTCTTCTTAATAAAAAAAAATTATAATCAAAAAAAAAAAAATTTGGCGAGTATGCTCCCAGCTGCTGCTTCTCCTTTCCTGGTCTCTGCAGGAACGGTGGTTCTGTAAGTCTATTTCGCCATTAAAGCTGTATATATATTTTTACAATCTGTCTGCATTCGTTTACACCGTTACACTGTGACATCATAAAACAAATAATGCAATGTTCCTCTCTTTCTACATTTGGAATAATTTGAGTACTAACAAAACTCTTCTATGAAAGTCTGGTAGAATTATGCCCGAAAACTATCAGGATTTGAACATGCTTATATACATTATAAAATGGTGATCCTGAATATATACATACAAGTATTATCCTATAGAATACACAGGTCGTACTTATGTATTTAGAGATATATATGTACATACATATACAAATGTATATTATAACAATTTATGAAAAAGGCAATGAATTTGAAAAGGAACTAGCGGGAGCACATGGGAGAGTTTGGAGGGAGGAAAAAGAAGGAGAAAATGATGTATCTATAATGTAATATCAAAAAAAATAAATAATTAAAAATCTTGAAACAATTAAAAAGTTCATTGATAATGCACCAGTATTTAATAAAGATATATTACAATACTTAAAGTTTAAAATATCATAGCCTCTGCCATTTGATAAGTAAATCCATGATGAATAAATCCCCATTAATAAAAACAAAAAGGAAAAGTGCTTATTAAACTACATAGATATCTAAATTTCCTTTATAATAAAAAATGCTAACACTTAAGATTGAAATGTGAGAAAGGGTTGGGGAATATAGGTTGTAAAAGAAACTGTAATCACAACGTGGAAATTCAATTTAAAAGATGCTTCAAGGAGTGTTTTAAAATGTAACCCAAAGATATATTAAATGTGTACAGACATCACAAGCACTGTGTATGTGTTTGTATGTATGACAGTCCATGTTGATTCACATTATTTATAATTCTATTTTTTAGAATTTATATATTCCTTGAAATTTATTAATAACCTTCAGATTTTCTCTCTGTCACCTGTTAAAGAATAGTCTCCAGAAACTTATCACTTCTGGATATAATTTTTCAATTTTCAAAATGAATAAAGCCAAATATGTTAGGATGATCTTTACTCTAAGATGTAAGATTGTAACATGATATTACTTGTGTGAATATGTGCCACTTATACATGCACATGTACATTTCTACATATATAAGAACATGAACAGTGATGGGGGACATGGAGAATCTGAGTTTGTGTACCAATGCCATAAACATTTAAAACTTCTCAACTCTAATAGGAATAATGGAAATCCATGTTAAAATCACAATTATGTCATTAGTAAATGAACTAAAGTTAACAGTTCATTATATAAATTACTGATGTGAGGAAAAAGTGAGAATTACCTAATTATTATCCAAGAGGCAAAGCAGTATAGATCTGGTGGAGCTGATTCTTCATTATCTAGCATGGCTGAGTGATTACATAGAAATTAACCTAGTTTATATTTAGTTGTTTTTACTCATAAATAAAAATTTAAAATAATTAAAATGCCTATGAGTAGAAAAATGCATAGGTACATATGTGATGTGGGATTTCCCTCTGTATGCTGTGATTACCATTAATGAAAAAAAAAAACTGCTTTGGACCTAAATCAGGGCAGACTTAGCTAGGCAGGGAAAACTAAGCTGAATGCTGGGAGGAAGAAGGGCAGAGTAAGAGAGAAGCCATGGAGCTGCTGGGGACAGACACTGGGAAATTCACCCAGTAAGCCACAGCCACATGGCAATATACAGATTAATAGAAATGGGTTAAATTAATGTAAGAGTTAGCAAATAAGAAGCTAGAACTAATGGGCCAAGCAGTGATTTAATTAATAAAATTTCTGTGTGATTATTTTGGGGATAAGCTAGCCGGGCATCCAGGAACCAACAAGCAGCCTGCTGCTACAAATTGGTGCTCCAATGTGTGCTAGCTAAATCTGCATAAAACTTGAGAAAAAAATTCTAGACACAAAAATATAGAATTTAACACAGCTTCTTACTGTTTGCTGGTATCATGCCGCAGCTCCTTTAAGAGACATTTTCCTGACAGCAGAAAAAAAGCCATGCCATTTTGAAATGCAGGCTTTCAGGACCGTCTTGCCAGTGCAACCTCTGGCTCTTTCAGGAGAACGAATATTTGGATGGCGTTTGTGAGCAGCCTACTGTGGATTGCTTGATGGCAACTTGGACTGGCTGGGTGCCTGGAAGTGGGGTGGTGTATGTGGCTCTCCGAGGAAGTGAGGGGCTCCATCATGCTGGACTGAGCAGGGCAAGCAAGCACTGCTGTATTATTCCTAGCAAGGATACAGCTTAAGTTTTCAAGACATGCTTAGCATTTTAATAAGCTATCCTGGTCAGAAAAGGCTTACAGATACACAATAAAAACAGATTTATAGAGATATAGACCTCTAAATGGGTCACATTGTCGGGTAAATGTACATAGGCTTGGGAGAGAGAAGAAAAAGAGTATAGAGAATTGGAAAAGAAGTAAATTGTTTAAAAAAATAAAATAAAGCCTTTAAAGAGACAGAGTACAGACAGTAATAGATTTAAAAAAGTAAAAAGCAATAAGCCACATCAAGATGGAATATACAGAGAGAGTCTGGATTATGCATACTATTGTGTTTTCTTTGGATTTTTTGACTGCATAGAGATATTTGATTCTGGGGACTGCTAAGCTTATCCAACATATATATTTAAAGGGTATCTTGAATTCAAAATATGGGTCTAAGGATATGTGGTTTTGGAAAAGAGGTTCTTTTGTTTCCACCAAAAATGAGAACCTGTAGAAAGCTTCCAGAATAAGATGGTTTGGTGGGCCAAGACCCCCTGGAAGGTTGCCTTGAAAACCCCTCAAAAATTACATCACCCAGTAAACAGCAGGAAGAAGTTTTGACAGAAATATGCCCATATTCCCAAATATTTTCTATAAATGTTTCATTACATTTAAAAGCAGATAAGCTATAAAGATTTACATTGGTATGGATCTTGGTTTATTGATGCAAATAAGGTCAGTCTTGTTATATGTATTTTCTGCTCTTGATTAAGGTATTGCATAGTTCATTTAAAAATGTAATGTATAATTAAGAAATATAGGTTAATAGTAATCTGTAATGTCAAGCTTGTAGTCATGTTAATTAGATTTCCTAGATATACAGATCTGTATTTCAGATAGTTAGGTATTCTTCAAATATTTCAGAGACCTTCAGAATATGGCATTAAATGTTTTAAGAAATTAGGACTTTTCATGACAGTGAGACACATCTGCTCTTGGCAGCACCAATAGGCTCCTTACGACTTTGGTTAGACATTTGGACAAGAAACTGCTCTTGACTGGACTGCTTGATAAACTGAATGTGCAGGACCCACAGCTTGCCTAAAGATGAGACGATCTTTTGGGGTTCCTGCTTCATGTAAGATCTGCACAACATTCTTCAGAGTACAAAAGAAAGTGACAAGCTGCCAATATTTGGGGAATTGTCTTTGAAATTTTCTACTTCATGGAAAAGTCTGCTGGATACTATGAGCTTGTAGGCTGAAGATGGATGTCCCAACAGTATAGAAGAGCTTTGGATAACTGTACAGGCAATGAGATTTCTGTCATTTCTAGAGTTGTGGAAGTTGCTTACAATGTACTCCCGGTTTACTTAGGTAATATTATATCCTTCTGGACTCTTTGATGGAGTTGAAGTATTTATAGTTACAGTTTTCCTTAGTTATAATAAAAGATAAAGTAGATATAAATATTTGATGTTAAAGTTAAAGTCTTCCTTTTTATTTAAACAGAAAAGAGGAGGTGGTGTAGGATTTCCTTCTGTATGCTTTGATTACCATTAATAAATAAAGAAATTTCTTTGGCCCCATAGCAAGGCAAAACATAGCTAGGCAGGGAAAACTAAGCTGAATGATGGGAGGAAGAAGGGAAGATTCGGAGAGAAGCCATGGAGCTGCTGGAGACAGACACTGGGAACTTTACCCAGTAAGAGACAGCCATATGCCAATATAGAGATTAAAAGAAATGGGTTAAATTAATATAAGAGTTAGTCAATAAGAAGCTAGAACTAATGGGCCAAGCAGTGATTTAATACAGTTTCTTTGTGATTATTTCAGACCTAAGCTCGCCGGGTAGCCAGGAACCAACACTACTGCTACACATATGTTCTTAAAACAGTATGAAAAATAAAAGAAGTGCATATTGATTTGTTTCAAAGTCCATTGTATTGTGAAGAAAAATTTGACTCATGTACACGCATTGTTTACAAATAAAATTAACTACTGTCCAGGACATATATACATATATGCATCTGTGTATGTGTGTGTGTGTGTGTGTGTGTGTGTGTGTGTGTGTGTGTGGAGAAAGATGTTGATTTAGTTTTTAAGTATATATTAGAAAACACTGTGGAAGAACACCATCCAAAATATTACTGATCGTACTCATAGCTGTTACCTGCAGCTTATGACAGAGCATTTGGAGGGATAAATAAGCTTGTATTAGGACCATTGCTGCTGCTTCTCAATTAATAGTGTTATTTGTAAATATTTTCCTTATTAAAGGAGGACGTGTATTGTTCTATTCTTTATTTTTTATTTTTTAAATTTATTTATTTATTAAGGATTTCTGCCTCGTCCCCGCAACCGCTTCCCATTTCCCTCCCCCTCCCCCGATCAAGTCCCCTTCCCTCATCTGCTCAAAGAGCAATCAGGGTTCCCTGACCTGTGGGAAGCCCAAGGGCTGCCCACCTCTATCCAGGTCTCATAAGGTGAGCATCCAAACTGCCTAGGCTCGTTCTATTCTTTTACAATTTAATATTTACTTCAAATTTTCCCCTCAAAAACATAGATTTAGAATTTTAGTTTTGTTGGTAATTTTAGTATAGAAATGTTTCCCTGGAGTTAAAAATCATTGACTACTTAATATAAAATTGTCTAACTACATTTAATGTCAATGAATTATTCTCTAAAAAAGTGATAGTAAAATGCACAAAACTGAATGCCCACTAACTATACAAAAATGTGTAAATGGCTGTATTAGTATTCACTCCTCAGAAAAACTTAGAAAAATGTCTGCCATTTGTTTACTGAGGATGTGTGAGCATCCGGGAACACAGTCAATATATAAGCAAAATCTATAGCTCTCTCACAGGTTTTAGAAATAATATGGGCCTTATTTTTCCCATAAAACATATTAACTTACCCTGCAACATAAATGATGTTATATTTCAAGTCTCAAAGTAACTGCTAACATGTATCCAAAAGATCATTTAATTTATTTTTAATGATTTGAATCTGTTCTCTGGGTCAGAGGCATCTTTTACATCGAGTTGCTTTTACAAATTAATGTTTTGAAGGAAACAGTAAAAGTCAAGTGGCTAAGAAGTAAATTAAATTATATGCTAGTTAAAAGTGTTCAAGAGATAGCTTAAAAATAAATTGCCCATAATACCTGTTAATAAAGGAACTAAATGCATTTCTCTATTCTTTGTTAAAAGCAGATGCCGATTTGGCACTGTTTGGAATCCCATTTGCCATGTATATTTTTGATTAATACCATGCTGGGCAATCTGCACTGCATAGTCTAGGTTCAGTAACCTTACTGGAAAATAATGAGCCTTCAAGAATAAAAAATATGCTCACTATAAAGTTGCATATTCTGAGAAGCAGTGAGCGTATTCAAATGAAATGAAAAAATGAGGTTTTCACCCAGTAAATTTGCTGGAAGTGAAACTTACATTTCTCAATTTGTATTTAGCTGTCAGTCTGAGCACTAAAAGCTGGACAAGGTATCAGCCTTTTGCATCTGTTTTCTATAAATACTTTTCTTCTCTCATTCAACTGCCACAGGACTCTGGAGAAGTCATGGTCTTAGGGGAGTCTCCAGCAACTGGGATGCAGCCAATGGAAGCAGGTTCACACACTAAGTGGCATCCTCAGGAAAGGACCAGCTCTCATATTTTATGAAACATGAAACGTGATTTACCCGCTGTTGTCAGAGGAGATGAATTCCAGCCAATGCACGGTAATAAATATCAATATGTGCTGTATACATTTGACTTATAACCCTTGGAGTTTTGAAACAAAATTCTTCTAAAGAATTCATTTTATACATCATAAACTTTTCTATTGTTTTCCCTGTTTGGGCTGTCTTTGTCATCACAATTCTCATGAAAGTATTCTTCAAAATTATAAATGAAACAATAGTTTAAAGAATATTCACCTAGGACTTTGTTTCTAGTTAACACTTGAAATAGAAAACCTAGAATTAAAGAAAAAACGGTTGGCTTCATTAAATCAGAAGATAGGGAGACAAATAAATCTAAAAGGTGTTTGTCCATGATTACAGAACAGTTTTTTGAATGTTTAGTGCAATATGATCTCATGAAGCAATTTATAGTCATTTTTAAACAAAAGGAAATATTGGTATATTTATTTTTACAAATATGGAATGAATTTTGGAGATTCAATCATTAGATTTATGAGAATTTGTTAAACAAAACCACACATTTTCAATAAAATATAAATTTAATTGTGGTTTACTTCCCAGATAATATTCTTTTGATTTTACTAATATCCTTTTTAATGTCCATAATTCCAAGTCAAATGGCAGCGTCCTTTGTAAATGACTGACAGGTGATCATCATAAGAGTATTCCCATGGCCACATGTGACTTCAATATTTCAGCTTACATTTCTCTCCTTGTTGCTCTCTCTATAAAATACATGCAAATATATTGAGATGGTTAAATATCTTAATCAAGTGTACCATGTGTCTAATTAATATTTAATATAAATTATTATAATACATAAGGTATATAAAATATGTCACTTATTTATGTGCATAGAATTAAATATTTTCACATCCCACATACACTGTTTTGCTAAGTATAGATCTAGTTTCTGTGTCATATGGCTACTCTCTCCATTCAATGCTTGCTTTTTTGCTGGTGATTCTATTCTCAAGTTTCTCTTGGCATATCCTTTTGTGTTCACAAAGGAAACTTGGAGCTGGTCCCTGTAACAAGGCCCCAGAGACTGGATTTGCAGGAGCTCCTTACATCTCAATAATAGAAAACAAGACTTGGGAATAGATATATCTTCTCCATCATATGAGGAAGGTGAAGGCCACTACTTGAATTATTCATTTAACAGGGAATAGGAAGATTATGTGACCACAGCTACCTTTGCAAGTGAACATTTTAACATCATTATAAAAAAACCATGTATTACTCATCTTTTTTAGTACAGAGGCAGGCACCATATAAACTGAATTTATGAAAATTACCCTCTATAAATTCCAGATAAGATGTAACCAAGTACTGTAAGACAGATAATGAGCATCTACTTATTTAAATCAAATAAATTTATCATTAATTATGTTAGAGGTGAAAGTATATACTTTATATTTAATTAAATGAGATTTTATGGGTTTGTATCAGCCTTTATAGAATACTTGTCTCTAAGGGAAAAATCAGAGCAGAGCATGTGTTTCTATATTTTTTTTATTTTACTCAGGCTTTATGTCCAAAATTTTACAGATAGTAAACAAATTATTCTAATTTCTATCATTATTGCTTTGGAAAGATGTGTGTGTGTGTGTGTGTGTGTGTGTGTGTGTGTGTGTGCGCGCGCGCACGCATGTGTGTTGTATGTATGTGTGTGTTATAAGCTTTCTTAATTTAAGACAAAGTAATGATACTTAAGAAGACTGTACTTGTGTTCATGCCCAGAATGACTAATTGTTTGCTATTCCTTTCTTACTGTATTAAATGCTGCTCCTAGAGGAACAACAGAAGATACAAAGTAAATCTTTTTTTGTATGTCAATAATTCATCTTTTTGAACTTACTAGTTAGGTCAGATATTTCTTTAGTTCACTTATTTTATTTTTATGGTTGTCTTATGTATGGTGTGTAAGGAAGAGGCTGAGGAGGCATATCTTCTGGTTATCATGAGCTCCCACTCAAATAATGAAGGAGTAATAATGAGAGGCAGAAGAGTGTAGAACCAGATGCTATAAATAAGGACAATGTGTCCTCTGGGCACATTGGAGCAGCTGCATTTATGAACTCAAGCGGCTGTGAGACCATGAATAAGATTTGTACAATTCACCAGTCAGTGGTTACACACATCTTTAATCCCAGCATTCAGGAATTCGAGACAGGTAGAACACTGTGTGTTCAAGGCCTACAAACTGAGTTTCAGGACAGGTGCCAAAGTCACAGAAAAATCCTATCTCAGAAAACCATAAACCAAACCATATTGCATCAACATCATAACCCAACATGGTGAGAGGAGTAGAGTACAAAGTTCTTCCATAGCCAGGGAGCTATTGGCAATTGTTACCTACAGGGAGAGGAGGGCTCAGTTTTCAAATGTGTGTGTGTGTGTGTGTGTGTGTATATGTGTGTGTGTGTACATATATATGAGAGAGAACCCCTGATATGCCTCGATAATTTGAACACACTGCATGATAGACAGGCCACACCCTCAAAAACGTTACATAGCATGAAGGAAGAGAAAGGACCACAGCATTGGATGCAAAATGGAAAAAGAAGTGGGGATTAATTTGGGAAGTATTGTGGGAAGAAAGGTGAGTATGATCAAAACATGTATGAATATCTCATTTAATAAATGTTTATCATAATAAATCATCAAATGTTGGCTATGTTGAAAGAATTTAGAGAACATTTACTCAAGCCAGATCAAAGATTTACAGATGACTTCTCACTAGACAGTCATGCTATGAAGATAAAATGGGCAGTGCAGGCTGTGTGTAAAGGAGAGGAATGTAAAAAAGGAGCATTACTCAGGATAGCAGCTTATGCAAAGTCTAAGATGCACAGGAGTTATGGTTCTGAGAACTGCTGAGAGCAGGTGGATAGGAGAGGAACAGTATTGTCCATATGGAAGATTTACATCCAAGGAAAGGAGTTTTCGATTTACTCCTAAAAAATCATTAAAATATATATTATACCTTAAAGTATAATATATGTATAAATGTATAAATATATGCATATTGGAAAGTACATTAAAGTATGTGTGTATATATATGCATGCATGTATGTATGTATGTATGTATCAATTAGAGAGAAAGGAAATAGAGTGGCAATTTTAGAGAAATAACTCAACTACTAGTATAAAGATAAGTTAGAAATCCCACAGAGCATGTAGATTGACTCAGATGAAAGATACAGTTTGGACAATAGACATCTAAAGTTGCTATTGTTATTTTTCTTCTATGGCAGTTATCTTTTCCCGTATAGGCTACAAAAATACTTATATCCAACACATGTATGAATAGCATTTTGAATACAAAAATTAGCATTGCTCTACAAGGAGTGAGTCTTTCTAACCACAACACCCTTACTCTCAGTACAATTAAACATATTAATATTTTTAAATCAATGGGTATATAAAAAGATTTCATTTATCCAAAATTCTCAGGTCATTTACATTAAAGCTTTAATGTTTAAATAATTTCCAAATCCTCTTCCGTAAGAAGAAGGTAGATTTGTAAAAATGGCAGTCTTAAAGTTGTCAGTGCCTAAGGATTTTTAGGGTATAGTCACTCTCAAACAGGTATTAGATAGATGCCATTGCTTAAACTTCATAATTGTTTGGGTTCATTAACACTGAATGATAAGCTCTATCATCTATCCAAAGCGAAGGGTGAATTATTGTGCAATAGTTACCTTCAGTGGGAACATTTCAGTTTTGCAGAAATGAAAAATAAGGAAGAGCAGGAGGCTAAAGAGAGGGCTGCTTCAGAGTCATACTGTAAGAACGCATTTCTGTCCAACTTATCACCTAGATCACTGTATCTGTCTAGTACCTGCTTGAGAGTGGCTATACCACGGACATCCTTAGCACCTGACAAGGAACTGAGATACAATATTCTTTATCCAACTTTCATGATACTCTGAGTTTATGCTTTGAATAATGCACCTTCTCTTCCTTTTGATCTGCAGTGTAACTTTTATTTTCAGAAAAGATATATAATGAAAAAGGAGTGTGAATGAGAAGACCAACCAATATGAAAACTGTGAATTGGATGTTGGCTCTTACTACATTCTCTCAGTAAGAAAACTTTAAGATTAGTGGCCTGTGGTGAAACTGAGAAGTCAGAACCATGCTGTATGTTTTCTCTTATTTGCTTGATTGGAGAAATAGATACCTTCAATGCTCATGAAATTCAGCCCAATTAAAAATATGCCACCTGGTTTGGGCATCCTCTGCTCTATTGCTTAGGGTCTTAGCCGGGATCATCCTTGTGGATTCCTGGAAATTTCTCTAGTGTCAGGTCTTGCTAGTCTCAAAGTGACTCCCTCAATCAGAATATCTCTTTCCTTGCTCTCATCTCTGTCCTTCCTCCATCTCGACTATTTCATTCACTCAAGTTCTCCTCCTCCCTCTTTTTCACCCCACCTTTTCCCTTTCCACCCTCCCTTTTCTCCCAACCCCCATTCCCCAAATTTTGTCAAGCTATCTTGTCTATTTCCCCTTTCAAGGTTGATCTATATGAGTTTTTCTTAGGGTTCACCTTGTTACTTAGCTTCTCTAGGATCATGAGCTGTAGGCTCAGCATCCTTTGTTCTCCAGCTGGAATGCACTTATGAGTGAGTTATGCCATGTTCATCTTTGTGGGTCTGGGTTACCTCTCTCAGCATGGTTTTTATCTAGTTTTGTTTATTTGCAAGAAAATTTCTAGTCAGACTGAATAGTATCTTAAATATTACCATAGAAACTTTATCCAGCAACTGATGGAAACAGAGGTAGAGACCCACAGTGGAGCACTGGGCTGAGCTAATGTCCAGTTGAAAAGTGGAAAGAATAAGAATATGAGAAAAGAGGTTAAGACCATGATGGGGACACCCACTGAAACAATTTACCTGAGCTAATGGGAGCTCACCACCTCCATCCAGGCAGGGAAGGAAACAGCATGGGTCCAAACTAGTCACTCTGAATGTGGGTGAAAATTGTATGGCTGAGTAGGACTGTGGGGCCACTAGCAGTGGCACCAGGATTTACCCCTACTGTTTGTACTGCCTTTTGGGGGACCTGTACTCTTTGGATGGATACCTTGTTCAGCCTAGATACAGTGGGTTATGTCATGTATTTTGAGAAATAATTATCTGTATATAATCATGATAATGTTGTTTTTGAAATGTATTTTGTCTTATAACACTGAATATAAGAATTTCTGAATTTTATTGTTTACTTTTTCATGTTTTTATTCTTTAGCCTTTAAAGTTACTTTTACATATAGTGTTACCTGTGTGTATATGATGTCAGAGCTGACCAGTTAGTGTTGAAAGCCCACTGGAGCAGGGGGCTGCTACCTGGAAAGACCAATTCCCTTACTCTTAGCATTCCCCAGGTGTCCATAGCACTTCGTCTAAGTTGAAGCCCCAGGATATTCCCGTTTCTTATGCTAGCAATGTCTATTTGCATAATGTCACACATATTTTGAATTTTTTATGTTTCCTTAATATTTAAAACAATAGGCACTCTGGATTTCATTTTATGTATACATGTACATATGTATATATGTACGTGTGTGTGTGTGTGTGTGTGTGTGTGTGTGTATGTAGGTGGTTAGGTAGGTCATAAAAGTAGGAGTAGCTATACATGTAGACATTAAGTGATAATACTACATTTTAGTTACATTATAATACTAGAGTAGTTTATTGTGTTTTGGTATTATTATTAGAAGACCAATGAACTTATTTGAGGAGACATTAGCTTCCATTTATTTGCAGTTACACTAGATATTAAAATATAATATTCAACTAAAATTTCATTTATCTGCAACAATATGATTATAAAACATTATGTTACGATTATAGTAATTTTGTACTAATGTAGCAATTTATTTGTAATATCATCATCATTATTTATTGTTTTTGCTTATTTCTATCATGCTGAGGAAAAAAATCTCAAGTTTTTACTTTAGATATTCTATACAATAAGAAGTCAGATTTGTTCCTCTTTTTTAAGAATCAATTTTCAAAATAAATAAATAAATGTATTAAAAAACAATATGGACACTGAGGTAACTGAGTTGGAATAGGCACTTGCCACCAAACTTGCTGAAGACCTAACTTCAAACTCAGAAATCCACATAATTGGAAATGAAGAACCAAGTCCCAAAAATTGCCCATGATGGCAGCATTCACACTGTGGTAAGAACACATGTATACATACAGAGAGAGAGAGAGAGAGAGAGAGAGAGAGAGAGAGAGAGAGAGAGAGGGAGGGACAGGCACACACATACACATAATTGGTGAGATTTCGGGGAGAGATTGTCAGCAAAAATAAATATCTGTATTTACATTCATTATGAAAATTTTGCTTTGCTATGTTTAATCAACTTGTGAGGGACAATATTTAATTTATTCTTTTATCTTATACTTGAATTGATGAGAATGGAAAATCAGTTGATATGAACCAATCTCTGAAAATAAAATAAATATCTCTTCTCCCATTAATTTCTAGAAACCTTAGCTTATGCATTAGCCTGGTGTTTTTCCTGAAAGCACCAGTGTCTATGAGCCTTTGGAGACCATTTTTATTTACACCAACACATTCTACTCCCTGGCCCCCATGGACTGTAAATAACCATAATGGAAAATGTATTTAGTCCAATTCAACTCCCGAAGTCACCATAGTCTATCACAGTATCAGCACTGTTTAAACAACCAAAGTTCAGAGTCTCTTATGAGACTCATGCAATCTCTTAATTTTAAACTCTTAATTTTCATTCATAGCACAGGATAGACATTACCATTCCCTTGGGTGGAAAGGGAGCATAATGAGGAAATGTTGGACCAAAGCAAGAACTAAAACCAGCTGGGAAAACTTCAAACTTTGCATCTCCATGTCTGATATCAACACACTCTTGAGATCCCCAACTCCTCCAACTTTGTTGACTGCAACACACTTCTTTCTCTTGGGTTGTTTCCACTCCCTGTTAGCACTTCCCTTGATAGGTATCCCAGGGCTCTGGCATCTCCAGCCTCTTGGTGTCTCCAACACAAACCAGGATTCACCTCTACAGCTTCACACAATAGACTTTACACAATACAGGCACATGTCTGACATATGACTGGCTTCAGTGACTGTCATTAGTTATGAATGCAGATTTCATAACTCCTTTCTTATGTCCTTGACTTTAAAGCCTGAACCATATGAGCAAAGCTGCCAAGTTCTGCTGCTTGCTGTGGCTGGAACATGGCCCACTTGTTCAAATATATTTGCAGCAGATTAAATGCTTTCGACAGTTTCTTTCATTGTCTGAGCTTGACTATGCTGGAACTTGCTCTGCAGACTAGGATAGCTTTGAACTCCAGAAATTAGCCAACCTCTGCATTCAGAGTGCTGAAATTAAAGGTATTCACTACTAGGCCTACCCCTAAGCTTTTTTTAAATTTCTTTTCATAAGTTGAAAGTTTGGTGTTGTGGGGTCTTGCTCTGATGTCACCAGGGCATTATTTCACTTAGCATCAGGTTTTTCTTCAACCTGCTTGTATTTCCTTATCCTCCTTTTCTCCTCTGATTAAACATTCTGTATTTCTCATTGCTAGCTCGCTCCTTTTCATGATAGGTCTGCATTAGTTGAAATACCAATAGCTACACAACAGTCAATGCTAGGTTGTTTGGAAATGTCCTCTGCCAAAGGTGTTAATCTATAACTCTGCAATTTAGCCTCATGCATATTTTTAGACAAGGGCAGAAGACAATCATATTCTTCACCAAACTATCACAAAACAGTCTCTAGATCACATACTAATAGTCTTCTCCTCTGAAACCTCTTGAACTAGGATCCTACAGTCCTCATCACCACTCTCATCCACATTCTTAGTAGGATGTCCCATTAAGCCCCACTTATAGTATTCAATTGCTTTTCTAATTTAAAGCCTCAAAGTCCACATCCTTCAAACAAAAACATGGTCAAGGCTAGCATAACAATACTCCACTCCTGGTACCAGCTTCTGTCTTTGTTATAGTCTCAATTATGATGAAGAAATATTATGGCCATGGCAACTCTTATAAAGAAAAGAATCTAATTGGGGCTGGTTTATGGTTCACAGATTTAGTCTATAGTCATGGTGGGAAGCATGGTGGCCCATAGACAAATATGGTGCTGGAGAAATAAGCGAGAGCTCTACATCTGGATTCAGGCAGCAGGAAGAAGTAAAACTCTGGGACTTGTTTGAGCATCTGAGACCTCAAAGCCCATATCCAGAGACATAACAAAGTCAAACCTTCTCTGTCAAGGTCAAACCACCTAAGAGTCATTCCCTATGAGTCTCTGGATGTCATTTTCATTCCAACCACCACAATACCCTTTAGTCAATAAAGGCATGCTTTCTTTCTAGAATTGTTACAAAAATATACAGTTTTTATGTGTAGTCCAACAAACTTTCATTATTTCTCTGAGTTCTCATGCTCAGCAGTGCAGCAAAGCATTTCCTGATGAGAAGCTTATAATCCATTCTTTTCCAACAGCGTCCTCCTGGGCTCTGCAAATTAATACTTCTGTCAGCAATTGCTTAACCATCTTCAACTACAGCGTTTTTCCTATCTCTTCTTGTATTGAAAATAAATAGACGTAGAATGAACCTTTCTAAAACTAGTTTCATTCACGGTACCTCAGACTTCCCAACATATACAGATTTTTTCATTATTATTGCTAGCAATATCCCACTGCATGAACAAACAAAATTTGTCATACACTGTGGTTCATTTGAATTATTTCCATATTTTGTTTCATTTTACAAATAAGAACATAAATCCAATAAACGATTTTGTAAAAGTAATTGGGAAAGTTTAAATATTAATATTTTCTGGACAAAATATCCATGAATGAGATAAAAATTATTTGGTAGGTATAGGCTTTCAAGAAACTACCAGAACATACTGAGAGTGGCCACATAATTTTGTATTCCTACAAATAATATGCAATCCCTTTGCATTTAAAATTTTAAATGGTTTATTTTGATCATATTCTTCCCCAACTTTTAGATCTCTTCCACCTCCCTACCCAGAAACTTTCACATTCTTTCTCTCACTTAAAAGGAACACACACACACACACACACACACACACACACACACACACACGAGTCTGCTTTGTCTTTCCTAACTACTCCTGAGTATGTGGCCAGACTTGGAGTGTGATAGATATATCAGTGACACTCAATTGAAGAAAACTGTTTTTTTTTCCCGCTCTCAAAAAATTACCAATTACAAATAACTTCTTGGTTTGAGGTGGGATCTTGTGCCCACTTCTAGTTCTCTGTGCTGTGATTCTCTGTTCTTTCTGACTTGAACATGTTCAGGTCATATGCATGCCTTTATAGTCTCTGTAAGTTCATATGTTCAACAGATATGCAGTGTCTAGAAAATGCCATTTTCTTGGAGTTACCCATCACCTCAGGTCTTAAATCATTCTGTCTCCTTTTCTACACAGAACCCTAACCTTTAAGTGAGGAGTTGGAAAAAGAAAGTTATTCTGCTTAGAGTTGAATACTCCAAATTCTTTCACTCTCTTCACACTTTCCAGTTTGTGTGACTTTATGTTAGTTAAAATCTACTGCAAGAATAAGTTTCTCTAAAAATGATTGAGAGAGGCACATATCTATGGGTATTACAATATGTCATTAGGAATTGTATTGTTCCTAAGTTCACTTAACAGAATAATAGTAGTAGCTGTCATCTGAGGTCCATGACCATCTTGGTCTAATTAGCAGTGTCAGATATTAGTTCCACCTCAAGAAGCAGACCTTTAACCAACTGAAAGGGACTGGTTATTCTCATAACATGTTCATGTAATCGATGCAACTACTGTACCATAAGAATCTATAATTATAGACAGGTATCTCTTTTAGCTTGCAAGGCTCACAGCTGCTTGATGATTGCTCTTCCAGAACATGAATAGTAACTTCTAACACTTTGTACACTAGACAGCAATGATGAAACAACAAATTGAGCACCAACCTTATTTCTCCATGTTCATAAGTGATATCTTCAGCAATAGAAAGTTACCATCAGGTTGTGAAGTGTAACTAATAATGTTGGTAATAGTCTGTAATGCTGAGGAAAAATTCTATGAGACCTCCTTGTCCAGTAAGTCCAAAAGATACAACCCATTCCTGATATTGGTAGTTTGGATACAAAGCAATTATCAACAAATACAAGAGCATTAAAATAATACCTATCTGATCACAAAAGAATAAAATTGGATATGAACAAAGGCAGAAACAATAGAGAGGTTATAAACTCATAGAAACAGAATAATTCACTACTGAATAAAAAAATGTGTCAGGACAGAATTAAGAAATAAATTAAAGACTTTCTAGATAAACAAATGAAGATGCAACATACCAAAACTTATGGAGCACAATAAAGGTGAACACAATAATAGTCAAGTTCATAGCATTAAATGCCCATATAAAAGTCATTTGAGAGATCTCTACTGGTAACTTAACAGCACACATGGCAATTCTTGAGCAAAAGGAAGGAAACACACGTAAAAGGACTAAGTGTCAAGAAATAATCAAACTCAGGGCTGAAATCAATACATTAGAAACAAAAAAATGCACACAAAAAATACAATAAAGCAAAAGGTTGCTGATTTGAGAAAATCAATTAGTTTGACAAATGTTTATCCAAATTAACTGATAGGCAGAGAAAGAAAACCCAAATTAACACAATTAGAGATGAAACTGAGGTGGGGGTGGAGCTAACATTAGACACTGAGGAAATCCAAAGCACCAAAATACTTTAAAATATGTACTCCACCAAACTGGAAAATTTAAATAAATGGATAATTTTCTCCATACATAATGTTTAACTAAGTTCAACAACACCTAGAAAAGTAATTTAAGCAAACCTATAACCTTTAAAGAAATAGAAGTAGTCATTGAAGTTGCCAGGGAGAAAAAAGAAAGCAGCACAAGATTGTTTCAGTGCGGAATTTTACCTGACATTCAAAGAAGAGTTAAACCCAATACTTCTCAATGTAGTCCACAGGATAGAAACAGAAGGAACTTACCCAGTTTGGTTTACGAGGTCACACCTATCTGACACCCAAACCATATAAAGACCCAACAAAGAAGAAAAATAGAGACTAAGTTCAACTGGGAACATAGATTCAAATATTTGCTATAAATACATAGAAACCAAATCCAAGAATACATCAACATGATCATCCACCATGATGAAGTGGGCCTCATTCCTAAGTTGTAGGAATTCTTCAACATATGAAAATTGATACATATAAACCATTATATACACAGGCTAAAATATTAAAAACCACATCCTCATCTCTTATTAGATACAAAAAGGTCTCTGACAATATGTAATACCTCTTCATGATAAAAGTTCTGGAGAGATTATGACTACAAAGAACTTATTTCAACATAATAAAGGATATGTATAGCAATCCCACAGACAGTATCCACTTAAATAGAGAGAAATTCAAACAGTTCCACTAAAATAAAAAATGTGACAAGGTTGTCAATTATCTCAATATTTATTCTATATAGCTTCTAAAATCTTAGCTAGACCACTAAGAAAACTGAAAGAGATCAAGAGGATAAAAATTGCATATAATTAATACAAAATCTCTTTATTTGCAGATGACACAATAATATACATAAGTAATCATTAAAAATTTCACTAGAGTGGTATAGGAGGTCCTTGTGTCTATGTGTTGATTTCATTGGTTAATAAAGGAACTTCTTTAGGCCTATAGCAGAGCTGCAGGGGAACAGAGTTAGGCAGAGAAAACTAAACGGAAGGCTATCAGGAAGAAGGTGGAGTTGGAGGGACACCATGGATCTGCCGCTGGAGATAGATGTGCTGAAACTTTGCTAGTATGTCACAACCTCATGGAGATATACAGATTAACAGAAATGGGTTAAATTAAGATGTATACGTTAGCCAATAAGAAGCAAGAGCTAATGAGCCAAGTAGTGATTTAAATAGTATGATTTCTGTGTGATTATATCAGTTCTGGGCAGCTAGAACATACAAGCAGCCTTCCTCCTACACTGGAGCATTCCACATTCCTACAACTGATAAAAACTTTCAACAAAGTCACTAAAAATAAGATTAACGTCTAGTTTCTTGAGTTCTTTATATATTTTGAAGAACAGACCTTTGTGGGGTTGGTGAAGATCTTCTCCCAGTCAGTAGGTTGCCTTTTTGTCTTAATGACAGTGTTCTTTGCTTTACAGAAGCTTCTCAGTTTCAGGAAGTCCCATTGATTCATTGTTGCTCTTACTGTCTGTGCTACTGGGGTTATACATAGGAAGTGGTCTCCTGTGCATATGTGTTACAATCTATTTCCCACTTTTTCTTTCAGTGTGGTCAGATTTATATTGAGGTCTTTAATCCATTTGGTCTTGAGTTTTGTGCAAGGTGATAGATATGTATTTATTTTCATTCTTCTACAGGTTGACACCCAGTTATGCCAGCACCATTTGTTGAAGATGCTTTCTTTCTTCCATTGTATAATTTTGGCTCCTTTGTTGAAAATCAGGTCTTCATAGGTTTTTGGGTTAATATCCAGATCTTTGATTTAATTCCATTGGTCAGCGTCTCTGTTTTTATGCCAATACCAATAATTTTTTCATTATTGTAGCTCTGTAATAGAGTTTGATGTCAGGGATGATAATGCCTACAGAAGTACCTTTATTGTTTGGATCGTTTTGGCTATCCTGGGTTTTTTTTTTTCTATATAAAGTTGATTATTGTTCTCTCGAGGTTTGTGTTGAGATTCCATCTTGTACCTGTCAGAATGGCTAAAATCAAAAACACCAATGATAGCCTATGCTGGAGAGGATGTGGAGTAATGGGAACACTCATCCATTGCTGGTGGGAATGCAAACTTGTGCAACCACTTTGGAAAGCAGTGTGGTGGTTTCTCAGGAAAGTGGGAGTCAACCTACCTCAGGACCCAGCAATACCACTCTTGGGGATCAAGAGATGCCCAATCATACTACAAAAGCATCTGTTCAACTATGTTCATAGCAGCATTATTTGCAATAGCCAGAACCTGGAAACAACCTAGATGCCCTTCAATGGAAGAATGGATAAAGAAAGTGTGGAACATATACACATTAGAGTACTACTCAGTGGAAAAAAAAAAACAACCAATGACATCTTGAATTTTGCATGCAAATGGATGGAAATAAAAAACACTTTACTGCGATTGTTCTTGAGTTCTCAGTATTCCTCATTGTCTGCTATGTTCAACTAGTCCGGATTTATCCCATGCTTTTTCAGACCTAGGCCAGCTGGCCTTGGTGAGTTCCCGATAGAACATCCCCATTGTCTCAGTGTGTGGGTGCACCCCTCGTGGTCCTCTGAGTTCCTTGCTCGTGCTCCGTCTCCTACTGCTCCTGATTTGGACCTTGAGATTTCTGTCTGGTGCTTGATCCTACTGCACGTACTGGCTTTGTGGGAGCCTAGGCAGTTTGGATGCTCACCTTACAAGACCTGGATAGAGGTGGGCAGTCCTTGGGCATCCCACAGGTCAGGGAACCCTGATTGCTCTTCGAGCAGATGAGGGAGGGGGATTTAATCAGGGGAGGGGGAGGGAAATGGGAGGCGGTGGAGGGGAGGAGGCAGAAATCCTTAATAAATAAATAAATTTAAAAAATAAAAAAAAAGAAAACTAAAAGTAAAGTTCATCATCCTTAGTTATCAGGGAAATGCAAGCAAGCCAAAACATCTTTGAGATTTTATATTAACCACTCTTGCCATGGTCCTGGTGCAGCATGGATTCGGGTTCCAAGACAGCAAAAGGACTTTAACTGAAGAAATGAAGTGTTCATCTACCAGCTGAGTTTCACAGAAGTGGCCAGGCCTGAATTATTTGAGACTTCTTTATTTATACTTCAAAAACAAGCTTGTTTTCCCCCATCCAACATTAACCTCTGGTAAAAACAATTATATCACATTGTTTTCCCCATTTTTCACATCAAAACAACTTTTTTTTAATTTATTTATTTATTAAGGATTTCTGCCTCGTCCCCACAACCGCTTCCCATTTCCCTCCCCCTCCCCCGATCAAGTCCCCCTCCCTCATCTGCTCGAAGAGCAATCAGGGTTCCCTGACCTGTGGGAAGCCCAAGGACTGCCCACCTCTATCCAGGTCTCCTAAGGTGAGCATTCAAACTGCCTAGGCTCCCACAAAGCCAGTACGTGCAGTAGGATCAAAAACCCACTGCAATTGTTCTTGAATTCTCAGTATTCCTCATTGTCTGCTATGTTCAGCTAGTCCGGATTTATCCCATGCTTTTTCAGACCTAGGCCAGCTGGCCTTGGTGAGATCCCAATAGAACATCCCCATTGCAAAACCACTCTTGGGAATATACCCAAGAGAGGCCCTATCATACAACAAAAGTATATGATCAACTATGTTCATGGCAGCATTGTTTGTAATAGCCAGAACCTGGAAACAACCTAGATGCCCTTCAACGGAAGAATGGATGAAGAAAGTATGGAATATATACATATTAGAGTATTACTCAGCAGTAAAAAACAAGGACTTCTTGAATTTTGCATACAAATGGATGGAAATAGAAAACACTATCCTGAGTGAGGTAAGCCAGACCCAAAAAGAGGAACATGGGATGTACTCACTCATATTTGGTTTCTAGCCATAAATAAAGGACATTGAGCTTATAATTCATGTTCCTAGAGAAGCTAAATAAGGTGAATCCAAAGACAAACACATAGGCATCCTCAGGAATATTAACCTTCATCAGGCGATGAAAGGAGACAGAGACAGAGACCCACACGGGAGCACCGGACAGAAATCTCAAGGTCCAAATCAGGAGCAGAAGGAGACGGAGCACGAGCAAGGAACTCAGGACCTCGAGGGGTGCACCCACACACTAAGACAAAACAACTTTTAAACCAAAAACAATGTTCAGCATTTTGCTAGCTTGACTAAAAATTGAACCAGACACGTGCTATCTTCAGAAAGCTAAAAGGTGATAAACAAAGGCACCCATTCTCAAGAACAACAATATCATTCAAAACTTAACAAAGCATATTTACAGAAATAGGGGTTATTTATCATAAGCTGCTTGCATACCATTAGCTTGTCTTTCTCTAACTGCTCCTTTGTCATGCCAAAACGTCCTGTACACCTAAGCTCTCTATAAGAAACCTGAGAAGCATCGGTTCCCAAAGAATTTTGGAGGAAATATTGGAGAAAAGAATGGGCTTTCCAGGAATGATTGCATCTGTCCTATGCCTTAATGACAAAATAAAATTCAAAAATTACAGAGAGAATCATGAATATTATGAGAGAGAAGAAAGTACGTAGGGCCTGTGGTCTCAGCAGCATCCTGTGATGTCCCTAGGTCTACTGGCCCTTGTCAGGTAAGAGACTTGTCTGTATGGGTATTGCCTCATGGATACTTGTTGAATAAGCATGCATATGCTGATCCAATACTAGGCCACAGGGCTCCCAACACAGTCAGAATGCATAAGATAAATTTTAAAAAAATGTCATCCCATGCAGCAAGAATGCGTTGCAAGGGAAACACTCATCAACTGCTGGTAGGAATGTAAACGTGTACAACCACTCTGTAAATCAGTGTGGCATTTCCTCAGAACCCAAAAGGTGCTTAATCCTACCACAGAAATACTTGCTCAGCAAGCTTATGGCTGTACTACTAATAACAGCAAGAAAATGGAATTCAAGATGTTGTTTAATAGAAGAATAGATAAAGAAATGTGGTGTGTGTGCACAATAGACTACTACTCAGTTGTTTAAAAGACTAAATTATGATAGTCACAGGTAAATTGGGTAGTACTTGAAACAATCATCCTGCATGAACTAATCCAGACACAGAGCAACAAATATGGTATGTATCCTATTACATACATATATTCACTGTTAAGTCAATGATAACTAAGCAACAAGCCATATAACTACAGAGGTTAGATTTAAACCAAAAGATGGGCAGCAGTCTGTGACACATGAATAAATAAGAAAGGGAAGAACAGAGAGTTATGGATAGCTGGGAGAATAGAAAGGGAGGATCAGATGAGAAAAGGATGAAGAAATATAAGGGAAGAAGTACAGGGAGAGACAGCTCAAAATAAGGGCCATTTGAGCCATTTAAGGGTTAGTATGAAAACCTAATACAGTAGAAGATTCCTGAAATATACATGTATGAAGTAAAGCTAAATAAAATTCACAAATAATAGCTCAGACAGAGCTCCAACTGGACATCTATTATTCATCAAATGAAGCTTCTGGTACAGAGAATAAGTTACCTATAATAGAGTTTTTGGGCAAAGAGATTCCATGGGAAACTCCAAACAGCCCAGGTTGTTGCCAAGACTAAAAGTTGCCCTCCACAAACTGTCAGCAAGGACATATTATTACAGATAACACCTACAAAACTCATTGAACATGGAGAAATAGTACAGTGCTTATGTAGGGAATTCACTCCTTTTTGTTAGTGTCTTTGGTACAGGAAGGTGCTCTGCACATAATCACAGATGAAATATTAATACCAACTCAGCCACAAAACTTTTTGATCTACAATGGTGTTCCATCTTCAAGACATGCTAAAGCAATGATGACACAATGCTTGTGGCAGTAAACAACCAGTATCTGATTTGAATTAAAACTCACTACATGACATGGATCCCATACTCATACAATGCATGAGTGACCAAGAACCTGGAACTAGAGAGGCCAGGGACCTAGGGTAATATAGGTGAATGCTGTAAAGTAGTCCCACACTAGTTCAGAATTGAGTATAATGAAGGATTCTTTATTTATTTAGGGTTAGACTCACAGATCACAGTCCTCTGTGTGAACGGGGAGCAGGAACTGAACCCAGCAGCAGAGAGAAAGCATTCAAGCTGTATGGCTGCCCTTTTGAATAAGAGACCAAGCATAAGTGAGCTAGTATCTTATATGCTATTGGTTGAAGGAGTTCCCACAACACCTCTCCCTTTTGTCTAAATATGAGAGTTCTAAGACTAATACAAAACTATATACAATAATAACAAATATCAAGTACATAAACTAGAATTACAACCAGCATAAACAATATTAAGTAAGAAACATATGCTAAATGTTTCAATAATTATCCTATCCTAAGGAGTCTAAGTCTTGTATTAGAAATAGCTTGGGCAAGTCATGAGAGGAAAGTAACTTGACTATCTAGTCTTCAACTCCATCAAAGGCCTGAGATGGAAAATAATATTACTTGAGTAAACAGGAAGTGCAATCAAGTACTTCCAAAATGTGCAAAATATGACAGAGACAACTGGCTACCTGGACAATCACCCAAAGTCTCATTTGCAACATTGGAGCAACCAATGTTGGCCAAGGCCTAGAATAACTGACAGACCATTTTCAGAGTCAGGAAAAATTTCAAAACCATCTTACTCTATCTTGACAAGGTTTGGTGTCTTTTTCTTGTATCCTGCTTGTCTTGTCTGGACATCATCATTTTGTCAGTGGTCGAGGCATGGGCAGTTTTTTTGCCCAAAGGCCAGTTGTGCCAGGAAGAAAACAAGCTCCAAGTTGGAGTATCTTCAGTGCCCAACATTTTCTTGGGAATAGATTGGTGCTGACAGGAGCAATTGTGTCTCATATAAACAGAACCATAAATTATTTAAATGCCACATTCTACAGATCTTTGAAGTGGCTGAAAATTACCTATTTATGTATTTATGTATTATCTATGTGAAATACAATCTCTATGTATCTAAAGAACCTGATTTGTCTAACTATAAGTGTGATAAACATGGATGGCTATTGACCTGTAATTCTTGATACCTATATAGCTTAAAGACTAAGACTTCGTATTAGAGTATTAAACAATCTTTAAACAACTGCACAGGAAATAAGAACAATGACCTCATGATTTAAACAATATATAATCATATGATGAATGTATCTTGATCAGAGGTAGAAATGTATAGTGCAATATGATTAATATATCCTAAAATTTTATCAATATACAAAATGTCTTGAGCAGGGGTAGAAGCATGCATGCCTACAATATGATAAAATAACTTTGCATAGGTGTACAACTATTGTAAACAGAAATAGGAATATATTCTATAATAGGAATTACTTCTAACTGCCATGTGGGCAATGTTTTCTATGGGATCCTGTAAAACTAACATGATGATGAAGTTTCAAGTCTGGTATAATTGCAAATAGTCTCTGAGTAGTTGATAGGATTTTTCTGAAGTTCTTAACTGAAAATCAAATACTACCATTCTACTAAAAAACACAGCATACAATGACTCCTAATGACACTCATCTCTACTTATATATCAGAGCCTTTCTCAGCCATCATGGGAAACACTTCCTTCTGTAGGAAACTAAAAATACAAGAGACCTATGGCTGAATATTATTCAGAGAGTGAAAGACCTAGGAAATTAACCCTAAACATGATGTTTCCATCAAATCCCTCCCCTCAGGGTTCATGGAACCATGCAGAAGTGGAGGCAGAAAGAATGTAAGAGTTACTCAGGAAACAAAGCCCTCTAATCAAAATGATCTGCACACATATGAATTCAAGGGGCTGAGGCAGAACAGACAAGGTTTGTTACACACATATGAACTCATGGAACTGAGGCAGCACACACAGGGGCTGTATGGATCTGCATAACCCTAACCCTAGATCTGTCCGAGAGCTAAAGTACAAGTGAACACATGCCCTCTCCCTAACCTAGAAACAGTCTCCAAGTGATAACGACTCGCAAATGAAAATTAACTTTCTGTAAGCAAATCTCACTGAAGAAGCAAACTATGCTTGAGAATAGGCTATATTCCCAGCAGTAGATGGTCACCAAAACCAACATAAATGACATCTTTTAAGATTCCTGTCTCATAATATAGCACTATAACTCGAGTTTAGTGTCTTTATGGGATTCCTGAGTGTGCAAATGGGTGGGTCTCTGCATCTATATCAGATTTTGTTTATATATTTTGGGTATATATTGGGTAGACATGGAGAAAGTAAAAACACTAGCATGATATTGTGAAAATGCTTAGAATTTCTTTTCAATTTGCTTGATTCTGGACTTGCTGTAATTGTCCTTGTTAATTGATATATATCCACTGTGTCACTAGTCTCTCCATGACTTTTATTCTGAAGGGATGTTTGATTTTGTCATGTACCTTTTCTACAACCAATGTGATGATCCTCGAATTCAGTATTTTCATCTGTTTATGTAGTAGATTATATTTATTGATTTGCATATATCAAAGCAACCCTGCATCTCTAGGATGAAGCCAACTTGAACATAAAGGATAATCTCTTGGATGTGTTCTTGAATTCAGTTTGTGAGTATTTTATTGTGAATTTTTGTATCTATGTTCATAAAGAATCGGTATATAAGTTTCCAATTTTCTGAGTCTTTATGTGATTTGGTATCACTGCACCAATAGGATTTGAAAATATTACTTCAGTTTCTATTTTTCAGAATTATTTCAGGAATAGTAACATTTTTCAATTTTATTTTATTTTTAAGGTTTTAAAATAATTGTGTCATTTCTCCCATCCCTATTTTTCCTCCAAATCCACCCAATTTTGCTCTTTTTCAAGCCAATGGCCTCTTTTCATTAAGTTCTTACATGCATATATGTATATCTTTATACATTCATATTTTAAATAGAACAGGATAAGTCCTTGCTTTTTCATCTTTTAAAATGGTAGGGTGTGTTTTTGTTTAGCAGTATACATGGAGTAACATCTAATAATGATATTAACTTATATTTTCTGAATGGTTCATGAGTTTGAAATAATTTTAGTGTACATTTTGACAGTATTATATTTTAAATGTATTATTTGTTTCTAATTCATTGATAATGAAACACCTTTATATATTCTAGGTAGACTGTAATTGTAATTTTAAATCATTTCAACCAATTTACAATTTGTCTCTGTTACTTCAACAATGTCTTTTACAAATGAGAGTTTTTTCTTTTTAAATATTACTTTATCTTTATTTATTTTCCAATCATGCTTGTTGATGCTTTAAAATTTTAATATCATACTAGATTTTAAAGTTTGTCCCAAATGTCAAAAGGTTCTAATTTTTTGTTGGACAATTAAATTCTTGACACATTATTATAAAAATTTTTGGAAGGAGTGATGCATGGGCAGAGACTTTTGTACATGAGTTTTTATTGCTATAAAAACTGTTAAAAATGATCATTTCCCCATTTTTCTAATTATTTTCAAAACTCAAGCAACCACATTTTTATAAATTTATTTTTCAACTCTTTTGTGCTTTATTTATCAGTTCATATTGCTTTGCTTATATCTACCTATAGAATTGTTTCATAATAGAATCTCTGTGTTGCATAATCTAGATTTAAATTTAGAATTCTTCTTAATCGGCCTCTGGAGTAGTTGATAGAACAGATACCGCACTTAGAAGTTTAACGTGGCATTATAAGTCTTGAAATCAAATAATTTGATATTTATATTTATATTTTTCGCTAGATTGGCATAAGTAAATATATGTGTATATACATGTGTGAGCATGAAGAAAAACATTAAATGCCTTTACATAAGATTCAAAAATTAAGAATGGAATGAATGAAGGGATAAACCAACCTGTAACACCTTATAACAATCTACTTAGCATAATGAACCACTAATTCCTTTCCTTATTTATGTGAGTACCTTCATGGGTTTGTGTGTACCATGTGCTTGTAGGCATAGAGGCAGAAGGAAGATGACAGATACACTGGAGTTGCAGCTGTAGGCAGTTGTGAGCTTATACGTGGATGATAGGAATACAAGTGTTCTAAGCCATCTTGCCAGCTCCTCAGAAATAAACTTTCAGAAACAAAAACTTGGAGGAAAATAATTGTTTCATATATTTGCAATCTTTTAGATTTCAGATTTCATCTAAGTTACAGTGATAATTAAAGATATATTTCAAAATTCTTGAAACTCATCCCATACATGTAGACATTGATTTTCCTTTCCAGGGTGTGCTAGATTTAGCCTTTTCTTATTAAGTTACTAATACAAAGGAAATAGATGCTGTGTACACATCTTGCTGTTAGAAACTTTAGTGTGCAATCTGCAAAATATTTACTTATTGCTATTGTTAATGTTTCCTTAATTTTCTTTTCTTTCAGTAAAAAACACTCTGATTTTCCTTGAGGAAAACCCCCATTTTTCCCACTACCATTGGTTTATTTAGTGTTGAGCTGGAAAGGGGTCAGGAATAGATATTAAGTTCACATACCCCATATGTCTGGGCCAGCCTGGACATGGGTTCTGTGATGAAGAAATCTCTTCCTATGGAATGACCCTGGGTGGTTTCTCAGTGTACTTACCTAATATTATTGTTATAACACTAATCATGGAGCTCACTGGGTAATATATAGAGTCTGAAGTATCATCACAAATGCAGATCCAAAGCATAAAGTGAAGAAAAAAGTATTAATAGGCTACCATGGCAGCTTTGAGCCACTTTATTTAGTTATGTGTTAAGATCACCAGTTTCTTGAAAACTGGCCCTAACTTTTCAGTTCTAAGAAAACTTTGATTCTATTTTTAATGGCTTAGAATTAAATCATATGCAATTTATAACAGAAAATGTCTTTTAACTAGTCTCTGCAACATGAGATGAGATAATGCAGAAGCACATTGTTTCCTTTTATACAAGAGACACATGATTTATTCCATGCACGCTCCATTTAAAGGTGAAGTACAAATGGACAATCCCATCCTTCTTTACAGTCTTACAGAACACAGAAGATATTACCAAGAAGCCCACACCTGACATGCATGTTTTGGTAAAGAGGAATACTTTCAATCAAGGTATGAAAGTAAAAGATAACTATTTGAGCAATACTGAGCACCCAGAGACATTACTGGGAAGCATCAAAGACTAGCTCTCAAAACTTACAGAATTCCAAGTCAGCAACCTCATACCAATATTGACAAAATTTATTTCTACTTCTGGAATAAAACTTTAAAGCTTTAAAAATAAGAGTGTATATAAAGAAGGTATTAAACAAATACACCCATGGCTGTGCATTTGTCCTTGAAGCAGAAGTTATGGGAATTAAGAAAAATGTGCACACCCAACCTGCTTTCATGTGACGTCTTTGACTTCAGTTCCATTCAATTTCCCAGTTAATCTGAAATGCCATATTAAGTATATAAGTCATAATTCAAAGTATAAAAAGACTTGATTCTTATACATTGAGTCATTCATGGCATAATTAAGAGGAAAGTGTGTGCTATTGAGACTTCTCTCAATTGAGAATACACTGGTGATTTCGGACTCGGAATACTATATCAAGTATGGTAAGATTATAGCCATAGCATGCAGGTGACAATTTTAAAATCAAGCCCATTGGGCTCCTTTTCAAATCAATAATTTAGTATTCCTTGCATTTCTTCCTCTTGACAAACTCCTTACCCTCTCTTGCCCTAATTTACCCAAATGATTCACAAATTAAGTTGCATAACTCGACATGGAAGATTTACAAGGGGGTGATATGAGGACTGGCAGATGTTTCCCAATTCGCTCTCAGAAAGAGAGGGGCGTGTGGAAATGGCACCGGTTGGAATGACATTTGGAGTAATGGCCTGCCATTCTGCTGGCACTTTCAGTGTTAAGCAAGTGATCTGCAAAGTGAAGTGGATTCACAGTCAGAGTCAGCACCAGTGCACAGGTCGCCCGTAAAAATAGAAGATTCCATTATTCTTCAGGCTCCCTAGAGGGAGCAGGGTCTCCAGCATCATTACCAGGACTAAATCTGACTTCTCTACCTCCCCTAATTTCCTCCTAGTAATTATAGGTCAAGCACTCTTTTGTAAATTATAAAACCTTTGTTCTTATCAAAAATGAATAGCTGAGGAAAAAATTATAAAAAGAGTAGAAGGAAAAAAATTTTCAATTAGAAAACCAAGCTAATTTGGTATGACCAAAGACTGTCAGGCATGCTGACAGTCCTCTATTATGCAGTCATTTGGGCTCTTTCAAATTAGTTATGTTAATGTCCTGTGAGTGAATGTAACACTTGGATGGGACAAGATTTCTGCAATTAATTTCTGCAGTCAGTGGAGAGACAAGCAAATTTATTTTCCCCCTCTCTGGGAATTGGTAGTAGAGGGTGTGAGGTAGTGAGAGTGCATTTAGGAGCACAGTACAAGCTAAACACGAGCCCTAAATAAAGCAGAAACAATGGGAGCCAATGCCTCCTCATTCATTCAATTGACAATGTTTTGCAGCTTAAACCTGTTTTATTAATTATGTTTGACATTTCCTTAATTAGTTTCATTTACACCAAATCAATCCCTACTGCTGTATGGCATCATTTATCATTTTGAAAAATTTGCATACTGAGTGCTGACTTTTCCTACTTAATTATACATTAAAAGTGTCAAGCGTGCTTGCTGCCTGGCATTATCTGCGGCAGAAAGGTTTGTGGCTGGACGGTGATGGTATTAATCATTAAGAGCCCCCAAGTGCTTCTGGGTAATATCTGGGGAGTAGAGTGGCTCTCATTTTAACGCTAGAGAGCAGAAGTGCTTTTGTAAAATGACCCAGAGCAAAAACAAAATAAATGACCTAAAACATCCGGTGTACTGTAGTGCTTTGCTCCTTCAATAAAAATATGCTTTGGTGGAAAGGTTCTCTATTAACTATTCATTTTCTGTAGATTTAAACACTGTGAGTCCACTGTATAGTAAATTTGGGGTCTCTGCTTGGTATTTGATTTGAATATATAATAGTCACTGGAGAGCACACATTCTGATACACACCAACACAAACGTGTGACTTTTCAGATCAAAGCTTGAAATGTGGCACGCTATTAATACGGTGATGAATTTTGCTCATTTCTTTTCTACTTACAACTTTCAATGAAAAGGCGACTATTCTTCATTGAACAATATGAAGCAAATGAACACAGAATATGACTAACATATCCAATGCTACAATAGGACCTCACTTGTATGCCCTTCGTTACATTTAATGCAGTAGAATTTTCAGAGATCAAAACAATATGGCACTCGTAGCTTTCCAGCATGAGGCCTGATTGTGAGCAACCGCAAGGAAAGAGTTAACAGGAAACCTGTTTCTAAGTTGTGTACCAACGATGTCTTTATTCATGTCACAACCCAAACTTACTGCATTTAATATTCAAATTCATTTTCAAAAGCCTGCCCATTAACATAATATATGCCATTTTGCAAGCCTGGTCAGAGAAATCTGTAACTAAATAATTTTCAAGTTTCCTTCATCGCAGATGCATTATATGCAGTGTGAAATTATTTTTCCACTCTATCCCTTTGCTGAACAGCAGAAAGTCAGCACACAATACAGCGGACATTACAGAAAATGCAGCTCATTCCTGAGGAGCTACTATATATGCAAGAGCTTATAATTGCTCACGTTAACCAAGCATCTGATTGCATAGCTTGTGTACAATCGCAATGTTAATATGAAGCGGCAGTAAAGCGTTATTTAAAGCTTAGAGAAGAATGTATATGGCACAATTATATTTATGCAAATATAAGTAACACTTTGTTTTCCCTTAAATATGCTATGTTTCTAATAAAGCCATCATTAAATGTAGTTTCTTCACATCAACTTAATTAAGCAACAAAAACATGAATCTAATTTAAACGTATTATGCTAGAAATGAGCAAAATGATCCATGTATGGATTGGCAATTCTGATTATGTTTTAGAAAGATCTTGAAGTCAATGTTACAGTTTTACCATTTCATGTATTTCTTAGGTTTTTAAAAAGTTATTTACTTTATTTTTAAAAGTTTAACCCATTTATAATGAATTTTATCCCTTATCACCCCTTATCACCATGATCTGTTCTGTGTTCCCGTGAAACCTATCTTTGTTACCATCTAAATTTTGGGTCTCCAGATTTACACTTAAATTCTTTCCTGCCCTTACAGTTCTTCATTTCACATAGTGATTTTTTAAAAAGGGGGTGGGGGTAAAGACTTCTTCATTGAGAAAGAATAAAATGCCATGAGTAATAACTATTGTGATACTAATAGGAAATAGCATATTTAACAGTCATTATGTAAAAACACTGTAAATTAACAGTGATTTATTTTAATGTCTTAACAACTATTGATTATCTCTGCTAAGCTTTAAAGTCTGAAGCAACCAGTGAAAGATGTATGTATTAACAGCAAAGTTCAGAGTCTCAAAGATACTTCTCTCCAGCACCATGCTCACAGAGTTTTGCTGCAGTATATGTACTTAGACAGTTGCACAAACCTCAGGACTATAAACATGGGTGTAAAATTGCTCTTTAATGGATGCATGCGCACACCAGACTTTTGGGCCTGGCTGGTCCCTTTCATGCTACCATTGACCTACAGCACCTCTGAGCAGTTTACTTAAATTTTCTTTTTTTTTTAAATTCTTTCTTGCTTACAAATGGTGTTTGTATGCCAGCTTTGTGGAGTTGTTGGAGAATGTGCTGCTCATGGCACAGCAGGTACTCAATGGCTCACTCTTTTCCAAACCCTTGTAAAGTGCTCATTTAAATTTAGTCCGCAGTTTCACAGGAATTTAGAAAACAATAGAACTTGGAAACCTCTACTAATGAATCCACAAGAGAGAAAGGTTTTATTGTGTTGAACAATGCAATTGGTTACCCCCTCATTATCCGGCAGTCCTCATCACCCTCACAATCTATCTGGAATCTTTGGGTAAATACCTGCATTATTTTTTTTAATCTAGTGAGTCTCTGTTTCCATATTCTGTGAAGAGGCCTGGAGGTACATCTAATGCTCACTAACCAGAGAGACCCCTTGCTAGAAATGGAGATAGGATAATGGCTGACATTAATTTGTGCTAAGAATTTAATCATAGTTAACTCTATCAAGTTAAATCCACAGAGAGATCCAGACATAACCACCATTCTCCATGAACAGCATCATCCATATTATGTGATTACATAATCATTTTAATAGAAGTGAAAATCTGATCCAGAATCAAAGACAAGGTTTACTCAGGACATTTAATTTCTGACCTCAGAAATTCAGAGGTCATTTGAATTGATTAGAGTAGATTCTTCTTAGCAGTTTATTTCATTACACATGTTTAAGAATAAACCTTTGATGTGCAAAGTAAATGCAAATAATCTTCCGTGGAATAAGCATAAGTGTGATTAAATCACGTAAATATAAAGCGGGTATGTACGCATGAATCACGTAAACATAAAGCTGATATACAGCAGCCCATACATTCTTAAGTCCATTCCTCAATACTTCTCTCTGAGCATCTTCTGGTGCCTGTGGCCTTTCAAGGATTTGCATGAACTGCAGGAGAATATGTGGGGGCATATTCTACAACTCAGAAATGCTCTGCTTGCTAAAATAAAAATTAGCAGAACTCATTTACTTGGATCTTACAAAATTCATTAACCTTTGTCTTCCTTTGGAAACTAGAACTGTTCTGAAACTGACATTGTCATTAAAAACCAATAGGAAGTCACCATTTTTAAATTAAAGTCATTAGATAAGTTTCAAGAGTTAAAGAAAGATTAAGAAAATTCAAATGAGAAAAATAATTTTGCTTTGGGTATAAAAAAAGACCCCAAGAGGAATTTCCCAAGTTTTGTTAGAAAGTGCTCTTATGTGATCAGAAAGTCTCTATGAAATTACAATCCAGAGTATATTAAAGAATTTAACTCCTTCATACTTGACAATGGAACAACTCTTCAGTAATAATGACTGTCCTACTGTGATTATCCTATTACACACACACACACACACACACACACACACACACAAATGCATAGGAAGGTGTACTTAACATTGGTCATTGAAATGACCACATTATCCTACACATGCTTTGACTTCTTCCTGAAAGAGATGGCTAAATGATCACTCCTAGCCCAAGAACAGTGGGAGTCATGTACAGTGGAAGTCTGGACTTAAGGTTTGCTATTGCTTCAGGGGACTTGTAGAAGAAAACTTTGGCTTAATAATTATTGAACTTCAATTAGAATATTTCCATTAACATCAAAATAGAAATTTCACCCTACATATTCACTACTTCAAATTTCACCCTCATATTCACTCCCCTACTACCAGTTGTCAAAGTACTAATAATGTGTCTCACTAGAATTATTATCATATTAAAAACCTAGCTCACCCTCTGCTTGTTGTCATGTTTATTTATATATCCGCAAGAAAATTAAGATTTTTGAAACAATCCCTGTCATTCTGTAAGCTTCCATCTCACTAACACTCTCACTTCATGCATTAGTCACCAAATGACTTTAAGTATCTCTTCCAGGCTTTCCTCACTTCAAAGCCTTTTAGCAGACTTTCGCTCTGCTCTGGGATACTCTGCTACTTGCTACTGAACATCCAAATCTACTATTTTTTTCTGAAAATTGAGAAAAATAGTTATTTGTGTCAACTCTCTTATTATATTTCAAATATTACTTATTACTATACACATGTATACATGTTCCCTTTTGTGTATATATATGCATGTTTATATGTGTGTGCACGTGTTTCTGTGCATGTTTGCATGTGTGTCCATGTGTCTTTATGTGTATGTGCATATGTTCTTGTGTGTATGTCAGTGTGTGTTCAAGTGCATATGTGCTCCTCCTCTAATTAAAATTTAAATAGAATTTATGTTTTTATCTATGTCCTCATCTACACTATTAGCTCCAAAACAGTTCATATAATATTCAGAAAATTTCCTGGTTCACAATCAACATGAGAAATTCTGTTTGAATATGAAGTAAAAGAATCCTCTCTCTTGGACATATTGGTTTTTACAGGAATAGGTAACATCATGATGAAAAGGAAAAGAAAGTATTTGTAAAAAAAAAAAAAAAAAAAAAAAAAAAGTTTAATCTTTCCAGCAAGTTATCATATAAATAAATGCAAAGAATTCTATTTGGAATTCAGGTGACTATGCTAAAAACTAATCTGTATTTGGCTACTGCGATAAATTATTTATATTTAAAAGTAGATTGCACCTCTACTCAGTTCTTTCAGTTAAATTGCTTAGTCACAGGGAAAAAAAATCATAGAATGACTTTGTCAGCTGTGTAATCTAGGATGTTTATAAATACTGTTTCAACAATGAGACTAAATCAGACATTTCTAAATACAATATTTTTAAATGGACACTGTAGAAATCAAAAATATATACATTATCATAACTGGGATGGTACTAAAACAGGTGCTTGACATATTGTGCTTCAAATACTTAGACATAATACTTGCAAGTTATTTAATACAGCTCAGTTTATTTCTAAATTCTTGAATCTGCAAAATGAGAACGTAAGTTATGAGTAATGAAGTGACAAATAATCAGATTTGATGTGGGATTCCCCATTGCATGTTGGGAATATGTTTAATTACCATTGGCTAACAAAGAAGATGCTTTGGCCTATGGCAGGGCAGAATATACATAGGCAGGAAAACTAAACTGAATACAGGGAGGAAGAAGGAAGTGTCAGGTAGACACCATGTAGCTGTCAAAGGAGAAGGACCTTAAGCAGCAGCCTCATGGCAATACACAAATTAATAGAAATACATTAATTTAAGATGCAAGAGCTATCTAGGAATATGCCTGAGCCACTGGCCAAACAGTGTTGTAATTAATACAGTTTTTGTGTGATTATTCAGGTCTGGGTGGCCAGGAAACCAAAGTGCAGTTCTGTGTTTTGTTGGGACTGAATGGCAGTGGGAACAGGTAGGACAGAAACTTCTGTCTACAAGTGTCAGCTCTGAAAATATATATACAAGTAACATTATATGGACTAAGAATATATAAATAATTGAAATAGAAGCCCGAGGCCGTGACTTTAAGATCATGCTGGTACATTTGGGGGGGGGGGGTGTCAATATATAAGTATGTGGACATGGTTTCAAGAAAAAGAGGGAACGAGAAAAATCATGTAATTATTTTAATTTAAAAAATGAAATAAAGTAAACTAACCAAGCAAACTGACATTATGGCCAGAGCTTTGGCAGCCAATGTTTCACTAGAAAAGTATGCAGCAGTCCCACACAGGAAAACTAAAATGGTGTGACAGTAATGTTAACAATGGAACCTTGAATGGCTGGCCATATATATTAGGTTAGTAGAAATATATATTACATATGTATGTGCAAAATAAATGGTAATATAACCTTTTTGTTTACCATGGTTAACCTTTCTCAATTTTTATATTTTCTGTGAAAGCAAAGAACGAATTCTTAAAGGACAAAGAATGACAAAAGAGAAAACAAATAGATTATTATGTTAAGTAGAAACAGCCAGATACAAGAGAAATTTCTTGTTTTCTCTCATATCTGGTTCTAAATTTAAAAAAGAAAGAAATGAAAAAGTGGAAGGAGGCACTATCAGACTGTAGGAAGAGACCTCAGGGAGGGAAGAACAAAAGAACATGATGAGAAGGGTTTTTCAAAGTACTTCAGAACATGGATGAAAAAACTAGAACGAAACCGCTCAGCATGTGTGTACAATTAGTATATATTAGTCAATTTGTAAGACAATAGCACGAGTAGATGTTTACCATACTCAATGAAAAGTTATAGAGAGGAGCAATCATGAAACAGAAACGACACACCGAAAACATTCTGAGGTAAATACCATTATTAACTTTAAGTGTTCATTACCAAAATGGATTGATAAGTTCCTCCCCGTATTCTTTGGCTATGTTTTCTGTTAAATTAAGTTAGATTAACTTCAAGGGAAAAAAAGAAAGAAGAAAATACAAGCAAAATGTCCTAAGAATATCAAAATACTAGAACTCAGCATCCAAGCCTTCCCTCACTCTCACTCACTATATGGTGCTAAAGATGAACAACAGTACTCTAAATACCTCACACAAAAGTTCACAAGCTGACACTTCCCTACTTGTATCACACACCCAGTTCTAACCAAAGCAGATGTCAGGAGGAAGTCAGCATGTTCCTTGGCCAGTTCTGAGAAGCATGCAGTCTCCTCTGAACAGCAGATTGATTGACACAGCAAAAACCAATGAGATGGCAACAGGCTACAATGGCTACTGTGAGAACTTCACCACACACATAGAAAAAAAAATCTATGCTAGTTTTAAATTGCAACCATGTTATGGAGTAAGTCATAATTTGGTTTAATCCAAGTTCTTGAATTACAGTCATATTTTAATAAATGTACAATATTTAAATGCAACCTAAAATATAATATGAAAACTTGGTGTTCATTATGCTTTTGAAAGCTGTTAGTTGGGCATTTAATGAAATGTGATAAGGTGTTCTCTCTGTGTATGTATGTGTGTGTATGTTTCTGTCTGTGTGTCGGTGTGTCTGTGTGTCTGTGTGTAGGCCAGAGGATGATATACTACCTCTTTTTGAGATAGTGTTGCTCACTGAACATAGAGTTCACTAATTCAGCAAGACTATTTGGCCAGCAAGACAATGGCTCTTCATTTCCTTATCCCCAATGCTGAGGTTGCTGGTACACAACCATCACACTTAGCTTTTCTATAGGTGCTTAGGATCCAAAGTCTTCATCATTATAATTGAACACTTTACTGAGCCGTTACGCAGCCTTAATGTGTATATTAATATTAAGTAACTATGTGAATAGAACCACCAAACAAAACAGTATATAAATTTCTCGACAAATAATATGTATTTTAAAAATATATAGAGTAATGTATTTATATATACACATATATATTATATAAGTACATATATGATATATATATTTCATATATGTGCAAATAATATTGAGAAAACGTTACAAGTTATAATTCATTATATGTTTTAAAGGAACTAAAGGAAAGGAACCCTTAACTCAGAGACCTGGTGTGGAGATAGAGATTCTGATTATTCTGATTTACCACACCACATTCTATGCATGTACCAAATTATCACCCATGCTCTAGAAGTGTGTATAATTATTATACACAAGTAAAAGTTTAAATTTAAAAGGCAAGTATGAGATACAACATCAGTTTTTAAGATAAATAGGCAAGATCTCCTGAGAAAATTGGGAGTGGCAGGGGGAGAAGGAAGGGCTAAAGGGGGAAGAAGGAGGGAAAAGGGAAGAAGGGAGGAGAACATGAGGGAACAGGAAGGTCGAGATGGGGGAATGACAGAGACAGAGAGCAAAGAAAGAGGTATATTGATAGAGGGAGCCATTATGGGCCTGGAAAGAAACCTGGCACTAGGGAAATTACAAGGAACCCACAAGAATGACCCCAGCTAATGATGGAGAGGGTGCCTGAAGTGGCCTTCCCCTGTAATCAGCTTGATGACTACCTTAATTGTCATCACAGAATCTTCATCTAGCAACTGACAGATGCAGATGCTGAGGTCCACAGTGAAGCAATTGACTGAGCTCCCAAAGTCCAGTCAAAGAGAGGGAGGAACAAAGGGATTAAGACCTTGACTGACTCTAGCCTGACAGCGTGGTGGGGTGGGGGAGGGCGGGGAACAGCATAGAACCAAGCTAGGCCCTCTGAATGTGGTCGACAGTTGTTTATCTGGGGAAGTCTGTGGGGCCATTGGCAGTGGGACCATGATTTATCCTTAGTGTTTGAACTGGCTTTTTAGAGTCCATTCTCTTTGGAGGGATACCTTGCTCAACCTAGATATAGTGGTGAGGGTCTTGGTCCATCCTCAAAGCAATGTGCTGGACTTCATTGACTCCCCATGGAAAACCTTACCCTCTCTGAGTAATAGGTGGGAGTGGGGTTGGGGGAAGATGGAAGGAATAGAAGGAGGGGAGAAAGTGGGAATATAAATTTTCAGCTATATAAAAATAAAATAAATAAAAATATTTAATCTAGGAGTTCATGCTTTTGTATGGAATGTCAGTTATGTTGATACTGGGATTCAGGTGCCTCTGATAAACCAGAGCTGATAAAGGAAAATCTCAAGGAGTCAAACACAGTAAGAATCATGTCCTCGGCAAGACTATATGTTAGTTGGATGCTCGTGGTTTATTCAATGACCTTCTAAATCCCTGATCTAGTGACGCACAGGAAAGAGTGAAAGTTGACTATGTCTGAAGTGCTTAGGGCAGTTAACCATCTCACTAAGGAGAAACCATCTCCAGAGAAAATGCTCCACTTTGGCTAAGGCCACTTGGACCTGAGAAAGAAAATGTTATAGTTTCTGTGAGCACAATGGTATAGTAGAGGAGGAGGCTGAGTGTCTCCTTGACCAGGCAGCAGCACAATGCTGGGAAGCAGCAGGAATCGAAAAGCACAAGAACAGCAAAGTGCTGCGAAGACATGGTGGTTCACCAACAGGGTTCTTCAGCAGTGGATGCATAGGTAAACCCAAAGTACCGACTATCTCTGCATCATATTTCTAAAATGTGAATTTTATCTAGAGATACAGAAATGCTGAAGGAGGATGGGAACCTTTGCCACTTAATAACAGTGTGACATTGTACGAAACAGGAATTGTCTCTATGTATGTGCCACAATCTGCAAAATAGAAATAATAGACTGTACTATCAATGTGATGTTTGAGCTAATATGCTTCTCAAATACCTAAGCTTAATTATACATCCAAACCAGGAGCAATGCTAACTGAAATTTGTTAAGTTACTGATTACTAGCCACTTGCTAGGAACTATTGCTCTATGTGGTTTAATGTGTAAAGTAACTAATCTTTCCCCCATTGGGTCACTATGAAATACATATTGTTACTTTGTTCTTCTGAAATAGTAAATAGGGTGGAAACCACCTTCCCAAGGTCCCAGCAGAAACACAGGAGCATTTGAAGAGTTCATGGGAAATATAAGTAACCTTAAATAACATAGATCACCATTCCGCATCAGGAAAATGTAAGCGGTCATTGTTATTGTCTCTGGAGTCATCACAACTGTGTACCTATAGATGTTTAGGACTAGTAGATAAGTAGAATGTACTGAATTACAATAACTAATTACACATGACATGCCAATTAGGTATGCGCTATGTTAAATGCCTTTGGTTCTATGACATATAGATGTTCTCTCATTTGTTGGTAAAGCACAATTTCAATAGTGTTGCCTGGGATCAGATTTTTTTTTAATAGTTTATCTTTGTTCACTCACACTGCAATAACACTATGGCATAACTTCAGTGTTCATAAAATATAGAAATATATTCCTCACAGTTCTTGCGGCTGATAATTAAAAAGATAAGATGCCAATAGTTAGTGTTAGCCGAAGGTCTTCTATTATGTGCAGATTGTGCCTTTCTCTCGGATCTTCGATGACGGAAGGGAAAGTCCCTTGATCTTATTTCATAAGGACTCTGTACATTCATTCATCAGGTCTGCCCATGACAGCCAGTCATGTCCCCAAAGACTCCATCTCCTGATTCCATCATCCACAGGGGGCAGGATTTTAACACATGAATGTAATGCAGTATCTGAAAAACCTAGTTGACAGGAGGGAAATATTTATCTTGGATGGTCCTGTGAAGTGCTGGTCATCCTTATAACAAAATTCCATAGGTAAACAACTTGAATTATTAGTTCACAGTTACACCTATTTGAATCTATGATGGCTTTAGGCCTGTGGTGAAGCAGAACATGGAGATAAGGAGTAAGTAGTAAGATAAAATTGCTCACCTGAAAATGTAGAGCAAAATAAAAATCAAAAAAAATAATATGAAAATTTGAAGAAACAAACTGCTCACCAGGTGGTTGCTTGGAGACAATGGTTGGTGGAGGTGGTGCAGGAAAAAAAATATGCCTGTCAGAAGCATGCCAGAATGACTTGCTTCCTCCAACTGGGCCAACTTCTGAAGTTCTCCCTGACTCCCAGTAGCCTGTTAATTTATAAATTCACAAGCAGGTGGATCTATGTATGACGTCATAACTCTCAAAGGCCCCAGCTCCAAACATACCTAAACTGGGGGTTACATTCAACATATGTCTTTCAAAGTGCATCTGACATACAAACACTAACAGTCAATAAAGAATCAATGTCTCATTTTCGTATTTATTTCCATCTAATACCATTTTTATTACAACACTACTCCCAAAAAACAGTTACCGGGTCAGTAAATTAAATTTGATGTTTAACATAACAAATATTCTCATTAATTACTGCTTTATCCTCGTATCATTTCATATTGATTTTCTTTTTGAAATTATAAAGAATGATAATTGTGTCTAAGATATACCCAAGCTGAGAACGATACAGACATTTTCATCCTAAGACCAATTATCACAATGACTTATGACTCCTTAGCTTTAATTTTAAGAATTATAAATTTTATAGGATGCTGTTTGTTGCTTAGTTAACTTTTTAGAATATGATGCATGAATCAGTTAAGGAGTATCATAAGGCCATTTATTTTAACTTAGAATTTCCTGTTAAAATGGCGTGATTCAATATTTTAATGCTAAATTATTTTATTATTTTGATATTAGATTAAAATATTAGTTGGGCTGGGCAATGGTTGCACATGCCTTTAATTCCAGCACTTGGCAGACAAAGGCAGGTGTATTTCAGTGAGTTTGAGGCCAACCTGGTCTACAAAATGAGTTCCTAGACAACCAGGATTGTTTCACTGAGAAATCCTCTCTCAAAAAAAAAGAAAGAATGAATGAATGAATGAATGAATGAATGGAAAAGAAAAAGAAAAAATACTTGGAAATTTAATTGCAAAGTTGATAGTATTAATAGAAATATAATTTAGTTGAGTTAACTTTATATAACTCATATTCTTAGTGGTCACGATCCAACTAAGGATCATTTCACCACAGTTGACTAAAACAGTACCTAAAATAATTTTAATCTCAATTAGTATTTTTCTTGCTAATTTTGACATTTTCCAAAAGACAAAAAGATAAAATGTAATCTTTATTTTAACCCAATTTGTGTGTTTTTTTTCATTTTTTTCTCCTCTCTTGGTCTTTTACTGAGAAACACACAGATATTTTCCTGATGTCATTTTATTCCTAGGTGAAATTAATCCTTAATACTTTAAGCATAAAATTTATATTTTAAATTTGCAGGTAATAATTTCTTGGTAACAATTTTGCTGGTGCTGAAAATATAGATGGCAGAATCTCTACTTCACCAGTCTCTTTGTAGATTGTCATTTTGTATATTTAAGTTTAGCTTACACTGAGAATGTGTGATAAAAATCAAAATTAATCAATATTAGTTACTTCCAATATGACTTTTATCTCCAGAGTGTCTTTTTCTACTTTCTCCACCACCCTGAGGTGATTCACAGATCTGACAGTAGAATCCGTTTCCCAGGCTCCCACACACAGGCCTGGCTTACTGTCGTAATCATTCTTTTCATAGCACAATTTGTGGGTCTCTGAAATGCAGCTATGGGTAACGCTTTCTGTACTCAAATAAAGTGATATTGAATTTCTATTATGCATGTGCCTTGGAAACCTCACAGCTCTCCATAAAGATTTTATTCACACAGCAGATTTGTTGTGACTTAGATAGTTTCAGACAATTTTTGATTTGAATGGACATGGCAGGATCTGAAACTATGAAAGAAATATCAGAAGAAAGAAACATGTAGATCTAAATGTTATTTAAGCAAGCTGCAGAACAAAGCAAAGAATGCCTGTGGTTGAAATAAACAATGCCTTAAAATGAGTCTTTGAAGGCCTTCTCATGGGGGCAAATCTTTTTATACTGCATATGTGAGCTGATGCTGGAACTTGGCAACTCCTTTCATCCTACAGATTAACTTTTGATAAAGCCTGTTCCTTATATAACCGTCATGTTTTGAAATAAATTGTTCATAATAAGACATATTGTAGTTTCATATGCATTCCCATTGGTCTAGGTCATAAATACAAAGTGGAAAATAAACAAAATTACAAACAAAATTTATTTCACAAGTAGAATTTTGAAGATTTAATTGGAAAAGGAAGAAAAACAAATTTTAGTAGAAATAAAACATATTGAATTTAAATATTGGTGAAATTACTTCATGACAAAAAGGAGACTTATGTTAATATATTCTGGAAAAAGTGAACCAAAATGGCATTGACAAGTATTGAGAGTTCACTAATTATCAATCATAATTGGGACACTGCCGAAACAGCATTGAGCATTGTAAACAATGCTACTACCCAAGAGAGCTTACAGGGAAAAACACTTAGTAAAGAAGCAAATAGTTAAGTAATTCTAAGTGGTAATAAATGCTATGATGAATATGAAATATAGCCATGTAGCAAAATATGCCTTTCTCTGAGCAGAGTAGGAGATGGCAATGACTACCTCCTTGATAGCCAGAGCAAGCCTTAGAAACAAGATGATACGAGCCAAGTCACAGAAAAAGAGGGCAATTCCCAAGCTCCCCTGGGGGTGCAGTAAGATGTACACATGGAAAAACACCTACAAAATGTCTTCTCCATTGTAGCTATTTTTTTAAAAAGATTTCTTCAAATTACACATTTTCATCACTTTAAAACTATTTAATCTTTGTGAGAAAAGTTGCTGCTAAAGTAAAGAGTAAAGGTGAGTGGGATGTGAAATGTTGTGTAATCAATAAATCAATATACTAATAACCACAAAAAGAGAATAAGGGAAACATACTTATCAGTGTATTAGAAGAATCAAAATTTTTATTCTGATAAATGGTACGAACAGAATATATATCTAAGACAAATAGGGCATTTAATTATGCATTTATGTAATTTTCTGGCCCCAACTTAATCAGCTATTTTGTTTACCATTGTCTTGTCTATTTTGTGAGTACTGTTAACATGCTTCATTTTTTCAACATTTATTTCAAGTGAATTACTTAATATTAAAATAACAATATTTGTTTGTTCTGCAGAAATCTGATAATTGAATCTCAACATTGTCTACCATTTTCCCTTCTTCCCTATAGCTCAGTTTCCAGAAATGCTCACTACACTCAACTTTCTCATGTCATAATACACATGATACATTATTCCGTATCAGGATGTTAGTGATTCATTTATCATATTTGAAAAGAAAGGTATATGCCAATTGAAGTAACATATGTCTCCATAAGGCACCTCAATCATCTAGTCACCTTAGTAGAAAAGTTTGACTTTTGACAGAAATTTGGTATGAGTTTTGTTTCAGAAGCCTAGGTAAGCTTCTTGTATCTGAATAAACTCAGATATGATTAAGTTTGTAGATAAATTCAAGACAAATTAAGTGGTCTGCATGTATTTTTAAGCTTTCTTTAAAGTGACATTTATAATCAAGGAATTATTTTAACCTTAATAGTTATCAGATTTCTTTTAGCTTGTTCTTTCATAATTTCATGCATTTATTTGATTTTTGTGATCAACCCCACCATGAGTCTCTCCACTTTAATTCTTGCCATACCGCTCACGGACAGTTTTCTGTCATTTCCATGCACTCCTCTTTTTAGCAACTGAATTCAATTAGTGCTAAGAATGTGCTGAGCCATCCACAAACATGAGAAACTTACCCGGGGTTCTCATCCAAGAAGAAAACTTATGCTTTGCTCCCTAAGCAACCCTCAACATCAACAGCTCTGGTGGGTGGGGCTTCCTCAGCCCCATCTCCTCCCACGCTAGAATTTTGAGTGGCTTATTGTTATGCAAGTCTTGTTTGATGCCTGTTTTGTTCTATGTAATTTTACTATGTTAAAGTTAAAATGTTCCTTTTTATTTATACAGAAAAGGGGAGGTGATGTGGGAGTTCCCTCTGTAGGCTGTGATTACCATTAAGAAATAAAATACTTTGGACCTATAGCAAGGCAGAACTTAGGTAGGCAGGGAAAAATAAGATGAATGCTGGAAGGAAGAAAGGTGGAGTCAGAAAAAAGCCATGAAACCACTGGAGACAGATGCTGGTTGAAACTTTAGAACGTAAGCCACAGCCACATGGCAATACACAGATTACTAGAATAGGTTAAATTAATATGTAAGAATTAGCCAATAATAAGCTAGAGCTAATGGGCCAAGCAGTGTTTTTAAATAATGTAGTTTCTGTGTGATTATTTTGGTTCTGGGCGGCCAGGAAGAACAAGCGGCTCTTTGTAACAACCAATTTGAGTTCATGTGTACAATGGTTCTGCCATGTCCTGAAAACAGTTTCAAAGTCCTCCACAACCTCTGGTCCTTACAAACTTCCCACTCCATCTTCATCAATGATACCTGAGTGTTTCAGGGAACAGAATAAAAATAGATGTCACATTTAGGGCTGAGAACTCTACAGGCTTAACATCTAGGTTTGACTAGTTGTGGATCTCTGTTTTATTTTACTTTTTTATTGATTTTTATTGAGCGCTATATTTTTATCTGCTCCCCTACCTGTCTCTCCACTCTCTTTCAACTCTCTCCCAAGGTCCCCATGCTCCCAATTTATTCAGGAAATCTTGCCTTTTTTTTCTACTTCCCATATTGATTAGATCTATGTATGTCTCTCTTAGGGTCCTCATTGTTGTCTAAGTTCTCTGGGGTTGTGACTTGTAGGCTGGTTTTCTTTGCTTTATGTTTAAAAACCAACTATGAATGAGTATATATGATAATTGTCTTTCTATGTCTGGTTACCTCACTCAAAATGATGTTTTCTATCGCCATTCATTTGCTAGCAAAATTCAATATGTCATTATTTTTTCTGCTGTCTTGTACTCCATTGTGTAAATGTATCACATTTTCCTTATCCATTCTTTGGTTGGGGGACATTTAGGTTGTTTCCAGGTTCTGGCTATGACAAACAATGCTGCTATGAACATAGCTGAGCACATGTCCTTGTAGCACGATTGAGCATCCTTTGGATATATACCCAAAAGTGGATTGTTGGGTCTTGAGGAAGGTTGTTTCCTTATTTTCTGATAAATCACCTGTAGTGATGAGGCAAGCAGGCCTGCTTTTTGTCCCACGTGGCTCCCGCATGGTTAGCTTTACACCCAAAATAACAACACACAAATTGTATTCATTTAAACACTGCCTGGCCCATTAGCTCTAGCTTCTTACTGGCTAATTCTCACATCTTGGTTAACCCATTTCTAATAATATGTGTAGCACCACGAGGTGGTGGCTTACCAGGAAAGATCCTAACCTACATCCCTCTCGGATCGGAGAATCATGGCATCTGCATGACTCTGTTTTCTTTCTCCCAGAATTTTGTTCTGTCTACTCCACTCATCTAAGGGCTGGAATATCAAAAGGCCAAGGCAGTTTCTTTATTACCAATGAAAGTAACACATAGACAGAAGACCCACCTACCTCAATCACCACACTGGCATCCAAAAGGGCTGTACCAGCTTACATTCCCACCAGCAATGCAGGAGTGTTCCCTTTACCCCACAACCTCTCCAGCATGAGTTGTAATAAGTGTTTTTGATCTTGGCCATTCTTACAGGTGTAAGATGGAATCTCAGAGTTGTTTTGATTTGAATTTCTCTGATGACTGAAGATGGTGAACATTCCCTGAAGTGTCTTTCAACCATTTTAGATCCCTCTGTTGGGAGTTCTCTGTTTAGATCTGTACTCCATTTTGTATTGGATTATTTGTTCTTTTCATACGCACTTTCAGTAATGTAGCAGAATACAAGATTAACTCAAAAAATCAGTAGCCCTCCTGTACACAGATGATAAATGGGCTGAGAAAGAAAACAGAGAAACATCATCCTTCACAATAGCCACAAATAGCATAAAATATCTCAGAGTAACTCTAACCAAACAAGTGGAAGACTTGTATGATGAGAACTTTAAATCTTTGAAGAAAGAAATTGAAGAAAACACCAGAAAGTTGAAAGATCTCCCATGCTCTTGGGTAGGTAGAATTAACATAGTAAAAAATGACAATCTTACCAAAGGCAATCTACAGATGCAATGCAATGCCCATCAAAATCCCAGCAAAATTCTTCACAGACCTCAAAAGAATGGTACTCAACTTCATGTAGAAAAGCAAAATCCCCAAGATAGACAAAACAATTCTGTACAATAAAAGGACTTCTAGAGGCATCACAATCCCTGACTTCAAACTCTACTACAGAAGTAAAGTACTGAAAACAGGTTGGTTTTGACATAAAAACAGTCAGGAGGACCAATGGAACCAAATCTAAGACCCAGATATTAATCCACACACCTTCAAATACCTGATTTCTGACAAAGAAGCAAAAAAAATCAAATGGAAAAAAGAAAGTATATTTAACAAATGGTGCTGACATAACTGGATATCAACATGTAGAAGTATCTCTATTTTAAATGATACCTACGGCAAAAAAAAAAATGAAGCTTCTCTAGTGAAGGTTGGAAGCTGCAGTAAGCTATGTTCATTTAGCAGTACAATTGTGGTAGGTTCTGCCCCTGGGCCTGTGATGTACCTGGGTAAATATTATTGGCATAGTTTTGACAGTAATGGGTATGAGCTCTGTTTTATAGAACAGGGCTTAAATTCAACTAGTAGACAGCAGCTGGTTACCACTTATAAGATGGGCATATCTTGCCTGGCTATTGTAGTTCACAAGTATGAAAGTTGTGTAAGTTAAACAGTGAATTTCCACCAGCAGCGCGCACACACACACACACACACACACACACACACACACACAGTAAGGAGGAAGCTTCCAATTCAATATCAACTTTCAATGTCAAAATTTCTCCATTCTTGCAACAAAAAAAATGTGGTTTCTGCAGGAATAAAATTTTACCATGTTGTTTGAATAAACAATAAAAAATCTATGGTAATAGCCTATGCTATTGATTTAGAGACTATCTAAACCTTTTTTGAACAAATTATCCTGAGGATGGATTCTTCACTTGACAGTGCCATTTATCTATTAAAAAAATTATCTATAGCTTCTGGGTAGAGGACAGCCACCCCTGCCTTATAGAGGGAAATGCCAATTAAACTCTACTTTAAAAAAAAAAGGGACAAAGTTTTGGAAAGCTAATAAGCCAGATTTCCACATATATGTTTTTCACATATCCTTAGTGGTAGATAAGCTACCTTCAAACCCCTCCTATTCCACTCTCTACTTAAACTTCCCCCCATAAACATTTAACTTTCTCTTTAATACTATCTGACATCTAGTTTCTACTTCCCCTCTCCTTCTGTCTCTTCCCACAAGGCTATTTTCCTGTTTCCTGGAATACCCACATGCAGGAGAGAGTTTTTGTCTGTCTGTATCTGGTTTAACTCAACAGGATAATCTTTGATCTTTTCCAACTCAATCCATTTATCTGTACTTTTTATTTTGTTTTCCTTTACAACTGAAGGAAAAATATGTATTATATATGCATCATATTTTTATTATCCATTCATCAGTTGGTAGACATCTGGGCTTTCCTTCACTTCTTAACTATTGTAAACAGAAGAACATTTTTATACTCTTTGGGGACAATATGTTAGGATGCTTATTCAAAGCATGGCTTACATTTTTCAGAAAAAGCAAAAATTTGGAATTTTCAATGGCAAATTTGTACTGTACAACTTAAAATAGATCCAGAAAACTATAACCAAACCTATTTGGATGAGTTAAAGACAGAATTCAGTAAGAGTAAAAGTCAGAGGAAATGTTTTAGAACTACAGTGATCTCTACTCATTGTTGAAATAAATTACTTTCATTGAAAGTTAATAAAATTATATAAAAATAAAAATTTATAAAAATAAAGAAATTATTTATCAATGTTACCACTCAAATCAAATATTTTATTTGAATTTTTCTCCATTGAAAACTATGCTCAATTACTCAAAGAATTCTAACATTAATAAACAAGAGTGAACTCTCTGGGATCTAGAAAATCAAAAAAATGGAAACAGTGTGTATTTGTGTTTAAATTCTAAGAATTAATACTGTTTTTTTTTTTCGTGTTAAGGCTTCCATGTCATCAGTGCATTATTATTCCAATGAAACACTAGACAAGCCACAAAAAACTGTAAGAGAAATTTGCAGTTGCTCCCTTATCTGATTTACTTTGAAATAGAACAGTTTGCAGGAATCGTTGCCCTCTACACTCTCAGAAATACATGAAGAAGAGACAAAGAAGAAAAACAGCAAAGATGAAGCTGAAGAAGAATAGGTAGAGGAAAATGTCAATCTCAAAATCCTACTGATGTTTATAGAAAAGTCATCAACTAAAAAAAAAAGTTAAGAGCAAAATGGGAGTTGTAATTTTGTGTAGAAAAATCCAGATTTGTGGGACTAAGCAGCATGTGAGGAATCTTCGGATACTAATAAATTAAAGCCTACCACAGACATGCAACAAGCACATGGCTTAATGCAGTATCCAGCTGGTGGAATTACCAACATGCATTCACACTAAACTTATACTTTTATTGAGAGAAAGAAAACAAGAAAATGCTTATGTTGTAGTTGTTGACAGAGGTCCTTTTAAACACATATTTGTGAGGCTGATTTAATGAAAATTAACTTTAAGTACATCAAAATGAAAAAACTGAAGATTAATAAGCATATATTAATAGCATTGATTAATAGCATTGATCCAGAATTTCATTTAAAGGTTTATGTTGGTTGCAGTTCTTCTGTTCTGAACATTAAAGCACATTTTTCAGAAAACACCTGTTACAAAAAAGCACTGAGATTACATGATGCTGTACTGGGAAAAGAGATGAATTCTGACTTCAAAGATAAGTCTAAAAACAGCTTTGTATAGTGAATAAAAATCTTTTAAAATGACACAATCTACTTGGAAAGTCAAGAAAGTAATAAGAATGGGTATTATTTACCCAATGTCATGATCAATGCTTCCTAGTGCCTGATGGAAATCATATCACATCATCAAAAATAAACATGCAAAAATCTATAAGCATTTAACATCACATGTCTCAGATTCACAATACATTTATACTACTGATAATAGATGCAATCAGAATACTCCCAAATGTCTTGAAAGGTAGCCAGATACCGAGTGTGGGTGAATATTGTTCTGATTTAGAAAGGATATCAGGCAACATTCTTGATCTCTTTTTTAATATTATCTTCAAGAAGGATGAAATTCAATTTAATTATAGTTTAGAAAGGACTTTTTGATGATGGCCAGGAAAAGGAAAAAACCAAGAGCATATTCAGAATATATTATTTTTAAACTAAAATGAAAATTGAATTGCAATGAAAATAGCAGTTGTGTTATAATAGAATATATATAATACATGGACATTATATTTTTATATATTTTAATTATAAGTGCTAGTGGTTTACTAAGCATATCCACAATATATTATGGATAGATCTATAAATAAACATTTAAAATGGATATATAACACTCTCATCGCATAATAATTTATTAAGTTTAAGCTATAAACACACAGAAAAGAATTCAGAGGCTTAAATAAACATTTATTTTCCTCTTACATACTAGCCTGATTTGAAGGGCTCTGGCTGGCTGGGTGGGGCTTCTGTGAGGTCGTTCAGTTCCCCAAGGCATTCCCCCTTTGTCACTTCCCCACACTACGGATTTTGTCCTTACTTGAACACTACCTGCTAATCATAATTGTACACCACAGCTGTGTTCTGTCTGTGTAAAGGGAAAGAGATGATACAAAATCTTTTACTTTCAATTTAGAATTGAATGTAAGCTACACAGATCATTTCATCTTCTACTGAGAAACTCAGAAGCATGATTACTGTGTTAGCTTTTTGGCATGGTCAGTAAGGCAGCAAGGACTGCACAGCTTCAATACAAACATATAGTCTCATGATTCCAGAACCTAGAAGTCTGAGATCAAGATGGCCATGGGACAGTTTCTCCTGAGTTCTTTCTCTTTTCTTGCTGCTGGCGGCCTTTCTGCTGAATACTTCCACATGATCTTTTCTATAGATGTGTCTGAACCTCGTTCCCTCCCGAGGACACCATCATTCTAGATTAGGGCATATTCATGGCCTCATTTAACCTTAATTGTCTCATTAAAGACCCTATCTCCACATTAGACTTTAACATGTGAATATTCAGTTTATAACATCTCGGTTCAGAGAAGGCTGAACTACAGCTGCTTGTAGACAGATGTTGAACCAGGTCAAATCTCTCACTCAAACCTCTCACTTCAAAAGAAAGAAAGGTTAATAGCTATCTGAGAGCAGTTAGCAGGATTTGTACCTTACTTTGGAATTCACATGGTAAAGGTAAGTTTTTTCTAGGTTTTTACTCAGCGAGAAAAAAAGAAGAGAAATAAAGAAATAGTAAAATTCAAAGCAATCAGTGCCCTCCCCCACACCTTAAAAAAAAAAGCTGTTTTAAATGCAAAAAAAAAAAACTAGTTAAAAATGAACTTAATCCAGGAATAGCAAGTCAATGATATAAAGTTATATATGAAAATATAACTTTAGACAGGAAAAAGCACAATTATTTTAGGATAGTGTAGTCAATTAATGACTCTTTTATTACTTGTTTTTTGATTTGGGGTTTCGGGGGGAAGGTTAGTTGATTGGCTGTCTTGTTTATTTTTTATTTGTTTTGTTTTTTCTCTCTCTTTCTATGTGTGTGTGTAGATAGTGTGTTCTTTGCAATTCATGTTATTTAGCCCCAAATGGCCTTAAACTTATAGAAATTCTCCTGCCTCCGCTTCCCAAATACTGAGACTTGAGCCAGAATACTCTGCTTTTAGTAAGTATTAAATGGACCATCCACGAAGAGAACTTCATTTATTTTATTCCTAGCCCTTTTCAGTGAACATGTGTTATACATTCCTAAGATGTTATTTAAGTCTATAAATAGAGAAATAAAAGCATTTCCCTAAATGAAATAAAAGCCCTGTAGTCGGTATTACCTTATTCTATAAGAAATGTAGAGAAATACGTTGTTTACAAAACTCATGTGTTTAAAAGAATGGGAGATGGTAAATAAGACTTTAATAATTAAGCAGAAAAATTTCTCACTGAATTTTGGTTTTCATTTTATATTTTAATCAATGTTCCTTATATCCACCGTATTGGTTCAAAATTCTCTATAAGGATAAGTCTGAAGTATAATTCAAAAACCTTTATATGACCTTCAATTCCTTTTTCTGATTCCCATGACAATTCTATACAGCAAAAGGGTAGCATGAGCACAGTTCACAAATTGTTAATTTGTGAAATTTATTTGAGTGGGTATGTGACGTTTCCTTTGTGCTGTGACTCAGGCTTGGGTGCATGCCAAGAGCACCCTTAGCCTTTGCTTTACAGTTGCAGAAATAAAATAGGAGCATGAGGCACTTTTACTAAGAAATATTGTGATTAAAAAATAGTTATACAGCAAAAAACAGTTGCAAACACATAGTATCATTCATTGCTAATGAGTTAAAAGGATACCACAGTGCACATATAAATCACTACACAGTATCTTGCAGTTTATTTAAATTCACTGTGCCTCATTATAACTGAGCTATGCACCTTTAGGTCCTAGTTGATTAGGAACACGATAGCTCAGAATAGCTTTTAATTCAGAGAAACACGGCCTGACCTTTACCATAATCCTGTGTGAAACACACTATCGTTTAGACATTAATAATGATGCTGCCTCTTCTTCATAGTGCTGAGATGCTACTTAAAATTTGGTGCTATCAGTTAACAGGCCCAGGCCAATGCATCAAAACCAAATTACCCTTCTGTGTATAACTACAGTACTTAAGTCTGTGTTCTTCATCTCTCATAACTATTACTTCCTCTTTAAAAATGCCTAAACTCAAAATGTAATAGTGTTATGTCATAGCAGTATGTCACAGGTACACACTAAAGGTACTGTCCCCTGCTCCCCATGGACTGCCACTGCATGCAGGAAAGAAATTATGCCTCATGATATACGTTTTAACAACCACAGCACTGCTTGTCTTTGACCTTTGCCTCGCAAATTAAGAATACCATTTCTTTAAACTACCTTGCAGCAAGTCAACTGGTACAAATAAGAGAGTTCCTTGCCACTCTGGTTCAATGCAGTGGAAAATACAAATACAAAAATTTAAATACATAGTTTCTTTCTAAAAACAATTTATTGTGCTTATTGCTGTTTAGTGAACAGAAAACAAGGAATTCGCTCATTTCTCCCTTTCAGGTAATCTAATGGCTCCTCAAGGCTCAGAACCAACACTAACAGGCCTAGACCACCCTTCTCTACTCCTTTCTTCCATTTCTGCTCCCTAAAGAAAATATTTTATGGTCCGTGTGTGTGTGTGTGTGTGTGTGTGTGTGTGTGTGTTTGTGTGTGTGTTTGATGGTGCTGGCAATCAAACACGGGTGTAGCACATATCAGGTAAGAGCTTAACCACAGGCCTGCATCCCAGCCGTAACATATCTAATAACATGTTTGTCATGTTAAACCCCAAGTGTGTGTGTGTGTGTGTGTGTGTGTGTGTGTTTGTTTAAGTATTGAATATTGGTTATCTACAGGCATAACACTACAAGATATTAGGCAAAACAAGAGTTCGTTGATATGGTCAAAATAATTGTGTGGAATAGAAAGGCAACAGAGGACTCTATGATTGCAATGCATCCCTTGCTTGCTTTACCGGTTTGCTTCATTCCCTCTGTGTCAGGTCAGGCAGGAGAAGAGATAACTGCAATCATCAGTAAACCATAGAAAAAGAAAGGGAAGAGCAAGCTGGCTCCCTTTCAAACTTCCCAGAAGACACATTCGCTACTTCCACCAACATCCCATAAACTGCAGTTAATGAAACAGCCACACTTAGTTTCTGTGGGTTAGAAACTTTGTCTTTGTAGGCAGTTGTCTTATGAAGAAATAGTGACAACGTCAACTCCATGCTACCATTCTGCATTACTCTATATAGCATATTATATTGGAGAAAACATCAGAAATACCATGCCTTTGCATCTTAAAATGTCATTGTTTTTATACCTTCACATTTGACTGAGGGTATTGTAGAATTTAAAAACAGATTATAATTGTATGATTGATTGTTACTGTTGCTTTAAAAAAATTGGTACACGCCATTATCCTCTGACTTTCAGGGTTGACATTAACCCCAAATCTCTTCTGATAACAAATTCTGTCTGTGATCCTCTTGTACTATTCCTGCACAGGAGCCTTTATGACAGCTACTGTGACATGCAACGATATTGTAAATGTTGATCTGACTCTATTCTTTCTTGAACTCAACACTAGGAGATGCCTTAGTCTGAAAACTAAATTACCCCCATTCTGAGAAATTTACTGTTTCTGAGAGTTATCTGTTTCTGGAATTTGAGTCATAATGTCAGACAAAAATAAGCCATGTTTTGGTACTATTTAAAGATAAAGAAATTATCAGAAAATCACAAGGATGACGCCAGCAAAGACCCTAAGAAATAAAGGAGAGGGTGCCCAAACTGGCGTTAGCCTGTAATCAGATTGATGAATATCTTAAATATCACCATAGTACCTTCAAACAGTAACTGATAGAAACATAGGTGGAGACCTGATTCGGAGCACTGGACTGAGCTCCCAAAGTCTAGAGGAAGAGTGGGAGGAGTGAGAATATGAGCAAAGAGGACAAGATGATGATGGGAACACCCACTGAAACAGTCTACCTGAGCTAATGGGAGTTCACCAACTCCAGCCACACAGGGAAGGAAACAGCATAGGTCCAAACTAGTCCCTCTGAATGTGGGTGACAATTTGTATAGCGGGGTCAGATTGTGGGGCCACTGGCAGTGGCACCAGGATTTATCCCTACTTCATATACTGGCTTTTTGGGAACCTATTCTCTTTGGATGGATACCTTGCTCAGCTTAGCTATAGTAGAGAGGGCCTTGGACCTTCCCCAAAGCAATGTGCCTTACCCTCTCTGAGGAGTGGATGGGGTGGGGTGGAGGGGTTAGGATGAGGAACAGGGAAGAGAGGAGGGAGTGGGAATTGGGATTGGCATGTAAAATGAAAAAGATTGCTTGTTTTCTTTTTAAAATAAATATTTTTTTAAAAAACTAAGAAAAGAAATTTGCCTTCCATTGTTAAATGAGTTATATAGGTACAATACCTTGACTGAGAGTAGAAATATATGTACAGTGAAATATATCATATTTATTAATTGAACCTCACCACAAAAACACATTCAGAAATTTTGTGGTTTTAAACATGAAGTCTCAAATTCACTGAATTAAAAGTATGTGACGATTTTATCAATAAAAATATACATACTAAACAGATTGATTATATTGAATAATCATTTTCTAAACTAACAAAAAATTCTCTCTTCTCAGTTGCTTTGAGTTGAAGTAGTGATCCATAAAATATATTTTAAATAGACCGTTACTATTTATTTCCACGAAAACCCTGACTTATGACTGAGCAACGTTCTCCTTCCACCACTCTTCAGGTTTACTCCTTTCTGGAAATTAAGCCCTGGGAAAAAAATGAGGCACTGTAAATAGGGAAGGAAATTTCTTAAGACACGTGTCAGTTAACAGCTGAAATCTTTAACAAGCATTCTCAAAGAAGGTGAGTTTCATTTTTACTATAATACAAATATTAACCAATATAACAGAATAAGTCTACATAAGGCAGCGTGTTACTTCAGGTTAGTTTTTCAAGTGGGATGAGACTGATAGAGGAATATAACTTGGCTTATTGATAAAAAATTAAATTAAAAGCCAGGCGGTGGTGGCGCATGCCTTTAATCCCAGCACTCGGGAGGCAGAGGCAGGCGGATCTCTGGGAGTTCGAGGCCAGCCTGGTCTACAAGAGCTAGTTCTAGGACAGGCACCAAAGCTACAGAGAAACCCTGTCTCGAAAAACAAAAAAAAAAATTAAATTAAAATAATTTTTGTTTTTACAATTTGAAAAACAATAGAACTGATCGTTACTGAAATCTTAGCAAATATATCAGTATTGTTTTGTTGTTGTTTTTTTTTCAAGACAGGGCTTCTCTGTGTAACAACCCTGGCTGTCCTGGAGCTAGCTCTTGTAGACCAGGCTAGCCTAAGACTCACAAAGATCCACCTGTCTCTACTCCCAAGTGTTGGGATCAAAGACCTGCGATACCTGTTTTATTTGAATTATTGGTCTTATTTTTCATCTGTAGTTACTTTTCTGGCTTTATTAATGTCAAGTTGGCATAAGCCAAAGCCATTTTAAAAGAGAGAACCTTAATTGAGAAATTGCCCCCACGAGGTTGGCCTATGGGAAAGCCTTTGGTGAATTTTCTTGATGATTGATGTGGAAGGGCCAAGCACTTACACTGTGCAAGGTGACAACGCTGGACTGGTGGTTCTAGGTGCTATAATAAAACAGTCTGAGCAAGCCATAAGCAGCAAGCCAGTAAACAATACTCGTCCATGGCCTCTGCACAAACTCCTTCCTTGGTCCTTCTTTGTTTAAACTCCTGTCCTGCCTTCCCCATGGACTATAATGCATAACTATAAACTGAAATAAACCCTTTCTTCCCTAGTTGTTCTTTTGTCATTGTATTTTCACACAGCAATAGAAACCCTAAACAAATATGAAAATTTGTTAACTAGCAATGTTTACCATGTTTTCTAATTGATTTGACTATATATAAGTTCCAAAACTATGTTAAATGATGATAATGAAGTAATATTTTATTACTTACCTTATTCTTTATATCATATGTGATTATGATTACTTTTGCTTATTTATTTTTTTATTCATTTACATTCCAACCATAGTTCTCCCTCCCACCCCCTCTCATACCCACAGCCCACACTCTTTTACTCCTCCCAAAAAGTAAAGTCTTTATTATTTTTTTTATTTATCATGAGGAGTTTGGGTATATTATAGGTAAAATGGCAGACTAATGCTAATGATATGTGATCTACTAAAGAAGACTCAGTATAAAATTATTGGATTCTATTACAAAGAGAGAAAGCGCATGAGGAAATCCTAAAGACACTGATAGAACCAATGACATGTGCTGAGAAGAAAACAGGTAACAGCACAAATATGCCAAGCTGAGCACAGCTTAAGCCACAGGTGTCCCAGAGGAAGAGTAAGCAGAAGGCTTATTGAAAAGGGCAAAATATGTGGCACTGGTGAAAAGAGAATAGCATCCCTACCTCAACTCATGCCTACAGCTCTCATCCAAACAGGTGGGCAAAGTAGGGATTCCTCCTGTCAATTGTCAGGAGTGACTTACAAGGCAGTGGCAAGACCCAGTCTTGACTGAGAATGGAAATAAAAAGAGGTCATGAATTTGAAAGGGAGCAAGGAGTACATGAAAGGGTTTAGAAGGAGGAAAGGGCAGGGAGGAATGTTGTAACTATATTATAATCTCAAAAGGTAAGAACTTAAAAATAAATACATAAATACTTTTTGAGGTGAATAATAAAAATAAAAAGGAGCTACAAAAGGAGCAACTCTTTTTTTTATTAAAAATCTCTGCCTTTTCCCCACCTCCCTTTTCCCTCCTTCTTATCCCCCTCCCTCTCCAGTCCAAAGAGCAGTCAGGGTTCCCTGCCCTGTGGGCAATCCAAGGTCCTCCCCCCTCCATCCAGGTCTAGGAAGGTGAGCATCCAAACAGGCTAGGCTCGCACAAAGCCAGTACATGCAGTAGGATCAAAAGGAGCGACTCTTGATGTCATGCTACTATACCCAGAGATCAGAACCTCAGTCAGCCTTCATTACAGAAGATTCTTGCAGTGAATAGAAGAAAGTTAATAAAGAAGAAACAATTGGACAACATGCAGAAAGTAAGAGAATTTGGTTTACTCAGTCTTCACTCTGACATCATAATTAAATATCTCCCCTCAAGTTTCAGAAATATATGTTGAAGAACAAACAGAAAAATTGTGAGAGGTAGAAGTGATGGACAACTAGAAGAAAAAGAATAATACACATGTCACAGAGATGTGGCAGTATGCTTAAGGCCAGTACAGGCACAAACCAGACAGGGTCCCAAAACTGCGAAAAGAAAGTCAACAAGGTCCCATGCCTAACCAAGATGCTATCTGCAATTGGTATCTTGTAGCAAACGGGAAAAGCACTTTTGTCTAATGAAGTATTTCTGGGTACGTAAATGACACTTCAGGGTAGGCACTCCGGAGTTCTTTTGTTGCTGTGGGATGACGGTTTTAACTTGTAAAGATTTGATTCTTGTACATTTTTTTTAATTGAGAAAAAAAAATGTCTGCCTCCTCCCAGCCTCCCACTCCTCCCCCCCCACTCCTCTCCCCCTCCCTCTCAAGTCTAAAGAGCAGTCAGGGTTCCCTGCCCTGTGGAAAGTCCAAAGTCCTCCCCCCTCCGTCCTGGTCTAGGAAGGTGAACATCCAAACTGGCTAGGCTCCCACAAAGCCAGAACTTGTAGTAGGATCAAAACCCAGTGCCATTGTCCTTGGCTTCTCAGCAGCCCTCATTGTCCGCCATATTCAGAGAATCCGGTTTTATCCCCTGCATTTTCAGACACAGTCCAGCTGGCCTTGGTGACCTCCCAATAGATCAGCCCCACTGTCTCCGTCGGTGGGTGCACCCCTCTTGGTCCTGACTTCCTTGCTCATCTTCTCCCTCCTTCTGTTCCTCATTGGGACTTTGGGAGCTCAGTCCAGTGCTCCAGTGTGGGTCTCTGTCTCTATCTCCATCCATCGCCAGATGAAGGTTCTATGGTGATATGCAAAATATTCATCAGTATGGCTATAGGACAGGATCATTTCAGGTTCCCTATCTTCAGCTGCCCCAGGAACTAACTGGGGACCTCGCCTTGGGCTCCTGGAAGCCCCTCTAGGTCCAAATATCTTCCCAATCCTAAAATGGCTCCCTTAATTAAGATATGTGCTTCCCTGCTCCCATATCCAGCCTTCCTTTATCCCAATCATCCCGTTGCCCCAAGTTCTCCCCATCCTACCCTTCTCACTTTTCTCTCCACATCGCCCCTTACCCCCTCCCACCCACCCTTAAGATCCCGATTTTTTGCCTGGCAATCTTGCCTACTTCCCCTACCCAGGAGGATAGCTATATGTTTTTCTTTGGGTTCACCTTCTTATTTAGCTTCTTTAGGATATCAAATTATAGACTCACTGACCTTTATTTATGGCTAGAAACCAATTCAAATGGCCAAAAGACACTTAAGGTCATACTCAACCTCTTTAGCGATCAGGGAAATGCAAATCAAAACAACTTTGAGATATCATCTTACACCTGTCAGAATGGCTAAAATCAACAACACCAATAATAGCCTCTGCTGGAGAGGTTGTGGAGGAAGGGGTTCCCTCATCCATTGCTGGTGGGAATGCAAACATGTGCAACCACTTTGGAAAGCAGTGTTTCGGTTTCTCAGGAAATTCGGGATCAACCTACCCCTGGACCCAGCAATACCACTCTTGGGAATATACCCAAGTGATGCCCGATCATATGACAAGGGCATTTGTTCAACTATGTTCATAGCAGCATTATTTGTAATAGCCAGAACCTGGAAACAACCTAGATGTCCTTCAATGGAAGAATGGATGAAGAAAGTGTGGAATATATACACATTAGAGTACTACGCTGCGGTAAAAAACAATGACTTCTCAAATTTTGCATGCAAATGGATGGAAATAGAAAATACTATCTTGAGTGAGGTAACCCAGACCCAAAAAGATGAACATGGGATGGACTCACTCATAATTGGTTTCTAGCCATAAATAAAGGTCAGTGATTCTTGTACTTTTTAAATAAAATGCTGACTGGTCAGTACCCAGGCAGGAAGTATAGGCAGGGCAACCAGGCAGAAGGTAGAGGCAAGTCAATGAGAACAGGAGAATTCTGCAAAGAGGAAAGATGCAGTTTGCAGTTGTCATCCATACACAGAGGAAACAAGTTGTGACTGCCTCACCATAAAAGTTACGAAGCCATGTGGCTAACACAGACAAAAACTGTGACCTAATATAAGTTGTAAGAGTTAATAAGAAGCCTGAGCTAATAGGCCAATCAGTTAATAATTATTGTATACCTCTATGTGTTTTGTTGGGATGGAACAGCTCCCGGACCAGTTGTGCCAGAATCTTTGTCAGCATTTTGTGAACTCCATGTTTCATTTTGTTTTGATTTGAAAATTTTTGTCTTATTGTTATTTTGCATATTTGTTTTGACCTTTGTTTTGTGGAGTTCTTTTTTTTTATTGAGAAAAGGAAGAAAAAAGTTTCCGACTCCTCCCAGCATCGCATTCTCTCCCTTCCTCCCACCCTTCTCCCCCTCCTCCCACCTTTCTCCCCCTCAAACACTCCTCTCCCCTCCCTCTCCAGTCCAAAGAGCAGTCAGGGTTCCCAGCCCTGTGGTAAGTCCTAGGTCCTCCCCCCTCCATCCATATCAAGGAAGGTGAACATCCAAACTGGCTAGGCTCCCACAAAGCCAGCACATTAAGTAGGATCAAAACCCCGTGCCATTGTCCTTGGCTTCTCAGCAGCCCTCATTGTTTGCCATGTTCAGAGAGTCCGGTTTTATCCCATGCTTTTTCAGTAACAGTCCAGCTGGCCTTGGTGAGTTCCCAATAGATCAGCCCCACTGTCTCAGTGGGTGGGTGCACCCCTCGTGGTCCATACTTCTTTGCTCATGTTCTCCGTCCTTCTGCTCCTCATTGGGACCTTGGGAGCTCAGTCCGGTGCTCCAGTGTGGGTCTCTGTCTCTATCTCCATCCATCACCAGATGAAGGTTCTATGGTGATATGCAAGATATTCATCAGTATTGCTATAGGATAGGCTCATTTCAGGTTCCCTATCCTCAGCTGCCCAAGGAAATAACTGGGGACATCGCCTTGGGCTCCTGGGAGCCACTCTAGGTTCAAGTCTCTTGCCAACCCTAAGGTGACTCCCTTAACTAAGAATTGTGCTTCCGTGATCCCTATCCAACCTTCCTTTATCCCAATCATCCTTTTTCCCCAAGTTCCCCCCATCCTCCCCTTCTCCCTTTTCTCTCCCTATCTCCCCTTACCCCCATCCCAACCCACCCCCAAGGTCCCAATTTTCTCCCCGGCAATGTTGTCTGCTTCCCATAGCCAAGAGAATAACTATATGTTTTTTCCTTGGATTCACCTTCTTACTTAGCTTCTTTAGGTTCACGAATTGTAGACTCTGTGACCCTTATTTATGGCTAGAAACCAATTATGAGTGAGTACATCCCATGTTCATCTTTTTGGGTCTGGGTTACCTCACTCAGTATAGTGTTTTCTATTTCCATCCATTTGCATGCAAAATTCGAGATGTCATTGTTTTTTACCGCAGCATAGTACTCTAATGTGTATATATTCCACACTTTCTTCATCCTTTCTTCCATGAAGGGCATCTAGGTTGTTTCCAGGTTCTAGCTATTACAAATAATACTGCTGTGAACTTGTTGAACAAATGCTCTTATCATATGATAGGGCATCTCTTGGGTATTTTCCCGGGAGTAGTATTGCTAGGTCCAGGGGTAGGTTGATCCCGAATTTCCTGAGAAACCGAAACACTGCTTTCCAAAGTGGTTGCACAAGATTGCATTCCCACCAGCAATGGATGAGGGTACCCTTTCCTTCACAGCCTCTCCAGCAAAGGCTATTATTGGAGTTTTTATTTTAGCCATTCTGACAGGTGTAAGATGATATCTCAAAGTTGTTTTGATTTGCATTTCCCTGATTGCTAAGGAGGTTGAGCATGATCTTAAGTGTATTTTGGCCATTTGAACTTCTTTTGTTGAGAATTCTCTGTTCAGTTCAGTGCCCCATTTTTTAATTGGGTCAATTAGCATTTTAAAGTCTAGTTTCCTGAGTTCTCTATATATTTTGGAGATCAGACCTTTGTCTGTTGCGGGGTTGGTGAAGATTTTCTCCCAGTCAGTAGGTTGCCATTTTGTCTTAGTTACAGTGTCCTTTGCTTTGCAGAAGCTTCTCAGTTTTAGTAGGTCCCATTTATTCCATGTTGCCCTTAATGTCTGTGCTGCTGGGGTTATACCTAGGAAGCGATCTCCTGTGCCCATCTGTTGTAGGGTACTTCCCACTTTCTCTTCTATCAGGTTCAGTGTGTTCAGACTGATATTGAGGTCTTTAATCCACTTGGACTTGAGTTTTGTACATGGTGATAGATTTAGGCCTATTTTCATTCTTCTACAAGTTGACATCCAGTTATGCCAGCACCATTTGTTAAAGATGCTTTCTTTCTTCCATTGTATACTTTCGGCTCCTTCATCAAAAATGAGGTGTTCATTGGTTTGTGGGTTAAAATCCAGGCCTTCTATATGATTCCATTGGTTGACATCTCTGTTTTTATGCCTGTACCACACTGTTTTCATCACTGTAGCTCTGTAATAGAGTTTGAAGTCAGGGACGGAAATGCCTCCAAAAGATCCTTTATTGTATAGGATTGTTTTGGCTATCCTGGGTTTTTTGTTTTTCTATATAAAGTTGATTATTGTCTTCTCCAGACCTGTGAAGAATTTTGATGGGACCTTGATGGGGATTGCATTGAATCTATAAATTGCCTTTGGTAGAATTGCCAATTTTACTATGTTGTTCCTCCTAATCCAAGAGCAAGGGAGGTCCTTCCATTTTCTGGTATCCTCCTCAATTTTTTTCTTCAATGCCTTAAAGTTCTTGTCAAATAGATCTTTCACTTCCTTGGTTAGATTTACCCCAAGATATTTTATGCTGTTTGTGGTTATCCTGAAAGGTGAAGCTTCACTGATTTCCCTCTCTGCTTCCATATCCTTTGTGTATAAGAGGGCGACTGATTTTTTGGAGTTGATCTTGTATCCTGCCACATTCCTAAAGCTGTTTATCAGCTGTAAAAATTCTTTGTTGGTGTTTTGGGGGTCGCTCATGTACACTATCATATCATCTGCAAATAATGAAAGTTTAACTTCTTCCTTTCCAATTCGAATCCCCTTGATCCCCCTTATGTTGTCTTATTGCTATTGCTAGAACTTCAAGCACTATATTGAAGAGGTATGAAGAGAGTGGACATCCTTGTCTTGTTCCTGATTTTAGTGGGATGGCTTTGAGTTTTTCTTTGTTTAATTTAATGTTAGCTGTCGGCTTGCTGTATATAGCTTTTATTATATTTAGGTATGACCCTTGTATCCCTAATCTCTCCAATACTTTTATCATAAAGGGGTGTTGAATTTTGTCAAATGTTTTTCAGCATCTAATGAAATGATCATATGGTTTTTTTCTTTCAGTTTATTTATATGATGGATTACATTGATAGATTTTTGTATGTTGAACCAGCCCCGCATCTCTGGGATGAAGCCTACTTGATCATAATGGATAATTTTTCCTAATGTGTTCATGGATTCTGTTTTCCAGTATTTTGTTGAGGATTTTTGCGTCGATGTTCATGAGTGAGACTGGCCTATAATTCTCTTTCTTGGTTGAGTTTTTGTGCGGTTTTGGTATCGGAGTAACTATAGCTTCATAAAAGGAATTTGGCAATGCCTCTTCTGTTTCTATATTGTGAAATACATTAAGGAGTACAGTTATTAGGTCTTCTTGGAAGTTATGGTAGTATTCCGCATTGAAACCATCTGGTCCTGGGCTTTTTTTGGTAGGGAGGATTTTGATAACTGCTTCTAATTCTTCGCGACTAACAGTTCTATTTAGATTGTTCACCTGGTCCTGGTTTAACTTTAGTATATGGTATTTTTCTAAAAAAGTGTCCCTTCCTTTACATTTTCCAGTTTTGTGGCACATAGGCTTATGTAGTAAGATCTAATGATTCTCTGAATTTCCTCTGTGTCTGTGGTTATGTCTCCCTTTTCATTTCTGATCTTATTAATTTACAAATTCTCTCTCTGCTGTTTGATTAGTTTGGATAGGGGTTCGTCAATCTTGTTGATTTTCTCCAGGAACCACCTTTTGTTTCATTGATTCTTTGGATTGTTTTCTGTGTTTCTATTTTGTTGATTTCAGCCCTCAGTTTGACTATTTCCAGTCTTCTACTCCTCCTATGTGAGTCTGCTTCTTTTTTTTCTAGAGCTTTCAGGTGGGCTGTTAAGTCTCCAATGTGAGCTTTCTCTGTTTTCTTTAAGTGGGCACTTTGTGCTATGAACTTTCCTCTTAGGACTGCTTTCATAGTGTCCCATAAGTTTGAGTTGGTTGTTTCTTTATTTTCATTGAATTCCAGGAAGACTTTAATTTCTTTCTTTATTTCTTCCTTAATCCAGGTATGGTTCAGTAGTTGACTGGTCAGTCTCCATGAATTTGTAGGCTTTCTGGGGGTAGCATTGTTGTTGAATTCAAATTTTAATCCTTGGTGATCTGATAAAACACAGGTGGTTACTAATATTTTTTTGTAACTGTGGATGTTTGCTTTGTTACTGACTATGTGGTCGATTTTTGAAAAGGTTCCATGAACTGCAGAGAAGAAGGTGTGTTCTTTCCTATTTGGGTGGAATGTTCTATAGATGTCTGTTAAGACCATTTGATTCATTACCTCCATTAATTCTCTTATTTCTCTGTTAGGTTTCTGTCTGATTGCCCTGTCCATTGATGAGAGAGGAGTGTTGAAGTCTCCTACTATTAGTGTGTGCGGTTTGATGGCTGCCTTTAGTTTTAGCAATGTTTCTTTTACGTACGTGGGTGATTTTATATTAGGGGCATAGATGTTCAGGATTGAGACTTCATCCTGATGAACTGTTCCTGTTATGAGTATAAAATGCCCCTCTCCATCTCTTCTGATTGATTTAAGTTTGAAGTCAACTTTGTTAGAGATTAGTATGGCCACACCTGCTTGTTTCTTAGGTCCATTTGTTTGATAAGCCTTTTCCCATCCCTTTACTCTGAGTAGGTGCCTGTCTTTGTGGTTAAGGTGTGTTTCTTGTAAACAGCAGAATGTTGGATCCTGTTTTCGTATCCAATCTCTTAGCCTGTGCCTTTTTATAGGTGAGTTGAGCCCATTGACATTAAGTGATATTAATGACCAGTGGTTGTTAATTCCAGTCATTTTTTTAGTAGTAGAATTTGTGTGTTTCCTTTCTTTGAGTTGTGGTGGTGAAGGGTCTCTAGATGTTTGATTGTTGTTATTGTTTGACTCCTTAGTTAGTGATTTTCCTTCTATTACTTTCTGTAAGGCTGGATTTGTGGTTGCGTATTGTTTAAATTTGTTTTTATCCTGGAAAATTTTATTTTCTCCATTTATAGTGAACGAAAGCTTGGCTGGGCTTGCATCCATGGTCTCTCAGTTTCTGCAGTACATCTATCCAGGACCTTCTGGCTTTCATGGTTTCCATTGAGAAGTCAGGTATAAGTCTAATAGGTTTACCTTTATAAGTGACTTGGCCTTTTTCCTTTGCAGCTCTTAAAATTCTGTCCTTATTCTGTATGCTTTGTGTTTTGATTATTATATGGCGAGGGGATTTTTTTTTTGATCCAGCCTATTCAGTGTTCTGTATGTTTCTTGAACCTTTATAGGTATATCTTTCTTTAGGTTGGGAAAGTTTTCTTCTATAATTTTATTAAATATATTTTCTGGACCATTGAGCTGCACTTCTTCTCCTTCTTCTACTCCTATTATTCTTAGGTTTGGTCTTTTTATTGTGTCCCGAATTTCCTGAATGTTTTGTGATGAGAGTTTGTTGGACTTGCTGTTTTCTTTGATCAGTGTGTTTATTTTCCCTATGGTATCTTCAGAATCTGAGATTCTTTCTTCTAACTCTTGTAATCTGTTGGTTATGCTTGTTTCTGTAGACTCTGTTTGTTTACTTAAATTTTCCATGTCCAGCCGGCCCTCTGTTTGTGTTTTCTTCTTTGCCTCCATTTCAGTTTTCAAGTCTTGAACTGTTTCCATTATCTGTCTGATTGTTTTTCCTTGGTTTTCTAGGGTATCATTCACTGATTTATTCAATTCTTCAAACTTTCTGTTATATTTCTCATCCATTTCTATAAGGGCATTTTTTACATGCTGTTTAAGGGTGTCAATCACTTTCATGAAGTCAATCTTTTCTACTTCTTCTTGACTAAGGTGTTCATGTCCTCCCGTTGTGAGGTCGCTGGTTTCTGGTGGCTTCATGTTGCTTTTCAGTTTGTTGGGTGAATTCTTGCATTGCCGTCTGTCCATCTCTTCTTCCAAATGCTCCCTTATGGATCTTCTTTTACAGGATCAGGTCTCCTTGCCTACTGATGTACCTTCCCAAAGATGGCTCTCCCCAATGCTGGCTCTCCTGGCACCCAGGTCAGATCTCCATGCTGGCTGGATAGCTCTTAAACAAAGCGCCTACCTTGCTTGGTGCAGGCAGGCTATATTACCAAAGGAACTCCCGCCCACTTGGGTGCCCTGAGGATTCGGACCCAGTGCCCAGAAAGACTGGGCTGGGTGATGTTATGTGCCGAAAGAGAGCAGGGGGGCCGAAGTGGGGAGGGTTCTGGATGCAAGCTGGGTGGGATAGGAAGAAAGAGGCAGTATGCAGGGAGTAGAGGCCCTGCAGAGAGTCCAAGAAGGATAGGGAGTTGAGGAACCCGTGAGTTCCCTGTCCCTGGCTGGCGCCGCAGGGTCAGAAACTCACCCCAATGTTGGCTCTCCTGGCGCCAAGAGATCAGGTCTCCGTGCTGGTTGGGTAGCTTGTAAACAAAGCGCCTACCTTGTTTGGTGCAGGCAGGCTATAGAAACAAAGGAACTCCCGCCCGCTTGGGTGCCCTGAGGATTCGGACCCAATGCCCAGACAGGCTGGGCTGGGTGATGTTATGGCACCGCGGGGTCAAAAACTCACCCCAATATTGGCTCTCCTGGAGCAGAGAGATCTTGTGGAGTTCTTTTGTGTTTCTTGTTTAATTTTTCTTTTTTGCTCTTTGTTTTTTGAAAGAGAAAAAGGACATAAGGTTGAATAAAGAGTGGGAGTATCTGGGAGGAACTGGATGAGGGGAAACTGTGATCAAAGTATACTGTATGAAAATACTTTTTTAAAAAAATTAACAATTAATTCAGGTTTAAAACATCAAAAAAGTGGAGCTTCTCTTGGGGATTAAGAACAAAGAACAAATACAAATCAAGCCATAGCCCTCAAACAGGAAACATCCCTGGGAGGCAGTGGAGAAAAAAAAAAGATGCGGAAAAGCTGAGCAATTCATCTTTAAGAATCATAATTCTAAGAACCCTAACACCACTGAACTGGAGCCCAACTCTCCTAAAAATAGCATTGGAACTTGATAGCCTTCTCTTAAGGTTAGCCAGGGAATCAACCTCTGGAACCAGCTCTGAAATATATCTTTTCAGGAAGGTGATTGACATTTACAAGATCATGGATGATAACAATACATTCCTTACCCATACAGACCTCAATACTATAATTGCTTATGACACTCACAAAGCACTTGGCAGGTACCTCTGTAACAGTGGCTACCAAAGGATTAATATTTCAGGATTTCCAGGACTGGGATAGAACCTGCCCATCTCACAAACTACAAAGACAAACATGGCCAGTAGAAATCTCTGGTTTACAAATGTAAACTAAAGTAACTAAAATGATGTAATTAAATGAAGACAACTGGAAAAAAATAGGAAAAGTTTCCAATAGACACTTATCACCAGCACAAAGCTTTCCAATATCTAACTGTGTTTATAATTTTTAGTTAAAAAAGACCTGTCTCTGTCTCTCTATCTCTTTCCTTGCCTCTGTCTCTGTCTCTCTCTCTCTGTCTCTCTCTCTCTCTCTCTCTCTCTCTCTCTCTCTGTGTGTGTGTGTGTGTGTGTGAGTGTGTGTGTGTGTGTGTGTGTGTGTGTTTATCCTGCTTGATATTCATACTTGGGCTTGGGCTTCTATACTCTTGGCTTGAGGGCATTGTCAATTTTGGAAGACTCTTGGCCAGTCTAACATTAAATATGGCATTCTGTTATCATCATATAGCATGACAACTAAGGATTTCAGACCTAACTTGTCCCACATTTCTGTTCTTGCCTTTCAAGGCTCTGTCTAACCCATTCTTCTTTCTTTCTCCCACCACATTTATGATTATTCTCCACAGTGAGGGCTTCAGCTGTAATCTCATTAATTTCCTAAACATGCCAACTGATGGAGGAAGGTCATTGGTTAAAAAAAATAAAAAAACTGCTTGGCTGGCCCTCATAGGTTAAAACATAGGTAGGAGGAGTAAACAGAACAGAATGCTGGGAGGAAGAGGAAGTGAGCTCAGAGGCCATGCTCCCCTCTCCCGGGCAGACGCCATGAAGCAAGCTGCCAGGTCAGACATGCTGAATCTTTCTCGGTAAGACTGATGCTACACAAATTATAAGAGATGGGTTGATCGGGATATGAGAATTAGCCTGTAAGGGCTAGAGTTAATGGGCCAAGCAGTGTTTAAAAGAATACAGTGTCCCTGTAATTATTTCGGGGCATAAGCTAGCAAGTGGCCGGGGAGCTGGGGACGCAGCCCCACAGCTCCTACTACAGAATGATGCCCAGACATGTGGACAACTGAATCCACTGAAAGCCTGAGAAAGCTTGGGAAAGAGTAAAGCATGTTTTCTTGGTGGCAGCAATTTCTCGGGTCTGCTCTGCTTGCTAGAAGCAAGCAAGCGCTCTCATCTAAGAGAGGCTTCCTGACTCAGCTTCAGCTGCAAAACCCTGCAGCTCTTAAGAGGTCCTGCCACCAAACATTTAAATGGTGTTGATAAAAGCTGACTGAATGCTTGTTTGTTTTCAGCCATAGTAGGAAAAAAGTTGTGCTGTTTTAAAATGCCGGTTTTCTGGGCCATCCTGCCAGGGCAAATTCTGACTGTTTGAGGCAGGAGGGCTGACTACAGAGAGAGGACTTGAGTGTTGTCTGTGGACATAATGCTGCAACTTATTTGCTGGCAGGGACCTTGAAATGCCATAGAGTTGTGGCAGTAAACATAACTACAGCCAGTACCTCAGCCATGAGGCTGGAAAGCTAAGGAATGGGCTGGATCCTGCCGTCAAAGCCACGGCTTTAATCCTATTGATATTGCTTGGTAAATTAAAGACTCATGTGGTCAAAAAAGAGACATATACAGTAAAGAAATATTCAAAGAAAAAAGAAAACTTTTAAATGATTTACAGTGTGTTAAAAAAATATGCAGGCTAAAAGTTAAAGTTCTTAAAGTAAAAAACAAAAAAATGGAAAAAAGAGAGTAGTTGGGTATGGTAGTATACACCTTTAATCCCAATACTTGGAAGGCAGAGGTAGATTGACCATGTGACTTCAAGGTGTGGTAGCACACGCCTTTAATCCCAATGCCTGGGAAAGAGAGACAGGCGGATCTCTGAGAATTCAAGGACAGCCTGGTCTACAGAGTTATTCCAGGTCAAAGATACAGAGAACCTGTCTCAAAAAGCAAAAAATAAAAGTAAAAATAAACAAAATAGAGGTTAAAATAAAGTGCACAAAGATGGAAAATCCACAGAGAATCTTGATACTGTATGCTATTATGATCTCTTTGAATTGTTTTAATGGTGAGGAAGGAGCAACATCTGCTAAAAGATATTTGTTTATAAATGCTGCTGAACTAATCCAACGTAGAGATTTTGAAAATACCTTGACTTTCGAATTTGGATCTAAGGATATGATACTTTGGAAAGGAGTTTCTTCTTTTGTTTTCACAGAGTATGAAACCCTGTGGATTGCTTCTATCCCAATATGGTATGATGGACCACACCCTCCTGAATGGTTGCTATGAACACCCTCAAAAAAAAATCACTTCACTCAACTGCCAACTGAGATGACCCTGGCACACAAGTTACCCCGTGAAAGATATGATTAACAGCACCCCAATACAGCAGGAAGCAGTTTGGAGAGAAATAAATATACCCATATTCCCAAATATTGTTTATAAATGTTCTTTTACATTTAAAGGGGGATATGATATAGATATGAATAATTTGCATTGATATGGATTTTGCTTTAGTGACTTAAATTTAAGGTCAATTTTGTTATATGTATATGTGTTTCTGACCTTGATAAAGGTATTATGATTGTGTAGTTCATTTAAAAAATGTAATGTATATAGGTTGTTAATGGATAATCATTAATAATAGTCAAGTTTATAGTCATGTTAGTTAGATTTTCTAGATATATAGAGATATATTTCAGTTAGATCGGCATTCTTCATATCTTTCAAAGACTACAGAATATGGCATTTAATGTTTTAATAACTTAGGGTTTTTCATGACAATGAGACATGTCTGCTCCTGGCAGCACCAATCTACTTCAAGAAGATGGGCATCGAAGAGGCTCCTTATGGAGTTTGATAGCCATTTGGGCAAAAAACTGCTCTTACCTGGACTGATGCATAGACTGGACACAGAGAACCCGCAGAGAGAGGACTGCTGAACTTGCCAAAAGGTGAGATGGTCTTTCGGGGTTCCTGACTCATGAAAGAATCTGCAAGACATTCTGCAGGACACAGAAAAAAGTGACTGAACTATCTTTAAAATTTCCTGCTTCATGGAAATGTCTGCTGGATACTATGGGCCTGTAGGCTGAAGATGGATGCCCCAACGGTACAAAAGAACTTTGGGTGACTGTCCAGACAGCGAGATGTCTCTGTCATTTCTAGAGTTTGAAAGTTGCTTATTTCTTGTTTGCTTAGGTAATATTGTATCTTTCTGGAGTCTTTGATGGAGTTGAAGAATAGTTAGTTCTAGTTATAGTTGTCCTTAGTTATGATAAAGATAAAATAGATGTAAATATTGTAATTTTTACTTGATAACCGTTTTGTTATATGTAATTTTGCTAGGTTAAAGTTAAAGCCTTCCTTTTTTTGTTTAAACAGAAAAAGGGGAAATGATGGAGGAAGGTCATTGGTTAAAAAAAATAAAGAAACTGCTTGGCTGGCCCTCATAGGTTAAAACATAGGTGGGAGGAATAAACAGAACAAAATGCTGGGAGGAAGAGGAAGTGAGCTCAGAGGCCATGCTCCCCTCTCCCGGGCAGACGCCATGAAGCAAGCTGCCTGGTCAGACATGCTGAATCTTTCTCGGTAAGACTGATGCTACACAAATTATAAGAGATGGGTTGATCGGGATATGAGAATTAGCCTGTAAGGGCTAGAGTTAATGGGCCAAGCAGTGTTTAAAAGAATACAGTGTCCCTGTAATTATTTCAGGGCATAAGCTAGCAGGTGGCCGGGGTGCTGGGGACGCAGCCCCGCAGCTCCTACTACATGCCAACATCTCCAAGATTTTTAATAAAGAACTCCTCTCTGGAATTTACCCCACTACTCTCTCTAGTTCTTACTCAACAATAAAACCCGGGTGAACATGCAATGCTGTCTGAAGGTTTTCTTAGGTTGGATAATGTTGGTTTTGCTGTGTACTCAGAACCAGCTGTCTCTTGTATGTAGCATCATAATGTTCTGTAAGTATATTCATATCTACATTTTCTATGTTTTTCAATCTATAGAAAACCAGAAGAAACTCTCTTTCTTTTGCAATACATTATGTTTAAATTCTCCAATTATCCATTTAGGTTTATTATATCACTGTGAGTTAAATTCACTGATTTACTTATAACTTGTATATTTAGTGTTTATATTTGGACTTCATTCTTCCATGCTATAATTTTATCTTCCTGCATGTGATGTGGGATGTCCTTCTGAATATGTGCTGTTTTATTGGCTAATGAATAAAGCTGTTTTGGCCTATGGCAGGACAGAATATAGCCAGGCTTAAAGAGATACATAGAGAGAATAGGCAGAGTCAAGGAGACACTATGCAGCTACTGAAGTAGAAGGACATGCTGGAAAGTTACGAATAGGCCACAGCCTTGTGGTAATCCACACATTAATAAAAATGGGCTAAGATAAGATGTAAGGGTTAGTTAATAAGTAAACTGAGTCAATAGGCCCAATAGTGTTGTAATTTATATACTTTTTGTGATTATTTGGGTCTGGGTAGCAGGAATGAAGTAGCAGTCTTCACCTACAAAATGGCACCCAATGTGTGGCAGCCACAGAAAACCTGAGAGAGATTCTTGATAGCAGCATTTTCTCAGATGGAGCTTGTTCGCTAGAATCAAGCAGAGGCAAGATACCCTTAAGACAAGGCTTCTTGACTTAGCATTAGCAGCAAAAACCTACGTGATTCCTTTAAGAGCTGGCTTCCTGGTTCATGCTGGTATGGTTACTGAGCACTTCAATAGGGTCTATGGCAATATGTTACAAATTACTTATGGCAACCTAAACCACTTTCTCCTTGGAGCTGATGGTGAACATGCCTCCACCATGTTGGGGTAGGAGGAGCAAACAGGCAGGGCCATGAGGTTGGTCCTAGCCATACCCACTTAACATTATTTTAAAAAAGCACTTGGGTAGCTGAGGATTGGGAACCTGAAATGACCCTATCCGACAGCAATACTGACGAATATCTTGCATATCATCATAGAACCTTCATCTGGTGATGGATGGAGACAGAGACAGAGACCCACACTGGAGCACTGGACTGAGCTCCCAAGGTCCCAATGAGGAGCAGAAGGAGGGAGAACATGAGCAAAGAAGTCGGGACCACGAGGCGTGCACCCACCCACTGAGACAGTGGAGCTGATCTACTGGGAGCTCACCAAGGCCAGCTGGACTGTGACCGAAAAAGCATGGGATAAAACCGGACTCTCTGAACATGGCGAATAATGAGGGCTAATGAGACGCCAAGGACAATGGCACGGGGTTTTGATCCTACTTAATGTGCTGGCTTTGTGGAAGCCTAGCCAGTTTGGATGTTCACCTTCCTAGATATGGACGGAGGGGGGAGGACCTAGGACTTACCACAGGGCAGGGAACCTGGACTGCTCTGTGGACTGGAGAGGGAGGGGGAGAGGAGTGGGGGGAGGGGTAGAAGGGTGGGAGGAGGGGGAGAAGGGTGGGAGGAGGGGGAGGGAAATGGGAGGCTGGGAGGAGGTGGAAACTTGTTTTTTGTTTATGTTTTTTTTTCTTCTTTTCTTAATAAAAAAAAATGGTGAAAAAAAAAAAAGCACTCCTGGTCAGATAATGATTATAAATACAGACTAAAGACAAATTCAGACAAAAATAAACCTCTGGATGAGTCATAGTGTGTTTTAAAAATGTATATAGGCAGCCGGGCGGTGGTGACGCACGCCTTTAATACAAGCACTTGGGAGGCAGATGCAGGCGGATCTCTGGGAGTTTGAGGCCAGCCTGGACTACAAGAGCTAGCTCCGGGACAGGCACCAAAGCTACAGAAAAACCTTGTCTCGAAAAACAAAAGCAAAAATGTATGTAGGCTTGGGAAGAGTGAAAAAAAAGAGTATAGACAGTTATAAAGAAATATATAGTTTTAAAAAATAAAACAAAGTCTTTAAAGAGAGAGTAAAAGTAATATAAAAAGTACAGATAGTCATCAAATAAAGGACTAAAGAAAAATAAGCCACATAAAGGTAAAAATACAAAAAGATTCAGATATGTATTATTATTGTATTGTTTTGTTTTCTTTAGATTTTTTGACTGCAGAGAGACATTTGAATCTGTTGGCTGCTACGCTAAACCAGCATAATGGTATCTTGATTTTAAAATCTGAGTCTAAGATTATGTTACTTAGAAAAAGATGTCCTGTTTTTGTTTTCACAGGAAATAAAAGTGTGTAGATTACTTCCAGGCTAATGTGGTTTGATGGAACAAGGCACCCTGAAAGTTCTTCATGAACCTAAAAAATACATTACCCAACAAACAGCAGAAGGCAGTTTGGAGATAACAATGCCCAAATTCCCAAAATGATGGCTTATAAATGTTTACATTTAAAGGTGGATATAATATAGAGGTGAATACTTTACATTGGTATGGACTTTGGCTTATTGGTACATATTTAAGTTAAATTTTATTGTATGTATATTTCTACTCTTTCTTAAGGTATTATACTTATACAGCTAATTTAAAAATGTAATGAATAACTAAGAAATACAGATTAATTGATAATTATTTATAGTAGTCAAGCTTGTCATGTTAGTTAGGTTTTCTAGATATACAGAGATATATTTCAGTTAGATAGATAATTTTCAATACTTCAAAGCCATATGGAATGTGGCTTTTAAATGCTTAAAAAACTTAGACTTTTCTCAACAGTGAGACATGTCTGCTTCAGGCAGCACCAGTTACTTCAGAGAGATTGATGGGCATTGAAGAAACACATTGTGGAATCTGCCTTTAATTTGCCATTTTGGAAAAAAATTCTCTTTCCTGGATTACTTGGTGATATGCTATATCATATCTGGACATGCAGGACCCACAGGAAAGTGACTGTTGTCATTTCCAAGGATGAGAATGGTCCTTTAGGGTTTGTGCTTCATGAAAGATTCTGCCAGACATTTGGCAGGACCCAAAAGAAAACAACTGATTAACTTTGCCATTACAAGTCAGAATAGATCTTCAAATTTCCTGCTTTGTGGAAAAGTCTGCTGAATATCATAGGCCTGTAAGCTGATGATGTTCCAATATTACATAAAAACTTTCAGTGACTATTCAAGCAGCAAGATGTTTCTGTCATTTCTAGAACTGTCAAAGTGGATTGCAATGCAATTTTTGTTTACGTAAGTAATATTACATCCTTTTGGGGCCTCTGAAGAGTTGAAGACAGATAGTTATAGCTATAGTTTTTCTTCCTTATGAACAAGGATAAATGAGATATAAAACTATTGACTCAAAAAGATAGGAAAGATGATAGAATACTTTCCTTAATTTGTCAAATGTAAATGGACTAAATATTGTAACTATAATTCTTTCTTGATAACTGTTTTGCTATATGTTAAAAGTTAAAACCTCACTTTTTATTTAAACAGAAAAGGGGAGATGGTGTAGAATGTTCTTCTGTATATGTGTTTTAATTGGATAATGAATAAAGCTGTTTTGGCCTATGATAGACAGGTTGGAAGATTAGATAGAGTAGGCAGAGTTAAGAAGATGGCATGTAGCAGCCAAAGTAGGACATGCTGGAACCTTACCAAGGCCTCGTGACAATAAACAGATTAATACAAGTGTGTTAATATAAGATGTAAGAACTAGTTAATAAGAAGCCTGAGATAATAGGCCAAACACTGTCATAATCAATATAGTTTCTATGTGATTATTCAGGTCTGTGCATCTGGGAATAAACCAGTAGCCTCTGCCTACATGACTGCCTTTCCTTAGTGTCTATAATGAGTCCAAGGTTATGAGTGACAACAAACATGACACATATGATTGATACATTATTTTTTCTGCTGACTATATCTGAATAGAAATGATTCTAGAAAAGAAGAGCATCCCTTACCATGTTTACCACATGTGATTACTTTATCTCTTTACATGGCCCCAAATTCAAGACGTGATCATGAAAGTCTCTCTCTCTGCATGGTCTCAACCCTAAGACACCCAACAGTGGCCCTAACTGCAAGTTCATATTTCTCACTGCGTGGAGAAGCTGTCATTTTGAATCATATGTGATAAAAAGCTAGTTAAGAATCAAGTTTACAGAGAAAATGAAGAGGAAAGCACATAAAGGGAAAATAGAAGAAAGTGTGTTTCTTTGAGAAATAAAAGACAAATAAGCTATTTTACCAACTCAACATTTTCTAGTGACTGCCTGTCACCTCTTGAAATTTTGTAGTATTTCCTCTCTGTATACCCTAATAGCAATTTATTTTACATGCTTTAGTTTAAATCAAGGTTCCTTGTGTTCAAATTATATTCATATTATTGTCAATTTTAAGTATACTTACATGCTACGTGTAAGAAAAAAATAACTTGAGAAAGAAGGGAGAGAAGAAAGGGAGTAAAGAAGAAAGAAGAATAAAGGGAAAGGCATACTCTGCACTTGAAAAATACTCACCTATTGAGAAAATAGCTTTAGAAATGTCAATCATGTGTCTGTGAAAACTATTTTTATCCTTTCTCATGTTAGGCGTCTAAGCCTGGTCCATTTTTTTGTTATTGTGAATAATGCTGCAATAAACACAGATATGGACAAATCCCTCACTATTAAAACTCCTATAAATCATTTCCATCATTGCAAAAGAAATATTTTTTAGGTATAAGAAACAAGCAAAAGAATTATGTTTCAACGGGATAGATTAAGAAAAAAATGAGTAACTTCTTTATATATTCTCTTAAAACACAGTATTACTTTGAAATCATTCTTGGAATTTCTTCCAGAATTGCTTCTGTGCAGCCTCTGCTTATCCTTCTTTTTCTATGATGGTATACAAGAATAGTATGCCCTTTCTGAAATACAAGCAAAATAGAAAGGTCAAGATTATTTCATTTGGGAAGACAAATGTAGCCTTCAATTTATGATAAATGCTGAAGCCCTGATTATGAAATAGATTAGTTGCAGGAAATACTGAATGATAGATGTATAACTCTAAACTCTAACTTGAAGTTTTTCAAGAGTGTATCATCCACATTTTGTTTTAATGTAGTAATATTAGGGAGATATTATATTTGTTGTATGAAATATGCCAACCACAAAATACATACCCCTTTAATCTTCAGAGATATTTCTAAACTTTTTTGTAAGAAATGGTTATAGCCTTCCTATTTCCATAAATAAAACTTAAAAGTGACTTTTTCATGAAAATGTTATTTGTTCAATGAAATCTTCACTTTAGTCATGTTTTTCACAATAAATTTTCAGAACATAATCAATAGGTTTTTCAATGTGTTCAAGAATTAATAATATAGATCTGTTGGATTGAGGAACCTTAAGTTTCACATTGCATTCTAACTGAAATTGTGCATATTTGTCCTGATTAAATGATTTGATTGATGAGGTTAACTCACAGCAAAACCAATTTGACTTGATGTACTTAAGAAACAAATCAATCATCATCAGGGAAAACTCTACTTACTTTAAAATAGAAAAAATAAAAAATGTGTTCCTTTGGTCCAGGTTTCTTATTCTCCTAAAGCACACTGTGCTTTGCTTTTTCAAAGCATATTTTTTGAAAAATAGAATAAAGTCATTCTATATTTCTTCCATATTCAAATTTCTGGTGTTTAATATTTCAATGGATTTCCCCATACTCAATTAATATGAAAATAATGCTTAGGGATTGTGGACACATCACCAAAACTTTTTCTCTCTAAATAAGTCCTGTCAACTATACATGTTATCACAATTACTCTCCAACCTTTGTCTACTTATAAACATTTTTTTACCTTTGTGAGTACATTATATGAAAAACAGAATGAAATGCAGATGAATCATACCTAGATTGTCAGAATGCTGAAAGTTTCCCTTGAAATGTTTAGAAATTGCCTATTCTCATTAATTTTAATCTTAGTCCAGGATAATCTATTTCTGAGGTGACAAATGACAATTCAAAATTACTCTTTTGATTATCCTGTCACTGAAAGTCACAGGAACTATTCTACAATTTTGACAATGACCTAAGTGTGAGTAGAAAAATATGACACGTACGTTATTCAACCGAAACATACTGCACCATTAGCAGAGCCATTCCGAGTGTTTAAATTGTGCTTAACTACCCAAGTTTTGTTATTCGCTAATCTGCTGATGGTGATTTTGGCTTAGCTGAGTTCCACTTTTTAGCTCTTTTGAATAGTTCAGCAGTAAACAAAATTAAGCAAGTAACACAAGTGTATTCTTACTCAGAGCTCTTCATCTACAAATCCAGGAGTGGTATTGTTGGGTTATATGATACTTCTAATATCAGCTTTTAAGGACCAGCCCTACTATAATACACAGTGCAATGCACCTTACTACATCCCTACCATTGAATACAGCTTCCTCTTTCCCACACATCCTCTCCAACATTAGTTGTCATTTATTTTCCTGACTATGGCAATTTTTACTAGAATGAGATGCAATTTCAAAAAGCAGTTTTAATTTTCATTTCCTAGTGGTTATTCTACATTTAACCTGAACTTGTGTGACTTTTATCTTTCCTGGTCAAATGTCTGACATACCTGTCCCCACTTTAATAGCTGCCTTTCTTTGATTGCTAGTAGCCTTTGCTGCCCAGGCTCAGCTTTGAAATACATGAGTTGTGCAGCTTCTTTCACATGCTGGAGACTGCCAAACTCATATTGCCTAGTGTAGTTTATGCTATAGCACCATTGCCTTCCACTTCCTTAAAAACATAAGATGGGTCTTTCTTTAAGCTGTATCATGGTTCACTATGCTTTAGTCATCCTGGTAGAATACAGCTGTGGTGTCAGTGGGGTCCCAGACTTCTCGAACTCTGTATCTTGGACAACAAATAAGTGATCGCAGATTGATTCACTTCTGAGCTTGGACTCAGAGCTATCAAAGTCTTGGCTTATTCTCAGTTGGTGTGACCACTTCACCACCTGAGCCATCCTTCCTTCCACCAACTCTCTTCTACTTGGCAGTGCCTAATCTTTCTCTTTTCCTTAACTGCATCCCAGGAATATGTAATGTGTTAAGAGAGTGATTGGCAAATACAGAGTCCTTGTCTTCTAGTTGTTCCTTGTTGCCTAGCGCTCACAGTAGCCTGTTCTCAGACAACGCATTATATCAGTTACTGAGCAGAATGCCTGAATTTGATTCCTCTTTCATATTGACTTTTTGCCAAAAGACTCTATGTCCCATCAAAACCCAAAACTAATATCACGGTTTGTGAGGGCCTGGGTTTGTTGTGAAATTAGAACTCCTAGATATAGCCACCAGGAACAGCTGGCTTACAATTCGAATGAGCCTCTCTGCCATGTACGTTCTGGGAATCGTCCTTTGGGAGAGCAGCCAATGTTTCTAATCGCTGAGTCATTTCTCCATCCCGAATGTTGCAGGCTTAAGGGCTGAGATCCCTAGGAGGTGAGAGAGCCTCGATGGCTCCTCCATTGTGAGAATGAGGTCCTTATAAAAGAGAATGGGCCACCGCAAACGACTCTTACCTTTTACCTTTTGCCATATTGTGGCATCTCTGACCTGGTAAGAACACAGAACTCTGAGGCAGAACTAACTAGCATTCCAGGCAGCAAGCCTGCTGTTGCCTGGATATAAACTCTTACCTGGATCTTAGACTCCTCATCCCTGATCTTTGAGAAATAACATTGCTTTTAAATCACTCAGTTCCAGGTAATCTGTTTTGGCCACATACATTGAATGAAACAAGCATACAGATAGTTGCTGTAGTAGATATGATGATGTTGTTGAGCAATTGTTACTGTGTTGAAATTATGACATAGATAATACTTGTCTAATAGAAAAGTCTGATACATTTTTTTATTTGTAAAGATAAACTATTCTTTATGTTAATAATAAAAATTGTTGAAAACCTATTTATTGACTTACACTGTAGAAGATCAAGAAATCAAACTGAATAGGAACAAATAAAATTACGTAAAACTATTACTATTTGGAAGAATTACCATTAAAAGAACTCTAAAATTCTACATCTGTATATTCACATAGAGACCAAAGAGCAATGCCCTAATTGGCCTTCACTTTTGGTCTTTAGTAGAAGGTGTGAAATATGTTTCAAAGGCAGATCCTTAGGCAATCTCTCTTACTCTCGTTTTCTATCCTTTTCCTCGATCCTATATACTCAGGCCCTTCTTCCTCTCAGCTTCTGATGAGATTTTGGGGGATTCACTTTCTCTCTGATTTACATTCCTGCTGTTATGGAGAGGCAATGGCCTCCAGAAGCTGGGAATGAGGGAAGTAGCCTTGCCAAGCACATTCTCTGGTGACACATTTATGGGACAAATAAACCTTTTCACTGCTGAATTAAACGACTTGAAGCTTAGCTCAATGTATTGTTTTACTGGTAAAAAAAAACAGTTGTGCCTCCTCCTCCTTCCCGAAGACTGCAAAATTGTTTCTTAGCATGACTCTGGAGTTTACTATGATCAGTGTGTCTGTTAATGTCCTCATCCTTTCTAAGAATTGATTTCCTTTATCCCAGAAACTGAGCAAGACATTAGGGAGGAACAGAGCAGACTTTCTTCCTACAGTTTTGCCCTTGCACACAGCTGGCTGCTTCTATTTCATTGTCTGTATGATACATGGGTGTTCAGTTTCATTCCCAGTCTATTTCTTGGTGAAATATAAATATTTTTCAGGCAGAAAGGAAGCAGAAGAATAAGGCATGTTGTTACACCTCAAAATCGGCAATTATTTGGTGGATTCTACCCACAATTGCCTTGCCTTTTTTCTAATTTTGTTTTGCTTCAATTGTGGGAACCAGTGATGAAATTTTCATTATGATTAACAGAGTTAAAAATATATAACTTTATTTCTTATGCCACAATTTCATGGTGTGTTCCATAAAACACTATCTGTCTAATCTTATTAATATTAGGAGTAAGCTAAAGGTATATGAGAAAGAAATCTGCCTACATGAATGAGGTTAACACTGCTAATACAGTGAGCATTGACTGTTTGGTTTCACAAATAAAATGTCTTACATAATGTGCATATGTGTGTGTTTATTGAATAAATGATTGATTGATACATGTGTTATTCATTCATATATAATGAATGAGATCTTCAGCATCCTGTCCTGAGAACATGTATCTAAGGAAGAGAATGTATTAATACTGTGTTAGAGTAGAACAAATTCACAAGCTTGATTACTTAAAACAGTCCTAATATCTCACTGCTGAGTGATGCCTATCAGGATGACAACCAAACTTGTGGTGTTGCTAGGAGCAGAGTTTCTCTTTTGAACACAGATGTCTACCAACAAAATTCCTTCTTTAAAGCTGTATACTCACAGTGCACTGTTTATTCAAAGCCAGGAGCAGAAAACATTTCTGACTCTTAGCAAGGTTCTCAAAGGAAAGGCTTGCCAGGTCATGTCAGACTGATCCAGGATAGGGTCCTTATGGTGCTGATGCCAAGCCCACTGATTAGAGGTATCACAGGTATACCTGAGAAAAAAATTCTTTGCCATCCAATAGAACATAATCATTTAAAAAAATATTGTCACATTCTCAGTTCCTGCCTACCCTCAAGGAGAAGAAATTAAGCTATCTTACCTTTCACGGAAAAGGAATTATGGGGCTATCATAAAAGTCTACTTTCTATATGAAAAAAAATCACATACCTTTACTACTTCAGCACTATAATTTACAGAAATCATTCAGTATTGGATCTTGCTTTATTGTCTTGTTTTGACATTGTTAACACTATTTTAATTTTAGACCTTTTTTATTCCATTCTGAGATTTTAGCATAACCTTTTCATTTCTGTCTTCTCCTCCAACGTCACCCTCTCAGTCAAGTTACTGGTATTAATTTCTCTGACTGAGATCTGAGCTGCTGAGACAATCTCCTGAGAGGACAGAACATCAGTGTTTTCATGATCTGGCACCATGCCTCTGCCCTCATTAGTGAATGCAGTTGTGCATATTAAAGAAATAAATCATTTCAGTGACTTCTCGGTGTCAGAAGGACCATCACTTAAATGAAATTTAAATTTTAACTTGAAATTTCTAACATAAATAAATAAATCTTTATTTTACTTATATTTGATATGTCCATCAGTCTATTAACATGGTTTGCTACCTTATCTAAAAGCTGCCCTTTCCATTAGTGAGCAAAGTAAAATTAGATGCTGGTTAAAATCTACTGCCTATATCTTCCCCATTCTGATTAATTTTGTTACTTAACCTCTATTTATTTTTTCCAAAGTTTCTGACCAAAATATGTGACAATTCATCTTCCCAGTGCCACTTCTGACTTTTGTGATACCTGCATCTACAATATTGGATTCTCAAGGAGTGGGTCATTATTGCCTGGGTGTTCTTGTATTCATAGAATCTAATTGCAAACTGCAATTTTCTTGACATATATTCATTAAATTGAATTGAATTATTTTTTTCTCATAGTTTATTACTTAAGGCTCTTTCATACATGAGTTCCCATAAACTTTAAAAACTTTTCAAATTTTAATCAATTCATTGGTACCTCTGTCAATTGATATTTCATTCTCTTGTTCGTTCCTATAGTGGAGGTTCTTCAGGACTGGATTTTAACATACTTAAATGGTCTACCCCATCAACTCACTTCCTGTATTAGTTACTTATTGCTATAACAGAAAAGGCAAAGGCTTCATGAAGAGGGATTTTGTTTGGTTTGCAATTTGAGGCTACTATCCATAGTAGAAGAGAAGTCATGGAACAGAGCCATGAAACAGCTAATCATGTTGTATTTACAATCAGGAAACAAAAAGAGATGAATGTTGCTACTCAGCTCCCCTTTTTCTTTTGATTGAGTCCAGGACCCAGTCCATGGAATACTGCCATTCATATTTAGTCTGGGACTTCACAATTCAACTTAATCTAGAAACTCCTTCACAGACATGACCAGAAATCAATTTCATAATGATTATTGTGTATGTGTGTGTATGTAGCTATATTTCATTTGTATTTTAATAAAGATAAGAGACTAAAACAGCCACACTGCTCAGCCTTATAGACCAAGCAGTGGTGACACATATCTTTAATCCCAGTAGCCTCACTAGTTTGCAATAAAAACCAGGCAGTAGTGGTACATGCCTTTAATCTAAGCCCTAGAGAAGAATAAGATGGGAGGAGACAGCTCTCAGACACCACAGTCTTATTCTGAGATTCCTGAAGGCAGGATTGCCATTTTGGACTGAGGTAGAGAGGTAAGAGCAAGTGGCTGTCGGTTTTGCTTTTCTGATTTTCAGGTTGAAACCCAATATCTGTCTCTGAGTTTTTATTAATCATGGTGTGTGTGTGTGTGTGTGTGTGTGTGTGTGTGTGTGTGTGAGAGAGAGAGAGAGGGGGGGGGGGAGAGAGAGAGAGAGAAAGAGAGAGAGAGAGAGAGAGAGAGAGAGAGAGAGAGAGAGAGTTTATGTATAACGCGTCTATTGGTGGCTAGAAGATGTTTCTGTAGGAACTAGATTCACAGACAGTTGTGAACCACCCGATGTGGGTGCTAGGAATCAAATAAGCATCCTCTACAAGATCAGGAAGCATGTTTAACCATTGCACCATATCTCCAGCTCTTTCAATGCCAAATTGGCAGTCAAGTTGAATCATCATGCTCCCCATCCCATGAGTAGAAAAGTGACCAGAAAGTATCTCCTACCTCTGAATGTTCAATTAATACATCTATCCATCATATCATACCAACCACTACAGCTATATATTCTGACATTTTATTTCTGTTAATAGATATAATGCTTGCCAACCCTAAGGTGGCGCCCTTAACTAAGAACCGTGCTTCCGTGTTCCCCCATCCAACCTTCCTTCATCCCAATCCTCCCCCTTCCCCAAGCTCCCCCCATTCTCCCCCTATCCCCCCTCTCTCCCCATCTCCCCTTACCCCCATCCCACCCCACCCCCAAGATCTCAATCTTCTCCCCGGCAATTTTGTCTACTTCCCATAGCCAAGAGGACAACTATATGCTTTTCCTTTGGTTCACCTTCTTACTTATCTTCTTTGGGATCACCAATTGTAGACTCCGTGACCCTTGTTTATGGCTAGAAACCAATTATGAGTGAGTACATCCCATGTTCATCTTTTTGGGTCTGGGTTACCTCACTCAGGATAGTGTTTTCTATTTCCATCCATTTGCATGCAAAATTTGAGAAGTCATTGTTTTTTACTGCAGCATAGTACTCTAATGTGTAGATATTCCACACTTTCTTCATCCATTCTCCCATTGAAGGGTATCTAGGTTGTTTCCAGGTTCTGGCAAGAGACTTGAACCTAGAGTGGCTCCCAGATGCCCAAGCCGAGGTCCCCAGTTAGTTCCTTGGGCAGCTGAGGTTGGGGAACCTGAAATGACCCTATCCTATAGCAATACTGACGAATATCTTGCATATCATCATAGAACCTTCATCTGGTGATGGATGGAGACAGAGACAGAGACCCACACTGGAGCACTGTACTGAGCTCCCAAGGTCCCAATGAGGAGCAAAAGGAGGGAGACCATGAGCAAAGAAGTCGGGACCACGAGGGGAGCACCCACCCACTGAGACAGTGGAGCTGATCTATTGGGAGCTCACCAAGGCCAGCTGAACTGTGACTGAAAAAGCATGGGATAAAACTGGACTCTCTGAGCATGACGAACAATGAGGGCTGATTAGAACCCAAGGACAATGACACGGGGTTTTGAACCTACGTAATGTGCTGGCTTTGTGGGAGCCTAACCAGTTTGGATGTTCACCTTCCTCGAAATGGACGGAGGGGGGAGGACCTAGGACTTACCACAGGGCAGGGAAATCTGACTGCTCTTTGGGCTGGAGAGGGAGGGGGAGAGGAGTGGGGGAAGGGGGAGAAGGGTGGGAGGAGGGGGAGAAGGGTGGGAGGAGGGGGAGGGAAATGGGAGGCTGGGAGGAGGAGGAAATTTGTTTTTTTTTTCTTTTCTCAATAAAAAAAATATTTAATATTTCAATGTTAAAAAAAATAGATATAATGCTCCTTTAGTAGGGAATGTTTGTATTTCCAGCAGTATTTGATACTTACCATATGCAATTGGTGAATCAACACTCCCTTAAAGAATGAAAGACTTTTTAAATTATGTACTATAAATTCTATCTTCCTTTCATATTGCTGTGCAGAAAATATATTCTGTGCTGGCTGCTGTTCAGGGTTGTACCACAGTGGGTTTGATTCCTTCTTTACTTATCCAATTTCAAATTTTCCCCTTTTTGTTCTATATAATCACAACTCAGTGAAATATTATAAATTGTATTCCCATACAAAGCAAACATTTTAATTCTCATCCCATGTAAAAAGCTTAAGTCAGATGATTTAAGGTTGCTTTGATGTTTAGTGTTTTCAGCATCAAAGACATTAAAGATTTATTAGGATATTTCATGAGACTAGAACATATGGCATGAATAATCTCCAAGGAGACAGAGACAGAGACCCACATTGGAGCACCGGACAGAAATCTCAAGGTCCAAATCAGAAGCAGAAGGAGAGAGAGCACGAGCAAGGAACATAGGACCACGAGGGGTGCACCCACACACTGAGACAATGGGGATGTTCTATGGGGAACTCACCAACGCCAGCTGGCCTGGGTCTGAAAAAGCCTGGGATAAAACCGGACTTGCTGAACATAGCAGACAATGAGGAATACTGAGAACTCAAGAACAATGGCAATGGGTTTTTGATCCTACTGCACGTACTGGCTTTGTGGGAGCCTAGGCAGTTTGGACCTGGATAGAGGTGGGCGGTCCTTGGACTTCCCACACATCAGGGAACCCTGATTGCTCTTTGGGCTAACAAGGGAGAGGGACTTGGTTGGGGGAGGGAGGAGGGAAATGGGAGGCGGTGGCGGGGAAGAGACAGAAATCTTTAATAAATAAATTAAAAAAAGAAATAATACAGTAGCAATTTATTTCAAAATACTTAAGTTTTTAGAAAATTTAATCTGATATTTTGCCACTTAATTGAGAGAGTATTTAAGGGATAATTTTAACATTGTTTTCTAATGTTCATGTTTACCTCTGTTTAGACAACTATTAAATTTTTTGTTTTGGCCTTCTGATATGAGATATTAAAATTTTGTTTGCTTTCTTTATAGGGAACTCTTAAACTTTTAGCTTACCTAGGGTGCAATGACCTGAATAATAGAAGGGAGAAAACTGCTAATTTAGAGATTTTAAATGGATAAACCTTGTAAATGGATTATGTAAATTTAAACATAATAGATCAGCTTAATCATGTAGCTAATGAATTCCCACAATTTAACTTTGAACTTTTCAAGTGTTGGGTTATGCTTATATTCAGTGTTAAACATGCATAAGCCACAGGGTTATGAGACAGAACTTAAAGTCTTCACTTTTGTGGATTTATAACATTTCTGCATATGAATTTATTAGCTATGTTTGCCTTAAACTATTTCATTTAAAGTCTTAGAAGAACTTGACTTTCAACTACAGGAGAGACTTTTGAAGGCAGAGATATGTGTCTTGATATTCATTTCTCTTTCCACTTTTATGAGCTACAGATAGGATAGTCAATAAATGTCCAGTGAATCAAATTGTGTGGTGCCTCAGAACCAAACTACAATTTTTCAACATGATTACTACAGAGAACATATGGAGCATGAACCTTGCCCTAAAAATTCTCATCATCTCTCTCATTACCTGTTAAACCGTTTTATCATAGTTTGAATCCTTTATGTTAGAGGCTGGCTGAGGCCTGAAATAAAGAATGAAAATGTGACAAATGACCACTTATTGGTCATTAACCATCATGATTAGAGCAGCCTGCCTCTCAGAGTGAGGGTCAGCATTAAGAGTGAAACCATCTTTTAGAATATTCTCCTGATAGGAATGAAGCTGTTCATTATCTGATCATTAGGGCCCATGCCAAATAAAACACATCTCTCACAAAACCTGAGTGCTAATTGTCCGTTTAGTCATTGGCTTAAACAGAAAGATGTGTTAGAAAAGCAAGTAGCTATGCACTTACACAGCCTTAGCATCTCTAAGTGCAGTTTTGCATTTGATGCTAACAGAGTAGCCAAGAATACACAACACAGTTGTGTAGCTCAGTTCTGAGAGATGATATGTGCCATCTATCCACAAGACAAACTTAAGGCATTGGTGAAGATAAAGACTGTAATTGATTTTGCCTACTGCTTTGGTCTGCTATTGTTTCACTCAAATGCTTGAAAAAAAATCCACTCAAATAAAGGACAGTGTTCTAAACTGAAACACTGTGCTGTACAAAACTAGTAAGTAGAGGAATCAGACTACAAAGTTGAGACCTATGTGAAAACTAAGAACACAGCATGGAAATGTCTGTAAGTAGGACAATGACAGATATGTGGACACTACCAGAAGAACACATCAAGATGCTTTATTGAGAATAACAGAATCTCATATAGATGTTCTCAGCCTAGTCTTGTGACCTCAAAATGTCTGCTAGGTAACATAACCCTGTTCTGTAATTTAAAAAAAAAAATGGCTTTGCCACTTGATTTATCATATTGAGTGACTGAGAGGAATTACGCAACTAAAATAAAAATGTAAGAACATTTTTGGAAGCTGACCCAGGACCTTTTGTCTCAGGTCTGTAGTATTGCCAGGAAGCAATTCATGTCTGGAATCAGTGGTCAAGATAAGGACAATCATCAGTTAACTGGCTTCTTGGCTTATTTTCAATTCGTGTTCCAAAAGATGAATTATTTTTATCCCCAAATGTTTTCATTTTATTTTTTAATTTATTGATTTTTATTGAGCTCTACATTTTTCTCTGCTCCCTTCCCTGCCTCTCCCTTCCCCTTCAGGTGTCTATCCTCCAAATTTACTCAGGACATCTTGTCTTTTTCTACTTCTCATGTAGATTAGATCTATGTATGTCTCTTTTAGGGTCTTCATTGCTGTCTAGGTTCCCTGTAATTGTGATTTGTGGGCTGTTTTTCTTTGCTTTATGTTTAAAAACCACTTATGAGTGAGTACACGTGAAAATTGTCTTTTTAAGTCTGGGTTACCTCACTCAAAATGATGTTTTCTAGCTCCATAAATTTACTGCAAAATTCAAGATGTCATTATTTCTTCTTCTGTGTAGTACTCCATTGTGTAAATGTACCACATTTTCCTTATCCATTCTTCAGTCGAGGGGCATTTAGGTTGTTTCCAGGTTCTGGCTATAACAAACAATGCTGCTATGAACATAGTTGAGCACATGTCCTTGTGGCACGACTGAGCATCCTTTGAATATATACCCAAAAGTGTTATTACTAGGTCTTGAGGAAGATTGTTTTCTAATTTTCTGAGAAATTGCCATACTGACATCCAAAGGGGCTGTACCAGCTTTCACTCCCACCAGCAATACACGAGTGTTCCCTTTACCCCACAACCTCTCCAGCATAAGTTGTCATCAGTGTTTTTGATCTTGGCCATTCTTACAGGTGTAAGATAGAAACTCAGAGTTGTTTTGATTTGCATTAATCTGATAAATAAGAATGTTGAGCATTTCCTTAAGTGTCTTTCATTTTAAAAGGTACTTTCTGTTCCTCTTCTCTGTGTCTGACTGTCCTTCTCCTCCTCAAAGTCTACCTGTTGGTTTTCAGAATTAAGATGATATAAATTTAACCCAAGAATGAAATGAAAATGGAAGTCAAAACTTAGAGTTGGTTTTGTTATGAGTTTTCAATGAGGAAGGAAAGGAGGCCTTATCATTTATTATCTAACCTAGTTCACAAAGGCAAACTAAGGTCATAAATGTTAAGAAATCCGTATTCCAAATAGAAAATATGTATTTAGTTCTTACATCTCTCTAAAAAGGGGCAAAAGAACAAGAGAGTAATATATTCTAATAGTTAGAAGGCTATTGTTTTGTTTTTAGATTGGAAGTCCCAGACACTCACAGAACATGAGTGATATTGATTCAAAGGGAAACAACAGGTTATTGGAACCAGACCACAAAGCAAGGTAGTAAGAAAGTAAAGAAAGAAGAAAACAATGTCTTTGTAAGTTGAAGGAAGTTTGGAGCTATCACTTGAGTTAAAACTTAACAGAAAAGCGCAGTAGAATTCCACATATTGAAGGAAGGAAAAGATACTCAAAAATCAACAGCAAGTGAGAGAACAGGCCGTTCTCAGCAACTTAGAGAACAATAGGAAAATGCTGGGTGGGTAGATCTGTGGAAGAATGTTTGCCTACCGTATAAATCAAAATCAAATCTTTGAAGTCAATTCTAGCAACAAAATAAAAGAAAACCCTCAACATCTTTAGCCAGGAATGGTACTGAACTGCTTGCAAAAGGAACACTCTGTAGAATGAGGCAAGAGGATCACAAGTTTATATGCATAAACACCAGGAAATATTAGTAAAAAAGAGTCAGGCCAAGCTTATGAACCTGATATGCACTGGTAAACCTACTACCCTTTTTAGGCTAAAAGACATAGAATCAAACTACTCTTTCTCTATTCACAGATTGGTGCAGCTCTCAGACCATATCACAGATGTTTCTTTTGTACAGTGGATCCTAATTAATGAGGAAACTTCCAACTAGTCAAAGTGCAGAAAATGCGTATCAATGGAACACTCAGCCACAAATAAGACACTTAACAAATACACACATACCACAAAAAGAACCAGAGTTCACGGGACTTCTGTGCAAGAGTGAGTAGAAAGAGTCTAAGAGCCAGAAGACCAGGAGAACTGGAGTGAAACAGTGTCATCAAAGCATGATAAGGTGCTATACTCATGAGCTCTCGAGAGCTGGGGATGCCTGCCCGGCACTACATAAAATCAAGCCAGTCAACATTCCAGCAGGAAGGGGAAGTAAGGGAAGAAGCTCATGAGCTTCTGTGCAAACTGAAGAACTATGGACTATTTTCAGCTTCTTGTGGAATGAGAGTTTTCTTTAACCCTGTGGCCTCTTGTATATTGATCATACTGTAGTAGATGGCACCATACCCATAGGTATATGGGCTGGAGAAATTCATCTCAATTGATTAGATAAGAAAAAGAAGAACAGAAATTTGTAGGAGCAGATATGAAAGAAGTTAGGGGAAGAGTAAGCATAAATATGACCAAAATTCATTATATTAAATTCTTAAGGAATTAATAAAAATGCATATTTTCAGAGAATAAGTTTTTTTCAGTCTTTAGGCAGTTATGCAGTTCTGACCATGAAGAATTAGAATATATATATATATATATATATATATATATATATATATATATATATCAGTAATGCATAGCACTTTGGAAGAAGAAAACATCTGTGATTTCAAAGGATCATTTGGAAACTTTGATATGAGGAAAATATCCTGTATCTTATTTGTGACACAGTTTGATTATACATGTCTCTTGATTATCTATTCATCAGAACTTCTATAGATAAATGTGTGAATTTTTACTATATGTAAGTTATAGATTAATGAATTTGGCTTTAAAACACATCAAGATGTTTGTACTGTGTTACCCATCATTAGTTACCCACCAAAGTAAGAAATAAAATAGTTGGCCAAAGTTTTAAAAATATGAATGAAGGGATCATTTTAAAAGGAAGAAATACTTGAATATACATGTGCAAATTGTACATGGAACCCAATAAAAACTGTTAATGTGAATAGTTATCCTACTAATGGAACTGAGATTCACTAAAAAAAAAATACTATTTAATCAAGTAGAAACTCAGTCAATGATATGGCAAGGAAGTTAAGTTATTTAACAAAGAAAAGAAAGAAAACTATCAAATTCACAGCAACTAATACATAGTACCTAAGTCACACAGTGTATATTTGTTCCGTATGTCATGGATTCTTTTGCAGAACAATCATTTATTACTGACATTTTCCTACACAAAGCAAACTTTCATTTAGAAAACATAAACAAATAAAATAAATTTCATTACTTGGTAACTAGAACTTACAAAATATACACCAATAAGAACTTTGGAATGTGTTGGCAATTGCAAAAATAGAGAGTAAATTTTCTCCACTTCTGAGATATGACTGATTACTAAAAAACAGCTGGTCATGATATAGCAGACCTGACAGGATAACATGTTTAAGTTAGCCAACTTAAATCAGATAAACTAGAGATATGCTGTGCTCGTGGGTACAAGAAGAATTACTGTGGGCAGATTTTGGTAGACTAGAAACAAAAAAAAGTTTTCAAGTACAGACTCTAATGATCTTCAGGCTAGGCAATCTTGGACAGGCACGCAATTCACATCCAGGCAGGAATTCTCCCTCCAGACTCTTGCATCCCATTGTTTGATGTAAAACTCTGCTTGCGTTTTGCTGTGCTCCTTTATTTCTTCAAGCAGGCAGAGTTACCTCCTTCTGTACTTTTAAAAATGTCTGTGTACACAATACAATATTATTGTCTTGATATAAAATTTGACAATGCCACAGTTTCTCCATTTCATTCTTTTTTTTTTGATAAGTTAGGTTGGCATATAACTGTTCTGCTTGCCTTTATTCAGGGCATTTTCAATTTCTCTTCTGCATAGGTAAGTGATGTGATGTTCCAGGTGACTGGGTAGTTTGCCATCCTTAAACATATCATTTCCTACTCAGCTTCCCTCTGCCAAGCAGACTTGAACACATTCAATACCTCAAAGAGCAGAGGAGATTTCCTCTATTTGCATTTTAAATATTTCATTATCGCATGTACCTTCCATAAATCTGGATCATGCCTTCTGTCCACCTAGCATAACATCACACTCTCTGTAAACCCCTATAATAAAGCGACAGTTAACTGGACAAATGAAATGCAACCTTTGAGCAAAACAAAACTTTGAATTTCATTCCACAATGTTTATAAAATCCTACTTTTCTGCCTCAGTAAGTATAGAGTTTATTTGGTAATACTAATACTCAAAACTTGATGGTAATTTTTAATCTTCCTAAATATTTATTATTTTTATAAGGTAGATGTGGTTAAAAATAAAGATTTAAGTATATCTGTGATACAAGTGAAAATGTTTACTGAAGCAAGTTAATTCCATAGGAACATATATTACAGTAATCCAGCTGTTGGAGGGGAAACAGACTGAGAAGATCCTGGTGTAGCCAAATTCTCTAAGCCAAAAGTTTCCCTCTGTTGGGTTTAAAAGAGGAAAAGTGACAGTTGCCCTCCCTGGGCAATACGGTCATCAGACACTATCAGAATTCTTACATGATAACACACACAGTATGATGGTAAAATCAGTATTATGGGAAATTTCCATATCTAAACATGACTTGCTGAACCATTTAGTGTCATAATTTTAGCAACAAAAAGACTCAATTCCTGAAGATTGGCTTTATTTTTTGCCACATATTTACAAAGAGCACGTGGATAGCTAAGTTTGCCTGACTCACCTAAAACTTCTGCATCCCACACCTCAGCTGCTGAGATACATGGGACTAACATGCAGAAGCAAATTTTTTCTTGGTTAAGACACAGAATACGAGAGGTGAGCTTAGTGAAGGATCAAAGGCCAGTTAGGAGTAGATGTGTAGCAGATGGCCACTGCTTTACTATTATAAAGAAAGTCCTCTGTAGGCTAATAAGTCTAACATGAGTATGGAGGTTGCACAAATCAGCCAGGAATCTATAAACAGAAAGGAAAATAATCCATGAACGGGCCTGAGAAAAATACCAATTGAAACAAACTCTTTCTATTTTTTTTAAGAATTGGATAATTGTGTGGTGCCATGGACTGAGTATTTCCTTCCAAAAATTCATATTCTAAAGCCACATTCCTCACAAGAAGGCACAGAAAGACATTGAGGGATGGATGTAGGCACTGAGGCTGTGGGAGTGGATCCCATATGTCTGCCTTAGCTCCCTGACCAGAAGCCAGAGCTTCCCTCTGCCATGTGAGAATTCATAGAGGCAAGCAGGAAAAGGGCTCTGCTGACAGTGTCCTCCCACACCTATTAGAATGTGTGCCAACCTTCTAGTAAATTCCTACAACTGAGGCATGCGCTGAGCCACCTGTGGTGCTCATCCCTTCTATTCATAAATTATATAAATGTTAATAGTAATAACTAATGAAACAGTGATAACTATAGTGTAAAAGAAATTGTTGAAAACATCGATTTTTCATTTCTGATCTTTTCTGTTTCATGGTTTTATTTTGCAAATTTTAAAAAAGCAAAATTACAGGAAAGGAAGTCTCACATTACTTTGATCTTGGCCTTTTCAGCCTCTGGAACAGTAAGAAATGTTTATTGGTTGAGTCACGCAGCCTACAGTATTAATATATTGTTATGACAGCCCAATCTGAGATAGGGTGGTGGCAGCAGAAGGGAGACTAGGCTTTCTAACGACTCCTGATAATGCTTCCAGCCAAAAGAGGTGAGAACCTCTATGAAATTAGAAGCTCACTCGTCGTTTCTGTTCACACACAACTTGCTGAAAGCCATTTTGACTTTCTTGCCATGGCCTGTCCTGAGTTAGTCTCAATCCCCTAAATCGCTTTCACATGCACACTCAGAAACTCTAAGGCAGCAATCCGAAAGCGGGAGGTTGGCAGTTTGACAGTTAGGAGTGTTGACTAGGTTGCTTTCTCTTTCCACAACTGAGTCTTTTTTGGAAGATTTGTATATCTGCTTGACACATTTGCCTTCAAGATTAATGATCAAAGCTGAATATAAATGCAAATTTCTTTTTCCTCATAATCATCATGTCTCAGATGGAATGGCCTCCATGCTGGAAGAGGCTCCCTCCAGCCCTGTTTTATCACAGTAGCCACCGTGCTCATGACTTTCTATGTCATTCTACCCTTTAGCCCTGCTCTACTGCCATGCTCACAGCCTGCCAGCTGTTGGATCTTCTTCATGATGCACCCCCAAATTTTCATGGCCCCAAAATCATCTCTTCTATAGAGATCTTTTATATAGGTGGCTATGTTACTCTTTGGTTACTTTACCTTCAAGGACACTCAGACCCAAATTCTGAATGCCTTTTCTATATAGCACAAGTTTTTCCATCTTGAAATCTAGCCTGTTTTCAGTAACAATTCAACCACTTTTGATCTGCCACATCAGACCACAAGAATCCCTCCTCAGCACACACAAACACACACACACACACACACACACACACACACACACACCTTCTCAATTAAGCTTTTGCAACAGCCTTCTCTATTCACCTCTCATACACTGATGCTTTATCCTTTCTGAGAAGGCCTCATTAGTTACTCTAGACTGTGATAATGTCCTTCCCAACTACATCCCCATCTAAATAATAGCCCTACTAATTATTATTTGTCTGATAATAAAGATAATAAAGAATTTCACTGATTTACTGGTAATTGAATATACAGAGAAGAGTGAGAATTAAGCGAGTTTATTCTCATTAACCCTGCCCTCTAAGGCATGACTTCATAACTTGAATTTCCAGATTTAGTCCTATGATGGCAGATTTGCAGAAGGGGATTCACTGCTTTGAAATGCTACCCAGTGTTCAATGCAAAATAAAGCATTCATCCACAGCATTTAGAAATCTGAACAAACGAGTTTGGAGATTTAGTGTAAATCTTCATTCATTGGACAGTATTAAGACCTAAAGACTCTTTCTAACTAACAAGGTTTTGCTGCCCTAAATATACCATTTGTTCACCCAACATTTGTCTCCCTCAGTAGATTTCCACATTGCCATATCTCTTATTGCCCTCTCTGGCAGGTGTGATAGCAGTTTTTATTTTTCCCTTTCTTTCTGTCATATTTCTGGAAGTGCCAACCCCCTTGCCTCTCCCTTGTTGATAAGTAGTTCTATAGACCTGTCACATCTCATGCAAGTCTTTGCTTTGTTGAAAGAACTTGGGACTCCATCCACGGTGCTCCTGCAATAGCAGCATCAGCTGCAAAAAGAGTCGGCAGTGTGTGCCCTCTGGGACTCTTCAACAGAGAGTAGGCAGCAATAGTCTCATTAGGCAGAGGAAGGGTCAGCCGAGAGCAGCCGATACTCCAACTGCCAGTGTGACTCAGCCTGTGGAAGCAGTTTGGGATGAGTGAAGCCCAGCTGGAATCAAGAAACCAAGCTAGTACAAAAGCTTCTCTGAGCCTTCAGTCAAATTCAGACAATAAAAATAGTGCAAGTAAGCCCTAATCAGGCCACTAAACAATGCTTGGCTTGCAGAGAACACAAGCACTAAGAATCATTGTCAATTAACCTTTACTTTATTATTTCTGAGATTGTTTCTTCCACCAATTCTAGACACGCTCACTGCTGTCAGAATACTTTTACCTAAAGTGCAACTGAGAAGACATCATCCTACTATTTGAGTGCTGGAGTGGTTCATCTACTCCTTTGATTAAAGATGCCATTACATATGGCATCTTTAATGTTTAGCCCTCAAAGATTCATCTCCTGTTGACTCTTCATGTTTCCCTTTGACCCACAGCACTAATCAGCTGGACACCAAGGTCAGTGTCCCTGATCCACACGATTACTTACTTTTCTGATGCTGTGATAAAATCCCCTGGCATAAGCAACCTAAAAATGAAGAGTTTGTTTTGTCTCACAGTCCAAGGGCACAGTCTGTCACAGAGGGAAGGTCCTGGCTGTGAGGGTGTAAGGCATCTCAAACCATTGTATTTACAGATAAAGATAACGCATTTACTCAACTTGGGTTCTTCTTATGTAGCCTATAACTTAAACCCAGAGAATGAGGTCACTCATTTGGGGGTAGATGGGTCTTCCTACCTAAACTATAAATATAACTTATCACAGGCATGACTGAAGGCTAAACTAATGTAGATAAATACTTACAGGTTTTTATTGATACTATGAGGTTTTTGTCAAGCTAACAATCAATATTAGCCCTCACCGAAACTAGATCCCTCTCTACTTTATCCCTCGCCTATTCTGAGCTTCTCTCAGTAGACACAGCACCCAGATATACTAAAACTATACCATTCCCTTCACTATAATCTTATAGGTTTATAACTACCATGAGAATATGAATTATTAGAAGACATAAAACATATGTCTCACTAAACAAAGACCTGCATAGCATCTCATTAAACACTGGTGGAGTTGATGAATGCAACAAAAGATTCCCTGCAGTTAGGTTGTTATTTGAATGTTCTCCTAACAATTGTGGTCAAGAGGATATTCTACAGCTTCAAGCCCAGTTGAGCCAAGTGTTTGAATGGGTTATTTTACCAAAGAGATAAAAGAAAATAACTTCTGATCAAACAGAGCAATTTTCTGTTTAAATAATGATACACCTCGGGGGGCCTTCAAACTGCAAGTGCTTTTCTAGCGCATTTAAGGGTTTAAAGTGATTAACTACTTGACAGGAATATGACACAGAAGAGAGAGAATTTTAGCAGGAAAAGCCAACATCTATTGAAAATAAAGCAAATGAAAAGAAGAGGTAAATGGTAATAAAACATTCCTCTGAAGCTTTAATAGAAGGAAATATGATTTAATTTACACATTTGACTTATACACATTACAAAGCGTATCCATTGTATCAAACAATGATAAATTAGTATCAATTTCCAGAATAATTTCCTAATATAAGCTCCTAGAATTAAGATTCATGACGATACTGTCCCCCTTGTGAACATCAATAATCTTCCAATAATCTACACTTCTGTTTCAGAACGAGAATACAAAGAGTTGAAGGTTCCAGACTATGTCTTACTCGTATTTGCCTCACCACGACAGAGCACAGTGCCTGGACTCCAGGAGACATTCTACATGCCTGGACTCGAACCAGTGTTTGTTTCCTCACATCTGTCCTCAGAGACCTGATGGAAACGTCTGAAGACAGACAAGGTATGTTTGGACTCATGGTTTCCGAAGGTTCGGTCCGTCTCCCTCTGGTAGGAAATCAAGGTGACAAGTAAACGTGGCAAAGAAGCCTCCTCACCTAATGGCAGACCGAAGCAGAGAGAAGCTGGCCCTAGTCAACCTTTCTCCTCATTGTCCTCTAATTCTGCCCAGTTGTCAAGCCTGCAACATGCTGGCAGCTCCGCTCAGCACTATAAACTGACTCCCCGTGTCAGTCGGGAAAGTGGGCGCTGAAGAATTGCATCTACAGCCCAGAGGCCAGTCGGTCAAACCAGACAAGTCTCAGGTAAAGAACAATAGACGATGACCCCAAAATTGACCTCCGGCTTCTGCCTGCATATACAAATACAATATATGAATACTCATGCCAGACATAAAAATAAAAATAAAAAAGAAAGTTCTTGAAGTTCATTATACCTAATTATACCCTGAAGACTGAAAATTGCCTTGGATTTAAATTTTTAAATTAAGTTAATAAATACGCTTAATACACCATTCAAATTTGAATGATAGATACAATGACATGTAATGAGAAGTATATAGATAGCTTTTTAAATATTTTTACTTTAAAAGTATGAAATATCACCTATGGAACACATTAGCAAAGCACGGAGTATAAGCATTCCATGGTGGTTGCCTCAGGCTATCAAACCATTTTGAATCCATTTCAGATTCATACTTATCAAACTGTGGGTGGTAACAATCTGGATACATTTTTTGTTGTTGTTTAAATCTTTCATAGATACAGCAGCTGTCAAACAGCCAACAGCCCTGACCCAGTAGTATTGAGTAAGCCCTACAGATTATTTGTCAGACAAATTCAGTAACCCAATATTTGTTTCTTTATTTTAAAATTTAATTGGTATGCAAATCGAGCAACAAGACAGCATTTGTGCTGGATACAGTTGTCACTTCAGATTCTGGGAATGCTCATTATCATGCTTACAGATGTTTTTTTTTTTCCCACCTAACATCTGCCAATACTACCTCAACCCCAGGAAGTCTCCAAACCTGTACAAACTTCCCATCACTATGGGTCTCTTCCTCTGTTATCTGTGCCATGCACACTAATTTTTGTGCATCTGAGGCCTCTGCTAGCCAGAATTATGCCTGCTTCCTAACACTTGTGCCTCTAGAGCTTTAGATTGGAAATTGAACAGACACTGAGCCAATTTATCATAGGATGACATGTGTCATGTTTGTGGTATTACCAGAGGAACCCTGGTAGGCACTGTGTGTATCCTTTTCTTGTCAGCCTAGTCCCAGACAATGCAGGAAAAAAGAAGCCATTACATTTTTAATGATTTGATATATACTTTTAAAATGCAACATTAAATAGAATCATCTGAAAAATATGGCGCTAGATCATTCTGCTTAAGACTAGAATTTCTGTGTCAAACAATCATCTGTCATCCAGGAATCATCCTTTGAAATGAAAGTAACAAAACAAAAGCAATGGAATATGTTCCCTCAAAGAAACAGATAATGTTTTGCCCAAACTTATAATTTATTTACCGTGTCTACTCCATTTCCACATAAATTCTAATAATGGCTAATGATTGTTTTATCATGAATATGATAGAAATTCATATCATGTGGCTTTTGTCAACAAGCATAAATATCCAGGAGCAATTCCTGTTATATCTTTCATTTCTAGCACATGTACTTTTAACATCCCAGTGATGCATTGCACTCTTCTCTAGATCAAACACAAAGAAAACATACAGAAAGATAGTAATATTTCAAGCACAAACCTAATAGCTGAAAGGAAAAAGCTTTTCATTTGAGTAAAGTTTAATAAAAAGCCCCAAACTTGAAGGCGAGCTTGATCAAGCTGATAACCCCTTTGCATCTCTGTAAAGATCCAGCTTGTGTCAGGAAGAAAGATTTGCTCATACCAGACTTGATACCTTGCGGCTTATTTTAATGCATAATTAACTTTGATTTCAATACATCTCCAATTACTCTTCTACCACATAATTTGCAAATATGTTCTTCAACACTGAGTAAATAGGACCTAAAGATGGAATTGCTGAGATGGCTCAATGGATACTTGCCAACAAGCCTGATAACCTGAGTCCGACCCCAGCACACACATGGTGAGATGCCAAAACTGGCTCCCTTAACCTGTCTGCTTATCTTCACACACGCCAAGGCATGAGAATGCCTCCCACAATAAGAAAGTAAATGTGAATATATGTAAACATAAAGATATGATGTGAGGCCTCTTTAGATATTATTGGTGAATGATAATCAAGTGAGACTCTGCATGTAAAACTCATGACAGATGTACAATGTTATCAGATATTAAACAACAACTCTCAGCCTCTTCATCCTGATCATGGTTTCTCTTTCTAGCCTTGGCTAATCTGAAACCTGCTCTATATACCAGGTTGGCCTCAAACTTGGAGATCCACCTGCCTCTGCCTCCCAAGTGCTGGGATTAAAGTCATGCACTACCATCCCATGGCTACATACATAGTTTACTAAGCTTTTCTATCTGGACTAACATGTTCTCTCCATGAGTCAAAGGCTACCAAGCAAAAACCCTAATACCAGATATGAGAAGAATGCTTCTGAGTTCTATTATTTCCTGAACTTAGAACAAAGCAACAATTAATTATATAGTATGCAAATATACATAAGCAAAATATTCACCAGTACATAAAACTCAGTAAAAATTCTTGTGTAGTTTTTAGTCATAAGTCATATAAAACAACATTTTTGTGCACCATAAAATATATAGTTATATTCCAAACTTCAAATTTATAATATATAAGTAGGCCAGAATAAGTTAAAACCTAAGAATCTTAATTCACTTACTCAATGTACAAATCGTTTAAGATATTTCTAGTTCTAAGCAATGATTTTCCTTCATTAGGCTGTAAAATGAATTCATTCTGCAAGAATGAACTGAGTCTGAAACAACGAAAATCTGTATTTGTATTACACGTTCACAAATATGTTGACTTCGAAAACATCAGCTCGTGGACCAATAAGAGAGAGATTCATTACCCAAATCAACACCAAGTAACTAGAACTAAACTGGATGTATCGGTCTGAGTTCAAACAGAATTTACTTCAGCTCTGCCACAGGCTAAAACAAGCCATAATAGGAAATCATCACATTGTACCTGGAAATTTTGCATAAACAATCTGATAGATTCAAGCACACTGGAGCTGCCTGTACGGGAGCCTCTCGGCCCAGATGAAAAATGGTTAGATCAATGGATGCTGATGAACAATATTTAAATGAATTTCTAAATGACTATAATAAAAAATTTAGTTGACTCAACCCCTGCTGTTCTGGGCTGTAAAGTTATGAGTTCTATTTACCTGAAAGCATGTATGTCTATTAGACTTGGCAGGAGTTTCTCAACCTTGATATTAACTAGAATATCTATTTAAAATGAACAGAGCACCAGGCTGTATCAAGTCTGTTCCTTCAGGCTGGGATAAAGGAGCAGCCTAACCTCACGCACACAACACAAGGTTCAGAAAAGAATAAATCTTAATGGTTTTTCTAACTTCTTTCACAAATAAGGCTGACACTGGAAGAACATAGCATGTATACTTACACCAACACCAACTGTTAAGTGTCTTAACAATTGGTGACGAAACAAAGAGCAAAATAAATGAAGGTATGCAAATGGAAACTGAAAGCAGAACAAGAAGCTGTCTTAAATAAGAAATCAACATGAATGGGAAAATTGCAAAAAAAAAAAAAGGGGGGGGGGCAGATATGAAAAGAGAATATTGGGAGAAGGAGAGGATTGACTACTTGGTACCATTAGAGATATAATGACCAAAAATCAGCAGCGAGCAAGTTAATTAGAACTCAGAGGATGTCAAGCCCAATCAGAATTAGAGTCTGGAGATACATGGAGAAACAAGTAGCTGTTTATGAAAAGAGAGCCAAGGCAAGACGTTGGGGCTGATCTAATGGGAGCTCACCAAGGCCAGCTAAACTGGGACTGATGGAGCATGTGATCAAATGGGATTCTCTGAACGTGGCGGACAATGAGTGCTGACTGAGAAGCCAAAAACAATGGCACTGGGTTTTGATCCTACTGCATGTACTGGCTTTGTGGGAGCCTAGTCTGTTTGAATGCTCACCTTCCTAGACCTGGATGAAGGGGGGAGGACCTTGGACTTCCTACAGGGCAGGGAACCCTGACTGCTCTTTGAACTGGAAAGGAGGGGGAGGGGAAGTGGGGAAATGAGGGAGGGAAATGGGAGGAGGGGAGGGGGTGGAAATTTTTAATAATAATAATAAAAGAAAGTAAAAAAAAAATTAAAAAAATAATTAAAGCACTAGGCAGACTAGATAGCTGCACAGTTTACTATGGAATAGCAACAGGGTATACTGATTTGCAAATGTTGAATAGAGTATAATAAATGCAAAATAATTCAATAATTAACAATAAAAAGCATCAATTTCATTGGAAAAGGGAAATTCATATAGTTAGCCAAAATTATTATACCAAGTTTCAATACAATGAAAAGTTTTCTTACAGGCAAACACCTCTCTAACACAAATAAATCAAATACCACAACTACAGAGCACATGTAAAGCTATTTTCAGTTGATTAGAGGAGAAATCTGGATTGTTAAAAAATAAAACTTTCAGAAACATCCACACCTTTCTGGAGGCCAAGAAAAATCTGTGGATCTAATGAAGAAAGGAGTGAGGTTCGCAAGACATTAATCTCGTTGCCAACAAAAATCAAACAAGGGTAGAAACAGAACTTAAACACTATATAAACTCTTGCTGATGAGAATGGTTCACAATGAACTCAAAGATGAGAGCCAAAAGTCTAATAAAGACATTTGCAATTGTCCAGCGAATGTGAATACTGACTATGGTTTTGCATGGATGTGTGTATAGAAAGAAAAAATAGAAACAAATCTCAATCTGAATTTACATTTTTGTCAATTGAGAAAAACTATTTTTCTTGGGAAAAAATATCTTCTATTGCTTTTGTAAAAAATACAGTAATAAAACAAATTTCTAATTGTTCAAACATCATAAAGTTAATATAAAGGCAAATGCTATTGAGGTAACAATCTGTCAAAATACAGCTATGGAATATCAGTCCACATCTGTGAAAAGTTGTTTATCATTATTATGGTTATTATTAATTGAAAATACATTTTATGCAATATATTCTGATCATGGCTCCTTCCTCATCTCCTCCCAGATACTTCTCACCTCCCTACCTATCACTAACTTCATATCTTCTTCCTCAATTCCCATAAAAAACAAACAGACCAATCAAAAAACAAGAAACAAGTCAAACAACAACAAAAAAATGAAAGAAAATAGGATGTTAAAAAGCAAATTGAAAAACAGGAAAAAGCAAAGAAAAAGAAAAGGCATGAGAAACACACACAAAGACACATATACATAAACCTCATTAAAAAAACACAAAATTGAAGACCATAATAGGTAATAAAAAGAAAAGTAAGGTATAAATTTCCCCAAAAAAGCATTGAATTCATTTTGTGTTGACTTTCCACTGGGCACTGGGCTTCTCCTAAGTATGGTGTGTGTGTGTGTGTGTGTGTGTGTGTGTGTGTGTGTGTATCAGACTTCGTTGTAGGAAAGTAAATTTTCATTTGTAGGTGATTATCAATTGAAAATTGCTTCTGAGTTAAGGATGGGGATCTGTTTTCACTTTGCCTCTTTGGGCTAGGACCCCATCTGGCTTTGACCTGTATATGCCCTTTGTCCTAGTTGGTGTTTATATTCCTCAGCAATGTAAGCTAGTCATGGAAGGAGATTCCATAACCCCTTCCTCCTATCTTGACTCTAAAGCCAGAACAACCACATGGCCATAGCTGTCAAGCTCTACTGCTTGCTTAGGCTGGAACACAGCCCTCTTGTTCAATTTTATCTTCACCAGCTTTCTGTTCTTGGTGGTTGCCTACATTTACTGCCTAAGCTTTGATGGTCTGGAACTTGCTCTGCAGACCAGGCTGGCCTCAAATTCAGAGAGCTGTCTGTCTCTGCTTCTGGAGTTTTGAGATTAAAGACATGCACCACCACACCTGGTTCTAGTCTTTCTATTAAATTCCTTTGACAAGCTGAAGCTAAGTGGGGTCTTTTCTTGAGGTCACCACCCCCTTTATTCCATTTATCTCCCAGAACACAGGACTTTGCACTATTCCACTTCCTGATGTTCCTTTTCTCAGTATGTAGTTTGCATTTTTACTGGCTCAGCTTGTTTCATTTTCTTATACATCTTCATTAGATTAACACTAATATGGAAGAATCAATACTAGGGGGTTTTGAGATTTCCCCTGACAACAGGATTAATCCAAACATCTTCACTTTAGCCTTAGACAGGCTCTTCAGACAAGGGAAAAGAGCAGCCACATTCACCAAAATGTCAGAAGAATTTTCTCTAGGCAACATCCTAAACTTCTTCTCTGAAACTTCTTGAGTTAGGACCCACAGTTCAAATTACCCTCAGCACTACTGTCTCCCATGCTCCTAATAGTATGGCCCATTAAATCCACTTAAAGTATTCAAATGCTTTTCTAATCCAACCTCCCATAGTCCAAATTCCTCCAAACAAAAGCATGGTCAAGCCTATCACAGCCATACCCAGTCACTGATACTAAATTTTGGTTTAGGGATGCTGTTGCTGAGAAGAGACATCATAACCATGGCAAATCTTTTTTTTAATTAAATGTATTCATTTATTTTACATCCCAACTGCAGTTTGACTTCTCTCCTCTCATCCCATTTCTTCCTCCTACTTCCCCTCTGCCACTCCTCCCAATTCACCCCTCCTCTGTTTCTGTTCAGAGCAGGCGTCCCATGGGTGTCAACAAAGAATGGCATATCAAGTTGAGGTAGGACTAAACTTTTTCCCTCACATTAAGACATGGTAAGGCAACCCAGATGAGGTTCATAAGGCCTGTCAAAGCATCAGTGGCAAGTCTCGCTCACCCTGCTAGGAGTCCCACAAGTAGACCAAGCTGTACAACTGCCACACTTATGTAGAGTGCTTAGGTTGGTAGCATGGGGTTCCAGTGTCTGAAACTCCTATGAGACCAGGTTAGTTGTCTCTGTGGGTTTCCGTGTGATGAGACCTTCAATCCTACTGGTTCATACCATCCTTCCTGCCCCTCTTCAGCAAGATTCCTGGAGCTCAGCCCAGTGCTTGGCTGTGGATCTCTGCGTCTGCTTCCATCATTTACTGGACAAAGGTTCTCTGTAACAATTAAGGTACTCATCAATCTGATTACAGGAGATGAGCAGTGCAGACATCCTCTCTATTATTGCTAGGATTCTTAACTGGAGTCATCCATGTAGATTTGTGGGAGTTTCCCTTCACCAGGTTTCTACCTTGGTGCAGAAGAATTGTCTGTATTCTGTCAATCATGTTTTAAATAAAAGCTGATTGAACAGGTAAGAAGTAGAGGCTGGGTGATGAGAACAGGAGAATTCTGGGAAGCAGGAAGCTCCCTCCCCAGACCTGCCCAGATCATGGAAGAAGCAAGATGTAATCTACCCGGCTGAGACAAATATCGAGCCATATGGCTAACATAGATAAGAACAATGGGTTAATATAATCTACAAGAGTTAACAAGAAGCCTGAGCTAATGGGCCAATCAGTTTTGTAACTTTTGGCGATTTCTGTGTGATTTTCTTTGCTGGCTGTGGGGTATCGGATGGGACAGAAACCCCAACAAGCAGGCCCCTCATGTTATACTACCTGATCCTGAAATGCCCCCCATCAAGACATCTCTTTCACTCTTTACACCTCTATCCACCCCCAGCCTGACCCCTTATTTTTCCATCCCTACCTGCCCTCCATTTACCCAGAAGATTTCTTCTATTTCTCCTTCTCAGAGAAATCAGTGCTTCCTTATTGGGCCCTAGTTGATACATAGCTTCCCTGGGTTTTGGATCATAGCATGATTATATTTTACCTTACAACTAATGTTCACTTATAAGTGCATACTTACCATGCTTGTCTTTCCAGTTCTAGGTTACTGTACTCAGGCTGATTTTTTTCAAGCCCCATCCATTTCCCTTCATATTTTTGGATGTCACTGCTTTTAATAGCTGAGTAATATGCCATTATATGAATGTACCACATTTTATTTACTCATTCTTTAGTTCAGGTATCTAGGTTATTTCCAGTTTCTGGCTATTATGAATAATGTTGCTATGAACATACTTGAGCAAATGTCCCTGTGATATGATTGAACAGCCTTTGAGTATATGCCCAAGATTTGTATAGCTGCGTCATTAGGTAGAAAATTCCTAATTTTCTGAAAAACAGTTCTACTGATTTCTAACATGGCTGTATCAGTTTGCACTCCCGCCAGCAATGGAGGAGTGTTCCTTTTGCTCCACATAAACTGTCCCTGGTGTTTTTGATCTTAGCCATTCTGACAGGTGTAAGATGGAATCTCAGAGTTGTTTGTATTTGCATTTCCCTGATGGCTAAGGAAGTTGAACATTTCTTTCAATGTATTCCAGCCGTTTGAGAATTTACTGCTAAGAAATTCTCTCTTTAAATCTGTACAGTTTGTTAATTGGATTATTGGGGGGTTGGTGTCTAGTTTCTTGAATTCTTTATATATTTTAGAGATCAGCCCTCTGTCAGATGTGGGGTTGGTAAAGATTGTTTCCTATTATGTAGACTGATATTTTGTCTAATAGGCAGTGTCCTTTGACACAACAACTCTTATAAAGGAAAACATTTAATTGGGACTAGCTTACAGTTTCAGAGATTTAGTGCACTACCATCTTGGCACATCATGGCACCATGCAGGCAGATGAGGTGCTGGACAACGTACTACCGTCCATTTATAGTTCTGCTTCTTGATCTGCTAATAGCTGAAGGAGTCTGTTTGACTCGGCACAGCTTGAGCATAGGAGCCCTCAAGGCTACCTACAAAAAGGCTACACCTATTCCAACAAGGCAATACCTCCTAATAGAGCCACTCCCTATAGGTCAAATATTCAAACACACAAGTCTATGGAAGCCATACTTCTTCAAACCACCACACCTTGTGAACACTGCCAGTCTTTGTGAGTTCATATGTATATCAGTCCTGCTGTGTCTGGAGCTCACTGTTTTCTTGGTATCTTTCATCCACACTAGCACTGAAAATCTTATTCATTCTTTTCATCCTCTTCTTCAGAATTCCCTGAGCACTGAGGGGAAGGGTTCCATGAAGAATACACCCCATTTAGGATTGAGTGTTCTAAGCTCTCTCATAAGTTCTCTCTCTCTCTCTCTCTCTCTCTCTCTCTCTCTCTCTCTCTCTCTCTCTCCTCTATACATCTGGGTCTCTGTATTTCTTCCAATTTGATGCAGGAGGAAGATGTACAGGTATAGCAGAACATCAAAAGAAGTCATTTTATTGCTATGTTCCTTTAACAGAAAAGTACCACTTTGTATTCCCCTTATTTTATGGCCTATGCAGTCTCAGATTCTATCCCACTGGAACAGTGTGAGACATGGAATAGGCCTTAAATCCAGTCAGATGGTGTTTAGTTATCCACACAACTTTCGTGCTACTATTGTACCAACATGTTGCAAGCAGGTCACTATTGTAGACTGATGGGTTTATAGCTGGATTGGAGTTTACCTTTCTCTTCTGGTAGCATGAAGAGTACCTTCTGGTACCATGAACAACAGTCAAAGTGCAAAATCTCTAGTTAGGCACTACTTGACTCCTTAATGTTCTGTAAGATATGCAGGGGTGTAATCACACCTCAAAAGAAAAGTAGTCTCTCACCTCTAGCAACTAACAAGAGCCTCTTGGCTAGGGATGAAGCCTAATGACACCCCCCTATCCATTCTGGAATTTTTAATTACTTGATATTGACAAGGTCATGTGTAGGTGTTTTAGTCACTGTTCCCTGACCAAGACAATTTTTTTTCCAGGAAGCATTTAATTGAGAGCTTACTTATAGTACCAGAGACTTAGTCCATTATCACCATGGTAGAGACCACAGCGGTATACAAGTGATGTTTGTACAACATTGTGCTGTAGAATTAGCTGAACTTTCTGCATCCTAATACAAAGGTAGCAGGAAAAGAGAGATGTAGGCCCTAGTGCGGGTTTTTGAAACCCCAAAACCCACTCCCAGTGACATGCTTCCTTCAACAAGGCCACACCTCCTAATCCTTCTAATCCTTTCAAGTCATACCACTCCCTAGTGACTAAGAATGGAAATATATGAAACTATATATGGGGGCACATTTTAATTCAAACCACCACAGAAGACAACTGCTGTGAGTCTGTGTATAACAGCCACATAGTGTTCTAGAAGACAGCATTTTACAACACTTTCTCTCAACCCCCAGCTCCTATAATTTTACTGACCCCTCTTCCATAATATTTCCTGAGTCTCAGGAGGTACTATGGCAGAGATAATGATATGGTGCCCCATTTAAGTCTGTATAGTCAACAGCTATTTATTCTCAACACTTGGATCTGATGTATATCTCTTTGTTAATGATTGTCTATGGCAGAAAAGAAACTTCTATGATTAAGACAGAGAGCAGACCAGATCTTTGAGTATAAACACAAATATTTATAATACAATTTGATAGTGTAACAATTTGCCAAATCAATAATAGGTTTGTGCCAAGGGCCTATGGCCTCCATGGTCATGAGATTATGTTTCTAGAACCAATGATCTTCACAGCCATGAGCCTTTGCTCAGCTTTATAGCACCAAACAAATTCTGTTTGGTTTGTTCAGAAAAAAAAAAAAAGCTAATTTCTACCTCCCCTCCCCAACTCACATCTCACAGAGGAAACTTCAAGAGCTTTTGCTTTCACTTTCTGATGTAGGTGGGTCTTCTATCTATCTGTTGCTTTCATTGGTTAATTAATAAAGAAACTGGTTGACCTGATAGGTCAGAACAGAGGTGGGTGGAGTAGACAGAACAGAATGGTGGAAAGAAGGGAAGTGAGGCAGGCGCCATGATTCTTCGACCTGAGATGGATGTAAGCTAGAATCTTCCCGATAAGCCACCACCTCGTGGTGCTACAGAGATTATTAGAAATGGGTTAATCAAAATGTGAGAATTAGCCAATAAGAGGCTAAAAATAATGGGCCAGGCAGTGTTTAAAAGAATACAGTTTCCATGTAAAATTTTGGGTAAAGCTAGCCAGTGGCCAGGAGCTGGTGGCTGGAAGCGGCCCGCTGCTCCTTCTACAATTTTCCATAAGTTGACTTTTATTTGAGAGGAAAGCCTCAATTGAGAAAGAGTCTAACCATGTTGATCTGTGGACATGTCTGTGAAAGATTGCCTTTATTATTAATTGAAGCAGAAGGGGCCAGCATATTATGGTGTTATTCCTAGACAGTTCCTGGACTGTATAAGAAAGCTAGCTAAGCATAAAACTGTGAATCAGCCTGAAAATTAACCAGCAAGCACCATTCATCTTCATGGTTTCTGCTTTAGGTTTTTGCCTTGAGTTCCTCTCCTACCTTCTCTTGGATGGACTATGACCATTCCTCTCCTAAGCTGAGGTTGGCCATGTTGTTTATCACAGCAACAATGAAATTACAAGTATTTCAAAAGGAAAATGAAGTAAGAAATTCTATTTTAGGAAATAATATAAGAAAATCTTGGGAAAACATTAAAAATTAAAATCTATACTGTTTTAGAGGTATTTTTACAGTATTTGTGTGTTATTTTCCCAATTTATTTTACGTGTATTGAAAAATCTAATGAGGTAAATATTCAATTTCAAATCAATTTGTACAGAATGACCATTGGCTTTTAATTTGTATAGTAATAAATTGTTGTATATTTATATGTAAGGTCAGAGTTGTATAAATTTTAAGCAATATTAATGTCTTAAAATTTACTAACTAGAAATTTAATGCAATTAATTCTTAATGATTCAGTTTCAATTGTCTTAAATCACATAGCACAATGTTTATGCTTTTAAAGTGAAAAATATTTCTTAATAGTAAACATTTTATTTTTGGTATATTTGAAATTTAATAACTTTAAAGGATATTAGTGACCCTGATGATAATGGGTAATGGCTTAACCACAGCATCAACATTTGGAAGAGAGCTTGATATGGAAAATTACCAAATAAAGCTTTGTTTTAGAAGATTACAAATGTTCAAGGAGTCTATGGGACAGTTGAAGAGCACTTTGCTTTTTACCCTAATGACTAATATTATTGTTTACCTAATTACTAGTTATAGTCATTGGCTTTGGTCTCTTGTAAAGCAGATCTTCAGATATTTGGGAGTTGTAATTTAAGTGCTTCATTTGAGGCATAATTCCAAGAAGCACTCAGGTGATAGTGAGTCAGAAAAAGGGAAAAGAACAGTAAAGAGTAGGGAACATGATCACCATAAGAACCTGTGGTCCCATGATGGAATACAAACTCTGAGGGACAAAGTAGGACATGCCACAGAACTGTCCTGGTACATAAAAAAAAAAAAAACTTTAAATGTTTATTCAAAACTCCTTTCCCTACTCTGTCACTCCCTCCTAATGACTGACTCTGTGCATAAGAACACACCTCCAGGTAGAAGTCTGAGAATATGTAGTATGCATGAAGTACATGTTCTGGGGACTTTCTTAATATGCAAAAAAATGAGAGCAAAAAAGGTACCAGTGACAGACTGAACCACAATTAGTGAGTGTACGCATGTCTAGCTAGTTAGGCAACCAACTGTATAAAGTCTATTGTACAAATCTGCTATATGACTCAGCTCCCAGGGAATGGTTATCTATCAGTTTGGTCATCATCTCTAAATTCTTCTATTATTGGTTTAATCACTAACAATTCATTTAACCACTGAAAGAAATGAAACATAGCAAAGGAAAGATAGCCTAGCACAAACTCCCAAATATCAAAAAGAATTATGACAAGACTTGTTCCAAACTGTTAATATGTGCTCAGAGAAAACACCAACCCTGAAGAATATCTTAGGCTAAACTTATTTCCATGGTGCCACACCAATAGCAGACCATAACTAAAAACAAAACTACAATTCACCTAAGATTACACTAGGAAAAGAAACTACAAAAAAAATATTTTGCCACAATTGAAATGCAGGCATTCAACCCTTAGAGTCTCAAAAATACTCTGCACTGTGCCGGTTACACCAAAAGAACTTTTGCCAGAAATGTGTTTTAACCAAAACAAATGAAGATGAAAAAATACTTGTCTTGCCTGTGCTTGATACTTTTTATTCCAACTCCATTATCTACTCCCTCCTATTGTTATTAGATCGTATTTAAGTCTGAAATAGAGTGGTTTACCTTTCATAAGTTTACTTGTTCTGTACATATAATTTATGTGTGCTTTGTGTCCCAGGACACAAGGAGTATCTCGGAAGAGTCAGGAGGTAAACACTGTGTAAAGATGTATGTACAAGTAACAAGTACTATCTATAAAACAGTGCATGGAAAAGCAGCTTGGAGTGGAGGAGAAGTAGATAAAATAAACAGAATAACTCCCAAAACATTTATGGACCAAGAAACAAAACTTTTATAGATGTTTAATTTTGAAAGCAAAATGTATTATGTACAAAATATTATCATGTTTATTCATAATGATTATAAAAACATGTACCCTTTATATCTATGTTCCACAAATTATACTTTTATTTTGAAAATGTTTTGAAATTGCAAAAGTTAAAAGCAAAAGAAAATTTGAATGGGTGTGAAACAAGGACTTAGAATATAATCATTCTTTCAACAATAATTATACTGTATATTTTGAGACGCTAATTCCAAATCAAGAACCAATTGGAAGTTGGTTCTTGTCTTAGGTTCAAAATCATGAAGCAACAATTTTGCAAAATGGGTGTATCTTGTGAGAAATTACAAAATGATGACTTAGTTGCTTTTTCTATGGGAAATGAATGCAGGCAGAGGACATTTCCTGTATGTGCTCTTCTGGACTTCTGCTGTTGGAGTGGCACAAAGAGAAATTTGAGGCAAACAGAGAATGATACAATGAAACATTCAGCATAAAAGAATTTTAGAGACATCTTTGAAAAATCAAAAAGACCTAGTAGAAAAAAGTAATTGTTCACCAAAATATGTTTCAAAAACTTATTTCATTTTTGGTTCAATAATATGTAATTAAAGTCCAACTGATATTACTCAGTGTTGATGTGGGAGTCCCCTCTGTGTGCTGTGATTACGATTAATGAATAAAGAAACTGCCTTGGCCTGTTGATAGGGCAGAACTTAGGTAGGCGAGGAGGACTGTACTGAATGCTGGGAGAAAGAAGGGCAGAGTGAGGGAGACACCGTGGAGTTGCCAGAGTCAGACATGACAAATCTTTGCTGGTAAGCCACTGCCATGTGGCAGTATATGATTAATAGAAATGGGTTAAATTAAAATGTAAGAGTTAACCAATAAAAAGCTGGAGCTAATGGGCCAAGCAATGCTTTAAATAATACAGTTTCTGTGTGATTATTTCGGTTCTGGAAGGCCAGGATAAACAAGGATCTCCTTCTACACAGTGCCTTATCAAAACAGATTCATCGACATTGCTGTCACTGAGGTAACCCTGTTGACCAGTTCTTCAACTAATGGAAATAACTGAGTACTTACTTTAAGCTTTTCATATATTATAAAGTAGTATTCTTATATTTATGAACATTTAATTCTAGTGAGATAAGCTCATAAGAAAATACCCTGGAAAATTAAGTCAATGTTGAATGAATTACTAAACCAAAGGATTGCATTCTTTGGTTAACAAATGACTATTTCTTTTTCATTACTATTGCTATTTCATTACTATTACATTGCTCCAAAATTGAAACAATGTCCAAATGTAATCAAACAATATTTATTCGAGTGTTTCATGCTTTGGAAAATAATTATAATGGCAAAATAATAAAAAGTAGATGAAGAGATAACAGCAGTGCTTGGTTATATTTATTGACTATTTTGTATTTATACCTGTTCTAATAATACATATTTATTTGTTTCCAGTTTGTGTCTATGGCCAATAAAGTTAAATGGATTTTCGTGTGAAAACCTCTGTATGAACAGAGGCGTTCTTTTGTATAACACTAAGATTCAGGATCACTTCTGTATATTTAACTCTATCAGATACCTTAAAATTCAGTCACATTTGCTCTTCAACTTTGAACATCTATCAGGTATACATAAAAGCATTTGTTATTGCACATTCTCCCACACTTGAGCTGTAATACAACAGGAAAAATGCTATGGGTGACTGCTAAGAAATGAAGAGGTAGCATTTCCCAATGCAACGCCTCCTAAAAGTGGTATCCCTGAAACTTTATTACACACAAACAGAAAACAGAATCAACACACACAGAGAGGAGGACTTGAAGGGCATGGGAGGAGTTGAGGATATTTGGGGGTATTAGAAGGCAGAGAAGATAAGAGGAAAGTGATGAAACTTATTTTATTTAAAACATCCAAGCCTTAAAAAACAATATAAAAAAAAAAAAGAAAGTATGGTAGTTTGAATGGTCTCATGGGTTTGAATGCTTCTCCCTAGATGCTGGCACTGTTTGGGGAAGGATTAAGAGGTATGTGTTTGTTGGAAGAAATGTACATTTGGGAATGGCATTGAGGTTTTAAAAGCCCATGCCAATGCCAGCCTCTCTGCCTTCAAAGTAGCTTTTAGCTACTGCTCCATCTATGTCTGTCTACTTTCCACTATGACAAAACTATAAGTGGACTTCCAATTAAATGCTTTCCTTTATAAATTGCCTTGGTCATGGTGTCTCTTCACATGAATAAAAAAGTAACTAAGATAGAAAAGAAGTGAGAAAGAAAACAACAAAAAGTGTAAAATAATGTTATATGACAGCTCTAATTTACATAGATAAACTACTAGCACATATAACTATGCTGCCTTGTTTTTGGGACATGCACTAGAGCCATGTGAGAAGAGGGAATCTCCATTGAGAAGTTGCACTGACTGCACTGAATTGTGGACAAGCCTGGTATGCATTTTCTTGGCTGATGGTTAATGATTGATGGGCAAAGGCAAAGATTAGGTCTATCCCTGGCATTCTAAAAATAAAAAGAAAACAATGAGGAAGCAGTGGAAAGCGAGCCAGTAAACAGTGCTCTTCCTCAATGGCCTCTATTTCAGCTCCAGCCTCCAGATTCCTTCCTTCAGTTCCTGCCCTGATTTTCCCCAGTGATAGAATATGACCCGAGAGTTGTTACTTAAAATAAACCCTATCTACCCCAACCTACTTTAATCATGGTGTATTATTTAAGCAACAGAAACCCTGAGACAATAAAACTTGAAATTTCCTTTCAGGGCTAGACAGATGGCTCAGCAGTTAAAAGGATTGGCTGCTATTCCAGAGAACCTGGTTCAATTCCCAGCACACACATGATACCTCACAACTTCTGCAACTATAGTACCAGACTATCTGTTGCTCTATTGTGACTTCCTTGGGCTTCAGACACACATGCAAGCAAAACACTCATACACATAAAGTAAAAATTCATTTAGAAATTACTTCCTAGAAATACATATTTTCTAGTGTCATTCTTATTAAATATGCTTTCTGGTTTACTTATTTTAAGTGGTATATCATTCATAGTCTGACTTTATCACAATGTGTATTTTATTCTGCCCTGAATGGCATTTACTAATTATAATTGCTGTTACTTCCATCATAACTCATGCTGAGGTGAACACTCTTTTTACTTCTCTTTTTGTATAACTTTCTGCAGTAGAGGAATTGGTCTGTCCTGGGTCTTGTGATCACTTTTAGTCTGTCAGCATGGCTGAAGAACTGATTTATTTTGTTTAGTTCTAACTTAACTTAGATGTAAACAGAAAAGTGACTACACTTGAAGGGAGGTAATAGGACATCTCAAGACACATACCCAGAAGTAGAGCAGAGATGCCGTCTGCCAGATCCACTGATAGAATGCCTTGATGACTATTGCATTGCTGCCCCAATGTGATAAGGCCAGCTGATATTAACACAGGCAGGATTGCTAAATCCATACATTGTGGCCAGTGCTTGAAGTTTCCAGACATTTTCCTTTCTGCAATTCTTAAAAGTTTAAAGTATTATTCACCTCTGATTTAATTTCCATTAGCACTGCTAGAGAAGATGAAATACATATTTTTTTTTTTTTTGGATTTTTCGATACAGGGTTTCTTCGTAGCGTTTTGTTTCCTGTCCTGGAACTAGCTCTTGTAGACCAGGCTGGCCTCGAAAAGATGAAATATTTTTATTTACCATATAGGTTTCTGGCTCATAAATCATTTGCATTTCTTTCTCATTTGCCAAATAGGTAAAGTTGTGTTCCTTGTTAATTTGTAAAATTCCTTATTTTCATCTTTTCCCATGCCTGCCATGATGACCTTTTCCAGCTGAATTCAAATTTAAGAATATTTCCCCCACATGTTTAATCAATTTATGTGTATCAAGGAGTTGGATATGAACTAGTCATCAATATACACTTCTGAACCCTGCATCAAAATAAGCATGTTACTGCAACTTGCACTCCAGCTTGCAACACACAGTTTATTCTGCTCTTCATCTTGGGTGTTGTGGGAGGCCGCTTGTTTGTTCCCGACTGCTCAGCCCCGAAATAATCACACACAAAAACAATATTATTTGAAGTACTGTTTGGCCAATAGCTTAAGCATATGTCTGACTAGCTCAAATTAACCCATCTCCATTATTCTGTGTATCACCAAGAGACTGTGGCTTACCAGGTAAAGTCCCAATGTCTGTCTCCTGCAGGGCTACATGGCTTCTCCCTGACTCTGCCTTCTTTCTCCAGCATTCAGTTTAGTGTTCCCCACCTACCTCTGTTCTGCTCTGCCAGGCCCAAGATAGATTCTTTTTTAACCAGTAGTATTCACAGAATACGGAAGGGAATCCCACATCTCTGCAGCTTGAACTCCAAATTGAACCACATAATTTATTCTGTTCCTCATCTTGGGGTCTCATACTGAACTGACAAAACGGGGGAAATCCATTTAGTGGCCCCATTAACATCTCTATGATCATGTGACTATATTCTCTCATTTTAGATAAGAATATCCACAGTAGATTTTCGAAAATAACATACAAATTTGTAGAATAATTTATTATGCAAAAATGTATAGCCCTATAAATAAGAAATACATTATAAGAAAGGCACAATAATATCTCAATCACAATGTCACTGGGACAGTCGCTTATATTCATTCAGAGGAGCAGCAATGTACATGTTTCCACCTTCTTATGGTGACACTGTAAGCAAAAGTGCATGACTGAAGTACATCTTACATGGCCAAACATGTAAAGATGGGTTAGCACAAAAATATCACTAACCATATATTAAATTATGGAAAAACTTCATTCATCCATTTCCCTTTCTGTTTGGGAAGAATGAGCCAAGTGAATGATAACTGCAGACACTGGACGTCATCTGAGATTGCTGTCAGAGAGTGAACTGTGGGAAGCACAGGTCAGGTAATGGGGATCAGTTTTTCCACAATGTTCTGACAGCACACAGCTCAGTAACAGGAACTCTCTCCACCTGTGAGATAATGGGATGCAGAATACTGCAGGCAAACTCTGAGCAGAAACTTACTCAAATCTGTCCTTTTAAGAAAATCCAAAGTTTTCCACACCTCTGAGGTCGGAAAATCATAAACAATGGGATGTGAGAGACAAAATTCAGTGGAGAAAGACAAAGCTTGCTTTGTTCTGCACAGAATTCTGTATCTAAGATAAGTTTAACACCTAGATATAAAAAAAAAATTCTATGAAAGAAAATTAATTATGAAATGTTCTTTAGATTTAAGGCAAAAGGAGATTTTACTACATTGATAAATATTTGATACCTTAATTTTTTGTTTAGAGTACAAACTTGATTTGTTAAAAGCAGTAGCAATAAATTTACAAGATCCACCTCCGGATCCTCTTAGAGTCAACACTGATTTCTTGGCCATTCTCTGCTTCACCCTAAAGCCCATTCATAAACACAAATAAGTAGTTTTACATTTTATTCTTTAAAAAGAGCAGTTTCCTAAAAATATCCATAAGTATTTCTTTGCAGCCACACAAAAATAAAGCCTGGTTCAAGGTGCGTCCCACACTATTATTTCCTGCTGTAGATATGTGTCTTAAATTATCCTGCTTCTCTAGTTTTCTGTGAACATTTTAAATGTGTAGAATGATCGCAAATATTTTGTGTGTCATTTTCATTTTATATATATATATATATATATATATATATAGTAATACACATGTAGTCTTACACACTGTTTAATGTTTGCATATTTCTACCTTCATGTTTGTGGCTTGTAGTGAAGGCAATATCCAGGAGTGTATAATAAAAGAGAAAATATTCATAAACACCACTCAGCCTATGAGGATAATAAAGCTGAACCACTCTCTGCTGTGTTAGTTAATGGTGTACGATTCCAGGTGAGGGTTCCCTGTTTACAGAAGGCTAAAGAACGCATAGCACTATTTAAATAGAGAAAATATTGGAATGATGCTGCCTTCTGTCTACTCCAGACAGTGGAGTGCTTTGTCTGCCAGAAATTTGACATTTTGCTTAAGGGTAAGATAAGGAAATATTTAGGTAAGCATTAGAGAAGGAACAGGGACATGTAAGTAATCAAAAACGCTGATAAAAGACCATACAAGTTAGCCACAGCCTTTGAAGCAAATGTGGGCAAACATAGAAGAGAAATACCAGAAATCACACACACACACACACACACACACACACACACACACACGCCATTGGGAAGATTTTAGTCTATGACTATTCATAGTCAAAATATGCCTATTTGTAGAAGAAGCTGATGAAAAAAATTGCCAGGTGGAAAACAATTTGAGCAGATGATACATTCTTCGTGGCTGCTACTAATACAGAGCAGGCAGATCGACAGTTAAGCCTCAAACGCTGTCTGAAAACGTAAAGACGAGTTGGTACAATTCAGTAAATGCCATCGTTCCATAAAGCCCATACCAAGCCAATTTCCCACAGCCAACACTTTCCATTTTATTTCCTCTATAATATTTATCTTTTTGCTTTAATTACACTTGATATTTGTAAAGAGAAAGCTGGCGTTGTAATAATTGGATGGCTTTTTTATCTATGTTGGCAGAAACAGAATTTTCTCTTATATTTGAAGAGCAATACAAAAGCAAACCTCCTTTTTTTACAAACCCAATGCCAGAAGTATCCTCTGAGTCACGCAGTTTCATGAAATCGTGTTGTTCTGAAAGTTCTGAGAAGTGCGATCTTGGAGCTGCTGCCAGGATCACACTCCTCTAAGTTAGTACCAAAAGCCTGCCGGAGTCAGTTCATGAAATGCAAGCACCTCCCCGAGACGTGTTTCTCTTTATTTTCTTAACTCCTTTTGCTATAATTGCCACAGTCTTCCTTGCCTCATGTTGGTTCTTTTTTTTTCCTTTTTCTTTTTGTTCTTGTCCTTCTTTCTGTCTTCCTCCTTAACTCCCTTTCATCACTATTCTTTCCTTTCTCTTTTTCTCTCTCTCTCTCCCTTTTGTTTCTTCCTCTTCTTGTCTTCACCTCTCATTCAGGGTACACAAAGGGAAAAGTATTAACAGCCATTTAAAACTAGAGAAAACAAAATATTTTTTTGGGATCCTACAGAGAAAAATAATTCTTCTTAGCCACACTCTATTTCTTCTTAGAAAAAAAAAATGCTCAAAAATGAGTGATTAAATTTCAGAACTCAGGACAATATTTTCTACCTTAAAAAAATGAGTCTTCTATTAAGGAAAAAAAACTCTGTTGAATTAAATAGTATGCACAGATTTTAACACTTGAGGATAATGTGAAATATTATCATCATTGACATTAAATAAGTAAGAAGCAACACATTAAATCTAGGGCACCATGGTTTTGAGTAGATATTAAAGGCAGTGTGAATTGAGTGACTAGGCAAATTCAGATGCAAACTTGTTAAATTCCGTGAAGACACAGGGCTCCTGGTCTTCAAGCTCTCCCATCTCAGTACTCTTGAAACAGAAGAAAGTGACTAAAAATTTTAAAATTTACTTTGCAAACAAACTAGCTATCCGCAAGCACATGGTTCTCCATGTCTATGCACAGAATACCTGTTTTGAAAGGACAGTTACCTGTTTTCAGTCACAACTTAGGTGTAAATCTTTAAAATTTTAGCTGGCAGGTTTCACTATGTAATAAAACATGTCAAATTCAAACTGACAAGTGGGTTTCATTTTTGGAAGGTTTTTCCTCACACCTTTTCCCATTATAATACAAGGACTACTTAGCCATATGATTTTCTGCAAAACTTAACAGAAAATGTAAAACATAATGCATGTCTCAACATGTTAACGTTTAGATGGAAGAACTCTGGGCAGGGAGGAAAGGAGTCTTGCTAAATTCAGAGCGTGTGCTGTCTGTAAGCAGTGAAGCTGCCAGTCTGCATCTGGTCCCCTTCTCCCTGTCCCTGCGCGCTTGCCTGCAGTATCTAGCCTGAAGACAGTTTTCCTGTGTCCGATATATCTCTGAAATTCTCCAGTTACCTTATTTGTGGAATTATACCACATTACCCAGTCACACTTATCTAAGCAGATGATCTGGACGTAACATGCTTGCCAGGAAGCAGGATAACCACAGATTCACAATTTATCTTTTAATAGAGAGATGCAAGGATGCAAAGTGTGATCATCCCTCTAAGTGTGCACATGCACCAACCATTTAATCAAACTGGAAATTTTAGGATAATGTGATATGCTAATTCTGTTTAAGTCACAATTCATATTGAAAATAAATACTGATCCAACAAGTTATACAAATAGTAAGGTTCTTTTGGAGTGGGTGTTGACTGCGGGTTGATGACTGGAAGATTAAAATATATATAGTTCACTGAGTGTGTGTGCATAAAACTACCCCACTCATTCACGACGATCACTAACATGACCATTAAAGAACAAGAACTGTCACTGTCGTAGGGCTGCCACAGGACTTCTTAATTTTGTGCAATATTCCTAAATGAAAAGAGATGTTAAAATTGTATTTGCCTACAGACTTTTAATTATTTAACTTTTTAATAATAAATAGTTACAATCTTAATTTTTCATGCAATTGTCCCAACATTAAACAGAAATAATATTTATTTATTATCAAATGTCACAAACAAAAGAAATGCTGCACTGCTGTTGTTAAAATGGACCACTAGTGCCCCCTTCTGGTAGAAAAGAGAAGAAAACTATTCTTGGGACTTGAAAAGACACTCTACGCTAATCCCCCAAGCAGCTGTCTCAAGTCAGATTCATGCCAATTCTTTTCTGATTTAATAATAAACCTTAGTTTTTCTCCTATGGTGTTGGATATTCTAGTGTTTGACTGTGTTTACCAGCACAGAAAGAATGAGAGAGTCTGAGAATCGTGTCGAATCTCACATGGAAGCAAATGTCCTTTATTCAAATTGAGTTCTAAAATAAATTCAAGAAATCACCTTCTTAAAAAGAGTTGAAGTTTTTATCGTCATGGGCTATATATTCGATTGTGTGAAAGCCAATAAACTTGATTCTATATCTGGCTTAATCACATTAAATGTCATGTTGCCGCACTTTTCACCAAATTCAAGCTGATAGCCACCGACACACTCATTCATTACACTCCTCTCTGACATAGCATAAAGGGCAAAAGGCAGCATGATAGATTAAAAAGATATTATGGTACAATATTAATTACAGCATAGGCACCTTTTCTAGCTCAGGCTGCATAGAAATGTCTATTTTCATTTTTACATTCACAGTATACTTTGAGGGAAAATAGATTTATTACATAGTAAATGGAAATTTTGGTCAGATATTTTAATGTTAGGACAGTCTCAAGAATGGGCATACTAGAAATTTTGAAATTTCTATCTTTAAAGCCACTCCGAGTTTGGTGCAGCTCCTATGAAAATCTAAGGTAGGAAGGCATTAGACAAAGGCCAGGCACAGTGAGACAGAAACATTCAAAACCTCTTCTCCATGAAACCAAAAATCTGATAAGATCTTTGCCTCCTGTGACTTTTATAAAAGTCCTGTAACAGAACAATTGCTCTCAGAAAGAAATAATATAATAAAATACAGTGTACCCTCAAGGGACACGAGTCTACGACAGCCTGACTGACACCAGGCTCTGGGATCTCCCATTAGAAAAACAAATACTCAGATCAATCTGATTTAAATCCATTTTAATTTGGTAACATGAAAATATTCATTACTTAGAACATATTGAATGAAATTCTGAATTTTTAATTAAAACCAGGCTCGGCAAACATTGTCCCTCATCCAGGAAGTCTTGCTCACGCTGCCCCTAGCACAGCTCGCTGAGTGCCCTTGAGATCAACTGAGCAGAGTTCAGTGCTGTCGCGCATTCCACAGAAGCATTCCCATGTTTTATTTCATAACAGTTGTGTTTTCTAAGAAACACGATGATCTCAGTAGCGTTTCGTTTGTTTTGGTTTTCGGCCTTTCCTGTTGCCTACTTCAGGTCATTTCTTTTCCACTCGTGCAATTTAAACTCCACACTTTAAGAATGACAAGCAGTTCAGTTTGGTGATGTGAGAGGAAGGAAGCCATCAGCCCTGATGGAACTTAATGAGATGTTATAGTTGTCTTCTGTCGCCGCCCCGAGAAAGTGTGGGGAGGCAGGACGCAGCACCATGGGGACGATTTGGTAAAGGGGGTACTTTCCCCACCAAATTCTTGGCCTTTCTGTGTTCATCCCATGGGGCAGAACAGAATAGGGCGAGGCCTGTTCACTTAGTATTCCCCTTTCCTGGGAGTCTCTGACAGAAATGTTTATAACTTCTAGAAAACTCTGGAATAATCCAGAGGCTTCTAGTACACTTTTCTCTTTCGGGTTTTCAAAATATCACCAAGACATTGCTCTGTCTATGGAAATCAGCCAAATAATTTATTTAGTTTATAAAGCAATTTAGTTTATAAAGCTGTTTTGAGAAGTAATAGCAATGGCTCCACATCAAAAGAAAATTAATATGTATCAGGTTTCAAGCTGCAACTCTTTGTAATTATAGTTCTTACTTTATTATTTCACCATGACGGTATGTATAACACCTCTGAGTACATTCTCCAAGCTAGGAGGAGAGTTCTCTCTGAAAGCAAGAGATCAAGTGCTGAAGTGTGGACACTTTAAGCATGTTGAATCCCATTAATAAATACACTTCTTCTAAGCTATCAAAGCTTTTAAGGTATGTTGTACAGTATATTCATAAACAGCCAATATTTTAATTTCACATGAAACAGCAATATATAAGGTTTAAAGTCACTACCAAACTTTTTTTTAAAAAAGTGCACAGAAAAACAAAAACAAATGTCATCTTTAATCCATATACGCCAGTTGTCTAAATGTTCTGAAACTTTTGTGGAGATAACTGGGGTTGTTGCACTCGTGAGAGCATTTAGCATCTGCTGGCATCTCAGCTCCCCTGACTTTGTGACATGTCATCTCACCTACGTTTTTAAATTGCTGGATCTGTGTACTAATGCTGAGCATCAGGGAAAAAATGCAGGAGGAAAAAAATGGTGCAATAAAATTAGCAGATACCACTCGTGTAACTGTTACGATAGATTCCGAGGATTTGATAAAGGATTCTTCACAGTAGACCGTGGGAGTGCATAACTATAGGTATGATCACGGCTTATTTCAATAGTTTGAAATGTCAAATGAGCAATTTTCTTCTCCTTTATTTTTAAGCTATTTGCAGAGAAAACACAAAATTATATAATGTTGCATGTATTTTAACCTACTCTTCCTTCATAAAGGTTTCTTGTCTAAACATTTCAGTGACATTGTGCAGCTTTAAACTGAGAAAAAAGAACAAAGTTACAAGTGTGACAGTTGATCAGAAATAGATTAAGTGACAGCTGTAACTGGAGTCGGAATCAGTAGATTATTTTAATACTTCCAGGAAGAGTATAATGTGCAAAAGTACATTTGAATGATGTTCAGAAGCTGTGTGGCGCGGGGCTGGGGAATTGTTTGCTTATTATGGGATACATTCTGAAAGGTAAACTTCCAAAACAGCCTCTGCATTAAAAACATTTAAGTATTGATATGTGCCTCTTAGTTCACCATTGGATCTTTGACATCAGAGGAAACTGGTTTACAAAGAGTTTGCTCATCATGGAATCTTTGTAAAATTTATAATTGTTTAATTAATTTCTGGTAGCTTTATTGTTCTTATCATTGTAATTTTAAGACACTGGTATATGTTTTCAATATTTTTATAGATGAAGTAGGCTGTGTCTTTTCTTTCTCATATTTAATTTCTAACAAGAAGTCATTTAAGCAAAGCTTCATTGCATTCTACTTAACAAGTCTAGTTTTCTATCTAGAAATGTTTCCTTTATTTCCTTAAAAACTACCTAAAACACTACTCTCAGAAATCATAGTAATTTAAGAGACATTATCCAAAAACTCTCCTCTGGTATAGATACAATCTGCCCCCCTGACTCTGGAGTAAATCTGCATTTGGCCTGTGCTTCCTGCAGCATCTTGTAGTATTTACATGGACATGTCCCCCTCCATTCCAACCCACTTCAGGGCATAAGAAACAGAAGTTTCCTGGCAAATAATTTATCCCTTGCACCATAAACTGTATAATTGAGTATTTAGTACACAATGATGAAAATACTGAATAAAAACATGACAACTTTTATAAATATTTCTTTTAAAAAATACTTCCATTGGAAAATCAGGCTGCATGTTAATCTAAGTCCTTTTAACTTCAGAATGTATAGATTTAAATTTTCTCTTTCCACATATTCTTACTTGAAAAATATTCTCTGACAGTTAACCATTGCATTGTTTGATGTTGATAAGTTCACATATTACATGGATACATATATTTTAAATTTAATCAAATTTTTCAATTCCCTTTGTATCATAATCACTAGTATAAAAAGGCTATAAAGAATGAGAGTGCATGATCTCCTAATCATCACAGACAGTGTGTTCTATTTTGATCAAAATATCTTTAACAGAGTAGGTAGTCTCTTTTAACTACTAAGAAATGTATTTTACAAAACTCACCACATTTAATATTTAATATTACAAGAATAATTTTTCTCTACACATGTATAAACATGATCTGTTGATAGAGCCAAGCTGGAGGGAGTGATCAAATGAGTCAGAAAAGTAGAAGAAAGGGAGAAAGATGGATTGAGTGATAAGAAGACAGGTAAATAGATACAAGCAAAAAAAATCAAATACAAATATTAGAGCCACCTCGAAGTACTGATTTTGGTTAATAGAAGAAAATATTTTTAGTATAGTAATATTTAATTATTCAGTATCTCTGGTATCACTCTCTTTAACCCCACTCCCCGCAACTCCCTCTCCTTTTTTGCTTGCTTGCTGAATAGGAATTCTTACAGTCTTTTGGATAAAAAAACAATAGAGATTTTCAGCCAGCTGGCCAAGCCTTATCTCTCTGAGCTAGAACAGAAGTTGAGCCTGTTCAGAGTATCCATAAATGGTCACATAAATGACTATATGTATAAACTTAAATACTGAATAAAATACCATGAAAAATGTAATGAACACTGGGATAAGAGAGACAAACCTACAAAGGTAAAATCAGGGAGGAAAGTATTCAACACACTAAGACTGATTTCATCCATTCACGGAGGCTTTGGCTAGAGAAATTTGAGGATTCTGCACACTAACACACTTCTCAGCAGAAATTCACATTTGTCATCATCCTATTTTGTCCTAAAAAGAAACCCCACAATTTTGCCCATATGTAAAGTGTCTTTCTAAAAGGATTTTAATAAAGCCTGGTATAGCATCACAAAGTAATTTGTCTTATTTATTGGGGGCAGTCATTGCAAGTACTCTAAGATTTTATTACATTGAGGAGGGGAATCGCTAATGCTCAATGGCAGCTCATCGCCTTGAAATGGATTGATTTCTTCACTGTCTTCTGTTGGGACTTGTACTGTGGAAACAAGGAGTTGATCATTCATAGCATTTGCATGAATGTGTATGTGCCTGTGAGTGGCCACTATGTGTGAAGTCCAAGGGGACTGTGCCATGTTAATGAGAAATGGAGGAATCCCTTGTCCGGCAGCATCTGGCACAAGTGTGAATCACATAATTTAAAGCTGCCTTAGGCAGCTTTGACTTACATGCCTTGTTTCAGATTTTAGACCTTTCTTAAAAAGCACTTTAGTCTCTGTAATACTAAAAGGGGGAAGTATTTCCCTTGTGTCTTAGGAAGCAATTACAGGTTGAGTGTACCACTATCCTTTATATGCTGAGGGGGTGGAATGAACCTCACAAGTTCCTACCTCCGTCTAAAAGAACAGTTAGATGTAGCCCAATTGGAAAGTGAAGTCAAAACAAAGACCACAATATATAGGAAAATGTCAATTGAATGAATTTTCTCGAAGGCCAAACTGTGATGGTCCATTCCTTTTAATTTATACATGATCATATATAACAAATATAGTGTAGTGTCTTTTAAGAATGTGATGTTTGCAACTTTTATAAAACTTCAATCAAGGGCAATAATATTAAATGTGAGATCCAAATTGCTTTATTTAAAAATAGTAAATATATATATATATATATTCTATCTACATAAATGATATCTTTAAAATTAAACCCTCCTGGCAATCTTTACCTGGATACTTACACACCTTTTAAATCACGTGTTGCGGGAGGTCCTCCCACTCCTCCAGCCTATAGCTGCTGAGATACCAGCCCATTGGGGTGTGGTCTCTCTCCCTTTAAAAAAGCGGCCACTTCCCTCTCCTCTCTCTCTTCACTTCCTGCTCTGCCGGTGACTAGAGTCCCTTCCTGGTTGCTTAGAGGGCTGTTGCCTGGGACAGTGATCTGTAAGTTTTTTCCCCTTTAAATAAATACCACCTATTAATCATAATTCCAAACTGGTGTGGCATTGTTTGTGACTTACGCCTTCATTTTGGCGCCCAACGTTTTGTTTTAGAACCTCTCCTTTCCCCGCTTGGCTGCCGGCCGCGAGTTCAGCTTGGCGGGAGCCCTCCCTTCCTCAGCCGCCGCCTGTGCCTTGCAGCGGTGGCCTTGGCCTCCCCACGTGGATTTAAACTTCACAGGCCTGCGTAGTCTCTGCCCGCATGGTTTGCTCTTTTCTGAGTCATTTTTAAATCTCCCTTGCAAGTACAGCTCTTAACCAGAGCACACGGTTGCTGAAAGCTGCAACCCCTCAGGGTGACTCTGTCACATGAAGGCATAAGCAGCTTCCAGGTTGCTCTTCTCTACCCCTGGATTCTGGGTTTCTGGTTCCGTCTCTGGAATTGATTTAATTACATTTACTTTGTTGAGAAACTTGCATTTTCCAGTTTTTAACATCTACTAAGGCACTGAAACAGGACCCCATTTTCATCGCAACTCGGCAACAGCGCCACCTGCTGGATAATAGATAATATGGCAGTTTTCATTTCTAACGCAAATTTTACTGCTTTGTTTTCACTAATACAATGGATTAGTAAATTTATATTTACTAATAAAATGGATTATGTCATACAAGGTTTATATGATTATGGGGATACCTTGATTTGCTTGTTACTAGGTTTCAGTTTTCTTTTCCATATTCTATCATTAAGAAAGAATATGGCACTCCTAAGAACGATAGAATCTTTTTGAACTAATAATGAACAACTAATTGACAGGATTAAAATTATTGAAAATCAGAGGTTATCTGAACAAGTGGATACTATGACAGACAAAATTGACTCCATATCCAAAGGTATTAGAAAGTTATCTGAAACATTGACTCCATATCCAAAAGTATTAGAAAGTTATCTGAAAGGGTTCAGGTTGTTGAATTTGACGTTCAGACTTTATCACAAAGTTTTGATAAGGTAACAGACAGAATGTAACTCCAAGATGGGAATCTACATGATATACAAGAAAAGTTTAAGGAGGACATGTTATCTTTGAAGGAAAAAATTAAAGCTTTGGAATCACAGTTGCAGAATGGGGACCAAAAAATTGATGCCTCAGTGAAATCACTGGAAATATATACAGGTCAGGAGATTCAGGATTTAAGAGAGACAATTATAAAAAGATTTCTAACCCTATTCTGTAACCTAGGTAATTAATAGAATTTCCTCTTTGAATCTTTTCAGTGGCAATTTGTAATCCCCAGTTAGGCAAGACTTTCCTTAGTTCTTCAAACATCCTTTTAAAGTATCTTTATTTGAATCAGATAACAAGATGTCATCCATGTAATGATAAATTATGGACTTGGGGAATTGTTTACTAATTATTTTCAATGGCTTACTTACAAAATATTGGCACAAGGGCTGGAGAGATGGCTCAGTGGTTAAGAGCATTGCCTGCTCTTCCAAAGGTCCTGAGTTCAATTCCCAGCAACCACATGGTGGCTCACAAAATATTGGCACAATGTAGGACTATTGAGCATACCCTGTGGGAGGACAGTCCATTGATATCTCCTATTAGGCTGAGAATTATTATAAGTAGGCACTGTGAAGGCAAATTTGTATTGATATATATTTACTTACTGCAATGTATATTTGTACATTGTTTATATTTGGAGGTCATTGTCGTCATTTGTTTCACAGTCGTTTATTGTCTTAGTCTTTAAGTTAGATAGATATTGAGAATTATATAGATTAATAGTCATCTAAGTTTGTCATTTATAATTAGACTAATCAGGTTCTTTAGATATATAGAGATTATACACAGTATAGATAGATAATCTTCAACTTCTTCAAAGAGCTGTAAAAATGGCCTTTAATCTAACTCAGAGTTTTGTGGTAGTGAGACACAATTGCTCCTGGCAACACCACTCTATTCCCGAGAGAATGTTGAGCACCAAAGACACTCCACCTGGAGCCTTTCTTTTTGGCAGAACTGGCCTTTGGGCAAAGAAATGCCCATACCTCAACCACTGACAAAGATACAGAGCATGCATCAATGGATAAAACAGGACTGTCATATCCTGCCAAGACAGGGTAAGATAGTTTTGAAAAGTTGCTTGCCTTAGAAAATGGTATGTCAGTTATGTTAGGCCTTAGCCAAAGTTGGTTGCTTCAACGCTGCTAATGTGACTTTGGGTGATTGCCCAGGTAGCTAGTTGTCTCTGTGATTTGTTGCATGTTTTGGAAGTTGTTTTACTGAACTTCCTAATTACCCAGGTAATATTATTTCCCTTCTCAATTCTTCGATGGGGTTAAAGACTATATAAATGTAGTTACTTTCTCTCATGACTTGGTCAAGTTATTTATTATACAAGACCAAGCTAGTTAGAATAGGATATTTGTACTTATTGTATATAATTTCATAGTAGGTTTAGAACTCTCATATTTAAACAAAAGGGGGAGGTGTTGTGGGAGGTCCTCCCACTCCTCCAGCCTATAGCTGCTGAGATACCAGCCCATTGGGGCGTGGTCTCTCTCCCTTTAAAAAAGCGGCCACTTCCCTCTCCTCTCTCTCTTCACTTCCTGCTCCTCTGGCGACTAGAGTCCCTTCCTGGTTGCTTAGAGGGCTGTTGCCTGGAACAGTGATCTGTAAGTTTTTTCCCCTTTAAATAAATACCACCCTATTAATCATAATTCCAAACTGGTGTGGCATTGTTTATAACTTACGCCTTCAATTACGTTCAGATATAAGTGAACAGTTTCACAACATTGAAGATAGACTTTATCAGAGGAAAATAACTTTGTAACTAACTTGATTAAAAAATATGATTCATCAGCTGTGGTTACCTTCATGAAGCCAGTACAAGATGAAGCTAGTCTACTGTCTGGCATGGAGTGGGAAAGGGTTCATTGACTCACAACACCCCCTGAAGAACTGTGGGTTGTTAATGGCTTCCTGGAAGAAGGAGTCCATCGTCTTCCAGGCTGTAAATCTGGTAGACCAGTCATGTTCCTCCAGTGGCGCCACAGCCAGAAGTAAATGAACATTACGACTTAGAGTTCCTAGGCTGTTAATTTTTCAAAAGGCTTCAGTTTAAAGGGCTAGGCAGGTGGGGATGGATCCAAGAGGATTTGAGAGAACTGGAGGTAAATCTTATCAAAATATACTGTACAGAATTCAAAAATAATAAAATATATGTAAGTGACTTAAATGTCTTTCTACTTGCCCCAAATCCTAGTATTTCAAAGAGATTTTATTTTGGTTAAAATATTACTGAAATGTCCAACAGTGTTTATTCAGGAGATCAATGAATGGGATGGATAGCTCAAGTATTTGCTCTCATTCATTCCACTGTGAACTGATACACAAATTTGAAAATTTTCAGAATTCCTAAGAGTTAGCAGCTTCTACTTGGAAAATTACATTACATGGTATTTTGCCAACATATGATTTTGCCAGAACTCCAATGTGACAGAAGAGAACAACAAAGAAAACATACATAGTTAATCCCAGATAGGAATAGTTGACAAAATTTGGCAACAATGTTATAAATAGGAAGAAAATAAATCTATATTTTTGTGATTTAATGAATCACAACAAAAAATGTATTTTCCAATTAAAACTGCAAAAGGTTTAGATAATAAATGACTGGAGTCAAGTGCACAGCCAAGACAGGTGAGAGACTGGAGAATCAGAAGCTCAAGGCCAACCTCACATACATACATACATACACATGCATACATACATACGCACACACATACACACATACATAATGGGTTGGAAGAAGCATCAATTACATTAGACCCTGTCCCTTCCACCAAAATAACAGAAAAAGAAAAGAAAAAAGACATTAGAAGGAAGGAAGGGATGAATGGAGAGAAGGAGGAATGGAAGAAGAGAGAGAGAGAAGAAGAGAAAGAGGGAGGGAGGGAGGGAGGGAGGGAGGGAAGGAAGGAAGGAAATGAAAAATAATGACCAGAGATGTTTAAGTTAAAAGGATTTGAGGATGGAACCTTCATTTATCTACTGACTTATTATTTACCTATAGTCATTGAGTCTAGCTAGTGCTGCCCATATTTGCATAAGTTTGGTGTCATCCTGTGTGGCACAGGGAAACTGCTAATGGCCACAGTCCAAATGACAAGTGACTTCTTCTGCCAGCTTCCAGCTGGAGTGGGGTTTCAGGAGCCCCTCCACAATCTTGATGGAATTTTTAAGCTAAGATTTCATGAGTCAGTTTCCAGCAAAAAAATTAATGTTTGACTATTTTATTCACAGTTGTTATTGCCTTACAATTAAAGAAATCTCACTGTACCGAGAATGGTTTTGAAAGTGAACCTCCCTGTGTTTGTTTTAAAAATGGGAAGAGAGTCCGGTTTTATCCCAGGCTTTTCCAGACCCAGGCCAGCTGGTCTTGGTGAGTTCCCAGTAGAACATCCCCATTGTCTCAGTGTGTGGGTGCACCCCTCATGGTCCTGAGTTCCTTGCTCGTGCTCTCTCTCCCTCTGCTCCTGATTTGGACCTTGAGAATTCAGTCCTGTGCTCCAATGTGGGTCTCTGTCTCTGTCTCCTTTCATCGCTTGCTGAAGGTTTATATTCAGGAGGATAAAACCGGACTCTCTGAACATAACGGACAATGAAGACTACTGAGAACTCAAGAACAATGGCACTGGGTTTCTGATCCTACTGCACGTACTGGCTTTGTGGGAGCCTAGGCAGTTTGGATGCTCAACTTACTAGACCTGGATGGAGGTGGGGGGTTCCTTGGACTTCCCACAGGACAGGGAACCCTGATTGCTTTTCGGGCTGAGGGGGGGGGGACTTAATTAGGGGAGGGGGAGGGAAATGGGAGGCGGTGGCTGGGAAGAGACAGAAATCTTTAATAAATAAATAAATTTAAAAAAAATGGGAAGAGAAAAATGAATTTTCCTCCTAATGGAAACTCCCTACAAATATTAATTAGCTGATAAAAGGCAATCCTGTCTCATCTGCCTCAGCTCAAAATTCAGAGTCGCCAGTGCAATCGTGCACTTCACATGGCATGTCAGGCCCTGCTTAAGAATGCAGAACTAGGAGTAACATACAAAAGCTCCCAATCATACAATTCTGTTTGAAAAAGCTTAATTTTCTCAAAAACAATGTCTCTACCAGATAATTCTTATTTTGACAATAAATATACACTTGTATGCTGTGCTCATTAGTTTTTGAAATAAGAAGGAAGATGATTTCTGAAGAAACTGATCATAGAACAAGTGGAAAGGGCTAAATATTCAGCAGCTTTGATGAATGTAAGTGTGCTGATGGTCCTGAAGAGAGGAAGATTCAACAGAACAGCGAGACTCTGCTGTGAGACGCTGAAGGAAGCCATACACTGAAGCAAAGGGATCACTTATACCTCCTCCTTAAAATAAAGACCTTCGTAAATAGGAACTCTTAAAACTAAGAGATGCTCTCCCTCAAGTCCTGTTTTGATTGGTATTAATGGAAAATTATTTCATAATCAATGAATTCAAATTAAATAAATCAGCCTTACTTCAAATTTCAGCAGCCAAGAGTAATTCTGAGGAACAACTTTGCTCAGAATTTACTATCCTTCTTGGGCTTTTGTTTTGGTTGTATTAGCTTTTTGCTTTGTTGTTAAAAGAACCAAACCAAAATAAATATTCTCTCAGGCAAATAATTTTGAATAAATGAATAATATAAATTAGAGCCTTAGATGTTTAATGTTTTCATCTGAAGAAAAATATGTTTTAACACAATTAAATTAAGTATATTTATTTGCCCTTGCCAATGTAAATTTTGCTTTCTTTTAAATATATGAAGTTATAATTAAAACATATAATTGTGATTATAGGAAATTATACAGGACAGATATATAAATACATATATTTAAAATGCTAAATAATATGTTTAAGATATTATCATGCATTTAGAATTACTACCTAAAAAACTAAGTTTTAGCAAGGAAATTAATATTTTCTCCTTAAAGACAAAGAGTACATAAGCTAAAATGTAATTTTAAATAGTCTTAAAAGTGGATGTATTTTGTTCTTTTAATTTTTTTAGGGTACTGCCTATGTTTTCTTTTTTTATTTTTTATTTTATTTTTTTAAATTTATTTATTTATTAAAGATTTCTGCCTCCTCCCCGCCACCGCCTCCCATTTTCCTCCCCCTCCCCCGATCAAGTCCCCCTCCCTCATCAGCCCGAAGAGCAATCAGGGATCCCTGCCCTGTGGGAAGTCCAAGGACCACCCACCTCCATCCAGGTCTAGTAAGGTGAGCATCCAAACTGCCTAGGCTCCCCCAAAGCCAGTACGTGCAGTAGGATCAAAAATCCAATGCCATTGTTCTTGAGTTCTCAGTAGTCCTCACTGTCCACTTTGTTCTTTAGAAAAACTGTAACCTAAGGAAAGGGTATTTCCTCTTCTGTAATAAATGTGAACTTTCTTATTTTATAATAAATAATAAAATTAAAGTTATATTAAAATTTTTAGAACAATTTTACTTGTATATAATATTAGATAAAAGTCATGCCAGTTCACTCCTGTGATACTTAGTTGTGAGTCCCATTAATGGGGTAATTTATTTTCCAGAATGCAATATATATATATATATATTCTTACAAAGTCTTGTGATTTTGAAATGTGGCATATTATTCAGCTGTGGGTCTTTGATGTGTGTTTTTCTCTCAATCCATGCTCCAACAATTCTGTCATACAGAGAACTGAAAATTAAGTTATTCTCGCCAGCAATACTCCCCCACAAAGAATCCATCAAACCATAGATATAAACCTCAGAACAATTCCTGCCAGGTTTCTCATGCAAACGCTGCAGAAAGACTTACAAGAGCACTTGAAGATATTGAGAACCCTTCAATACAACCCAGTATAATAACTTTTATACTTGCTAATTTCTATGGGTCAGTTGCAAAGGAATAGACCTGTCAATCAGTTTCAGATGTAGCAGAATTTGTCTGTCTACAAACAGGGATACTTTGTCGTTGCCATAGAGACTAATCCTCCACTTTCCTTCTGTTGACACAGCTAGTCACAGTCTAAACTACCTGATCACACTTTTAATAGGCAGCTGACTGGAGTACCATAAAATGCTCAAATCAAGTTTGTAACTCTTGAGATACACACTGCTGGTTTCTAAAAATATTATAATTTAAGCTTTGTCATATACTGGGCCCTATTTGCTCCTTTAAGCAAACTATTTTAAAATAATTAATTGCTGCCTTAATAAGTATCAAATTGAATATTCATTTTGAAAAAGAAAATGAAGAAACGTATGAATAAAATATATCTTGTAAACAGAAGAATCTGTTTTCCTGTCTTCACAGGTTAATAAGTGGGTTCAGATGGGTCTCTTTGTTCTTCCCGTTGCCTTGCAGATAATCGTACACAACATTTTTCTGTTCAACAGTCTCAGAAAGAGGGAACTTGCATCTTTATGTTTTAAATATTTAACTACTTAAATTATTATCATGTGTAGAAATTTTTAAGTTCATTTTCAGATTCATGGAAGCTAAGAAAACCATGTATGCTTTCTTAACTGAATCAATCATATTCTTAAATTCAGTTTTATGGATATCAAAATATATAGTGCTCCATATGAACAAAATCTTTGAGAAATTGTCAACAGTTCACTGTTAGTTATCTAGCTTGACTCTGAGGTTACTTAACACTGTTGTTCAAATCTCTAAAAAGCCACTGGCAGTTTTCATGGTGCTTTTTATGTTTTCTTGAGAAGTATTAATTTCTATGAAACTTGTTACGTGATAAAGTTCCATTTAAAATTTTCAAATGTTATTGAACTGTGGTAGTCAGTCCTTCCAGCATATTTAACAAAGTTCTTAGCAACTCCTTCAATTAAGAAAGAAAATTGATGTGTATCATTAATTACATCAGTAAAAATCATAAATCATCAATGAGTGTTGCAATAAATTATTTTTAAATCATGAGAAGGAAAATGACAGATACAAGGTAAGTTCACAAGCTCTTCAAATGAGAGATATGTGGGAGGAAAATATAAAGAAAGGATACAATTTTAAAAAAGCAATTTGTACATAAATAGCTACCTCTTGTTTTTTCAGTAAATCATTGTGAAATAGTATTGGGACCACTTAGACCACATGCCTGAAATGTCTTCGGTAGATCAGTAATGTTTGAGTTTTAAGAGCTGGTTATTTATCTATTTTATTAATTCACATCACACTGGCATGGATTGAAATAAAAATTCTCAGTCCAGATGCATTTATTTTTATAGACTAACAGCGAGAAATGCTTAAGCATGTGTTTCATTTAGATGAATAAATAGTTTTCATCAGTTTTTGTTCTTGGACTATTTAATTCAAATATATATTCTTTTTATTTAAATTTATTTACTTTTTAAAACAATCTTTTCTCATTTTACATACCAATCCTCTTATCCACTCTATCCCCTTCTCCTGCTCGCTCTATCTTCCCCTACCCCATCCCCCATCCACTCCTCAGAGAGGATAAGGTTTCCCATGGGGATTCAACAAAGTCTAGCACATCACTTTTAGACAGAACAAAGGTCCTCCCCTTTATATCTAGGCTGAGCAAGGTACCCCTCCAAAGAGACTGGGCTCCAAAAAGTCAGTTTAAGCACTAGAAATAAATCCTGGACCCACTGCCAGTGGCCCCACAGACTCCAAGCCACACAACTGTCACCCATATTCAGAGGGCCTGGTTTGGTGCTAGGTAGGTTCCCCCACTGTCAGTCAAGAGTCTCAGTTCTAGATTAGGTCAACTATTTCTGTGGGTATCCCCATCGTGGTCGTGACCCCTTTGCTTATTATCACTGCTCCCTCTCATCGACTGAACTTTGGGAGCTCAGCCCAATGCAACCTTTGGATCTCTGCATCTGCCTCCATCTGTTCTATAACGGCAATTAAGGTAGTCATCAATGTACACAACTTGTTAAATATGCTTTCAATTTTAAAAATGGAAGCAATAAGTAGAGACTGACTTGTTAGTTTTCAAAGTTATGGACTTTAACAAATTAGTCAGTTTCTACATTACATACAAACAAGAGGTTCCACTGCTTTAGGCTACTTGCTGCTATATGATGTTATAAAGAGTTAAAGTGTTCATCTTCCAGATCCGTATGTCTATGTCAGTAAGAGTTAGTATAGCTCTTTGTGATGGTGCACACCTTTAATCAAAGCACTCAAGAAGCAGAGGCAGGCAGAGACCTGCTCAGTCTACATAGTGAGTTCCAGGCCCACCAGGGCTTCTTGAAAAGGGAAGAAAAAAAGGCTGAGACAAGATGAAAATCATTTAGTAGTTCCATTATCAATTACTTAGTTAATTAGTTAAAAAAATCTAATAGTCATCCTTTTAGCAATTTTTAAACAGTGTTTCACTATGTAACCTAGGCTGACCAGAACTTGGTATCCTTCCTCTCTCTCTCTCTCTCTCTCTCTCTCTCTCTCCCCCCCCCTTCTCTCTGTCTCCATCTCTCTCTCCCGCTGTAATATCAACACTAAATTCTATCCAGAAACTTCTTCCTAGAAGAGTTTTCCAAAGCATGAGGACACAATTATATAGATGCTTTATCAGAACACTGAAAGTCATACATATTTTTTAAAATTACTTATCTCTCCGAGCCTAATTAATCTTTTATTTCTTTAGGTTTAATCACGGCACAAAAAGCCTCTTAAGACAAGATCTCCTGAGTAAATTGGGAGCATGGGGACCTTGCGGGTCGGGTTGAAAGGAAGGGAAGAGGCAGGGAGGGGAGCAGATAAAAATGTAGAGCTCAATAAAAATCAATTTCAAAAAGAAAACAAAAGGAGATACAGATAACAACATCAAAAAGAAAAAGAAAAAAGAAATAGGCACAAAGCCTGGAATCTATCCTGTACATTCCCTTTTTGTATTGATTGCATTGGTCTCTTGTCATATTTGATTTTGTTTCCCTTCCTGTTCATTTCCATTTTTTTGTTCTTATCCAAATCAGTATTTTCTCTACCTGTTCTACATCAGTGACTGCTCTGAGTGTTCTTTCCTTGCTAAGTCCCCATCCTTGCACTGGCCACTCTGAATTCAGCTCACTGACTTTAAAGACCTATGTTGACAACTGAATAAACCGGCCACTAAAATGATTTTTGGTGGCAAAATAGACATACATCCGCTGACATCTCAACACTCAGCATGACATTCCAATCCCCCCTACACACATGTATCACAGGGTTATCTCATGATAGGATTTTCATGGGTCCTCTGCTTCCTTTTAAAAAATATGAGGTAGCAAAAGTAATAGATTGGAGAAATCAGTCTATTTTGTACATCTGTGGAAAAATATCTACGTGGAAAAATTCTTGAGAAATTTGTTTCTATGCAGTTCTGGAGGCTGGGAAGGATGAGGTTGGGTACCAACAGCCTTGCTGTCTGGGATGGCCATGGTATTCTTCAAAGATGTCAGAGACTTGTGTGCTGGGGCCTTCCAGAGAAAGGCTGGTTAATTCTGTAAGTGACATAAGCAGGAGGGCCAGCAAAGGAGAGCTTACTCTAATAGCAGCATGACTACCTGATAGGGGTAGAGTCCTTGTAGCCCACGCACTTCCCATCCTGCTTACATTCTCATAGTGGTGCATCAGGAAATAAGTCTAAGACAATTTGCAGAGAGAGGAATTACACAAACCTTATTTCAAAGTAACACCTGGAGGAAATTAGTCTTTTGGCCTCAAAATACATGTGCTCAGTAATCTCTGAGAAATTTATTTGAATTCTAGTCAATTCTGAAGGGCTTTATAAAATGTGGGGCAATACAATTCTTTAGGCAAAATCCAATTTTAATCTTTTGGGATACACAATAAAGTAAAAATTTAGAGTCCTTATTAACTTTTACATCATGATTCAAAAGTTGAATGACTTTTATCTATTTTATAATCTTCCCCTTGGAAAAAATGACTAGTATCTATGATATACAAGAGGCAGTCCAAAGGGTCAGATCCTTCTATTTCTTCAGTGGGAATACAAAACCAGTCATCAACACAGCCCTAGGCAGAAGTCATATGTGGCTGTGTAAACTCAACATACCCTACAGGCTGGAAATGTTCTTCCCGGAAAAACTTCCCACTGCTCAGAACAGTGGGCAAACATCTGATTGTTGGCATAAAGGCAAAACATTAAATCATTAAATTTACTTAGTTACATAGTTTATTACAAATTTTTTGGTGAACCAGAACTATAAGAAAGAATTTGATCCAAGACTTGCATTAATTGTTACCTTATGACCTTTAAGTATGAATGTTGGAACATAACCCAGGTCTTCTCTAAGAACGCACAGCTCTCTTAACTGATTATCCTTCTCTCCATCCCCATACTCTTTATAATATCTAGACAAATTCTCTCTGTGTCTTTCTCTTTCTGTGTCTGTCTCTCTTCTTTCTCTCCTTTCATCAGATCTATCATCACCAAATCATCTGTTCTTCAGAAGTCAATTCAAGCAACATCTCACAGTAACCTCCCAGTTTCTATGCACCAATAAAAACTTTTGCTGTTTGTTGGTTTGCTTGTTGTTTGCATGTGGTAATGTCACACTCTATAGCCCAGAATGGGCTACAGCAATCTGAATGATAATGTAAAATAGTGGTTTACTTGAAAATGGCCCATAAATGATATAAATAATATAAAAGCACTTATTGGTAAATATTTATTATATAAACACAACTTATGGCCAATAAGAACACTCAAAATCTAGTATATTGTTCATGGCAAAGGATCAACAGCAATGAGTCCTAACATCCTACATCTTAAGACCTTTGAATTTATATTATATTGACTCTGTTATGAAGAAAACATAAATTCAGTATTTTTAATTCAAAATGCACTTTTGGTCCCCATATAAGCCAGTGAGTTTGGGCTACACTATCTCTATGAGTAGAAGTTCTAATTAGGTAAAGTTTAAATTACTTATAAACAACATATAAGGTAATATTACAATGTGAGAATTTTGAGTTTTTGTAATTGAAATAATTCTATTATAACCTTTATATTTGTATAATATAGCTACAAAATAAAATTAAAACAATAAACTCTAGACCTTCAATTCTATAGTTGTTTCTTTCATTTTTTTAAGTTTTATTTATTTATTATGGATATAATATTCTGCCTGAAGGCCAGAAGAGGGCACCAGATCTCATTATAGATGGTTGTGAATCATCATGTGATTGCTGGAAATTGAACTCGGGACCTCTGGAAGAGCAGTCAGTGCTCCCTCTCTCCAACCATCTCTCCAGCTCCATTTCTTTTATTTTTTGAGAATATAGTTACATCACCTCTCCTTCCAATTTCTCCTTCAAAATCTTTCCATATACCTACCCCTTGCTCTCTCTCAAACTCATGGCCTCTTTTTTTACTAATTGTTGTTTCCTGTGTGTGTGTGTTCCTAAATATATACAAACCAGGTTGCTCACAACTGCCTGTAATTCCATCTCCAGGGAGGTCTGACACCCATCATTATTTAATCATATATAATAAATCTTCCCTTTAAAAAGAACAGTAATATTTTTGCTGAGCTATGTCTCCTTTAAATAGACAAAGGTGCTTTTTCATTGAAATAATTAAAATGAGAAAAGTATGCAATATAAATTATCAAAAGTCAATGTCACATACAACTTATCAGTAATTTTTCTGTCTTGTTCATAACATAATTTTAAAGCTAGGATGACCTTTGTTTCTTTACATCTTAAGAACCAAGCATGTAGAGAGAAATATCTTCCTGCACAAAGCTGTCTTAAAAATGTTTAAGTCTGCCAGGTGGTGGTGGTACACACCTTAATCCCAGCACTCGGGAGGCAGAGGCAGGGGAATTTCTGTGAGTTCAAGACCAACCTTGTCTACAAGAGCTAGTTTCAGGATCCAGAGAAACCCTGTCTCAAAAATAAATAAATAAGTAAGTCTATCATAGAGAAATAGACTGTGGCTAACTGAAGCATTTTTATTTGAATGGAGAAGAATAAAAGTAATCTATGATTTCGAGCAAATCTTAACCAGTTCTGATACTGTAACTGAGTACTGTGTGGCTTAACTCACAGAAAATGTAGTTTTTCATTGTTTGGCAGACTACAAATACATAGTGCCAACATGGAAGGGTTCCGTTCTCATTCTGGTTGCACGTGGGAGTCATCGTATCAAGGATTCATATGTGTACATCTTTGCGTGTGTGCAAGGAGAATATGGAAGAGTTTGCTAATGCTTCTGGGCATCTGTTCCCAAAAAGGACCCTGTACCATTGTGAGACCCTCTTCCTTGGGACTCATCTTTCTCTAGCCTCCTCCCAAAGAGCTTCTCTCCAAGTATCAGCAGAATGGTGCTTAGAACTTGAACACATATGGTCAGGAAAATACAATTCAATCATTATTTAATACAGTAAATTTCTACAAATATAATGAATGAAAAATAAATGAAATTTATGCTTTGGCAATGCTGAAGCATGCATAGGCAGTCCATAGATGGTGGTTCTTTTGAATTTGTCCATATTGGGTTTCATGGTTTAAACTGATGAGGACCACTGAGCAGGTCTCCTCCTCAAGAGGGCACCATATCATATTAAATATGATTGTGAGCCACCATGAGGTTGCTGGAAATTGAACGCAGGAACTTTGGAAGAGCATATAGTGTTGTTAACTGCTGAGTCAACTCTCCAGTCCAATACCTTGGAATATTTATAATGAACTTGACTTAATAAACCCCTATCCCTACCCTCTTCCTTATAAACAAAACTTGAGTTTGTTGGGGTTATGGTTTCTGAATTTTGTAAATGATCATGGATTTTGCTCTAAGGAGACAACATTTATGCGTAAGTTACTGAGTTGGTCATGCATTAAAAAAAATTAACTCCTATGTGGAAAATGGGGAGAGTGGCAGTAACAAGGGTAAAGTTTACATACCCACAGGAGCCTTATGCGTCTTCATTTTCTTCTGGACCCCAGAATTTCAAGTTATGGCTAAAGCTCCTGCAGCCTTCTTATAACTGTAGGTTTCTAAGCGACAGTAAGGAATAGCTGTTAGAAAAATAGAAAACAGCCGGGCGGTGGTGGCGCACGCCTTTAATCCCAGCACTCGGGAGGCAGAGGCAGGTGGATCTCTGTGAGTTCGAGGCAAGCCTGGTCTGCAAGGGCTAGTTCCAGGACAGGAACCAAAAGCTATGGAGAAACCCTGTCTCGAAAATCCAAAAAAAAAAAAAAATAGAAAACACCTCAATCATTAATACTGTTATAAAGATCTTTGTTGATCCTTTAACACTGTCTCTACATTTCTTGTCAACAATAAGATAAACCTATATCCTACTCATACCTTCTTCAAACTAATATCTCTGTTATCTCTTTTATGTACTAGAGATCAGTCTGGCTTGCATGATGTAGAGTGATGTGTTGTAAAAAGATTTTAAAATGTAGAAATCAAGAATAGGTATTAGTAATAATTAAAGCATGTGACTCTGGACATGTAGCACAATGTCTGTCAAACTATCAACTGAACCATAACAAATGTGTGAATAAACTACTTAGAGAATAGGGAACGATGCTTAATTTTAGAATGCTGCTGTAGTCGAAGGATATTGATAATATCGCACAAGGGAGGCTAAGACATGGGCAAAGCAGCTAGTTGGTGTGGGGTAGAAATGGTAAGATACACAATTCTACTAAAAAACTGCAACCTTTGCCTATCAAAGCTACTTAAAATGTCTTCAGTTGACATCTTTTCCACAATAGGAGGTAACTTACTACAGTCTAGAGTATGGCCAGTACAAGATCAAGGCATCAGCAGGTTTTGTGCTTTGCAGAAGTCTATTTCCTCAACTGCAATTGGTGTCTTCTCGGTGTGTTTTCACTTCTACATAACACACACATACACACACATATACATACACATACACACACAAACACGCAACACACACATATGTAGAGAGAGGTGGGGATTCTCTCTGCGCAGGCCAGTCTGTTCCTTTGCATGTTCCACCGTGTCTGGCTTTAGATTAGGATTTCCATGCTGACTCCAAGGAGGACACAAACATTCAGGCTGGAGCTACTGCTCTTGTATTATCTTAGTTGCCTTTGCTCTGGTGATAAAACACTCTGAAAAAAGCCAGTTAGAGGAAAAGCATTTATTCTTGCTCACATTTGTAAACTGCCATCCATCACTTTGTGTGAGTCACAGGAGCAGGAGTCTAGACAATTGGTCACAGTGAATCCATGGTCCAGAAACGGATAGGAATGAATTGATGCATTCCTTTTGTGTCTGGTGAACTCTGCACTCTTACACTGTTCAGAATCCTTACCTTGGGAATGTTGTCAACCACAGTGAGTGAGTCTTCCCATATTAATGAACATAATATAATCATACACAGACATGCCCAGGAGTCAACATAATCTCAACACCATCTCACTGAAAAACTTTCCAAGGTGCGTTAACTAGTTTTATGTCAACTTGGCACAAACTAGAGTTATTTTGGAAGAGGAAGCCTCAATTGAGAAAATGCTGAAGCCAGATTGGCCCGCGGGCAAACCTATGGTACATTTTCTTGGATGATAATTGATGTGGAATGGCCCAATTCACCGTAGGCAGTGCCAGTCTTAGGATGGTGATGCACAGAGCAATATATGAGAAGCAAGCCAGTAAGCAGCAGCTCCATGATCTCTGCTCCAGTTCCTGTCTGCAGGTTCCTGCTATGATTTCCTTCAGTAATGGGTTGTGATGCAATAGATAATGATAAGCTGAAATAAACTCAGCTCCCAAATTGCTTTTGGTTATGGTTTGTATCATTTGGTCATAGTGTTTGATCTTAGCAAAGAAACATTAACTAAGAGACCATGGGGATAAAGATTGTACTAATTTGATAATTAAAACAAGCTATCACACTAATTAAAAATAAAAAGAACATAAGATTTTTATTTTGTTTTTATTTAACTTTAGAAATGTGGAAGTTTGGAAAATAAACAGTACTTCCATATTCCAAATTGAAGTAATTAAAAATGCCCGGTGGACACCTTGTAATCAATAACTTCCTAGCTCCCTCGGAAAACTGAGCCATTAGAGAATCCAGAACATTGCACAAGTTCTCTCCACCTAGATAGAGGTAAAGATGGGCATCACTGAAAGGAGAGTGCTGATTGTCTGTGGAGCCCAAAGGTGGACTGTCAGGCAAACCTAAATACCCTGCCCTCTCTCTCCCTCTCCTTCTCTCTCTCCCTCTCCCTCTCTTACACACACACACATTCATGTTGCTTGTGGTTTAGCTCTAGATGCCACACTTTTGTAGAAGCTCTAAGAAAAAAATCTGCTCATTAGTCTACCAGGGGAAAAGATGAGTAACTATTTTAAATATTCCCAAAGCATTTTGCATTAAAAAGATCTGCTTTCCAAGGGCATAGGCTTCCCTTGAGCTGTATTACTGCTGGAGAGAGGAAGGGATATCTCTCTCACTCCAGCTCCTACAAGCCTGATTCATCTAAGGGACTAAGAGAAAACCATGTGCCTGAAAAAAAAGTTCCCTCAACAAACTAGAAACATAAAAAATATTCCAAATCTTGAAAATAAATATCTATTTCAAATACCTACAACTATACCATACTTTATTTTGCACAACTTGTTGCTTTTCTCTAAAATCAGAGATAAGACAAGAAAGTCACTGCCTGTATTCTTATTTAGCATTGTACTCAAAGAGCTAGTTGATTCCAGAGTCAAGAAAAGAAGTAAAGTGAGCTGGAGAGATGTTCCAGTGAAAAAGAAAACTGCTTCTTTTTTGGGTCCCAGCACCCACATGGTGAGTCATAGGCACCTAGAACACCAGTTACAGGGCACATGACCCACTCTTCCGACCTCTTCAATCATCAGACATGTCCCTGGCTGAGATGATTCCTTAGCGGCATGCTTGGGTTGCATGTCTGAGGTTCTGGGTCCAAACCCAAGTGCCATGTGTTGACTGAGGTTTTCTGTTCCACCTGGTCCTGCAGCCCTTAAGTCCCAAAGAACCACAGAGAGGTCTACATTAGTTATAAACTGATTGGCCCATTAGCTCCAACTTCTTATTAACTAATTTTTATAACTTACATTAGCCCATAATTCTTGTCTGAGTTAGCCACGTGGCCTGGTACCTTTTTGGCAAGGCAGTCGTCTTACTTCCTCTGAGGCTAGGTCACGACTATGGGCTTAAACTTCCCTCTTCCCAGAATTCTCATTGCCCTGTCTTTACTTCCTGCCTAATTTCCCCTCCTATACTTTCACCTCTGGCTTTCACGGTATACACTACACATAACAACAACATCAATAAAGTCACTTCCACAAAAGGTCTAGGCTGAAATACACTGAATTCTGATTAGGGGTTTTAGTTAACAGATCTAAGCAAGCCAGCGCAGTACTGTTTCCAACGGGGCACTGTGTGATGGAACGCCCAGGCCTCCAGGTCTGCAGCAGTAGTGCGGTGGGGAAAGTGCACAAACACTCTCCGAATCCTAGCTCACTGGGGGATTTCTAGAGTCACCTCATTGCAAACACCAGTGTGACAGGAAGTAGCTTGTGCCTCGCTCACAGTGCAGACTGGTCATGGCTACAGCAATGACTAGAATTTGCTTCCTATACCCCCTTTCCAAATGCAAGTTTGTTTTAGTGCCATAAACCTGTCTAAGTTAAATGTGGTCATTTACAATTATTGGATTGTTTTTCTAAAGTTTCCTTGCTTTCTGATGATTATAAGCAAGCTAAACACTCACGTCCCACAACTCAGTAAGATAGGCTGCAATCTGCCAAAGATGACCTTGATGATTGTTTGTTTAAGTGGCCAGCCTTGTCTCTAGAGAAAAGAGAGTTCTGTTTCTCTTGGGTGTTTTGTATACACCAGGAATGGAAGGAACACAAAAAATAAAGAAGTACCTTAGCAGCACATTTCAGCTGCAAATGGGTGACTTCATCAGTGAGCCCCTCCATGCATGTGCCACCAGAAAACCATGCCAAACCCAAGTCCAGCAATGCCATTCCACAGAAAATTGGAAAATCTAAAAAGACCAGGCTCTGAGATCACCAGGTCCTTGGACAATGTTCAAACAAGGTCAGAAATAAGTAAGTGGTGTTTCTAGATAGTTCACCTATCTTAACTATCACTTATTTCACGAGTGAGTAATCACTTTTAAAGTCTATTATCTTAATTAATAAATCCTTTGTTGGTGGCAAGATAATGATAATTGAAGAGCTTATCATCAGTGCAGGGGCAAGGGTGACTTCCCGTGGATACAATGTCAACTAGAGTGCTTTGAATGTTAGCCAGTTGCCATAAAACACACATCCCACTGGCAGGTGCACATATAGTATTGTGCTTTATATCAGGTTGCTTTAACCATCTTCATTATTGTGTTTTGAATATATAGGAGGCTGATAAGTTTTCATCCTAGGTAGCTCATTCTAAAGTACAAGATACTAAAGCAAAGTGTTTGTCACCAGCAATCTTAGACTCATAAGTGCAGCACACAGGACATGAAGCTTAGCTTCCTTTCTATGAGAAAAGGAGCTTCTATCTTCCAGATTTATGTGCATTTTAATAGGAATTAAAGCTATATCAGAAATCCAACCACATATCTGAATAAGCTACACCTAAGTGGAATGCCAGTACTATAATTTTTCAATTGCAACTCATCAGAGACTTCTCAGTTGTCTCAAAATTCTCCAGGCAACTGTAAAAGGACAACAGAGACCAAGGGTAAACATATCCACTAATACACAGTATAGTTGAAATATTATTTGTTACATTGTTAGACAGGCACTTCAAAACTGACATGAACATCTACACAAAGTCAAGTTGACAACTAATGATAATAATGTACCTCCATGAGGTCATAGGATACATGTATAAGTAACAACAAACACATGATTCTTTACCAGCCTCATCTGTGTCTTTACTCAAATGACTCAATCACATTATGTTCTCTGGGGTCACCTTACCAAAAGTTGGTATTGCAATATTCCCTCTTGGCACTTTCTTATTGTTTACTAGTAAGCACACATTTAAATTATTAGTATAACTTGCTGTGTATAATCACCAGGCCTGTTTTTTCATTTGATTATTTACTCTATTCCCAGGATGAGGTCAGTGTCTGACACACTGCCCACTGAATCACCTCCCCAGGGCCATATTCATTAAAATTTAACAATGATTACCTACTATGATTTAAATTATATATCACCAATGTGTTGTTATAGGCTTATTCCAATGCAAGAATTAGGAAAAATACAAAAGAGTTTTAGTTTAAAAATCAGTATCTTAAATATTTAAAGATAGTTTGACTTCTAACCATGCGATGGTCAAGGCTCTCGCCACCAAGCCTGATAATATGAGTTTGACTGCCATGATCCACATAGTAAACTGAGAGAATAAACTCCCACAAGTTGTCCTCTAACCTACACATACACGCTGTGGATGTGCAAATGTATGTACACACACACACACACACATGCATACACACACTCTAAGTATAATTTTCAAAAAATAGTTTGGCCTCATGAATGAATAAGAGTCTTGACGGATGAATACTAATGTGATTCAGCAAATATAATAAAATTTTATTATAAAATCATTGTATTGAGTGTAGAAATAGTAAAAGAATTGTCCTTTAACTTTTTTCTATAGTATAAATTTTCCAGAAGAAAATATCTGTATTTTTTTTAACCAGTGTCACTTAGAGGTATTATCATGCAGTAGACTGCTTGCCTAAAATGTGCAAAGCCAGGAGTACAATACCTACTACTGTAAAAAAAAAAAATCACTGTGCTGGAAACATATCGAAAAAGCAAATAAACAAGGAAGTGGATACACTTTAGACAAGGCATGCTTAGGTGTGAAATCAGTGTAGACCCCTTGTGTTTCCTATCTTTCTCTTGAAATATATACAACTACACAAAAATGTGTTTACTGTATACCTTTTATATTGGTATTCCATTTCTTTATTTTTAAAAGAAAATAAAAATAAATTTTAAGATATATTGATTGTATATAATAACTTTTCTCTAAATACACAAGATATTATCAGAAACTTGTGATTATACATTTAGTTATTCACCATAACAAGGCATGAGGAGTGAGATCACATTTTCAGCAACATAAGAAAAGAAACTGTGATTTGAACATAATACTAAAGAAGTGAACAAATCCTAAACCACAAAATGAAAATACTTAGTCAAACTTTGGTTTTCAGAGAAACTCATAATAATACACAAAAGTACAAAACATAAAACAAATAGCATCTTTTTTATTTAAGTTTTAATTTATTGTTTGAGAATTTCATATATATATTTTAATATGTCTTTTTTTAAAGTTAAGATGTAATTATATAATTTCTCCCATTGCTTTCCTTTTTCTTATCCCTTTAAAGTAATACTTCCCAAATTCATGGCTTCTTTTTCTATAATTATTATCGCTATGCATGTATAAAAGTATATATGTGTGTGATAAATATATGCTTAAATATATACAAGTGATTTATGTAAATAAAAGTAATATGATTCTTTACAACTTTTTCAGGCATCGTTAGTGTTACTTTTCCTCCCCTTTCCCTCCTGTACCATCCCTTTGTATTGACCTCCTGCCTTAGCTAAACCCTCCCTCATTTTTGCATTTCCCCTCAGGTCACTTGGACCCTGCTATTCCCCTCTTGGTGGTTCCCACAGCCAATGGTTCTTTCCTATCTACTGATTGCTGTAGTTACTCCAGGTTATATATTCATATTTAAATTGTGGGGCTAGGAACCACAGATGAGAAGGAACATGGAACATTTGTCTTTCCGGGTCTGGGTTACATCACTCAATATAGTATTTTCTAGTTCCATACATTTGCCTGTGAATTTCATGATTTTATTCTTATTTATAGCTGAATAGTATCCCATAGTGTATATTTACCAAATTTCAAGACCCATTCATCAGTGGGAAGACATTTAAGTTTTTTTTCCATTCCCTGGTTATTGTGACTAGAGCAACAAACATCACTGAGCCAATCTCTGGTGAGTGAGATGTCAGTGAGATGTCAAGTCCTTTGGGCATGTGCCAAGGAGTTATATAGCTGAGTCATATAGTAGATTTGTTTTCTAATTTTTTTATGATTCTCCACACTGATTTCCACAGTGGCTGCACCAGTATGCAATCTCATCAACAGTGAATTAAGACTCCATAATATTTATCTTAGTCACAGATAAGTGAGAAGAAAGCAATAAAATGTAACTAAGGAAGCTATTCTGAAAAAAATGTGATATGTTTGCCACTTATTGGCCTTGTGATGATGACAAGGTCCTTACCAGGTTTAAGGTAGAACCTGTGTATTCTAAAGAATGAGGACTTCTGTACATCTGGACAGAGTAAATCTTCAACTTACAGGTGCACTCCCTAGCCAGTCTGCACTGTAGAATCTGAACTGCAAATCATGATGATACTGCTGTACTGGTGGCACAGGTTAAGTAGGAAGTAGGACAGCTTTAGTAAAATACTTTACCATTGGCCAGTTTTATTGCAAAATGAGATGTATCTGAAAATTTGACTCAAGACATCTATGACAATACAAGAAAGTTCTATGAATAGCCAGTGGTATAATGCCCACCAAAGAAAAGTTTTCTATAAAAATTAGCAAAGCATGAGGTGACATAGAATGAAAAAATTAAATAAATGACACAAGAAGAAGAAACAAAGGGAAAATATCAATAAAACATACAGACTCTTTAAACTATCAATACACACAGCTAGGTCTAATGTAAAACAAGATCCTTCTCAGACCCACATAGAAAGCCCCGCAAAGTTATCAGTCCCGTTCCATGCCCTTTAGTGTTAGCCACGAAAGTTCTCATCCATATGTACTCATTCTACATTTTCAAAGGTGTCTAATATGTCTGACATTTCTTTCCATTGGAAAGATTTGACTAAATTAATAAATTCTTAACACAGCACTCCAGAGACAATTATACCATTTTATTTATCCATGATTAAGTCCAATAAGCAGAGATTTTGTGCTATTTTATTCTTAATATTTTAAAAGATTCATCTCTGTCTACATAGCCTCTGAATATTAAACCATTTTAAAGGAGAGGCATCTGCTTTTTTTATTCACCTTGTGTAACACAATATTGACAGATTTGAAATCTACTTTCCTGCCACTACAATCTCTTTATGTTGCTCTCTGCAGAAAGAAAGTGCTTAGTGCTGAGTATTGCTTGTAAAAAGGAAGACAAAGAATTCTGAGATCAAAGGCTATTGATCACAACTCTAAAACCAATGTCACATTTCGCATCCTCTGCACCAAAGGCCACTGGTTTATTGTGAGGCAGGAGGCCAGTTTCCAAAGCTATGCTATGATTACCATCCAGAAACAAACAAGCATCAACAATAGTTTGCAAATGTTTTCTTAGTACTAATGAACTGTTAATATTCCTAGGAAAACAAATGCATATACTTAAGAAACAAATCTTCATCGGCAACACCGATGATAGTTCACAGTTTAAATAAATACACTCTAGAAAAATACAGTTTTTACTCTTGGTCTACTTTGTGCTGCTATAAGCAATTGTTGTCTTCAGCAAGTGTGATTTGAAAAAGATTGTTCTTTGCCTCTGATTTTTATTAATGAATTGGGGTGTAGTAAAAAGGCTGCTTGCTTGTTTCCTGGCCATCCAGATTCCCAAAATAATTACACAGAGACCATATTGTTTTCAATACTGTTCAGCCAATAGCTTAAGCGTATTTCTGGCTAACTCATATCTTAAATTAACCCATCACAATTAATCTGTGTTTTTCCATCAGTCTGTGCCTTACTGGGTAATGTTTGGACATCTGTCTTTTGCAGGTCTTCATGGCTTCTCTCTGACTCAGCATCCATTCTCCCATCATTCAGTTTAGTTTTTCCCTGCCTACCTCTATTCTCTGCTCAAGCGCAAGACAGTTTCTTTATTAACCAATAAAAGCATACAGAGGAGAATTCCACATCACCTCCTCTTTTCTGTTTAAATAAAAAGGATGGTTTTAACTTTAACATAATAAAATTACATATAACAAAACAGGTATCAAGCAAGAATTACAGTTACAATATTTATATCTACTTTATCTTTTATCATAACTAAGGAAAACTATAATTATAACTATAAATTCTTTAACTCCAACAAAAACTCCAGAAGGACATAATATTACCTAAGTAAACAGGAAGTGCATTGTAAGCAACTTCCAAAACTCTACAAATGACAGAGACATCTTGCACCCTGGACAGTCACCCAAAGTTCTTCTGTACCATTGGGGCATCCATCTTCAGGTTACAGGCCCATACTATCCAGCAGACTTTTCCATTAAGCAGAAAAATTTAAACACAATTCTGCCTATATTGCCAGTTTGCCAGTAGAGTCTTTCATTAAGCAGGAACACTGAAAGATCACCTCACTTTTAGGCAAGTTCATCAGTCATTTCTCTGTGGGTCCTGCATCTCCAGTTCACACAGCATAGTATCAAGCAGTCCAGGCAAGAGCAGGTTCTTGTCCACATGGCTAGCAAACTTCGTAAGTAGCCTCTTCAATACCCATCTTTTTCTTGAAGTAGATTGGTGCTGCCAGGAGCAGATGTTTCTCATTGTCATGAAAAGTCCTAAGTTCTTAAACATTTTTTTTATTAAAAATTCCCACCTCCTCCCGCTCCCCCCATCTCCCTTCCCCTCCCTCTACAGTCCAAAGAGCAGTCAGGGTGCCCTGCCCTGTGGGAAGTCCAAGCCAGTGCATGCAATAGAATCAAAACCCAGTGCCATTGTCATTGGCTTCTCAGTCAGCTCTCATTGTCAGCCACATTCAAAGAGTCTGGTTTGATCACATGCTCCATCAGTCCCAGTCCAGCTGGCCTTGGTGAGCTCCCATTAGATCAGTCCCACTATCTCAGTGGGTGGGCGCATCCCTCGAAATCCTAACTTCCTTGCTCATGTTCTCCCTCCTTCTGCTCCTCATTTGGACCTTGGGAGCTCAGTCCAGTGCTCCAATGTGGGTCTCTGTCTCTATCTCCATCAATCGCCAGATGAAGGTTCTATAGTGATATGCAAGATATTCATCAGTGTGGCTATAGGATAGGGCCAGTTCAGGTGCGCTCTCCTCAGCTGCCCAAGAAACAAGCTGGGGATATCTCCTTGGACACCTAGGAACCCCTCTAGAGTCAAGTCTCTTGCCAACCTTGAAATGGCCCCCTTAATTAAGATATCTACTTCCCTGCTCCCTTATCCACCCTTTTTCTATCCCAACAGTCCCATTCCCCCAAGCTCTCTCCATTCTCCAGGGTGGGAGTAAGGGGAGATGGGGAGAGTTCTTAAACATTATAAATGCCATATTCTGTAGGTCTCTGAAAGATTCCCAAAACAATTATACAGAAACAATATTATTTGCAATACTGTTTGGCCAATAGCTTAAGTGTATTTTTTTGGCTAACTTATATCTTAAATTAACCATCTTTATTAATCTGCATATCGCCACAAAGCTGTGGCTTACAAAATAAAAACTTCAGGCATGTGTCCTGGCAGGGATACATAACTTTTCTCTGACTCTACCTCCTCTCCCAGCATTCAATTTAGTTTTCCCCACCTACCTCTATTACCTGTGCACACCTAAGAAATTTTCTTTATTAACCAATGGTATTCAAAGCATACAACATACATCATCAGGATCACAATAAAAGTAAAGAATCCTGAAGGTATTTTAAAATGTTTTTTTCCAGTATAAACATGACATTTTTGACATTGTTCTAAAGTCCCAGTGTCCCTTGTTCCTCTGAGATTTCAGGTCTTTTCCAAAGATGCTTGTGCCTGCCGGGCGGTGGTGGCGCACGCCTTTAATCCCAGCACTCGGGAGGCAGAGGCAGGCGGATCTCTGTGAGTTAGAGACCAGCCTGGTCTACAAGAGCTAGTTCCAGGACAGGATCCAAAACCACAGAGAAACCCTGTCTCGAAAAAAAAAAAAAAAACAAAGATGCTTGTGCTTGTGTGCCAACACCATGTTTGTAAATATGGGCTTCAGATACATGGACAGCACTGTGCCCCTTTCTTTCCTACTTTCTGCTCTCACTAAGGTATAGCCTAGTGGGCACAAATAGCAAAACTAAAGCTGTGGTGTGAATGACTGTCTGGATTGTCCATGTGTTGTAAGATACTCTACAGATAATGGAATAGCTATTCAAAAGAGGACAAGAATGAAATGGGAGAGTGATGTTAAGTTGTCCTTCCAAGTGGTAGACTGCCCAAATATTCCCAAAGACTTGTTCTCACACAAAGCACAAAAGCAGTTTTCCTCATGCCTGGGCACTGTGGTTTCCACACACCTCTCACCTCTCAAACTCCTGCGAGTCCTCCATACTCCTTTCCAAATTGCTGATCTCTTCTTTTTTAATTATGAGATATTGTATATGATATATAACTATGAATTTCTGAGTCTATGTATTGTTCATGTGTATATGTAGTTAGAGAGGACCCCTAGAGATTGGACAACCTATCATCTACTAGAGTGCTACTCCCTGGAGAGGACTGATATTCTGTCTTATCTATCTATCTATCTATCTATCTCTCTATCTATCAATCTATCTCACATACTTACACACACACACACACATACATATGCCTTTAATTGCCCATTGTTTACCACGAACAGGTAGAATTTGATGCAATTTCCCCATTCATTTTGATGCATCAGTCAGTACTGACATTATGGACCTAGGAGTTGTCTAGGTGACCATATTGTTGAGTATTATATTGATGAGCATCGGATATTTCCTTGAATCAGATACAATGTGGTCATGTCTTTGCCAGGAACTGTTTTGCTGTTTTTGTCACATACACTCATGATAATCATACACCACAGGACATTCTTCTAGAAAAGACACTATAAATCAGGAAGGAAATTACCTCACATTAACCTTAAATGGAAGACATTACTTTCTGATTTGATATTTGGTAACTAGATTTGAGGAACGTGGCCATTCTAAAAATTTATAAAAGGGTTCCTGTTATCAAGCCAGAAAACAAATTGAGTTAAACAGCATTGAATATGGTAACCTGAAGAACAGAGGAAAAAGCAAATACCTGGATTTTGTTACAAGTCACCAGATTCTTTTCCAGAGGAGACCTTAAATATCATGTTCTATAGGCTTTTGTCATCCTTCTCACATATGACATCATTCCTCATATTAGTATATAACTTTTTCTCTAAATGTGTCAGCTGATTGTTGTGTAACAGATGGATCTGGTGGTGCACTGGAGGCCAATGTGGTGCAGCTATTATTTTTATTCTTCCCTAAACTTGACTGAAGATAGTGTAAAATGAATTATCTGCCTTTGTTTTAAAGCACCTAGGCAATTTTTATACACAATCACATGGATTTCTTCTTATACTCAACTTTACAACATCCAAATGCAAGGATCTCAATGCGAATGTGAGAAGGATCAGTTTTGTGAGTTCTTTTAACTACCCTGTGCGCCTTTCAGCTCTGCAGAGTCGAAGCTGGAACAGAGGCTGAGAGACATAGAGCAGGAGTTGACAACGTTCTAGGCTGAAACTCATGCTCACTCCTAGTATTGCTATGCTTTTCTTTTAAAAAAAGACTTTTAAACGTTTTATTAATTCTTTGAGAACTTTATAAAATATTCTGATCATATTTATATCCCCCCAACTCCACTCAGATCCTCAACCCCTACATTTTCAAATTCCTTTTTTTTATTTTTTAACTTTTAATTTATTCTTTGTGTCTTTCACATCATGCATCTTGATTCCATTCTTTCCCTGTCCCTTTGCCCTTGTAACCTTTCCCTCAAAATAAAATAAAATAAAATTTAAAATGAAAGGAGAAAGAAATATTTCATGGAAGCTCTACTGTGCCACGGTGAGTCACACAATAGACCCTTTTGCCCACACACCTTTACTTGTAACTGTTCCTTGCAAGGAGTCATTGGCCTGGTTCAAGGTTTCTGGTCTCTGGGCCCTCTCTGGGATTCCTCTCATATATCCTGTTATTTCCCTATGTCATGGAGATCCTGCAGTTTTGGATTTTCAGGACCAGCCCCTTCACACACTCCAACAGATCATAGATGGGATAGATGTTGGTGGACCAACTCAGAGTCCTGGGTCTGGGCCTGGGTAGTTGGGGGTTGATCAGCCTGCCAGCTGTCCCCTGTCCTCACCACCATAGTGAACTCTCTAGCGCTACCCCAGTCAATTCATCCTGTGCAGTCTGCAAAGAGTAAGGGCAGGGTTAGCCCTCCTGTTTCCATGCTCTAGGGCTGACTCACCCTCACATATACCACTAGGGCCAACTGTACTGTGTTGCCAAGCAGATGCAGAGATTGCTCTCCCAGAGTGCTACAGCTTGTAAGGGGAGAGTCAATTCCCTTCCCTGCTGCAGATGGTGAGCAATGAGTGGGAGAGGGCATCTTTCCTTACCCTCACTACCACATGGCAGACGAGGAGGGCTGAGTCAGCTCGCTATGCGAACCCTGATCAGCACTACTGTGCTCTCCAGACAACGTGTACCACCTGCACTCCCAAGTCCTGTAGCTGGTGAGGGGCAGGGCCAACTCTTCCACTGTCAGGACCCAGGGCCGCTCGCCCACTTGCTGTAAGTGACTAGGAGCCAGAGGGAGGCGGGGGGAGGGGGGGAGACAATTCTCCCTTGTCCATGCCCACCACATGACAGATAAATAGTGGGGCCAGTTATCGCAAGCTCATCCCCTCAGAGCCAGCTCATCTGCACCCCTGCCAACAGGGTCAGCTCTACTGTGCTGCCCAAACAGAATGCAGGAAATCTCTGCAGTGCTGCAGTTGGAAAGGCACAGGACCAGTTCTCTATAGCGCTGCAGCCAATGAAGTAAGGGGCCAACTCTGAGTAGCCCTGCCTTCTATACCTTTGGTAGTAACCAAAGAGAAGAGACATCACCACAGACCATGCAGCAGGGCCAGGGACACAGCCGTGGACCCTGGCAGTAGCTGAGACCAAGATATTGTCTTGGTTCCAGGTGGCAAGCAAGCCACTCACCACAGCCTGCTCCTCATCACCTTGACCTCTTCAGATTTGACTCTCTCCACAGGCCAAGAACCTTTCTGTCTCTTCTATACCTCACCATATATTTGAGGCACTTAGCAGGCCTGTGTGTTCTCCTTACTGTCTGCGGGTCTCCTCCAGCTCAGTTGTAATGGCGCTGGGCAGGATGAAGCTTTCTCCTTCCTGCCACTGCCACCTTTTTTATTAAGTCTACTGAGGGTAATTTGTGCTTCTCAACTTCTCTTGTTTGGCCAAACAAAGAAATGAAGCATGATGGATCTACCATGTGTCACATTCCTAAGTAAAAGTGACTCTCCCTCTTCTAGAAGCTACCCACTGTCAAACACTCTAGCTAAGGGTGGAACTTTATGCCCACCTTCTCCTGTTATGTGCTGAGACTGTTTGACTTAATTTTCAAGAGCTTCTGTATGCTATAACAACCTCAGTGAGTTTATACGTACAACTGTCCTGCTGTTCTTGAACACGGTTTCATTGTAGTCATCTACCTTTTCCTCTTCTTTGGTGACCCCTCACCCAGAGAGGAGATGATGTTATCCATGTTCTGTTTGGGGCTGAGCATTTTGCAGTCTCTTATTCCCTGCATATAGGCCAGCTGTGGGTTGTTGCGGGAGGTCCTCCCACTCCTCCAGCCTATCACCGCTGAGGTACCAGCCCATTGGGGCGTGGTTTCTCTCCCTTTAAAAAAGCAGCCACTTCCCTCTCCTCTCTCTCTTCACTTCCTGCTCCGCTGGCGACTAGACTCCTTTCCTGGTTGCGTAGAGGGCTGTTGCCTGGGACAGTGATCTGTAAGTTTTTTCCCCTTTAAATAAATACCACCCTAATAATCATAACCCCGAATTGGTGTGGCATTGTTTGTGACTTACGCCTTCAGTGGGTCTCTGATAATCATTACCCACAACAAGAAGCTTCTCTGTGAGGCATAGGAGATGCACTAATCTATGGATTCATCTAGCATTGGTCATTAGGAAGTGGTTCAATTCTATATACATTCAGAAGAATAACAGAAGTGAGTCTCACCTAGGGCCTATGACCTGTCTTGCCACTGGTTCTTGGCTCTGATAATGGTACCAGGTATAGCTTCCATCTTGTGGAGTGACCCTTAATTGCAATAAAGGAGAGTTTGGTTTCTTCCATAATATCTGTCCTACTTTCACGTGAGTGGGCATGCCTTGTTCAGTTAGGCACTACAGGAAGCTCACAGAGTTCACATCAGGGTAAGATGGATCACTGTAATATTTAAAATCTTCATGTAATTAATAAGCATGCATACAACTAAATAATTAATAAATTGGTTTAATGAGTTTAAATTTACTCTTATGAAACTACTCCTTTAAAAATAAATTTAAAACAAATAAATGACTGACAAGTTCTAAAAGGATTATCTAAAAGTCAGCATTCCCAACTCAGTACTCACTGCCATATTTTCCCTTTTTCTTGCTCTGTAGTGAGTGAGGATACAGGTTGTTTTCTTCTTGTGGCAACATTTAAAACACAATGTTTAGATTCCATAGCCAGACGCTTTACAACATTCAAAAAGCATACAGTCAATCATAGCTGCAAACAGAAAGGAGGTTAAGTTCTCAACCAAATTTACTTCAGTAACAAAAGACAAAAGAGACAAAAGGTTGTGTTTGTGTGCAGATCAAAGAAGCATGGTTCTGAAGGGTCTGACACGAGCAGCAGTGTTATGGTGCAGCTCCAAAGAGCAGGTAGTTCAGGAAATAAAAGCATAAATGTGATGCCCCTATGCATACTTCCCTATGGATCTATAAAGAATCTAACTAGATTGTCCAAGGAAGTCATTCTTGCTACGGGAGCAAGATGGAAGCGTTTTCATTTCTGCTCACTGCATTTCAGCCTGGAGTGTGTCAGATAAGGGCTTCTGCTGGTCAAAGTAACAAAATTTCTGATCAATATCTTTTATGAGGAATGACAAATGTAAGAAGATAAACTCTACTGTGTCAGATAAACTATATAGGCTTTTACTGGATTCCCAAGCAAAGATTTAACACTGCGTAGTCAACATAAAAGTCATCTGATAATTCAAAGAAACAAAGGAATGGCACTGAAAAGATTCCTGCCAGTCTGGCGGTTGTTATGGTCCGGTCATGGAAACCTTGGGAGCTAGCATTTGCTCACAGAATACAGTGTGTTTTAGAGCTTTCAGTGCCTTTATGAGTGGATGCACACCATGTTAAGCCTTGTTCATACGGGAGCAATGATGAATAATCAAGTTGTGACTGAATACCTTCCCTACAAACTTCCCAAAAGGGCCCTTTGTTTCTAAGTCACTAAGATGTCAGAGCCTCTCCTTTGATGGTAGAAATATTAACTGCCCATCTTACTGAGGTGTGTTGTAAGCTATGAATGAGATGTCACGTAGCAGAAAGGTGAACGAGAACTTAAATGCTTTGAGCATTAAGAAAGAGAACCTAATAGCCATGTTACCTAGACTACTATTTCTATCTATGCTGTGACTGAGGTTCTTATCTGATTTTTTTATTTCTTTAAATTTTTGAGGTATTTGCTTCATGTTTTGTATTTTTTTTCTTTATTTGTTTTTATTTCCCTACTCATTTTCCTATCTTCCTTCTTTTAATTGCAAATTTGGTATTCCAATGCTCTCTGGTGTGTATTGTGCATCCTCTTGCTACATTTTTATCACTATGTCCATGTGTGACCTTTAATCAAGTCTCCTCTCTACACCTCTCTGATTTCTACAACCACAAAATATCTAACTGCATTATAAACTGCATACTATGTAATAATAACTCAAATGTAACTCAAAGCATCAAATTCCACTTAATTTCTCCTTCAGTGTACTTATACACAATTATCTGCATCATATGTGGAATGTACAAAGCAAGATGGTGCTATTTTAAATCAGGCAAATATATTGCACATGGGTGACCTCAAGTTAAAAATAAATCTAAAGATACATGTGTGCATTTAACATGCCCATATTCACTAACAACGATGCAAAAATGACTTCTATGCAAATGTATTTGGTAACAGAGAAAATAAATCTATGATACACTGTCACAGTGCTGGTCAGACAGAATGTTTTTTTTTTTCCATGCTTAAGCAGCTTTCAAAGAAACATGTTCAGAGACTGCAAGTTGAAGAACCCATTACATGAGAAGGATTGACCATTAAATTTAAAATAATAATTCGTTTTATCAACGTCCCTCAGACTTCTAATACTCCTCAAAAATTGTGTACACCATGTGAGACTTGTATGCCTTATGTTAATTAAATTATACCATCATATCCTTAGTGGAGAGATTTTCTATTTTTCAGACAAGGAATGGTCACTGCTCAATGTGACATATCACAAGTAGCTGATAATAGATTTCTTAATTTGGAACACAAGCCAGTCCAAACCTTTAGCAAGTGAAATAATTAGAAAAGATTTTACAGGTATGATATGCCAAATCCAAAAAGTACAAAATTTTAGAAGAAGCACAATTCACCAGTGATGGTGCTGAATACCTAAAATCCTAGTGTGTAAATTGTGGAAGGATGAGAAACCAGAGAGAAGAAGATCGTCTTGGACTACAAAAAGAGTTCAAGGCCAGACTCTGTTATGAGAACCATGCTTCAAAACAAAGAGAAAAAGAAAGGAACGAAGAAAGAAGAACCGAGGGTTCTCTGTGTGCAGCTTTTGTGGTAAAGTGTTTTAGAAAGAGGAATCTTAATATGGAGACAATATTTCGGCCTAAAATAAAAATAACTTTGTAAATATGTAGCTAAAATATTTCACTTTAACTCAAGTTCCATAATTTGAATGGTCTTATCTATCAAAAGTTCGTTTCCTCCTTAGAGATAAACATATCTACAAAGAAGGTGCCAACATTTTGTCTAGTTTGGGCACATACTGTGAATCACAAGTTAATTAACTTAAGATTTCTTATGAAATTTACAATTCTTTTATTCTCTCTCTCTCTCTCTCTCTCTCTCTCTCTCTCTTCCTCCCTCTCTCCCTCTCCCTGACTACAAAGATGGCTATATTGTTTCCCTCAGTTTTTCTTCTTTTCACCATAGAAAACTGAGTTAGCTATGTTTCTTTTCCCCAAATACACATCCCAAGTATTCTCTTTATATTATCTCTCCAACAAAAAGCAAGTTAAAACTCAGTGTCTGGAAACACCCTGTTTATATCAAAGAATTTCAGAAAAAGTATGTATTTACTAATGCAGACAAATCAATTTCCAAGACAATGATTCATAATCCAGAAATAAAATAAAACAAATTGCTTTTTTCAACAGATATTGACATCAGGAAACAACTCATGCTTAGAACTGAAATATTAGTCACAGCACTGTGACCTAACACCTTAAGTGATAAAATGCACAGGTCAGAATTGACAATACATACTCATGGCCGATCATGGCTTCTAGTTATTGATCAAACGGGAGAAAAGTACTTTGCAGAAAAAACAGTGCTCTGAATTACAAACATCCATTCTCCTGAGACTCAGCAAGTCCCTGGGTTTCTCCCCCTGGAACTGGAAGCAAGAAGTGAGTGCAGCCAGTGTTTAATATCAAGTGAATGTGGTGTTTAATCAATAGTCCTCTGCTTTGTTCCCTGATGTAGAAAGCAGGGTCTATTCATTCAGCAGAGGTTAATGCCAAGGGTCAAGTGGTTTCACACTCTCTGTAGGGTCCAGAGCATTTCACCGGTTCAGATGCCTCAGACAGTGATGACTCAGTTGGACTGATTTATTGCCGCTCTGAGGCCCTGCTTAATACTAAAGTGCTCTCTTATGATAATACCTCAGAAAAGAGCACTGATAAAAGAAGAGGCAATAATTGCCTACATTTTGAGGTAATGTCTTCATTTCTAGCATCGTGTGAAGATATAAGGTACATTTAAAGTGATCTGCTTCTTGTATTAGCACCCCATTTGAGCAAGATCTTATCAGCATCTTACCTTGTATGAAACTTACCACACGTAAACTTAGTAACTCTATGACACATATATAAAAGCAGTACACTGTTAATACAGATTTTTATCATTCTTTTGTTTATTTATTGTAATATTTAATATCATATAAGAAAAGGAAGAAAGGTGTAAAAAAACAAAAATATAACATATTATCCTTTATTACCAGAGACATGGTTTGTAATTTCATTTCTTTTGCTTTTATCATATCCAAACATGAGAGAGGTGAGAGGAATGAACAAGCCTACATATTCTTTTTAACTACACCTCACTTAAATCTACATTGGTTGGGGTCCCTTTTTTTAGTACAACATATTTGACTGTGTCAGGTTCCTATCTTTAACATGCTAACATTCATATTTATTATTCAGTAATTTCACATTGCAGTTGTGTTTTATATAATAAAGGAAGGTCTAATGTCACTGGGAAAACAATGTAAGAATTAGTTGGGGCTTATCATGGGTAAGTGATTTAGAATACAGCTTCACTCATAGAGTTGTGGATGATGGATATACTAATCAAATAACAAAATCAATTAAATGTGTAAATTAGTATTAAAATGTGTTATCATAAAAAATAAAAGGATATTTGAAATATTTATTACAACTCATCCTAGATTCTTGGTATGTAAAACATTCTAATATGAATTTCCTGCCTCCCATTCTCTTTCGGAAATTTGAATCTAAACTACTGTTTTAAAGACAGTGATTTTTCCAGAACTCTTTATTTACTGTGAATAAATATTTTAAATGATTTTAAAACATATAAAAGGCCATGTATGAATTTAAAAGAAATTATTATCTATTTGTGTAATTCAAGACAAACTTGTATGTTTTTGTCTTCGATGCAATGTTTATTTTAAACATAAACAAAATGAGTAATAATAACTTTGATGCAAACAATTCCACTGTGCAACAATAGTACATTTCTCATGTATATAAAAGAGTCTCTTTTCCAACCTCACTCACCTTCAAAGGATGAGAGCTTCGGTAGCTCTTCTTCCCAATGGGAATCAAAATTATGAGCCACACTTGATGTGTAGTAAGAAGAATGAGGAGGGTAATTACTAACAAGACATTTGATATTAAGACAAGAAGAGCAATTAAACACCTCAAGCATATTGGCTTGTATACAACAAAACTAGCATTGATGATTTTAGCATTCTAAAGATAAACACTAAGAATAGATGAGACTGGATGCTTCAAGAATTGTCCAGAAAGAGCTTCAGGATGACTTTCACATGCTCTGCCCTCCAGGCAATATATATGGAAATGTAGTTCAATTAATTCACATGTGAAGAAAACAAGAAAGCTAAGATAGAAGCAGGTGCATGCTTAGTTTCATGCTCCAAATTCTATTAAATAAGTTATAACTCATGTGATCATTTCTAATCAGTAAAATTATGCTTGCTTGGGAGTTGTTTAATATGTATTCAATAACCAGATTAAAAGACCGGCATTGCCTGTGATCACAATAATGTATAAAAATGTAAAGACTATTTAATATCTTAATACAACAAAGAAAAACCACTTTCACGATCAGATTTTTTATAACTTCAATAGCAATTATTTTTTCAAAACCTACCAAAGCATATATGAAATTGTATGTGGTCACTGCTTTTTGATTCCACTCTTCTCTATGGTTTGTGTGCTTATGGGGGGAAGATAAATCTCTATTAATTCAACTCTTATCTCAGAAATGTAAATACTGCTTACAATTTTCTTAAAAATTAATCCTTTTTTCAGCATTGAATGCTTACCAGTTGTAATTCAAAACCCTTTGCTGCTGATGGTAGTCTCATTTGAGGATTATCTTGAGTACTGTACTCTCAATAGAAGCAACATGTATATCAAGGCTTAATGGACTGAGCTTCTGGGGGCAATTATTGTGACTGTATCTGTAACTAACTCCCTTTAATATACGATTCAAAAGTACCTAAGTAAGAAAATGAAAAATGAATCATTTGTCATCCATCTTTTCCATGAAAACTTTATTCAAACTTTCAAGAAAATAGACAGGTGTTCTAATGATATGAATTTTCTACAACAATTATTTAAGATGACAGGATAATAAAATATTGTTACTCAATACAAAAACAACACAGGTTCATGTTAGCAAATTTAAAGACTATAAACAATAAAAAATAAAATTAAAAGGTTTTACTTTTTATTTTTTATAGATTTATGCATTCAGTATTTTGTGAAACTCTATACAGGGTGATATATAAGGCATATGTGTATAATGCACATGAAGTTTATATGTACATGTGCCTATATCAACATATATTCCCCACAAGGTCAGAGTGACATATTCTATTTTTTAATTTACTTTTTCACATAGCAAAATGCTGTGAAAACTTGTGCTCCCATTTGTATTTCAGTGCATATTTTTGATTAGAACACGTTTACTGATATACCATGGCACCTTCCACATGCAAGCATTTAAGTCATTTCACCTTTATATATGAGGCTATGATAAAAAAAAAACTTTTGTAATAAATATCAAAGCTCATAAAACTAGAACTACTTTAAAGATACCCTTTAAAATGTAGAAATCACTTTATTGATCACCTAATTTTTCAAGCATTGTAATGAACTGCATATAGAGGCTGAGTTTTTTCTCTTGAGCACTAAACTTAAGAGCTAAGTTCCTGCTGACTCTGTTCCAGAATTAGTGGGCAATGTTGCTCATTTCACAGAAAAGGATTGACAAGTCTCATCACTGTTGACTTTGGATATAAGGGAGCAAACACATGTCCTCCTAAAGTGGTGTAAGTCCTTATTCCGTACTCATCTATGACATACAATGTGACTCTGTATCTAAAATCTATTTAGAGGTCAGTCTTTTTTGGATGTGTGAAAATGATCCTGGATAGAGAATTAGACATGAAAACATACTGTTGCAAAATTTTAACGTAAAACAAATCTCAGCTGAGGATGTTCAGCAAGTATTTCCATTCTGTATATCAGTGCTTCAACATGGCGCTTTTCCCTGGTCATCAGCTCTCTTCAATTCAAAGTTCACTTCAAATTTCTTTATTACGTTTTATTTATGTGTCATTTATACCAAGTATACTCATGTAAAATAGTTAGAACTTCGGCATTATATTGGCTGTGTCAACTCCAAAGCTTCTACATCAAAGCTTTTAAATGTATCTGAAGTGCTTTTGGCTTATTTTTTCATTTGCAGAATTGACTATGTAGTCCTGGTATGTCTTGAGATCCCCCCGTGGACCATGCTGGCCTGGAGTTCACTACCTAGAGCAGGCTGGCCTCAAACTAACAGAGATCTCCCTGCCCTTCCTCCAAAAGCTGAGATCAAAGTGTGCAGCACCACATTACTTTGCGTCAGATAAAATGTTTTAAAATGTGCATTTTAAGTGCTTATATATTCCTGTAAAGATAAATATAGTGTTATTATGCAGTCCAGTAATTGTGATTTCATTCCTGAGTATATGCCCAAAGGAGACAAAATATTTCTTTGTAAAAGATACTTGAAACCTATGTTCCCTAAAGCTTCTCCATCGCCAAAATATGGAACCAACAAAGCCATGTACTATTGATTGAATAAATAGAGAAAATGTGATATAGTTATGTGGTATACTCAGTCATAAAATGAATGAATGAAGTACTGTAATCCAGAGCAAAATAAGAGATTTTGAGAACATTGTTTTTATTGAAATAAACAACAAACATCCAAATAAATGCCCCCATGTTCCCACTCATTTAAGGAAATCAATCAGTCAAACTTGTGTGTTACAGAAGAGAAAGGCGATTGTTAGAGAAGGGAAGGGAAGGTCCAGGGAATAGGAAGACACTAAGAGCGAAAGGAATATTCAGGGAACAGAAAGGAACTAAGCAATTTCAGGGACTAAAATGGTACTAGGATCCAGGCGGAAAGGGTGAACAGATGAAACCCGTCCCTGGTGGTGTGCATGATTGCATGGAAACATCGCAGTGAACTCCATTAATGTAAACTAGTGTGTGTGCTAGTGAAAATGCTGAATACATCACTAAGTAATCTCTTTTATATTTGCTTATTTCCCAGATACTTCAGTCAAGAGGGAAACTTCCAAACTCTGTGTGTGTGTGTGTGTGTGTGTGTGTGTGTGTGTGTGTGTGTGTGTGTACGTGGATGCATGTGTGTTGTTTTGGTCTTTTTGACTTAACTATTTTGCTAGGTGTTTTTTTGTAAGTTTTGACTCTCATTTTTTTTTTTTTGGTTGCTTTTGGAGGTTGCTATGTTGGGTTTTTGTTTTGTTTTTAAGACAGAGAAAGAACACAAAGTCTAGTGAGTAGAGAGGTGAGAAGAATCTAAGAGGAGCTGGGAGCAGAGAAGAAAGAATGTCATCAAAATATACTGTTTAAGTTAAAAAAGAAAAAGAAAAAAAACACTAACCTTTCCTATGTAACTTGGGGAACATTTTATCATAGTTTATTTAAAAAATGTTTAAAAATATTTTTATGACTTTGTAATTATATATGCTGGTGTTTTGAGCACCTTCAAGGCATGTATTCATATATATCACTGATTTCTTTGACATTTTATAATTTATACAGGCACTGTCTTTCTAATTTAAATGTGATTGGCACTAACAAATGCAATAATTTCTCCATGTGATAAAAATTACCTCTCAGTCAATATTCAAATAAGTTATCCTCTTCTTAAAATAATTGTGCAGTTGGATTCCTGGTCTTCCTGTCTTTATAAACTAGAAACGGGAAGGTGTTTTCTGCTGTCCCTTATGCACATATACTGAGGAAGACTTATCTACAGAGCATATTAATTAATCACCTCATACCTATAAACAACCAGTTCACAAAACTGCAAAACCCCCTCAAGCATTTGGAGGAAAGCAAAACAAAACAAAATTCTCTGAATGCTTCCTGTGCCATAGCTAAGACAAGGTGCCCTTCCAGACCCCTTGGTAAGGGAGCTGAGCTCTCATTCTGTATATCTGAAAAGCTCGTTCCAACTCTAACTCTGTGGTAATATGCAGAATACCCAATGATAGATTCGTCTCTGTCCCAGGCAATTTCAATCACTGATTATAGCTTTTAATGAAGAGAAAATGTTACAAATGCAATACAATATTTAATTATAGGAGAGACGCTAGATTAACTGTAAGATATAAAGATCAATATGAAAACTTGTTTCTGGGACTGCGCTCAAACCATCACCTTAAATCTGTATACAGGCATTAACCAGGTTCAGATTCAGCGATGAAGCCTTTATACATTCTTTGGAACATGACCTAAAATCTCAGAAGATACAGAAAACTGTGAGACATGCTTAAATTCTGAGCGTATGGACCTCGACATCTCAATTTAACAACCAGACATACATTAAACCACGTTAATAGCCAGCCACTTAATGGATCAATTCCCACTGTTTGTGTAATGTGAAAATAAAAAAGCCTTATTAAATGACAAGCTTTCCCTGGTTTGCGCTAATTAATTATCCACTGCATCTGACTGCTAATTTAGTGGGAAAATGCAACCCCAAACCTCGGCTCCAGCTTGAACTTTGCCTCTCCATCACCCAGCTTAGTATGGAGTGCTGTGGCAGCCCGCCTCAGCAAGACACCAGTATTAAATTAGAGCACAAGGCCATCAATTTAATAAGTGTGTAGCAGGTAATTTGAATAAGGACGTATTAGTATTCTCTGGGTGCACAACTAAAAGCAGCTGACCTTTCAGACCGAAGAAGATCCTTGAACACATCCAGCTGAATTTGAGAACACAGTAATAATCTGAGGGCGTTAAGAGTGCCAGGAGAGACGTTTATGATCCTGGAGCCATTACTATACATCAGGCTCCCTCCAGTATAACACCAACAGTTTATGTACCTCTGCCTCTCATTTTGCTTTTGCTCCTTACCATGAAAAAGAGAAACAGAAATGAAACTTTGGACATTTTGTATTTTCATTGGCATGTTTTGAAACTCTTGTTATTGTTTAGGTACACAATACAAAGAATACAAAACTATAAATAATGTACGCACTTATTAATTATATCTGATGATCCCCATAAGAAACTATCAATTTCCCAATTGGTATGGCACACTTAACGGTGAGGAAACAAATTTGTATCAGACCAAAACCAAAAATCCAAATGTTGTGTAATAACCAGGAAGCACAGCATATTAGGGTTGACAGCACAGACCAGGGAACAAGACAGCATGGCCGGGGAAGCGAAGCTAGAACCGGGTTTGGATTCCAGCTTAGCCACATGCTCACCCTTGAACCCGCAGGAATCAAATTCACTAAATTCAGTCCAACAGACATTTATCGAACTTCGTCATGTACAGCGCTATAAGCCCTAAGGTTATAAAGATGAAAAAGATTTGATCCCTGTTTTCAGAGAGATCAAAATCTAGCAATGGTGACAGAAACATACGCTATTAATCACAATACAGAGTAAGAAGCTTTCAAGCACAGAGAATAGTGATCGATTCTGCCTGGAGGTTTCCAGGAAAGGTTCTCAGACACAGCAATAGCTGTGCTGGATGCTGTGAACACTTCACCAGCAGAGAAGATGGAGTGCCATCTGATGGGAAGCATTAATCTAATGGGAAAACCATTGTACTGAGGGATGAAGATGCACTGGGTTAGGTAATAAATACATCAGATATATTGGGGACTTGAAGTGTCTATGAAAGTATAATTATGTGGTTCTCTGTGTTTGGAAATATTTACTATGTTAACAGTAATGTAATATATTAGTGGATCTAAAACTGATAATTTGATTTATAAAATTGGGATCTTCAGTTAGAAAGTATAGACAAAAGTATTTTTTTCCTTAGAGCCCAAAACTTTATAGTTTTTACTTTCCAGCTTGCACCAAGGGGAGGAAAGACTAACCAAGCCTGCAACGAACAGTCGCCACGTGAAAGTCACATGTTCCCCTGCCCAAACTCCCTGTTAGGTCACTCTCTTTCTGCTTGGAAAACATATTCAACAAATGAGTAATAGCTTAACTTATTTAGTTTGTGAATTTTGACACCTTAACTATTATTACGTGAAAATCATGGGCCATGCATTTCCTCGCTATCACTGATATTGGCAGGGTGTGCACTGGCTCTGCCCCACAGCCCCTACACTGCTGCATCTATCCTCATCTATTGTGACTCATGGCATACAGGTTATTGGATATTCTGTGTATCACCTATGCTAATGGTCCCAGGAGAAAACAGATCACAAACTCGGTGACTGTTTAGACAGTGAGACAGGTGAGAGAAAGGGAAAACATGGGAGCAGTGCAGGGTTTGGGGCTATTGCCTGACACCAGAGCTATTCAAGTACTAAAGCACTGACCTCACTGACAATCACTGACTGGTCCTTTGCTATGTTTCTCACTGGCCATGCTCAATGAGAAACTTAAGGGAACGCACTGATACGTGATAACAGAGTATCTGCATCTACAGGGCCGCAAGACAGAAAATGGCTTCCTAGAAGAAAAGAAAAATACCTAGCATATTACTTAAGTGCATTCAGACTGAGATATGCCACCATGCTGAAATCACAGTGAAGGACTTCTTCCAAGTAATAAACCTTATTCCAGGGAAACTGCTGTGCAATCATAGGACCTGAGTTCGGATCCACAACATCCATATAAACCCAGGTACAACTGTGTGTGTGTGCGCGCGTGCACGCACACGTGCGTGTGAATGTGTGTGGTGTGTGAAACCCAAGCTATAAGAAGGCTTCCCTAGAGTTACATTTCATTAGCCAGGAGGTCTATTCAAGTCTAAAACTAAGGTTTTAGAGAAAGCAAGGGAGCAAGACAACCAGCATTAACCTCCAGCCTTCACATATGTGAGCATATAAGAATCCAAAAACACACGTGCATGCTCTTATAGAGAAACACAGAAAATGCAATGACATCAAAGCAAATTCTCAAAAAGAATATATACAGATGAAACTACAGTATCTAAAATAAAAACTAGATATCAAATAAGACTATTTTACAAATTTTTATGCTACAAAGAAAGCAATGAATCTGAGATCATTGTAATAGAAACCATCACATGTAAAAATCCCAGCAGGGGCGGGAAATGAAAAGAAATTGATATCACTTGGTTTTTTCGATATATACCTGAAGGATTACATGTAGGAGCAGAAGGGAGAAACACAGTTTGAAATAGAGTAGCCACTTATTGACAAATGCAATGAAAACTTTAGCATAATTAGATTGCTAAAATGTCATAAAAGAGATCAAAGTACGTGGGGATAACAAAAGTATGAATGGAAACAGACTTCTTAGATGCTTTTAGGGTGGCATCTTTCCCTTAAGAAAATCAAGCCAAGGATTCTATATTGGGTGACACCAATAGCTAAAATTGAGGGTAAACTGGAAGAGGTTTTTAAACAAAACTGGAGGGATTTGTTGCCAATGGAGCTGGACTATGATTTTGAAAGCAACTCCTCCATTAAAAAACACATGAAAATAGATGGAACTCTAGATGCACAGGAAAAATATTGCATAGATAAATGTATGAACATGCACAAAACGTATTTTCTTGATATTAGTTGTCTCATATAATCCACAATTCATTCTCTCTCTCTCTCTCTCTCTCTCTCTCTCTCTCTCTCTCTCTCTCTCTGTCTCTCTCTCCCCTGAGGATCAGATGATCAGTCTCAAACATTCTAGGTACGTGGCCCACTACTGAGGTACATCTGTGACCCTGAAATAGTTTACTATTTAGGAGTAATGACACAAAGAAAATAAAATGCTATGGGTTGGGTAAATATCTCCAGAAGTCCATATTAAAAGGCTGACCCTTGGCCTAAGCCATTTTAAGAGGTGAGATCTACCAGGAAGTCTTCACTCTGGGGCTGTGGAGCCTCACCCTGATCCCTTCCCCCCCTCATGTTTTTGCTTTCTTCCCAGCAATGAAGTAAGCTGATTGTTACCATTGCACCTGTTTTCCGTGATTTGATGTCCCACCATGGCACTGCTTACAGACTTGAACTTGTGACTAAACTATGTGTTCATTCTTTTAAGTTGATAATCTCAGGCATTTGTTATAGCAGCAGAAAGCTAACCTAGAGAATTACAAATTATGTTAAAATGTAGTGTGTAACAAAATTGCCCAAAATACATAAAAGCACGCTTCCATCAAGTTATTTCACTAGACACAAAAGAATATAATATTATTTGAAAATATCCCCTGATATTAAAGTCTATTTATAAAGCATATTATAAAGCCTAGAGCAATCACTAAAATGAGAAATAATATATATATATATTACATAATCAAATAGCAGACATAAAATAATAAATACTTTATTAATCTAAAAAAGATAGAAAAAGAAAACATAAAATAATTAAAATTAAAATAAATAATAAACAAATGGTCCTTAGGTCTGTCACCATAGTTAACTGAAAGTGAATCAGAGACATAAGTATAAAACACACAACTATGAACTGTTGGAAGTCAGCTAGAAAAACACTTAGACATGTGTGCTAATATGATGCCCCCTAGACATAACACCAAAGGCGTGGCTGCAAAAGAAACTTGGTGCACCTCACTGAAAACAGAATTTTCTGATGTACAGAAGATACTTTTGAGAGAAAAAGCAAATAAGCCACAGATTCAGAAAATATTTAATAAGACACATCCAACAAAAAAAATACCATCTAAAATATTCAAATGACTCTTAAAAATCAACAGGAAATGAGTAGTCCCACTAAAAATGAACATACTGCAGAAGCAGACACTTCACCAAAGAAGATTCAAATAACTGAAGGATGGAAATACGTGAGAGTTTCTCACTCAGTATTTGAGACTATAATGGAGGGTACCGGAGGAAAAGAAGAGATGGGGTGAGTCATCAAGGGCACTGGGTCTAGGCAGGACTGAGGAGTTCTGCAGCTGGTGACCGCACTTGATAGCCATGCCTTTTCAACACTAATGATAAATGCTCAAGTGGAGGCAGGGAACCAAGAGGCTTTCATGTGCATGAACGCTCTGCTATAGCCTAACCTTTAGCTTTTGTTTTGTGAGTTTAGGCTAGTTTTTTTTTTAAGCTGTTCAACTCTTGACCTTTTAATTTGGAAATATAATTTAAATATAATCATATAATTTTCTTCTTCCATCCAAGCTCATGCCCCCACTTCACCAAAAACAAATACCAAACAGTTTCTTTGTGTGCATTTCCCTCATCAGTGTGAAACTCTGTTATTTTAAAACTGTATTTTGTTTCACAAAAGATTCCATTGGAGATGTATCTGCCTGTAAAGCCCATGTTTGGTACTTTCTAGGCTCCATTTTATAGGAAGGAGTGCACTGTAGCTGGCCATAGTTGCTACAGTGGCAGCGAGGGTAAAGCAAAGTTGTATGTGACTGTTCTTGGCACAACTGGTATGAATAACTTGAGTATCGGGTTTGAACAGTAAATAACTTGAAGATGTGAGTTTGAAGCATGACTGGACCAAATGAGTATAAAATTATACTCAATAAAGTAGCATTATTGTCAATATAGTGAGGAAAATTATCTGGGGTTAATACTACTCAGGACATAAATGACAAATTTAGAGGTTAAACCAAATTAGTCACTGAAAAGAATTTATAAATCATAAGGGTATCAAAAGTGTAGCAAATGTAAATATTTAATCAAAGGTGCAGACAGTGGCAGTAACATAGAAATCTGTTCCCATTCTTAAAACTGGACTTTAATACAGTATAATAAACACAATCTATAAAAGAATATATAGTATTTATCAATGATACAAATTAGGGCTAGTTTGGGAACAAGGTCTCGCTGTTTAGGCAAGTCAGGTCTCTCCTAGTGGTCCTCCCACCTCGCCTTCTGATGGCTGTAATTACAGGTTGTGCACCACTGTGCTTGTCTTCCTAGAAATATTTAAGGATATGATGTTTTTAATTACAAAAATACCAAGCCCCTTACTAGACCTGGATGGAGGTGGGTGGTCCTTGAACTTCCCACAGGGCAGGGAACCCTGATTGCTCTATGGGCTGACAAGGGAGGGGAACTTGATTGGGGGAGGGGGAGGGAAATGGGAGGCGGCAGCGGGGAAGAGACAGAAATCTTTAATAAATAAATAAACGGAAAAAATGTGATGTATAATTAAAAATAAAAAAAATACCAAGCCCCTCTAGTCTCCATCAAATAGAATCCTGGGAATGATATTACATATCTTTCTAGCTAATAGTGGTATTTTATAATTTTCTTAAGAATAAGGCAAAAATGTTAGTTTAGTCTGAATGGCTGAAAACCCATCATAGAGTACTGAAAATTTTGGTCACTATTAGTAATGGTTCTAGAAATATGGATAGAAAACAAAGTGTTAAGCTTAGAGTATGCATGAAAACTAGCAAAAGAAAATTGCATTCAAGATTTAGTTTAGAAATTCTGAATTTCAAGCATCATATACACATCATTTCTATTTTATAAAAATACATAGATCTTTTTTCATCCAAACCAATGAAAACTACAATCTGAGTATTTTTCTCGAGTCTTCAAACAAATATTGTTATTTTAGATTTCCACCTACATTTATTACTTCTGTCTTTCAAATTCTGTTAGACTGCTTAGTGTTGAGATGAAGTTGGTCAAGTGAACACCGTGGAACCCCACTTAAATCATGTTGGTAACCCCAGCACTTCCGGAGGGTTGAATGAGGCAGGAGGATCCCTGCAACTCATTGGCCAGTCAGTCTAATCAAATCAGTACGATTTAGGTTCACAGGATGCCCTGTCTCAAAAACGAAGGTCAAGAGTTATCAAAAAAGATAATTTTATCTTAACCTCTTGTCTTCATACACACACATGTGTGCAGACACCCATGTGAGAACATAAATACTCCACACATACAATTAGACCAATTTCAGAAAAGCAGTTGGCTCACTCTTTACTCTCCCCAATCTGTCCAAATTGAGAAAGCAGCTACAATGCATCCGACACAGGAAATCACAGATAACAGTAAAATATAAGAAATGTTAAAAAATGAAAAACATCTGTCAATGAGCTTTAACGAACAATGAGCAGTGAATCCACTTGTGCTTTTTGTTGGCTTTTCAGCCAGGGTCTTATTGTGTAGTCCAGGCTAGCACTGGCCTCCAGCTGCTCCTGCCTCCATCTCCCAAGGGCTAGGATCACAAGCTGCAACACCCTTCTCTGCTTGTGTTGTTTGTTTCTGTTTTAGAGTTTGATGCTTATCAGTCTGTCTGTCTGTATTTTTATCATTCTGAGGATCAAACACAGAGCCTCTAATGCTAGGCAAATGCTCTAGCTCTAAACTCCATCACCAGCCCTTCCAAAAGCATTTAGAGCAGGTTCTAACCTTCCTGATGCTGCAACTCTTTAGTACAATTCCTCATGTTGTGGTGACTTCCAAAATATGAAATTATTTTTGTGCTACTTCACAACTGTAGCTTTGCTATTGTTACGACTCATAATGTAAATGCCTGTGTTTTCCAATGATCTTACGAGACCCCTGTGAAAGGGTCATTCCGACTCTCCAAAGGTCGTGATTTCTGCTTTGGATGCATGTGCTCTGTCATTTTTACCAATGTGTCACTCTTAAAGGGAGACCTTGGTAATGGAGGAGTTAGACATGTGTGAGTTGATAATCCTGGGATAAGTCTCCATCTCTCACCCACTTATGAAGAACCCTGTAGGACTCTAAAACGTAAAATGTGTTTAAGTTATCAAATCTATTACACTAAGAATAAATTTCAGTAATGCTGTTATATATTAAAAACTAAATTCCACCTTTATTATGATGAATAAAGTATTTTTTCAGACTTATAGACACCAGCTAATTTTGGAGTGTGATCTGTTCATGTTTTGTGCCCTGAAGAAAAGCACATGTTCACTACACAAAGCAAGCAATGAATGTGCTGCTAAAAGTCAAGATAATTGCTAGAGATCTATAAAAATATCCTTTGCTCAATTATTAAGTTTCTTCTGCATCTTCTATGAAAGTATTTTTATGCACCAAATATCTTCCTAAATTATATAATGAAGTATTATAATATTAATATATTAAATACATGAGCAAAAAGAAAGCAAGAATATAATCTTATTCTTAACTGTTCTTTCATTTTTGTTTTGTTTTTTACTTTTTGTTGTTTTTCTGTTGTTGTTTTGTCTGCAGGTTGAATCCAGGCCCTTACACATGGTTGGCAGACAATCTACACTGAACAGTACACAGGCCATCTGTTTTATTTTTTTAAAGACAACCAAATACAGCAGGTTAATCTTGTACACTAGCCTCAGTCCAGGGCAGTGGCTTAAGCAGCTCACCAGAATCATGCTTGAGCAGCAAAGGAAAATACAGGAGTGGGGTATGTGTGAACATGTGCCTAAGGCCCAGGAAAGCTGTTCAGAGCTGAGGGTGCCTCCACAAACCCCACATCATGTGCCAGTTTAGCAATCCCAGAAGGCAATGCACTCAGAGCTTCAGACCCAGGAAGAACTAGATGTTGTGGGCAGAGCATTCCAGAGCATCCTATCCCAGAAGGATCGCAAGAGATCCTTCAACAGCCTGCTCACACAAGCTTCTCCTTATCTCAGAGAGTCACATTCCCAGCATGTGCTGCAATCATCCTTGAATGTCACAAGAGAGATTGCCGAGATCTAGGTCACCAAGACCACCTAACAAGACCACCTAGTAAACACAGAATTCTTGTAAAAAAAATTTAAAAAGCTATTATTTTATATGTGTCCCATTTAAAATGTGACCTTTCCTGTTGTTCACTTTGTCAATCTCTGAGGAATAAAGACAAACAATGCAGAGGAAGCATAGGACTCATGGAAAATCTACATATATGCCAAAGTTGAGCATATAAAATATCAATTATCATGTATAGAATAAGCTAGATTAACATTGTTCCATATGGCCAATCTTAAAAATGGGATACAGGGCATTCAAAACATTTTCACATTATTTTACTATAAAACATTATTTAATTATCTTTTGTTTTTCATAAAGTTTTCCTAATAATAGACAAGGTCTTTATGACACGTGCTGAAGCTCATATATAAGTAATTTCCTCATATCTTCTCCTTTTATTATATATCTTCCCTTGGTTATTAAATCATTCAATAGCCCTTCCATACTTTTAATAAGTAAAAAAGAGAAGTACTTGTTATACATTAGTTGACTACAGAGTACATTTTATATAGCATGTATATCTACGCATACTTTTCATCATTTGCTTTCAACAACTTGGCATTTGGAATTTCCTTCACGAGAATTTTATTCCCTTAGATAGTTCTCTCTGACAATTGGGAATTAATCTTGGACCTCATAAAACACACATTTAACCAAAGATTGAGTGCTATCTAAAGGTATAACAGATATGTTTAACATAGTAAATAAATACATAAATGTAAGGTAATAAAGATGAAAAGATAGTAAGTGATAGGCCCACAACTAAAACTCAAAGTCATTTGTTGGATCCCAAGCAAAAATCCAGATCACACATTTTTCCTGCAGAACCATTGTGCAAAGGTTCAGCAATAATGTTAAGAGGTTTACTCTCTGGAGAATGTCCTATGCCCATTCCCCACTACAATTTGCAAATAATAAAAGTCATTGTTCTGTCTAAAATTTCTATGATTGCCATAGAGGAAACTCTCAAACTCAAAGCTAAAATAATGAATTTACATAACAATTGAAGAAACTGATGCTCAGTCTAATGGAATAATTTTGACAATCATTATTTAGAATTACTACAAAAATTAGACACATTGCTAAATATTTAATTTTACTAAAAATTGTGAAGACTCATGAATCATCAGTTCTTGACCCAATATTATGTTTCCTACTTTTACAACAAAATATCAGTGTAGGTGGAGACTGCTTATTCATTTCCCGGCCACCTGGACCCTAACTAATAGCACAGAAACTGTATTAAGTAAAACATGGCTCAGGTTATTAGCTCAGGCTTCATATTAATTAACTCTTACATCTTAAATTAACCTATTCTTATTATTTTATATTTTACCCTGAGGCTCGTGGTTAACCAGTAAGGTTCCAGGGCATCTATGTCCTTCAGCAGCTACATGGCATTTCCCTGCCTCTGCCTTCTTTTTCTCATCATTCAGTTTAGTTTTCCCACCTAGCTTTTTCTGTCCTGCCACAGGCCAAAGCAACTTCTTTATTAACCAATGATAATAAAATATATTCACAGTATACCGAATGGATTACCACATTGCCTCCCCTTTTCTGTCTAAATAAAAAGGAAGGTTTTAAATTTAACATAGTAAAATTATAGATAACAAAACAGTTATCAAGCAAGAATTATAGTTACAATATTTATTCCATTTACATTTGCCAAATTAAGAAAACTACTCTATCATCTATCCTATCTTTGTGAGTCTAAAATTTTATATCTAATTTATCATTTATAAACCAAGGTATCTTCATAATGTATATGTTGCTTTAGCTTAGGAACTCATACAATGAAATGTCTCTCTGTACTTAGCTCATTCACAGTCAAAAAAATAAAAACACAATAATATACATAATCCAAACTGTGTATTTTTCATCTTTAGGTGACTTAATTTTCTTTATTCCTTTAATCTATGACTGTCTGTACTCTGTCTTTTTAAAGACTTTACTTTTTTAAAAAAACATTTAGTTCTTTTTACAACTATTTCTTCTCTCTCCCAAACCTACTTACATTTATGCAATACTTTGACCCAGTTAGAGGTCTTTTTCATCTGAATTTGTCTTTATTGCATGCATATCTGTAATTATTTTCTGACCAGGAGAGCATTTTAAAATTTACTGGATAGTTTTAAAGCAACCACATCAGAATTTATTATCACATACAGTAGTTTGTTTACAAAATTTTGTCTTTACAAACTACCCCTTCAGAAAATGGAATTAGACAAAGTAGCACTATGACTTAATAATAACAAGACTTATGCTGGGTGTAGTGGCATGTGCCTTTAATCCCAGTACTTTGGAGGCAGATGGGTCTCTGATTTAGACTAAATCAGCCGGGTCTACTGAGTTTCAGGTTGGCCAGGGCTATACAGAGAATCCCTGTCTCTAAAAACTAAGCAAAAAGACAACTGGGCATGTAAAGTTCCTCTAGTGAACCATTCCTTTGTAGAAAGTTGAAATCTTAAAGGTTATGATGTGTGGAACATCTGTTTGCTGTGGAAATAGAATCATGGTTAGAGATGGTGTTGGCAATTTCAGACCTGCTGACATAAATGAACAAAATCTGGTAATATAAACTAATGACTTGCATGCTTTTTCTTTACCCTGTCTCATTCCTTACTGGTAGGATCAATCTTTTCAGTATTTGGGTTCTGGTTCAGTGAGCCAGAAAAGTAACTTTGTAGTATCAGAATGTCATCCAACTGTATATTTACTTTATTGTAAATAATGGTGAACAGTGGTCAATAAATAGTTTTATATTCCTTTAAAAAAAACTGCTAATCAACTCAGCAGAAAGTAAAAAAAAAGACAGAAATCTTTAATAAATAAATAAATTAATTAATTAATTAAAAAAAACTCCTAAGCAGGCATGGCTATGACCATCTCTGCAGCACTACCTGTTGGTTCTGCCCAGTCCAACATTACAAAAGCATGTTCACTGCCTCTGAGAGATATGCATACTGCACCAGCTCCAGGGTTGCTGCATGAAGCAATTTGTAACACACTGCTCACAGACCCCATTTAAGTTCTCAGTCTCCTGAAAGGAGCAGAGCTGTTTGTGCAACTAGCACGAACAAGGAAGACCTCCCATAAAGAAGCCAAGCAGCCTTCGCTGCCAATGTTGAGTCAGAAAGACCTCTCTTTATTTTATTTTTTTTTAATTAAAAATTTCCGCCTCCTCCCCGCCTCCCTTTTCCCTCCCCCTCCCCCCACTCCCCACACCTCACTCCCCTTCCCCTCCTCTCCAGTCCAAAGAGCAGTCAGGGTTCCCTGCCCTGTGGGCAGTCCAAGGTCCTCCCCGCTCCATCCAGGGCTAGGAAGGTGAGCATCCAAGCAGGCTAGGCTCCCACAAAGCCAGTACATGCAGTAGGATCAAAACCCAGTGCCCTTGTCCTTGGCTTCTCAGCAGCCCTCATTGTCCACCATATTCAGAGAGTCCATTTTTATCCCATGCTTTTTCAGACCTCTCTTAAAAGAGGCATAGCACCACTGCTCACCACCAGCAAACAAAGCCCATGGGGGGGGGGGGGGATACGGCTACCAAGATGTTGAACTAAACTCTGTTTTATTGTTTCTAGAATTCAGTTTTAAAGCTCTCTCGGGTTTTATGTGGATGTAGTCAGCTCACATTGGCATGCCAATTTGTAGACAGAGACTGCTGTTCATTTCCCAGCCTCCCAGACCCTAAATACTAGCACAGAAACTCTATTAAGTAAAACACCACTCAGTCTATTAGTTCAGGGTTCTTATTAATTAACTCTTACATCTTAAATTAACCTATTCCTATTATTCCATGTTTTACCATGAGGCTTTACCTGGTACCTTACCATAAAGGTTCCAGGGCATCTGTGTCCTTCAACAGCTACATGGTGTCTCCCTGACTATGCCTTCTTTCTATCAGCATTCAGGTTAGTTTTCCCACCTACCTCTATTCTGCCCTTCCACAGGCCAAAGCAGCTTCTTTATTAACAAATAATAATAGACTGAGGAATTCCATCTGGACGGGTGAGTGTGTGCGTTCCAGGGGCAGACTGTCCGGGAAGAGATCACAGGCCCCCCACCCCCAGCTCCTTCTGCAGGGCTGTCTCTCTTACACACGACCCCCCCTCCCCAACACAAGCCTGCGTTTTCTGCTAGGTCCTCTGCTCAGGAACAGTTTTCTGCTCCTATACTAAGGCGACCCACCCAGAGCGGTGAGTGCCTGCCTACCGGGCAGGCCTCAAGGACCCCCTAAAGGGAGCCCAGGCACCTTCAGCTTGTGCTCCAGAAGTGCCTGTGCACTCCTGGATCTCGACCCGCCTGCCTGGTTTCTTCCTTTTGTCCCCGGATCATCGGGATACCAGGCGGCCCTGTTTAGGTACTGAGGAGTTCCATCTGGACAGGTGAGTGTGTGCGATCCAGGGGCAGACTGTCCCGGAAGAGAGCACAGCCCTCCCTCCCCCAGCTCCTTCTGCAGGGCTGTCTTTCTTACACCCGAACCCCCCCCCCCCCACACACACACACACACACAAGACTGCGTTTTCTGCTAGGTCCTTTGCTCAGGAAAAGTTTTCTGCTCCTACATTAAGGCTACCCACAAAGAGAGGTGAGTGCCTGCATGCCTGCCTACCAGGCAGGCCTCAAGGACCACCCCCCCAAAAGGGAGCACGGGCACCTTCAGCTTTTGCAGCAGGGTGTCCTGTGTTCTACTCGTCCCGGCCCTGCCCCCCAAGTTCTCCCTTTTGTCCACGGGTCATTGGACTACCAGGCCTCTATGTTTCGGTGCTGAGAAGTTCCATCTGGACTGGACGGTTCTTGCTTCTACACTAAAGAGTTACAACCAGAGAGTCAGTCACAGCAAAGACTGGACCAAGACACCAGGCCTCTCCTGGCTCCATTTGAAGGAAGTGATGGGAAGGCACCAATGCAAGAATTCCTCCAACAACCTGAAAGGCAACATGACATCACCAGAATCCAGAGATCCCGAAATAAGAATTGTACACCCTACTCTAGAAGAATTAGAAGAAATCGACTCAAAAGTGAATTATATGAGAATAATAGAAGACCTTAAACAGGAGGTGAAAAACTGCCATAAACAATTAGAGATCACAAACAAAAAGGTAGAGGAAAAGAATAAAGCGCTCAAAGATACCCAGGAAACCAAGAGAAACAAGAAAAAGCAATCAAACAGGTAAGGGAAGTGGTTCAAGAAATGAAGAATGAAATGGAAGTAATGAAGAAAACACAAACCAAGGGAAGGATGGAGATGGAAAATCTGGGTAAACGAACAGGAAATACAGAGACAAGTACTACCAACAGATTACAAGAGATAGAAGAAAGAATTTCAGACACTGAAGATGTCATAGAGAAAATAAACACACTGATCAAAGAAAACAGCAAAGCCAACAAATTCTCATCACAAAACATTCAGGAAATCTGGAACACAATAAAAAGAACAAACCTAAGAATAATTGGGATAGAAGAAGGAGAAGAAGTACAGCTCAACGGTCTAGAAAATATATTTAATAAAATTATAGAAGAAAACTTTCCCAACCTAAAGAAGGATATTCCTTTGAAGGTTCAAAAAGCATACAGAACACTGAATAGACTGGACCAAAAAAAAAAAAAACATCTCCTCGCCATATAATAATCAAAACAAAAAACATACAGAATAAAGCAAGAATATTAAGAGCCGCAAAGGAAAAAGGCCAAGTTACTTATAAAGGTAAACCTATCAGACTTACACCTGATTTCTCTATGGAAACAATGAAAGCCAGAAGGTCCTGGATAGATGTACTTCAGAAACAAAGAGACCATGGATGCAAGCCCAGACTACTATACCCAACCAAGCTTTTGTTCACTATAAAGGGAGAAAACAAAATTTTCCAGGATAAAAACAAATTTAAACAATACATAGCCACAAATCCAGCCTTACAGAAAGTAATAGAAGGAAAATCACAAACCAAGGAGTCCAACAATGACGACAATAACTCAAACATCTAGAGACCCTTCACCACCACAACTCAAAGAAAGGAAACACACAAACTCTACTACTAAAATAATGACCGGATTTAACAACCACTGGTCATTAATATCACTTAATGTCAATGGGCTCAACTCACCTAGAAAAAGGCACAGGCTAAGAGATTGGATACGAAAACAGGATCCAACATTCTGCTGTTTACAAGAAACACACCTTAACCACAAAGACAGGCACCTACTCAGAGTAAAGGGATGAAAAAAGGTTTATCAAGCAAATGGACCTAAGAAACAAGCAGGTGTGGCCATACTAATTTCTAACAAAGTTGACTTCAAACTCAAATCAATCAGAAGAGATAGAGACGGACATTTTATACTCATAACAGGAACAATTCATCAGGATGAAGTCTCAATCCTGAATATCTATGCCCCTAATATAAAAGCACCCACGTACGTAAAAGAAACATTACTAAAACTCAAGGCTGTCATCAAACCACACACATTAATAGTAGGATACTTCAACACTCCTCTCTCACCAATGGACAGGTCAATCAGACAGAAACCTAACAGAGAAATAAGAGAATTAATGGAGGTAATGAATCAAATGGACTTAACAGACATCTATAGAACATTCCACCCAAATAGGAAAGAATATACCTTCTTCTCTGCAGCTCATGGAACCTTCTCAAAAATTGACCACATACTGGGTAACAAAGCAAACTTCCACAGTTACAAAAAAATATTCGTAACCTCCTGTGTCTTATCAGATCACCATGGATTGAAGTTAGAATTCAACAACGTTACCCCCAGAAAGCCTACAAACTCATGGAAACTGAACAGTCAACTACTGAACCACACCTGAATCAAGGAAGAAATAAAGAAAGAAATTAAAGTCCTCCTTGAATTCAATGAAAATAAAGAAACAACCTATTCAAACTTATGGGACACTATGAAAGCAGTCCTAAGAGGAAAGTTCATAGCACTAAGTGCCCACTTAAAGAAAACAGAGAAAGCACACATTGGAGATTTAACAGCCCACCTGAAAGCTCTAGAAAAAAAAGAAGCAGACTCACCTAGGAGGAGTAGAAGACTGGAAATAATCAAACTGAGGGCTGAAATCAACAAAAGAGAAACACAGAAAACAATCCAAAGAATCAATGAAACAAAAAGCTGGTTCCTGGAGAAAATCAACAAGATCGACAAACCCCTATCCAAACTAATTAAACGACAGAGAGAGAATATGCAAATTAATAGGATCAGAAATGAAAAGGGGGACATAACCACAGACACAGAGGAAATTCAGAGAATCGTTAGATCTTACAAAAGCCTGTATGCCACATAACTGGAAAATGTAAAAGAAATGGACACTTTTTTAGATAAATACCATATACCAAAGTTAAACCAGGACCAGATGAATGACCTAAATACACCTGTTAGTCGTGAAGAATTAGAAGCTGTTATCAAAAACCTCCCTACCAAAAAAATCCCAGGACCAGATGGTTTCAATGTGGAATTCTACCAGAACTTCCAAGAAGACCTAATACCTATACTCCTTAATGTATTTCACAATATAGAAACAGAAGAGTCATTGCCAAATTCCTTTTATGAAGCTATAGTCACTCTGATACCAAAACCGCACAAAGACTCAACCAAGAAAGAGAATTACAGGCCAATCTCACTCATGAATATCGACGCAAAAATCCTCAACAAAATACTGGCAAACCGTATCCAAGAACACATTAGGAAAATTATCCATTATGATCAAGTAGGCTTCATCCCAGAGATGCAGGCCTGGTTCAACATACGCAAATCTATCAATGTAATCCATCATATAAATAAACTGAAAGAAAAAAACCATATGATCATTTCATTAGATGCTGAAAAAGCATTTGACAAAATTCAGCATGCCTTTGTGATAAAAGTATTGGAGAGATTAGGGATACAAGGGTCATACCTAAATATAATAAAAGCTATTTACAGCAAACTGACAGCTAACATCAAATTAAACGGAGAGAAACTCAAAGCCATCCCGCTTAACTCAGGAACACGACAAGGCTGTCCACTCTCGCCATACCTCTTCAATATAGTGCTTGAAGTACTAGCAATAGCAATAAGACAACATAAGGGGATCAAGGGGATTCGAATTGGAAAGGAAGAAGATAAACTTTCGTTTTTTGCAGATGATATGATAGTCTACATAAGCGACCCCAAAAACTCCACCAAAGAACTTTTACAGCTGATAAACACCTTTAGTAATGTCGCAGGATACAAGATCAACTCCAAAAAATCAGTCGCCCTCTTATACACAAAGGATATGGAAGCAGAGAGGGAAATCAGAGAAGCTTCACCTTTCACTATAGCCACAAACAGCATAAAATATCTTGGGTAACTCTAACCAAGGAAGTGAAAGATCTATTTGACAAGAACTTTAAGGCATTGAAGAAAGAAATTGAACAGAATACCAGAAAATAGAAGGACCTCCCCTGCTCTAGGATTGGGAGGATCAACATAGTAAAAATGGCAATTCTACCAAAGGCAATTCATAGATTCAATGCAATCCCCATCAAAGTCCCATCAAAATTCTCCACAGATCTTGAGAGGACAATAATCAACTTTATATGGAAAAACAAAAAACCCAGGATAGCCAAAACAATCCTATACAATAAAGGATCTTCTGGAGGCATTACCATCCCTGACTTCAAACTCTATTACAGAGCTACAGTAATGAAAATAGTGTGGTACTGGCATAAAAACAGAGAAGTCGACCAATGGAATCGTATAGCAGACCCAGATTTAACCCACAAACCTATGAACACCTCATTTTCGTTAAAGGAGCTAAAAGAATACAATGAAAGAAAGAAAGCATCTTTAACAAATGGTGCTGGCACAACTGGATGTCAACCTGTAGAAGAATGAAAATAGACACATATCTATCACCATGCACAAAACTCAAGTCCAAATGGATTAAAGACCTCAATATCAGTCCGAACACACTGAACCTGATAGAAGAGAAAGAGGGAAGTACCCTACAACAGATGGGCACAGGAGATCGCTTCCTAGGTATAACCCCAGCAGCACAGACATTAAGGGCAACATTGAATAAATGGGACCTACTAAAACTGAGAAGCTTCTGTAAAGAAAAGGACACTGTCACTAAGACAAAAAGGAAACCTACTGACTGGGAGAAGATCTTTACCAACCCCGCTACAGACAAAGGTCTGATATCCAAAATATGTAAAGAACTCTAGAAACTAGACTTTAAAATGCTAATTAACCCAATTAAAAAATGGGACACTGAACTGAACAGAGAATTCTCAACAGAAGAAGTTCAAATGGCTTAAAGACACGTAAGGTCATGCTCAACCTCCTTAGCAATCAGGGAAATGCAAATCAAAACAACTTTGAGATATCATCTTACACCTGTCAGAATGGCTAAAATCAGAAACACCAATGGTAGCCTTTGCTGGAGAGGCTGTGGAGGAAGGGGTACACTCATCCATTGCTGGTGGGAATGCAAACTTGTGCAACCACTTTGGAAATCATTGTTTCGGTTTCTCAGGAAATTCGGGATCAACCTACCCCTGGACCCAGCCATACCACTCTTGGGAATATACCCAAGAGATGCCCTATCATATGACAAAAGCATTTGTTCAACTATGTTCATAGCAGTATTATTTGTAATAGCCAGATCCTGGAAACAACCTAGATGTCCTTCAATGGAAGAATGGATGAAGAAAGTGTGGAATATATACACAGTAGAGTACTACGCTGCGGTAAAAACCAATGACTTCTCGAATTTTGCATGCAAATGGATGGAAATAGAAAACACTATCCTGATTGAGGTAACCCAGACCCAAAAAGATGAACATGGGATGTACTCACTCATAATTGGTTTCTAGCCATAAATAAGGGTCACGGAGTCTACAATGGGTGAACCTAAAGAAGCTAAATAAGAAGGTGAACTCAAGGAAAAACATATAGTTATCCTCTTGCCTATGGGAAGTAGACAAAATTTCCGGGGAGGAAAGTGGGATCTTGGGGGTGGGGTGGGGTGGGGTGGGGGTAAGGGGAGATGGGGAGAGAAAAGTGAAAAGGGGAGGATGGGGGGAACTTGGGGAAACAGGATGATAGGGATGAAGGAAGGCTGGATAGGAGAGCACGGAAGCACAATTCTTAGTTAAGGGAGCCACCTTAGGGCTGGCAAGAGACTTGAACCTAGAGTGGCTCCCAGGAGCCCAAGGCGATGTCCCCAGTTAGTTCCTTGGGCATCTGAGGATAGGGAACCTGAAATGACCCTATCCTATAACAATACTGACGAATATCTTGCATATCACCATAGAACCTTCATCTGGTGATGGATGGAGACAGAGACAGAGACCCACACTAAAGCACCGGACTGAGCTCCCAAGGTCCCAATGAGGAGCAGAAGGAGGGAGAAGATGAGCAAGGAAGTCAGGACCATGAGGGGTGCACCAACCCACTGAGGCAGTGGGGCTGATCTATTGGGAGCTCACCAAGGCCAGCTGGACTATGACTGAAAAAGCATGGGATAAAACTGGACTCTCTGAACATGGCAAACAATGAGGGCTGATGAGAAGCCAAGGACAATGGCAAGGGGTTTTTATCCTACTTCATGTTCTGGCTTTGTGGGAGCCTAGCCAGTTTGGATGTTCACCTTCCTAGATATGGACGGAGGGGGGGGGAGGACCTTGGACTTTCCACAGGGCAGGGAACCCTGACTGCTCGTTGGCCTGGAGAGGGAGGGGGAGAGGAGTGGGGGGAGTGGGAGAAGGGTGGGAGGTGGGGGAGGGAAATGGGAGGCTGGGAGGAGGGGGAAACTTTTTTTTTCCTTTTCTCAATAAAAAAAGAAAAAAACAAATAATAATAAAATATATTCACAGCATACAGAAGGGGAATCGCACATCACATCATTATGTTATAGTCAGATTGACACATGGTTTTTGGAAGAAAGAATAGGGGGTAGAAGAAAAGAAAGAAGAGAACAAGCCATTTCTTCTGCAGTCATCACCACAGCTTGCCCCCAGAAGAATACAAAAGGAAATACTCTCCCATTACCACAGTTCATTCTCAGAGGAATTCAGAAGGAAATAATGTCCATAGTTTACAATGAGTAAACTAGTAGGGAATTAATATCATTCCCAAGGTAAATATATTACAGAACTAGCATTTAAGTTCAAATCTTTGTTGAAACCAATGTCGATGTTATTCTTATCACTGTGATACTTCAGTTTGCCACCAACTTTTCACCTTTAAAACAATTTCAATGCATGTTTAAAACCCAGGTCTCTTGGGTGGATATGATTCAACTCCTTCCGATAAATCCCACATCAGGCAGTCAGTTGACTACCGGATGTGTGCCAAACAATTTAACAAATACCTTTTCCTTCTATGACCACAGCAAGTGATGGGGAGATTGCTCATCTTTTAGTTACTATCCATTAGCAAGCAACACTCTGGAAGGCTAGACCTTAGAAAACCACACTGTACCCAATGTGTTGAAGATAATGCACAGGAAAACTGCAGAACCCTCGCCCCTTGCCTTGCTTCTCACTCTGGGTTTGCCACCCATGGTTATCTATTATTTATGCAGAAGAGTAAATGTGTAATTCTATTGATGAGTAGAGCTTCTTCCAGAAAGGTCACAGACACAGTTCTCTTCCTGTGCCTTAAACAAGTTTTTTATTCATTAGCTTTTTTAAAACTTAATCAATAGCTTCTGAGTGCATAATTGATGGGAAAACCAATAAACTCTTAATGACTTATTGGAATATTTTCATAAGTATAATAATCATGAACCTAAATTAAAGACTAAAATAATACACTTTAACATCCTCAAAGAACATTGTCTGTGTTAGAAATAAGACCTCTGTTGTAAGATGAGCCCAAGTATTGCAAGTGACCCAATTATCAATAACAGAAGCAAAACTAAAGTATCTGTTGGAAAACTTAAGTTTAGTTGAGAAGAAACAATATACACCACTACAAAGTAATATTTGGCTTTCAGTCCATACCCCAGAACAAAACTATCTTCATAGAAAGGATTGCAAACTGGGGTGGGGATTGGGGGAGCAGTTTGGACAGTCACTGGAGGTTAGCAGAGGTGTGTTATGTGCAACTAGGTAAGAGGGGGTATTTTTAGGTTAAACCAGGATAATAATCTTGAAATTATTTAATAGCTTGGAACACAGAATCCCCACCCCACATTTAAAAACAATAATAATGACCCATGGTAATAAAAATTACAAGATGGTAACCCAATCCATGATATTTTATTTGACTTCATGCTACCATAAAAATATGGAAATAAAGCTAAATGGCTGAAGTAGGTTGTGTATTCATGTGTGCACACATACATGTATATGTGTACTCACTTGTAATTGTGCATAACATGTAATAACAATAGTTAAATAAGAGAACATAAATTTGGGAGGAAGAGGGACATGCATTAGGAGCTGCAGGAAGAAGAGGACAGGACTCATGAATTGCTGCACTCACATATGAAAATCTCAAAACATATGTTTAAAAAGAAATATAAACATTTAATAAATATAAATGGAGCATGTATATTTCAGTGATCAGCACCTGACTCTGAAATTTGACAATATCATGTTTGTGATTCTGTGGAGCAACGTTATCAGTTTTAAATGCACTTAAGGTTGAAAACAAGGCCAGCAAGTTGGCTCAGCAGATAAAGATACTTACTGTCAAGTCTGATGGCATGCGTTCTATCCAAGATGCACAAGACAGAAGGAAGAACTAACTCCCAATAATGAAAGTTGTTCTCTGAACTCCACACATGTACCTTGGCATGCGGCGAACTTTTCGACCAGCGAGAAAGAACAACCACCACACAAGGATTCTACTCAGATCACGCTTTAATGGAGTGCCCTTGGTTGAGGGAGAGCAGGAAGTGAGGGGCCCCAAGAGCGCTAAAGCAGCTGCTTATATAGGGACTAGGCACACTGGTTGCCCTGTGATTGGCTGCCACCATCAGCTGACACTAGACTGCGTCAGGATAGGCCCAAGGACTCTAAACCACCACGCATGCGGGAAGCAGGGGACACACAGCTCCCAAAGGCATAGCCAAATATGGAGTTGTTTATTTCCAACAAGACAGGATGTCGGCACCATCTTGCAATGGCGATCCTGTCCGGCTCCTTGCACTGGCATGTGAATACACACACATAAATGAATTTTTTTTTGATTAAAGCTAAAAACGTTGAAATTCTAATTGAATTACAGAAATGTAAATGACTGGCTCTTTAAAATTCTTCAGCTTCAATACACAGAGACCAAACAAAGGACCTGTAGTCTTGAGGCATTCATCTTCTTTGCTTGAAATATAAAAATATTTGAAAAAGATACAGATTTTGCCATTAATATCTACTTCACTTTTGGTGTCACCATTAGTTGTAGTATTAGGGGCGGCGGGGCTGCGTCCCCAACACCCCAGCCGCCTGCCCGGCTAGCTTATGCCCCGAAATAATTACACGGAAACTGTATTCTTTTAAACACTGCCTGGCCCATTCTCTTCTAGGCTAATTCTCACATATTAATTTAGCCCATTTCTAATCATCTGTGTATGGCACCCCAAGGTGCGCTTACCAGGAAGATTCTAGCCTATGTCCATCCTGGGTTGGAGCTTCATCCCGGGAGCAGGGCATGGCGTCTCTCTCAGGCGTCTGCTCCCGAGAGGAGAGCTGTCGAGTCTGACCTCACTTCCTCTTCCTCCCAGCGTTCTGTTCTGTCTACACCTCCCACCTATCTTCTAACCAATAAAATGGGCCAAGGCGGTTCCTTTATTAGCCAATGACCTTCCTCCATCATTTCCCCTTTTTCGGTTTAAACAAAAAAAAAAAAGGCTTTAACTTTAACGTAGCAAAATTACATATAACAAAACAGTTATCAAGTAAAAGTTACAATAATCTTTATCATAACTAAGGAAAACTATAACTATAACTAACTATTCTTAACTCCATCAAAGACTCCAGAAAGATATAATATTACCTAAGTAAACAAGAACTAAGAAACTTGAAACTCTAGAAATGACAAAGACATCTCGCTGCCTGGACAGTCACCCAAAGTTCTTTTGTACCGTTGGGGCATCCATCTTCAGCCTTCAGGCCCATGGTATCCAGCAGACATTTCCATAAAGCAGGAAAATTCAAAGTCAGTTCAGTCACTCTCTGTTGTATCCTGCAGAATGTCTCGCAGACTCTTTCAAAATGAATCAGGAACCCCGAAAGATCATCTCATCTTAGGCAAGTTCAGTAGTCCTCTCTCTGCGGGTTCTCTGTGTCCAGTTTATGCAATAGTCCAGGCAAGAGGAGTTTCTTGCCCAAATGGCTATCAAACTCCATAAGGTGCCTCTTCGATGCCCATCTTCCTCTTGAAGTACATTGGTGCTGCCAGGAGCAGAGTGTCTCATTGTCATGAAAAGTCCTCAGTTATTAAAACATTTAAAATGCCATATTCTATAATCTTTGAAAAATATGAAGAATGCCTATCTAAAATATATCTATGTACATCTAGAAAATCTAACTAACATGACTACAAGCTTTACTATTATCGATGATTATCCATTAACAACCTATATTTCTTAATTATACAGTACATATTTAAATGAACTACACAATCACAATACCTTAATCAAAATCAGAAACACTTATACATATAACAAAATTGACCTTAAATCTCTATCAATAAAGCAAAATCTATACTAATGCAAATTATTCATATCTATATCATATCCCCCTTTAAATGTAAAAGAACATTTATAAACTATATTTGGGAACATGGGCGCAGTTTTTTCTCTCCAAACTGTTTCCTGCTGAATGGGGGCGTCGTTAATTAGGTCTTTCATGGTATTACCTCTATGCTAGTTTCATCTCAGTTGGCAGTTCAGCGAAGCAATTTTCTGAAGATGTTCACTGCAACCCTTCAGGAGGGCGTGGTCCATCATACCAAATCGGAATAGAAGAAATTAACAGCATCTCATCCTCTGTGAAAACAAAATAAGAAACTCTTTTCCAAAGTATCATGTCCTTAGATCCAAATTTCAAAGTCAAGGCATCAAAATATCTATGTTGAATTAGTTCAGCAGCATTTATGAATAAATATCTTTTAGCATCTGTTGCTCCTTCCTCAGCATTTAAATAATTTAAAGAGAGGATAATAGCATACAGTATCAAAATTCTCTGTGTATTTTCCATCTTTGTGCAGCTTTGTTTTAACCTCTATTTTGTTTATTTTTACTTTTAACTCTTTGCTTTTTGAGATAGGTTCTCTGTATCTTTGACCTGAAGTAACTGTGTAGACCAGGCTGTCTTTGAACTCTCAGAGATCTGCCTGTCTCTGCCTCCCAGGCATTGGGATTAAAGGCATGTGCTACCACACCTTGAAGTCACAGAGGTCTATCTCCCTCTGCCTACCAAGTGTTGGGATTAAAGGTGTGTACCACACACAACAACTCTCTTCCTTTTTTTTTTGTTACTTTAAGAACTTTAAATTTTAGTCTGCATATATTTTTAACACACTTCAAACCATTTAGAAATTTTCTTTGTCTTTGAATCTCTCTTTACTGTATATCTCTCTTTTTCTGACCACACGAGCCTTTAAATTACTGAGCAATATAGGTAGGATTAAAGGCGTGGCTTTGCCAGCTAGATCCAGTCCATTCCTTAGCTTTCCAGCCTCATGGCTGAGGTACCAGCTAGAGCCACATTCAGTGCCACAAGTATACAGTGTTTCAATGTCCCTGCCAGCAAGGGAGCTTCAGCAGCCTGTGCTTGCAAACCGCACAAACCGCCTGCGTAAAAGAGTCAGAGTTTACCCTGGCAGGACAGCCCAGAAAGCTGGCATTTTTAAACGGCGCAGCTTTTTTCCTGCTACGGCTGAAAACCGAAAAGCATGCGTTCAGCTTTTCGTCAACACCATTTAAGTGTTTCGTGGCAGGACCTCTTAATGAGCTGCAGGGTTTTGCAGCTAAAGCTGAGTCAGGAAGCTTCTCTTAGAAGAAAGCGCATGCTTGCCTCTAACAAGCAGAGCAGACCCGAGAACACAGCGAGTCTAGTTGCCATCAAACAAATCGTAGCACTTTACTCCAAATGCTCTATTCAAAAGCTCTGTCTCCTGCAGGAGCCAGACAGAGATCGCAAGGGCGGCACAGCCCCAGGAAGTCGCGCTTTAAAATGACACAGCGTTTTTTCTGCTACTGTTGCCGAATCAGGAAATCTCTCTACAGCACGCCACCAACAAATAGCAAAAATCTGTGTTAAACTCTCTCTCCCTTCTTTTTAAGCCTTCTCAGGTTTTTTAAGTGGGTTTAGTCCATCACGTGGGGCGCCAACTGTAGTATTAGGGGCGGCGGGGCTGCGTCCCCAACACCCCAGCCGCCTGCCCGGCTAGCTTATGCCCCGAAATAATTACACGGAAACTGTATTCTTTTGAACACTGCTTGGCCCATTCTCTTCTAGGCTAATTCTCACATATTAATTTAGCCCATTTCTAATCATCTGTGTATGGTACCCCAAGGTGCGCTTACCAGGAAGATTCTAGCCTATGTCCATCCTGGGTTGGAGCTTCATCCCGGGAGCAGGGCATGGCGTCTCTCTCAGGCGTCTGCTCCCGAGAGGAGAGCTGTCGAGTCTGACCTCACTTCCTCTTCCTCCCAGCGTTCTGTTCTGTCTACACCTCCCACCTATCTTCTAACCAATAAAATGGGCCAAGGCGGTTCCTTTATTTGCCAATGACCTTCCTCCATCAATTAGTTTCTCAGAAGAAACTACACTGCTTTACCTCAATTCTTTCTATATGAAGTTCTTTATTCTATATTCACATGATGATAGCAATTTTGTACAGCATATCGTATGTAATTATTAATTCTAAGGTTGTTTGTGTTATACTTTGGAAGAAAAAATAAAAGTGTAATTGTCTCAAAACAGCTATTCTCAATTATTGTCAACTGTTTTTTCAGACACAGATAGGTGGAAGGATGGGTGGTTGGATCAATGGGAGGGCAATAGGATGAATGGATGAAAGGGATGGATGAGGGGATGGAAGAAATGAAGGATGGATTGGTAAGGTGGCTGCATGGATACATGCACTCATGCATGCATGGTGGGTTGGAGGAAAAGAATTTTTCTAAATTACTTTAAAAATATCCAGTCCAAACTCAGAAACAGCAGTGAAAAAGCTACAGTGTTTCTCATGGAGCTCACTTTCTTCTTTATTTTCACATTTGTCTCATAATTGGCTTTTGCTTTACCTCCAGAGCAAAAGTCAGCATCCATGTGTATTATAAGCATAAAAGCCTTTGAAGTCGTGTGTGTTTGTGTGTGTGTGTGTGTGTGTGTGTGTGTGTGTGTGTGTGTAACAGGAGGGCCGGGCTGCTTGTTAGGGTTTCTTTCCTGCCCAGTTCCCATAGCCATTTAGCCCAGAAGAAAATCACACAGAGGTCTCCATTAGATATAAACTGATTGGCCCCTTAGCTCAGGCTTCTTGTTAACTCTTATAACTTATACCATCCCATTACTCTAGTATATGTTAGCCACATGGTTTGGTACCTTTTCGGTGGGGTAGGTCACATCTTGTTTCTTCAGTGGTCTGGCCTTCTTTCTTCCCAGAATATTCCTGTTCTCTTTGCCCCACCTCTACATCCTGTCTGGTTTTCCTGCCTATACTTCCTGCCTGGCTACCACCAATCAACATTTATTTAAAATATAATTGACAGAATATAGAATTGTTCTACTGTGTGTGTGTGTGTGTGTGTGTGTGTGTGTGTGTGTGTATGTACAGTGAGTTACATGAGGAGTATTTTAGAGGAACAAGGACAATGTTGCAGTGGTTGTTGCTACTGAAGAAAATGCCTTTCTCTCTCTCAACAATCAAATATATACTTTTATCTCCTCAGAGAGGAATGGACTTTCTGATTCTCTCTGTCCCCCATTCATGACAGACATTGATAGGCTCAGTCTAAGGGCTGCTACTGATAATCACAGTGGTAAGATATCAAGAGCATAAAAGTCACGTTTGTTGAGAAGAGTGTTCACAATACACTGCTCATTCCTCCAGCTCATTAATTTTATCTGCTCCTTCTCATGCTATATTCTGAGCCTTGGTGGAGGTAACACAGGTGCTCCATTTAGGCTCAGCTTTCAATAACCAGTTATTCTCAATTATTCCTATTTTAATTTACTTTTTGGATTTTGATATATGAATTTCATATATGAATACTGGATTTATATCATTTCTCCCCTTCTTTTCTTCCCTTCAAATCATCTCATGTTTCCTGTGGTACCTTTCAAATTCATGGCCTCTTATTCTTAATTTATTGTTGCTTTATATATCTCTATATGTGTGTATGCATATAATTTATAACTATAACCTGCTTTGCTCCTTTAGTGGTGTATGATTGTGTGTGTATGTGTGTGCGTGTGCATGTGTATGATTAGTATCCACTAGTTGGGGCTTCATAAATTATCAGTAGCTCATTGGTTTTTTTGATCCACTGAAAAAAATAAGGCATGATAACTATGAAGAGGGACGCTCAATTGAGAAAATACTCCCAAAAAATGTTCCCATTGATCTGAAGGCAAATCTGTGGGGCATTTCTTAACAAAGGATTAATGCCTGAGAAAGGGAATGACAAATGATACCTCTGCATAGATAGTCTGATGTTTCCTAAAAAAAAAAAAAACAAACTGAGAAAGCCTCGTGGGAAAAGCTAGGAAGAAACATTACTCCATGGTTTCAGATGCAGTACCTGTCTCTGGACTCCTGCCTTGAGTTCCTGCCTGACGTTCCCTTCATGATGGACTGTCAGCTGTAAGATGAAATAAATCCTTTCATTGCTCCCCCAAATTGCTTTTGGTCATTGTGTTTGTCACAGCAATAGAATACAAATTATATTGGGTAAATAAATAAATAGGTAGATAGATAAATTATATACATACATACATACATTGTTAGGGCTGACAGGATTGGATAAGCTATCAGGGACTCATTCATGGAGAAAAATTATTTTCCCTCTCCCCACAGCCTCATAGTTTCCCCATCCACATTAGCACAGCAACTGTTAGTTTCACTTTTCAATCTGGTTTAGGTAGTCATGTTGCTGAGATGACATGGTTGTAGCTTCCTTGTTTTGTATAGAGGACACTATCTCACAGCAGACCTTCTGATCCCATCGTTTTTATAATCTTTCAGTCTCCCCTTCTTGAACTGTCCCAAAGCCGTATTTGTAGAGGTGGTGCTGTAGATGTACCGTGTGCGGCTGTGTACCACATAGCTGATTGTGCTCTCTATGTTTGCTTTTTGTGGATTTCAGTAATAGACTCCATTGTGCTGCAAAAAAAATAGTCTTCTTTGATAAAGGGTGGGAGCTCTACTTACCTGTCATATAAGAGTAAATATTGAAAGCACAGTTAGAGATTATACTGGGTTAGGAGTGGACTCTTCTGTGGGGTTCATGGACTTGCCAGCCATAACTCATGGGTCAAGGATACAGAACTGCATGAATTCTCTCATACTGGAAAGGTTTTGAGTCCACCTAAATAACTACCAGTTGCCATAAAGATGTAAGTGTGACCACTGCACCTTTAAAAGTATCTTGACTATTTTGAGTTTTGTTATTATTCAAATGCATTACAGCTAAGTAAGACTTTTTTTTAATTTCTGCTTTATCAGCTTAAATATCTCCTTGTTCTGTGAAAGCTGCTCCTCAAGGAGGAGACTTTCTGGTCAGACCCAACTCAATTCCTCTATGTTCTGTATGAAAAAATAATATTAGGTATCTTCAACACTAGGGTCTTAGTTTCAGTTTGCAGAAGGCAAGAAAGGGCAACATAGATAGCCTATGTTGTTTGAAAAGACCCTTGGACTTCTCTGACCAGTGACTCAAAAACAGGTTTTTCATGTCTGACAATGGTGGTTTTATTGGATAGGATAGGTAATGGCTTCTGGGATGGGAGAAGATTGTAATCCCAAGTGATATAATTTACTTTTATATACATATTTATTACATATGTATGTATATTGTGTGTAATTTTAAATAAACATAAAATATTACTTCCAATGGTTTTTCTCAAACATCATTAGTGTTATTAATCCATCTTCCACCCCTCACCATCCTTCCTCCCTTCCCAGTTAAAGTCTTCCCTCCCCTGTTTTTTGTCATTTCTTCCTCAAAGCACCTGTGCCCTATACTATGTTTTGGTTTTATATTGTTGGTTGCTAATAGAAGATTCACACTAACAGAAGTTGTCTGTGTTATTGAAATGAGAACTTTTGAGAAACCTCTCCAAAGCATCATAGTGTATTTCATTTTGTTTATTTATTATTATATGTGAATATGTTTGAACTACATAATTTTATATACACCACACATATGCAGGAGTCCAGTGATGCCAGAGAAGGGTATATGACCCCCTGGAACAGAGTTATATGTGGTTGTAACTTGTCATGTGGGTTCTGGGAACCTAACCCTGCTCCTCTGAAAGAGCTGAGCCATGTTTTCAAGTCCATATCATTATATTTTTAAGTTCGTGTATAGTTTGAATGAAGTAGGGCCAATATACAAAGAATAGAGGAAGGCTTATTAAGGACTTGTTTCTGTTAGTTGAGGCAGCAGCAATGAGTTGCAGTAACAACACCCCCAAAGTATGGTGTGCTGAACACAACAGAAGTTCACTCCCCTTTTCACAGAATCCAAACTAAACAAGAATGTCTCTGCCATCAAAAAATCCATGAACTTAGAGAACTGTTGGAGGAAAATCTATCACGTGGTATCTGCATGTACACGGCCCCACTAACAAGTGCAGAATACTTTTCCCTGGGTGCCTATAAAATATTGTTGGGTGAAGCCTTGACACCCTGAAAACTTTTGTAGAGAGTATATGGCTATGGATGATGTCCTTGAGTTGATGTCCTACCAAAGGCAATCTGTAGATTCAATGCAATCCCCATCAAAATCCCAACAAAATTCTTCACAGACCTTGAGAGAACAATAATTAATTAACTTTATATGGAAAAACAAAAAGCCCAGGATAGCCAAAACAATCCTATACAATAAAGGAACTTCCGGAGGCATTACCATCCCTGACTTCAAACTCTAATACAGAGCTACAGTAATGAAAACAGCTGGCATAAACAATTGGCATAAAAACAAAGACATTGACCACGAAATTGAATCCAAGACCTGGATATTAATCCACAAACCTATGAACACCTTGTTATGGTTTTGGTCCCTTTAAGAGACAAGCCACACCCACTCCCCTCCCCATCCGCTGAGGCAGGCTGATCTTCAGCTTCCGGCCTGAGCTCGTTCTCTTTTCCATCTTCCTCTCAGAGAGGCAGCTTCACTTCTGCCTCTCTGCTTCCCCCTTTCTCTGTCTCTTTCTCCTCTTCTCTTTCTCTCTCTCTCTCTCTCTCTCTCTCTCTCTCTCTCTCCCTCTCTCTGTCCCCCCCTTCACCCTTCCTCCTCCATTACCCCCTGAATAAACAATCAACCTCACCCTGCATGTCTTGTCTATCCATGTTTCTGTCTTCTGCCCGCCTGCCATATGTCTCCCTGCCTGGAACCAGCCATTGCTCAGGGACCAGCAGCCTACTCTGCCTGGGGCCTACTGCCTGCTGCCACATGGCCCGCCACCACCACCACCACCACCGCTCGGGCCGCCGCTCTGGGACTGCCAGCCATTTCTTCTTGGGACTGGCTGCTCCCAGGGCCCGCTGCCTGCCACCACATGGCCCGCTACCACCATTTGGGACCTACAGCATTTCTTCTGCCTACTGCCGCGGAGATCTTGGAGCATTTTTTAAAAAAGAACAACACACCTGATTTTTGACAAGGGAGCTAAAATTATATAATAGAAGAAAGAAAGCATCTTTAACAAATGGTGCTGGCATAACTGGATGTCAACCTGTAGAAGAATGAAAATAGACCCATATCTATCACCATGTACAAAACTCAAGTCCAAATGGATTAAAGACCTCAATATAAATCTGACCACACTGAACCTGATAGAAAAGAAAATGGAATTAGACTGCAACACATGGGCACAGGAGACCACTTCCTATGTATAACCCCAGTAGCACAGACAATAAGAGCAACAATGAATAAATGGGACCTCCTAAAACTGAGAAGCTTCTGTAAAGCAAAGGACACTATCATTAAGACAAAAAGGCAACCTACCGAATGGGAGAAGATCTTCGCCAACACCACATCAGACAAAGGTCTGATCCCCACAATATATAAAGAACTCAAGAAACTAGACATTAATATACTAATAAACCCAATTTAAAAAAATGGGGTACTGAGCTGAACAGAGAATTCTCAACAGAAGGAGTTCAAATGGCCAAAAGATACTTAAGGTCATGTTCAACTTCCTTAGCGATCAGGGAAATGCAAATCAAAACAACTTTGAGATACCATCTTACACCTCTCAGAATGGCTAAAATCAAAAACACCAATGATAACCTATGCTGAAGAGGATGTGGAGTAACGGGAACACTCATCCATTACTGGTGGGAATGCAAACTTGTGCAACCACTTTGGAAATCAGTGTGATGGTTTCTCAGGAAATTGGTAGTCAACCTACCTCAAGATCCAGCAATACCACTTTGGGGAATATACCCAAGAGATGACCAATCATACTACAAAAGCATTTGTTCAACTATGTTCATAGCAGCATTATTTGTAATAGCCAGAACCTGGAAACAACGTAGATGCCCCTTAATGGAAAAATGGATAAAGGAAGTGTGGCACATATACACATTAGAGTACTACTCCGTGGGAAAAAAATGACATCTTGAATTATGCATGCAAATGGATAGAAATACAAAACACTATCTTGAGTGAGATAACCTATACCCAAAAATATGAATATGGTATGTACTCACTCATTAGTGGATTCTAGCCATAAACAAAGGACATTGAGCTTATTGTTCACAATCCTAGAGAAGCTAAATAATAAGGTGAACCCAAAGAAAAATATATAATGATCCTCCTGGAAATTGGAAGCAAACAAGATTGCCAGGCAAAAGTTGGGATCATGGGGGTGGGGGTGGAGTGGGGAGAAGAGGATAGGGGGAGAGAGAAGGGAGAACAAGAGGATTGGGGAGAGCTTAGGGGAGTGGGATGGTTGACATGGAGGAAGGGCAGATATGGGAGCAGGATATATTAATTAAGGGAGCCATTTTAGGGTTGGCAAGAGACATAGCTCTAGAGGGGTTCCCAGGTGTCCAAGAGGATGTCTCCAGCTAGGCCCTTGGGCAGTAAAGTAGAGAGTGCCTGAACTGGCCTTGTCCCATAGTCACACTGATGAATATCTTGAATATCACCATAGAACCTTAGTACGGCAATGGATGGAGATAGAGACAGAGGCCCACATTGGAGCACTGGACTGAGCTCCCAAGGTCCAGTTGAAGAGCAGACGGAGGGAGAAGACGAGCAAGAAAGTCAGGACCATGAGGGTGCGTCCACCCACTGAGACAGTGGGCCTGATCTAATGGAAGCTCACCAAAGCCTGCTGGACTGGCACTGAATGAGCATGAGATCAAACCGGACTCTCTGAATGAGTCTGACAATGATGGCTGACAATGAGGGCTGACTGAGAAGCCAGTGATAATGGTACTGGGATTTGTCACTACTGCATGTACTGGCTTGTTGGGATCCTAGTCTGTTTGGATGCACACCTTCCTAGGCCTGGATGGAAGGGGAAGGGCCTTAGACTTCCCACAGGGCAAGGTACCCTGCCCTCTCTTAAGACTGGAGGGGTGGGGGGAGGGTGAGTGGGAGAGTGGGACGAGGGGAGGAAGTGCAAATTTTTAAAGGTATTGTTTATAAAGCAATAAAAAAATTTAAAAACCAAAAAATAAAAAATAAAAATAAAAGAAATAGAAGCTAAAATAAAGCCACATTAAAATTGAAAACACAAAAAAATAACTGAACGATCAAGATTTTTAAGTATATGTTGTGTGCATATGAATGTATGTTTGTGTGTGTGTGTGTGTGTGTCACAGCACATGCGTGTGGCAATAAGAGGATAACTTGCATGACTCAGTCCCCTTCTTACACTAAATGAGTCAAACTCAGGTCATCAGACTTGGCAGCAAGCGCCTTTACCTGCTGAGACAGCTCCCTGGTCCCAAACTGTAGACGGAGGCTGCTTGTTTCCCTGCCACCCAAACCCAAAATAACTACACAGAAACAATATTAATTGAAACACTGCTTGGCCTATTAGCTCAAGCTTTTAGTTAAATATCTCTTACATCCTATTATTTTGCATTTTACCACAAGGCTAGTGGCTTACCGATAAAATTCTGGGATATCTGTCTCCTTTGGCAGTTACATGGCATCTTCCTGACTCTGCCTTTGTTTTTCCTCTATCTCTGCTTGGAATTCCTGCCTTGCTCTATTCTGCCCTGCCATAGGCCCAAAGCAGATTCTTTATTAATCAATGGTAATAAAACATATGCACAGCATTCAGAGGTAAATCCCACATCACCAAACAACTAGTGTGTTTAATAGCAACTCTGTCTTTGTTCTTAAAATACTGTAAGAGAAGAGAGCACACCCTTTTCTGTAAGCTGCAAAACAAAACATTGCCTTCGAGCAACAAAAGCCATCCAAGTTACCTTTTCTCTGATTGTCTAGGGACATTTATCTAAGTAGCAATTCTCTCCTGTGACTCTATTCCCTATTATAAGCCTTCTGAAACTACTGGGCCCAGTTAGGCCAAGCTGGTGAAAGCAAACACATTTGGCGGATGTTAAGTTGGAGTTCAACAAGCAAAACCTGTACCACTCATGTTAACATGACTGTGGTAAAATCTCCAGGGCAGAATTATACCTGAGTGCAAGAGAAACCAGCAAAGAGGTTGGCATCTATCAACTCTCCACCAATCACTTAACAATAAGAGCCCGCACTGCTCTGCCTGCATCTTACTTGCCTGAGCTTAGTCTTCTTCAAGGTTCCTCTTAGAAGTTAACAATTTTGACCAATAACAGAAAATTTAAAGAATAACAACATAATTATTATGTACTGCATACAATCTCAACATTACAATGCTGTATAATAATTTGCTCCTTAACAATAATTTCATGGAAATGAACTCAGATCTTTTCTATTGTTAACTTTCTACTTATAATTCTTCCTTTGTAAGAAATGGGAAATGGAGATAATATTCATAGGTATATTTATAAAGAAGTGTAAAAACAAAGTTAGGAACAAATTACTTCAGCTTCGGAGCTATTCATTTCATAACAATTGGCTAAAGAAATTTGAGCAACACAACTTAATTTATGCACATGTTAAATTTAAATAATAAAATTAGCATTCAGTGAATGTCAGCTACATTTATCTGTATAGTAATAGTCATTTGCATGAATTGAGAATCATTTTCCACTATTGATAAAAGAAAACACTGAAACAAAAAAGGAAGCAAAAGAGACTAATAATTCTGTAATAGAGGAAACATGGGTATTCAAAAATGACTTGATGCTTCTACCTCACTCTGAGTTCAATTCTAATTGAACCAAAAGAGTAAAATTCCATCCAAAGAAACTGTCAAACAAGTGATTTTTGACCTTCTTAAATCCTATACTTCTTTCACATGGTTTGTGTAGTTCTTAAAATATGTTTAAGGCTCTAGAATAATTAGCAACACTGTGGAATGTGCTCCCTTTGTGGTGGTGCATGAGAGAAATAATAGTGGCTCAAAAATTAGGTCATGATTGGAAAGACAAACAGTTAAAGCATTTGAGCATATATAAATGTCAAAGCTATATAAGTTCCCATATAGAGTGGGAAATGAAAGGATTACAGAAGTCCAAGGGTGAACCAAGGTACTGTCTCCAATATATCAGTACAGAGTTTAGATACAAAAATACCAATTCAGAAAGGCATGTGATGACAACTGTGTCAACTTGAAACTTAACCAATTAAGAAAGCATAAGAAAGACTAAGAAAAGAGATCCCGTATCAACAGCCAACTGTGGAGTGCAGGAAGCAAAACAGCCATAAGGGGTTGGTTTTGAGCTATGCTGGATGGAGTGATAGTACTTTGACCCACACAAATGACTTGAAGTGATTCTGTCCTCATCAATTGGCTTCTGATTATAGTCTGTCACATAGGCTAGCCGGAAACTAGATACTGTATTCACCAGGCCAACATGAATGGTTCAATCCATTTGACATCTGTACTTCTCAATGGTCGTTGATGATTTAGTGCCAGATGCTTGATTAACAAACCTCTGCTCCTGAGAAATGTATTTGTACTTAGTGTCCAAAGATAACAAGTGTCTGCCCCAAAGATGAAGCCAGAAGTTATCTTGATTGATCCAACAGAGTATGGGCTCTCTTGTAATTGCCTAGACCACTGGCCATGGGATTAATGTCACTTCCTCCCTGCCAGCATTTCCTTATAATTACAAGTGTGTAGCACTTTCCAGGCAACAAACCAGTGCACCCTAATGAATGGCAGCCACAAACCCGCCTACTGAACAAAAGCCATGAGGTGAAGTTACTAATCTTACACTTGATCTGGACTAAGCTTTTAAAATATGTGCTTTTCATGTTCTCTTTTCCCACCTTTGGTTCTAGTGCCTTGAAATGTGTCCATCTTTAAATATGTAATGATTGGAAGAAATTCAAATATGATTTTAATTTTCTTTTGGAGACAATAACCTCATAGGTATAATGTGTCATTTTAACATCAAATAGTTCTATAATTTTTCTCTCTTTCCAACAAACTGTCACTGAACCCAATAATAAAAACCCTAGAAAGCTGACGAATAGTAAACCGTGGACAGCTGAGGGAATAACTGGAAAATACAGAAATATAAAAATGCATCATGTTTCTAATTTATTGAGTGTAGACAAATGGAATAATAGTCAAAATTAATATTATAATTGATAAACTAGTGAAAGGCAAAATGATAATTATATTATGGCACACCACTGATTACAAGATGCATCCTTATTTCAGGGAGCAAAAATGGAAACAAAAAATATGCAATGTAGAATTAATGAACTACATACAGCATTGTCTTTTATTCTTTGTAAGCTTCAAATTCACCATGGTTGACATCAGATCCAAGCCATGATTTTTTAATAGATGTGGTACAGGGAGAAGATTCAACGGGCCAGAATGAGTCTTTGGATCCCACCTGGTGCTTCTGATTTTTGGCTGCTACAAATTTCAAACATATCCACCCACCCACTGACACTTTTGACAAGAATGTTCCCTAGAATCAACCTCTTTGCAAAAGTTTCATTTAAATCTAGTCCATCTATATGAGGAAGCATTTGGATGTGGTAGGGGTGTCCAATCTCCTGTCATAATGAAAGTCCACACTAATGGGCGTACACATATGTCAAGACTCATCAAATGGTATGCTTAAAAATAAATGAGCCTATTGTATGCCAACTATACTGCTAGAGTCGTTACTTTCAAGAAATAACAATTAGGATAAGGGGAGAAAACCTGCCTTCTACTTCAATGACCTTCCTTAGGGACTGATAATCAAGTATACCATATAATCACAGATACAAGTATCTACACTGCAATAAGATTTTTTAAAGAGCACTGGGGAGCCAGCCAATTGTGGGGTAGCTATCCAAATTAAAACTGAAAGGAAACATTGCAAATGAAATCATGTCTCAGATGTCTTTAGAGGTAAACCGCCAAGAAGAAAGGAAAGATGAGCTCTCTAGAAATAAGCTTTTGTTGGTTAGCTTCATAGTGTTGTTAGTAAAATACCCACAGCATCTCTAAACCATGTGCTATTGCTTATATCTACTTAATAAACTTGTAGACTTTTTTTTACATAAAAGGGAAGTTTTTAATCATATCCGTTCTACTCTTTCTAGTTTCTTTCTACAGAAAGTATCAATGGCATGTGTCTTTTTCACACATATACTGTTTTTCCTTTGGTAAATTTCATTTGTCTATTATTTTATTGTGCATATGCTGTCTGTGGAGGAAGTGCCTATGTGCACTTGTACAGATTGTAAGACACCTTTCCGGAGTCATTTTCTGCTTCCACTTTTTGATGTGTATTTTGGGATCAAGTCAACAGACGTCAGTGTTAAGCACCAAAACGCATAACATCTCACAACAGGGAGGGTCTTTCCTTCCTTCTTTAAGATGCTGCTTGCTGTCAGTGCACCTTGACATTCCTTATTTTACACTGCATCATGCAAGCTTCTACTTGCAAATGGCATTCTTGTGTGTGTGTGTGTGTGTGTGTGTGTGCATGCATGTGTGCATGTGGGTGTGGTCTCTAAGTTTGTTCTTCTGAGTCATGGTTACTGTTCTATGACATTGAGGAGACACCATGACCAGCACAACTTAAAAAATGAAGTATTTAGTTGGGGGTGTGCTCCCAGCTTCAGAAAGCTAGTTCATTCTCTTCATGGCAGGGAATGGAGCAGCATGAAGGCAGGCAAGCATGGTTCTGGAATAGTAGCTTAGAACTCACATATGTTCTTTATGTTCCAGACACACAGAGAGAAACTGCCCCAGCAGGAGATTTTGAAACCTCAAAATTCACCCCCAGTGACAAACCTACTCCAACAAGGCCATACATTCTAATCCTTCCCAAATAGTTCCTTATCTGGGGTCCAAGCATCCAAATACAGAAGTCTAAAGGGCCATTTTTACTCATACCACCACACTTCACATGGCTTTTTTATAAAGACTCACTGGATTTAGGTTCTACCCTAATCCAACAGACTGTCACTGTAACCATTGTTTTTCTTACATCCTAAGGTTATAAATAGATATGAATTTTAGAAGGATGCTATTTTACCCATCCTACATATAAAATACAGTTGCTTCTTCTTTAAAACACTCAAAAGTTTAAATTCATTCTAACATTAACCCTAAATCCAGATCTCATCTAAATATAAGCATAAATGTTCCAATTAAGACCATCTAAATCATCAAAATCAAGCATGATTAATGCTGTGGGCATAGTCTTTCTTCACATAAAATTTACCTATACCTGTGAACCAGTAAAACTTAAAATGGTACAAAAGTACAAAATGGCCAGAGTGTTGTTATGAGCTAGAATGGAAAAGCTCTCCTCATTCCAACAGGGAGGAAATAGGGATAAGGGGGCACAGTTCACAGGTTCCAAGCCAAGACGCCCACTAGGCTTTGGGGACCGAGGATGATTCTGTGGCTATTTTCTCGCCTCTTGACAACCTCATCCTCTTGGTCATTAATTTGGAAATCATTTCTTTCCATTACAGTTAAGAACTAGCAAATAAATAATAATAATATGAAAATGAAGAACTTTTATACAATTAATAGCTAATTTATCTGAGCAAATCTATATCAGTTTAACTTTACTCACATCTTAAGTAAAATTTTTACTCTTTACCATTGTTTTTACTATTCAAGGTTAACAGGAACCATAGAAACTCCTAGAATACTGAGTTTTCTATGCTAATTCATAGATGAATTTGAACCTATATGGAGTCAGAAATCACATATCTTCCTAATCTATGTATCCAGTACAGCACTACAAATACATCTAGTAAATTTCACAAAAAGCAATAGAAGCCTGCATTCACCTTTAAATGCCCTAGATAGAAATCTAATTCTGTCACATAGCACTACAATTGAATAAACTTGGATTGTTAAGGCAAATTTAATGAATTATATATTAATATAAGATGTCACCCAAAAGTATGATATTATTGAGATGAAAAATTGGTTATTTATTTTCTATTTTGAGAAATTTGTTTTGTTAATAAACATTGATCCTTTATATAAATTTCACATAAGTATATCTTAGTAATAAATGACAACACATAAACGAGATAATGAAAGCAGTAGAATATTTTACTCATGCTCAAAAAGTGGTATACTATTTCCTTAGAATGTCTTTTTTCTCAGATTACCTTTATTGTCACAAATGGTTTGTTTTAAGTAAAGCAGAATATGTTAATGTTTATCTTCCCTCTAATGTGTGACAGTACTTTGGGGATATCACTTGGTTGATCTTAGCGAAGCACCACAATTATTTTTCTGTTCATTGAAGATTATTAACTCAGTCAAGCATTTCTTAACACTTTAGTACATTGTCATGTAAGAAACCAATGTTGAGTTTATGTCAGATCATACGTATTGCCTGAATAGAACGTTAGTCAAGCAAATACCATAGCATGGTGGCTTATTTTGTGTTTGAAAAAGGACACCTATATATTTGGTCAAACATTATTCTCAATACTTTTCTGGGAGTGTTTTATATAAAATTAGCATCAATAGTCTAAATGGTCTGATCTTTCTGGGTCTCATTGAGTCAATTGAAGACCTAAACAGAAAGGGCATTTTAGTTTGAAGTTCAACACTCAAATCTTTATAAACTACAATTTATAGAAATTAGGCTTATACTTTTTTGAAAGGTAAATTTTCAGTAGCCTTGTGAAATAGTGTTTTCAGGCCATGACAGGTACAGTGCACACATGAACTCTCACTGGATGTGACTGCATGAATAAAATGTGTGCAAGAAGCCAGGAAGTAGTGGTACACACCTTTAATCCCAGCATTTAGGAGGCAGAGACAGGCAGATCTCTGTGAGTCCAAAGCCAGCCTGGTATACAGAGCAAATGCCAGGACAAATCTCCATACGGAACCTTGTCTTGAAAAAAAAAGTGTGTGTACAAGATTAAAATCGTCAAAATTCCAGCATGAATGGGGGAAGCTCTTGGGTTATACCACTAACTAAAGAACTATTGGCAATTAATTGATGATTGATGAGGATATGGCATTTCAGTTTCTTCAAGGATATAGTAGCTATAGGCTACTCACATTCCAGTAGATAGACATATATCTGCAGACCTACTAACAGCACTAAGAGGGTTTAAAAAGAGCACAGAAGGGTGAGAAATAAAAGTGGCAGGGGTGCAATGGAAAGAGTTGAGGGGGCCGGGCGGTGGTGGCGCACGCCTTTAATCCCAGCACTCGGGAGGCAGAGGCAGGCGGATCTCTGTGAGTTCGAGACCAGCCTGAGCTAGTTCCAGGACAGGCTCCAAAACCACAGAGAAACCCTGTCTCAAAAAACCAAAAAAAAAAAAAAAAAAAAGAGTTGAGGGACGACTGGAGTCACCAATTTGATCAAAACACAATATATGCATATATGAAATTATAAACAATAAATTATAAGGGAAACAAGAGTAAATTTTGACAATATCGGTTATTTTGTAGTTTTAATTTGCCTTCTTTTCAAGCAATCGTTTGCAGAGCTAAGGCAGCCTCACAAACAAAATACCAGAAATCATGGGAAAAATAAGCAGCCTTGTAGTCAATAGAGGAAACAAAAAATAAAATAAAATAAAAGACTGGAGCGTTTTCAAACTTCCATTCCCAGGAATATTGTTCTTTTTTGACATGTCTGGCAGTTGCCTGGAAGACTCTACCACCAAGGCTGTCTTATGTGACTAACTCCTAAAACTTTCCAATGCCAACAGCAGATATCCAGGGAATGTCTCCTGAAAACAATCACAGCCAATTGTTGAACATCTTAGTTGCCTGAGACAGACGATAAAGACAAGCATTTAAGAAAATGCTTAAAAAGAAGATCTGGGGGATGAGACATCCAAGTTCTGACATGTTCCTAGGAACCTCACCAGGGAGGCACATGCTCAGTAGAATTGAGTCAGACGTTGCAGTGGTAGAAAGCAAGGGCTCAATAAGAACAGCGAGCTGCTTAGTAGTGTCAGCGGCATAGCCTGAAAACACGCAAACATTCTGACCACATATTAGCTCCCAGAATCGGAAGTAACATCTATAAAATAATTGAGTAATTTCAGACTTAATATAGATTTAATGATTACCCATGACAATGAATATATTGTTTACAAAATTAGTCAAGAAAGGTCATTAATAAAATAACAATAAAGTGAAGGAAGTATCCTATTTTTTTGAGGCACTACACTGAAAAAACTTGAAAATAACAGCATAGAATCTGGGGAGGGGTTCTGAATAACTCAGTTTCCTAATCAAAATAATGGAGAGAGAAGCAATGGAACAGAATGTCTGAAGTGCTGAATTAAAAACTGTCTACCAAAAGTTCTGCATGCAGTAAAACAGGTCAAACAAAAATGAAGGGCATTTCAATACATACTTATAACTCCAGCTACGTGGAAAACAGAAGCAAGAGGCTGTATAAGCCCAGAACCTTGAGTATAGCCCAGGGAAAAAAGTAAGACCTTGTCTAAATAAACAAAACCAAAAAAGTGCAGAAGTTGAGATATTACAATATATTATTGAGATATTACAGATTAAGAATATCTGAGAAAACTTCTCTATCGGATCTTTTATATAGGAAACACAAATGGAGTCTTTCAATCAAATAAAAGAAACTACACATAAAAATATTTTAAAACAACTATAAGTATAACTATAAATACCTGATTTTTGACAAAGAAGCAAAAGTATCAAATGGGGAAAAGAAAGCATATTTAACAAATGGTACTGGCATAACTGGATATCAACATGCAGAAGAATGAAAATAGATCCATATCTATCACCATGTACAAAACTCAATTCTAAATGAATCAAAGACCTCAACATAAAGCCAGCCACACTGAACCTCATAGTAGAGCAGGCGATGAGCTAAACATGGCCCTGCCTCCGACAGGATATAGCTGTTATCCCTGGCTCCTGTCACCAATGAACGCAGTATGGATGCCCAGAATCTCAATCCACACCTGTGTCCATATGGGGGTTTAAGGGCCAACTAGAGTTGGGTCCATACCAGTCCATGTTGACATGTTAGCCCTGCCTGCTGCCAAGGACCATGTCTGAATCCATCATCTAATCACAGCAGGGGTCTGTATTGATGTCTGTGTCTCCTGTTATCACTGAAAGTAGTGAGGATAGAGCCACACAGATTTCGCCCCACCCCTCATTGGCTGCAGCACTAGGGAGAACTGGCCGTGCCCCTCACCAACTGTACCAGTCTAGAGAGCAGGTCCTGTACCTCCTCAGGGCAGCACAGTAGAGCTGTCCCTGCTAGCAACGATGATGGTGAACTGGACCTGAATAATCAAGAATGGGAGATCTAGCTTCACGGTGTGTCACCAGGTGATGTGGGCAAGGGACAGATATCCCCATTGCTCATTATGCCTTATCCCTCATCATCTACCCAAGGCTGAAAAAAAGAAAAACTGTTCCCACAGTCACACGAGTAGAACTGGTCCTGCCCCTCAAGGACGGCAGCACTTAGGAGAACAGTCCCTGCACCTAGCCTAGGCAGCACAGTAAAGCCGAATCTGCCAGGTGACCCTGGCGCAGGTGAGCAGACTGATGTGAGCATGATGGCAGGGCTGACACTGACCTCTATCTGCCATGGGTGAGGAAAAAAATGCTCTCTCCCCTCTCACCCCTTGCGACCTGTGGCAGGTGAGAGAGCTGGCTCTGGGGTCACTACAGTGGAACAACTGGTCCCTCCGCTTTCCAGTTGCAACACATAGGGCAGAGGTCTTGGCCCCTCAACTGGGCGGCACACTAGAACTAACTCTATTGGTGGAGGTGCAGGTAGGCTGGGTCTGTGGACATGAGAGCAGAAAAGTTATCCCCACCCCCTCTTTGTATACCATGGGATGGCAAGAGTAAGGGAAATATGCCCTCTTCCTCCCTTGCTGCATATGACAGGTGGGAAAGCCATCCATGGGGGCATAAGAATTGGAGAGTTGATTCTGCACTTTGCCTGAGCAAAATAGTAGATGTAGCCCTGGTGGTATTAGTGTGGGTAAGCTGTACCAGCAATGCAGAGTGTTCCCTTTACCCCACAACCTCTCCAGCGTAAGCTGCCATCAGTGGGTTTGATCTTGGCCATTCTTAAAGGTGAAGATGGAATCTCAGAGTTGTTTTGATTTGCATTTCTATGATAACTAAGTATGTTGAAAATTTCCTTAAGAGTTTCTATGTAGTCACACCTTAAGATTTATTGGGCACCTACAATTGGAATGATTGGACTGGTTGCTGCCTGGAAACCTTGTCCCAAATTGTACTGTGTTTTAAATATGTTTTAAATATGCCTGGCATTAGATTCCCCGAAGTCTGATCCAGTTCGACAGAGTCAATCTGTACTGGGTTTTCATTTTTGTCTCTGCGTGGTTCACTTCCTTATATGACACCTGCAGGAACCCCCTCACTGTTTCTTCTCCTATGCCCTCTCTGCTTCCTTCCTGACCACCATGCAGTGAGCAGTTCTGCCTCACCATAGGCCCCAAAACCATGGAGAAAGGGGATGGTGGGAAGAAACTTACTAAACACAAGGTCATCTTTTCTCCTCTAAGTTGGCTTTCTTTGATATTTGTTTCACAGCTAAGAAAAGCTCCTTGATTTATTATACAATTTATACATTATGAAAATAGCAATATTTGTTATATTATATTATTATATGATTTATTATATGACATGGAAAACAGAAAGTCATTAAAAGTTAAAAAAAATGCCAGGCAGATCTTACATAAATATTAGCACAAAAGTCTTCAACAGAATACCACAATGCCAAATCTAGCAACTTATGAAAAGCATTGTACACAATAAGCTAAAGGGACTCATTTAAAGAACACAAAATTCATTTAATATAGGAAATTGTCAGTAGTATGAGCCTTTCTCTCAGCAGTTAGCACTGTGCTAGGTGGCAGTTGCATCACATGGATGTTTACCGAGTAAACCACTTCAGGGCTGGCTTCGTGAACTCAGGAAAAGGGTTCTCATCAGCTACCCATTAATAAATCACAGAAAGACTTCAGTTTGCATCTGAAATGCCATCAGATGAATCAGTATTTGTCCTTGCATCTTGTCACCATCCTCTGCACTTTCACCTGAGATGTGGGATTCTTTTTCATTTGTTTTTATTATCTTACAAAGAAAAATTGGTTTCACTATGGGATTCTTTAAACAATGTCTAGATTGGGGTGAGTTTCTGGCCCACGGCGCCAGCCTGGGACGGGGAGCTCGGGGGTTTCTTGGCCCCCTGTCCTGCTTGGGCTCTCTGCTGCCTCTTTCTTCCTGGCCCACCCAGCTTCCGTCCAGACCCCTCCCCACTTCGCCCCCACTGCCCTCTTTTGGCGCGTAGCATCGCCCAGCGCAGCCTATCTGGGCGCTGGGTCCGAGTACCCGGGGCTCCCGGGCGGGCAGCAGTTCCTTTGTTTCTGTGGCCTGCCTGCACCAAGCGGGGTAGGCGCTTTGTCTGCGGGCTGCCCAACCAGCACGGAGGCCTGATCTTTCGGCGCCAGGAGACCCAGCATTGGGGTGAGTTTCTGGCCCACGGCGCCAGCCTGGGACGGGGAGCTCGGGGGTCTCTTGGCCCCCTGTCCTGCTTGGGCTCTCTGCTGCCTCTTTCTTCCTGGCCCACCCAGCTTCCGTCCAGACCCCTCCCCACTTCGCCCCCACTGCCCTCTTTTGGCGCGTAGCATCGCCCAGCGCAGCCTATCTGGGCGCTGGGTCCGAGTACCCGGGGCTCCCGGGCGGGCAGCAGTTCCTTTGTTTCTGTGGCCTGCCTGCACCAAGCGGGGTAGGCGCTTTGTCTGCGGGCTGCCCAACCAGCACGGAGGCCTGATCTTTCGGCGCCAGGAGACCCAGCATTGGGGTGAGTTTCTGGCCCACGGCGCCAGCCTGGGACGGGGAGCTCGGGGGTTTCTTGGCCCCCTGTCCTGCTTGGGCTCTCTGCAGGGCCTCTACTCCCCGGGTGCTGCCTCTTTCTTCCTGGCCCACCCAGCTTCCGTCCAGAGCCCTCCCCACTTCACCCCCACTACCCTCTTTTGGCGCGTGGCATCGCCCAGCGCAGCCTATCTGGGCGCTGGGTCCGAGTACCCGGGGCTCCCGGGCGGGCAGCAGTTCCTTTGTTTCTGTGGCCTGCCTGCACCAAGCGGGGTAGGCGCTTTGTCTGCGAGCTGCCCAACCAGCACGGAGGCCTGATCTTTCGGCGCCAGGAGACCCAGCATTGGGGTGAGTTTCTGGCCCACGGCGCCAGCCTGGGACGGGGAGCTCGGGGGTTTCTTGGCCCCCTGTCCTGCTTGGGCTCTCTGCAGGGCCTCTACTCCCCGGGTGCTGCCTCTTTCTTCCTGGCCCACCCAGCTTCCGTCCAGAGCCCTCCCCACTTCGCCCCCACTGCCCTCTTTTGGCGCGTGGCATCGCCCAGCCCAGCCTATCTGGGCGCTGAGTCCGAGTACCCGGGGCTCCCGGGGGGGCAGCAGTTCCTTTGTTTCTGTGGCCTGCCTGCACCAAGCGGGGTAGGCGCTTTGTCTGCGAGCTGCCCAACCAGCAAGGAGGCCTGATCTTTCGGCGCCAGGAGACGCAGCATTGGGAGAGCCAACATTGGGGAGAGACAGCGTTTGGTAGGCAAGGAGACCTAATCCGGTAAAAGAAGATCCATAGGGAGCATTTGGAAGAAGAGATGGGCCGACGTCAAGGCAAGAATTCGCCCAACAAGCTGAAAAGCAACATGAAGCTACCAGAAACAAGCGACCCCACAACGGGAGGACAAGAACCCCTTAATCAAGAGGAAGGAGAAAAGATTGACTTCATGAAAGTGATTGACACCCTTAAACAGCATGTAAAAAACGCCCTTATAGAAATGGATGAGAAATATAACAGAAAGTTTGAAGAATTGAATAAATCAGTGAATGATACCCTAGAAAACCAAGGAAAAACAATCAAACAGATAATGGAAACAGTTCAAGACCTGAAAACTGAAATGGAGGCAAAGAAGAAAACACAAACAGAGGGCCGTCTGGACATGGAAAATCTAGGTAAACGAATAGAGACTACAGAAACAAGCATAACCAGCAGAATACAAGAGATAGAAGAAAGACTCTCGGATTCTGAAGATACCATAGAGAAAATAAACACACTGATCAAAGAAAACAGCAAGTCCAACAAACTCTCATCACAAAACATTCAGGAAATATGGGACACAATAAAGAGACCAAACCTAAGAATAATAGGAGTAGAAGAAGGAGAAGAAGGGCAGCTCAATGGTCCAGAAAATCTATTTAATAAAATTATAGAAGAAAACTTTCCCAACCTAAGGAAAGATTTTCCTATGAAGGTGCAAGAAGCATACAGAACACCGAATAGGCTGGATCAAAAAAAAAACATCCCCTCGCCATATAATTATCAAAACACAAAGCATACAGAATAAGGAAAGAATATTAAGAGCTGCAAAGGAAAAAGGCCAAATTACTTATAAAGGTAAACCTATCAGACTTACACCTGACTTCTCCATGGAAACCATGAAAGCCAGAAGGTCCTGGATAGATGTAATGCAGAAACTGAGAGACCATGGGTGCAAGCCCAGATTACTATACCCAGCCAAGCTTTCATTCACTATAAATGGAGAAAATAAAATTTTCCAGGATAAAAACAAATTTAAACAATACGCAGCCACAAATCCAGCCTTACAGAAAGTAATTGAAGGAAAATCACTAACCAAGGAGTCCAACAATGACCACAATAACTCAGACATCTAGAGACCCTTCGCCAACACAAAACAAAGAAGAGAAACACACAAACTCTACGACTAAAAAAAAATGACCGGAGTTAACAACCACTGGTCATTAATATCACTTAATGTCAATGGACTCAACTCACCTATAAAAAGGCACAGGCTAAGAGATTGGATAAGAAAACAGGATCCAACATTCTGCTGTTTACAAGAAACACACCTCAACCACAAAGACAGGCACCTACTCAGAGTAAAGGGCTGGGAAAAGGCCTATCAAGCAAATGGACCTAAGAAACAGGCAGGTGTGGCCATACTAATCTCTAACAAAGTTGACTTTAAACTTAAATCAATCAGAAGAGATGGAGAGGGGCATTTTATACTCATAACAGGAACAGTTCATCAGGATGAAGTCTCAATCCTGAACATCTATGCCCCTAATATAAAAGCACCCACGTACATAAAAGAAACATTGCTAAAATTCAAGGCAGCCATCAAACCGCACACACTAATAGTAGGAGACTTCAACACTCCTCTCTCACCAATGGACAGGTCAATCAGAAAGGAACCTAACAGAGAAATAAGAGAATTAGTGGAGGTAATGAATCAAATGGACTTAACAGACATCTATAGAACATTCCATCCAAATAGGAAAGAATATACCTTCTTCTCTGCAGCTCATGGAACCTTCTCGAAAATCGACCACATAGTCGGTAACAAAGCAAACATCCACAGTTACAAAAAAATATTAGTAACCACCTGTGTCTTATCAGATCACCATGGATTAAAGTTAGAATTCAACAATAATGCTACCCCCAGAAAGCATACAAAGTCATGGAAACTGAACAGTCAACTATTGAACCATAGCTGGATTAAGGAAAAAATAAAGAAAGAAATTAAAGTCTTCCTGGAATTCAATGAAAATAAAGAAACAACATACTCAAACTTATGGGACACTATGAAAGCAGTCCTAAGAGGAAAGTTCATAGCACTAAGTGCCCACTTAAAGAAAACAGAGAAAGCTCACATTGGAGACTTAACAGCCCACCTGAAAGCTCTAGAAAAAAAAGAAGCAGACTCACCTAGGAGGAGTAGAAGACTGGAAATAATCAAAATGAGGGCTGAAATCAACAAAATAGAAACACAGAAAATAATACAAAAAATCAATGAAACAAAAAGCTGGTTCCTGGAGAAAATCAACAAGATTGACAAACCACTATCCAAGCTAATCAAACGGCAGAGAGAGAATTTGCAAATTAATATGATCAGAAATGAAAAGGGGGACATAACCACAGACACAGAGGAAATTCAGAGAATCATTAGATCTTACTACAAAAGCCTATATGCCACAAAATTGGAAAATGTAAAGGAAATGGATACTTTTTTAGATAAATATCATATACCAAAGTTAAATCAGGACCTGGTGAACAATCTAAATAGACCTGTTAGTCGCGAAGAATTAGAAGAGGTTATCAAAAACCTCCCTACCAAAAAAAGCCCAGGACCAGATGGTTTCAATGCGGAATTCTACCAGATCTTCCAAGAAGATCTAATACCTATACTCCTTAATGTATTCCACAAGATAGAAACAGAAGGGTCATTACCAAACTCCTTTTATGAAGCCACAATTACTCTGATACCAAAACCACTCAAAGACTCAACCAGGAAAGAGAACTACAGGCCAATCTCACTCATGAATATCGACGCAAAAATCCTCAACAAAATACTGGCAAATCGAATCCAAGAACACATTAGAAAAATTATCCATTATGATCAAGTAGGCTTCATTCCTGAGATGCAGGGCTGGTTCAACATACGCAAATCTATCAATGTAATCCAGCATATAAATAAACTGAAAGAAAAAAACCATATGATCATTTCATTAGATGCTGAAAAAGCATTTGACAAAATTCAACATCCATTTATGTTAAAAGTCTTGGAGAGATTAGGGATACAAGGGTCATACCTAAATATAATAAAAGCTATATACAGCAAGCCGACAGCTAACATCAAATTAAACGGAGAGAAACTCAAAGCCATCCCACTTAACTCAGGAACACGACAAGGCTGTCCACTCTCCCAATACCTCTTCAATATAGTGCTTGAAGTTCTAGCAATAGCAATAAGACAACATAATGGAATCAAGGGGATTCGAATTGGAAAGGAAGAAGTTAAACTTTCGTTATTCGCAGATGATATGATAGTGTACATAAGCGACCCCAAAAACTCCACCAAAGAACTCCTACAGCTGATAAACAGCTTTAGTAATGTGGCAGGATACAAGATCAACTCCAAAAAATCAGTCGCCCTCTTATACACAAAGGATATGGAAGCAGAGAGGGAAATCAGAGAAGCTTCACCATTCACAATAGCCAAAAACAGCATAAAATATCTTGGGGTACATCTAACCAAGGAAGTGAAAGATCTATTTGACAAGAACTTTAAGGCATTGAAGAAAGAAATTGAAGAGGATACCAAAAAATGGATGGACCTCCCTTGCTCTTGGATTGGTAGGATCAACATAGTAAAAATGGCAATTCTACCAAAGGCTATTTATAGATTCAATGCAATCCCCATCAAGATCCCATCAAAATTCTTCACAGATCTGGAGAGGACAATAATCAACTTTATATGGAAAAACAAAAAACCCAGGATAGCCAAAACAATCCTATACAATAAAGGATCTTCTGGAGGCATTACCATCCCTGACTTCAAACTCTATTACAGAGCTACAGTAATGAAAACAGTGTGGTACTGGCATAAAAACAGAGAAGTCGACCAATGGAATCGTATAGAAGACCCAGATTTTCACCCACAAACCTATGAACACCTCATTTTCGATAAAGGAGCTAAAAGTATAAAATGGAAGAAAGAAAGCATCTTCAACAAATGGTGCTGGCACAACTGGATGTCATCTTGTAGAAGAATGAAAATAGACCCTTATCTATCACCGTGCACAAAACTCAAGTCCAAATGGATTAAAGACCTCAATATCAGCCCGAACACACTGAACCTGATAGAAGAGAAAGTGGGAAGTACCCTACAGGAGCTGGGCACAGGAGATCGCTTCCTATGTATAACCCCAGAAGCACAGACATTAAGGGCAACATTGAATAATTGGGACCTACTTAAACTGAGAAGCTTCTGTAAAGCAAAGGACATAGTCAATAAGACACAAAGGCAACCTACTGATTGGGAGAAGATCTTCACCAACCCCACAACAGACAAAGGTCTGATCTCCAAAATATATAAGGAACTCAAGAAACTAGACTTTAAAATGTCTATTCTGACATTCCTTTCTGCCCCTGCTGTCCTTCCCTGGTGCTTCCATCCCCCAGTAGTCTCTTTCTGTTCTCAGGGTTCGTGCTTTTTCACACACCCACCTCAGTAGCTCCTGTTTTCATCTCATGGTCCTCCTGTCTAGTTTCATAGTCCATACTTAGTCGTACAACCCTTTACTTTACATAGATGTAAACTTGCGTGATAGTGTGGTGTTTCTAACAACTTTCAAAATCAACAGTTAGGGGGAAACCTTTCATTAAAACAAGGCATGGGTTGCAGTATTCTTATTTTCCCTAAGTGTACTCAATGGAAACAATGCGGCAAACAAGCACCGAGTTGCCTAGCCCCAAATAATATTTCCCTGGATAAAATACCATTCTCAGTAATCTGTCATAACATAAATAAAACACTAATAAAACCAACTGCTTTTCCAGACAGTCACATAATACTATGTTCTTCCCACAGCTCCCTTCCAAAGAGAAACAGAGGACTTTGTGGCAGAATCAAGGGCACCCTGTACAGTTCTGAACATGATATTTCTCTGTAAAATGAATTGGGAATTCATTAAAATATTGGAAACAAGCTCATTAAGCAAAACAATGCAAAACACACCACTTACATAGATTTGAACTGAACAAAAGACCTTCTGATACCTTAGCAGGAGACTCAGGATGGTGTCCCACTTATCAGCTAATTTACACCTTAGTCACCAGTGCTACAGAATGGGTTAGCCTGCTTAACACTCTAAGGCTGGAATATATAATAATAATTTATACTTATAAAAGATATCAGAATATTAATTATTTTAACCACATTATATTGCTGCCTGGTGGTTCAGAAATACTGCGTGTGCTTTTTAAATTACATAAAGCCATCTAAATTGATTAAAATCCATGCTAAAAGCTGAGTTCCTGGCCTTGAAGTTGGTGTTCAGTCTATTTTTGCATTGCGTCTCCAGGCCTCTGGACTCTTGGATGGGTTAATTAACCTCCCTAGCTTTAAATTTGTCCATAAAATGGTGATAATAAGACATACCTCACAGTCATATATTGTGCTAATTAATTGATTTGGTGAAAGCTCTTCCATATGTATGGAAGGAAAGTATAAATTGTAAATATTTCAATTAATTTTAATTGATAAAGGATCATTTTTCATACCATTTATCAAGAGGGATCATGACAAAGATATTGAATAATACATAAAATGACAAGAAATCCTCCATCACTCACAAAAAGGAGTGCTTGAAAAGAAATCTCACTCCAGTCAGCATCCATGACTCATTCACTGAAGAGAGCTAACGATTTTCATTCCACAGTCATGCAGGCTGCTGTGTTCTCTAGTGACTGTTCTGACAAGGAGATCTCTCTCATTTGGGATTGCATTTTAAATAAGTGGCCAATATCTCAGTCTGCAATGCAATTCTTTGTGGTTTGAAATATGTTACATGAAAAAAACAGACATAAATTCATTCTATTTCATATACCCTAGGCAGATTAGTATAAAACATTTTATACCAATATTAAATGTAATTACAAGCAAATTTATTTATATCTAAGTAAGTATCGTAGAGAGCATCTCTGAGAGAAGTATTATTTCATCTGTATCTGCTTTCTTAAATGAGTTTTTCTGTCTGACAGCTCTAAAAGCATGTTGAGCAGAAATCTGGAAACAAAAATAATACTAAGTTATTTCATCTTAAAACTGTAAGTAAAAAAATTAAGAACTTCTGTTTCAGACACAAACCTGATGCTCAAGCTCCAGAGCCACATAAACCTGGAATTATATGGTGGTAAAAGGCCGGTGCTGTGTGCAAGAAATGAAACATTGAACCTTCAAATGTATCCACAGCATGTTTTGTAGCTATCCTCAATCAAAACAGAGCACCCATTGATTTTTGCTCCCCAAACAGGAAGTCCGATTCTCTGAATGGCCCTCTATGAAGCCTTTCCCCAGCACCTGTTCTTTTCCCCTGACCAAATGTTTGCGCTTACTCCCGAGCAAACTTCTAAAAGTTAAAATTCTATCTAAATTAAGTCAAGTTAGGTCCTGGCTTACAAAGGAAATGATGTAACCAGAGTGTGCTAGTGGAGCCGATGTGCCTGTAAACCCAGGCCAAGATGTTGCTGCTGCTTCCTCTTCTGTAAAGATCAGCACTATGGTCCAAGGTCAAGTGGTGTTTCCCGTGTGTTCAGACTTAAAATCCCTCTTGCCTTTCCCATGTCTCCTCCACAGTGATCTTCTCATTTATTAAAGCCCGGGGACTTGACTGGCATATACCATGTACTTGTGTACTTGTGTACCTGTGGACACACCTATGCATATATATGAATGATGGAGGAAGGTCATTGGCTAATAAAGGAACTGCCTTGGCCCATTTTATTGGTTAGAGGATAGGTGGGAGGAGTAGACAGAACAGGACGCTGGGAGGAAGAGGAAGTGAGCTCAGTCTCGACAGCTCTCCTCTCTGGAGCAGATGCCTGAGAGAGACGCCATGCCCTGCTCCTGGGATGAAGCTCCGACCCAGGATGGACATAGGCTAGAATCTTCCCGGTAAGCGCACCTTGGGGTGCTACACACAGATGATTAGAAATGGGCTAAATTAATATGTGAGAATTAGCCTAGAAGAGAATGGGCCAAGCAGTGTTTAAATGAATACAGTTTGTGTGTTGTTATTTTGGGGCATAAGCTAGCCGGGCAGGCGGCGGGGGTGCTGGGAACGCAGCCCCGCTGCCCCTTATTACTACAATTGGCGCCCGACGTGAGGGACTAAACCCACTTAAAAAACCTGAGAAGGCTTAAAAATAAGGGAGAGAGAGTTTAACACAGATTTTTGCTGTTTGTTGGTGGCATGCTGTAGAGAGATTTCCTGATTCGGCAACAGCAGCAGAAAAAACGCTGTGTCATTTTAAAGCGCGACTTCCTGGGGCTGTGCCGCCATTGCGATCTCCTTCTGGCTCCTGCGGGAGACAGAGCTTTTGAATAGAGCATTTGGAGTAAAGTGCTACGATTTGTTTGATGGCAACTAGACTCGCTGTGTTCTCAGGTCTGCTCTGCTTGTTAGAGGCAAGCAAGCGCTTTCATTTAATAGAGGCTTCCTGACTCAGCTTTAGCTGCAAAACCCTGCAGCTCATTAAGAGGTCCTGCCACGAAACACTTAAATGGTGTTGACAAAAAGCTGAACGCATGCTTTTCGGTTTTCAGCCGTAGCAGGAAAAAAGCTGCGCCGTTTAAAAATGCCAGCTTTCTGGGCCATTCTGCCAGGGCAAACTCTGACTGTTTGAGGAAGGAGGGCCGGCTACTGAGAGAGGACTTGAGTGTTGTCTGTTGTAGCTCACTTGCTGGCAGGGACCTTGAAATGCCATACAGTTGTTGCAGTAAACATGGCTACGGCCTGTACATCCGCCATGAGGCTGGAAAGCTAAGGAATGGGCTGGATCCAGCCGGCAAAGCCACGCCTTTAATCCTACTGATATTGCTTGGTAAATTAAAGATTCATGTGGTCAGAAAAAGAGAGATATACAGTAAAGAGAGATTCAAAGACAGAGAAAATTTCTGAATGGTTTAAAGTGTGTTAAAACTTAAACTGAGAAGCTTCTGTAAAGCAAAGGACACTGTCACTATGACACAAAGGCAACCTACTGACTGGGAGAAGATCTTCAACAACCCCGCAACAGACAAAGGTCTGATCTCCAAAATATATAGAGAACTCAAGAAACTAGACTTTAAAATGCTAATTAACCCAATTAAAAAATGGGGCACTGAACTGAACAGAGAATTCTCAACAGAAGAAGTTCAAATGGCCAAAAGACACTTAAGGTCGTGCTCAACTTCCTTAGCAATCAGGGAAATGCAAATCAAAACAACTTTGAGATATCATCTTACACCTGTCAGAATGGCTAAAGTCAAAAACACCAAGGATAACCTTTGCTGGAGAGGCTGTGGAAGAACGGGTACCCTCATCCATTGCTGGTGGGAATGCAATCTTGTGCAACCACTGTGGAAGTCAGTGTTTCGGTTTCTCAGGAAATTCGGGATCAACTTACCCCTGGACCCAGCAATACCACTCTTGGGAATATACCCAAGAGATGCTCTATCAAATGACAAAAGCATTTGTTCAAGTATGTTCATAGCAGTATTATTTGTAATAGCCAGAACCTGGAAACAACCTAGATGCCCTTCAATGGAAGAATGGATGAAGAAAGTATGGAATATATACACGCTAGAGTTCTACGCTGCGGTAAAAAACAACGACTTCTCGAATTTTGCATGCAAATGGATGGAAATAGAAAACACTATCCTGAGTGAGGTGTCCCAGACCCAAAAAGATGAATATGGGATGTACTCACTCATAATTGGTTTCTAGCCATAAATAAGGACCACGGAGTCTACAATAGGTGAACCTAAAGAAGCTAAGGAAGAAGGTGAACCCAAGGAAAAACATATAGTTGTCCTCTTGGCTAAGGGAAGTAGACCAAATTTCCGGGGAGAAAATGGGATCTTGGGGGGGGGTGGGATGGGGGTAAGGGGAGATGGGGAGAGAAAAGGGAGAAGGGAAGGAGGGGGGACCTGGGAAACAGGAGAATTGGAATAAAGGAAAGGTGGATAGGGGAGCACGGAACCAAAATTCTTAGTTAAGGGAGCCACTTTAGGGTGGGCAAGCGACTTGACCCTAGAGGGGCTCCCTAGTGCCCAAGATGAGGTTCCCAGTTAGTTCCTTGGGCAGCTGAGGATTGGGAACCTGAAATGACCCTATCCTAGAGCAATACTGACGAATATGTTGCATATCATCATAGAATCTTCATCTGGTGATGGATAGAGACAGAGACAGAGACCCACACAGGAGCACTGGACTGAGCTCCCAAGGTCCCAAGGAGGAGCAGAAGGAGGGAGAACATGAGCAAAGAATTCGGGACCACGAGGCGTGCATCCACCCACTGAGACAGAGGAGCTGATCTACGGGGAGCTCACCAAGGCCAGCTGGACTGTGACTGAAAAAGCATGGGATAAAACCGGACTCTCTGAACATGGCGAACAATGAGGGCTGATGAGACACCAAGGACAATGGCAGGGGGTTTTGATCCTACTTAATGTGCTGGCTTTGTGGGAGCCTAGCCAGTTTGGATGTTCACCTTCCTAGATATGGACGGAGGGGGGAGGACCTAGGACTTACCACAGGGCAGGGAACCCGGACTGCTCTGTGGACTGGAGAGGGAGGGGGAGAGGAGTGGGGGGGAGGGGGAGAAGGGTGGGAGGAGGGGGAGAAGGGTGGGAGGAGGGGGAGAAGGGTGGGAGGAGGGGAAGGGAAATGGGAGGCTGGGAGGAGGTGGAAACTTGTTTTTTGTTTATGTTTTTTTTTCTTCTTTTCGCAATAAAAAAAATATATATATGCAGACTAAAAGTTGAAGTTCTTAAAGTAAAAAACAAAAAAAGGAAGAGAGTTGTTGTGTGTGGTAACACACGCCTTTAATCCCAGTGCCTAGAAGGCAGAGACAAACAGATCTCTGTGAGTTCAAGGTGTAGTAGTGTATACCTTTAATCCCGAATGCCTGGGAGGCAGAGACAGGCGGATCTCTGAGAGTTCTAAGACAGCCTGGTCTACAGAGTTACTTCAGGTCAAAGATACAGAGAACCTGTCTCAAAAAGCAAAGAGTTAAAAGTAAAAATAAACAAAATAGAGGTTAAAACAAAGCTGCACAAAGATGGAAAATACACAGAGAATTTTGATACTGTATGCTATTATGCTCTCTTTGAATTGTTTGAATGCTGAGGAAGGAGCAACAGCTGCTAAAAGATATTTGTTTATAAATGCTGCTGAACTAATCCAACATAGATATTTTGAATTTGGATCTAAGGATATGATACTTTGGAAAGGAGTTTCTTATTTTGTTTTCACAGAGGATGAGACGCTGTTCATTTCTTCTATTCCGATTTGGTATGATGGACCACGCCCTCCTCAAGGGTTGCAGTGAACATCTTCAGAAAATTTACTTCGCTCAACTGCCAACTGAGATGAAACTAACACACAGGTTATACCGTGAAAGACCTAATTAATGACACCCCCATTCAGCAGGAAGCAGTTTGGAGAGAAAAAACTGCGCCCATGTTCCCAAATATGGTTTATAAACGTTCTTTTACATTTAAAGGGGGATATGATATAGGTATGAATAATTTGCATTAGTATAGATTTTGCTTTATTGATAGAGATTTAAGGTCAATTTTGTTATATGTATATGTATTTCTGATCTTCATTAAGGTATTGTGATTGTGTAGTTCATTTAAAAATGTAATGTATATAGGTAGTTAATAGATAATCATAATAGTCAAGTTTGTAGTCATGTTAGTTAATATTTTCTAGATATATAGAGATATATTTTAGATAGACATTCTTCATGTCTTTCAAAGATTACAGAATAGGACATTTAATGTTTTAATAACTTAGGACTTTTCATGACAATGAGACAATCTGCTCCTGGCAGCACCAATGTACTTCAAGAGGAAGATGGGCATCGAAGAGGCACCTTATGGAGTTTGATAGCCATTTGGCAAGAAACTCCTCTTGCCTGGACTATTGCATAAACTGGACACAGAGAACCCGCAGAGAGAGGACTACTGAACTTGCCTAAGATGAGATGATCTTTCGGGGTTCCTGATTCATTTTGAAAGAGTCTGCGAGACATTCTGCAGGACACAACAGAGAGTGACTGAACTGACTTTGAATTTTCCTGCTTTATGGAAATGTCTGCTGGATACCATGGGCCTGAAGGCTGAAGATGGATGCCCCAACGGTACAAAAGAACTTTGGGTGACTGTCCAGGCAGTGAGATGTCTCTCATTTCTAGAGTTTTAAAAGTTGCCTTTTTCTTGTTTGCTTAGGTAGTATTGTATCTTTCTGGAGTCTTTGATGGAGTTAAGAATAGTTAGTTATAGTTTTCCTTAGTTATGATAAAGATTATTGTAACTTTTACTTGATAACTGTTTTGTTATATGTAATTTTGCTATGTTAAAGCCTTTTTTTGTTTGTTTGTTTGTTTGTTTAAACAGAAAAAGGGGAAATGATGGAGGAAGGTCATTGGCTAATAAAGGAACTGCCTTGGCCCATTTTATTGGTTAGAGGATAGGTGGGAGGAGTAGACAGAACAGGACGCTGGGAGGAAGAGGAAGTGAGCTCAGTCTCGACAGCTCTCCTCTCTGGAGCAGACGCCTGAGAGAGACGCCATGCCCTGCTCCTGGGATGAAGCTCCGACCCAGGATGGACACAGGCTAGAATCTTCCCGGTAAGCGCACCTTGGGGTGCTATACACAGATGATTAGAAATGGGCTAAATTAATATGTGAGAATTAGCCTAGAAGAGAATGGGCCAAGCAGTGTTTAAATGAATACAGTTTGTGTGTTGTTATTTCGAGGCATAAGCTAGCCGGGCAGCCCCGCCGCCCCTTATTACTACATATGAAGAATAATTTTCTCATTGGTAAAGCATAATGAGAGTTGATGTGGGATTCCCCTATGCTATGAATATGTTTTATTACTATTGGTTAATAAAGATGCCTATGGCAGGGCAGAATAGACATAGGCAGAAAAACTAAGTGAATGAAGGGAGAAAAAAGGTGGAGTCAGGCAGGCAAACACCAGGTAGCTACCAAAGGAGAAAGAAGCCAGAACCTTACCAGTAAGCCACAGCTTCCTGATGATACACAGATTAATAGAAATGGGTTAATATAAAATATAAGAGCTAGGAATATGTGTAAGCCATGGGCCAAACAATGTAGTAATGAATCTAGTTTCTGTGTGATTATTCAGGTCTAGGTGACCAGGAAACTAAAGTGCAGCCTCCATTTACTGAGTTTACAGAGAGTGGCATGTGTTTACCATGAGTGTACTTGTGTGCCTGTGTACACACCTCTACATACACATGCAGCCTAGTTCATCCTAGTTAGCAAGCACAACATCTTACCTGCCCAATAATAGAAATGTCCAGAACTCTAACCTACCTATATTACCATATCCCTCTTCATGTAGCTGTGAATTAATGCTGATCTTAAAGACTTTATGCATTGACAAAATTTACCTTTCCTTCCAGCTTTGCGTAAGAGTGAAGCTTCTTTTCAGGATTTTATTAATTGTTTAAGTTTTAAAAAACAAACTTTCCTATTAGGGAGATCAGCCAAATAAACATAATGTGATAATCTAATTTTAGCTCCTTCAAAATCATAACTTTGTGACATTTGCCCATTATTAAAAATAAAAATGTTTTAGAATTACTGTAAGTATCTGTTAGATTTAAATTACAAAGTTAATAGTGGTTTATTACCAAAGGTTTTGAGAAACTGAAATCATTGTGGTAGAAATGTAAATTGATATAGCCACTATAGAATGATATATGTACTCACTCATAATTGGTTTCTAGCCATAAATAAGGGTCACGGAGTCTATAATTGGTGAACCTAAAGAAGCTAAATAAGAAGGTGAACCCAAGGAAAAACATAGAGTTATCCTCTTGCCTATGGGAAGTAGACAAAATTGCCGGTGAGAAAATTGGGATCTTGGGGGTGGGGTGGGATGGGGGTAAGGGGAGATGGGGAGAGAAAAGGGAGAAGGAGAGGATGGGGGGAACTTGGGGAAACAGGATGATTGGGATAAAGGAAGGTTGGATAGGGGAGCACGGAAGCACAATTCTTAGTTAAGGGAGCCACCTTAGGGTTGGCAAGAGACTTGAACCTAGAGTGGCTCCCAGGAGCCCAAGGCAATGTCCCCAGTTATTTCCTTGGGCAGCTGAGGATAGGGAACCTGAAATGAGCCTATCCTATAGCAATACTGATGAATATCTTGCATATCACCATAGAACCTTTATCTGGTGATGGATGGAGATAGAGACAGAGACCCACACTGGAGCACTGGACTGAGTTCCCAAGGTCCCAATGAGGAGCAGAAGGAGGGAGAACATGAGCAAGGAAGTCAGGATCACGAGGGGTGCACCCACCCACTGAGACAGTGGGGCTGATCTATTGGGAGCTCACCAAGGCCAGCTGGACTGTGACTGAAAAAGCATGGGATAAAACCGGATTCTCTGAACATGGCGAACAATGAGGGCTGATGAGAAGCCAAGGACAATGGCACGGGGTTTTGATCCTACTTCATGTTCTGGCTTTGTAGGAGCCTAACCAGTTTGGATGTTCACCTTCCTAGACATGGACGGATGGGGGATGACCTTGGACTTTCCACAGGGCAGGGAACCCTGACTGCTCTTTGGACTGGAGAGGGAGGGGGAGAGGAGTGGAGGAGGGGGAAAAGGGTGGGAGGAGAGGAAGGGAAATGGGAGGCTGGGAGGAGGCGGAAACTTTTTTTTCCTTTTCTCAATAAAAAAAATTTAAAAAAAAGAATGATATAGCCACTATAGAATGATATAGCCACTATAGAATGATATAGTCACTATAGAATGATATATGCACTGTAGAATGATATACGCACTGTAGAATGATATAGTCACTATAGAATGATATATGCACTGTAGAATGATATATGCACTGTAGAATGATATAGTCACTATAGAATGATATATGCACTGTAGAATGATATATGCACTGTAGGATGATATAGCCACTATAGAATGATATAGCCACTGTAAGATGATACAGTCACTGTAGTATGATATAGCTACTATAGAATGATTTAACCACTAATATAATGATATAGTCATAATAGAATGATATAGCCATTTGTAGAATGATATAGCCACTATAGAAAAATGTTTTCAGTTCCTCCCAAAGTTACACTTGGCCTTAGTACATGATCATCAAATTACTCTTTGGTATATATCTAGTTTTAATTGTCAACTAGACACAGTCTAGAAACATCTGGGAAGACAGTTTCAGTGAGGGATTATCTCACCATTAGGTTGGCCAGTGGGCCTGTTGGGGTGTGGGTTGTCTTGATTCTGTTAATACTGCAGGATCTAGTCCATTGTGGGTCCCACAACTCGGTGTTTGCATCCTGAACTATATAAGACTGGGGAAAGTGGGTTAAGTAGTAATTATGCATGTATTCCTGGTCTCCTTCCTCTAAACTGTGGGCATGGCTAGCTTGTTGAACTCCCACCATGATTTCCCTGCAATGATGGGGAAATTGTAGTGAAAATAACCTTTTTCTGCACTAAGGTCCTTCTTTCTTGGGGTATGAGACAATAACAGAAATAAAACTATAATGATTCCAAAACTGAAAGCAAAAGCACAAACAGATGCCAGCATAAGCAAGTTCATAAGAATATTACCCAGTCTCTAAGGTCCACAGCACAGCACTCACCCCTCCATATTGATACCTATCAATAAATTAGTGAATAAACAAATCTGGCACCTACTGAATTATTAAGCCACAAATCTGAATGAAATTCTATGCAAAGACGGATTCAGAAAACATGCTAAACGAAGCAGAAATTATGCTAAATAGAACATGAAAGAGCAAATATATTTGGATTCCACTTCCATGAATATTTGAGTTCCTTCCTACTCACTCTAAGTTACTTTCAGTTTAGACTGGGTGGTTTATAAGTAATAGAAATGTTCTTCTCAAAACTCATGAGAATGAAAATATCACAATCAAGAGGCCAGCAGATCTGGTGTCTAGCGACAACCTGGTCTGCTTCAGAGGTGGTACATTCTTGCTTCATGCTTACATGATATGAGTGCGGACAGTCTAACTCAGGTCCTCTTCAAAAACAACATGCTCATAACCACTGAGTCATCTCTCCAGCCCCTAAACACTGCACTAGATAATCATAGTTAGCATAATTTCACAATACAAGCATAGTTTAGAGGAATAATCTTGATATGTTGTCCAATCTAGACTAGAGATCATGATCTTCCTGTCTCTGCTTCCTAAATATGTAGAGTTACAAGTGCATGTTCTTATAGCTGACTATACATTATGTATTGAGGCTAATAGGAATTAATTTAGTATATTTCTACAAAAATTATTTAGTGCAATTTGACCTATTATTTTTCATAGCAACTATAAGTCTTTATACTCCGTGTGTGTGTGTGTGTGTGTGTGTGTGTGTGTGTGCGCGCGTACATGTACCAAATCCAGTTTCTGAAAGTGGTAAAGAGCACACAGTCTTCCAATTTATTAGATGAGAAAATAAACATAAAATTTACCTTGGCAATTCTGTTGAAGTTCACAGGAAAATACCCTTCTTGAGGTTTATTAAACTCTAATCATTTTCTTGAAAGATTAGCAGCAATTATCATTAAGGTTTAAGCACTTAGCTGTGACTACTGCAATAAATCTTATTAAGATAACTGAAACATACTTTTTCTGCATGTAGCAACCTGTCTCAGAATCACGACCATCTGTAAGTGGTGATTGCCTGGCGCACACAGATGGGAATAAAACAACTGTAAAGCTATACCATTCTTTAATCATCAGTTGGTACCAAACAAATTGAACCTTGAGTCAGACTATTTGCATTTGAAAGATTATATGATCGCTGTAATTAACAAATACTCATCAGGTCTCTATATAAAATGAATTATGAGTACCTGATTAAAAATAACACTTGAACTGTGCAGACCCCCACTCTAATCTCTGACAGACCATAAAATAATCATATGCTAACAACAGAGGAACTGGTTTCAAGTTTTCATAGCACACAATTCCCCTGCAGATTTAAAATGACAGAAGAAGGAAGAGAATAATTTATTCTTTCTGGCTTTCAGCACAGAATCATAAGAGCTCGGAATCCATAACTTCAGGGCTACACTAAACTGCTGTCAACCTAAATTAGTTACAAAGGTGAGTCCTGCCCTGCCTTGCTTCCCCTCAAGGCAAGGAAAAGGCAGACCCCTGTTACTCACAAAGCCCATACCACGGAGTGAAAAAAAAATCAAGGAGATCAATATCTTTCCAGGAGTGACCACATACTGCCCAACCTGATCTCTATCCACTACATTAGTAGCCAGAGGACAGAGGCATGAGTTATGTGCAACAAAGAATGTGAGTTTGCAGCTGAGACTGCTTTGCTTCCAGTCCAGAGTATATTATTAGCAAGATGAACCACCAAATTACTTAACCATTACAGTTTCCTCATCTATTGAAAAGAAGAGACAAAGACACACACACACATACACACAGGTACTCAAACATATAGGTGCACACATGGTGTGGGTAGTCCTTCTGTATATGTGTTGCTTTTATTGGTTAACAAATAAAGAAGCTATTTTAACCAGTGGCTTAGCAGAATAGAGCTAGGTGTGGGAAACTAAACTGAATGCTGGGAGAAAGAAGGAGGAGTCAGTAAGACTTTATGTAGCTGCCAAAGGGGAACGACATGAGCCGCCAGCTGGAACCTTGCCAGTAGGCCACAAGCCTAGAGGTAAAAAATAAAATAAATAATAGAAAAGGGTTAATTTAATATGTAAGACCTTGCTAGGAATATGCTGCAGTTATTGGCCAAACAGTGATTTAATTAATACAGTTTCTCAGGGGTCCAGGTGGCTGGTAAACAAGCAAGCACACACATATGTACACACACATACATACACACATAAACACAGGTACACACATGCACAAAGGTACACACATACATGCATACATGGGCACACAGTTATACATGCACACATACCTACCCATGTGCACATATATATAAACAGATACACACACATCACACTCACATACATACACATGTACACATACACACAAACAGGTACATACACTTTTGCACATGTGCACACACAAACACATGCACCCCAGATTCCTATGCATTAGAAAAGGCTAACACAATTTTCTAAATAAGGTATTAACGAAGGGTAATTTATGACAGTCAGCCTTAGCATCTAATGTTGACTATTAGGTCATTTTTCAGTCTTGATTAATATGAACTATTTTTACTTTGTCAAGAATTCATTTAGCAATGATAGCAAGTATCTAGAGAGAGGCAGACCACCTAGCTTAAGTTTTGCTTCTCTGCCCAATAGTTGAATGCCTTTCGCAAAGGCATTTTGCAAAGGGGTCAATCTCTCTGTGCTTCTCCTCACTCTTCTGGAAAGTGCGTGTGGAAATAATCTGCCCACAGTTATTAGGCATGGGACAGGAGTCAACACACACACACATTTAGAGCAAGTCCAGGTATCTACGACTGCTCCCTAAACAACCTGCTACTCACATATAAGCTTGACCCTGGGGATGCACTAGAGCCCTGCCATGGTCCCTGCCTTCACATAGTTTATAGCCTACTGGGCCACAGACTTTGAAAAATAAATATGAAAATTCTTAACTGGAAATTACAGAAGAGGAACCAGGAGGGAATCTGAGTATAATCAGCAAGCCTGAGCTACCTGGGCTAATTGTTTCATGTCAGGTTTTCCATCCACAAGTCTCCCAAATGCTACCTCGAGGTTGGACAATAAAAAAGAATACATCCTGAAGAACAGTGGTCCTACACGGTGACGTCTCCACATGACAGGACTTTAGTTTTCTCCACGATGCCTGACCATCTTAAACGCAGCTTCTTTCTCAGTATTTGTCTGAAGTAAACTTGTTATTATTATTGACAGGAAAAGTTTTCTTAACCTCACATGACCTCATGCTTTGAGATGCCAGATGCTGAAGAACATTGAAATTATATTTAAAGCAGTGTTACACTCAAATTAAGATGTATTTTCTGCTAGATTACACTTTTAAAAGACCGTCATCACATATTATATACACTTAGATATCAAATGACTGCATTTACATTTGAACCAAAATAAAAGCTGAAAGTGGTTAATGAAGGTCTAATTCATAGCCTTGATTGTTTTTAGCCTACTACATCCAAATTATTTTTTTAATAACTACCACTAGAAAGGCTAATGTAGTGCAGATGACACCCCAAATATTTGCAATAGGTCACATGATACCACGGCAGCAGCTCAACAATTGACTATAATAGGTTTAAGAAGGAATGGTAGACTGCCTCGATGTTTAAATAGATAATATTTTCTATTAAATCTTTTAAAAAAAAACCTTGATTAACACCAGAAATATTTCTCACTTTGCCAAAAGAAACCCTCATTAAGGAAATTTTCACTGGGTTATATACAATACGCTCATCTGTTACCATGAACTTGTTTTTACTCTATATTCAAAGCTGTATGTTTATTTCTCTGTTCCAGTTCAGTTCTAAATGCCAAAAATATGAAGCAGATGTGGTGACTTTCTGTGTACTCTGAAGCACAATCACGCTTCTTTGAATTGCTTAGGCTAAACAGTTGCCCTCCCTAACACACATGGATGCCTGGAAGTGTTTTACAGCCAAGAATCCAGCCTGCTACCTGTCAAGGAATCGAACTGGCAGGCCACAGCTGGCTGATTGCTATGGATGCTTCCTGCTCACCCTCCCAGCCAGACCCTGAGAGCATAAAGTGTACACAGGGCAAACCTCACCTAAGCGGGTGGCTGGGCCATCTTACCCTGAAGAAGGTTAGCTGCTAGATAGCGAGCTGAAGATCCACTTGGTGCAGCAGTTAAGCGTGGCTCAGTGTTCAGTCGGTCAGGCTTCTGAGTTAATAAAAGGCTGGCCAATAGCCAAGAGCAAAGGAGAAAACCTCCCAAAGTGGGAGTTTTAGCCCTGATTTCTCTAAACCTGTGTCTGCCAGATCCGCCTGTGTTTCAAAAGCACATGATGTTGGTTTTTCTTTTGCTGAGAATAGTTTCAAAACATGTGGAAATTGCTATAATTGAAGAGAAGTCTTGAAACAAATGGTAATTTTGTTCTCAAAAAGGAAACTTTCTTCAGGATGTGGGAGGTGAGGAAAGGAAGTTTCCTTTTCTCTAAAATAAGTGAATGCTGAAAACCATGACATTCACAGAATCCTGCCTTCGTCTGGTCAGCTTTCAATCTCAAAGGGGTTTTCAAAACAAAAGTTACAGGAGGATATGTTTTAATAGGAATATATACAGGCAATCAGGTCCATGAGGTCATAAGTTTAATGCAAATAAGCAGGCAAGTAGAACAATAAAGTATATGCTTTTCCATAAAGAGAACCATGAACCAACATTCAGTCATTCAGAATTCATTTACTTAATGTAGACTTGAACATTCTGCTGCATGTTAATGAGGCTGAAATGAAAATACAAATGATTTGCTCACACATGCAAAGGGGAAAAGGGTGGGGAAAAAGCTGTAGAGTCAAAACTGTGCATTCTTACAGCGGTAAGGACTCATTCCTCCCTATAGCCAGGACCCTGGGTGCTCTGAGAGTGAAGACATAGACAGACATTCTGCCGGAAGGAAACTAGGATGCCTTCATTTCATTTACCCTAGGTCAGGCCGGATTTTCAGACTAGTTCATAACATTCAATGGCTACTCTAATCTGTTCTCACTGATCCACTTAAACAAACTGAATGTGTGAGAACGAACATCAGAAGACCTTGATACATTGGCTCTTTATCCTGAGAAGCACCTTATCCCACCTCACCGTTGTCAGGTATATAAAGTCATTATCATCATTTTCATATAGCCAGTAGCATCGAGGAATACTTTGGGGTTTTTTTTCTGTTCAATTTAATGGCTACACTGTGCAGACTACATCATCTGCAGCCTCCCATGACCACCTGACATTTCTAGTGTGCTGTCCTGGCTTCCTTAAGAGAGGTAGCTTGTCTGTGTTCATCAAATCAAATGGGGCCGAGCAAGCTGGAAGAGGAGGCCCAGGAGACACGAATGCACGAGGCAGCACTGTACACATGCCAACCATCGTATCAACAAAAAGAGCAGTCCTAATCCAAGTGTGTACGCTTAAGAAGAAAGCAGAGATGTCGCTTCTTCAGTGACTAGTTATCGGGAAGACAGTTGTTGGGGTAGAAACAACTGCTTCCCACACGCTGTTCCAGCACTCTCACAAATAATTTTGCTTTACATATAGATCAAGTCCTTGAACATAGACAGGACAAGTATAACTTGTGATTCCGTATCACAAGGTAAAGGAGAATATCCACTGATGAACAGTACCTATAAATGAGTAAGGAACAGGCCAGCGGATGCAGAACAAGAAGCCTGCAGTTTGTGACATTCATACTGAATCTTCGAGAAGCTCAAACTGGAGGTACCTTCACTGCGCAGTGGATTGTGCGTGCTCCAGCTGTGAAGGAAAGCAAAGACACACTTCTCTCAGACAGTATGAAGGGTGTGTCCTGGATGGTTTTGTGTGTGAACCTAGCACAAGCTTCAGAAATCAGAGGAAGGAGTGTCAGCTGAGGAAATACCTCCATGAGATCCAGCTATGCGGCATTTTCTCATTTAGTGACCAATGTGGGGGAATGGTGGGGGGGGGGGTCAGCTCATGGTGGGTGGTGGCTGGTCCTGAGTTCTATAAAAAGGTGGGCTGAGCAAACCAGGAAAAGCAAACCATTAAGCAGCAATCCTCCATGGCCTCTGGGTCAGCTCCTGCCTCCAGGATCCTATTCTGTTTGAGTTCCTGTCCTGACTTCCTTCAGTGATGGACAGCAATGCTGAAGTGTAAACCCAATAAACCCTGTCCTCCCCAACTTGATTTTTGGCCATGGTGTTTTGTCGTAACAATAGAATCCCTAATTAGGACAGGGTGGAAAACTTACCTCAGCTCTTTGCCTACCGCATTGATATTACAGCTCAGCAAATGTGAGTAATATAATGGCCATGACAGAAGTGCATGAGAAGCAAGCCAAAGAAGCAGAGAAGAGATGGGGAAAGCTCTGTAGAAGATGAGACTGCACTTTGGCCAACACCAGAGCTTGCCTGGAACAGTCAGACAGATGGATCGGGAAACATACCCAACAGCGGCCCGTGAACACCCACCACACAAGAGCCTGGAACATGCTAGTGGAATTTGCCCTGTGGAGACCAACCATCAGGGCTGTATCATCCCGCGTGGGAGTTTCACATCCAAATGGCACTCGCAATGTAAGCAGTAGTAACGTGGTGAACACTAAGCGGAGCTCAGGATTTCATCTCCATGTACAAGTGCCACCACAGATTATTCTCTCTGAGGACACATATGTAATTCCACATTAACTCCAATCACATGTTATTAGGTGCACTCCTGTGAGAGAGGTTTGAAAGCTGCAGCTAGTCAATTAGAAGGACTAACTAAGGAGACTGTGGAAACATGCCCAGTCTTTTTACAAAAATCTCCAATTACGATGAACCTCAATTACTCAAGAATAAAATATTCAAATGCATGGTTCGTTCTGAGCTACAGAACCTTCAATGTCACTGCTATAGAAGCTGTAGAGGCCAGTGTTTTTAAACACAAGAAAAAGAGCATTTCAAATTATAAAAATGATAATTATTTAACATATTTCCCACCCCAATAATAGTTTCTCCTAAAGTGTGTGGTTGCACAGGATGATTTATATACAAATATGTAGATGTATACAAACTGAAATGCCAAACACTGAAAAGGAGCTCAAATGAGTGGGCATTACATATGGAATAGAGTTTATAAGAAACCCTGTTTTGTAGTAATGAGATGTTTTCTGAGCTCTCTTTCATTCTGGAAAACTACTCGGAGACAAGTCATGTTTCAGTAAGACGAAAAGGAAAGACACAAGGTGTCTTCCAGATCTGGAAAGACAGCATCTGACAGAAGGAAGTCTTGTGTAATGGGTCAAAGAGTGGGGTGAGAATTCCAGTGGCACAGGAAGTAAAGGTCCTCTTGGTAACCATGTACATAACTGCTATGGATTGCACTGTATCAAACCCAAGAAAGTTCTATAGATTTTTTCAGCTTTCTGCTGCTTGGGAACAAGTCAATATATGTACTCGCCAACTATAGCCACCACAGAAGAGGGGAAGAGAGAAAAGATTTTTTGCTTTTACGTTCCTTTCTAAAATGTTTACGCATTGTGTGCTTGTAATCTGTGGAGCCTCGAATGTGTCTGCATACTCCCAGGTTTAAAGTTTTCAATTGTCATATTAGCCAGACATTCCTCAGAAAAATTTCCCACCATGCAGGGAAAAGTAAGTAAAAAATAATGTTGGCAATATTTTCAACACGAACAGTAAGCATAGCATTTTTACTCTAAAGGCTGTAATCAGATTACTGACCTGATTAGCCAGACATCTCTCACATAAAATTAAACAGGTCTTAAATTAGGACTGTTTCTGCAGGTGACTAAACCATATGCTGAATCTCATTAGATCCCTTAACTCATTGACACCATGCTTCTCTATCTCTCTCTCTCTCTCTCTCTCTCTCTCTCTCTCTCTCCATTTTTTTTAACTTTAACTTCCTCTGTACTATGTCTGTTATCAAATATGTCTTCCCCACACAGTGGGCGGACACAGCCACTAATAGCTCCAAGTGCACCTTCTATCAATTTAATGATCCAAATGAAAGAGAAAGTTGGCTCTGTCTCCCTAATGTTTGCAACATACATACAAGTTGAGCAGATTGTATTTATGTATTTAGGAATATATGCGTGTGTGTATTTATATATCCATATATGTATGTGACATCAATCAATTAATTTTAAAAAGTTGCCTTGAATTTGGAAGACAGCAAAGAATGGTCCATAGAAGAGTTTGCAGGTAGGAAAGGGTGGAAAATGATGTGATTATATGAAAATCTGAAAATAATAAAATGCAACTCTTAAAATGAGTAAGTAAATTCTCATTTTTCACTCAGACTGGCAACTCGTGTACAGTGCCCACCTACAATCACGTGTTCCTTCTAAATTTTATAATGCTGCTATGGCAAGCTTGGATTACAAACCTGCCCTTGAAGGCTGCCTGAGTTTAGTGTTTTGGGGTCTTTGGATAAACATGAAGAAAATGTAGTTCACATGAAAGGGAAATAAGCTGAAAAAATGCGTATTTTCACTACTCAAATAAATATCATCTTAGATTTCTACGATTATTATAATCACATGTTTAAACAATATCTGAAAGTATGTTGTCTACAGTGGCAAGTACTAGACTTGACGATGCTCTCGTCAACACACGGAAGTCAATGATGTATGGTAGCAAATACATTGCTGGGAGAATTCAAGAGCGTATTTTAGGTCCATACCTGTTCCATGTATTTATTCCTTGGTTTTTATTTGAATTTAAGAGAAATTCAGCTTCAATGGAGAGTGGTGTTATACACAGGCAGAAAAGCTCAGTTGCAAGCATCCTGAGAATGTATACAATGCCACGACTAAAGGCCTAAAAGCAAACAGCCAAACCCCACCAGATCTGCAGTCCTGGAAAGTCAGTAAATTCAAAAAGAAAAAAAAAAAAACCTGAATCTAGAAATGTTGAGGCTTGCAGTGCCTCTAAGGAAGAGGTGTCCCTTTCAGCCTCTGACCATTGCTACTAAGCAGTGAGTATGGAAAGATCAGGTCTCACTTCCTAAGAGTGGTAACCAGGTTTACCCATGGATCTTTTTATTCTTGAAGAAAAGCAGACTTTTGAAAGTTTCAAGATTCTAATCATCAGATTGCCTTAGAGAGGACAAATCACTGATGTCCTTTCTTTTTATTTCTTTTTAAAAACCATCTTTTTGTTTTACTTACCAATCCCAGTTCCCTCCTCCTCCCCTCTTCTGTTCCACAAATACCCCCCACCCCACCTCCCATTCACTCCTCAAAGAGGGTGAGGCCTCCCATGGGGAGTCAACAAAGTCTGTGTCAAGGCTAAGCAAGGTATCCCTCCATAAAAAAATAGGTTCCACTAAGCCAGTTCAGGCACTAAGGATAAATACTGCCACTAGCTGTACAAGCAGCTCAGGCCACACAGCTGTCACCCACTTCAGTCCTATACAGGTTCCCCAGCTGTCAGTCTGGAATCAGTGAGCTCCCACTTTCTCGGGTCATCTGTTTCTGTGGGTTACCCCATCATGGTCTTGACCCTTTTGTTCATATTATCACCCCTCCCTCTCTGCACCTGAACTCTGGTAGCTCAGCCAAGTGCTTAGCTGTGGATCTCTGTATCTCCTTCCATCAGTTACTGGATGAAAGTTCTATGATGACAATTAAGGTAGTCATCAATCTGATTTCAGGGAAAGGACATTTTAGGCACCCTCTCTACTATTGCTTATATTCTTAGCTGGAGTCATCCTTGTGGATTCCTGGAAATTTCCCTAGTACCAGGTTTCCCATTGTCTAGATATCTCTTCCTAGCTCTTCCTGTCTGTCCTTTCCCTAACTTGACCTTCCTGATCTTTCATGTTCTCTGACCCCTTCTCCTTCTCCCCTCCCAACTTCCCTTCCACCCTCTCCTCTCCTCCCCATAGTCCCAATTTACTGAGGAGATCTTGACCCTCTGTTTCCAACACATTCTTATTTCTAGCACAGATGGTGGCCATACTGTTTGATAGTGTGTCATGGAGAATTCAGTATGACTGTGGCCACTGCAAGCCTCATGCACAGGCTTTCTCAAAAATAACCCAATAGCTTCATATACAGGCTTTCTCAGTAATCATTTTTGCCTAGAATGGCATGGAATTTGGGAGTAAGTCACAATGTTTAATGTTAACAGTAAAAATTGTGCTACTCAGCTGGGAAACTGAATGAGGGAAGTAATAAAAACGGTAGAACTGGAAAGAAAGGTCCAGTTAAACGTGTGAGAGCTTAAGACACCCAAGGATCATATAAGATCATTAATGAAGAGCTAATAGAGTACAGATTTCACGTGGTTCCTTCTTATAAACTTGCTCCTTAAAATGATTTAGGTGCTATGCTAAGTGCTGCATTATATGCATTCCCCAAGCAGCTGCCAAATGATGCTGTCAGTTTTACTCACAAAAGCATGAAGAAATGGGACAGTGGCTACAAAGGGGCCTGGCTATTTCTGATAGAAGAAAGAGCATTGAGATTCAAAGGGCATAAAGCCTGTGGGAAATAAACAGAGCTCGTTGTTCTGAAACACATGCGAGACATGGCGTGTGATTCGGGGTGCTGATGGAAGCCAGACCACGAAGAGCAGAGTGTTTCAAACAACTTTGTTTGAGTTCCACACTTAGTGAGCCCTGAGATCTTTTCTTAAAAATAAGTGAAGTGAAATTATTTGGGGTAATAGAAAACTTTCAGGAGTACGGAGAAAGCAAAGGTGGATATTGCGAGCACTGGGCAAGTGGTCCCTCAGGCAGCCAGTAACTGGGTACGGTAACAGCAAATGGGTCTACAGAAGTAGAATAAGTGGGATCCAGTTTGTAATTCAGAATAATTTTAGAATGAGTAGAAAGCTCAATAATTCATTCAAGACTTCTAACTTGGGGGAGAAAAAAATTAAGTGATTTGCTAAACTCAACTCAGTGATTAAAGTTTTTCTGTCCCCACACCCAAGCCTCTTCCTGTCTTGACATACTACAGTAATCTTTACCAAACACATGTAAGTTAGCTGGGACCTAACGTGAGGATATTATTTTGGAGTGAGACAGTGCAGAGAAGTAGACACCTGTGTTTCAGAGGAAATGTCAGGGTTAGAGCTACATTAAGAATATCCAATACAAATCCCAGCACTCGGGAGGCAAAAGGAGGCGGATCTCTGTGAGTTCGAGGCCAGCCTGGTCTAGTTCCAGCTAGTTCCAGGACAAGAACCAAAAGCTATGGAGAAACCCTGTCTCGAAAATCAAAAAAAAAAAAAAATATCCAATACACAACTCAATCCGCAAGAATGAATGGTAATCCAACGTGAGCCACAACACGGCCAAGTTGGTTACAAGACACCAAGTATTTATTTGATGACATTATCCCTAAAGAACCGATACATAAATGATTAGGGGACACTTAAATAGTAGCTGTATGAATGACAATATATATTTTTAATCATTTATTGTGTGTGTGCCTGTGTGTATGTGTGTGTGTGTGTGTGTGTATATATACACATGTGCACAGAATGTAGAGATGCATGGACACCAGATATCAACATCAGATGTCCTCCAGTATTTCCCATCTTTTTGGAGAACAGACTCAGAAGCTCACCCGTTTGGCTGGTCTGGCTGGCCAGCAAGCACCAGTGATCTGCCTTGCTGGGAGGGCAATCACACATGGTTACTCCTGGGTTCTATGGATGGAGGAGGAGGATCACATTCAGGCCCTCTCACACTTGTCCCACAAACACTTTGCCCACTCAGCATCTCCCCAGCTCTCTGAAGTTATAATTTCCAAAAAAAAAAAAAGTGAGAAAAATCAACCATTGTCATTCCTGTAGCCTGTGGTTACAATGGCAATCTAAACACAGAAGGGGCTGGGTTGCCTTTCTCTACCCTGCAATCACAAAGTGCATGCAGAGCTGATATGCGCCATGATGGTCCACCAAGGAAAATGCTGATAATTCCTTTTTGCATCACAGCCTTGCAGAAGAAATCAGGAGCATTCTAAATTCTATGAATAAATAAATACTCTATTCTAAAATGCATTAAACTGTTACTCAAATGCTGAAGAACCATACTTATATATACCTACCTGCAATTTTGTGTATTTTATTTTTAATGTTTTTGAAACTATAATATAAATACATCGTTTCTCCCTTCCATTTCCTACTTCCAAATCCTCTCATGCCCCCATTTGTTCACTTGTTTTTCTTTGTTGTTTTATATATATTTAATACATATCACTAATACAATAATATGCCCTATTCAGTGCACATAAAGTTACATAAATGACCCATTTATTTGGCATTAAATGACCAATTGGTGGATACGTCCCTATAGCTCTTTGTCTAGGGTTGAGGTCTCATGAACTTCCCACCTTGCTGTTCACAATAGTTTGTAATAATATATTTGTTTCTTTCTTTAATTTTATGTATATGTTGCAGGGGAAAAGAATGGAGAATGTGTATACAAATGCAGTATCCTCAAAAACCAGAAGAGGGGATCAGATCCCTTGGAGCTGGAGTTATAGGCTGTTGTGAGCCACCTTCTATGGGTTCTGGGAACAGAACTTGGGTTCTCCGCAAGAGTTGCATATGCTCTTAACCACTGAGGCAATTCTCCAGCCTCTATGTAATTTGTATATTTGTATATAATTGTATATTTTATACAAATATGTAAATAAACCATTCATACAAATAGAATTTGCATATTTTAATTGTTGAGAATATGTATTAATCTACCTGTAACTTATCTGTCTGAGCAGAGAGAAAATGTCTCTGCATGGATTAAAATGAAATTCTGAAAAATAATAACACTCTGCTAATATTTAGAAATGTCTTCCTTAACTTCTCACAGGCTTTTTTAGGCAAGTTTAATATTAACTTGTTCTCAAGCAGCCATGATCTGTACTATCATTATGATCTAAGAACTAAAATTTATCCTTTAAAAAACATACTCCTTAAACAAAACAGTAGTAACCCATGTCAGACATGATTCTATGAAGACAATGAAAACAGAAATTACTGAACTATTAGCTCCAGTCTATATTTGACTATTTAGGTACTAACCAAGGATACATCCACTGTATCTCAGAAAATCCTGAAGGCTGAAATATATATAATGTGCCTGAATTATATATCCTAAAATTTTAAAGGCATTTTCTTTTATTTAAAGGCATTTTCTATACTTTATAGACTTTGAATGGATCTATATCAATTGCCTGATATGTAGACTCAATGATCCTATAAGCCCAAATGGCCATTCTGTAGCCAAATGAAAGATGTCACGTGAGCCCTTTGGCCTTGAAGACTTTTACCTAGACTGGATTATTTATGAGGATTACATGCTTTTGTCACTAATAAATCTTGCAGCCATACTCCATGAAGAAAGCAATTTGCTTTATATTAAGTTGCAGGAGTCGATGATGGCTGTGAGGGAACCACTCTAGAAGGAGTCTGTAGATGCGCATCTAGAGAGTGAGCCACTTAGGAGCATTTTCCTCTTAGCAACAGAAGGTGGTACTTCGTTTTAGAGCTTATTTCCTTATGGAACATATCCTAGTGATAAAAATGACTCGGAATATTTTGTGACTCTGAATTGCAATAATTAAAACATAATCTGTTCTTGAGGAACTCTAACTTGTTCTAAATTTGCCATACACAACTGGTATTTCTCAAACTATATTTGCACTACCTAGAGAGAAAATCACGTGACTTTCTTACAAAATTGCTGTACGTTCCAATCATGGCGGTGTGAAATGAAATCACAGCCTAAATATAATTCCTAAGTATAATGGATAGGCAAAAATTCAATATACAACATATGTCATGAAAATTAAGGCGCATTTAGGCCATTAAAATACAACTTAATGTCTTAGAAAGCACAATGAGGTTCATCTTTTCTAAATACTTTGTAGGACTGAATTAAGAGGGAACATTATACACCTATAATCCTCCTATTTAAAATCATATTAAGGAACTATAAACAAGAACAAAAGAGTCTAAATGTTCAGCCATACTAAGATTGAGAATAAAGGTGATCAGCAGTTGGGAAATATTAGAGCCACAGAGAGGCTAACAAAGTCCAGGCTCAAAGGCTACAGAAGACCAACAGCTGTCTCTATCAAGTGTTCCATGGAGTACCAAGGCACAAGCGAACAGAATAGGAACTAGCAGAATGTGACAATGCTGAAATGGAGAGAGACAAGTTTAAAGGACTTTTGATAGCCTTTCATTGAGCCTTAAATGAGTAAACTTTATTAGGCCTGTGACTAATAAGCCAACTGATCTCCTTACCTACCTGGTTACCCAGTCTTTCTGGAAGCCTGTATTAGAACCTAGTAGTGCTCTACTCATAACATATAGACCTAACTTATAACATATAGATTTCCACATAGTGAAAAAGTAGCAAAATTATTTCTAATTTACTGGAGTCCTTCCATGTCTTTGATGGCTGGATTTAGATCATCTTCCTAGTCTTGCTTCCTAAATGTAATGAGGCAGGCTTGTAATTGTCAGGAAAGCCAATACTAAGGCAAAAATGGACCAAACTGAACAGAACATATATGACAAAAATTATAATTAGCCTTATCAGAAAAACTGAAGTGACTCTTGTCTTCATAAAGAACAAATTAAATGTTATAAGAAAAGAACACAATTGGAAAATAAGACAAGGCTTATCTGCAGGAGAGCTCTAGCATAAAATGTTCTAGACTCTTAGTTCATTATCAAGAAACATACACACACCTTTGAAAGTTAAAATGTGTAATTGGTTATTTTGAAAAACAAAAAAGTTAATGAAATGAAATATTAACTAAAAGAATTAAGTAAAGTCAAGTGTGGTGGTATATGTCTATGTAGTCCAGCAGGAGGATTGGATCAATTTGAAATGAGCCTGGGACTCACAGCAAGACACTCTTTTGGAGATAAATACATAACAATGTAGGACGTGTGACATAAAGCAAGATGGACAACTTATGGAAAGAAGACACCTAGACAGATAGGAACATGAAGACACCTGGACAGATGGGAACATGAAGACACCTAGACAGATGGGAACATGAAGACACCTAGACAGACGGGGACATGAAGACACCTAGACAGACGGGGACATGAAGACACCTAGACAGACGGGAACATGAAGACACCTAGACAGACGGAAACATGAAGACACCTAGACAGACGGGGACATGAAGACACCTAGACAGACGGGGACATGAAGACACCTAGACAGACGGAAACATGAAGACACCTAGACAGATGGGAACATGAAGACACCTAGACAGACGGGAACATGAAGACACCTAGACAGACAGGAACATGAAGACACCTAGACAGACGGGGACATGAAGACACCTAGACAGACGGGAACATGAAGACACCTAGACAGACGGGAACATGAAGACACCTAGACAGACGGGGACATGAAGCACAGGGAAGACTGTAGAATGAGGAGATAGCTAAGAATAAAACCTAACAACACATATGCAAAAAGTGATTGAATGAAAAATGAAGCAGTGCATAATGACAAACTGAAAATAAATGAGTGTGCCAGAAGAAAACCTCTACGAAATTCTAGAATTTTGGAAATTACATGCAATTCACTTTCTGTTAACATAGGTAATATTATATCCTTTTGTGGTCTTTGATGGAGTTGAAGAAGAGATAGTTATAATTATAGTTTTTCTTAGTTATGATAAAAGATAAAGTAGTTATAAATATTATAACTGTAATTCTTGCCTGATACCTGGTTTGTTATATGTAATTTTACTATGTTAAAGTCAAAACCTTCATTTTTATTTAAACAGAAAATGGGAAATGGTGTGGGAAGTCCTTCTGTATATGTGTTGCTTTTATTGGTTAATAAATAAAGAAACTGTTTCAGCCAGTGGCTTAGCAGAATAGAGCTAGCTGGGGAAAACTAAACTGAATGCTGGGAGAAAGAAGGCAGAGTCAGTGAGATGCCATGTAGCTGCCAGAGGGGAAAGACAAAAGCTGCCAGCTGGAACCTTGCCAGTAGGCTATGAGCCTTGTGGTAAAATATAAAATAATGGAAATGGGTTAATTCTAGTTGTAAGAGCTAGCTAGTAATACGCTTAAGCTATTGGCCAAAGAATATTGCAAATAATACAGTTTCTGTGTGATTATTTTGGGAGTCTGGCCTCCAGGGAAACAAACAAGAAACCTCATACAACAGCTACAAATGACAGACTAAGTGGAAAAAAACAAATATTAAGTTATAAAGGCAAGCGTTCTACCAAGAAACTTTTGATACTCACGCTGTGCACATAAATTATTCAGTATCTATGAAAGCGAAGGCTTCCTCCGTCAGTGCTAATTTTAACTCCCCGGGAACCTTTTAAAGATGCCATATACCCTTCCCCTCCCTGCCACCTGTGGCAGGTGGGAGAGTTGGACCTGAGGTCATAAGAGCAGGAGAGTTGTCCCTACCCCCTGGCCCTTGCTGCACAGGGTGAACTAGTTGGGGCAGTGCCAGAGAACTCACGCTGGTGTTGAGGACAAGGGAGAGCAGGTGGACTGACCAGTGCAGCAACCACCTAGGCCCAGAATTGGTTGGCCAGCCCCAACATCCACTGCCTCTGTGATCTGCTGGAGCACATAAAGGGGTCAGTCCTGTAGACCTAAAGCTGCAGAATTTCCAGGACACAGATCAACAAAAGGAGCCCCAGTAGGGGGCAAGTACTGATAGTGTAGGAGAAACCAGAAGCCTCAAACCAGACCAATGACTCTTTTCTGTATTTGGGGGGAGGGGGTTGTTTTTGTATTGATTTTTATCGAGCTCTACATTTTTCTCTTCCCCCCTCCCTCTCCCGTCTCCCTTTCAACCCTCCTCCAAGGTCCCCATGCTCCCAACTAAGTCAGGAGATCTTGTCTTTTTCTACTTCGCATGTAGATTAGATCTATATAACTTTTTTAATGTCCTCATTGTTGTCAAGGTTCTCTGGAACTGTGGTTTGTAGGCTGATTTTCTTTGCTTTATGTTTAAAAACCACCTATGAGTGAGTACATGTGATAATTGTCTTTCTGTGCTACTCAAAATAATGTTTTCTAGCTCCATCCATTTTCCTGCAAAATTCAAGATGTCAGGGGTGTTGTTGTTGTTGTTGTTGTTGTTGTTGTTTTGTTTAGTTTTTTCTGTGTAGTACTCCATTGTGTAAATTTTCTTTATCCATTCTTTGGTCGAGGGTCATTTAAGTTGTTTCCACGTTCTGGCTATGACAAACAAAGCTGCTATGAACATAGTTGAGCACATGTCCTTGTGGCACGATGGACCATCCTTTGGGTATATGCCCAAAAGCGGTATTGCTGCGTCTTGAGGAAGGTTGTTTCAATGAACTCTTAAAGGTAAAGACATGTGGGTTAAAGAGCATAATGTGTGACTCACTGTGTTACACTACAAGTTCCACAATAAGTTTCCATCTTTCCTTCTTTCTTTCTTATTTTCTCTCTTTCTTTCCTTCTTTTCTCTCTTTTTTTCTGCTCTGACTTTATTTTATTTTGTGTGTGGGGAGAGGTTTCTAGGGCAGAGGTGAGTATAAAAGGATGGAGAGAGCCGGGCTGTGGTGGCGCCGCCTTTAATCCCAGCACTTGGGAGGCAGAGGCAGGTGGATCTCTGTGAGTTCAAGGCCAGCCTGGTCTACAAGAGCTAGTTCCAGGACAGGAACCAAAAGCTACGGAGAAACCCTGTCTCGAAAATCAAAAAAAAAAAAAAAAAAAAAAAAAACGATGGAGAGATGAGTGGGATCAAGACGCATGATGTGAAAGCCACAAAAAAAATTAAAAAAGGGTTTATTTAATTAAAAATGGATGGAAGCTTTTCAGTTTCAGGAGTCCCATTTATTAATTGCTTGTCTCAGTGTCTGTGCTACTGATGTTAAATTGAGGAACTGGTCTCCTGTGCCAATGCGTTCAAGTGTACTTCCCACTTTCTTCCACAAGGTTCAGTGTGGCTGGCTTTTTGTTGAGGTCTTTTTTTCATTTGGACTTGAGTTCTGTGCATAGTGATAGGTATGGATTTATTTTCATTCTTCTACAGATTGATATACAGTTATGCCAGGACCATTTGTTGAATATGTTTTCTTCTTTCCATTTGATTTTTTTTTTTTGCTTCTTTGCCAAAAATCAGGTGTTCTTAGGTGTGTGGATTAATATCCAGGTCTTCTATGTGGTTCCATTGATCCTCCTGTTTTATTCCAGTACCAGGCTGTTTTCAGTACTGAAGCTCTGAAGTAGAGTTTGAAGTCAAGGATTGTGATGCCTCCAGAAATTCTTTTATCGTACAGGATTGTTTTGGCTATCCTGGGTTTTTTGCTTTTCCATTTGAAGTTGAGTACCGTTCTTTCAAGGTCTGTTGTTTGGCATAACCAGAACCTGAAAACAACCTAAATGCCCCTCGACCAAAGGCAAATTTGGTACATTTACACAATGGAGTACCACACAACAGAGAAAAATGATGACATCTTGAAATTTGCAGGAAAATGGATGGAACTAGAAAACATCATTTTGAGTGAGGTAACCCAAACCCAGAAATTTAATTATCATATGTACTCACTCATAAGTGGTTTTTTAACATAAAGCAAAGAAAACCAGCCCACAAATCACATGAAGCTAAGGAAGCTTTGACAGCCAAAGAGGGTTGACTGGAGGATCTCCAAGGCTGGCAGATAAGGATGGAACTTGCCTGTCATTTAGTTACAGGACAACCACCATACCAGCATAGAGCTGATAATTACAGTGTCCCTTTTGTGAATGCACACATTAATACAAAGGAACTAAGAGGCATATTTAGTTTATGAAGACAAATGGAATAGACTCATGTGCTTACTCCCTGGCTACAGGTTTCCTGGCTCTAGGATACTCTCAGAAGAGTATCCCATTTCACAGGCATCTTTATGTATCAGTCTGTGATGTCACCTTGTTCTCTTCTTTTGATGCGGGTCGCTTCTTCTGAGATAACATATTTTAAAGTTTCTAAAAGAGAACATGGAAATTTTATTGCTCCTAATTGAAACTGAAAGTTATTTTGAGGAACGACAGCTTTACAGTTGCCTTCCAACTATGCACAGGTATTTCCGTGGCTTCGCTCTCATTATACCTGTCAACAAAGTTTGTAATTTTCCTCCAAGGTTTGGATATCATTTGTAATATATTCATAAATTCTTTCTGACTTTGCTGCTTTTCTCAATGGTCTTTTAAAAATTGCATTTTCTGTCCATGTAGCTCAGTGGTGGAGGATTTGCCTAATGTTCCTAAGGTTCTGAGTTCAATCCCCGCATGGCAAACAATATTGCATTTTCTGAATTGTTATTGTGTAAATATATTTATCTACTTACTTGTTAGCTTAAGTGGTGTGCAGTTTCTAGTGGCTCATTACATCAGGTACAAACATGGAAGTTTTGAGCTCGTTGCTAGTCATTAGAAATAAATTTCTCCACTTCATCTAATTACCCAGATCAGCACCTTCCGCCCGGTGCTAAGCAGAGGCAAAGCCAGCCTCATGACTGGGATACTACAGCCTTAGATTCCCAAGTGCTGGCATTGCTGGCGCTTGCCACCATATCCACACCGCAAACTGCTCTTGTTTCCTAATTCCAAAATGTCCAGAAGCAGCAAGAGACCCCTGGGGAACCTGATTCTGGAAAAATCAACTCTCCAGAAGAATGTGACAGCTGAGAGGTCCCCTACTGTGTCTGAGGACTTATATACCTTGACAGCACAGAGACCTTCTGTTCAAATAACAGCTGTCCTTCTCTTAGACTTCATCAAAACCAGCTTCAAGAAAATAATTTAATTCTGCACTGTTCGGGCTAAGAAGGCAAAGAACAAGAACTTCCTCTAAGAAGTACCTTTTTTTTGTCTGTGATGGCATGTGTCTTTATCCCAGCACCTACTCAACAGGCAAAGAGAAGAAATGTTTGAAGGCATCCTAGGCTAAATAGACAGCTGCAGGTCATCTAAGGCTATATAGTGAATCTTTGTCTCAAAAAAGAAAAATCAACACAAAAAATTACTTTAGGGATAGAATTAATAACAAGCATAGGGGCTGGCAAAATAAGACAGCATGAGCCTCAGTGTGTGACAGAGTGTCGTGGAACCCACAAGCAGAGAGACGCAAACCCCTAGAAGAGCACTCTAGCATTTGTGCATCCCTACACATATATCATACCCAGCAATAATACATTAAAAAGTAAAGAGCATACGGCTCAACAGTTAAGATCACTAGCTGCTTTCACAGGGAGACCCAGTCTGGTTCCCAGCACCTACTCTGAAAAACTTATAACCACCTGTAACTCCAGTTCCAGGGGACCAAAGACCCTCTTTCTGAACCCTGAGATACAAGGCATGTGTGTGGTCCACAGACAAATATACAGACACCCAAACATGTGCATAAAATAAGTAAAATAAAATAAGAGGCAGTTAGAAATTTTTTCTTCATTGTTTGAATTATTCAATTCATGTCTATACAAGCTTTCAAAATCAAAAACTAGAACTCACAATATGATAAAATATTTTTTAATATTATCTTAAAAGAATGCATTTCATATTTGTAAAACCTACTCTTTTTCTGCCATCCCCACCCCTTACAGAAAAGGAAGAAGCTTTGCATATTTTAAAAAGGGAGGGGTAGGGCTCTGATTCTTGGAATACCAGAATTAAATCTGAGTTCATTACCTTTCCCAAGGAAGATAGAGACAAACACTTTACCATGCATCCTTCTCTCATTGCAAGATCAAATAGTAAATATTTGCACACCTTTTTCTGCTTTTAAATGGCACGATTCTAGCTTATCTAATCAGAAAATGTAAATATACAATCACTGTTAATTAGAAAGAAAACTTTTAAACCTGTAATATATTCCAAACAATTTGCATTTGATAGCATGAACAAAAGACCACAACATTTACCATTAATGAGGGACTTCTACAAATTTACACAAGGTAAATGAACCCAAAAGAAAACAGTGAGTCAATGATTATAAAAACAGTTATCTCCCTAAGAAGTGATTTGCCCTAATAGCTCTAACAAACTTATTCCATTATTGCATAAAAACAAATACATATATGAGTATTTTATGTGTGTACATGTGTCTGAACACATGTTAAATTAACCCACAAGTGAACAGTAAAAGAGGAGACAATGAAATGTCTGTGTCTCACCACTCAGAAAAGCAGTGGAAGTATAAAAAGAGAAGCAGAATTTCCCATTGTGCTGATAATAATTCTGGAAATTTTAAATTTTGTGAGCTGTCCACATGCTTTAACATGTATGTGTATATCACATAATATATTGATTCTGTGCATACAATCAATAACATGAGTAAATGAGACTTATTTTTTTTCTCAAAAACAAAAAATAGAAAGTCATTTTAAGGTATTAGAAACAGTGTTTAGACATTTTTTTATTTTATTGATTTTTATTGAGCTATATTAACCATATTTAATGGAAATAGTATTACATGAATGAGTTGCTGTTTAAAATAAATTTACTTTGACACTCACATACGGTGTCATGTGTGATATGTCCTTATCCAATAAAACAGTGAAAATAGTAAAACAAATACAGTCCCTGTGATCCTATTATTTTCCAAATCCTGATTGTTTGCTTTGGTCTTTTTTTTCTCTTCTGAACAGGAAACTGGAGGGTTGAAGAAAGGACTTAAGCCCTCTGAGCATATTGAGATACACTGGTTTTTCAGTGACAAGAAGCATCTGATTTTCTCTGTATCTCACTCTATCTTTCTAAATAGTACAGAACTTTAAAGGAACTAATAGAGTATCCGGTTGGTTCATGCTTCCCAAATCCACGCTCCATTTCCTGAAACCTTGCTGCTGGCCTCTACTGTGGAACATTTCCCATCAGTACCTAGAAATTACCTATCTGAACCTCCAACGTGTTTCAGACTTGTATTATGAATAATTGATGTAGCTGCACTCACAGACCTTTGTAATGAGCATATATCTTATAAGTAAATAACTAACATCTAATACCAATGGAACTGAGATTTCTGGGGAAAGGGTTGGAAATTTGTGTGAACACCAACAGGCAAAAAGTCACAAACTTCCAGTTTTATTAGTTTATTATTTTATTTTTTAGACCTATTTACACAATGTGTCAGCTTAATTCTCATATTGGCAAATGAAAATTGTTTGTTGGCTCATTGAAAGAAAACGGAATTAGCTGTATCAGAGAACCACAGGAAGCCACAAATGTTAACTGATTGGCTGGCCGTAAATTTATGCTTTTTAACTGTTGAATTATGCATTCACTACCCTGCACCTGAAAGCAGTTTTCTTCTCCTTTCCTGTGTTTGTGTCAGTCTTTTCCACCTTATGAATCATTTCTATATTCATAAAGGATATTGCAAGTCAACAGCCTGCTTATATAGTCAAATGCATAAATGCAAATAATTATGTAGCCCCTTACACCTTCATAGCTTTGAAGTCTCTTTCTATTTAGTGTTTTTAATAACAAAATATAGATACTAATATAAAGGTCTTCTACTGCATGAAAATGTACATGTGGAGTAATATTCATAGAATGGATGATTTCTTTTTTTCTTTAGTAAAAATCCAGAAAGACATCCTTCCTATATCACCAATTTCTTACTATTTAAGAAGTTGTTTTCAAAAAATAAAAACTTATTTTCAAGTAAAACCTTATTAGAGATTGATGAAGTTGTTAGTTTTTTCCCAGTAACTTAAGACACCCAAATTTACTCTTTGATTTAAAAGAGAGCCTTGAATGAAGAGAAGAGACTCTAAATTACAAAGTAACAATACTCTATACATGTTCCAAGGCAAAGAAAGACTACTAGTGAATGAGAAGAATCTACTAGGAGAGTTAAGGAACCTGCAGTCAGTGTGGAGTCAGACGAGTCTGAACTCAGCCATGCACCATGGCACAGAGACTAGTGTCTCTATAACTTCATTTCTTCATCTAGTGAAGAAAGCATTAGTCCTCTTGTTGAGCGGAGCAGCAGGCTGCGACCCGCCACCCGGGTAGCTTTACCCAAAATAATTACACCGAAACTGTATTCTTTTAAACACTGCTGGGCCCATTAGTTATAACCTCTTATAGGCTAGCTCTTATATATTGATCTAACCCATTTTTAATATTCTGTGTAGCCCACAAGGTGGCTTAACCTGCGCCTATCTGGAGTGGGAGAATCATGGCAACTGTCTGACTCGGCTTCTTTCTCCCAGCATTCTGTTCTTTCTACTCCGCCTACCTAAGGACTGGCCTATCAAATGGGCTAAGGCAGTTTCTTTATTAATTAACCAATGAAAGCAATAGATTAGAAAGAAGTCACTCCCACATCATCCTCTCTTACACATTCTCCTAAAATTAAATTAAATACCAATGTCAAATATCACAAATGCCCCATGAGTATGAGATTTCCTCATGTTCTTCTACATCTCCCTATCTAGTAACAAGTATCATATCTAAAGAAATGTAAAGATACCCAAGTGAACAAGTAGTCCTTGATCAAACTAAAAGGTTTAGACAACCAAGCAACCCATAGAATAACACTGTACAACAATTCGGTAGCTAGGAAACAAGTAATTTTTTTAAGGGTAAAGAACCTTAAAAGATGTTTCTCAAAAGAAGACATACCAATTGCCAACATACATGAAAATATGTTCAATATCACTAACTGGAGAAATTTAATTGAAAACTAAGATGGCATATCACATAAAACCTTTCAGGATGGACATTATAGAAAATAAAGAGAATATGGGAGAAATGAGAACTCTGCACAGTCAGGCAGGATGTAAATTAGCATAGCCAAGCTGGAAAACAAAATGGATAGTTCTCAAAAAAAATTAAAAAGACAACATAACCACCATACGACCTTCTGGGTCTTTATCCAAGAATATATAAATCAAAATGTTCAGTGTAACACTTTTCATAACAGCAAACATATTGAATCAATCTACCCATCTACCAAAGGACATGTGGATTTAAAAAGTGGTTTACATGCACAATAGAGCATTATTGAGCCTTAAGAAAAAGAAATTCTGTCATTTACAACAACATAATGAGTCCAGGAGCAATGCTAATCAAAACTCCAGACATATAATGGCAAGTACACTATGATCTTAATCATGTGTAATCTGAAAGAGTCCAGTTCATACCGGAAGCTAAGTGGGGTTGACTATATGGTTGGTGAACACAGATGCATAAGGCTGGGATGCTTAAGGGTGGAGTGCTTGTTACACAATGTGTTGAGTATATTAACAATGTGTTGGGTAACTGAAAATTAATGAGAGAAGATTTCATTACCAAAAAATGTTAAAAATCTGATGTAATAAAGATGTTACATGCTTTTCTTTAGTAAATGCATGCATACATGTATCAAAATAGCATGTTGTTTAATACATATATACACAATTCTTATTGTTTGTCACTAGTTAAATATATAAATTTTTATTTCTTCTTCAAAAATATATAATAAAACTCCCAGATATTATATCTCATAAGGAATTGTTGTATCCCATTATGCAAAATCTGAACAAGAAGGCAGTATTCATTCATCATCCTGATTCTTAAACTATTTATATGTTCTCCTCATGACATTTATCACAACTTTCAATAATTGCCATCTGGCATGTCCACTAAGCTGTGACTTTATTAGAACTATAACCATTTCTATTTCCCTGTTTTCATCATTGCAACCCCAGAACCTACCCAGGAATCATTTTGTAGGAAGTTCTTAGAAAAAGATCTCTCTCTCTCTCTCTCTCTCTCTCTCTCTCTCTCTCTCTCCCTCTCTCTCTCTCTCCCCAACCCCTCAGCCTCTTACCTCCTCCTGCAACAGATCAGCAACTGCAGCTTCTCTTCCCCTTACCTGCCCACTTCTCCTGTAGATCCCATAACCATCCCCTCCTAATCTCCCTCCCCAAACTCATCAGTGTAATACATATTCCAACACCAGCAGGCATTACCTGGGAACACACTAGATGAAAATTCTATTAAAACAGGCAACACACAACATCATGTTGTCTAAAAATTCAGAGAGGAAACAGAAACCAACGAACAAAACACCTAATCAACCAAGACAAACCCAAAAATCAGAACATAGCTATTCTGAGGCCAGATGCCTAGATGCCAGTGTAAGAACACAATAAAAGCCAGGGAAATATGTCTCCAATATCCTACCACAGCAGACCTGGAATATTCCAATCTAACAAGAGCACAAAAAAGATCTTTAAACCAACTATATGAAGATGATGGTCCTTAAAAAGAAAATGAATAAATGATATAACAAAACCCAAGAAAGTGCAAACAAACAACTGGAAAATATGAATAAGTACCTAAAAGAAAGCAAATACAAGCAAACAAACATTATAGAAATGAATAAAACTATTCAAGACCTGAAAATGGAAATAAAAGCAATAATGAAAACACAAACTAAAGGGAGCCTGGAAATGAAAAATTCAGTTATTCAAACAGCAACTAATCGGGCAACTTCATCAACAGAATATAAGAGAGGGAAGAGAGGATGTCATTGAAGATATAATATCAAGCCCTTCAATGGAAGAATGGATGAAGAAAGTATGGAATATCTACACATTAGAGTACTACTCAGCGGTAAAAAACAATGACTTCTCGAATTTTGCATGCAAATGGATGGAAATAGAAAACACTTTCCTGAGTGAGGTATCCCAGACCCAAAAAGATGAACATGGGATGTACTCACTCATAATTGGTTTCTAGCCATAAATAAGGGTCACGGAGTCTACAATAGGTGAATCTAAAGAAGCTAAGTAAGAAGGGGAACCCAAGGAAAAACATGTAGTTATCCTCTTGGCTAAGGGAAGTAGACAAAATTGCCGGGGAGAAAATTGGGATCTTGGGGTGGGGTGGGTTGGGGGTAAGGGGAGATGGGGAGAGAAAAGTTAGAAGGGAAGGAGGTCGGGCCTTGGGAAAGCAGGAGGATTGGGATAAAGGAAGGATGGACAGGGGAGCACAGAACCACAATTCTTAGTTAAGGGAACCACTTTAGGGTTGGCAAGAGACCTGACCCTAGAGGGGCTCCCAGGTGCCCAAGCTGAGGTCCCCAGTTAGTTCCTTGGGCAGTTGAGAATAGGGAACCTGAAATGACCCTATCCTTGAGCAATACTGACGAATATCTTGCATATCATCATAGAAACTTCATCTGGTGATGGATGGAGATAGAGACAGAGACCCACACTGGAGCACTGGACTGAGCTCCCAAAGTCCCAATGAGGAGCAGAAGGAGGGAGAACATGAGCAAAGAAGTCGGGACCACGAGGGATGCACCCACCCACTGAGACAGTGGAGCTGATCTATTGAGAGCTCACCAAGACCAGCTGGACTGTGACTGAAAAAGCATGGGATAAAACTGGACTCTCTGAACATGGCGAACAATGAGGGCTGATGAGACGCAAAGGACAATGGCACGGGGGTTTGATCCTACGTAATGTGATGGCTTTGTGGGAGCCCAGCCAGTTTGGATGTTCACCTTCCTAGATATGGACGGAGGTGGGAGGTCCTAGGTCTTACCACAGGGCAGGGAACCCTGACTGCTCTTTGGACTGGAGAGGGAGGGGGAAAGGAATGGGGGGAGGGGGAGAAGGGGGGGAGGAGGGGGCATAGGGGGGGAGGAGGGGGAGGGAAATGGGAGGCTGGGAGGAGGTGGAAACTTGTTTTTTTTTCTCCTTTTCTCAATAAAAAAAGAAAAGAAAAAAGAAGATATAATATCAAAAATTGATTCATTAGTATTTAAAATGCTAAATCTAAAAAAAGATTTTAAAAACTCCTTACAGGAAATCTGGGGCATTAAGTCGAAATCAAATAATACCTATCTACAAATACAGCACTACAGAAGGTGCCAAAAGGAAAATTCCAACCTAAAGAGATTAACAACACACATGAAATACAAGAAGTATATATGCTCACACCAGCAAAATTAAAAGAAGGAAAACACACACACATGCACACACCACACACACATGCACACACCACACACACACACACACACACACAGCAGTACCAACAACAACAATAAGAACAAAATGACAGGAATTAACAGTCATTGGTCATCGATATTTCCCAATATCAATGGACTCAATTACCCCAATAAAAGGACACAGATTAACAAAATGGATAAGAAAAGAGAACCCATCCTCCTGCTGCATACAAGAAATACACCTCATCAGAAAGGATAGATATTACCTCAAGATAAAAGTTTGAAAAAGATATTGTAGGCAAATAGACCTAAAAAGATAGCTGGTTTAACCATTTTAATATCTAAAAAAAAATAGACTTCAAACCAAAACTAATCAAAAGAGATAGAGGACACTACATGCTCATCAAAGGAAATGTCTACCATGATGACATTTCAATTCTTAGCATCTATGCCCTAAACACAAGGGCACTCACTTTTGTAAAATAAGCACTACTAAAGGTTAAATTATGTGCTTTCACTGGCATATAGATAGTGGGAGGCTCCAGTAGCCCATGTTCACCAAAGTACAGGTCATCAAAACAAAAAATTGAAGAAATGTTGTAGCAACAGAAATTATAAAACAAATTAACCAATCATTATTTACAGAACATTCCATCCAAATAAAGTAACTTGTATCACCAGTTCATCTCGGTGCTATGAGATATCCAATATCCACCTGAATTTGTTTTGTCCCACCCTCAACCTACAGTGAATATAGAGCCTTTAAAGGCTCATCCCTTTATCCAGTTGTATTACTTTACTTTGTGTTATAAGAGACTGCTTGTTTGTTTTCAGGCTGTGCAAAATCCTGAAATAACTGCACAGAAACTGTATTAATTAAATCACTGCTTAGCCCATTATCTCTAACTTCTTATTGGCTAACTCTTACATATTAATTTAACCATCTCCATTAATCTGTCTATCATCACATGGCAGTGGCTTACTGGCAAAGTTTTGGTATGGCTGTCTTTGGCGACAGCTCCATCACTTCTCCCTGCTTCCACCTTCCTCCCAGCATTCAGTTTAGTTTTCCCCACATAGCTCTACTCTTGCCCTATCACAGGCCAAGACAGTTCTTTATTAATCAATGGTATTCACAGCATACAGAGAAGAATCCCACATCACTTTTACTTTTACAATGAAAAAAAAAAAGAGGGGAGATACAATGTCATATTTGAGTGCGTTTTTTAAATTACATTTTTAATCATCTCCACTTTTAAAAGAACAAAGCTAAAGAATTTAAAACAAAATAGACCAATTCTAAATCTGAGATCAATTTCATATCCTGTAAAAAATCTTTTATTTCTCTAGAGAGAAATACCATCAACAACTAAAATGAAACTTTTCTTTGACTCCCTTTCTCTGAATATTTTTGTTATTACCATGATTCTTTCCTAGACATGATGAAAAATAGATGGTTCAATTCTCGCAAAGAATGATGGATCAACTCAATCTTTGGAGACAATACTGCAGCTAGTTCTTTCAGTGAAGCTAGGAGAGAAGTGTAGTTCTACAGCATCCGGTTAGTCACTGTATAGACAACACAGGAAATTGGTAAGTATGGATAGGGATTCCCTATGGTTTGAAGGGTGCAGCTGTGCTGAGCTAACAGAACTTGAAAGATGTGCAAGCACAAATAAGAAGGTCAAATGGAAATATTCAAGATGCTTGAGTCTCCATTCTTTCTCTTCTCCTAGCATCTTCAGTTTACTTGAGTCCATCTTAAATGTCACTCACTTTTCATTCCCAGCAAACTGTTGTAATTTAGACTCTAAAGAGAAAGTTCTAAGAGAGAGAGAGAGAGAGAGAGAGAGAGAGAGAGAGAAATAGAGAAGAAAGTTCTACAGCAAAATCAACATGCTCTGCTTCTCTTCATAAGCGTCTTTGATGTGGGATTCCCCTCTGTATGCTGTGAATGCCACTGATTAATAAAGAAACTGCTCTGGACTTATAGCAGGGCAGAATATAGATAGGTAGGCAGGGAAAACTAAACTGAATGCTGGGAGAAAGAAGGCAGAGTCAGGAGAAGCCATGTAGCCCCGCCAAAGACAGACACTTGGGATTACCCAGTAATCCATAGACACATGGCAATACAAAGATTAATGCAGATGGGCTAGTCTAGCATATAAACATTTAGCCAGAAATATGCTTAAGCTATTGGTCAAACAGTATTGCAAATAATATTGTTTCTGTGTGATTATTTCTGGGCTGAGCAGCCAGGTAGTAACTAGCAGCCTCCTACTACATGTCTCCTCAAACACTGGCAATGTTAGGTTATTGAATGCTTATTTCTTTACTCTCCTAATATCACCTCCATTGAGCTCACTCTGCACATGTTTTGACTTGCTCTAACATTCTGATTCGGAAATATTTCCAAGGTTCAGAGCTATCAAATATCCCACATGACAAATCACATGTGAAATATAAAAAAATGTCAAGTTTCAAATACATGGCATCATTCTGCCTCAATATATCACAGCTTTGCATATTCTTTCCACAGAACTTTGTGTAAGAATACACTTGTATTTCTGACAATGTTTTCTCATGTCAACATAAACCATTAGAATAGCACTGTGTGACCATGGAAATCCCTTCTCTTTTAGAAGTAAGTTTTAACAGGAGAAAAAATTTACAGCCTAAGTTTACAAAATCATTTTGTTTACTAAATAAGTCTAGTAAAGACTCTTATACATATAAAATATAACTTTTCTTTTTAGTGGTATAAATATTGCCAAATATAGAGACACATGTCTATAAGTTCAGTACACATCAGTCAGAAGCAGGAGGATTGCCATGAGTTCAAAACCAACCTGGTCTAAATGGCAAGTTCTAGACTAGCCAGAGCTACAGCTTCAAAAACAGGCAAACAAAGCAAAACACTATCTTAAATGTTATTACTGCTATACTTCTGGTTCATTAAAAATTGACAATACAGAAAAAGGAATTTTTCTCTCTTTCCAAATAATTAAGTGTGTGTGTGTGTGTGTGTGTGTGTGTGTGTGTGTGTGTACCGTAGCCCACATATGGATCTGTGGAGTTCAGAGAACAGCTTTTAAAAAAAATATAATGTATGAAAACGTTATAGACTCTCATTAGATTATTTTTAAAAGGAACATAGACAACTGCAAGCAGTTTCAATTCCCAGTCTCTCTGAATACAAGGAATTAGATGTGTTCCTTTGTCTATACTAAAGAAACCAAAAGTCCAACATCTGCTCTAGAGAACACAAAAGAAGTCACTGGCTACATGCCTCTCACATGCTAAAATGTTTTCATCCCATCACATGTGTTCACTCCTCCAAATAGCATCTGCTGTAGATTATATGTAAAGTATTATTTGGTTGCAAATAAGGTGGGTCTGGAATTATTAATTAAACCAAAGATCACATATGCTGCAGCACAATTATAATCAAAACACTTGGAAAGTTAAGGTAAGATTGCTGTGTCTCAAGGAGACCATGGGTTGCAAATTAAAACTTTTTCTAAAAATAAATTAAATCAAAAGTTAAACATGAAATAATGTACTCATCAGAGTGCCTAGCATTGGCTCAGTCCTTGAAAAATGTTTCAAATATCTAATGCTTCATCATCGCTATCATTATTATTAATTGATTCTGCATTAAGGATTTCCTAATCCATAAAATGAAGAGAGTGTAATGGATAAAAAGACAGTATCCAAGTGTGAACACACACCTGTAATTTCATCATTTGAGAGGTGAAGTACTGCAGGATAGGAGGTTTAAGGTCATATTTAGATAGATAGTGCATGTGAAGGCGGTTTACACAAGGCTTTGTCAGAAGAAAAGAAAAATAGGTAAATTCCATATCAGGATGTCAAAATACAGACAGTAGAGAGACCTTAACAAAGACAATAGTAGTAATTTAAAATAAAAGCAGAAATGTAATTTAGTTCTTCTATATTGAAGCTCTGCCATGGAAAAGCATTATTGTTTGCATACCTGAGATGCTGACAAAGGAGGCTAAAAGCATCCTGTCATTCAGTAAAGAGAGGGTCTTATCTTTCTATTTCTGAGAATTTTTGACTTATACATAGTGCCAAAAAATACTGAAGTATGAACCAACAAACAGATAAGTGTAAAAGAATAATATCCTAAAGATGTTGAATACAGATGCAATCAAATTCAGGTTTCATAAAGAAAGCTTGAATGGCAAAGTTGAAGATGAGTATTAATAAGGATAATCTGACACAAAGGAATTGTAAAGTTGTCACTAAGTTCAGGAGAGGCATGATGACTTAAACCAAAGCAGTACTAGCTAGTACAGAAATACAGGTCACCGATTCAGAGGGCACCTTATGATAGTCCTACCATGCAGATAGAGAAAGAAGGGAAGTAAGCAGTGGTGCAGCATTTTTAGACTTACAAAATATTCAGAGACCTGAGAAGTTAACAGAACATAGAGTGAAGAACAAATTTGGGGTATGTAAAGATGAAAAGAGAGTAAGATTTAACTTGCCCTTACTGAGCTATTGGAAAATAAGCATTCAATCCATACTCATGTCGGTGAGGTTAAAGTTGTGGAAATGATGTCAGGAAGAGCATCAAAAGGAAGAAGGGAAATCATGTGTTAATCATGCGAATCATGAAACAGCACAGTGTTTGGTAATGAAAGACTTCCATATGATGCTCCCAGGTGTTAATTTCTAAAGATCAAACTTCATTATGCCCTCGGATGTTAAGGAGAAGACCATCCAAAGTGTACAAAATAGGGAGCTTAAAAGCCAACAGAGGGCTGGAAATATGGCTCAGCAGTTAAGAACACTGACTGTTTTAAAATGGCTTCCTGGACTATGCTGCCAGGACAAACTCTGAGGAGGTCCGGCTACGAAGTATTTAAATGGGGTTTATAAGCAGAGTGCTACAACTTGCTTAACGGCAACATAGACCTCTGTGTGCCTAAAAATGGGGCAATGCACATGGCTCTCAGAGGCACTGAACAGCTCTGCCATGCTGGACTGAAAGGGGCAATCAGGCAGTTCCATATTTTCCCTAGCAATGGTGCCGCTTAAGTTCATAAGAAGTGTTTAGCATTTTTAAGAAGCACTCCTGGACAGTAAAAAATTACAGATACACAATAGAACAGATTCAGACATAAAAGACCTCTAAATGGGTCAGTGTTGGACAAATATACATAGGTTTGGGAGAGAAAGAAAAAGAATTTTAAAAAGGTAAAGTCTTTAAAGAAACAGAGTACAGACAGTCATAGATTAAAGGAGTATTTAAAAAGTAATATATTTAAAACAAATAAGCCATGCAAAGATAGAAAATTCACAGAAAGTCTGGATTATGTATATTATTGTGTTTTCTTTGAATTTTTTGACTGTGAAGAAGCTAAGTAACCAACATGTATACATTAAAGGTATATTGAACTCAAAATATGGGTCTAAGGATATTTGCTTTGAGAAAAGAGGTTCTGCTTTTGTTTCCACAGAAGATGAGAACCTGTGGATTCATTCCAAGCTAATGGGGTTTGATAGAACAAGATCCCCTGAAAGGTCACTGTGAACACTGCAAAAAAAATTACTTTGCCCAATAAACAAGAGGAAGAAGTTTGGAGAGAACTACGCCCACATTCCCAAATATTATTTATAATTGTTTGTTTATATTTAAAGGGGGATATGTTATAGAAATTTGCATTGGTATGGATCTTGATCTATTGATGCAAATTTAAGGTCAATTTTGTTATGCTGTGTATATGTATATTTCTGCTCTTGATTAAGGTATTGTGTTTGTGCAGCTCATTTAAAAATGTAATGCATAATTAAAAAATATAAGTTAATAGATAATCATCTATAATAGTCAAGCTTGTAATCATGTTAGTTAGATTTTCTAGATGTACAAAGATACGTTTCAGACAGATAGGCATTCTTCAAGCCTTTCAAAGACTACAAAATATGGCATTTAAAATTTTTAAGAACTTAAGACTTTTCATGACAATGAGCCACATCTGCTTCTGGAAGCACCGATTACTTCTAGAGGATGATGGGCATTAAAAAGGCTCCTTGTGGAGTTGGTTGGTCATTTGGGCAAGAACCTGCTCTTGCCTGGACTGCTTAATGTTATGCTGCATGAACTGAACATGAAGGACCCACAGAGAAATGACTGATGAAGTTGCCTAAAGGTGCGACAATCCTTTGGGTTCCTGCTACATGAAAAACTAGAAAGAGTCTGCTAGACAATCGGCAGGACACAGAAGAAAGTGACTGACAAACTTTCAATATAGGCAGAACTTTTTTTGAAATTTACTGCTTCATGGAAAAGTCTGCTGGATACTTTGGGTCTGAAGGCTGAAGATGGATGCCCCAATGGTACAGAAGAACTTTGGGTGACTGTCCAAGCAGCGGGATGTCTCTGTCAATGCTAGAGTTCTGGAATAGCCTTTAACTCTGCTTCTCCTTGCTCCACTGCTGCGGTGCTGGAGCTAGAGGTATGCAGCACCACATCCTCTGTGAGGTGCTGGAAACAAAGCCAAGGCTTTGAGCATTCAAGACGAGTATGGCACTACATGAGCCACATCTCCAGTCCCAGGAATAACTTCTGCATTGCCCATTTCTTTAAAATATATACTATGCCAATGTCCCAAAACTATGTCAAACATGGATATATGTGCCTAATCCTTACAAAACTGGGATGAATGTACACAGAAGGGAAGCTGTGCTGCAGCTGAACTGAAATTTAAGTCATTAGCTTCCTGGCATCCATGAAAATAGAAGAAAAGAGTTGACTCATTTGCTTCTGAACCTTGAATAACTTCTTATTCAAATAATATTCTTGAATGTCTATGTAGCTTGTAGGGAAACAGAAACTATGAGCCGAGGAATATGACTGGACACTAGAGGCTGAGGAGGCCAAGGGCACAAATCACCCTCTAATGCTCCATAGATAACAAGTCAACACTTCAAAACAGTGTCACTTAGCTCAGTAGAACACGACTGAGTTGCTAACATGATCACTAGATAACAACTCTTTGTTGTATTAAGATGATTTATGAAGTTTTGTATGTTGGAGTAATGGGATTCAAACCTGGAATTCAATGGGAGATACATGCAGAGTGAATAGTTCCTGGTCAGTGAGATAATGACAGATGATGACAATAAAAAAAATGCTTCAGTTTTGATGATAAATTTTAGAAACTGATTACTTAATTGTATGAAGACTCTAATATTCAATATTTTGATGCATAGAAATTATTATTGCATATGATCTTACTGTTTCTAAACCTACTCTTGGCTCATGGGAGATGGTTGCCTCCTGGAGTTTATCTTAGTTTCATTATGGCCAGGTGGCAGAGGTGCAATGGGATTGAATGAGATAATGTGTAAAGGACAGAATTGTGCACTTGTCACACCAGAACAAAGCTACCTGTGAGTGTGTGCCTGTGCCACACCAGAACGGAGGCTCCCTGTGAACGTGTGTCCTTGCCACACCAGAACGGAGGCTCCCTGTGAGTGTGTGTCCTTGCCACACCAGAACGGAGGCTCCCTGTGAACGTGTGTCCTTGCCACACCAGAACGGAGGCTCCCTGTGAACGTGTGTCCTTGCCACACCAGAACGGAGGCTCCCTGTGAACGTTTGTCCTTGCCACACCAGAATGGAAGCTGCCAGTGAGCGGTTCTCACAGTTGCTCCAGGACAGTGGGAGTTTCCCCTGCTCCCTCACTTCTACATGTCACACTCCTTTAACAGCTGCTGGCATGTTTTTAAATAAGTTACTTATAAAGGAAAGTTGAAACAAAATGTGATCTGAAGTTTCCTAAGCACCGATCCATTACAGCTTTCTGTTTGCAATGTCACGTGTTTAAACTATGTTGGCCTGGGCTTGTAGCACATTACATCTCTGGGTTCAATTCCCAACATTTGGGGTAAGAAAAGTTGGCTTCAAGCCTCTCATGGTGGTCTCCTTCATCAGATAGTTTCTTTCTTTTTTGTGCCATCGTTTCTCTCTATTTATTTTTTTAAACAGTATTTTTAATTTTTGTGATGCTTAACTTTTAGGACTTAGGAGGGGAGAGTGTTTTCACTTGGCTGAAGCCAGCCGGAGTGTCTTTCAGCAGAGATGTGTCCCCACTGCCTCCCTCCAGGTTAAATCACAGAGTCATCTGCATCTGTTTAGATTGTGGTAAGAATTGTGCATCTGAAACAGAAATTCAAAGTCACCAAGAATAGGACAAGAGACACTGCCCGCCACATTCACATATGCTTCCCTGAAAATCTCTGTCCGTCGTCATGGGGTACAGCCACATGAGCAGCTAGGGATCATGGTCTGTGACAGAGAAAGCAACAAGCACTCCTTCCTGAGCAAAGCACTTCAGAGACAAGCGGGGAATCCATCGCCTCTCTGCACTTGTCAAAGAAGCACGTGTTGAATGCAGCATGGAGGAGCAGAACCTCCTGGAGTGCTGTCTTCTGTGTCTTTGAGAGGCACAGCTCCCACACCCACGTCAAACTCGGAGGGAGTCTGTTACACCTCTGAGATTTGAAATTGTTACTGTCACCTGGCCTCTATTACCCTAAGAGCTGAAGAGAAAATACATGTGCTCTGAGCTGATCATGAGTTGATTAGTAATCAGTTGTTGTGACCTACTGGAAAGCAAATATTGGCAAAAGAACATTGAAAAAGAAACTGCTTCTGAGAGAGGATCAAGGTTATAATAAAATAGCAAGAAAAAAAAAGAAACTAAAGCATTAGATAAGATAAATGAAAGAACAGTCATCAGAGATAAAGTTAGACAAAAATTGAGATTTATGCTACTGCTTCATAATACACACAGAAAGAAAAGCAATATTCTGGGTTTCATATTGCCAGAGAACAAACACCCTTGTTCAACACTAATGGATACTGTATGTTATTACAAAGTATTATTGCTTGTATTAGAATTCCAGACAGATGTTCACCAGCTGTCAACATAACTCTTTGAGAATTTCAAATAGAGAGCAACCATCTGAGATATTAAACTGTGAAAATAGCATTCTACATTAGTGATTTGCAAACTCCAGGGTGACTAAGAGTCAGTGAGGCATTTGGTTTAAGCACTGCCAGCACACCAGGACTAAAGATACACGTATCAACTGACCATCTTAGAGAGCATCCCTGTGGTTGTCATGCAACTGTCTGTGGAAGCCATTATCTCAGGTTTCAGCTAATGAGTGGCACTAATGCTAAGCATCCTCCTCATGCTTACTTACATGCTTGCCTTTCCTACCATTTGTTTACTGGAATTAGCTCGCAATATTACATTGAATATTTCCTTCATTATTTAAAATATCTACACATGGTATAGAAAATGGATTTTTTTTCCTACATGTGAACTGTTATCTAAATAAGTCCTTCAGTAGCTTGGGTATTTAGTGCATGCAAAATTTATTTTCTTATAAATAGATATTTCTAGAAAGACATGTCTTATTTTTCTGTATTTGCTACATCACATTCTTGTAGCATTTTTAAAATTAGAATAGCCTGTGAAAAATCATGGACTAGAGAGTTATCTCAGGATTCTTGCAAGCTTTGTAGATAAGAGTCCAAATCTCCAGGACCCACATAAAATCACTGAGCAATTGAAGACAGGAGGTTGCTGACTGCCAGCCTAATTCTAGAGGTCAGTAAGAGACCTTTCTCAAGGAAACAGGCCGAGTGAAACAGAGCAGAGTGCCCGTGGCCCTCCTCTGGCCTCATGCGGACCCACACATGGTGCATGCACCGCACATACACAGGCTATAGTAATTCTCATAACGTCGGGAATTATGTAGGAAAATAAAGGTTTGGGGAGAGCAGAGAGTTTCTAGGCTCTCTTGAATGTAACTCCCACTCTGCTGTGTAGTGGATATCTAGTTAGTGTTCATTGTGAGATGGGTGGATGGCTGTGTAAATGGGGGGGTTGGATTGTGGCTCTATGGGTAGGTGAATAGATGGATTACAGAACTCTGATATTTGGGGACTGTTTGCCTTCGTAGGTTTGCACCTGTCAACAACTCAGAGGTTAAAGTCTCCACGGCTGTGGCGTTTGGGGATTAAGTTTACCACTCCGTTTGTCGTCTCCTCCTTCATATTTAATCCTCACTGCCATAGCTCAGCCACTCAGTCCTGCCAGAATCTAAAACAACGCCGCTTTAGAGCTACCTGTTTCGAGGTCTCTGGAGGCAGGAAGGCTGTATTTCGTAATGCAGGACGCTGCGGAGTGTCGCAAGGCTTGTGTGGACGACGCTAGCAATAATGGGTCGAGTTCACGCATCAAGGAATGTCAAGAAGCCATGAACTTGTCTGGCTACACTCCAACCACCATACAGGATTCACAGACACGGGCAATTGAAACCCAGTGTGTAAACACACAGGTGCACCTCAGACTACTGCACCAGTGCCTGGCAAAGACAAGAGCTCACACAACCAAAACTGACAGCAGTGCATAGCACAGATACCCCTGTACCCATGGAGCTAATGTGGGAGCAGAAGGAAATGTCAGCTAGAATCCTTTCCAGCCTTAGAAGACTATCGGTTGTGTGGCGTGACTGTGCCTGTGGATATGTGTCCGTGTGTGCATGAGAACACAGCACCTTCTGAAATCACATTCAATGCATACTTTCAAACACCGTATCCTCCACGTGCAGACAAGAAAATTTTGACTTGCAACACAAGGTACCACACATCTGTTAGTAATTATTACAGCCATTTCACTGCCTAATGTTGAATAATGTCTGTGTTCCTCCCTTTTAAACCACACAGACATACATTGTTTATGACATTAATGTTACATTTGTTTCTCATTATATGCGTTTCTCATTAACAACTAATTAGTCTTGATTTCCCCCTTAAATTATGTAGTATTAAAAGAAATAGACCTTAAAAATGTCAACAGCAGTCAGAGTTAGGAAAACATTAAATAAACAAACAGTTCTGGCCTACGGTTAACCTTACAGGCAGACTAAAAATTGGTCACTCGTGTTACATGTTTAAATTAAGTGAAAGAGAGCAGGGAAGGTATGCTTTATGCCATTTTCTTTGTGGAGGAAAAATGAAAGATTAAGTATGTTACAATGGGGATAAAACAAGATGGGAGTAGATTTGACCACCAATATGCTTTCTTTCTCTCCACAGCTGGAAGGCTGGATTCTTTGTGATTATAAACAAACACCACATCGTTTACAGCGTCATTCCTGACATCTGAAATGTCATTAGCCAGATGACAGTATCTCGATGAAGTCAGACAATTCTTAGCAATATACAGGCATGGTAAAATTGGAGAAAGGGGTCTAATTCACACACACACATGCACACACACACACGCACACACTGATCTACATTCTGAAATGCTGTTTCAGCTGTTAGAAATAAACATGATATTCTTCAAGCCTTTGACACGTATACATAGCCATCCTGAATTCAAAAGCCAAATGAACCCTCATGCTGTTACTATACTCAACTGTAATGTGTCTTAAAATCTCCCCTTTTGTGAATGAGAAGCAGACACTCAAACGGTTCGCCTAAACTGAGTGCTACATCACAGCAGACATGAGACAGTTACAGTTCAGCCTGAACCAGCTTTGCCCTGACCATCAGATTGCCAGTGTGTTCGCTCCTGAGATTCTCAGAGGCCCACACATGGAGGCAACATCACTGCCTGTCTTATGAACTGTTGCCAGCTAAACACCACTGAAGGAAGGCAGATGAAGAGTGGGCGCAGAGTGAAGAAGGCTCTTCATTTCATGGTTAAAAGAGTCAGGGGAGGGAGGAGGGGAAGAGGTAGAAATTTTCAATAAAAAATAAATAAACTTAAAAAAGAGTCAGCGGAAGAAAAGAACATTGCAGACTGCTAATTTAGTGTGTTGTGTGACTGCGTGGCTGAGGCTGAGGTCCAACACAGAGGAGAGGCAGTAGCGTGTTGTTTCTCTGTCCAGAGAAACAAACTCCTGCTTCCTCCCCATTGCCCCGGGATTTGTGCTGAGAAACAGTGAAGAACTGCTTCTGTTGTTGTCCCAAAGTTCTTAATAACATTCCCCAGGTGCTTTATACAAAGGAAGAGGAGGGGGAAGAAGTGGGTATCTTCAAATGTTAAACAGATGAATTTGTCGTCATTTAAACCATAACCTGAATCAGTTTCTCAGACTACAATGTACCCACACACACATGCACCCACACGCACATACACACATGCACACGCACACACACACACACACACACACACACAAGTCACCTGAAGATCTTACTAAATGGAGCTTTGAGTAAGTAGCTCTTAGTTAGGACCTGAAATTCTACATTTTTCAGTCAAACTGAGTAAGAAGGTACACAGCTGTAATCCCTGCACTCAGGAGGTGATGCAGAAGGAGCATGAGTTTAAGACCATTCTGAACTACCACACACACACGCACACACATACACACACATACACACATGCACACACACATGCACACACACGCACACAGATACACACATGCACACACGTGCGTGCACACACATACACACATGCACACACGCACACACATGCACACACACATACAAACACATGTGCACATACACACACGCACATATACAAATATAACAAGCAATGCTTTAAAGAAACCAATGAAGATGAGGCTCCTATGCACGGGCTCCACTCTATGTACGTATTATCTGGATTCTCCTATGGCTCAGCAAACACTTCTGGTAGATGGTAGATGGAATTACTCAAAGAAAGGTTAAAACCAGTTTGAATTCCTCCCAGGCCCTTTAAAGTAGACTCAGTTCTTGGCTTAACTTTATATCCCCACAGTTCTGTTTCTGTGTACAGTCTGGATCATATTTTCTTTTTGGTCATAGCCACACATCATTAAAATAACAGAGTACATGATAATGAGAAATTGATTATTGGATCCTTTATGCCTTAATTATCATGTATTTGATATTGGAGAAACATTCAAAATTTACCTCCCATTGACAAGAAAGCAGTTCCAGGCTGGCTGGCCAAATGATTACATGGCAAACCCTCATGACAAGCCTGTCCCAGGATGTAACCAAAAAAGTCTGGGTGCCATGGGGTCTCAGGACCTTCAAAGAGTGAGCAGTGTGTCACAACATTAAAGGCAATGGACTTATGCATGACGAGCCTTATTCCAGCTAAGTTCCCTCCACAACAGTCCTGACAGTGGTCAGATGACAGGATTGTGTACTGTCTTCTTAAGAAAGATTCTGTAGTTTAGCTGATAAAGTGTACACCTGGCATTTACAAAGCCAAGGATTTTACCCCTAGTACTACATAAACTTGTCTAGGTTGGAACATGCATGTAATTCAGTGTGCTCAGGAGGTGGTGGAGGGTCAGAAGACTTAGATCATACCTGGTTACATGCTTAGTGCCAGTGTAAGAAAGGAATAAATGAGTGAATAAATGAAGGAATAAAGGAAGGGGCGAAGGAAAAAGCGATAGATTACATATTTCAGTCATATTTTGCATCTTTATAAAGTGTCCCAACAGAATAATACATAGAGGAAACAGTTTATAATCCCACTGACCTGTACTAACTGGAGTTCAGATACACAAAAGGACTTTGCTAAGCATGGTGGCTCCTGCCTGTAATCCGAGCACTTACAAATCCAGAAGCAGATCAGAGAATAGAGGCCACCCGAGACTACACAGTCAGTTCCCACCCGAGACTACACAGTCAATTCCCAAGCTACAGTAGGAGACCCTTGCTATTTTTTAAGTGACTGCCTGTACATAGATCTTAGAAATATCGTTTTCTCCCTATGCTTCCTTGTACAGAGGAGAAAAGTGGATGTTGGGAAACATGAAGTGGATGAGGATCTTTGCCCCTTGTCGTCAAGAGTCAAAACGATACAGAAAGTGGAAGGAACTAGCTGTGAAAAAAGTCAGGGAACTGGAAGAAATTAGATGGGACAAAAATCCAAGTCCACATGATGCTACAAGTCTTTCCCTTGGGAAGAAATGCTGGTTCCGACGGGTGTTTGACAGAGAACAGGAGAAGTACTCATTGGTCATCGAACTTGGACTTTTCAGCCATTGAGTTTCCTGAGGTCACAGTCAGTGGTAAGAAAGGTGTGTTGTGGGAAACCGTTCTTATCTCCAAAGCTGTTGCTATAATTCACCCCAAAACACAGAAAAAAATAGGAAATACACCTGTTAATTTTAACAAAGCAAAGACATTCTAGAGGGGAATTCATAATGCTACAAGAATTAAACTCAATAATATTTAGATTCAAAATAAATCTCATCATTTTTCCATGATGGTAGACTGTTTGATAAATGCAGATATCAGTTGTCAGAGGACACTCTCATATGTCTGCTTTTTTTTTTATTAAAAAAATTTAACTCCATCACAGCCTGAAGGCCCAATATCCAGATCTCCACAACTCCTAGCTTAAATGAATGAATGAGTGAGTGGGTGGATGAATTAGTTAATTAATTAATATGCTGTCAAACCAAAACTGATTTAAAATTGGAGGTACAGTTTTGTCTAACTGATAGTATATTCTGCCAAAGGTAACAAAGCAGAATAAAAGGCATTTTGGATAAAGGCTCTTATTTTCAAAGCTCCTCCCAATTGTTTCCTTTCTTCCTTGTTAATCTGTAATCCATGCCCCTCTCCCCCAAAACACACACACACACACACACACACACACACAGTGCACTGCAAGCATAGAGGCAAGGCAATAACAACTTAAAGTTAATCTTTTGGTGCCATCTAGTGGTCAAATGTGACAACATTAATCTATTTCTACAAAGTATGAAAACTGGAAATTGCTGTGTTAGAAGCTATTACAGTAAGGATCATCCATTTCTGTGCAAATTGACAAGCACAACTCACAACTCTGTTTCTGCTAGACTGTATGTTCTTTGGAGACTCAGTTTTACACCATTTGATGCCTACTACCAGCTCGTCTCTCTTGCTTGTGTGAAACAATCCAAGCTCAAGACGTCTATTTGTCTTAGGCACCTTCATTACTGACGTGTTACATTATAAACGTAAAACAGTCATTCAGTGTGTAATCAAGTTCTTAAAGTAATAATTATTCTCAAAGTCTTATCAGAAGCGTCTTCTTTTGCTTCTTCCCTTCTCCAGAGCAATTGAGCAAAGTTGTCTTTCCATCCTTCTTATCCAGTCTTTCCGTCCTTGGTTTCCCCACAGTGCACAGCACCGGTTTGCAATCACACAGACCTGGTCCCATTGTCTTCTCTTAAATGCTACTGTCTCCTGAAAATATTGATTAATTTCTATAAACTTCAGCTACTGCACTGTCACCAGTCCATGGGATTTTGGGGGGGGGGGGGGGGAGCAGAGACAGAGAGAAAGGGAAAGAAACATAATTGATATTGGCCCTACTTACCCTCCCCCAAAGAAAGGATTTAACGTGTTTGCCTGTTTACCTTAGTAACTTTTTGTAATGAATTCCCCACCAGCGAAACACCTTATCAAGTCCCAGACACTCGCTATAGTCCAAGTTGCTCTCACACTGTTGCCTTTGTTTGGACCTGACTCACAAGCATCCTACTCAGGAAGACAGACATGCTCCTCTTGGATTTGTTTCACTAACATGTGTGTCTTCCTAAGTTCAGCATCCAATACAGCAATATTGTCATAGATACTTTAGTTGGAATTTTCTTTGGGCAGTCAATCAACTCCCAAATAAAGACAAAGAGTAAGCTATCATTATGAATTATGAATGCTTAGCCTTAGCTTATGCTCATCCCACTAGCTCTTTTACCTTAATTTAATTTGTTTCTATTCATCTCTGGTTTGCCTTAGGGATTTTTACCTTTCTTTCATTCTGTATGTCCTACTTTCCTGCATCCTCCATGTCTGGCTGGTTGACTTACTCCTGGAGAATCCCTGGTGTCTCTTTTCCTTACTTTATTTTTCAAGCCTAAATTCCTCCTGCTACTTACTCTCCCAACCCAGAAGTCTCACCAATATCTCCTCCCTCACTCTTGGCCATTCAGCTTTTTATTAGACCAATCAGGTGCCTTAGATAGGCAATGTAAAGCAGAAACACATTTTTATATAATTAAGTAAATGCATACATCTCTGCATAGTTTAGCAAATATTCCACAATAGCTGTACTCAGCAAGCACCAGCTGTTTATAACCTTAAGATTGGAAGCTAGAAAATCATGATGTGCAGAAGTCCTTAACCAGAGTATAAATGGCAGCTTCAGGCCAACATCCGCTTTCAGATCTATTTTCTTTAATGAAGACAGTTTTTAAACATTATAGATTAAAAAAAGGAATAGGTGTCTCCAACTCATTCTTACTGGAAACTTCTCTGTCAGCTTCCTTGCTTCCACAGGAAGAGACACTGTCTCTGGTAGTACATGTCATCAATGGGTGTCTTTTCACCAGTGAATCAGGAGTGTTGAATTGATTGAGATGTGCTGCTAGTTTATGAATATATACAGGGAATAGAGGCCAGATGTTCTTCCCTTTTCTTTCTGAATCTTTACGAAGCAGGGACCCAGCAAAGAACACTCTTCTGTTCCCTGAAGTTTACATCTGATGCTATTCCAAGCATTGCATCCAAGGAGACAGGAGTTCCATGGGCCACTCCTCCTCTCCCACCTTCTCCAAAGGCTTTCTCAGAAAAAGAAAGCATTAATACTTTTCCATCTGTGTGCCCGAGACCACTGTGCCCCAGCTGAACTCTCACAAAGGAAGTGTGGTTGACCGTTCTGAACCACATTGAGCCCCTCTAGCTCCACCATGCTCATGTCTCACATCTGGCTGTATTTTCATGCTGCCCTGCAGACATTCAAAAAACATGTAATCTTTAAATAAGGGTATAAGGTATAATCTGGCCAGACTCACACATTACCTTACTCCCCTTACCCAATCTTAGTCTTGGTTCTAATAAAATCACCACAATAATCAAATCTCATCCAGAATTGTCCAAATCACTTTTATTTTTTTATGGATTTTTATTGAGCTCTACATTTTTTCTCTGCTCCCCTGCTTCCTCTCCCCTCCCCTTCAACCCTCTCCCAAGGTCCCCGTGCTTCCAATTTAATCAGGAGATCTTATCTTTTTCTACTTCTCATATAGGTTAGATCTATGTATGTCTCTCTTAGGGTCCTCATTGTTGTCTAGGTTATCTAGAATTGTGATCTATGGTCTGGTTTCCTTTGCTTTATATTTAAAAAACACTTATTAGTGGGTACATGTGATAATTGTCTTTCTGGGTCTGGGTTAGTTCACTCAAAATGATGTTTTCTAGCTCCATCCATTTGCCTACAAAATTCAAGATGTCATTATTTTTTCTGCTGTGTAGTACTCCATTGTGTAAATGTACCACATTTTCCTTATCCATTCTTCGGTGGAGGGGCATTTATGCTCTTTCTGGGTTCTGGCTATAACAAACAACACTGCTATGAACATAGTTGAGCATATGTCCTTGTGGCACGATTGAGCATCCTTTGGATATATACCCAAAAGTGGTATTACTGGGTCTTGAGGAAGGTTGTTTCCTAATTTTCTGAGAAATCACCACACTGACATATGAAAGGTCTAGAAAAAGAATCTGCTCAATTCCATATTTCATCCATGAAAAATCTGCAATATGGGCAGTTTCTAGGAATAAATAAAAAGGAAATGTAAAAAAAAAAAAGAAAGGTCTATACCAGCTTGCATTTCCACCAGCAATGTGGGAGTGTTCCCTTTACCCCACAAGCTCTCCAGCATAAGTTGTCATCAGTGTTTTTGATGTTGGCAGTTCTTACAGGTGTAAGATGGAATCTCAGAGTTGTTTTGATTTGCATTTCTCTGATGACTAAGAATGTTGAGCATTTCCTTAAATGTCTTTCAGTCAGTTTAGATTCTTTTGATTCTTTTGATGACCAATTTCTTGAGTTCTTTGTATCAGACCTCTGTCTGATGTGGGGTTAGTGAAGATCTTTGCCCATTCTGTAGGCTGTCATTTTGTCTTGTTGACCATGTCCTTTGCTTTACAGAAGCTTTTCAGTTTCAGGAGGTCCCATTTATTAATTGTTTCTCTCAATGTCTGGGCTACAGGGACTCTATTTAGGAAGTGGTCTCCTGTGCCAATGCATCAAGTGTATTTCCCACTTTCTCTTCTACAAGATTCAGTGTGGCTGGCTTTATGTTGAGGTCTTTGATCCATTTGGACTTAAGTTTTGTGCATGGTGATAGATATGGATCTATTTTAATTCTTCTACATGTTGATACCCAGTTATGCCAGCACCATTTGTTAAATATGCTTTTTTTTCATTTGATATTTTTTGCTTCAAACAAGAGACACCAAATCACTTTTAAAGGTCTCTTCTGGAATAGTTAACATCTTCTCCTTTTTATTTTACTTACTCTTCCTACATCCTGACCACAGTTTTCCTCTCCCTTCTCTCCTTTCAGTCCCTTCCCATGCCCAACTTCTTATAGTGCATAGCTCAGTGCCCTGCTTCCCTCCCCTAGTCAAAGGTCTTCTGAACCCACCACCTTCTCAGGACCTAATGACTGATGGAGAAAAAATTAGGCTTTTCTGGGGATGAGTTCCTTATTAGTTAGGCAATACAAAGTGGCCATTCATGAAAGTATATACAGGCAAGTGTCAAAAGCTAATTCAATATGTACACACATGTATATAGAAAGATATACATATATATTTGTGCATGTATGTACATATATATGTAACAGTAATAATCAAAGAAAAAAAGACTACCAACTTGAGAGTGGAAGGGGGACCTGCGAGGTCCTGAAAGGAGAAAAGGCAATGTTAACTCTATTTCAATTTTAAAAAGAGGCCGGGCGGTGGTGGCGCACGCCTTTAATCCCAGCTCTCGGGAGGCAGAGGCAGGCGGATCTCTGTGAGTTCAAGACCAGCCTGGTCTACAAGAGCTAGTTCCAGGACAGGCTCCAAAGCCACAGAGAAACCCTGTCTCGAAAAACCACAAAAAAAAAAAAAGAAAGAAAGAGAAGCCAGGAACATGAAGTCATGGCAAACCATGTGGGCGTAGGATATAGGAAAGAGCAGAGACTTTCCATGGAAGCTAACCAACAGGATGGAGCTCTCTTGGCAGGAGTTGCCAATAAGCAGGTTTCTACAGCTTCCGAGTGGCCCCCTGTGTATCAGCAGAAATGCCTGGTGTGCAATCAAGAAGAGACCACTGGAATTACCACCCAGACAGAGAGCCAGGGTGCCAAAAGCCAGTTAGCATCAGAAGCCCTCATTCTTCCAGTGCTTCTGGCTTCTCCTTCAGCTCAAAGTCACTGAGATTAGATTTCTATCACCTGCGCCCAAAGGAATCTTAAGCAGCTTTGGGAACCAGTGATTAAAGTTACTCGATGTCTATTATTACCATGAAAAGAAAAAAGTTCCCTAAACTGTTTTGACTGATTTGACTCTTCATGAATCTTGAGTTTCATTGTGGTAAATATTCCTGCAAAAGATGAGTGGGAACATGTATAATGACATGACATTTCATTTTCATCATTTTTTTTTCACTTAAAAACAGCCCACAAGAAAGGTTAAACACTCGATGACAATTATAACTCATATCCTGATGTTTGTTTCCAAATCCTTCTGTCCCTACAATTCTGGTTTTCACAGGCTGTGCTCATGTTGACTTCTTTGTATGCTGGGCTTCCCCTGAGTTTGTGAAACAGAAGATGGTGACAAGGACCCTTCCCAAAATCTCCAGGAAGGCGAATAAAGTTAAAAGCACACACGTCCTACTTGAATATGTCAGAACTAATGGAGCAGGGAAGCTATTCCTCCCAGTGGCTGATTCTGAACCCCCCGCTCCTGCCTTGGCAAGGTGCACCATCCTCCTGACTGATTCTGAGGAAAACCCCTCCCCACCACCACGCCATAACAGGGTGCACCATCAACTCTAAGCATGAATGGGGAGTGTGTGGAAAACCATTCCAGGGCAATGGTCAAGCTGGCAAAGTGCTCGCTACACAAGGCAGGCTTGGCAAAGACTACCTGTCATCTCAGCAGTGATGCAGGGACGGCAGATATCTGCCCTTGGCCACGCAGTACAGCCATCCCTGAGCTCCAAGATCAGTAAGAGAGCCTGTTGTGGAGTAGAAAGAAATAAAAGGAAACAGCTGAAATCAACCTCTGGCCTCCATGAATGTATAAACTGGCACACACACATGCATACATGTGTGTTACACACAGACAGAAACACACATGCCACAAACCAATTCATGTATTTTGGCATGTCATAAATATAGTATTGTTTTTATTAGTGGTGTGTGTGTGTGTGTGTGTGTGTGTGTGTGTGTGTGTGTCCTGTAGATCACACCTATAGTCATGAACATGCCTAACACACACTCTATTATTAAACTATACCCCTGGCATATTTTAATGGATAATCTTGAGTGTCCAGACCTCTGTGAACTTTTAAAAAATTATTTTGTATGAAAAGACATAGAGATATAATGTCACTACTACACCACAGCAGAGCAGGTTCCAGAACATTAACTGTGCACTCGTCACAGAGCCTCGAGGCTCCATAAGGCAGGATGACCTCTGCTCACAGGACCGAGCACGTGTCTGTGGTAGGGACAGCAAGCATAGAATTCAGTCCACACAGGCAGACAATGAGTGCTGCCGTGTGGGGACTGACATGCTTAGTGCGGAAGTCTACACCCAGATGTTCTCTTTGCTTTTTTATCTTTTTATTTGTTAATGGGGCTTATGGTGGTGCAGTGAGCATGGCCATGCTGGTGTCACAGCACGTGGAAAAGTGAAAAGACAGCTCTGTGCAGCCAGCTCTCCCTAGTCATATTTACACTGCTGAGTTCTGGAAACGGAACTTGGGTCATCAGACTTTCAAGGAAAGTGCCTTTACCTAATGCTTAGCCAGCTGTCTGTCTTTCTGACTGACTCTGCCTGTCTTCTCTTGTTTGTTGATTGTTCGTTTGTAGCATTGTTTGTTGTTGTTTTGTGTTGAAGTCACTTCATACAACCCAGACTGATTACTTTGTAATCTTCATCTACCTTCAAGTATTGAGATTACAGGCATACACGATCATGCCGGAACTTTGGTTTTGTTTTCTGTTTATTTTTGTAATGGTTTTGAAGTTTTTGAAATTGTGATTTGATGACACTTCTCCCTTCCCTTTCCTCCATCTAAACCCTCTCATTTGCCCCTTCCCACTCGTCTTCAAATTCATGCCCTCTTTTTCCTTAATTGCTATTACATGCATATATGTATTTGTAAATAGAAATTTTTTCTAAATATATATAAGGTCTAACCAACATGTTTTTAAATATAATTCTATAATTTCTAACCACAATCCACTGTCCAGTTGAGGCGGCTTCTCGCTGTCTGCCCAATGAATGAGCAGGCTGGCCGTGATGAGTCCCAGTGGATGGCAGGCCATGGACTTGAAGCTCTGGACTGAAGTATACAGCACAAGCAAGTAGGGTGGAACCAGGGGACTTTATGACCAAAGTAAAACAACTCAGGATTTGAGTCTTGAAGGAACTAGTGGAGAAGGCAAATAGTTGACAAAATTACATGAGCTCTGATAACAAAAGGAACTGATAAGTGAGTCACTGTGGCAGAACAAGTCCCTTCCACCAACCACATCCAGAGCTTCAGGACATAGAAATGGGTAAGTAGAACTGTAGGTCACATAAAGTTTGCTGATCACCTGAAAATAGAGAAGTTAATCTGTTTTTTTTTTCCAGCTGTGTCCAACATAACTATGGAGTTCTTAAAAGTAGGAGTAGCCAAAGAAAGAGGTGGAAGAAAGGCAATGTGAGGTGAGGGTGCACCCCACTGTTACAGACACTGGGAATACAAGGAGGCACACTCAATCCAGAGGTTGAGACTTACGATTGCTCCCACACATCTTCTCAGTCCCTTGACAAAAGAGGAAGTTACATAACTGCTCTAGAAGCTGAGAAAGGAAATGGGAGCCTCCAGAGCTTGCAGAAGATGGGGTTGCCATCCAACACCTTGATGTCAGTCTAGGGAGTCCTGAATCAGGCTCCTGACCTACAGAGCTGCAAGGCTATGGTTCTAAGCCACTGATTTCATTATCACTTGTTACAGGAACAATAGCAAACAAACTCCTTATTATTGTTATTACCCACTATTATTAGCATGTCAATGCCATTAATATGACCTAACACTACATGTAGTTTAAATTGAAAAGGCCTGACTTTGTAGCTTCGTAAATGACATAATAATAACTGCAAGCCCAAGGAAAGCCATGCTATAGCATGGACCTCTTGGATAACTTTCCTGTATAGAAAGTGATGTTCCTGGGGACAACTCACAAACAATGTGATGAGCCTCTGCTGCTGCTTGATTCTTCAGGAGGGATGGTTGAAAGCACTGAAAAAGAAAATTAGAATAAGTCCTGGTTCCATGATAGTGAAATCACTTTCTTAACTTCGAAACTATTTTCAAATGAAGTAGTCTTCAGAGATCCAAGCACATAGAGCAGATTTAGATGGTTCACACTGGTTTCACAACTGGAACCAGGGACTTCCCACTTTGTATTTTAATAGCATCTCAGAGGGAACTCAGCACCCAGCTGCAGTAGACAGTTGTCACCAACCATACTCAGTAATTCTTAACACAAAGTGCCCAGGTGAGAGGGCTTGTACCATAAACAAGCTTTTTAACAACAATCTTGGGGGGAAAAGCACTAAATCTAAAAAGAACACATGTTCAAAAACAAAAGACTCGGTAAAGTCACTAGAAGCATAAACCAGGAAAATTTCAACTATCACGACAGTAACTTTAATATTTCTTTTTTAAAAGAAATTAAAGCATCATTCAGTGTATAAATTTTACTTCAAAAGACCTAAAAATTGTGCTTTTCCTTATTTTGAAGTGCTTGGTGGTGAAAGGTACTGATAGTTATCTGTAACTTATTTGGATAATGTGTGTGGGTGTACATCAGTGTGTGTGTGTCTGTGTATATAAATCCCCACAAAAAAAAAGCACACACACAGTAGAAGACATATTGAACTGGCTATTGGAAGAATAGAATAGACACAGGAAAATCAAAATGTAGAAAACTGAGCCTTCAAACAGCCTCAACTCCTTAAAATAACAGTTAATGATATCAAGCGTCCATGATTAAGTAGTCTGGGTTTGGCTAGATTTTCTGCTAGAATCAGTCCTCACCATCGTGTTTGTCCTTTGGTAGACCTGTAGCAAGTTCCGTGCTAGCACACACCTTGCATGATTGGTGACACTCAATAAGCTGTATGTGGCATTTCCTTCACTCTTCTCCCTTTCAAGTCAGTCTCCTGGGGGTCAAGAGCAACCCTAGGTTAAGCACAGTAGGTGTCATGTAATGAATATGTATCAACCTGGGGAGAGCCACTTTAAAATCTGAGCTTCAAGGTCCTCTGAGTCCTTTAGAAGTAATTTTTAAAACAAAGGTCCAGCTCATAAACAGTAATGAGGATATTAAAATGATCTTATTTCTCTTCTCGGGAGTGCTTGAGATTTGCTATGCAAATGCTAGCAGTCTTGTGTCTTCAGAAGAACGATTTTAAGATTTCCTTTACAAGATATTTGAAATACTTTTTCCTATTTCATGTGTGATATAAAATTCACCTATGAATAGGATCTTCCTTAAACTTTATTAATTTCTCATTATTTTCTTTTACATGAGTAAGGACTCCATACTTTTCTTGACATTGCTTTCTGTAGAATTTTCATTCAGTATTTTTGGTTAATTAAATTTGCCATGAAATGCAGAAAAAAAACCCTCCATATTGCAGAGTGAGTGATTCTGTAACTGGTCAGAGTTTCCCTTGCTTTTGCGCTGACTTTTCACTCCCCTTAACTCTTCTCCACTAGAGAAGCATGGAAGTTTCACAATTTATTTTTCCAAGCCTTTAATAAAGTCTCAGAAATCATTACAATTCTCAGAAGCCCTTTCACGGCAAACTCAAGCTACAGAATTTTCTTGGAAAATAAACCCAATCCCTCTATATAGTCCATTAATTAAGCTCAGCTCAAAACTAAAGATTGTCTTTATAACTCCTGAGACAAAACTATGTGAAGCCAAAAGGCAGCATCTGGCTTGGAAGGATTTCTCAGAAGAGAAAGTAGCGTTCAGATGAGTGTGTCAGGCAGGAGGGACTTTGATAATCTGACAGGCTTTTCACAGAGGTGGCTGGAATTAAAATCATATTTCTGAGTTCAGTTCATTATTCCTCCTGTGAAACACTTTTCTCGGTAGACATGTAATATTTCCCTGAGACTTAAGTTCTAATTTATTCAAAATAATCTTTAGCCTTTTGGTATTCAAGAAAATGACAGTGTTGCTGAGAACACCCTGTAAATTACTATGGGGTTAAAGAGCTATGCTTCAGACTAACCTTCCTTATCCTTGAATCAGAAAATGTTCCAGAACACAAAACCTTTTCCATTTTTAATCCATGAATCTAGACAAGTGTGGAGACCCAACAGTAAATTAGCCAGACACAGTCATTGCCCCATTGCCCATGCAATTTGTGAACCCCAAATGCCAGACCAGTGCAATGAATTTTACAGGAACAAATTTGACGGTTATAAAACCTCCTTAGTCTACTGACATTCCTAATAACATCAGATTGCTAGTTCGTTGTTGCGTTTTTTTTTCTTTCTGTTACCTGTATGAGAGGTGCAGTTGTGACAACATGTTAGCAAAATAAATTAGATTATGCTGAAAAAAGAGTCACATTTTATTATTTACTTGCTTTTAAACATTTACAATTCACCAGTTCTCAAAAAAAATCTAAACTATCAAATGCTGTAATATTTTCCCATCACTCATTCACTGTTCAAAGCGTGTACTGAGTGAGCTATTGCTTTGTCTATGTCAAAAGAAACAGCAACCTCGGATTCACGTGGTCCTAAGAAGCTGATGGTCGCAGGATCTGCTCAGCTGGTGGAGCTATGAAAAGAACTTGACCCTGTCTTTTGCTTTGTTTCTGAAATGCTTCATTATAAACAAAAAGAATATGTTGACAAGATGCCTCTGAGTTCTCCAATAAGTCTGTGTGTATGATATTGTGGTTTCATCATATTTTTTTAATGTGCTAGACTTTTTGAAGTTTAGGTAAGAATAAGAACCACAGTTCAGCACAGTTAAAGCTTGTCTCTCGTCGGGACAGAGAGAATTGAGGAATCACAGTTTCAGCAGCCTTGTTCTACAAATCCCGCCACCTGTACTATCAGGACACAGTTTCCGAGTGGCCAAGTCTCACTGCTTCCGTTTCTCAGATGTCCAATTTGCTGCCCCTTCCCCATGCTGTCTCTTTCCTTCCACGGGGACTGTATGCTGTGGTTTGGCGTTCTTCTGAACTCTGCAAACGTCTTCTGTCTATGGCTCACTGTGCTGCTGAGCTGTTCACGGTTCAGTGCCTCACAGTTGAATGGCTTGATGAAAATATCTACTCAGGTCCAGTCTTCTGTCTCTGGAAGAGCACCCATACCTGCGTTCCAGACCTCAAGACATTACATGCCTCCCCACAGATTGCTGATGAGCATATTGTTTCCCTCATTTGACTTGGATGACAATCCTTGGTACCGTTGTTGATGCTACAGGCTCCCATGCTTCCCCAGGAAAGGAATTTCCTATATCTTTGCCCTTCAAAACCAATGAGGACATCGAAGATGTTAACACTACCACCAAGCACACTGATAACATTTTTGGAATTTCTCAGACTGTGTCTACAAATCAAGTCAAGCATAAGTAAACCCAAGCACTGAGGAAATAGTGCTCAGTCTCCCTCACCAACAGTGCAATAAGAACATCTCCATTGCTACACTGTAAACACAGCAGAAGTTAGGAAAATTCTAAAACCCACAGACTGACTCGTCAACTCAAGCTTAACATTATCAATATAACAAAAATATAAAAGTGATTTCTGATGAAAAATCTAAGTATTTAAAAAAAAGTCTAGCCCCAAAGATTAGAAACATTCATCAGAGAGGCTTATGTTTCTGATAAATATTTAAGTGTGTAAGGCAGAACCACTGAGAACAATAAATATTTTACTGCTGGCACTTTGTCAAACCTATAAGTGGCTCTGCCTTAGAATTTCACATCATCACCGAATTTACAGTCATTTGATAAGTGGAACACGACAAGAATTACTTCTTTCTAAACCTAAACCAGGTAATAAATCTAACATCAGGGATCTTCTTATTGTCTGCTATCATCTGATGACAATGCCTTTTGCCTTCATTGTCTTGACAGAATTATGGTATGTAAAATCATAATGTCATATCACTCCCAGTGATTTAACACTATGCAGCCCATACCATTTTAATCAATCAAAATTGTCACTTTTTAGTGTAATGGTTTTGTGGTGGATTCCCTGTGTTTAATATGATATATGGTGCTATCTATCTGTTGATTTACTACTCTTTTTCAAAGTCTTACAACTCAGAGGGCTGTTCTTGCTTTTGTATATCTTTGGAAATAGAAAACAAGAATAATTTATGATAATACAAATTATAATTTCTGTGGCAAAATGAAAGATTAAAATGAACAAGTGTTAAGAGTTAAAGCTAGTTTTAAGTGGAAATAAAAAGTGATTTTGTGAATTGAAACCACAGACATCTTAGAATTTTCCCTTCTGTGTTTATATGGGATCAAGTGTCTTTAACGTTGTAACCAGATATTCAATAGGTGGCTTTGTTTTACATAAACACTATTTTAAAACACTATTTAAAAAAGCTCAGAACAACTAATACAATGCATGTTGCACAAATTTCTTCTATGAAAAAATAAAAAATTGAAAGTTTGAAAGAACTCCATAAATGTTTATAAATCTGCCTACCAGAGATGAGCTAATAAAAGCTCAACACAGTTCCCATTTCTCAACTCTATTACACATTTAGGATTGAGTATTTAGTGCAGAAACATCTGACCACAAAATATACGTTTACAAACATGACAGTGTCTCCTTCACTCACTCACACAGTCATTTGGGGGCACAGTGTTCAGGAGACTCGTGCCACACATCCCGTTCAGACAACGCAATCCCCAAGGCATCTTGTGCACAGGGCTCCCACACTTTTGTGATTTTATCATCTGCAGGATGCAGCCTCCTGTAGAAGAGACGAAGAAATCTGCAGAGTCCCATGCCTGTGATTACATGATAGAATTTTTCATCTCTTTTGCTCAAATCCTATTGAGCAGAATAGGTTATGCCTTTCCCCAAGTGAAGACTAGAGAGAAAGTAAATCCCTTCTGTATGTTTGCAAGGAGGAAAAGGGGTGTGTCTTAGCACCTCTAGTCCAGGTGTGTATAGGGAGGTTACACATGCACATGGGTAGATACTCATACGTGTGTGTGTGTGCGCGCGCGCATGCGTGCAAGCATATGGAAATCACAAGTCTACCTCAGCTGTCACTCTTTAGGAGCTATCCATCTTGATTTTTGAGACAGGGTCTCTCACTGCAACCTGTAGCCCAGTAATTAGGCTAGGCTGTCTGACCAGGGGGCCCCAGGAATCCACCAGTCTCTGCCTCCCAGTGTTGCAGTGCAAATCACATACCTCCACTCCTGGCCTTTGCTGAAGGGATTCTGGGACTTGAATGCAGACCTACATGCTTGCAGGTCAGGCACTTTACCAACTGAGCTATCTAGCTCTCTCTTTTTTCAATGTAGGCTTTAAATTCATCTCTAAGACTTCATTGGGGAGATGTGTGCTTGAAAGTATTATTCTAGAAACAAGGATGGGGCTCCAGACTCGTAATCCTAGTAGTAGGAGGCTAGAAGGGAGGATCATATAAGTTCAAGGCCAGCCTAGGAATTGTAGTGAGAACCTAGACAAAAAAAAAAAAAAAGAAAAAAAAAAAAAACTTTTAGCGTCTGCATATCCATTGTTAAACTACAGTACTGCGGTTCATTCTTTGTACCAGAAATGTTAGAGTGAATATGTACCACCAAAAGGGGTTTATCAGTTTGTCTTACATGTTATGGGATGGATAGGTTGACCCACAGCTGCCAGGCCTCCTTAGCCTTATTCCCCAGGGAAAGGTGAATGCACCCTCTACCCTTTCTGTAGCCCCCATGATGCAGGACAATCAGATGCGATAGGAAGTCAAGTCAAAGCAAGAACTCAGTTTATTACTGTGAGCATCAGATTATATAGGTTAAGTGGCATCATGTGATGCTGGGGTACCTCCAGCCAATGAGAGACAGACAAGCCCTCCCTATGACTGGAGGGGCATCTACCTAGATTTTGCTGTCTCATCCTCGGTAGCTTTGAGACTATCCCTCAAACTCGAGCCAGGCTTTTCTTCGTCCTAGAGGCCTTGAGGTGCAGGTTCTGAGATAATTTTGACTCAACACACAGCTTTCGTACACTAGAGAAACTGAGAAGCTAGTAGCTGCTCATCCACCGACTGCAGGCCCAGCAGTCTCAGTCTAGCACTGAAGTCCTAGCGGATTTCAGGAGAGTAGAGTTCCAGGTCTTAAATCCATGCTTGAAAGCTAAAGAAGCCAGGCTCTGATGTTGGTGAAGGGCGGCAGCTGCAGAGGCAAACAGCAAGTAATAAATGTGGGCGGGTCAACACAAGCCCTGCTTCTCTCCCAAATGTCATTGTACCTGGGCCAGGGTCAAAGGCGCTGACCACTGTAGGGTAGGTGCTTTTCTTCTCAGCTAAGACTCACTCAGAGGCATATGTCCTGGGTGATCCTAGAACCAATACAGTTATCAACAAAGCCTATCCCTTATCTATCTCTTGAAGTTGGGTAGCGAGATAAACTCTATTTTCCCTCTTAAAATCATATGTCTGTTTCTCATTCAGTTAGTCACAAAACTTAGTCACTGAGCTCAGTGCAATCCAGTAATTCAGTGCTAGAGGCAAGCTGTATGAGCACTGAAGAAAGAAGCACATAGAGCGGGGAGGAACTGACACCTTACGAGTTCCCACTACAAGATATCTGCACCGAGTCCATCGTTTCATGTGGACTAAATACAGTGAACTAATTCCCATTGCAGATTCTAAACTATACAGATAGAAAAATAATCTGCCAGTTCACACTGGTACTGAAATTAGTGTATTCATTCCTACTCAAGCTCTTTCCGTGGCCTGCACTATCATTAGAAGTCAGGATGGAGACTGGGTACTCAAAATCTGGTCCTGTCAATGGAACCTTTTCCCTCCACATAAACATGGCAATATAGACAGTAGTTTTCTGCTTAGTGTTTCATATTAATAGTCTGATTTGCTTGGGATTTTTCATTCCTGTTAATTTAAATAATGATCTATTATTCTTTGAGAGTTTAATACAATGAATTTTTATCATATTCAGCCCCTTCCCCAGCTTCTCCTAGGACTACCCTACCTCCCTGTCTACCAAACTTCTTGTCCTCTTTTCCTTTTAATCCAGCAAGTTCAATTTGTGCTGTCCAAATACTTTTGCAAATGGCCCTTCCCCTGGAATATGATTTACCTTCTAGGGTTCACACTCATAAAGATAACTGACTCTCCCTCTCCCAGCCCATCCATTGTCAATAGCTCTTCATCTAGCCCACTTCTTGCCCACATACCCACTTTACACTGGAATTTTGTCTGGTTTAAGATGCTGGGCATTTGTCAGAACTTCTGTGAGTTTTTATGTTTACCTGCCCTGCTATATACAGAAAATGCTTCTTATTATAATCATCTACCACCTCTGGCTCCTACAATCTTTCCTCTCTCTGTGTAACAATTCTTGACTCTTGGATAAAGGAGTATTGTATAGGTGCTGCTTAGTACTCCACAATCTCTTTTTCTCTACATATTGATCAGTTCTGGATTTCTGTGTTAATCACCACCTACATCAAAAACAAGCTTCTCTAATGACAGATGCACAGTACAAGGTGTTAGTCAAAAGAGTAATCATAGTACCAATTTGTAAACCCCGAAAGGTACAATAATGACTGGCCTGAGAAGATACACCAACTGGTGCATCAGTGGCACAAACGTTACTGCTGTCACCACTTTCAGTGGATTGAAGGTGCACGCCACAGATAAAACCTAGACCTACCATTTGTGACTAAATGGAACCTAAAGGGAGAGTCTATTGTTTTACTCTGCTAAGCTGGCACAGCATTAAACTCATTTATCACAACTGAGCTGTCATCGCAGCTCCTCAAGCTGAATAATTTTTTTAAGAACTAAAAAATTTACAAGTTCCTTATGCGCAGCACTCTTTGTAGAAGCTGAAACAAAATGGACTTCCTCTGGGATCTATAATCTTATGGAGTAAGAGAGAAAATTACTATTAGACACTAAATAAGATTAATAATTGATTCCATTATTTAAGCCACTAAATGATCATAAGTGGAAGAAAAACAAAAATTCTGTAAATAGTTTGAGATAAAGAAAGAATTTATCTTAAATAGATAAAGAGATGGCTCAGTTGTTAAGAGCAATGGCTGTTCTTCCAGAAGATTTGGGTTCAATTCCCAGTACCGATATGGCAACCCACGGCTGTCTATACCTCCAATTCTAAGGTATCTGTCACCCCTTCCTTGCCTCTGTGAGCACCAGACAGGTAAGTGTTACATATCCATATATGCAGGTAAAATGTTCATATGCACAAAATAAAACATTTTTAAAAGAAAGCATTTATCTTTAAATATTTTTAAACATTTTTCCAAATAAAAAAGTAGTAATTTAAGACAGAATAGTCATCACAAATCTGGATTGTTGAAACATAAAGACATTCTCTTTTTAACTTTTACAAGGCTTGCTCTTGGAAGTTGTCATACATGTATATTCTAATTCATTCTAATTAGAACCCTCTCTCCTACCTCTACTCTTCTCCACCCTTATAGGTCCCTTTCCACATTCATGACCCTTTTTTTGGTTTTGTGTAGTTGTTCTGTGTGCTCCATTAAATTTAACCATGATTATCTGTGTGACCATGGCTTTGCAACTCTCTGCTAGAGTCTAGTTGGCTCCTCAATGGGGAAACAACTGAAAACAATGCTTATTCCTCCCCCAGAATCCATCAGTAACCAATAGTTCATTCGGGAGAAGTAGAGTTTTATAAGCCCCTCCTGTATCTGTGATTTACTGTTGATAGCCCAATGTCTATGTGGAACTATTGCAGGCACTCACAGGTACTTTGACTAGTAAGCACAAAAACATTAATAAGACAGCTAAGATTGCTGTACCTGTTGTTTGTTAGATGATGTCTTTCACAGTTTCCTTCCCATGATGCTGGAGCTTTTAGCTTGACTTGTCCTGGAGCTAAGTCAATACTATGCTGAGTTCACAGAATCAAGAACTGCTGAGATGAGTTTGCTTTCCAATATCCACCCTATAATAATAAAGGAAGAGATGAGAGTCCAGCCACTTGTCATATGAATAAATATTGGTATGCTCTGGTCCTCACAGTGTGGTTGGTACTCTGCCATACTTTATGAATGTAACAATGGAAGAAAAAAAAACAGAAGTTTCTTATTCACATACTTTATATACCAGTTAAGAGGGGAAACAAAAAAAATTAAAGAGAAATATAGAATAAATAAATAAGTCTTATTTCTATATAATTATGAAGAAAATAAATTCAAATAACAGGAAAGTGACAAAATAGAGCTTGGAGCTACCTTAGAGTGGATGGTCAGAGATGTGTCAGGGGAAGGGCATTTGTGCCACTTAGAATGTGAAGAGAAAAGGCTCTGGCATGTGAAAAACACAAGGTTCTAAGCCAAAAATCTTTGGACATATTGGGAAAACTATGAAGGCCACAGGCAGAAGAAAATGGAACAGACCAATTTAATACATCAAGATTTAGTGTTTAAAAAAAAGACTGAAGATAATTCAGTATCAATGATTCTCAGAGATAACTGAGAATAGCATGGGCTTAAACCTCAAAGCAACACACACAGGGACACAGCTCCAATAAGGCCACACCTCCCAACCCTTCCCAAGCAGTTCCACAGCTGGAGCTCACCATTCTTTCCACCATGTAACTTCAAGCTTTAAGAGTATCTCTAGTGGGGCCTGAGGATCTGTCCCTGTGGCGGAATACTTGTCTACCAGGAAAAGTCTGTATTCGATGCTGGTACCACAAAATGGAGGGAGAAAATAAACAAAAGGTGAGGACAACAAATGGTAAGAGCATGGTAACATCTTTCAGGAATCAGTACTGAGGCCTCCCTAGTGTTATTAGAACTTATATCTTGTCTATGATAGCAATTATTGAAAGACTCAGTTCTTACTTTCTTTCAAAAAAAAAAAGGCTGGCTGTGCTAATGCTTTTATAAATAAAATGTTTATTCCCAAATAATCACTATCTATTAAATCTTTTGCATATTAGCTTGATAGTTCTACATTACTCTTTAAAAGCTTGCTTGTGGAACTCTATACTAGTATCAAGCCAAACACACTGCAGCACTCAGGAAGCAGAAACAAGAGACTGAAACTCTAGCTCAAAATGCACAGAATTTAATACAATGGTATTTTCTGACAGGTTGTTTTTATTTTTAATATCACATGTAATAGCTATTAAAAATAAATCATTTTCTTTTGTTTCTTTTGTTTTCATTTTTCTTTGTTCATCTTTCCTCTCTTTTGCTTTCCTTTTTGTGGCTTATTTTTAATACTTAATTAGTATAATCCAGTTTATTTTTAAATGTTTATATTGGTTTTAGTTGGGACTTCATTACATATATGTACTAATTTTCTACAATTGATATTTCATGCTATTGAGTCATATGCATGCTTCAGATTGCTGAATAGGTTTCAATAGATGTTATTTTTTTTCTCCCATGAATGTGGCTTTCTTCTGAATACGTTTGCATTCAATGATTTATAGTTTTCCTATTACTTTTGAAATAGGATCTCACCATGTAGTCCTGGCTGCCTTGAATTCACAGAGATGTGCCTGACTCTGCCTCCCAGAGTGATGGGAATAAATGTGTGCCCCACTTTTAAATGTTACTGAAGACTAGATAAATCAAGTCAAAAGTTTAAATATAGTTCCTGAATAATTGCAAAGTCCACAACCAAGTTTTTCATCTGAATCACGGTGAGGAACCTGTAAGGTGAAAAGGACCAAACAAAAATCTCCCGATCCTGACTTGGGAACAGGGACTGAAATCCCATCAATCCCTGAGACCCCTCAGCACAAAGCTCCACCAATCCCAACCCTCCCTGGAAAGTCCCCACCCCACCACCCAGGCACCCTATATCAACTTTGTACCCTGCTCAGTTTGCTGTGCCCTCACCCTAGAGGCAGGACACCTTCCTGAATTCTTCTACCCCAATAAATCCCTTGAATGAGGTTTGAACTTCTTTTGCCAGAGTGGAGCAGAGAAGCAGCAACTATGACCAGAGCCTGAGCGGAGAAGAATGGTGTAGAACTGTAACACTTTTTCGGGGGAAACCTTGCTCTAGCGGAGCAGAGGTTTTACACTCCTGGAGACCAGAGCAGAGCTGCAACAACTTGGCTGGCAAAACCATTCCCTGCTGGGACAGAGTTGTTATACCAGGGAAGCCTTTCCCTGGATCAGCTCTGTAAGCTGCTATGCTTACAGTGAATTTGTGGTATTCCTTGGCTCCAGACTGCCTGGATTTTTTTCCATCTGAGCTGCAATGCTTACATAACCAAGAATGAGATCACTGCATTAATGAAAGCAAGACAACAAGCCGGGTCCTATTAGAGGTGAGTTTTAACATCAGAACTGAACAAGTAGGCAAGTCATAGCAAGACCACAGTCACTAACAGAAAAAGAAATAGCATTTGGGGCATGGAATATATTCAAGTAGATGATGGAAAAGTATTATTTTCATGGTTAAATGTCATAATCCTAACTGGAAGCAGAGGCAGGAAAATTGAATGTGAAATTTGTAAGCACTCTCTGCTCACAGTTCACACTGTTTCTTTAGGGATCTGTCTTTGTTGGAAGCCATAGGTTATATAAGCATGGAAGGAAATCATCAGTTATCCACTCTGGATATTCAGATTTTCCATTTTTTAAATCTCATCCTGAAAAGTACAAATGCAACCATTCTCATTGGGAAAATTCTGCATTAATATGACTCTGAGCCTCAGAAATTAAGAGTTTCTGTTGTTCTTTCAGAGGACTGGGGTTCACTTTCCAGCACCCACATCAGGCAGCTCACAACTGCTTGTAAGCCCATCTCCAAGGGATGTGATGCCCCTTATGACTTCCACAAACATCCACACACATGCACACATGTATATACAGACATAAACATGAATACATAATAAAATAATTTATCTGCGGCAGGAGTCAAATTCAGTGAAAGGGGTCAAGGTTAACATTTCCAAGGTTCTGTGTTCAGTGACAAGAAAGGAGAGAAGGGGAAGAAGAGAGGGAGATGGAAAAGTGAACACCAATCTTCTAAAAACTAGAAATATTCGAAAGTTGTGGTATTGTTTCATGATAGCTATAACTATTGTGTCTAACTTCTACATCCATGTGACAGTGTTCAATGAACAGCTTACAGTTTCAGTTGGGATGTTTCTGCAGACAATCTCCTTGAAGAAACAGGAATAGATCTAAATTCTCTGACTTTTGGTCAAGGTGAAGAGGATCCACCTCTATACTCAAAATACTAATTAACCACACCCTAGGTCATAATCTCTTATTTGTAGTCACTCCTGTTGCCAACAACTTTAAAAGAGCAAGAATAAGCTCTAGCTCTCTGACCTTTATTCAAGGTGGAACAGACTCCTATCTGTGGGCTGTGGCAAGATTGAATGTTGCTAAGATGATAGACTGCCTTCCTTCTTATAACACAGTTCTCGCCTGATGGAGGAGGGTTATTTGTCTATGTGTTATTTTCACTGGTTAATAAAAAAACTGCCTTGGCCTTTGATAGGACAGCAGCTTAGATAGGTGGAGTAGACAGAACAGAATGCTGGGAGAAAGAAGCAGATTCGGGGAGACGCTATAGCTCTCCTACTCTGAGATGGAAGCAGGCTAGAATCTTCCTGATAAGCCATCACCTCATGGTGCTACACAGATTATTAGAAATGGGTTAAGCAAGATGTGAGAGTTAGCCAATAAGAGGCTGAAACTAATGGGCCAGGCAGTGTTTAAATGAATACAGTTTGTGTGTTGTTATTTTGGGTGTAAAGCTAACCATGTGGGAGCCATGTGGAACGAAAAGCAGGCCTGCTCACCTCATCACTACACTCGCCAGTGCGGGTGGTCTCCTGTCATTATGACTGTATCCCTTGTTGATTAGAACAGTGTGCACATGTGTCCACAAACAGGAAGCCTTTTCACCTTTCACTTTCTTTACACCACACCTTCAAAACACTAAAAAGTTTTGCCAGGCACTGGAGAGATGGCTCTGCTCTTCCAGAGGACCCAGGTTCAATGTGCTAGCACACACATGGCAGCACATGACTGTCTGTAACCCTGGTTCCAAGGGACTTGATATCTTCTGCTGGCCTCTGTGGACGTCAGGATGTCTGTGGTGCATAGAATACATGCAGAAAAACACCCATGCAAGTAAAATAAAAGTAATTTAGAAATAAATTAAGTTTTAAGGTTATGCTAGTGTTTTCTACCAGTATCTTCAACTTATTCACGTGTGAATTGTCTCTATAAATGATGTTTTATTGCATTGTATTATCTAAATTTTATATCAAAGTACATAATTTGTCAAAGATTTTTATTTGCTGAGCCTAAAGGAGGATGTGCCAAAGCCATTTTTCTCTAACCCCAAAACACCTAAGTGAGACGACCCTGACATGTAACACATTTCTTCTAACCACCTAAACTGAAACTTGTTCAAGTGTTTTTATACTCATCAATTTAATTAACATTTGCATGACTGTGAGAAGTACCTTTTATGTCAATGTTTAATTCACACATCAGTAGGCACTAATGACGAGTACATTGCCTTATCATCTTCTAGCAGTTAGGTGCATTCGTGACAAGCATCATCAAATTAAAAAGATAACTAACGCTCAAAGCCACCGCAATAAAATATTATTGTGGTAATTACCAATGTTGAAAGTGAAGAGTTTTAATCAAATTGCTTTCTTGGTTTCCTGTATTTTCATTAAAAATGACTGAGAAATTACAGAGAAGTGAGCAGCTCTCACTGCTGAATGCAAATCTAATTATATTTTACTGCAATTAATAACTACTACACTTAGCATTAAAAACCCAGAATAAACATATTCTCTCTTTGATTTCTTTCTTTGCCACACAAGTCTGCTGCTTCTTGCTAATGTTTGACAACAAAGCATGATGCTTACTTGAATAAAATATTTGCTATTCCTGCTATCTAGGAGGTGCCACTAAAGACAGAGAGTTACTTAAAGAGAATTCAAGTTTCCCTGCAGTACTTATGCTGTGGATTTTAGTAGATTCTAAAAGGTGCCATCCATTTTATGAGATAGTATCTCAGTGTAAGGTCATACCAGTTTGGCTTTCTTTCAGCCTTCTATTGATTTGATAATACAAATTTCCTTCTGACCTCTCAATGAAATTTGATTTTAGAAACAAATAGTTTTCTTTGAATGGTACCTTATAATTTTCTGGCTACATTTGTTTTCCTCGATATTTGCTAAGCTCAATTCTTAGACGAGTGTGGAATTAACATTAACTTAACCAGAACAGTAGAGCGGAATCCTTATTCTATTCTGGTACCTCAAACAGTGTAATAACAACTACAAACAGAGCACCCATCAGCAGACTCATACTGGCATCTGCCACTCTCATTCACACAGTAGAGGTTTGCGTTTGCTTAAATGCTATAGGCCTCAGTTTACATATAAAATGATAGTAACTTTACTGCTACCAAGTGCTGAAAAGATTTTGAGGAAATAATATATTACAAAGCACTTTCACATGATTTGTTCTAAGATCCAAATATTATTACCTTGTTAGTAAAATGTATCATTTCTACAAAATCAGAAAGAAACAAAGAATTTTATAACCACATACATCTTACAATGCATTCTACTGTGATATCTGTGCTTATATGCTTGTCCTTATGGCCACAGCTGCTTTTATCTATGTTAGTTTTATTTCCTTATTATTGGGTGTGTGTGTGAGTGTGTTCCGAGTTCCAGCAACAACATACAAGCTGAGCAGTGGTGCATTCCTGTAATCCCAGTACTGGGGAGTAGAAGAGGTTCTGACTGCTCCCACCCAGTCTACCCAAGTCAATGAGTCTGAAGCTGACTTAAAGACACTCTCAGAATGTAAGATGGAAATCCTAGACAAAGACACATAAAATTGACCTCAGGCCATATGCGCACACACATACACACACACGCACACGTATGCACGCATGCACGCACGGCACTCTTTTGAGAAAATTATTCATAGGTTCTTTCTTCTTTCTAGATTTGGAAAACTCAAATTATTTGTTAAATATTGCTAACATATCAAACAATTAAAGAGATGAGTTAAAAGTTAAAAAAAATACAAAAATTAGCCATAAATAATTAGTTTTAAAAATAGGAATTGGAAAAATTCCAAAGCCTTTTATGAATCCCTACCTTTCTCCCAGGAGTCATTGCCTCAAGATTTTATGTATCCCCTCCCAGTTGATTTTCTTTATAGCTTTACATGCTGCATCCATTTCTTCAGCTCTATTATATTATTATATTTTATTAATATAATTAACATAAGTGCATGGTGATGCCCTTTTCTGTGCTACTTTTGCTGTGTTACTTTGTCATATTCCACTGGATAAACAAAGCACAGTGCAGTCTGCATGGCAATATAGCTGCAACATAATATCTTCTATTTATTCTTTGAGAATTTCACATGTGCACACAATGGATTTGAATCATATTTACCTCCTATTTTCCTCCTCCGATTCCTTCCACTCCTTCCGGATGTAAACCATCACCACCACACTCTCTCCCAATTCTTTTGTTTTTTAAACTTCACCAAATCTAATTAGTGTTGCCCATATAAACATGGGTATACAGCCATCTACTGGTGAATAATCAACCTACCAAGGACGATGCCTCTGGAAAAAAAAAAAAAGATTCTTTTTGACTAGCAGCTATCAATTGCCAGGATCTTCTCTACTATGAATGGGGGCTTAAGATTCCCTCCCTCGTTTGTACTGCAACGTGACTGACTTGATCTTTTTTAGGTCTTGTTCAGGGACTCATGAGCGCAGTTTTCCTGTCATGTCCAGAAGACACTGCTTTGGCCCAGTCCTCCTCTACCTCTGGCTCTTAAAATAGGTCTGTCCCTTCTTCATGATGTTCCATGGCCCTTGAGAAGAGGGGTATAATGCAGATGTCCCACGTGGCTACATCTCTTTTGCTATTACAGAAAATGCTGCTATGAAATTCTTGAACATATCTCTTAGTATGTCATTCAAAAGCTGCTCTAAACTATGTACCACCAAATTCAATTTAGGGATCATGAGATATGTTAATATATCATATTTTAAAATTATTGGGCAAATGTCAAATCACCTTCCAAAATGGGTACATCAAAAAAAAAGCTTGCATATATGTATGTGTGTATGCTTTGACCAGCTCTGAAATATTGAAATAATTCCACACTTAACAAATAGCACTTAATGAGTCCAATAAAGGCAATCTTCATAGTTGGTGTGACTATAGGCAGACCCAAACTATTCTTGTTTCCTGAGAGTGGGAATGTTTCTGAGAAGTTTCTGGTAGACTAGTACAAGGTCACTCTAGGTCAGCATCCTGGTCACCACAGACTTTCCCAAACTCGGTAACTAAAGTCTTACTGCCTGACACAGACAGTGCTTAACTAGGACGAGGTCACTCTAGGTCAGCATCCTGGTCACCACAGACTTTCTCAAACTCACTAACTAAAGTTTTACTGCCTGACACAGTACTTAAGCCTTGTGAATATTGCCCTGTGGTTGTACATGGCGTTACTCCCCCCAATAACTTATAAATTTCATTGCTCCCTCTATTCAGTATCTACTACCTAGTGAGGATAACTATCTCATTATGACGGTAGTTTTTATTTTACTGATGGGGTTGATCATGATTTCACGATTATAATTAGCTATTCACATGGCTTCATGAAAACTTTTCATAACACCAGAGAGAGGCTGATGTGGCTAGCTTGGCAAGATGACGGCCGACTGTTGGATCACTCCTTTCATTGCAGTCATTAAAAGACCATAACTTAGGCCACTGTACTTCAGAGTGAGTGGGGTTCTGTACTTCCAAATGGACCATCCAGACTTTTGCCAGGAGCATCTATAACAACGGGTAAAATGTGTATGAATAGCAAGGCCCTTCCCTAGTTGTCTATCTATGTAGGATATTTGAGTTTCCTGTACCACATCAAATAAGAAAATAACAAACAGATTATGACTGCTATTCAATATCTGGACATATGAGAATGGATAAAGAGTAATCCAATACTGCTAAATTTTAAAACACATAGCAATAGATACTGCTCACATCTTTGTGTTGTGTATCCTAGAGAGAGATGCATAGGCCCTTTACTAGACTACTATGATGACTAAATTGAACAGAATAGAAAATGCACTAAATGTATAATCCATGCAAATCATCATCTGTACAAAATCTGAATGAAATTAGTACAGTCTTAAAAGGCATAACAAATTGAGAAAGAGTTCGAGATTTAAAATGAAAAATCAGAACTGGCTCTTGTTCTTCTTGTTTTAATTGTGCCCTGGGGATACGTGGGCTGAGCAAAAGCAGCAGAGAATTCCATGCCCTCTCACGAGCTGCTAAAGTAACTACACATTGCAGGTTCAAAAGCGTTCACCCATCTTCCATGGTTGGCATGGAAAAGACAGGGTTTTAACTGTAATCAAGCAATGTTTATGCAGGTTTTACATTCTACTAAACCATGTATGGTCTTTTTGAAACTTTAACATGTAATAGCAATATTTTGCTTGCTTTTATGATTCCCTTACTGTAGGTGAAACATTTTCTGTAGAAATGCATGTGGTACAGTATTCATACATGTTTTAGTGTCTGAATAGTACAAGTAAGTGCAGAAGGAAAGATAGAAAGGGGAAATCATCAGGGCAGTGGTGGTGCACTCCTTTAACCCTAGCACTGGGGAGGCAGAAACAGGCAGATCTCTGTGGGTTCGAGGCCAGTCTAGTCTACAGAGTGAGCTATGGGACAGCCAGGACTACACGAAGAAACCCTGTCTTGAAAAACCAAAAGAGGAAGAAAAAGAAAGAAAGGGAAGGAAAATGTAGAAATTAGATTTATCTTTAAATCACGGTAGGTATTTCCTTGTACAATGACAATGAAAAGAACAATGAAAAAATGCCAGAAATGCTCCATCAGTCCCAGTTCAGCTGGCCTTGGTGAGCTCCCATTAGATCAGCCCCACCATCTCAGGGGGTGGGTGCATCGCGGTCCTGACTTCCTTGCTCATGTTCTCCCTCCTTCTGCTCCTCATTTGGACCTTGGGAGCTCAGTCCAGTGCTCCAATGTGGGTTTCTGTCTCTATCTCCATCCATCGCCAGATGAAGGTTCTATGGTGATATGCAAGATATTCATCAGACCGGACTCTCTGAACGTGGCAGACAATGAGGGCTGACTGAGAAGCCCAGGACAATGGCACTGGGTTTTGAGACTAGGCTTTGTGGGAGCCTAGCCTGTTTGGATGCTCACCTTCCTAGACCTGGATGGAGGGGGGAGGACCTTGGACTTCCCACAGGGCAGAGAACCCTGACTGCTCCTTAGACTGGAGAGGGAGGGGGAGTAGCGGGAGTGGGAGGAAAATGGGAGGAGGTGGAAATTTTTAATAATAATTAATATGCCAGAAATGAAAATACAATTTTACAACTATATTTTTATAGGTTTGTTAAACAACCAGAAGAACAGGCATAGATTTGAGAAATGTGTTAAGGGTGTACCTAGCAACTAAGAGCATGTCCTCTGAAACTGGAGGCTGAAATACAAGTCTGCTCTGTGCCCATACTGTACAGATACAGGCCCTGGGACATGGACGCCACAGCTTTGGCTGCTAACTGGGGTGGTATTAGCCACTCTAAGTAAGGGTACTCTTGAACAATATAACTTCAAAGATTTAACGAAGCGCCATTTGATCCCCCATGTCTCCTTAGGCCCTTTTTTCCATGCTCGGAGTAAAAAAATTCTTGAAAGTTTTCAACAAGAACAACTTATACATTTCATCATTAAAAGCAACCATTTTCAGAATATATTGCTCAGTGATACCACAATGAACAGTAAATGGGGGAGACCATATCATTTAGCAGAGAAATAAACTCATATATTCAAATAATTGATAAAGATATGAATGAATTAAAAACAATTTATATCACTTGTGACCACTGAGGTCATCACTAGTGCTTTCATCTTTATAGTGAGATGTATGAAGCGTGGGCTGCCTCAAATTCACACTCTTCCTCTTCAGCTTTCCGAGTTCTGAGATCACAGCGATGTTCCACCATGAGTCTGGCACTACAGGGCTGTGATCTCGTTGGCCACTACCTGCCGCAGCCAAATGATGGCCTGTTCTCCGCCACTCACCGTACCACTCCGACAGTGCTGTCAGCAACTTGCATTTATTCTCTGCACCGGGGAGATGGAATTTCAGCCTTCAGTCTCCTACAGAAAGCTCTATGCTGCTTAATTTACTAAATATAACAAAAAAAATCAACAATTTTTGATCTCATATTGTTAACAGCAGGTGTTAACATTAGACGGTGAATATAATTCAGTAATAGAGGACTTGCCTAGAATATGCAAAGCCCTAAGTTTTGATCCCCGGCACAAAAATGAACTTAATGAAAAGTTGTAGGGATAGAGAAGCAGAAAATGAAAGTTTGAAAATTAGTTAAGAATTAAGTGATCAGGGTTGTAGAAATGACTCCGAGGCTGAGTACTCATTTTCTTGCCAAAGATCAGGGGTTTGGTTCCAAGCATCCATGAGGCAGCTCAAAACTGTCTGTAACTCCAGTTCCCAAGAATCTAATGCCTTCTTCTGGACTCCTTGGGCACCAGGCACAGTTGTAAGCAAACACTCATACAAATGAAATAAAAACAGATATTTTATAGAATTAAATAACCACTGGTATATAAAGCACTTAAACACCATTAGAGCTAAAATATTTGACAATTTCAGTGAATAATATGAAGACCATACATTATTCTAAGAATTTTATAAGCAGTGTCCTTTAAGTTAAGTGATTAAGTCCAAAGTCAGACAGCACTAGAACAAAAGGACCATGGGGGGGGGGAGTACAGAACCACAGAAAATTCAGGCTGGGAAAATTAACTCTCTTTCCCTGTCGGTGGACTTCATACACATCAGCCCTCAGTGGCGCTATATAAAAAAATGTTCATGACCTATAAGGCAGCACTGTGAAACTATTGCTGTATATAGTTACACATAAAAAGAGACACGCACACACAATGCAGGAAATAAATGTCCTCTGAAAGGAATAAAAAAGTAAGCCATTTGTACTTTTAGAAATGGAAAGATTTGACAAAATATTATGCAAAGATAACCACTTGGGGATGTAAAGGGATTTGGCATATGTCTAATTAGCTGTATCAACAGAGACATGGGCTGGTTTGGGCAAACACGGGCGGTTTCTCAGTGGAAAGTAAACAAGTACGCTGAGGTACTAAACCAATCACATTTGTTCTAACATTGACCTTATAATAATTAAAAATTGATGCTTGCAACATAATACAGCTGTGCAATCATATTTAAACCTAATCATTTCGTAGACAGAGGAAAGTTGGACAAAAAGGTCAAAAACACTTTAATTTCATGACAGTAAATTTACTCTTTATTCCCAAAGTCAAAATGTCTAATTTCTAAAAGAGCAAACCAATAATTACTTATTATAAAGCTATTTTAGTCAATACTTAATTTCGCTATATTGATTAGTGTTTAGACATTTAAAATGTACCCTACAGCAAGAATATGTGTTTACAATACTGTTCTCCCTACTGATATTTGTAAGTATTACCAGTATTGATTTGAGACATGTTTCAAAAATGCCAAATTTAATAGTAATCATATAAAGGGAGTTTCAGTCTTTTAAAACTGGAATTTAAATTTAAAATATTTGAATAGTGGTATCCTCAAAGATCTCATTGTACCATGATAATTATTTCTGCCATTATATATGTTAGCAGGTGTTTGATTAGACTGCACTGTAAATTCTACCTCCCCGCAAAACAAACATGAAAAAAGAAAACAAAAATTTTCTACACTACCAATCACAAGGAGAATAAAATGACTTTTGTTTACTGTATGAGTTCCTGATTATAAAATAACGACTGGGATATGATCTCCCCCTTAACTTGCACTCAGTGTAACTTTGAGCACTTTGCAATAAAACAAAATGATGCTTCATCAGGATGTGTCTGGGACTACCAAGGCAATTTACAAACTTTCCATCATTAAGTCTGAGAACATCACTGTGAGACAGGCATTAATATAACAGTTCTCTCTTGAGGAGTCAGTGCACTTTGCATAACGCTACTTTATTAACTTCTCCTGGAGCTCAGAAAAAGGCTAAGGTGTCTAACCATGTCCTCTCTCACAGAGACATATACAGCAAAGAAAAAACGTGATGCCACATGATTTACTGCTTTTGTTCAGGTTTTGACTTTGTCTAGGTTTGGGAAGGGAGGGGTCCTTAGGGTGTGTGTGTGTGTGTGTGTGTGTGTGTGTGTGTGTGTGTGTTTAATACAGAATCTTCCATGTAGCCTAGGTTGGCCTGGAGCTCATTGCATAACTTTGGCTCTCCTAGACGTCCCAGCAAGCCTGTCTCCCAGATGCTGGGATTACGAGCATGCCCACCAACCACCCCTTGTTTAGCCAGGTTTGGAATCTTATACTTCTAACCTGACACTATTCCTGAAGAAAAGTTCAGCTGCTACATTTAATATATTTGGCTTTTATGAATATTTTCACAGGTTTAAATTTTGTAAATATGAAGTCAGAATTAAATATTTGAAGGATAATTAATCCCATTAGTTCCTAAGTAATAGTTGATTGTGAACGTGGAAAAATTAGAGCGTGACAATCATCTTTCTCCTTTATTATAATGTACTAAAACTCCGACAACTTGACTCTGCTCCTACAAGTTACTCCACTCATTTCTAGGAAAGACTAGGATTCTGCGCATAGAGAGATGCCTGTAGAGGCCGCCAAGTGAAAGACACGTAAGAACCAGGAATGTACTGCTACGCTCAGGTGCTCGGCCACTATTTTAAGGACACTTTGTGGATGTGCTCCACTTCTACAACTCCTTGATGGATAAGGAAAATGAGGCTCGGAAACTGAGCTTGCCCCAAATGACAGTTTCTAAGTAGTGCAAACACAGGAAGCCTGCCTCTGGGGTCCATGCTCTCGAGAGTTTTTCTCAAATGCGATTAGTCATTTCCAGCAAGCTTCAGTCCACACTACAGTCAACCTCCTAGCCCCTAAGGAATTCCTATCGTTAGAAGATGATCACAGTGAGGCAATGTGATACAGTATATGTAGACCTTGGTATCAGAAGAAGGATTGCTAACAAGTTCCTTCTACCTAAGCCATATAAAATGAAAAAGTACAAGCCACCTCCTGAAGCTCTGCTGGAAGTGGAATTGATGTAGAGCGCTTAGTACAGAGCCTGGGCACTCAGCCAGCCTGTGTGCTGGTCAGACGAGGATGGTTGAAGCCACTTTCAGGACTTCAGTTCAGAATTACCAATGAAGTTAGCCCATTTCAGTGCTGATGACAAACTGAACTGGTCTGTGTTTTTTCATTAACTAAATGTTCTTAGCATTATGCATGATCTCATTTAGTCCAAGAACAGCCCTGTAAGTTAAGTGTTTAGGCCTCCTTTTACATAAGAGAACAAGCTTTGCAGCTGTAAATAACATAATCTACCTACAGTCATCCACAGAACAGCACAAAGGAGAGCTAAGGAAGTTAGTTACTTGATAAATTCTTCTGAACTTATAAAACTACAGAACCAAAAACTCCTAAAGTTCAACTCTGTCAGCATTTGGTGTAATTAGAACAAAGCTTTTGCCAGAGAGTAGTTAAGATAGAGAAAATGGAGAAAAAGAAAAAGTATTGCCAAATATATTCTCTTGTCCCCCACCCCAGCTAACTGTGCTATTTCTACAGTCAGAACTACCACAGTGCACAGCCAAGGCTAGATCATAGTCGGGGTTTCACAGGGGACAGTGTTAGCAGAGAAGGGCAGGGAGTCTGCACTTGAAGACTGGACCAGGGTGAGTGATTGGGGTTCTTCAGAAAATCAGATCTGTAAATCTCTCCAGGTGAAAATACCCCACCGAGGTCAGAGGTCAATGTCAACATCTGGTCACAATCACCCAACCAAGGTCAGAGGTCAGCATCCAGCCACAACATCCCATAGAGTTCAGAGATCAGCATCTGGCTGCAAACAACTCACAGAGGTCAACGTCTGGCAACAATCACTCCACAGAGGTCAGCGTCTGGCCGCAATCACCCCACCAAGGCCAGAGGTCAGAGTTCAGCCCCAATCACCCCACCAAGGTCTAAGGTCAGACTCCGGCCACAATCACCCCACCAAGGTAAGAGGTCAGAGTCCAGCCACAATCACCCCACCATGGTCAGAGGTCAGCATCTGGCCGCAGACGCTCCACGGAGGTCAGCTTCTGGCCTATTCATAGAAATGGACTGGAAAGGAGAGAATGCATTAGTTTTGCTTCCCTCTTCCCCGATATGTGACCTACTGCAATTCCCTAAACCAGAAGTATCTCTTGCTGAATTAGGACACTAGGGCTTCTTTCGCTCTCTCAATGCAAAATACACATTTTGTCATGTGCATATTAGTCCCCTCTATGTGTTCAGACCATCATTTCCCCATATCACTCCAAAAATGTCATTCAGAACTGATAGTGACACACATGGAATGTCCACATCAAAGCAAATAAGATGTGAGCGAAAGAATACAAACAATTCTTTCCTCCCCTGGAGCATGTAAGCCAGTATGGACAGAAAGGCTAGTCCAGGCAAATCACATGCCAATAATAAGGGTTCTGTTTCTCTGGGTATAGAAAGTATTGAGAAACGACCCTTGATCCTGATGTCACATTAAACATTACAGACAGTCCATAATTACAGAGGAGTCTTGTAGTAATGAGCACACAAGAGCAGGCATTTCTCTTATGTACCCAAACACTGACAAGATGGAAGCATCTACAGCAATTCCCTGCCGGTGCGAAGCACTCCATCAGGCTGGTTGAGGGGATGGTTGCTGTAATCTATTTCCTCTTCTAGCCTCGGAGGAGGAAGGAAAAATGTTTGGGCCCACATTAGTGACGTAGTAAGAGGAAAGAGGAAGTTGATTAGGGACAAGTACAGAAGAGAACTGAGGAGGAAAACAGCAGAGGACGACCCACTGTGCCCCGGTCCGGTGTGCTTTGACAGAAGACAACGGCAGCGTGCGGCTGACACAGGCCGGAAAACGGCGTGCTAACTCCTGCACTCGGAATTCCCGGGGCCTTGCTACTCCCATCCATTTCCACGCAAACTACTCCCAAGTTAACCCACCTGCCATCCAACCTGGCTTCGGGCCAGGGTCTCAGTTCCACCTCGGTAACTCACGTAGCCTACTAAGACAAAATATTCTTCCCCACAACTGCTGCTATCTTTTCTCTCCACCGCCGCACTGCCGGCATGGAAGCCATTGTTAGATGTGAGTCATCATGATCCACTAACATTTTAGAGTGAGATGCAATTCATATTAACAATTAAAAAACTGATGGTTTATCTTACATCTTCTCCACGTCACTGTTCGGATGGAGGCTTCACCCCATCCAGCATCTAGATACCCAGAGTCTGGAATGTTCTGGTAGAAGCTCCACCCCCTAGGAGTTGCCTCAGTCCAGACTCCATCTCCGAGAAAGCCCACCAAACAATGACCCCTCCCCAGAGATGCTCAAGACCATTCCCACAGGGTATTTAAACTGCCCCCCACTCAGAGAGCAAATACGTGGTTTTCCACTCTTCCTTTCCTGTCTCATCTGACAGGGAGGGGGGACTAAAAAGGCATCTGGGAGCGTTGATATCCATTAAACCTGGGCTATATCTAACTCGGTTTGATTTGGTCTGACTTTTGTTATTGCATCGGCAGACAGGCTTATTGGGGTGCAGAAACTTCGCAGTCGCATTCAGAAATCGGAATATTTTTCAGAAGTCCCGTACTCCCCACCCAAGAAGGAAACCATGGATGGGAATTCCTCATGTGGAAAATGAGATCGACTGGAGGCTGCACTTTTTCTGATAAGGACTGGCCTTGCCTCTGGGGCCCTACAAAACAAACACCAGGAGAGGCTTACATCTGGGCACCTTGGCAGCACTTCAACCTACGTTTCTAAAATCAAACTTCACCAAGAACTGGTTTCTGCTGACCGAGTTTTTAAGGGCACGCTTGCTTTCTCCAGTTCCAATAATGAATCACCTTGCTTTAACTTTTGCCCGTCCTCACCACATCTGATAAAACATCAAATGAAACCTACGTTCTTCTTCAGCACTTTGCCTGCCCCTCTACAGCCTGTTTCCTCATAATATGAGATCGACTTTGGTTCTGTCCTCACGCATACCTCTCTCCCTACAGCACCATGGTTTTTCCCAACAATCCATTACCTGGCACATTCCTCCTAGTTTGCCAAAACTCTGGGCTTGGCTTATCCATTTCATCACAAATATTCTGAGTCTCCCTTGCAGTCTAAGACCCTGCAAACAAACAGCAATCTGCCTTCAGCCGTACCTTCTGCCTCCCTGGGCTCCAGCCAAGCCAACTCTAACCCTCTGTACGTCACTGCCTTCCTCCTGACATCTCCTTTTCCCATAATGCATTCTGCTTTTCCAGAAATTCCATCCCCTATAGAGAGATCAGCTCACATGAAAAACAATTATCATTCTAGGTTGTTAATAAATTAGTGTTCAATCACAAAAATAAATTCACACCAATAATTTGAAGTTTCTAGTAAAAACCATTTGCATTCCAAGTATAAACTAAAAGTTAAATATTTAATATAATATATCAAGCTGTAAAAAATGACAGGTTTTGGTTCATGAAAAAATTGTTATCATTGTTCCTAAGAGATTAAAACTGTATCCTTCAGGACTGTATGATAACAGAGAGGAGAAAGTATTTTTAATTTCTCACTGACAATGGAGTGGACCCTTCTTCGCTGTGTGCTATGTCCTTATCTTGCTTTTGTTCCTACTAGGTCTTGTCTGTATGAAATTCACTTTGATCTTGGGAGCTCTGCTATTGGGTCAGTCTTCCTTAGCTTCTTTCCAGTATTTAGAGACACAGGGTTCATCGGGGATTTTTAAATAAGATTAAGCAAGCAAGAATAAAAATACCATTTTTCTTAGTCTGTCCCAAAACTACTGCTTGACCTAGTAAGTACTAGACAGTGGGTTTCAGGGATTTTTTATTTTATTTTTAATATTTTTTTATTTACATATTTTATGTATATGGGTACTTTGTCTGCATGTGTATCTGCACACCAGAAGATGGCATCAGACAGTTATGAGCTACCATGTGGGTGACGGAGATTGAACTCAAGACCTTCAGAAGAGCATTAAGGGCTTGTAACAACTGAGCCACCTCTTCGGCCAGTTTGAGGGTTTTTTAATTGATAGTTTTAATTGTTTTCTTCATGTATTATATTCTGATTATAGTTTCCTTCCCTCAGATCCTCCCTACCTCCATCCTCACCAACCCAAATCTATGCCCTTTCTTCTCTATTTCATTAGAAAAAAAATACATCTAAATAATTAAAAAAGAAAGCAATAATAACATAAAATAAGAACAAGAATACAATATGGTAAAACAAACTAATAAAACAGGAAAAAAGAGCCAACGAAAAAAAGCACAATAAAACACATATGGACACAGACACCCACACTCCCCACACAGAACATAAAACATACGTGGACACAGACACCCACACTCCCCACACAGAACATAAAACACACGTGGACACAGACACCTACACTCCCCACACAGAACATAAAACACACGTGGACACAGACACCTACACTCCCCACACAGAACATAAAACACACATGGACACAGACACCCACACTCCCCACACAGAACATAAAATTATGTAGACAAAGACACCCACACTCCCCACACACAGAACATAAAACACAAAACCAGAAACTACCATATATAAGCAAAGGGCCTGTATCTATGAAAGAAAAATGCCCAAAGAGTTGTGGGGGAGGGGACCTCCAAAAATACCATGGAATTCATTTTGTCTTGGCCATCTACTGTTGAGCATGGGGTTTACCATTAAGTGTGGTTTGTATTCCCAGTGAGACTACCTTGGAGAAAACTGTTTTTTCATTTGCAGGTAGTTATCAATTGGAAATAGCTTCTGAATTAGGAATAGGGACTGTATCCACTTCCCCTGTCAGTGCTGGGACACACCTGGCTTAGATCTGTACGGGCCCTGCATATGCTGCCACAATCAATATGAGTTTGTATGTATATCAGTCATGTTGTGTCCAGAACGCAATATTTCCTTGGAATCTTCCATTCTATAAAATGTAAAATAAGAAGGAGGGAGGGAGGGAGGGAGGGAGGGAGAAGGGAAGAAAGGAAAGAAAAGGAAAAAAAGGAAGAAAAGAAAGAGAAAGGAAGGAAAGAAAGAAAAAATAGAGAAATAAGTCAAGAAGTAATCATGAGCTAAGCTTAATAGCAACAAAAGTAAGGCCACTTAACTACAGAATATGAGAAATTCACTTAATTACCCATCAAAAAGTAAAGAATTGGGCACTGAAGAAATGGCTTAGCAGGTAAGAGCGTATACTGCTCTTACTGAGGAACTGTGCCAGCACCCACATTGAGTGACTTACAAATGCCTATCTGATGCCCTCCTTTGCCCTCACACACCTGCTTACAACCACACTCAGATATACACAACAAATAATTGTTAAAAACAAATAAATTGAGAGGGGGAGAGGGGAACAATTGACGATGATAACAAAAGACAACTCTACAATCATCTCCCTCTGCACAAATAAAATTTTTGTGCCCTTAACAGTGCATTCCTAATATCTTAATGTCCAAACAAAATACATGAAATGTTCTGTGAAATTGTACTGCTTATCAGCTTGCTCTCTGACTCATGGTCGGCTGCATTTCTTAGAGAGTCCAGGCATATCCACACTGGCCTGAGCCCTTTCACGTCAGTAAGAAATCAAGACAACTCCTCAAAAACATGCCTATTCTGAGACACACACAATTTCTTTATTGAGGCATCTCCTCGCAAATAACTTTGGGCTGCATGAAGTTGACAGTTAGGGTGAGCCAGGCTACCTTGTCAACTTGACCCCAAAACACATCACTGTTAAACTATAATCATTTCTTTCTTGCTTGTCCCTAAGATCTTATATTAATAAGAAAACATACAACACAGTAGAACTTTTTATTTCAAAATACCATTATTCATTTGTTACTCTTAAAGACATGGCTTTGACAAAACTCAAAAGTAGAATGTCTTAGTGAGTACAGCCTACATCTCTTAGCAATCTGCTCCTGGAGTTTTTCTTTGACTTTGTTCATTCTCTTGATCAAAACTTTAGCATATTCTTTGATCTCCTTATCATTGCATTGTTTCTTCAGAACAGCACACTAACACTGTGTTATAGGGCATGAAGAGCAATAAAACAATGGAGCTTGTATGTTCTAGTGTGTTTATGCTTATTACCTTCTTTGTTTAAGGGTTTTCTGACAACATATTGGTAGACATCATCTTTAGAGAGACTGAAAACTTTTAAATTCTGCTAGCTCTTTTGAGCCCTTACTGCCAAGGTACCATAGTATATGTCAGTACACGAATATCCTTTTCCCCCACCCCTTTTTAAAGTAACTAAGTTGAGAACACTCAGATTGACATCTACAACACATTCCCAAACAGACTTGTGGTTCCCCTCTCCTTTTCTCCTTGGTCTATAACAAGAACATCCCTTAATCAACAAGCACACTCAGAGGTTGGTCTACACCTTGCTTCATGAGAAAATCTTGTCATTCCTGCCACTGATTCATACCACATGACTCCTCACCCTGAGCATCAGCAGTTACTTCTGCAGCTGTGCACTTCTCATAGAAAATCATCCACATCAATGACTTTCTGACAACTGGTGGCTGGGAAGATGTTCAGTTTCATCTAGACACAGTTAACCACAAGGAGGCACCATGAGAAAGAGCCGCAGCATGACTTTTAAAAGTCCCATGATCTTTAAAGTTTCCAGTATATTAAAAGATCAACATATCTTCAAAATTCCCAGTGTCACTTACATTTGGGATACTAAGAAAACAAAAGTGCATTAATTATGTCTTATTCCTAAAGAGAAGAATCAGGACCAGGGCCAGATCATAAGAACTATCATATCAAAGCAAAACCAGATGCAGCAGAGTAAATGTCTCAGTGCCCAGTGTCTAGAACTCATGATCAGAAAGAGCTCCAGATGGCTTGAACAGTCCCATCTCTTCAACCCCAGTATCTGGAGTACACAAAACTTGTCCCAGGCTAACATTGATGCTACTTCAAGCCCATTACTGTCCTTGGCGGACGTCCCACAGTACTGGCATCCTCAACATACTGGGGTCTCACTGCAACTGAGGCTTCACCTTTACAAAGGCCTTTCAGGACCTTCTGTAAGGATCCAGTCTTTACAAAACGTGAAGCCTTGCATTCTCTTCATGATTCCTTCGATCCTGAAGCTTTTACACCTTCAAAAGCATGAGAATAACTCTTACTAATCTCCTTGAAACCCTTGGATCAGACTGTGTGCTAAATCGATTGTCCTCATGAAATACAGATTTTGTTCATCTCAGTGATGTTGATCTCTTGCTGATCACAGCTGATTTTCAACCATTCTGCTCATCAATCATTGTCCCAGTGAAACACAGAAGGTCTCATGAAAGTGGTGCTATTTTCTTGTTAAACATAGTTAATTTTTCAGGTCCGGTTGACCAACAACTGCAGACTCTCTTTTGTTAAAGTTTATTCTATTTTTAAATTGTGTGAGAACTCAAGAACAACAAGAACAATGGCAATGGGTTTCTGATCCTACTGCACGCACTGGCTTTGTGGGAGCCTAGGCAGTTTGGATGTTCAACTTGCTAGACCTGGATGGAGGTGGGGGTTCCTTGGACTTCCCACAGGACAGGGAACCCTGATTGCTTTTCGGGCTGAGGGGGGGGGGACTTAATTGGGGGAGGGGGAGGGAAATGGGAGGCAGTGGCAGGGAAGAGACAGAAATCTTTAATAAATAAATAAATTTAAAAAAATATCGGAACATTAAAAAAATTGTGCATGTGTGAGAGAAAGAGAGAAATAAAGAATGTGAATTTATGTGCGTGTGGCTGAAGGTACATTACAAAAGGGGATGTTGGATACCTTGGATGTTGTGAGGTATCTACCTTAAGTGCTGGAACCAAAGTTGGTTCTTTTCCAAAATAAACAAGTTCTCTTAAGCACTGAGCCATCTTTCTCAACTACCAATTCTTCATCCAAATACAACATGAACAGCCATGAAAGCAATTTTGCTTCACTGTGAAACTTCTAAAGCCTAAACCCCATTGTTTTCATATTCCTCAACGTCCTTATTTTCTAAACTCCCATAAGACAGCTTCCAAAGTTAGGTGTGCACTCTCTGGCTTTTCTACTACAAAGATTCAAATGATTCTACAATCTTTAGAATAAACAATATGGTTAGGTCCGTCATAGAAATATACATTCTTGGTACCAATTTCTATAGTAGTTGCTTTTCTGTAGCTGTGATAAAATTCTATGACTAAGAGCAACTTAAGAAAAAAAGGATTCATTTTGGCGTATGGCCCCAGAGGTTAAGCTCCATTTTGGTGGGGATGGAAGGCTTGGCAGCAGTCAGGGAAAGCACAATGGCAGGAGCAAGAAGCTGACTGACCACATTTTCATCCATACACAGGAAACAGAGAGATGAGAACAGGAAGTAAGTAGAAAACCACAAAGCCTACTCCTCATGACACACTTCCTCCAGGAAAGCTTTACCTCCTAAATCTCCCTAATCTCTCCAGCAGCAGCACCAACTGGGGACCAAGTGTTCAAATGCATAAACCTATTGGGTACATTTGTCATTCAAATCTCCCAACATTCAAATCTCAAAACACTTATTGTGGTTGCTACCAGCTATGAGAATTATTGCTTGGTTTTTTATATTATTTACATTTTATTTTATGTATTATGTATACTTAATGTGGAACACTGTAAGACCCAGAACAAAAGAAAAAACAAGGATTCCATAATGGGAAGGGGGTCACCTTGAGCATTTCACTTAAGCTAATTCAGCCATATGTACTTCATCTAAAAATGTGGGGCAACAATCATGCCACACTTACAGTGTTTGGGTAGTAGTTGAATAGGACTAAAAAAGGAAGCAGAATTTTTAGCATTGCATAGGAATAAATAAAATTTTGAAAATGCTGGTTCAAAAAATATACAGGAATTTTGAGTTTCTCTGCCTCTGCTTTTTTCTTAACATTTTTGCCATCAGCAGCTTAGCTTGTCTACCCTTGAGCTCATACTCAAAAACTCATTTCACTGCTTAGTTTGTGCAGGTTTGTTGAGCCAAAGACCAGACTCCAGCTCTGGTCCAAGCTTCTGTGCTCTATTGCTTCATGACTCACCAGTCATTCCAATTAACAGTCATAATGGGCAACGTGGGAAAGGAGGGAATTATCTTCCTAACCACACTTTGGGAATTATAAGTAGAAAACACGTCATTACTGAAATCTGGCTGGTACATTGAACCTGGCGCATAAAGAAAAGCTGTGGGACTTTAAATGAAGAGAATGATCCAGACCCTAGGTTTAGATGCATCCACTAAAAATAAATCCATACGAAAAGTGCTGTAATGAAGATATGTTTCACTTCTGGGCATACTTCAGTCATTTTAGCTGGAAACACAGTTACTCTGCATAATTAGTATGTTTTTATTTTTCTTAGCTGTACAGTGTTAAGCAGGCAATAATCTGCATGAGGACATTCTCTAGTCCAGAGAGTATGCCCTTCCTTTCCTTCTCCTTCCCTCTTTCCTTTCTTCCTTCTTTGACGAATATGTGTAGATAATAAACTGTTCTGACTGGTTTATGTCTGCTTTACACAAGCTGGAGTCATTTGAAAAGAGGAGCCTCAGCTAAGAAAATGCCCCCACCAAACTGGCCTGTATGCTAGCCTGTGGTACATTCACTGTGTGGTGTTACCCTTGGGCTGATAGTCCCGGGAGCTATAAGAAGATTGTCTGACAAAGCCATGATATGCAAGTCAGTAAGCAGCTCTCCTCTGTGACGCATCCTGCCTGTTTGAACTCTTGCCCTGATTTCCTTCCATGGTAAACTGATGTGGAACTGTAAGTGAAATAAACCCTTTCCTTCCCAAGTTGCTTTTGGTCACAGTGTTTCATCTCAACAATAATTAAGTCTAAACGAAACAAAACATTCACTATGCAAATGCAAAAGGATGGGTTCTAGTCACCAAGAAACAAAGCTCAGAGCTCAGGATTGGGGAATTGGGGGGTTTCAGGGTGAAAGCTGGCTCCAAGAATAGCAGAAAGATCACCAGGCAGTTCATCTATGCCTTCTGGGTAAAAAGGCACAATTTTCTTCCCTTGAAGAAAACAGGCTTGTGCTTCACCATTCTGGTTCCGCCGATGCTTTCTCTAAGCTGTGCCTCCTACAATGTCCTCGTCTCATAAGGATCGAAGCACTATTAGAAAGATGGCATCCTATGAAACTGGGGGTCGAGGCCAGCACACTCCGACAGAGGTCAAGAGCCAAGCAAGGAGAAGAGATGCATGCAGCTGTACACTGTACAGATCCTTCCTCACGTGCAGCTGTGCACTGTACAGGTCCTCACGTGCAGCTGTGCACTGTACAGGTCCTCAGGTGCAGCTGTGCATTGTGCAGGTTCTAGGATCCATTATTCACAGCTGTGCTCATATCATAAATGTATGTATTTTCACAAATGTATGCATTCTAGAAAGCTTTTCTGAATAAAGCTACCTAGAAGGATTACCTTTCTTGGTATTTCTATCAGGGACTATGTGGGCCAGCAGCAATTAGCCTGCTGCAGGATGCTCAAGCTCAGCATCCTCTTATCTGATTTCCACCTCCAGACAAGGAGCAGCATCTCTTCACATCTCCCTCCACACCATCTTCCCATGAGCAGCAATTCATGACAAATAGTTAACTGGGAAGGAAGTCCACAAAGATCCTCTGTCCACACAGAGCACACAGCAGAGGCAGCATGAGGCAGGGCTAGGGATGGAGTTGCTGCTTCTGCTGACCTAGGTACAAGTCCTAATCTAGCACTATGTAACACCAGGCTTTCAACACCTGCATACCTAAGATTCTTCACCTATAAGATAAAAATGATAACTATACCTACTTTGGGGGTGATAAGAACTAAATAAAGTATGTAAGTAAGTATTCAATACACACTTTCACTTAGATACAGATTTCAGACTCCTCCTTCAACTCCTTCTCCCTAAATCAGGGATAGAGATGAGGGCTATTCTGGAAATCACATGAGCATAGGTGCAGATGAGCTGAGACCCACTTCCACCATATGAATGTCAAATACTTGGCAGAGCTTTTTTGTTTGTTTGGTTTTGGTTTTTTACTATTTGTTTATTTATTAAAGATTTCTGTCTCCTCCCCACTACCACCTCCCATTTCCCTCCCCCTCCCCCAATCAACTCCCCCCTCTCTCATCAGCCTGAAAAGCAGTCAGGTTTCCTTGCCCTGTGGGGAGTCCAAGGACCTCCCACCTCCTTCCAGGTCTAGTAAGGTGAACATCCAAACAGCCTAGGATCCCACAAAGCCAGTACATGCAGTAGGATCAAAACCCATTGCCATTGTTCTTGAGTTCTCAGTATTCCTCATTGTCTGCTATGTTCAGCGAGTCCGGTTTTATCCCATGCTTTTTCAGACCCAGTCCAGCTGGCCTTGGTGAGTTCCTGATAGAACATCCCCATTGTCTCAGTGTGTGAGTGCACCCCTCGCGGTCCTGAGTTCCTTGCTCGTGCTCTCTCTCCTTCTGCTCCTGATTTGGACCTTGGGGTTTCAGTCCTGTGCTCCAATGTGGGACTCTGTCTCTTGGCAGAGCTTTTTGCATTGGGATGATCACCTAGACCTTTTAATAAATAAACATATCAGTTAAATAATAATAAAATGCACTCATATTTATATTGCCATTGTTCCTTCCTCAATGATTGTTCTTTGAGAAAAAGGGTCTTCTTGATGTATCATGTGGTGAAAAACACCTGCTTTGCTCTTCAAAGAGACATCGTGGTGATGGCTGCATAATGAGTTGATAAACTTTTAGACATTTTACAATGGTTTAAATGATAAATTTAGTGTTATTTGTGCTTCACTAGAATTATTCTTAATGTCTGCAGAAGATCTTTTCTGAAAAGAAAGTTACATTGCTAAACATAGTTGTTCCGTTTCATTGTTTTGGATAAACTGCTTTTTCTTAACTATGGTGCTCAGATCCTAGCACATGATAAACATTCAATAAAAGTAAGCTCACTTTCACAATAGTTTATTACCACACTTGCCTCTGTTGGGGACCAATCACAAAGAGCAACCCCTACAATTCCTATTACCAGGATCCTCTAAGGAGAAAGACATCTCCAAACCTTGTCATGGTTCATGTACTAATTGTGTAAAAGCTTCCATCCACCAAGGCCTCTCGAGGATTTGGGCTCTGTTAGAATAAAGCTTAATGCCATGGAATAGACATATCTAAGTAAATGTGTGAAGATATTATAGGAAGTCTGCCATCTACTCTCCAGTTTGGATGGAGGTGTGCAACTGCTCCAAAAGAAGATATCTTCTATGACATTCCTCCTGATTTCATATGAATCATTATAAAGCAGTTCTGTGAGGGCTGAGTGTTAGTAGGATTTTAACCCAGGAGAAAGCCATAATAAGCTACAAAGAATGAAAAACATAACCCATAATCTTACATTAATGCAATCATGATTTCATGTTAAATATCTCATTTCTATTCACCTTTTCGTCAGTCTCCTTGATTTTAACTGTGTTTTAAATCAGGCTGTCTTGATTGTGCGCATTTAAATAAACCATGACATGGTCCCAGGAACTTGGCAGGAACACAAGTGACTTTACATCTGGCATCACACACCAGCTGCGTGTTGATGGAATGAAAGCTTTTCTGTTTCTTTACCTTGCTTCATTAGTGAGTATGTGGTGATGCATGCATCACCACATGTGTGCAGGCTCTGCTCTCCATATGGAGATGCACACAGCAATGCCACAGAACCCAGACGTCACTGACTGTCACGCTGAACTTTCAGAAAAGCAATGTGATTTGTACTGAAATATTTTTATCTATAAATGGATATATGGGGGGTTGGACTATAAAGCTACATGATTAATAGAAATAGGTAGAACCTGTTGCAGAATTTCCTAGTAAAGAAATAACTTCAGCTGTCACAGATGAACATATGTACAGTATGGTACCCATCTTCAAGTCATCATACAGTAAAAAGCCAATAACTTCCTTGCCAAATCCATGTCCAACACATTTTCTACTTAGTTTTTGACAACTATACTACTTACTGGGAAAATATCTGTGCTGTGAGCTTTATATTTATCTAATTAAAGAGATCGTCATGTTTTCCTCACTCCTATCATAATCCTCTGCCTTACATGAATTTCATAAATTTAGATGACATCTCTTCATATAAGTTATCTGTTGCTGTGTAACAAGTTGTCCAAAATGGAGAGATTTAAACAAAGATAATAATTACTATATCATGGCTCAAAAGTGTCAGGAAGTCAGGTGTGGTTTTTCTAGAAAGTTTAGATTTAAGTGCTCTCATCAGGTCATCATGTAATGTATGACCTCATCAGTATAATGCCATGGTCATGGTCATCCAAAGATTTGATGGTGGCTGCAAAATCAGCTTCCAAGATGGCTTCCTCATGTGACTGGAAAGCTGATTCTAGCTATTTTCTAAAGAAGTTTCTATCTTTTCCTTGAAAACCCTGAAGAATGCGTTTTGAGCACATAAAGTCTTAGTTGTAACCAAAGGCCAAAATGATGAAATCACAGATACAGACAGACAAATTTAGAACTGCACAGAATGCAAAATTTTAGGAACTTATGGTTTTTAAAAATGCCCTTAGTGACAACAAGGCAATAGGATGATATGCCTGCACCCTAAGGAAGGAGAGAGAATGAGTATGCTATGCCAGACAAAGAAAGTCTGCAACCAAGTAAAGTATATTTAGGACTTTTCAAACAATTTTCCTTTAAATTTTAACGTGTGTGAAATCCATGCCCACTAATGCAATAATGGCAAGTCTGTAATGGGAGTAAGCACCTGCTCCCTGGTTGCTTTGAAGAGTGCTTGACAGGAGGGAATTCATATCTGGTTCTATAAATCCGGCCAAAATACTCTGGGTAGGAAGACCATGAGCTCTAGTGGGGAGCCGCTGCTTTAGTGTAGCTAACTGTATGTGATGTGGGTTGTCAAATTCTTCTAAATCTGTTTTATAGATTATACCCATAGATCATTGCTGCTTCCAGTTTGGGTCAGAGGTTTACTTTCGCAGGGAACAGCAGTTACTACAAAACCTCATAACTGATCAAAGTTCTAATAATAAATAACTATTGAAAGCCGGGTCCTAAAAGGGACACCTGTATCACCGTCTGCAAAAAAACATCGTGGAAGAGGGAGCAAAATGCACATAAAATCTAGCAGAGGGATGAGCATTGGGTACACTTTCTTCCAGGTTCTTGAATTCTTGGACACTCTGCATAAGATGAATGCAACACTAGATCCATTCTTTTATGGTCTCGGAGAGAAAGAGGGTCATGATGGTATACCTCTCCCTGAGAATATAAGTGCAGTTAATGATTTCCAGGGGAGGAAGAGATGTTTTCTATGGTGATGTAGCTGGTGATGAGATGTCCATGGTCCTGTAAATAATTCCTCACCCATGTTTCTGTAAGCAACCCTAGTTAAACTCAGAACTTCATGAGAAAGGGTGTGAGGGTTAAGGATAGGAAAAGATGAGGGGAGGGGAGGGGAAGGGAGGAAAGAAGAGGAGATGAGAGGGGAGGAGAGAGGAAAGGAGAAGAGAGGAAAAAGGAGAGGAGAGGAGGAGAGGATAGAGGAAGGATGGGAGGAAAGAAGAGGGCAAGAGAGGAGAGAAGAGTGTAGAAGAGAGGAGAATAGGAGAGAGGAGGGGAGAAAAGGGGAGGGAAGGGAAGGAGAGGAAAGAGACTGACTACATACTACTTCTCCCTTTCATCTGGCTCTTACATTCCCTTTACCCTTCTCTTCAATGATGTGTGTTGATGTTAGAGCAGATGATAAGGAAGGAGTGAAGGGAAAGAAGAAAGAGATGTGGAGGGTGTGCCCTTTTTGTTCCTACTCCTGTGATAACAGACCTTGAGAAAAGCAATCTAAGGAAGGAAGTCTGTATTTGGCTCACAATGCCACATTACGCCCCATCATTGCAAGCAAACCAATGTGGCAGGTACTTGAAGCAACTTAGACTGAAGTACATTGCATACAGGGTCAAAAGCAGAGGTCAATGAATTCATACATTCATGCCTGTGTTCAAATCACCTTCTCCACTCTTACACAGTTCTAAATCCCTTTCCTGGAGATTGATGCCACCCCAAATGGCCAGGTGTTTCTACCATAATTAAACAAGATAATCTCTCATAGACAAGTCCACGGGCAAACCCTCTACCCAGCACTGGGACTTTATCATCAGTTTGTGGAGAACAACCAATAGTCTTGAAAATAGCCAGGATTGTTTGGGGGTTCCTGTGGGAGCACTTTGGCCAACATCTTAAATAGATGTAACCCAAGTCCTGTACTGGAAGCCTCATTTGGTGACCAGAGATGGTCAGTGCTGATGACAAGTCATTAAACTGAAGAAGTCAAGCTGGTGTCTCCACGGACCTTCACCCCTATGTGCGAACATCTTTGGTACAGGATGGTACTCTGCATACTACCAAAGGAAATATATAAACCCCAACCCAACGACAAACTCTTTGATCTACAAGAGTGTTTTGCCTGCAAGTTATACTAGGGCAATGGTGAGATAAAACTCTTGGAATTATCAACAAATATCTTATTTGACTTAAGACCCACTCATCGAGATGGAACCATACCTGACACTCTTTAGGTGACCAAAAACCTGAAACAAGATAAACCAGGGATATAGGGGAAAGCTAAATACTACTTATCTTCTTTTAAAAGTAGCAATAAATTGACACTTAATGACATTTTAACATTTTGCTATGTTCATTGATCAGGGCCTTGTTCAGCCATCAACAGAAAAGCTTCCTCCTGAAACAGTTGGGAACAAATACAGAAACCCAAAGCCAGTCATTAACATTAAGCCCTAAATGGTTTGTCCCCATCAAATTCCTTGACTCAGGGTTTAAGAAACCTCAGAGAACTCTTTGGGGTGCTGGGGCTGAATCCCAAGGCCAACCTAGCAGGCAGGAGCTCCTTTGTTTTAATAGCCTGCCTGCAGCAAGCAAGGTAGGCGCTTTGTTTACAAGCTACCCAACCAGCACGGAGATCTGATCTCGGCACCAGGAGAGCCATCATTGGGGTGAGTTTTGGACCCATGGCAGCAGCCCAGGACAGGGAACTCAGACATTCCTCATCCTCCCTATACTTCCTGGGCTTCCTGCTGGGCCTATACTCCCAGCATACTGCCTCTCTCTTCCTATCCCACCCAGCTTGCATCCAGAACCCTCAGCTCTTCTGCCTCCCTTCCCCCTTCGAGGCACTGGGGCCGAATCCCGAAGGATCTCAGATTCTGAAGATAACATAGAGAAAATAAATGCACTGATCAAAGAAAACAGTAAGTACAGCAAACTCTCATCACAAAACATTCAGGAAATATGGGACACAATAAAAAGACCAAACCTAAGAATAATAGGAGTAAAAGAAGAAGAGGTGCAGCTAAATGGTCCAGAAAATATATTTAATAAAATTATAGAAGAAAACTTTCCCAAACTAAAGAAAGATATACCTATGAAGGTTCAAGAAGCATACTGAACACCAAAGAGGCTGGATCAAAAAAAATCCCCTCACCATATAATAATAAAAACACAAAGCATACAGCATAAAGAAAGAATATTAAGAGCTGCAAAGGAAAAAGGCCAAGTTACTTATAAAGGTAAACCTATCAGACTTACACCTGACTTCTCTCTGGAAACCATGAAAGCCAGAAGGTCCTGAATAGATGTACTGTAGAAACTAAGAGAACATGGATGCAAGCCCAGACTACTATACCCAGCCAAGCTTTCGTTCACTATAAATGGAGAAAACAAAATTTTCCAGGATAAAAACAAATTTAAACAATACATAGCCACAAATCCAGCCTTACAGAAAGTAATAGAAGGAAAATCACTAACCAAGGAGTCCAACAATGACCACAATAACTCAGACATCTAGAGACCCTTCACCAGCGCAACTCAAAGAAGGGAAACACAAAAACTCTACGACTAAAAAAGTGACCGGAGTTAACAATCACTGGTCATTAATATCACTTTATGTCAACGGACTCAACTCACCTATAAAAAGGCACAGGCTAAGAGATTGGGTACGAAAACAGGATCTAAAATTCTGCTGTTTACAAGAAACACACCTCAACCACAAAGACAGGCACCTACTCAGAGTAAAGGGCTGGGAAAAGGCTTATCAAGCAAATGGACCTAAGAAACAAGCAGGTGTGACCATACTAATTTCTAAAAAGTTGACTTCAAACTTAAATCAATCAGAAGAGATAGAGACGGACATTTTATACTCATAACAGGAACAATTCATCAGGATGAAGTCTCAATCCTGAATATCTATGCCCCTAATATAAAAGCACCCACGTACGTAAAAGAAACATTACTAAAACTCAAGGCAACCATCAAACCGCACACACTAATAGTAGGAGACTTCAACACTCCCCTCTCACCAATGGACAGGTCAATAAGACAGAAACCTAACAGAGAAAATAGAGAATTACTGGAGGTAATGAATCAATTGGACTTAACAGACATCTATAGAATATTCCACCCAAATAGGAAAGAATATACGTTCTTCTCTGCAGTTCATGGAACCTTCTCAAAAATTCCCCTCTCAACAATGGACAGGTCGATAAGACAGAAACCTAACAGAGAAAATGGAGAATTACTGGAGGTAATGAATCAATTGGACTTAACAGACATCTATAGAATATTCCACCCAAATAGGAAAGAATATACCTTCTTCTCTGCAGCTCATGGAACCTTCTCAAAAATTGACCACATACTCGGTAATAAAGCAAACTTACATATTTACAAAAAAAAATTAGTAACCACCTGTGTCTTATCAGATCACCGTGGATTAAAGAGAGAATTCAACAACAATGCTACCCCCAGAAAGCCTACAAACTCATGGAAACTGAACAGTCAACTACTGAACCATACCTGGATTAAGGAAGAAATAAAGAAAGAAATTAAAGTCTTAATTGAATTCAATGAAAATAAAGAAACAACATACTCAAACTTATGGGACACTTTGAAAGCAGTCCTGAGAGGAAAGTTCATAGCACTAAGTGCCCACTTAAAGAAAACAGAGAAAGCACACATTGGAGATTTAACAGCCCACCTGAAAGCTCTAGAAAAACAGGAAGCAGACTCACCTAGGAGGAGTAGAAGACCGGAAATAATCAAACTGAGGGCTGAAATCAACAAAATAGAAACACAGAAAACAATCCAAAGAATCAATGAAACAAAAAGCTGGTTCCTGGAGAAAATCAACAAGATTGATAAACCCCTATCCAAACTAATCAAACGGCAGAGAGAGAATATGCAAATTAATAGGATCAGAAATGAAAAGGGGGACATAACCACAGACACAGAGGAAATTCAGAGAATCTTTAGATCTTACTACAAAAGCCTGTATGCCACATAACTGGAAAATGTAACAGAAATGGACACTTTTTTAGATAAATACCATATACCAAAGTTAAACCAGGACCAGATGAACAACCTAAATACACCTGTTAGTCGTGAAGAATTAGAAGCTGTTATCAAAAACCTCCCTACCAAAAAAAGCCCAGGACCAGATGGTTTCAATGCAGAATTCTACCAGAACTTCCAAGAAGAGCTAATACCTATACTCCTTAATGTATTTCACAATATAGAAACAGAAGAGTCATTGCCAAATTCCTTTTATGAAGGTACAGTTACCCTGATACCAAAACCACACAAAGACCCAACCAAGAAAGAGAATTACAGACCTATTTCACTCATGAACATCGACGCAAAAATTCTCAATAAAATACTGGCAAACCGAATCCAAGAACACATAAGAAAAATTATCCATTATGATTAAGTAGGCTTCATCCCAGAGATGCAGGGCTGGTTCAACATACGCAAATCTATCAATGTAATCCACCATATAAACAAACTGAAAGAAAAAAAACATATGATCATTTCATTAGATGCTGAAAAAGCATTCGACAAAATTCAACACCCCTTTATGATAAAGGTCTTGGAGAGAATAGGGATACAAGGGTCCTACCTAAATATAATAAAAGCTATTTACAGCAAGCCAACAGCTAACATTAAATTAAATGGAGAAAAACTCAAAGCCATCCCACTAAAATCAGGAACACGACAAGGCTGTCCACTCTCTCCATACCTCTTCAATATAGTGCTTGAAGTTCTAGCAATAGCAATAAGACAACATAAGGGGATCAAGGGGATTCAAATTGGAAAGGAAGAAGTTAAACTTTCGTTATTTGCAGATAATATGATAGTGTGCATAAGCGACCCCAAAAATTCCACCAAAGAACTTTTACAGCTGATAAACAGCTTTAGTAATGTGGCAGGATACAAGATCAACTCCAAAAAATCAGTCGCCCTCTTATACACAAAGGATATGGAAGCAGAGAGGGAAATCAGAGAAGCATCACCTTTCACGATAACCACAAACAGCATAAAATATCTTGGGGTAACTTTAACCAAGGAAGTGAAAGATCTATTTGACAAGAACTTTAAGGCATTGAAGAAAGCAATTGAAGAGGATACCAGAAAATGGAAGGACCTCCCTTGCTCTTGGATTGGGAGGATCAACATAGTAAAATTGGCAATTCTACCAAAGGCAATTTATAGATTCTATGCAATCCCCATCAAAATCCCATCAAAATTTTTCACAGATCTTGAGAGGACAATAATCAACTTTATATGGAAAAACAAAAAACCCAGGATAGCCAAAACAATCTTATACAATAAAGGATTGTCTGGAGGCATTACCATCCCTGACTTCAAACTCTACTACAGAGCTACAGTAATGAAAACAGTGTGGTACTGGCATAAAAACAGAGAAGTCGACCAATGGAATCGTATAGAAGACCCAGATTTTAACCCACAAACCTATGAACACCTCATTTTCGATAAAGGAGCTAAAAGTATACAATGGAAGAAAGAAAGCATCTTTAACAAATGGTGCTGGCACAACCGAATGTCAACCTGTAGAAGAATGAAAATAGACCCATATCTATCACCATGCACAAAACTCAAGTCCAAATGGATCAAAAACCTCAATATCAGTCCGAACACACTGAGCCTGATAGAAGAGAAAGTGGGAAGTACCCTACAACAGATGGGCACAGGAGATCACTTCCTAGGTATAACCCCAGCAGCACAGACATTAAGGGCAACATTGAATAAATGGGACCTACTAAAACTGAGAAGCTTCTGTAAAGCAAAGGACACTGTCACTAAGACAAAAAGGCAACCACTGACTGGGAGAAGATCTTCACCAACCACACAACAGACAAAGGTCTGATCTCCAAAATATATAAAGAACTCAAGAAACTAGACTTTAAAATGCTAATTAACCCAATTAAAAAATGGGGCACTGAACTGAACAGAGAATTCTCAACAGAAGAAGTTCAAATGGCCAAAAGACACTTAAGGTCATGCTCAACCTCCTTAGCGATCAGGGAAATGCAAATCAAAACAACTTTGAGATATCATCTTACACCTGTCAGAATGGCTAAAATCAAAAACACCAATGATAGCCTTTGCTGGAGAGGTTGTGGAGGAAGGGGTACCCTCATCCATTGCTTGTGGGAATGCAAACTTGTGCAACCACTTTGGAAATCAGTGTGGCGGTTTTTCAGGAAATTCAGGACCAACCTACCCCTGGACCCAGCAATACCACTCTTGGGTTATACTCAAGAAATGCCCTATCATATGACAAAAGCATTTTTTCAACTATGCTCATAGCAGTATTATTTGTAATAGCCAGAACCTGGAAACAGCCTAGATGTCCTTCAGTGGAAGAATGGATGAAGAAAGTGTGGAATATATACACATTAGAGTACTACGCTGCGGTAAAAAACAATGACTTCTCGAATTTTGCATGCAAATGGATGGAAATAGAAAACACTATCCTGAGTGAGGTAACCCAGACCCAAAAAGATGAACATGGGATGTACTCACTCATAATTGGTTTCTAGCCATAAAAAGGTCACGGAGTCTATAATTGGTGATTCTAAAGAAGCTAAATAAGAAGGTGAACCCAAAGAAAAACATATAGCTATCCTCTTGGCTATGGGAAGTAGACAAAATTGCCGGGGGAAAAATTGGGATCTTGGGGGTAGGGTGTGATGGGGGTAAGGGGAGATGGGGAGAGAAAAGTGAGAAGGGGAGAATGGGGAGAACTTGGGGAATCAGGATGATTGGGATAAAGGAAGGTTGGATAGGGGAGCAAGGAAGCACAAATCTTAGTTAAGGAAGCCACCTTAGGGTTGACAAGAGACTTGAACCTAGAGTGGCTCCCAGGAGCCCAAGGCGATGTCCCCAGTTAGTTCCTTGGGCAGCTGAGGATAGGGAACCTGAAATGACCCTATCCTATAGCAATACTGATGAATATCTTGCATATCACCATAGAACCTTCATCTGGTGATGGATGGAGATAGAGACAGAGACCCACACTGGAGCACCGGACTGAGCTCCCAAGGTCCCAATGAGGAGCAGAAGGAGGGAGAACATGAGCAAGGAAGTCAGGACCACGAGGGGTGCACCCACACACTGAGACAGTGGGGCTGATCTATTGGGAGCTCACCAAGGCCAGCTGGACTGTGACTGAAAAAGCATGGGATAAAACCGAATTCTCTGAACATGGCGAACAATGAGGGCTGATGAGAATCCAAGGACAATGGCACTGGGTTTTGATCCTACTTCATGTTCTGGCTTTGTGAGAGCCTTGACAGTTTGGATGTTCACCTTCCTAGACATGGACGGAGAGGGGAGGACCTTGGACTTTCCACAGGGCAGGGAACCCTGACTGCTCTTTGGACTGGAGAGGGAGGGGGAGAGAAGTGGGGGGAGGGGGAGAAGGGTGGAAGAAGGGGGAAGGAAATGGGAGGCTGGGGGAAGGTGGAAACTTTTTTTTCTTTTTCTCAATAAAAAATTTAAAAAAAAAAAAAAAGAAGCCTCAGAGAAGAGAAGGCCAAAAGGGTGTAAGAGACAGAGGGGATGGAGTACACCAAATAGACAAGGCCCTCTAAATCAACATGATCAATGCACATAAGAACTCACTCAGACCAAGGTGCACAGAGTCTGCAGGTGTCTGCAACAAATGGGGTCCTAGAGCTGAGAAGAGAAATGGACACATACCCCTGTTTTTAACCCACTAGCAAATGTAAATTTAGTTTACTCCAAGGGAGTCTCTCTGAGGAAACACACTACTCTGCACACCCGGCACTGGATGGCCAGCAGAAAAGGAGCATCTTTGGTGGTTCCTTGTCTCAAAATGTCATGTCAAGGCTTTTCCTGCTTTAGTGTTTGTTTGCTTGCTTGATTGATTGATTGATTGTCCCAAAGGCCAGAAAAAGAGTTAAACACAGCCTCTGTTCCCACTGTTAGGAGTGCTATAAGAAGATCAAGCAACACAACTGTCCCATATATGCAGAGGGCCTAGGTCTATCCCATGCAGACTCCCTGGTTGTCAATTTGGACTTTGTGAGTTCCTATGAGCCTCAGTTAGTGGATTCTGTGGATTGTCTTATGATGTCTTAACCCTGCTGGTGCCTACAATCCTTTCTCTCTCTCTTCAGCAGAATTCCCTGAGCTCAGCCTAATGTTTGGGTCTCTGGTCTCTGATTCCATCAGTTGCTAGATGAAGACTCTCTGATGACAATTGGGCTAAGTACCAATCTTTGAGTATAGAAAACCCCATTATGCATCATTACTCTTGAGTCTGGAACTCAAACAAATGTTGAGGATATGGCCACTAAAGTAAGATGAGCAGAGACAACTCTATTCCATCACAGTGGGATATCAGAATTTCTAACTAGTGAGGGCCAGAGGCAGGTTGGGTTCTGACACCATGACCCTGAACAGAGGGAGTAGTTTTTTTTTTTTAAACAAAATCCACCAAGGAAGTCAGAGGTGATATTAGAAAAGAACTTTATAATTTGAGGTTAAGGCTTGAATGATGGTAAATTCGATGAATTTAAAATTTGTGATAATATTTTGCAATTAGTAATACAGTTTGTTATAACAAGGTGTTTGTACAGGCTTAAGAGGGGACTCATAAAGGTTTGTCTATACAAGTCTGTGGTTATCTTAACATAGCTCTTGACACAGCTGGGTTTTGTCTTAATCTTTAACCAATTGTTCTTTTCATAACAACAGAGAATATGGAGCAAGGGTCATGCAACAGAAGAAGTGGAGTAGGTGGCTAATGGTTTTTTAATTATTGTAGACTACATTTCCCCCTGGAGTCTGTAACAAAATCAAACCCTTGAGTCATCATCTGTATATAAATCTTTATGTATTGGGTTTTTAAGGGTTTGGATATTTACACGTGAGCGTTGTGAGCAAAGGACAAAGAGTTTCACTGAAGAAATGCAGTCTCTCATAAATCTAATCAGCACATTAATCACACACGGACCAGCCATTAAGAGTGTCAAAAGAATAAGCAATGGTCCAGCAACAGAGGACCATAGAGTTGTTAGGCAAGGGGTTTATGGAACTTATGGAACCAGGAAGACGATTTTGTTCTCTCTCTCTCTGTCTTTCAAGGAGGCTTGCTTTAAGTTCTTGAATAGTGTTTCTAACAACGAGTAGGTGGTTAGCATAAATACAATAGGATTCACACAAGGCAGCTTATAGCCCCCCTTTAAGGTGGTTTGAGATGTAAGGGGTGATCCATGTCTTGATTCCTGTCAATCTTAACAGCAGCCGAAGTAGTCAGGATTATCCAAACAAGGTCATCTGGCTTTTATCTGTGTGGCTTGGCAGGTGGCAACTTATAAATGTGTCTCAGGGACAGTGGAGCTGATCTACGGGGAGCTCACCAAGGCCAGCTGGACTGTGACCGAAAAAGCATGGGATAAAACCGGACTCTCTGAACATGGCGAACAATGAGTGCTGATGAGACACCAAGGACAATGGCAGGGGGTTTTGATCCTACTTAATATGCTGGCTTTGTGGGAGCCTAGCCAGTTTGAATGTTCACCTTCCTAGATATGGACGGAGGGGGGAGGACCTAGGACTTACCACAGGGCAGGGAACCGGGACTGCTCTGTGGACTGGAGAGGGAGGGGGGGAGAGGAGTGGGGGGAGGGGGAGAAGGGTGGGAGGAGGGGGAGAAGGGTGGGAGGAGGGGAAGGGAAATGGGAGGCTGGGAGGAGGTGGAAACTTGTTTTTTTTGTTTATGTTTTTTTTTCTTCTTTTCCCAATAAAAAAAAAAGAAAAAAAAATGTGTCTCAGGAACAGAAAAATACTGTCCTGGACTGTCTGGAGAGCACGCAGACTTAAGAAACTTATTGCCCATCAGTATGTATAGGGCAGAATGATCTAGAAAGATGATAAAATGAGATGGCAGGACCTCCTTTCTTAGAAAAGTAAGCACATGCGGAGACACTGTGGTGTCATATAACCAAGGAACAATAGGATGCCAGGATTGGACATACAGAAAAATTAAGATATAAAATCTGAACATTGTATTATGTGAATAAAACTGCAGCAGCTTTGGCCTGAGAATTTTTCTTGGGCACTCTGACCATTAAGAGTTAATAATACACTGCTTGGGTCATTGTACTATGCTCAGGCTGTCTTGGAAATTTGGTTTTGGTCTAGTGTCCTTGAAATTCCAGAGCTAGCATCCTAAGAATAGGCTGTCATGTGCCTCTAGATTCTTAAAAATTGTATTATGGAGTTAATAAGTAAGAATGACCAAAAATGGTAACTCTTTATCAATAATATTAAAACATGAGGGAAACATTGGAAATAACAACTCTGTTCTTTCATGGTTTCTAATAATGACTGAAAGATTAGTAAAAGGAAGTGAAACAAATGTCCAAAAACAAAAATTATATAATCTATGTTTTGGAACAACATAAATGTATCCCTGCTTACTAAATTCTGTATAAACAAAGAAGCACTCTGGCTGCCTATCAGTCAGGCTCCATGATTCTCCCGACCACCACTGTCTGGCTCACTCCCTCCCTCAGCAACTCCTTACATCCCGGCTGAGACCTGCATCTCTGCCAGGGATGTACTTCCTCTCTGTGCATCTCTCCTAAAGCAAAGCTAAGAAGGGTCCCATGTTGGATTCCTCCCATCACTGCTCTTGTATCCACCCAGCTTCAGATCCTGCCCTCATCCGGCACTGAACTCAGGTATGTATTTATAACCAAGATGGCCGTGGTCCTGTTGAGATGGCTTCCTAGAAATATTTATAGGAAACTGTCATTGAATTTTCCAAGTGACCAATATGCGATTGCAAACTAGGGTGAGTGCCTTTGTAATTACTATGCTGAACTTCCTATGTTGACCTAATTTTAAAAGACACTTGAGCCATATTCTGTTTGTCATACAGACCAATACTACATAATGTAAACAGAAATGACACAAAGGCTTAAAAATCAAAGGTGGTGATTGCCAGTGCCTGTCCTGAAAGCTGTCTACAACATTCTTCTGCTGTTGACGCAGGGCTCTAGGATGTTGCTCAGAATAGCCCTAAAAATGAGCACAAGCCTTCCACTACAGGTTTAACTTACTACACCTAGTTTACAGAATTATTTTTACTTCACCTTTCTTTCTTTTTCATCAGCTTTTAACAATAATCTTTATTTTTATTTTATTGAAAATAGATTTTTATATATTTATTTATTATGTATACAATATTCTGTTTGTGTGTATGCCTGCAGGCCAGAAAAGGGCACCAGACCTCATAACAGATGGTTGTGAGCCACCATGTGGTTGCTGGGAATTGAACTCAGGACTTTTTGAGCAGTCAATGTTTTTAACCTCTGAGCCATCTCTCCAGCCCCTTGAAAATAGATTTTTATACAATATTTTCTGATTATGGTTTCCCATCCCCCCTACTCCTCCCAGTTCTTCTCCACTCAACATACAGATCGTCATCCTTTATGTCTCTTGTTAGAAAATAAACAGGAGGCACAGAGGCAGCAGAGCGGGTGGCCAGACGCACAGAGGCTGCGCGGCGGGGCGGCCAGACACACAGACATGGCGGCGAGACGCAGCTGCACGGGGGGGCCAGACGCGGCGGCCAAACACAGCAGAGCGATACTGCATTCAGGAAGAGGCTTTGGGGGACCAGCGCTGCGGCAGACCCAAGCAGTGGGGACAGGCGTCCAATAAGGAGAGCAGATCGCCCTACTACAATTGAATCAAAGAGGTAGGCCTTTGGTTGGCCAGGTTACTGGCACACAGGGAGCCTGGTCCTGTCCTGAAGACCCTTCTGAGGGCTGAGAGGGTTCTTGGCCCGTGGCAGGAACCAGGAAACAGAGCAAGGGCATTTTGTAAGCGGAGCCCTTGGCCAGCAGGGAAACCTGATCTGGTTTTTAAAAGACCCATTAGATAGGATCAATAGGAGGAGATGGGCAGGCACCAAGGCAAGAATTCACCCAATAATCTGAAAAACAACATGAAAACACCATAACCCAATGATCTTACAACAGAAGTATTTGAACAACCTAACACAGAAGAAGTAGAAAAAACTGACTTTATTAAGACAATAGAGTCTTTTAAACAACATATAAAAAATGCCCTTATAGAAATGGATGAGAAGTATAACAAAAAGTTTGAAGAAATGAGTAAATACGTACATGATACCCTGGGAAACCAAGAAAAAACGATCAAACAGGTAATGGAAACAGTTCAAGAATTGAAAACTGAAATGAAGGCAAAGAAGAAAATACAAACTGAGGACCAGCTGGATATGGAAAATCTAGGCCAACGAGCAGAGTCTACAGAAACAAACATAATCAATAGACTACAAGAGCTAGAAGAAAGAATCTTAGATGCTGAGGACACCATAGAGAAAATAAACGAACAGATCAAAGAAAACAGCAAAGCCAACAAATTCTCAACACAAAACATTCAGGAACTATGGGACACAATAAAAAAAACCAAACGTAAGAATAATAGGAATAGAAGAAGGAGAAGAGTCACAGCTCAAAGGCCCAGAAAATATTTTCAACAAAATTATGAAAGAAAACTTTCCCAACTTAAAGAAAGATATTCATTTAAATATTCAAGAAGCATACAGAACACCAAACAGACTGGATCAAAGAAAAACATCTCCTCACCATATAATAATCAAAGCACAAAATATACAGGTTAAAGAAAGAATATTAAGAGCTGCAAAGGAAAAAGGGCAAGTAACTTATAAAGGTAAACCGATCAGACTTACACCTGACTTCTCTATGGAAACGATGAAAGCCAAAAGGTCCTGGATAGAGGTTCTGCAGAAGCTAAGAGACCATGGATGCAAACCCAAACTACTATACCCAGCCAAGCTATCGTTCATTATCAATGGAGAAAACAAGATATTCCAGGATAAGAACAAATTTAAACAATACGTAGCCACAAATCCAGCCCTACAGAAAGTAATAGAAGGAAAATCGCAACCCAAGGAATCCAACACTGCCAACACTGCATACAATAACCCAGGCATCTAGTGACCCTTCACCAGCACATCTCAAAGAAGGGAGACACACAATCTCTACTACCAAAAGCAATAAGAATAACCGGAGTAAACAACCACTGGTCATTAATATCACTTAATATTAATGGGCTCAATTCACCTATAAAAAAGGCACAGGCTAAAAGATTGGATACGAAAACAGGATCCAACATTCTGCTGTTTGCAAGAAACACATCTCAACCACAAGACAGGCACCTGCTCAGAGTAAAGGGTTGGGAAAAGGTGTTTCAAGCAAATGGTCCTAAGAAAAAAGCAGGTATGGCCATACTAATTTCTAACAAAACTGACTTCAAACTAAAATCAATCAGAAGAGACCGAGATGGTCACTTTATACTCATAAGAGGAACATTTCATCAGGATGACGTCTCAATCCTGAATATCTACGCCCCCAATATAAAAGCACCTACTTATGTAAAAGAAATATTACTAGAACTCAAGGCAGACATCAAACCACACACACTAGTAGTAGGAGACTTCAACATACCTCTCTCTCGAAAGGACAGGTCAATCAGGCAGAAACCTAAGAGAGAATTAAGAGAATTATTGGAGGTAATGAAGCAAATGGACTTAACAGACATCTATAAAACATTCCACCCAAATAGGAAAGAATATACCTTCTTCTCTGCAGCTCATGGAACCTTCTCAAAAATTGACCACATACTCAGAAACAAAGGAAACCTCCACAGATACAAAAAAATATCAGTGTCCACCTGTGTCTTATCAGATCACCACGGATTAAAGTTAGAAGGCAACAACCACGCTACCCCCAAAAAACCGAAAAACTCATGGAAACTGAACAGTCATCTACTGAACCACACCTGGGTCAAGGAAGAAATCAAGAAAGAAATTAAAGTCTTCCTTGAATTTAATGAAAATAAAGGGACAACATACTCAAACCTATGGGACACAATGAAAGCAGTGCTAAGAGGAAAGTTCATAGCACTAAGTGCTCACTTAAAGAAAACGGAGATAGCATACATTGGGGACTTAACAACACACCTGAAAGCTCTAGAAAAAAAAAAAAAGCAGACGCGCCCAGGAGAAGTAGAAGACTAGAAATAATAAAACTGAGGGCTGAAATCAACAAAATAGAAACACAGAAAACAGTCCAAAGAATCAATGAAACAAAAAGCTGGTTCTTGGAGAAAATCAACAAGATCGACAAACCCCTATCCAAACAAATTAAACGACAGAGAGAGAACATGCAAATAAATAAGATCAGAAATTAAAAGGGGGACATAACCACAGACACAGAGGAAATTCAGAGAATCTTTAGATCTTACTACAAAAGCCTGTATGCCACAAAACTGGAAAATACAAAAGAAATGGACATGTTTTTAAATAAGTACCATATACCAAAGCTAAACCAAGACCAGGTGAATGATCTAAATAGACCGGTTACTCGCGAAGATTTAGAAATGGTTATCAAAAATCTCCCTTCGAAAAAAAGCCCAGGACCAGATGGTTTCAATGCAGAATTCTACCAGAACTTCCAAGAAGAGCTAATACCTATAGTCCTTATTGTATTTCACAATATAGAAACAGAAGAGTCATTGCCAAATTCCTTTTATGAAGGTACAGTTACCCTGATACCAAAACCACACAAAGACCCAACCAGGAAAGAGAATTACAGACCTATCTCACTCATGAACATCGATGCAAAAATTCTCAATAAAATACTGGCAAACCGAATCCAAGAACACATAAGAAAAATTATCCATTATGATCAAGTAGGCTTCATTCCAGAGATGCAGGGCTGGTTCAACATACGCAAATCTATCAATGTAATCCACCATATAAATAAACTGAAAGAAAAAAAAACATATGATCATTTCATTAGATGCTGAAAAAGCATTCGACAAAATTCAATACCCCTTTATGATAAAGGTCTTGGAGAGAATAGGGATACAAGGGTCCTACCTAAATATAATAAAAGCTATTTACAGCAAGCCAACAGCTAACATTAAATTAAACGGAGAAAAACTCAAAGCCATCCCACTAAAATCAGGAACACGACAAGGCTGTCCACTCTCTCCATACCTCTTCAACATAGTGCTCGAAGTTCTAGCAATAGCAATAAGACAACATAAGGAGATCAAGGGGATTCGTATTGGAAAGGAAGAAGTTAAGCTTTCGTTATTTGCAGATGATATGATAGTATACATAAGCGACCCCAAAAATTCTACGAAAGAACTCCTACAGCTGATAAACACCTTTAGTAATGTGGCAGGATACAAGATCAACTCCAAAAAATCAGTGGCCTTCCTATACACTAAGGATAAGGAAGCAGAGAGGGAAATCAGAGAAGCATCACCTTTCACAATAGCCACAAATAGCATAAAATAGCTTGGGGTAACTCTGACCAAGGAAGTGAAAGGTCTATTTGACAAGAACTATAAGTCTTTGAAGAAAGAAATTGAAGAAGACACCAGAAAATGGAAGGACCTCCCTTGCTCTTGGATTGGGAGGATCAACATAGTAAAAATGGCAATTCTACCAAAAGCAATCTATAGATTCAATGCAATCCCCATCAAAATCCCATCAAAATTTTTCACAGATCTTGAGAGGACAATAATCAAGTTTATATGGAAAAACAAAAAACCCAGGATAGCCAAAACAATCTTATACAATAAAGGATTGTCTGGAGGCATTACCATCCCTGACTTCAAACTCTATTACAGAGCTACAGTATTGAAAACAGCTTGGTATTGGCATAAAAACAGAGAAGTCGACCAATGGGATCGAATAGAAGACCCTGACTTTAACCCACAAACCTATGAACACCTGATTTTCGATAAAGGAGCTAAAAGTATACAATGGAAAAAAGAGAGCATCTTCAACAAATTGTGCTGGCAAAACTGGATGTCAGTCTGTTGAAGAATGAAAATAGATCCATATCTATCACCATGCACAAAACTCAAGTCCAAATGGATTAAAGACCTCAATATCAGTCCGAACACACTGAACCTGATAGAAGAGAAAGTGGGAAGTACCCTACAACAGATGGGCACAGGAGATCGCTTCCTATGTATAACCCCTGCAGCACAGACACTAAGGACACCATTGAATAAATGGGACCTACTAAAACTGAGAAGCTTCTGTAAAGCAAAGGACACTGTCACTAAGACAAAAAGGCAACCACTGACTGGGAGAAGATCTTCACCAACCCCACAACTGACAAAGGTCTGATCTCCAAAATATATAAAGAACTCAAGAAACTAGACCGCAAAAGGCTAATCAACCCAATTATAAAATGGGGCACTGAGCTGAACAGAGAATTCTCAACAGAAGAAGTTCAAATGGCCAAAAGACACTTAAGGTCATGCTCAACTTCCTTAGCCATCAGGGAAATGCAAATCAAGACAACTTTAAGATACCATCTTACACCTGTCAGAATGGCTAAAATAAAAAACACCAATGATAGCCTTTGCTGGAGAGGTTGTGGAGAAAGGGGTACACTCACCCATTGCTGGTGGGAATGCAAACTTGTGCAACCACTTTGGAAATCAGTGTGGCGGTTTCTCAGGAAATTCGGGATCAACCTACCCCTGGATCCAGCAATACCACTCTTGGGAATATACCCAAGAGAGTCCCTATCATACAACAAAAGTATATGCTCAACTATGTTCATGGCAGCATTGTTTGTAATAGCCAGAACCTGGAAACAACCTAGATGCCCTTCAACGGAAGAATGGATGAAGAAAGTATGAAATATATACATATTAGAGTATTACTCAGCAGTAAAAAACAAGGACTTCTTGAATTTTGCATACAAATGGATGGAAATAGAAAACACTATCCTGAGTGAGGTAAGCCAGACCCAAAAAGAGGAACATGGGATGTACTCACTCATATTTGGTTTCTAGCCATAAATAAAGGACATTGAGCTTATAATTCATGTTCCTAGAGAAGCTAAATAAGAAGATGAATCCAAAGACAAACACATAGGCATCCTCATGAATATTAACCTTCATCAGGCGATGAAAGGAGACAGAGACAGAGACCCACATGGGAGCACCGGACAGAAATCTCAAGGTCCAAATCAGGAGCAGAAGGAGACGGAGCACGAGCAAGGAACTCAGGACCACGAAGGGTGCACCCACACACTGAGACAATGGGGATGTTCTATCGGGAACTCACCAAGGCCAGCTGGCCTAGGTCTGAAAAAGCATGGGATTAATCCGGACTAGCTGAACATAGCGGACAATGAGGAATACTGAGAATTCAAGAACAATCGCAGTGGGTTTTTGATCCTACTGCACGTACTGGCTTTGTGGGAGCCTAGGCAGTTTGGATGCTCACCTTATGAGACCTGGATAGAGGTGGGCAGTCCTTGGGCTTCCCACAGGTCAGGGAACCCTGATTGTTCTTCGAGCAGATGAGGGAGGGGGACTTGATCGGGGGAGGGGGAGGGGGAGGGAAATGGGAAGCGGTTGCGGGGAGGAGGCAGAAATCCTTAATAAATAAATAAATTTAAAAAAAAGAAAATAAACAGGTATCTAAGGAATAATAATAAAATCAAATATAAGAAGATAAATCCAAAACAAGCAAATCAGAATATGACAAAACGATCAAATGAAAAACAGCCAAAGGAAAGGCATAAGAAACTGAGAAGCATCTGTAAGGCAAAAAGTACAATCAACAAGACAACATGGCAGCCTACAGTAGGAGAAAAGATCTTCGTCAACCCCATATCTGACAGAGGACTGATTTACAAAATATGCAAAGCACTCAAGACACTAGATATCAAAATACTGAATAATCCAATTTAAAAATGGGGTGCAGATCTAAACAGAATTCTCAATAGAGGAATCTCAAATGACTGAAAGACAGTTAAGGAAATGTACAACATCCTTAACCTTCAGGGAAATGCAAATCAAGACAACTCTGAGATACCATCTTACACCATTTAGAATGGCTAAGATCAAAAACACCAAAGATGGCTTATTCTGGAGATGATGCAGAGTAAGGGCAAGACTCCTCCATTGCTGTTGGAAGTGCAAACTTGTATGGGCACTTTGGAAATCAGTATGGCAGTTTCTCAGAAAATAGGGAACCAATCTACCTCAAGACCCATCAATACCACTCTTTGGCATATACCCAAAGGATGCACATTCACATCACAAGGACATTTGTTTAACAATGCTCATAGTAGCAATATTCATAATAGTCAGAACCTGTAAACAATCTAGATACCACTCAACCAAAGAAGAGACAGAGAAAATGTGGTACATTTACACAATGGAGTACTACTCAGCATTGAAAAATGATGACATCTTGAAATTTGCAGGCAGATGAATGGAACTAGAAAAAAACTCCCTGAAAGAGGCAACCTAGATCCAGAAAGACAAACAGTATCTGTTCATTCATAAGTGGATATTAGACATAAAGCAAAGGATAACCAGCCTACAGTTCACGCCCTCAGAAAAGCTAGGAAAACAAGGAGGACCCTAAGAGAGACATACATGATCCCCCTAGAGGAGGCAATCAGGTCAGTTCTACCTCAGAGTCCTTTGGACCCTGTTTCTGAAGTGCATGTTGTCTTCAGCAATATGTATGGTCTTACCCTTCACCTTCAGTTCTCAAACAAGGGGGTTATGTTTTGAGAGTCTCCTAGACAGTGCTGGCCAGCAGCTAAAAGAGAGCTTCTCATGCCTGGCATTGTGGGTTTTGTTAGATGGTCCTTAGCTCTTTAATAATTGAAAACAATTCTTAAATAAAGATGTGGCTGCTCTTCTAAAAGCTTATTAAAGCAATACAGACATAGAAGAGAATTTTTGCTGATGATATTTTAAAACAAGGAGAAGGATATTTCTGCGGAATTTATCACTGAACTATCTGTCAGATTTTTAAGGGGAAACCCAATCTTCTTTCAAAACATGTCTAAGCACCTTTTGCCTTAAGATATTCTGGAGAAACAGTGTGCTAATGAAGGCCTTATCTTTCATGGTTTCAGTGTAGCATATCACACTCTTGTGAGGTCATTACAGATTTTGTTGGTTTTTTATTTTTAATTTTGTTGGGTTTTGGAAATTTCATAGGTAAATATTGTACTGACATAATTTTCCCCTCCAACTCCTCCCACCCCAACCTGACCTCCCCTTCCCTGTTCCTTCTCAACTTTATGGGCTCTTTAACCAATAGAGCATTCAAATTTTAAAGCAGTATCTTGACAGAAATGAAAACCCATCACTATCAAGAAAATGATTGTAAAATGAAGCAGAGTGCAGAGATGCCAAACTCTTTAGAAAGATTTGGTATAGAAATGGCAGAACCTACAACTCCTCAGTCATGCCAAAAGCTCCTCTGAAATAAGAGTGTGCTTTGCAGATCTTCTCTATTAAACAGCTGCCCTGAAATAATCTTAAACATGAGCACCCACCCAATAGCCTTGTGTTGAGTCCAACCTTGAGAAGGACTTAAAATTAATAATAGAAGGGTGCATGAGTCTTAGGCCTATAATGTGATGCATAAAACACAGATGCATAATCTGGTAGGGAAAATGCAGTTGTGTGTTGCTCTGCTGTGGGGATATGGACTGAAAACTGTATTATTGTGGTGTAGAAGTTCCTTCTGTTTGTGTGTTGTTTTCATTGAATAATGAATAAAGAAACTGCCTTGGCTGTTACATTATTGGGTGATTTCATCATGAGTTAATTTCACCTCTTTGCAATTAGCTCCTTAAGCTAAACCTAGATGATGAAGTTTATGGCATATTGGGGCTACATGATATAATAGATAATACAGCCTACTGCTCCTAAGATTGTACTGCACAGCACTTGATCCATTAAGTCAACTAGAGAAAACAAGACTTAATTAAGAGATGTGGAACTTGGCTATAGTTCCATAATATAGTACCTACTTAGTATATGTGAGGTCCTGAGCTTAATTTCACAGGACCTCGAAAGAAAAACAAATGCAGTATGAGGTAGTGGGGGGCTAGTGGCAATAACACAGCAAGTTTCTTATTATAAGCAAAAGGAAAAGGTTCTTAAATAAAGCGAGACAGTATTTTGTCACTATCAAATATCATAAGTTGTGCAATTCCCATAAACTATACTTTTATACCACTGGCAGAAGAGTCAGGTTATCCACACTGTCATCACCACAGACACATGAGTAACACAGTGCTCTGTGATGTTGCACCCACTATGGCTTCCCTAATCAGTAGGATTACTTTAGCTCTACTACCAGCTGTGAAGTCAGTGGCAGAAGTGCAGTCCAGTGCTGAACAAAATGTCATCATTTGGAGCTTGAATTTTGACACCGCCACTGCCATCTTGGATTTAAAATATCAGATAAATACTTAATAAAAAGATAGCTCTGGTAGTCCACCTTTGTGTAGACTGAAAATACAGTAAAGAACTGATGCAAGGCCAGGTGTCCTTAGGGGTTGGAGAACTCTGAGTGTGAATCCAAGAGCCTTAATAAGCCCTCTTGTCAGAAGGGCTGAATATTCATCTAAGACAGAGAAACATGTTGCCATCAATGATGGCAGTGTCCTTGATTGTCCCCTTTGTGTGCTGCACAACTACTGCATTCTGCGGATGAGGGGGGAAGACATGCTTCTTTTCTTATGATTTTATTAGTGTATATTAATTATGCATAATTACATGATTTGTTATTATATTTTCATACATGACCATAATGTATTTCAATCATCCCTCTATCCCTGTTACTCTTCTTTTCCCCTTTAAACTCCTGCTAAACCTCTTCCTCTTCTCAGTGATTTTCTTTGAATGACTTCCAGGCTGTGGTCCAGCTAATCCAACAATGGCTGTCTATGAATGGAAAGGCCAAGAATCCAATAGTTACTCCACCCACATGCTGGATGTTGAAGCTTGTCTTCATTAGATGCTATAAATTCAAAGGAATAGGCTCTAATGTCAGTGAATAAATGATCTTGCTAGCAAGTAGGAAGCAAATAGGCAAAGAGCAAAAGCTTGTCTCTCGTGTCCTTATATAGGCTCCCAAAAGAAAGCGCGGCCCAGATCAAAGGCCTTCCAACCTCAGGAACCTGAGCAAAGATATGTGTCTTCCTACTTCAAAGGTCCAGACTATAAGTGGATCCACCCAATTCAAACCAAGTAAAAAAATTCATCCCAGGTGTGCCCTCCATTTCTGGATTCCAGCTAATTCTGGATGTAGTCAGCTGACAACCAAGAATAGCCATCATACTACCCCACAACAGAGTTGCCACTATTTCAACAGTGGAGTCATCTTTAATGACCTATCAGTATTTTACAAAAGATCCATAGTTGAACATGACAGTTATTCCCCAGAAGGCTCACATAGTGCTTTCTAGCTCTATGAGGGCTAGTCACCAAGTAGGAAGTTTCTAGTCCAATTTCCATGATTTGTCTGTGACCTATGATCAAAACATTTGGCATCTTTGGCAAGAATTATCTTACCATCGAGTACTGGTAGGCAACCAACAGCAGTGAGCATTGTCTATCCTGTTTTGGGGGAGCATCAGGGACCTCCTGCTATCCATTTGTTTAGTTTACAGGTTTCCAGGTAGAAAGGAATGGGGTTCAGGGACATGCACCCAAGAAACAACATTGAAAGAATTTTACCTACACCTGTGCCTGATTTTGATAATAATGTCCTGAGCATTTGGAATGAGATCTTGCAAAAGGGGAGGATACAGCATATCCCTTCTATTCTATACTTAGTCAGAGTGAGCACTGTCCTTGGCAAAGAGTAGATGTAAGAGAAATCTGCTTGACAACAGGGTGATGAAAACACACATCTGAGAAACAGGTACAGTGAGATGGAAGAAGCTTTTCTATAGGCACAAGATGCTACTGATGACATTTTTAGCTTCTGAAATGATAGAATTTAACAGTCTACTAAATAAATAAATATTTTTTAAATAAAGAGAGAGAGAAAGGAAGGAAGGATGGATAAAAGGTGGGAGAAAAAAGGAAGAAGCTCACATCCAAGATTTACTCTTTTGTTTTTTTTTTTGTTTTTTTTTTGTTTTTTTTTTTTTGGTTTTTTGGGATAGTGTTTCTCTGTACCTTTGGGACCTGTCTTGGAACTAGCTCATAGAGATCCACCTGCCTCTGCTTCCTGAGTGTTGGGATTAAAGGAGTGTGCCACCACTTCCTAGCCCCAGATTTACTCTTGAAACATGTCCCTAATGCTTCTACACATGAAAACACACCTCCCACATGCACTCCAGTGTAAGTAGGCCTCTAATCATGTCAATAATTAAATGATGCAACTCAAGAAGACAGTTTATGAAAATCAGTACATTGCTGCATGAGATGGCTCAGAGGTTAAGAGCATGGAATTCTCTTCCAGAGGACCAAGGTTCAAATCCCAGTACCCACAAATCTTCAACTCCAGTTCTAGAGAATCCAACACCCTCTTCTGGACTTTGTAAGCACCAGACATACAAGTAGTACACAAACATATATGCAGACAAAACACCCATGTACAAAAAATACATAAATTGTTTTTTAAATAAATATAACTTCTACTTGGGCATCTTAGGACACTACCTTCTGCAAAAGAAAATTGAAGACCTACCTGAAAAGACATACAGTTTTTGGCCAACATCCCCAGCTAAGTCTATAACAACCTCTACTGCCACACAGGAGAGGCAATGACATAGACATGGTCCAATTCTGGTATATCCATATCTGATGGGAATGGCAGAAGTCAGAAAGCCTGCACAGATGTTTGGCAAAGACCCAGCAAAGCTGAACCACATTATGGCTGCCTTACATGCCACCTTATTTTCATCTCCACCTGTTGCATACTTGGCAGACTTTTAATATTTGTACAATTTGGGAATATTGGATTGATAGAACTTTTCCTATGAATCATTAATGCCTTCTTCCAGGAATGCTATTTCTAAGCTTCCCCAGGACAGTCCTGAGCATACTATTCCCCCCTCCCCCACTTTAGGGAGATATCTTTATCTACTTAAAGGTCTTCCAAATACCTTGGAAGTTATGACACACATGAAGAATCCAGAGGTCTCTTTATAAAGATATGAGATATTCTATACTTACTCAGAGGAACAAGATAATCAAAACAAAGTAAACCTTAAAAGGTCAACAAGATTTGGTGGGTTGGAGGAGTTGGCCAAAGTTCAGATTACAAGTCTCTTCCCAATATACACTCAGGCAATTGCTTTGCATATACAGCAACAAAGTTAGATTAGCTGGTTACCTCTGTCCTACACAGAGATGTATACTGGTGGACAAAGAATGATGTAGAAAGATGCCAAAAGTGTTCTATAAAGATATAAAACATAAACATTGTATTTTGCCAGAATTTTATTAATATCTACAATGACTTTGACCTGAGGGTATTTCTTGGTCCCTCTGGCAATTAGGAGTGAATAATACACAGCTTGGTTCTGTAGGAATTCCTGCAGCCAGTAGCCTTTAAGTTACCTGCCCAGTTGGGCTTGGCCTCTTATACTATAAATGCTGATGTAAAGCGTGCATCCCCTCTCTTTTCTGGCTGCCAGATTCTGTTGCTATTCCCTGTTCAATCAAAGGACTGCAATATGTGAGTCTACCCCTAAATAAATAACCCTTTATTATACTCAATTCTGAGCTAGTGTGGGATTTCTTTTTATCATCTGTTTTCATCTGGCGGCCAACATGGGACCAAACTCCACATCTACCAGTAGACCTGTCTAAAAGGGCTAAACAATCCACAGGCCAGAAGGTCTCCCACCCTGCCTGTTTGGCTTGCTTTAACCTACTAAATGATTTTTTTTGTAAAACCCCCACCACAGCAGAGCTAAGTGCATGCCACGACTTGGAAAGTTCCCAAGCTTGCCAATCTTGTCCCTGTACCACAAAGCAGCCTTAAATGCTTAGGACAGGATTCAAGAACAAGGAAAATGAATTGAATCATAACTAGGGTTAAACAGGACCAGAGAGAACCCTTTAGTTACTTTTTACAAAAATAAGCTAAAGCTGTACAAATAGGAGTAACAGACCCAGATGCTAGATGAGTACTTATTGAATATCTGGCTTTTGAAAATGCCAACTTAGGAGGCAAAAAGATACTTGGGCCTTTAAAGGTTAGATCAGCACCTACGGATGAATGGATTCTGCATACAATGAACATTGAGACATTTGACTATAATACTGAATCTTGGGGAAAAAGAAGCAATTTTCAATGAGGAGACATCAAAATGCCAAATGTTTTAATTGTGGTAGAATAGGATATCTGAGAAGGGACTGTAGAAAAGGAATTCCTAGAAATAATGTCTTCTCTGGGAAAGGCAAAAAGGAAGTGAAACACATGTCCAAAAACAAAAATGGTATGATCTATGTTTTGGAACAAAATGAATGTATCCCTCCTCACTAAATTCTGTATAAATAAAGAAGCACTCTGGCTGCCTGTCAGTCAGGCTGCAAGATTCCCCCGACCACCATGTCCTGGCTCACTTCCTTCTCTTGCCAGCTCCTTATATCCTCTGCTGGGACCTCTGTCTCCATCAGGGATATGCTTCCCTCTGTCTCTCTCTCCTAAAGTGAAACTAATAAGGATTCCTCTCATCACTGCTCTTGAATCCACCCATCTTCAGTCCTTGCTTTCATCGGGACCTGGACTCTGACACAGTCCCAGCTCCATCCCACCACCAGTGCATACAGAGAGTTTCCAAATAAGAAACACATAGGTGAATTCAATTTTCCCCCAAAGTCATGAGATCAAAACTGTGGTTCCTGACTCTTGGTTTGTTGCTGCTATTGTTGTTTTTGTTGTTACTTACGCCACTAAGCTTTTTATATGGTAGTATATAACAGTTATCTATGAAAATAATTATTTTTAATACTTAGAAGCGATTAAGATTTAGTTACTATTAGGAGGGAGGGTTTTCAAGCAGTGTCTTTCTCCTTTTGCATATGTTGTCATGAATATCTGCTTGTATTTGTCTACCTGCCCTGTCATTCCTGGTCACATGGAGTCTCTAGGACTCAGTGAGCATCATAAAACCAACTACAGTGAAACAGTCTACCTGCCCTTAGCTAAATCACTGACAAAATGTCATTAATTATAGACACAGAAACAAAGCATAAGTCTTCTAGTATTAGCAATCCAAAGGTGAGCACTTCAAGACTGAAGAAAACACTCTGTCCTAAAATGTTGTCCCGGGACACAGAGTCTCGGCATTGTTCCTCATCTTGTCCATGGGCTGTCTTTGCATGAGACCTACATTATTCACTGCACCTGTTACACATGCAAAAACACAAGTAAGCAGAAATATGGTTTTTGTTTTTGTTTGGGTTTTGTTGTTTTATTTTTGCCTTGTTTTTCAAGACAGGGTTTCTCTGTGTCACCATCTATAGACTAGGCTGGCCTTGAACACAGAGATCCACCTGCCTCTGCCTCCCAAGTGCTGGGGTTAAAGATGCACACCAGAACTGCCCAGCTTTATTTATTTTTATTTATGTGCATTGGTGTTTTGCCTGCACGTATGTCAGATCCTTTGAGTCAGAGTTACAGACAGTTGTATGTGCTAGGAATTGAACCCACATCCTCTGGAAAAGCAACTTTAGTCCTCTTAACAACAGAGCGACCTCTCCAGCCTCATTTTCTTTGGGGAGGAGGAAAGGGCTTATTTTGTATGGGATAATGGGTCGATTAGTGTGAGCTTACTCACGCTAATAATAATAGTGAATAACAGAGTAACTATTTGTGAGCTATTATTTATAGGCAGTTTACCTTGATATATATTTTTGTATATTGATACAAATTTAAAATATATTAAGTATGTTTTTTTTTCTTTCTACAATATTTGTACACCTGGGCAAAGTTATTTTGTCATATTGTATGCATACATGCTTTTATCTCTGCTTAAGAAATTTTGTATATTGACACAATTTTAGGATATATTTATCATATTACACTATGCCTTTTTTAACCTCAGATTATGATACTTACACACTGTTTCCATTTTGAGGTCATTGTCCTTAGTTGTTTGAAGATTGTTTAATATTTTAATATGAAGTCTTAATTTTTAAGCTATATAGGTATTAAGAATTATAGGTCAATCTATTCCCAAAAAAATGTTGAGCACCAAAGAAACTCCACTTGGAGCTTGTTTTTTTTCTGCTGGGGATGGGTCAAAACTGGCCTTTGGGAAAGGAACTGCGTGCCCATACATCAACCACTGACAAAATATGCATGAAGTCTAGACAGGAAAGGGAGAATACAAAAAAAAAAAAAGACTGTCAAATCTTGTCAAAACAGGGTAAGACGGTTTTAATTTTTTTCCTGCCTCTAAAAATGGTCTGTTAGTTATTCTAGGCCTTAGGCAAAGTTGGTTGCTCCAACATTACAAATAAAACTTTGAGTGACTGTCCAGGCAGCGAGATGTCTCTATCAATTCTAAAGTTTTATAAGTCGTTTACAATACACTTCATGTTAACTTAGGTAATATTTTTTTAAAGATTTATTTGTTTATTACGTATACAGTATTCTCAGTATTCTGCTTGCATGTATGCCTGTAGGACAGAAGAAGGCACCAGATCTCATTACAGATGGTTGTGAGCCACCATGTTGTTGCTGGGAATTGAACTCAGGACCTTTGGAAGAGCAAGCATTGCTCTTAACCGCTGAGCCATCTTTCCAGCCCTAACTTAGGTAATATTATATCCTTCTGAAGTCTTTAATAGAGCTTAAAAATAGTTATAGTTAGTTTTCCTTAGTTACAATAAAAAATAAAATAAATATAAAAAATGAATAAAAAAGGCTTTCTGTATATATGTTGCTTTTATTGGTTAATAAAGAAGCTGCTTTTGGCCAATCGCTTAACAGAACATAGCCAGGCTAGAAGAGATATAGAAAGAGAGAGTAGGTGGAGTCAGTGAGATAACATGGAGCCGTCAGAGGGGAAAGACGCAAGCTGTCAGCTGGAACCTTGCTGGTAGGCCACAAGCCCCGTAGTAAACTCTAAACAACAAAAATGGGTTAACCAAAAATATAAGAGCTAGCTAGCAATACGCTTATGTGATTGGCCAAGCAGTGATTTAAATAACATAGTTTCTGTGTGGTTATTTTCAGGAGTCCATGCAGAAAGAAAACTATTTGACTTTCACTCTACAATGTTGTTCATCACCAAAGGAAGTCAAGACAGGAGCTTTTTTCTTTATAAAATAGAATCAATAACTTCTACCCACTGTTTGTCACTTTGGCCTGACATGAGGGTCACTACTTGGCTACGAGACTAGGAAATGCCGTCTCCAGATGAGCAGATATATGCCAACTTTGATGTACAGACAGCCCAGTGATCTCAACATCCTGTGTTCACACCCTTGCATGCTCCATCTATCAGTCTAAGTTTTTGTTTTTTTGTTTTTGTTTTTGTTTTTTTTTTTTTTTTTTTTTTGGTTTTTCAACACAGGGTTTCGCTGTAGCTTTTGGGGCCTGTCCTGGAATTCGCTCTTGTAGACCAGGCTGGCCTTAAACTCACAGAGATCCGCCTGCCTCTGCCTCCCAAGTACTGGGATTAAAGGAATGTGCCACCACCACCTGGCCTATCAGTCTAACTTTAATGCTCACTTTTCTCTGCTCTGATTTATGACCTCAAAATGGAAAGGGGTAGAGTAGGATACTCTGAGCACAAATAAGATGCATACCAGTAAACTGTGGGGTTGGTATTGGACCTTCAGAACCATTAGAAATTAGAACCTGGGCAAAGATGTGTCTCAAGTAATGAAAAGCCTGGCACTGCCAGTATCCGGAGGATCAATGACTGTGTATCAGAGGCCACAGATCCAAGGATGTGTAGCACCTATTGTGTAAATATTTAGTAAACAAAACATGAACAAATGATATGGGCCAGTCTTCCAAATTCTGTCATTCTCCCAAAGGTTCATTGAACCTTTATTTGTATATTGTATATTATGTATAGCCCTTGATATTTCTTTTTTTTTATTTTATTTTTTTATTTTTTAAATTTATTTATTTATTAAGGATTTCTGCCTCGTCCCCACAACCGCTTCCCATTTCCCTCCCCCTCCCCCGATCAAGTCCCCCTCCCTCATCTGCTCGAAGAGAAATCAGGGTTCCCTGACCTGTGGGAAGCCCAAGGACTGCCCACCTCTATCCAGGTCTCGTAAGGTGAGCATTCAAACTGCCTAGGCTCCCACAAAGCCAGTACGTGCAGTAGGATCAAAAACCCACTGCAATTGTTCTTGAATTTTCAGTATTCCTCATTGTCCGCTATGTTCAGCTAGTCCGGATTTATCCCATGCTTTTTCAGACCTAGGCCAGCTGGCCTTGGTGAGATCCCGATAGAACATCCCCATTGTCTTAGTGTGTGGGTGCACCCCTCGTGGTCCTGAGTTCCTTGCTCGTGCTCCGTCTCCTTCTGCTCCTGATTTGGACCTTGAGATTTCTGTCCGGTGCTCCCGTGTGGGTCTCTGTCTCTGTCTCCTTTCATCGCCTGATGAAGGTTAATATTCCTGAGGATGCCTATGTGTTTGTCTTTGGATTTACCTTATTTAGCTTCTCTAGGAACATGAATTATAGGCTCAATGTCCTTTATTTATGGCTAGAAACCAAATATGAGTGAGTACATCCCATGTTCCTCTTTTTGGGTCTGGCTTACCTCACTCAGGATAGTGTTTTCTATTTCCATCCATTTGTATGCAAAATTCAAGAAGTCCTTGTTTTTTACTGCTGAGTAATACTCTAATATGTATATATTCCATACTTTCTTCATCCATTCTTCCGTTGAAGGGCATCTAGGTTGTTTCCAGGTTCTGGCTATTACAAACAATGCTGCCATGAACATAGTTGAGCATATACTTTTGTTGTATGATAGGGCCTCTCTTGGGTATATTCCTAAGAGTAGTATTGCTGGATCCAGGGGTAGGTTGATCCCGAATTTCCTGAGAAACCGAAACACTGCTTTCCAGAGTGGTTGCACAAGTTTGCATTCCCACCAGCAATGGGTGAGTGTACCCCTTTCTCCACAACCTCTCCAGCAAAGGCTATCATTGGTGTTTTTTATTTTAGCCATTCTGACAGGTGTAAGGTGGTATCTTAAAGTTGTCTTGATTTGCATTTCCCTGATGGCTAAGGAAGTTGAGCATGACCTTAAGTGTCTTTTGGCCATTTGAAGTTCTTCTGTTGAGAATTCTCTGTTCAGATCAGTGCCCCATTTTATAATTGGGTTGATTAGCCTTTTACGGTCTAGTTTCTTGAGTTCTTTATATATTTTGGAGATCAAACCTTTGTCAGTTGCAGGGTTGGTGAAGATCTTCTCCCAGTCAGTGGGTTGTCTTTTTGTCTTAGTGACAGTGTCCTTTGCTTTACAGAAGCTTCTCAGCCTCAGGAAGTCCCATTTATTCAATGATGCCCTTAGTGTCTGTGCTGCTGGGGTTATACATAGGAAGTGGTCTCCTGTGCCCATGTGCTGTAGAGTACTTTCCACTTTCTCTTCTATCAGGTTCAGTGTGTTCGGACTGATATTGAGGTCTTTAATCCATTTGGACTTGAGTTTTGTGCATGGTGATAGATATGGATCTATTTTCATTCTTCTACAGATTGACATCCAGTTTTGCCAGCACCATTTGTTGAAGATGCTCTCTTTTTTCCATTGTATACTTTTAGCTCCTTTATCGAAGATCAGGTGTTCATAGGTTTGTGGGTTAATGTCAGGGTCTTCTATTCGATTCCATTGGTCGACTTCTCTGTTTTTATGCCAATACCAAGCTGTTTTCAATACTGTAGCTCTGTAATAGAGTTTGAAGTCAGGGATGGTAATGCCTCCAGAAGATCCTTTATTGTATAAGATTGTTTTGGCTGTCCTGGGTTTTTTGTTTTTCCATATAAAGTTGATTATTGTCTTCTCCAGATCTGTGAAGAATTTTGATGGGATTTTGATGGGGATTGCATTGAATCTATAGATTGCTTTTGGTAGAATTGCCATTTTTACTATGTTGATCCTCCCAATCCAAGAGCAAGGGAGGTCTTTCCATTTTCTGGTGTCTTCTTCAATTTCTTTCTTCAAAGACTTATAGTTCTTGTCAAATAGATCTTTCACTTCCTTGGTCAGGGTTACCCCAAGGTATTTTATGCTATTTGTGGCTATCGTGAAAGGTGATGCTTCTCTGATTTCCCTCTCTGCTTCCTTATCCTTAGTGTATAGGAAGGCAACTGATTTTTTGGAGTTGATCTTGTATCCTGCCACATTACTAAAGCTGTTTATCAGCTGTAGGAGTTCTTTCGTAGAATTTTTGGGGTCGCTTATGTACACTATCATATCATCTGCAAATAACGAAAGCTTAACTTCTTCCTTTCCAATACGAATCCCCTTGATCTCCTTATGTTGTCTTATTGCTATTGCTAGAATTTCAAGCACTATATTGAAGAGGTATGGAGAGAGTGGACATCCTTGTCGTGTTCCTGATTTTAGTGGGATGGCTTTGAGTTTTTCTCCGTTTAATTTAATGTTAGCTGTTGGCTTGCTGTAAATAGCTTTTATTATATTTAGGTAGGACCCTTGTATCCCTATTCTCTCCAAGACCTTTATCATAAAGGGGTGTTGAATTTCGTCGAATGCTTTTTCAGCATCTAGTGAAATGATCATATGGTTTTTTTCTTTCAGTTTATTTATATGGTGGATTACATTGATAGATTTGCGTATGTTGAACCAACCCTGCATCTCTGGAATGAAGCCTACTTGATCATAATGGATAATTTTTTTTATGTGTTCTTGGATTCGGTTTGCCAGTATTTTATTGAAAATTTTTGCATCGATGTTCATGAGTGAGATCGGTCTGTAATTCTCTTTCTTGGTTGGGTCTTTTTGTGGTTTTGGTATCAGGGTAACTGTAGCTTCATAAAAGGAATTTGGCAATGACTCTTCTGTTTCTATATTGTGAAATACATTAAGGAGTATAGGTATTAGTTCTTCTTGGAAGTTCTGGTAGAATTCTGCATTGAAACCATCTCGTCCTGGGCTTTTTTTCGAAGGGAGATTTTTGATAACCATTTCTAATTCTTCGCAAGAAACCGGTCTATTTAGATCATTCACCTGGTCTTGGTTTAGCTTTGGTATATGGTACTTATTTAAAAAAATGTCCATTTCTTTTGTATTTTCCAGTTTTGTGGCATACAGGCTTTTGTAGTAAGATCTAATGATTCTCTGAATTTCCTCTGTGTCTGTGGTTATGTCCCCCTTTTCATTTCTGATCTTATTTATTTGCGTGTTCTCTCTCTGTCGTTTAATTAGTTTGGATAGGGGTTTGTCAATCTTGTTGATTTTCTCCAAGAACCAGCTTTTTGTTTCATTGATTCTTTGGACTGTTTTCTGGGTTTCTATTTTGTTGATTTCAGCCCTCAGTTTGATTATTTCCAGTCTTCTACTTCTCCTGGGCGCGTATGCTTCTTTTTTTTCTAGAGCTTTCAGGTGTGTTTTTAAGTCCCCAATGTATGCATTCTCCGTTTTCTTTAAGTGGGCACTTAGTGCTATGAACTTTCCTCTTAGCACTGCTTTCATTGTGTCCCATAAGTTTGAGTATGTTGTCCCTTTATTTTCATTAAATTCAAGGAAGACTTTAATTTCTTTCTTGATTTCTTCCTTGACCCAGGTGTGGTTCAGTAGTTGTCTGTTCAGTTTCCAAGAGTTTGTCGGTTTTTTGGGGGTAGCGTGGTTGTTGCCTTCTAACTTTAATCCGTGATGATCTGATAAGACACAGGTGGACACTGATATTTTTTTGTATCTGTGGAGGTTTCCTTTGTTTCCGAGTATGTGGTCAATTTTTGAGAAGGTTCCATGAGCTGCAGAGAAGAAGGTATATTCTTTCCTATTTGGGTGGAATGTTCTATAGATGTCTGTTAAGTCCATTTGCTTCATTACCTCCAATAATTCTCTTAATTCTCTATTAGGTTTCTGTCTGATTGACCTGTCCCTTGGAGAGAGAGGTGTGTTGAAGTCTCCTACTACTAGTGTGTGTGGTTTGATGTCTGCCTTGAGTTCAAGTAATATTTCTTTTACATAAGTAGGTGCTTTTATATTGGGGGCGTAGATATTCAGGATTGAGACGTCCTCCTGATGAATTGTTCCTGTTATGAGTATAAAGTGACCGTCTCGGTCTCTTCTGATTGATTTTAGTTTGAAGTCAGTTTTGTTAGAAATTAGTATGGCCACACCTGCTTTTTTCTTAGGACCATTTGCTTGAAACACCTTTTCCCAACCCTTTACTCTGAGTAGGTGCCTGTCTTTGTGGTTGAGATGTGTTTCTTGCAAACAGCAGAATGTTGGATCCTGTTTTCGTATCCAATCTTTTAGCCTGTGCCTTTTTATAGGTGAATTGAGCCCATTAATATTAAGTGATATTAATGACCAGTGGTTGCTTAATCCGGTTATTCTTATTGCTTTTGGTAGTAGAGATTGTGTGTCTCCCTTCTTTGAGATGTGCTCGTGAAGGGTCATTAGATGCCTGAGTTATTGTAGGCAGTGTTGGCAGTGTTGGATTCCTTGGGTTGCGATTTTCCTTCTATTACTTTCTGTAGGGCTGGATTTGTGGCTACGTATTGTTTAAATTTGTTCTTATCCTGGAATGTCTTGTTTTCTCCATTGATAATGAACGATAGCTTGGCTGGGTATAGTAGTTTGGGTTTGCATCCATGGTCTCTTAGCTTCTGCAGAACCTCTATCCAGGACCTTCTGGATTTCATAGTTTCCATCGAGAAGTCAGGTGTAAGTCTGATCGGTTTACCTTTATAAGTTACTTGCCCTTTTTCTTTTGCAGCTCTTAATATTCTTTCTTTAACCTGTATATTTTGTGTTTTGATTATTATATGGCGAGGAGATGTTTTTCTTTGATCCAGTCTATTTGGTGTTCTGTATGCTTCTTGAATATTTAAATGAATATCTTTCTTTAAGTTGGGAAAGTTTTCTTCCATAATTTTGTTGAAAATATTTTCTGGGCCTTTGAGCTGTGACTCTTCTCCTTCTTCTATTCCTATTATTCTTAGGTTTGGTTTTTTTATTGTGTCCCATAGTTCCTGAATGTTTTGTGTTGAGAATTTGTTGGCTTTGCTGTTTTCTTTGATCTGTTCGTTTATTTTCTCTATGGTGTCCTCAGCATCTGAGAGTCTTTCTTCTAGCTCTTGTATTCTATTGATTATGCTTGTTTCTGTAGACTCTGCTCGTTGGCCTAGATTTTCCATATCCAGCTGGTCCTCAGTTTGTATTTTCTTCTTTGCCTTCATTTCAGTTTTCAATTCTTGAACTGTTTCCATTACCTGTTTGATGGTTTTTTCTTGGTTTCCCAGGGTATCATGTACGTATTTACTCATTTCTTCAAACTTTTTGTTATACTTCTCATCTATTTCTATAAGGGCATTTTTTACATGTTGTTTAAGGGACTCTATTATCTTCATAAAGTCGATTTTTTCCACTTCTTCGGTGTTAGGTTGTTCAAATACTTCTGTTGTAAGATCATTGGGTTCTGATGTTTTCATGTTGTTTTTCGGATTATTGGGTGAATTCTTGCCTTGGCGCCTGCCCATCTCCTCCTATTGATCCTATCCAATGGGTCCTTTAAAAACCGGATCAGGTTTCCCTGCTGGCCAAGGGCTCCACTTACAAAATGCCCTCACTCTCTTTCGTGGTTCCTGCTGCAGGCCAAGAACCCTCTCACCCCTCCGAAGGATCTTCAGGACAGGACCAGGCTCCCCTTGTGCCAGTGACCTGGCCAACCGAAGGCCTACCTCTTTGATTCAATTGTAGTAGGGCGATCTGCTCTCCTTATTGCACGCCTGTCCCCGCCGCTTGGGTCTGCCGCTGAGCCGGTCCCCCCCCCCCAAAGCCTCTTCCTGTATGCGGTGTTGCTCCGCCGCGTCTGGCCGCGCCGCTGCTCCGCCTCTGCACGGCTCAGCCTCTGCGCATCTGGCCGCGCCGCCGCTCCGCCTCTGCGCCCGCCGCTCCGCCTCTGCGCCAGCCCTTGATATTTCTGAAGTTTGTTATTTTCAGTAATGATATTGCTATTCTAGGAAGTCTCCAATCATCCAGATTGTTCTTCTCTAAGGGGTCATCTTAATTATCTTATCATTGCTTCATGCACCAACCTACATGAGGAAGTTTCATTCCTACGTGACAACTAGGGAGACTAAGGCTCACCCTGCTTAAGCAATAGCTGCAAATTCACACCACTCAACAATGAATACAATCAGGATTTAACCTAAATCTGCCTCTCAAGTCAAACTTACTCAATATACTAGTTCAAAGAACAAAATGACTGCTTATCTTTCAGAGACTAAATATCAGATGGACAATAATGTTCAAATGAGACATAAGCCTAAATGAACTCAAAATATGTTTTCTTTGCTTGACCCAAGGAATTCTTCCTTGGTTGCTTCTCAAGAAAGAGTCCTCGTGGCTATATCAGAACAGAACTATATTCTTCTGAGCCTTAGCCTTAAAAACAAAAGCTACCAAGGGAAAACGCCAGTGGCCATGTCAGAGGAGCAGCAGGTAGCAGCTAAACTTTGGGAGTTCCATCCACCAGGAAGCAAGGCACTGATGGGATAATCTCAGACAGGTACGACCCAAATGGCTTTGACTCCACAATGTCTCTTGCTACTACCATGCATTGCTGCCATTTTTCTCTTTTATCTGGCAGGGAGTGAATGAATGTAGAGAGATCTACACTGCCTATATTGTAGTATGATTATGTCATGGAAATATCCTGTTGTAATGGTCATTTTTATCTGTGGATTATTATGAAGATGATTTCTTCTTAAGCTGTACTGTTTAATTAAAGGAATGATCTTATATAATAATAGTGTTAGCTTGACTAGAACTTTGGTGATTTAGGGTTTTCAACAAATGTAACGATTAAGATAGAGGTTAGTTAGTTTAGTGGGGAAATTAATATAGGTAAAGGTAGGATATAGTGTAGCCCCAGCCCCTGATAAAGCAGGGACTACAGAGTACCAAGGAAGTATCACACAGATAGGGCTTATGAGTTTCTCGTGAGTCTTATAGATGATGGCTTAGGTTAATGCTTAAAGGAAAATAATTGAGTCCCAGAAGCTAGGGTAGCTCAAGTCCTTTTCATCTTAGTGTTAGGAAATGTGTTTGTGAGTTTTAGTGAGCATCATAGTGACTTAAGGTTAGGCTAAAATGTTTCTGCTAATAGATTTGAGGTAGAAAATCTTGTGGAAAAATTTAAAGTTTAAAAATGCACACTTTTAATAGTTGAGCAAGGGACTGATTGAGACCAGGAAACAAAAGCAATGGCAAGCATGCTTTTGCTCATGTGTCTTTCTTGGTAGGATGGGTTGGTGACCAAAAGTGATGATTAATTTCTGCCCTCAGCTTCCTTATATGATTTAAAAAAAAAAACTGCTGATAAGTGAGCATGCACCCTGAGGACTTAAGGTAGAAATGAAAGATTTTCATATAGAAAAATTAAGGTTTATATGATTCCTTTAATTTTTTATAAGATTACCTTTTGAGATAAATAATAAAGTAATTGATTCTTTCTTTCTAACCTCAAAATGTAGTCTGGCAGAAAAATAACTGACTGAGAAACATACCTTACTTGCTTCAACTTTGCTAATCTACAACAAGTTGCTTGAATATGAATGTGTGTGGGCTCTTGGAGATAATTTGCTTTTCACCTATAATATGTAACATGTTTAATCAAGTAAGAGAAATGAGAAAAATAATGTTTTTATTTGTACTCATTGTAATCATTCACTTAAAAATAGAATGTAACCACAATGAAATTTTTGATTGCTTGAGAGACTTTGCTGCGGTATATAATCTGTAAGGGAAAGGTAAATAAGACAGAAGGTAGACTCTGGAAGTGGTAAAGGAAGTCATCAGGAAAGCCAGAAGGGAAACATTAGAGTAGGAAAACAAAACAAAATTAGAATAGATCAAGCAACAGAAGGGATAAGAAAATGAAGAACTAAGCTTTGGCTCTTAGAAAAGTCCTCGTCTGTCTGTCTGTCTGTCCAGTGGTTCACCTGATCTGCATCTCCTCTTCAGTTTTGCTCACCTGCTGAAGGCTTGTCATTCACCAGTACCCTACGTCCTAGGTGAGACCCTGACATGTTGGAGGAGTGTGTGTGTGTGTGTGTGTGTGTGTGTGTGTGTGTGTGTGTGTGGTTTCCCTTTCTTACCAGTTCCAGAGAATTAAGTTTACTCCCTCAGATAGAAAGGTCAAGTGTGTGTGATTAGTCTGCCAACTCCGTGGCTCCCCTTCGATTCCTGAGCTGCTGAAGGCTGATCCTTACAGCAGCAGGAAAAGACAGTGTAAGATGTGGGACCAGGGAAAGTTGCTCACTGCAACACCAGAACATGAGAGCTAGTCGGGAGAGTAAGAGGAGCATCTTTAGCCTTGGTGGAAGAATATATAAGAGAAGCATCGGTGACCAAGAGCCTTGTAGCAAAAATGAAAACAGAGGCAAGCTGGCTGGGCCTTTTACAAATAGAATGCTCACTCCCTCTCCAGGGAGGTGAGCTGATCATTGTTCATGTGACAGTCATAGGTTCTTCAGACATGATTGAAGATCAATGCATTTTCATCACTTGTGACTTCATTGTATGTACAGATTCTCAGGCCTATGCTGGGCCTGCAGAATCAAAAATGATAAAGATGGTACCCAGCACTCTGCAACTCAACAGATCTCCAAGTGAGCCTAACGCATAGTAAACTTTGCAAACTACTGCACTGGGGAATGGAATTTGGTTCATTACGGCGCTCACCTCGAGAGTCATTAATCCCATGACAAAAGGTGAAAAGAAAAACAAGTTGATTAGAAAGTAACTGTTCTGGAAAACCTAGAGAAATGATTCATTCCTTCAATATTCAGCAATACAAAATGTCACGAAAGAAGCCAAATGAATAAGCTATAGAAGAATGCTGAGCCAGTGCTCCCCTTGACAGCACCTACCATCTCTGCATATACGGCTGTACATCCGACATCACCTACCATCTGTGTGTATGCTGCTGTGCAGCCCACAGTATCCACCGTCTGTGTGTATACTGCTGTACAGTCCACAGCACCTACCGTCCGTGTGTATACTGCTGTACAGTCCACAGCACCTACCGTCCATGTGTATACTGCTGTACAGTCCACAGCACCTACCGTCCGTGTGTATACTGCTGTACAGTCCACAGCACCTACCGTCCATGTGTATACTGCTTACAACCAAGAGTACCTACTGTCCGTGTGTATACTGCTTATAGCCCACATCACCTACTGTCCGTGTGTATACTGCTGTACAGTCCACAGCACCTACCGTCCGTGTGTATACTGCTGTACAGTCCACAGCACCTACCGTCCGTGTGTATACTGCTGTACAGTCCACAGCACCTACCGTCCATGTGTATACTGCTGTACAGTCCACAGCACCTACCGTCCATGTGTATACTGCTTACAACCAAGAGTACCTACTGTCCGTGTGTATACTGCTTATAGCCCACATCACCTACCGTCCGTGTGTATACTGCTGTACAGTCCACAGTACCTACCGTCCGTGTGTATACTGCTTACAACAAAGAGTACCTACTGTCCGTGTGTATACTGCTTATAGCCCACATCACCTACCGTCCGTGTGTATACTGCTGTACAGTCCACAGTCATTTGCTCAGAGATGTGAATTAATTGAGAATATTATCTGTAAAAATTAGAAAATGGTATTTAAAATTAGTGAAACTTACCATATTAATTAACAATCAATTTGGCTAAAAACAACATATGTGTAAGATAAGCACACATCTGTTACAATCAGTTACATCAAAATAAACAGTTGAGAACTGGCTATGAATGAAATATAAAAAGATGATATCCTCTAATAAAAGGCTTATTTTTCAAATATACAGCATGATAAGTCATGTTATCTTTAATCTACAGATAAATTGATATTTTAATTGGATAAAATAGTGTACAGTGTCATGATTCCATGCCCACCTAAAACAAAATGTCTTATTTTTTAGGTTTCAGTATGTATTTTTAGTTGTTTGTGACGCTATCTTCCACTGTGGACTGCACTGGCCTCAAACTCCTGAAGGAAAGGATTATAGACGGGTACTTCCACACCCCGCAGCACTACACTTACTTTTTAAGTTTAGAGGTCCCATGACAATAACCAATTTCCTAATCATCATATATAATGTGTTTTCCTTTTCTTCTTCTCTTTAAACAGTGAATACACCAAAGCAAGAAGAAATGGCCCTGAAGGCCTTTGACAACCAACAGCCAATCCCACGGGAGGCATGAAGCAAAGTAGCTAAGGTGTGACTAAGAGCAGACTGTCTGCTTTAGGTCATTACGCAAGCAGCGGTGGACTTGGAGAGATGCCAGCACTCCTCCAAGAGAGACAAGGCTCATGAGTCTCCGTGGCGTGCACAGAGCAGAGAAAGAAGCAGCAGCCTTGGGCGCATGGCGGGAGAAGCAGATGTTTCTTAAGTACTTAGAACTGTCTTTATGAAGAAAACGGGAACCAAAGGAAATAGAGTGCAGAGATGCTTGTGCAATGAATCCTTCAAATTAGTTCGTGGTGTTTCCTTTTGAACCTTGCTATATTCAGAGACACCTACTTATGTCACCATATGCCTTGAAAGGAACATTTTCCACTGCATTTAAACAAGCATATGGTGGAATATCACTCGGTGGTTTCTGTTAAATGAAGTACATGAAAAAATGAAACAGACTATAATACTTTCAATATATAAGAACCTCAAAGATTTTTATATATAACATCAGAATAGGTAGATTAATAATTGCCTTGACATATTTCTGCAGGTTTGATTAATTAAAGTGTCTTGAGACTATGTCATTTTATATCAAGACTTGAGTGTACATGGGTTAATTTGGTAATGGATACCGTTTTAATTGGATTTGAAATTAGGGCATATCTCTCTCAGGATCTGTACTGGTCAGGGTAGTCAAAAGTATTAATTAATGCACTCAGGACACTAACTTACTTTGTGAATGTCTTGAATTCTTCTGAATTCACAGATCCACAGAGCCCTCCACCCTCACGCCATGCGTTTCTGGTGCTATAAAGGAATCAAATATCAAATTATGGAGAGAGCTTTAAAAAATATTGCAGGCCTTCTGTTGGTGACTTTTAAATTAGTTTATTAAAATATGCATGCAGTATTTTTAATTTTGTGCCTTTTAGATACATAGATATACTTTTTTGCTCTAGTAGAGAAGGAACATGGGTTCATAAATTCAAGGAAATTACTCTCCCTTTCACCTAGATCCCAAGGCCTTGTTTTATGTTTTGTTTCCTTTTTTTCTTTTCTTTTTTTTTTCCAAGCCAACCTGTATGCAGCTTTATTAAAGACACTTTCCACAAACAATCATGGTTTTCCAGGCAGGAAATGGGCAGACAATCACTAACAGTACACAAGAACTTCCAAACTCCATTCTTGTTCTGACTACCAAAATCAGAAAGCCACTATAAAACCTGATGAGTCTTCATTGGATGCTCTGCAAACGGAGAGGAGCTCAGAGTGAGGGCTGACATTTTACATTGAGGATGTTGTTTCACAACTCTTCACAAGCTAACCCTGACTTTCAGGAAATGAAATGAAAATGGCAGAATTATCAGTCTGAAGATACACAATCTTCTATAAAAGGAACTGCTGCTCTTTTGAGACCACTCAATCATATCACTGAAAAGTCCAGATTGCCCAACAGACTGCCAAAGCTAGTTGTGGGGATCGGGTCCCAACAGGTCTCTGGTCTTAAAAGAATTAAGTCTATGTTAATGGTACAGGGGGAAGAGGATATAAAAATGAATTTAATTTTCCACAATTTTGGTGGCCACATATGTCAAGACCAGGACATCTCTCCTGAGAGCCAAGAGTAGTCTTTCAAATTTATCAAGGAAAGATAAGTTCCATCATCAACCATTATCAATCCAGCTTCACATGTTCCTTCCCCAAAAAAAACAACTAAATGTTCTGTGTGCTAATAACATAGCTTTAAAAAACAGTAAAATGAAATTCTACATTTTTATAAAACTTGATAAAAAATAGTATTTCTAACTGTACAGTCACCAGAAGTACACAGTTATCAAGACCACACACATTTCACTTGGCGTCTCCAGCACCTTCAGCTTTTTGTGCCTGGTCTGTTTTGGCGGCTCCATTCTCTGCAGTCTGCAGGATTATTCACATGCTTAGCAACATCAGCCTCCCCTTCTTCCCTTGGGTACCTTTTCTCCCTTCTTCGCAAGGGCCTTTTCAGGCTTGGACTCTGGCTTTGGAGGAGCAGGTTTAGCAGACAACCTTGCAGACCTTCTCTGTAGCTTGTCCTTCACCGTGGCTTTATCTCCTTTAGTATCCCCTTCAGCCTTTCTTTTGTCCATAGCCACAGTGGGGAAGAGGAGGGCATCAGCACTGAACGCGTGGATGCAGCGGCAGGTTTGGCCTGGCTGGCGGTCGTTCTTGCATGTTTTTTTTTTTCTTTTTTAGACAGGGTATCTATACGAAACTCAGACTGGTCACAGACTCCTTAGACAAAACCAACTGCTCTGAAACTCACAATCTCACTGTCCCAACATCCCGAATGACAAGAGTACACCTGGCAACCACCAGATCCACTTTCTGGAAGATACAAACATACTGCCCAGACTACCAATTTAAGCCATTTAAGCAAAGATCTGTGCTCAACTATGTTCATAGCAGCATTATTTGTCATAGCCAGAATCTGAAAACAACCTAAATGCCCCTTGACTGAATAATAGATAAGGAAAATGTGGTATATTTACACAATGAAATCCTACACAGTGGAAAAAATAATGACATCTTGAAATTTGTAGGCAAATGGACGGAGCTAGAAAACATCATATTGAGTGAGGTTACTCAGATCCAGAAAGACAAATATAACATGTACTCACTCATAAGTGGCTTTTAGACATAAAGCAAAGAAAAACCAGCCTACAACTCACAATCCCAGAGAACCTAGGCAACAAAGAAGACCCTAAGACATGGATCTAATCTACATGAGAAGTAGAAAAAGACAAGATCTCCTGAGTAAATTGGGAGCATGGGGATCTTGGGAGAGGGTTGAAGGGGAAGGGAGAGAAAGGGGGGGAGCAGAGAAAAATATATAGCTCAATAAAAACAGTTAAAAATCAAAGTGTATACAATCTCATTGAGAATCATGTGTGTCACGGTAATGTGAGAAGTACCTGTGGCTCCTCTCTCTAGCATTTGGGCAATTTGGACAAGTAAACATGCCTTGTGGGTTTGGTGCCATATTCATAAGATGGTGCTATCTTATACCAGTGTCATGATGCCCTGAAGCCTGAGACCGTGAAACACAGTTTTAAAATCCTACAAAAAGAAAGAACTTATGTCTGTTTGATGGTTTTCTTGAATTTATTGAGACATCAACAATTATTCAAAGACACCAATGTAAATGACCGCACATCTTTCCATTCGTCAATATAAAGCAGTAGATTTGTTTGACTTTGGAAGGTTTAAAACTTTAAAATTTTTATTTCTTAACAATTTCACATGCATATATAATTTGATCATGTTCTCCATTATATTGTCTTTTGTTCTTACTCTTCCCATCAACCCCTTCTTTCCCAGAAGACTCTCCCCCCCATTTCATGTCATGTGCATGTGTGAGCATGTGTGTGTACACACACAACCCACTGCTTTTTAAAAAAATTATTTAAATGTATGTGTGTATGTCTGTGTGGATATAGGACCCCTGGCAGTGGTATTACAGATATTTGTGAGCCACCATGTGGATGTTGAGAACCAAATCATGTCATCTGGAAGAGCAGCCACTGTTCTTAAGCCCTGAGCCATCTCTCCAGCCTGACCCACTGCATTTAATCCATACACCCGCATGAACATGGGTGAGAAATTACTTAGCTGAGTAAAAACAAATTACCAGTGGCAATACCTCTGAGGAATACGATTCCCCTACCCAGGCAGCCACTGTCAGTGAGAAGGAGCCCTCTCCTATCCACAACGGAATGTTGATGGACTCAGTCTGGTCCAGTATGGTGAGGGCAGACACTGATGCTCTGGGTTCATGCCTGAACATGAAATTTAAAAAAAAAAAAAAAAAAGGACTTTGGAAATGTCAGTCCTAACAATGAGCGCAATCCAATCCCATAGTTCTCTGAAGTGTATAATGTGGAACCCAATGTAATCCCAAAGACCTTTTGAAATTGGACATGTCCCCCAAGAATCCCATCCGTAATATTTCTGTACAGAGACCCTGGCCTAGAATTTTCCCATGGTGAGCCCTGAGCCATCAGAAGAGAATATAGTCAAGGAATATCACCTTTCCCTCTCATTTCCTTTCCGCCTACAGGTGATAGAAACCCTGGAGGCAGAGAGGGTGTAGCCTATAAAGCAGCCTAGGATTTGACCACCTTCACTCCTTCCACACCTCAGGCTCGTCTAGCAAAGCCACTCCTTGTCATCCTCAATCCAGTCAAAGTGGGCATCTCGGCTCAGGCACGATTCACGGCTGTGGCAACCGAAGATTGCTATAGACAACATGCTTTGTTACAGCCTCTGAGGCCTTGGCTGCAATGCACTCCTCTTTGTTCTACACGCTGCACAAATCTAAGATAAGCTTGACAGCGGGTTTCACTTTCTTACTGTAAATTTCAGTTACCCCAAGTCTGGCTCGGGTTCCTCTGTGAAGAACTCTAAAGGGTGTGACATTCCTTCATAGCCCTACATTCGGCCTTGCAGTCACTGATACGGTCATGTGTGTGATACATCTCTACAACTCACTTTTTAACATTTTTTGACTTATTAATTCTACCATTCAACCTCGGTTACAAAGGACAGAGTCTGTTCTAGCTGATTTGTAGAACAGTTTAGACTTGATTTCAAAAGCCAGATGGTAGAGGCCGCCAGCCCTGTCGGGAGCCTCAGGGCCACTCCAAGGAGCCTGAGAGACCCACGGAGGCTTTGTGGGGAGACAGGGCAGCAGAGGATGAGCTTGCAGAGCGCTTCATATCCCTGGAAGAATTGAAAAGAAGCAGGTCTTATGGGAAGATACTTTTTAAAAATACTTTCATGGAATTGGAACAAAGATGGCAGAATCACGCAGCACAGTGGAGAGAAGCAGAACTAGAGATGCGGTGGCAACAGCAACAGCGGTGGGAGTGTGGGAGCACACGAAGGAGTACGTGGTGGCAGAGCAGGGCCGGTTCCCAGACTGCCAGGAATCTCTGGCCTGCCTCATGCCCACCCAGTCACTACCCACTAGGCTAGTGATGCTGCCCAACCCTGGAGCCAGGATTGTGGCAAGGAGCGCTGCTGCTGCTGCTGCTGCCGTCCTCCCTGCCCCAGCAAAGAGAACATGGTGCTATGGTGCTGCTGGCAAGCTGCAAACAAGATGGCCGTGCCAGACAGGCTGCCCAACCACGAGATCACCTTGCCTATGGAAAACAAGAATATATCCGAGATGAGAAATGGTTAAGTTTCTTCAAAAGAGCCAGAGGGAGTGTTGAGGTCTGGGGTCCAGGCTGGCAGAAACCAGGTTTATGTTCATGATCCCTGCTGCTTCTGGCCGCTTTGGGCAGGCGCCTGCTTTGCAGTGGTATGGATAACTGCAGACTCATAACTGAGAAGGAGAGATCCTGAGATACTTCCGTGACAACCTCTCCCCCACCAAAAAGAGAAGAGAGGAGAGGAGGGAAGGGAATGGGAGGGGAGGGAAGAGGAGAGGAGAAGAGGGAGAGAGAGAAGACAGAAAGCTATTGAAAAGAGTTCTTAAAATTTGTGATAAAACCCGGGCAGTCCCAGCACTCGGAGTCAGAGACAAGCGGATCTCTGTGAGTTCGAGGCCAGCCTGGTCTACAGTAGCTAGTCCAGGACAGGCTCCCAAGCTACAGTGAAACCTTGTCTTGGAAAAAAAAAAGAAAAATGAAAAAAGAAAAAGAAAGAAAGAAAGAAAATTTTGTGATAAAGAGTGTATGTAGCTCTTCACAGTTGTTGGCTTCTGGCCTGTCGGGATAGGGATGGGGGTCACTCAGGCCTCTTTAAGAAACTGCTTACTGAGAGTTTGATCATGCTCCAATGGTGTTTTTGTTTTGTTTTGGGGGAGGGGCACAAGGGTGGGAGAATGGACCTAGGAGGAATAGGAAATGAGTGTAAACGTGGTATATTGTATGAAATTCTCAGATAATTAACAGAAGTATTATGTTGAGGATAAAACCTAAATCTGACATCAAATCATGTGGGTTTGGAAGCTGTTTCAGTCACATATCAGTGTGTGTATCTGAACAGTTTTCTACACAGTTTTCTAGCTGTACTTTTATTGTGTGCATCCTATATATGTGGGTGTTAAAGGATCTTCCTGTCAGAATATGATGCAGATGGAGCTAATTCATGTAAAGCACTTCATATAAATAGAATAAGCAATAAAGTTCATTGTTATTATCTAAGAATAGAATAGCTTGCTAGTATTTGTTTAAATTTCATTAATAATAATATTAAGAGGTGATTTTTTTATTGTTGTAGAGAATGGAAAGTCATAGGATAAAATAGATCACAGTGACAGTGACCAGGAAGTGACTGTAAAGAGGCAGCGTGAGAAAGTGAGAGCCCTAGCAGAGGACTGTGACAGATGCATGCCTTTATCCACTGTCGAAATCCATAGCACTGCACATCACACAGAGAACGTATGTAATCATTGTAACACTTGACAATTGGGACCCTGTAGAAGGAGCTGCCGGCTGTGTTCTTGCCGCCCGGCTCCTGGCCGCCAGCTAGCTTATGCCCCGAAATAACAACACAGAAACTGTATTCTTTTAAACACTGCTTGGCCCATTAGTACTAGCCTCTTACTGGCTAATTCTCACATCGTGATTAACCCGAGTCATGGTGGCTTACCGGGAAGATTCTAGCCTACTTTCATCTTGGGCCGGAGCTTCATCGCATCTGACCTGGAGAGGAGCAGCATGGCGTCTGCCTCACTTCCTCCCAGCATTCTGTTCTGTTTTCTCCACCCACCTATGTTCTGACCTATCAGGCCAAGCCGTTTCTTTATTAATTAACCAATGACCTTCCCACATCAGGACCCAACCCCTGGACAGAAATAAAGAAGACCACTCAAAAGCCAGACTCACAGCCCAAGCTAGTTTTGTGGAACCAAAGCACTTTACTTCCAGATGCCAGACTGTACCACATCCACCACCAAGACAGGGAACACAGAAACTGGTGTTGTCACTCACAGCCATTGCTGTCCTTACAGACCCTGGAAGCTAGATATCAATACTCCACAGCAATATCTTGCCTATGGCCAGACACAGTTTCTTCTTGTCACTTCTTGAGCCACCACATGTCACTGCAAAATCCTAGAAGGATGCAAAAGGGTGGCTGAGGCCAGATCACACAGTAGCTGCAAGAAAGGCTAGAACAATGAGCATTTGTTTGGCTTTGTAATGATGACAAAGTCTGCCCCTAAACATATTGAGAAGTTAGAGAATTATGTCAAGAATAGAGATGAGTTCAAAAGCTAAGAATCAAAATATGAACTAAAAAATAATTCAAAATTAATGTATCAACAGAAATTCTTTCAGTAAATACTTGTTGTGTCACATTTATAGCAGAAAAACTAGAAATTCTCTCAGAAAATTACTTCTTAATAACAAATAACTTTGACAATAGTTAATTGTTCTTGTTTTAATTTAAATATAGGTTTGAGCCAGAGGATTGGGGAATTTGCTGTGAGATTGTTTCTCCTAATAACATCATACACATTACCTATAAAGCCTCACCAAATGTGTGCTGACCAAGAAGAACAGCAAGGAACAAGCCAAAGTGAATTCAGAAAAGTCCAGGAGGCCTCAACCCTACACAAACAACTGTATAGGTAGCCAAGGAAAGCTGGAAACAGGAGGGATGGCCCGATGTAGGAGGGTCATTTGTCTATGTGTTACTTTCATTGGTTAATAAAGAGACTGCCTTGGCCCTTTGATAGGACAGAAAATTAGATAGGCGGAGTTGACTGAACAGAATGCTGGGAAGAAGGGAAGTGGGGCAGACGGTATAGCTCTCCTCTCCAAGATGGACACAGGTTAAGATCCTTTCTGGTAAGCCATCACCTTGTGGTGTTACACAGATTATTAGAAATGGGTTAATCAAGATGTGAGAATTAGCCAATAAGAGGCTGAAGCTAATGGGCCAAGCAGTGTTTAAAAGAATAAAGTTTCCGTGTAATTATTTTGGGTAAAGCTAGCCATGTGGGAGCAGGGTGGGACAAAAAGCAGGCCCACTGCTCCTCACAACAGGTGGCCTTCTTCAGGGACAGGGCAATTGGTTGTATAGTGCCAAATGATCAGCCCTGAAAACATTTATACAAGTAACACGCTACAGACTTATCAGGCTATATACATAGCTCTATTTGTATATATCTGTGTATATATTTGTGTATATGCAAATGTATATACACAAATATATACAAACATGCATGCAATAACAATTAATGAAAAAGGGGGCCATGAGTTTCAATGAGATCAGGGAGAGATCTGTGGGAGGGTATGCAGGGAAGAAAGGGAAGAAACAAATGTTGTGATCAAATTGCAATCTCAAAAAATAAATAAATATAAGATTTAATTAGCATTTTCACATATTCTCATTAAAAATAAATAAACTTGGAACCCATAAACCTTGAGTCCATAAGCAAGTCATTTTAAAGCTTTATTCCAGAACTCTGCTGCCTCCTGAGAGAGGAAGAACTGCCCACTCGTGAGAGAGGAACTGCACACTCCTGAGAGAGGAAGAATAACTGCCCACTCCTGAGAGAGGAAGAAGAACTGCCCACTCCTGAGAGAAGAACTGCCCACTCCTGAGAGAGGAAGAACTGCACACTCCTGAGAGAGGAAGAACTGCACACTCCTGAGAGAGGAAGAACTGCACACTCCTGAGAGAGGAAGAAGAACTGCCCACTCCTGAGAGAGGAAGAACTGCACACTCCTGAGAGAGGAAGAACTGCACACTCCTGAGAGAGGAAGAACTGCCCATTCTTGGGTCAGATGTTTTATCTGTGCAGTTCTATTGTTTCTTAAAACAAGAATAAGTTCCTCAGCTTCTCCAATGCTTCCTTGTCGCGTGCCATCAGCTCCCAGGGAAAGGGCTGGCCTCCACGCCAGTAAAAGTGCTTGTCCACTCATGTGTGGTACTGAGTTGAGGCAGAGAGAGAGCAGGGAACTGTGTTCAGGCTTCTAGGCTTCTTTTCCCATCAGCTGTTCCCACCCTATTGGGAAATCTTCCTCTTAAAGACTGAGAATTTTGTTATGATCTTCTTCTACAGTGGTATATGTTTGTGGTTGGGTATGTGAGTGAACATACAGATAAAAACTAGAACAGGGCGTTGAAACTTCTGGAAGTACTAGCTTAATCTGTTTGTAGATAAAGCCTCAAATTATCATTAAATGCAAGTGCTGGAAATCAGTACAGGTCTCTGCAAGAACGGTGCATGTTCCTAACCACTGAGCCGTTGTTGCAGCCTTTTGCCTGCTATATTATTTTAGAAGCCATTAATTGTCCTTTATCCTTTTGGGTCTCTGGATATTCAGTCGAGAGTCCTATAGAAAAGGTGTGTTAGTGGAAGGATTTAACATTGAATTTCTAACATCACAGCTCACACTTGCTGTAGAAGAAATAAAAGGTTTTTGTGATGCACGAAAGAAATTCTATTCATATAAGAAGGAAATTTTTCTGAAATTCTATGTATGTGCTACTCCTGGGATTATGGAAAAATTATTTTTCATCAGTTAAAAAAATAATAAGCCCAGGCTTTCTAACTCTGACATTAAGAAATGGTGAAGGGGATTCAGCCCACAGGGGTGAAAAACACCCACAGGCCATCCAGGGTCCTCACCTCAGCCCTGACACAGTGCCCTTATGATGAGAAAAAGTATGTGGTGGAGAATCGGGAGTCAACGAGAAGCACAGTGGTCCATGCGCAAAGAGGCGAAGCTGAGGAAGCAGGGGTAGTGGAGGAACAGACTGAAGGGCGCAGCCTACTTGCCACCCAGGGCCAGAGTAACATCTGGGCCCAAGCTGTTGCTGAGGACCATGTCTGGGTCTGTGGTCCTACAGCAGGGTCTGTTTTGAGATCCATGACCCATGTTGGCACCAAAGGTCACAAAGATGCCCCAGGTCCGGGTCACCACCTATGGCTATGTTGGTATCTGAGGGCCATGTTGATCAGAATGGCCTCTGCTGGCATCCGGGGCCATGATGACATCTGGGCCCAAGATGCTCTCAGGGCCATGTCTATAGCAGCCAGGGTCTGTGTTGATGTCCATGACTTCAGTGAACAATGAATGCTCTGAGGATGCCACCTGAGTCCACGTTGGGGTCAAAGGGTCATGCTGCAGCCAGGGCCATCCAGATCTTAGTGGCCAGTGCTATCACTGGATATCATGGTGATATCCAGTCCCAGGATGCAGCTGAAGATCATGTCTATGCCTATGGTCCCACTGCAGCCAGGATCTGCATTAACATCTGTTGTATCACCAAAGTCCATGCCAATGCCAGGGGCCTGGGCTGCCACCTGGAACCATGTTGGTGCCCAGTGAACACTGCCACTGGTGCCATGCAAACCTGAGTAGCCTGTGCTGCCCCCTGGGGCCATTGTGACATCTGGACCCAGCTTCTGCAAAGAACCATGCCTGAGTCTGTGGTTCTACCACAGTCAGGGCCTATGATGATGTCCATGGCCCATATTACCACACGGGTCCATAGGAACTATGTGTGTTAAAATTTGAGGGCTGTGCTAAGCCACCTCAGCCTTTACAATCCCTGGGATAGCCGACCCTGCCCCTTCTAGACACTGCAGCAGGAGAGCTGGCCCCATCCTCCATGAGAAAGATGCCCCTCACTAGGAAGAGATGGCACCACCCTCTCCACAGGCACGGGAGAGCTGGCTCTGTGGCATTAGGCTCTGCCCCTTGCCTAAGGGTAGGGGGTGGGGGCATTCCTAGAAATCCAGAATGACCAGCTACCACCCAGGCCCACATCCTGGGTCCCGGGTTCCTGCCTCTAACGTCTATCATCTATGAGCTGACAGGGCTAGTCCTGCTGAACAATAGCCACAGGGTCACCATGACCGGGGCAACAGCAGAGTATCTGAGAGAAGTTTCCCTGCGGGCCCAGTGATGATGGTGGGCCAGAGGCCAGAGGCTGTGAACCAGACCAATGACACGAGGCAGTGAACATTCGGAAGTGGGGCTGCTTGAATAAATGGTACACTGCACGACAATTGCAGCACCCAGTGCCACTAGAGTGAATGAAGACCAGTTGGGGAGATGAGAAAGATGGAGGAGTGAGGTGGGGTTTGGTTTGGTTTGGTTTGGTTTTAATTTTGTAGGGTGTTTAGTGGGAGGAAGCTGCAGGGGTGAGGGGAGAGCATGGGGGAATAGCAGTTGAGTCAGATTGGGGTACATGATGTAAAATTCCCAAAGAATCAATAAAGAATTATGTTATTAAGGGCTGCAGAGATGGCTCAGTGGTTAGGAGCACTGACTACTCTTCCAGAGGACCTGGGTTCAATTCCCAGTACCCATATAGCAGCTCACAACTGTCTGTAACTACACTTCCATGTGGTCCCACACTCTCATGCAGACATGAATGTGGAAAAAAAACACCAATGTACATAAAATAAAAATTAAATAAAAGTCTGTTAAATAAGTCAAACCAATTTTAAAAAGAATTATGCCATTAAAAAGAAAAAGAAAGAGAGAATTGAGAAGGGTCTGAAGTGAGGGAAAGTATGGAGAAGTTGTTGGCTTTTACCTTGGGGATGTTCTTCATTCTTATGTTCTCTGAACTTTTACAAGAAACATGTTTTCAGTACTCTGAGTGTAAAGATAAAGTTTATCAGCTTTTAATATTTAGAAAATAATTACTGAATGTTGGAAATCCAAGCAACAGCAAGTATACACAAGATTTAATTAAGCAAATATGTGACCTTATCTAAGACAAAGTCTCCTCTCCTCGAACAGAATCTGGAAGACATGCAGAGCTGTGCGAACTTCAGGGAAAGAGGATAGAAAAAGGGAGAAAATAATCCCTGTGTTAGATGCTTGTGTTGGTTTGAATGTCCTGCTGCCCCTTCCAGGCTGTCACACTACTGGGCAACAGGAGAGGGAACTGCACGTGAACATAAAAAACAATGCAATTTGCCACAATTGAAACTGAGGTTTGTCTTCTTAATCTGGGTGCTATTATTAAATCCTTGTTTTATATGTGCATGCATATAATGTGATGTAACAAGACATATAACACAGTACATGCATCCACATCTGTGTGTTACATATAATGTGATGTAACAAGACATATAACACAGTACATACATCCACATCTGTGTGTTACATATAATGTGATGTAACAAGACATATAACACAGTACATACATCCACATCTGTGTGTTACATATAATGTGATGTAACAAGACATATAACACAGTACATACATCCACATCTGTGTGTTACATATAATGTGATGTAACAAGACATATAACACAGTACATGCATCCACATCTGTGTGTTACATATAATGTGATGTAACAAGACACATAACACAGTACATGCATCCACATCTGTGTGTTACAATGTGATGTAACAAGACACATAACACAGTACATACATCCACATCCATGTGCTACAATGTGATGTAACAAGACATATAACACAGTACATGCATCCACATCTGTGTGTTACATATAATGTGATGTAACAAGACACATAACATAGTACATGCATCCACATCTGTGTGTTACAATGTGATGTAACAAGACACATAACACAGTACATAAATTACATCCATGTGTTGCAATATGATGTAACAAGACATATAACACAGTACATACATCCACATCCGTGTGTTATATTTGATCACCAAACTTCCTGAGAGCAAGACTCGTATTTTGACCATTATCTAGTTAGGGTTTCTATTGCTGGGAGGAGACCCCATAGCCACAGCAGCTCCTATAAAGGAAAACGTTTAATTGGGTAACTTACAGTTCAGAGATTCAGTCCATTAACATCACTGTGGGACAAGGAGGAATGCATGCAGGCAGGCCTGCTGCGGGAATAGTAGCTGAGAATTCTCTGTCTTGTGGGTAACAGGAAGATGACTGAGAAACACTGGGCAGCATCATGAGCATAGCAAATCTCAAAGCCTGACCCCTCAATGGCACATTTCCTCAAACAAGACCGTACCCACTCCAACAAACTACCACAGCCATGTTTGTAACAGGGCTAGCTGGGCAATGCCTGACATCCAGTCCTTGACACAAATATTCTGAACTATATAGCAATATTTGTGGCTACCACATCTTGAAGGCTTAACAATGCTAGCCACTTAAGTATATTGTCATTATATCTAACTCACTAAGTAGGAGTGGTAGTGTGAGCTGTGCTCTACTGTAATGAATATACTGACACACAGTGACCCTTTGCTGTTGGAGATAAAACCTTCTGTGGTATTAAAGCAAAATAAGGTGTTGCATGAGTTCTAACTGTTCTTAATAATATATACCCAGAGCCAGATATCAGGGTAAATGCTGAAAGATCAGACAAGCAAAAGAGCAAGCTTCAGCCAACTCTTACTTGCTAACTCCCCAGCTGAAAAAAAAGTTCCTGTCTCCTTCTGCCTTATATTCCTCTTTCTGCTCAGCCATATCACTTCCTGTCTGTCTGTACTGACCTCCAGACCTCTATGGTTAACTAGTGGCTAGCTTCACCCTCTGATCTTCAGGCAAGCTTTATTTGTTGAAGCACAAACAAAATATCACCGCAATAAGGTCATATCGCGTTCTTTGAAAGGGGACATTCAGTCTCAGATACGTGTTGAGGAAAAACAATATAATATTTACCTGTTAAGAGAGAGTCTTATATAAAATCAATTCACATCTTCATCTCAGGCTTCCAACATCCAGAAATGTGAGAAAAATCAATTTCTATTTTTTGCTATGTGTATGGATGTGTATGTGTGAGGTTTTGCATATATAACTGCAATTTTCCATGGAGGCCAGAAGAGGGTGTGGTATCCCCTGGAGCTGGAGATGCAGGCAGTCATGAGCTGCTTGAGTTGAGGCTGGGCACCAAACTCCAGTCCCCTGGAACTAAAGTATACACTCCCAACCAGAAAACCATGCCCTCACCCCAGTTTGTATTTTTAAGCCTCTTAGTCTATGATACTTGATACCTGGCAAAGAAGCAGATAGTTTTGCCATAGTGCTGGGCTCTACTGCGGTTCACTCTTCTGTGGTCCAAGTGGCCTGCCTGCCCTGTCAGCTTCCAGTAGATCAGTGCTACTTTCCTGACTTTGGGCTCTTTACTTTATTCTAATAACAATACTGTTCTCTTTCTGCCTGGAGCTTCTAGTCCATGGAGTGCTGACAGTATGCCAAAACATGGCAAATAAAGGGTAGGAGAAACTTGTGCTCACCAACCAGCCTCTCTTTCAGGTCCTGAAAGCCAAGTTGGAGTTGAGGAATTTCAGTTCAGTGTCCTGAGATTCTCCAGGGATTCCCAATCAAAGCAGATCTTTAGAGGAACCCTGGCTATTGGACCTCCAAAGATGATGAATATTCAGCCTTTTCTGCTTCTGCACATGTAAAATATAATTTTAATTCTTTTATTTTTCTGGCCAAAATTTACTAGAGATGATCTTTGCTCCTTGAAACACAAAACAGCTCAGAGGTAGACACATTACCGTACTTGTGATTGTCCCTTGGTCGTCTCAAACAGGCCGAACAGGGGGTGAGCAGAAATGCTTTGTAAAATGGAATTATCTGTCACAACTATGCAGTGTATGTAGGTAAGGAGCAGATGCTAATGTGAGAACCAACGTTTGAAAGCGCCATATAGAACTTAAAAAAAAAAAATCAGGAGCGAAAAAAAAAAAAAAACAGACATGGGAAGTGAGAACAGCAGCCACACAGAATTCACTCAATGTGCTATAAAACGTGATTGACAGCTAGGTGGTGGCGCCCGCCTTTAATCCCAGCACTTGGGAGGCAGAGGCAGGCGAATATCTGTGAGTAGAGGCCTGTCTGGTCTACAGAGAGAGTTCCAGGACAACTAGGACTGTTATAGAGAGAAATTCTGTCTCCAAAAACAAAAACAGAAAACAAGCCATGATTGACATGGCCCGGAGAGCAACTGGTGCAGTTTGGCAAGAATACCCCTGCCCTACTAAGCACACATCCCCTGCCCTACTAAGCGCACGTCTCCAAGCCAGATGGAGTTTCTAGAGAGACTCTATACTGTTACTTAGCATGACCGGAAAAAAAATTTTTTTTCACTTTAAATAGCAGTATTTCTCACATCCCTGCTCTTTGCCAAAACCAGCCCCCGCCCCTGACTGTCTTCATTCTGCGTTATTAGTCAGATAACCAGCATATGGCTGAAACCAAGTTTATACCACATATAGTCTCATATGCTCCTCTTAGTCACAGTTTCAAAATCAACCAGAGCCAAATAAGGCAGCTACGCTAAATTTAATTCTTTTCTACTCGAACTATAAACCATCAGCATGGTTTTTATTTACTATTCCATTTAGACCTCTATCATAGAAATTAAATTATGCTAACCCTTTCTCAAATCTGAGACATTTTTATCTTGTGTTCTCTGTTTTTCTTTATCCATTCAAAACTGATACCCCAACACACTGTAAGTCGTCATCTGAACCAATCTAAGTGTCATGGAGCTGGCATATTTATGCTGCTAACTTGTCACCTTAGTTGATATATTAGAACACCCTTACATCCTAGGGCAGATCACACAGCCAGGTCACTAACTAATGGGATCAACAGGGAAGCCTTATTACAGTGTCCAGGACCTGAGGAAGTACGCATGTGTCCCCACTGCCAGCCACGAAGCTAATACTTATTTTTCCTAACTGCGTTCTCTTTTCCACTGGTCTTCTGTCCTCCATTAACCTCCTCCATCGGTTTCTTTTTCATGTATTTGTGAGACAGTATACCTACATACGCTTGAAGTATCCTATGTAGAACTTGATCTTGCATATTCAAATTCTCATTGGTTATTGCTCTTATTGCTATGACAAAATACCTAGCAGGAAGCAATTTAAGGATAGAGGGGCTTATTCTAGCCTTAACGTTTAAAGAGATGTATTCCACATTGGTGGAGAAGATGAAGATGCAGCATCTGGAGACATCTGTAGTCAGGAAGGATTCCCTTGAAAGAACAGGAAGAAGGTTGGGCTGCAAAATCAAGGCCTGTGCTCACAGTGACCCAATTCCTCCAGCAAAGCTGTACATCCTAAAGGTTCCAAACTTTCCCAAAAGTCTCGACCAACTGGGAACCAAGCGTCCAAGCATTTGAGATCATACGGGACATTTGACAGCAAGTGCAATAACGCGCAGCAGCAGCAGCACAACGAAGCCCGTAGAGGACGCTTTCTCCCGCAGGTGCAGCAGCTTTGCTCTGCACACCACATGCCTCTGTAGACTGTTCACCAGCCGCCTTCCTTTGCAGCATCCTCTGAAACAGCAGAATCTGCATCCACTTTGAATTGTATGTTACATGAGTAAATCACATGAATTTCCTGATAATTTTCTCCTCACCAGACAGTGATTTGTGATCTGGCTTCCTTCCCGCCTTTTAACACAACAGCACTGACCAGATCATCCAATTATTCAGAATATTCAAAAAATATTAAGACGCATTTATTTTTTATGGTTACAGGATTCCTAGAAGGTGCACAAGAAAAACATTTCTTTCTATGTGAGCAGTATCTCTTCTTAAATTATATTACTCAGAAGGAACACATGTGATAAACCAGAATGTCATATGTTCAAAGTTATACATAACAACTCAGACTGGAGTACATGCCTGCATTTGCGTGAGACAGGGGGATGGCTTACTAGTCACACTATTTTTTGTTACAAAATGCTACATTCTGCCATAAGCTGCACTATTTGTTGAAGAATTGATAGTAACTCCCTAAGTGTCATACATAAAAGCCAGATTTTAATACAAAGAAATAAAAACAAGACTCCTGTTGAGTTAATTGAAAGCATCTATTCACACTTTTTTTTAGCATGACCGTGGCGTTTCTGGTCCGAGTCCTAGTGGTTTTATAAAATTAAAAGGCTCCGTAAGCACTCATTCTTCAACAGCTGGCTAAAACGGAGAGACCTAAAAATACTTCCTCATTACCCATTTGGCTATTTAGGAAATTCCTGTATGGAAAAAAAAAGTTCATGTTTTTAAGACAAAATCAATCTGCTTTAAAGCTCTGATTGCAAAGATGAGCTGTCGCTCGCAGGCAGCCGTTCTCCGCTGCACATTGGAACCACCCGGGAATTGTCACAAGCCCTACTGCCCACACCATCCCGGGAAAACGAGCAAGTGCTCTATGTTTAAGCCCCAGACATCAGTACGTTTAAAGGTCTCAACGTCTCCAATGTATGTTTGAAGCTGAGAACAATTGCTCCATGGTGTACCTGTCATCCACGGGCAGGAAAAGCAGACAAGAAGACATTTAAGAACGTGCAGACAGAAGCACTTGGATTCGCTATTATTTAGTTCAGAGAGAAGAGCTGGAAAGTACCAAAATTGCAGAAAAGAGTCGTCCTGGAAATAACTAATGATCTGATTTGACATCGTGATGTATATTGCAAGGGAGGCTCGGTCTGCATGTCACAAAGGATATCCCCAAAGGGCTCTGCCATTCTGATGGCTCAGGTGGGGTCTCCCCAGTCTCTTTCACTTCTCACGAAGACATCAGTTCTAGTGGCGCTTCAGAGCATCCTACAGCTTTGGAAAGATGAAAGGGCCCGCTTTGTGCTCAGAATAGAAAAAAAAAAGATGTAATAATATGTTTAATTATGTCATTTTAGCAGGTACATCATCACATCATCTTTACAGGTGTTGATTTGCCATTATGGAAGAGAAGTATATTTTTGTCCAAAGATAAAATCAATTTTTTTAAATGAATCTTTTTAAATGTATCAAGTAAATATACAAAAATTGAGCATAGAATTTTAAGCCAAACAAAGAAAAATAATTGTTTGAAAATTGAGTCACACAAGTTTTGAAGGCTATTGCCATACAAGTCACATTTGCTTATCTTTAGACTCAGCTAAGATTACGTATTTATGGGTGGTCTTAGGAAAAATAAAATACAGAGCCACACACTTAACTATGCATAACTTGTTTCCATCAGTTTCCAGCAAAGTGTTCATTCTGGCTATTGGCATATGTCATAGTACCTTCAGATTTCATGTTCAAGCATCCGGGTTTCTTGCTGCCATAAACAGAACCATTTCCAGCTCCTAGAGGTCATGGCATCACATGACTCACAGTTTGCTTTTCCTGCCAGCACAGCCAGAGATGATGGCACTTCTATTCTTCCTCCTCCACATTCATGAAATCAGGTGAGCAAGGTACCGCACCTTCCTTTTCTAAGTCCTAGTAGTGTAACTCCTTCCTCCGACTTGAAATATCGCTCATTAGTAGGAGCAGTGGCGCTCATATGACTCAGGACAACAGAAGCTCCTGAACCATACAAGAGTCACATGGCTGGCTCCAGAGTTATACAAAAGCAATATTACTATGGAGAGAAGCTCTCTGACCAGCAGAGCCTTCTGCAAGCTGTGCAGGGAGCCCTGGTGTGGGATTTCCCTTTGTAAGCTGCGAATATGTTTCATTACCATTGCTTAGTAAAGAAACTGCTTTGGGCCTAAAGACAAGGCAGAATAGAGCAAGGCAGGAATTATGAACAGAGGTGTAGAGAGAAAGTAGGTGGAGTCAAGAAGATGCTAAGTAGCTGCCGAAGGAGACAGATGCCCTGGAAACTTGCTGGTAAACCATGAGCCTCGTGGTAATACACCAAATAATAGAAAGTGGTTAATTTAAGATGTAAAAGCTAGCTAAAAATATGCTTAAGCTATTGGTCAAACAGTGCTTTAATTAATACAGTTTCTGTTTGTTTATTTCAGGTCTGGGGGGCCGGGAATGAACAAGCAGCCTACAGAGCCCCAAGGTTATACTTTTCAGGAATCATCATCCATACTTGGTTTGGCTTTTTAGTGATGCAGTTGGCTTTCAAGCATCCATGGTTCTGTAGATAAACCTTCAAACAAACTCTATAAGTAAGCCCAGTCAACTCAGTAGTACTGCATGCTAGATTCAGGTGGAAATGTCTGTTTGGTCTGTTGTTAATACCCTGTGCAGAGGATGAATAGATGTTCATTCTCTCCTTTTGAAAAAAAAAAAAAAACCCTCAGTGATGCCTAGGGAGTGACCTTCCATCACCTTGTGACATAGTCATAGCTTAAGCAGGCTAGAACATCTTTGAGGGGCCATTTTCTACATTCCACAATCACTAACAGCTGTAAGCCCTCTTTTCTCTTCCTGTTGAATGTGGATGCCCTGGGACCCACTATCCCAGCTCATCCAGGGTTTGTACAGGAATGGGAGTGGAAAGAAAGAGGAGAATGGAAGGGACAGAGAACAAGCGACTTTACTGCACAGAGCTAGCGCAACCGGAACTGAATTTGAAGACTGCTCCACAGTGCCACATGCTGGAAACCTCACCTCTACTGAATCTACTGTGACGAGGACTAATTCTCTATCAAAATTATTTTTATTTTATGGAACAATAGAAGAAAAATGACTATATTTGCTTCCGTGGCTGCTTTGGCCAACTCTGACTGTGACAGAAATTGTGCAGTGTGACATTTTCAGCTGGTTTACATGCCTGTCAATAACAAGATTCTCAGACAACAGTTGTGTCATGACTGGTTAAGAACAAACCCTCTACAGAAGTCAGAAGAAAGAACACTTTAGGTATTTATCATTGTATACAGTCACGTGACTACTTTTGAGTGCTGTGACAGGAAGTGTGTTAAGGACTTTTATTTGTGTATATGGTTGCTGTGCTATATACCAACTATGCAGAATAAATGCTACTAAGCCCACTTTGCAGATGAGAATGATGAGGGATTGTGCACATAATTATACTAGTTGCCCTGTGCACACCGTGTTGGATACTCAAATTGGTTTCCTCCAATGTCAGTATCTTTACTTTATCTCCCCCTTCCTTATTCTATTTATTATTAACTGGCTTTATTTATTATATAATGACCAAAAGCCATGGAAAAGTATATATGCGGTATAGAATATGCATCCCACCTCAGCTCTCCTCCTCCAGTCTTAATCTTTCATGTCATTCTCAATACATACTATGTACACACACATTTCTGTATCTTTTTTTTACTACAGAGGGTAACATTTTAAATCTTTCTTCAACATTTTTACAAACATAAGTGTCCAAAATTTCTAAACACTACACAGAGAGAAAGAGAGCTCTGTGGTTAAGAATACTGGGTGCTCTTCCAGAGAACCCAGGTTAGAGTCTCAGCACTATCATGACAACTCACAACCATCTGTATTTCCAGTTCTAGGCTCTAAGCCCATCTTTTAGCATCCATGGGCACCAGACACATATACACATGGTGCACATGAATACACACACATAAAATTATAATAATAAAATGTTTTTAAACTAAAATCTAGGGTTGGAGATATGGTTCAATGGTTAAACACACTGGCTGCTCTTCCAGGGGACAAAGATTCAGTTCCCAATATCTATATGGCGGCTCACAACTATAACTCCAATTCCAGGAAAACTGTTGCCCTCTCCTGGCCTCTTCAGTCTACTGAATGCACACAGTGCACATACATATAAGCAGACAAAAGACTCAAGTACACTAAATAAATAATGTAATATATTAATAACAGATGAATCTTCTTTTTATTGAAAAATAGATTCTTTTCTCATATGATATGTCCTGATTATTGTTTCCCTCCAATTACTCCTCCCAGTTTCTCTATACCTGTGTTAATTTGAATGCAATTGGCTCCCATAATCTCATATTAGGAGGTGTGGCTTTGTTGGAGTGGTTATGGCCTTGTTTGAGGAAGTGTGTCACCATGAGGACAGACTTTGAGGTTTCCTATGCTCAGGATACTGCCCAGGGTCTCAGTTGACTCCCTGTTGCCTACAAGATGTAGGACTCTCAGCTATTTCTCCAGCACAGTGTCTGCCTGCACACCATCATGCTCCCCATCATGATGATAATGGACTTAACTTCTGAAACTGTAAGTGAGCCACCCCAATTAAATGTTGTCTTTATAAGAGTTGCGATGGTCATGGTGTCTCTTCACAACAATAAAAACTCTAACTAAGGCAGAAGTTGGTACCAGGGACGGGCATATTGTTGTGATAGGCTTGACCATATTTTTTTTTAGGAATTTGGACTTTAGTACTTTGGGTTAGGAAAGCAGTGAAATGCTTTAAACACTGCTTAATGGGCCATACTAGTAGAAGCATGGAAGACAATGGTGTTGTGTGTGGTTTGATGAACTGGGGGCGGGGCAACTCAAGAGGTTACAGGGGAAATTTTTAATATATTCCCCAGAAATGATTTTTGTGACACTTTGGTGAAGAAAGTGACTACTTTTTGCCTTTGACTGAAGAATCTACCTGTAACTGAAGTGAAGAATTTTATATTAATTATGTTGGCAGAGGAAATACTAAAACAGCCTACTGTACTTTTCTGTGGTTACTAGTGCTAACTCTAATGAGGGTATGTAATAAAAAGGAAAAAGCTGAGCAAGGAAAAATATCTGAGGAGAAAAAAGCACCAGAAAGTGGAATGGAGCTAAGTTCTGTGTTCAAGGAGACAAACAGATTAAGAAATGGAAAAAATGGAGTGGTGACCTCATGGAAAGATCCCACCCAGAAAAAAATTCCAATTTGTGAAAAGAAATTGAAGAAAAGATTTTAACTGGGTATGGGGGTATAGCTTTAATCCCAGCATTATGAGTGCAATGGCTGCAGGTCTCTGATTCTGAGACCAGCCTGGTCTAGAGATCTAGTTTTAAGACAGTCAAGCTTTGGTAGTGAAGGACAGAAAACCGGTGAAGATGTAATTGAACAGGAAACTATGTTCCAGCCCCAGTAAGCATCAGAACTTTGCAGTTTCAGCCACATGGTTTTAGAGTTAAGGATAGAAAAAAAAAAAAAAACAGGTTAGGAATTTGCCTCTACATCTAAGGAAAGCAGCTGAGGCCAGGCATGTGTCAGGGATGTCCCTGAATGGAAGCCTAGTAGATTGGCCATTTTGTAAAGCTGTGAAGTTGAAATCTGGATTGCCTTGGAGCACCCAAGATGTTACAGCTACCAGAGTCATGGGATCCCTACTGAGAAGAGCTGTTAACAGGAATGGAGTCAGCCAAAGAGAAAGGAGTGTATTGCAGTCAACAAAGCTGAGTGCAATAGCAGATCTGAAGAATGTTTTGACATCAGACTTGGAGACGCACAGTTTGGGGTTTGCCCCTCTGGTTTTGATGTTGCTTTGGTCCAGTATTTCCTGATTATGCTCCATTTCCTGGTAATGGGATGGTGATGCACATCCTGTGTACTTCTATGTTAGAAGTACATGGTCTGCTTTTATACTTTGATTTTTGCAGGTGATTACAGTTAGGAGAGTGCATGACTCTCAGGAGAGACTCTGAACTTCAGACTTTAAAACATTGTTGAGACTGTGATGAACTATAAGGACTTTTGAAGCTGAACTAAATGCATTTTGCATTATGATATTGTCACAAGTTTATGGGGGTCAGGGAGTGTAATGTGGTAGCTTGAATGTAATTGAATGAATTTCCCATAATCTCATAGGGAGTGGCACTATTAGGAGGTGTGGCTTTGTTGGAGTAGATATGGCCTTGTTAGAGGAAATGGGTCACTGTGGGGGCAGGCTTTGAGGTTTCCTATGTTCAGGATATCACCAAGAGTTTCAGTTGACTTCCTGTTGCTTGTAAAATGTAGCACTCTCAGCTCTAGTACTACATCTGCCTGAATGACACCATGTTCCCCATCATAATGGACTGAGCCCCTAAATTTGTAAGCAAGCCACCACCAATTAAATGCTTTCTTTATAAGAGTTGCCATGGTCATGGTGCCTCTTCACAGCAATAAAAACCCTAAGACACCACTCCTCTACCCCTCCCAATTCACTCCCTTTCTGTCTCTCAATAGAAAAAAGCAGGCTTCTAAGAGAAATAAAACATAAGATGAATCAAAACCATCACATTGCCATGCTGAAGAAAAAGAGCCCTAAGAGGAGGCACAAGAATCAGGGACTGACTAATTCTCATAGTCATGAGGGTCATAAAAATACTCAGCTAATTGCTACAATATATGCAGAGGACCTGGTGCAGAAGGATATAGGTCCTGTGTTTGTTGTTTCAATCTCTGTGAGCACAAATGCTCCTTGCTTAGTTGATTCAGAGTACCTTGTTCTCCTAGTCTTCTCTATCCCCTCTGGCTTTTACACTCTTCCTGCTATTGATTCCTCATGGTTTCATGAACTCTGAAGGGAGGGATTTGATGGAAACATACCATTTAGAGCTGTGTGTTCCAAAGGCAGTCTCTCTGCACGTCTGGCTGTGGGTCTGTCAATCTGTTCCTATCTGCTACAAGAGGAAGGCTCTCTGATGATGACTGAATGTGTGAGTATAGCAGAATGTCATTAAGAGTCATTTTGTGACTTTCTCTAGATCGGTAGTACATGGTCTCTGGGCTATCTAGTCTCTGGTTTTGGTCACCCAAACAGTGTTGGGTATGAGTCCCTTTTCATGGAATGTGCCTTAAGTCAAATTAGACATTGATTGGCTACTCACCCAAGTTCTGTGCAGCTGTTGCTCTAGCATATCTTCCAGGCAAGACATATTGTAGCTCAAAGGTTTTGTGGCTGTATTGGAGTTTATGTATCTCTTTTTGATAGCCTGCAGAGTATCTTTCTGCACCAAAGATACTAGAATGTAGGGGTGAAGGCTCTGTATGGGAACCAACTCTGCTTCTCAATGAGTTGTATGGGGTTGTCTTCTGAAAAAGGGCTTTGTGTGCAGGTTTTAGAGAGTAGCCCATTGTGCTAGCAGCAGCCTGGGTTGCTTAGAGATTTTCATGGGATCACAATCCTGTTCAGCAATTCAACTGAATGTGATCCAATACTGCTAATGAAATTCTCATTTGGTGACAAGAGATGGTAAGTTGGGACTCCATATTCACCTTATTAAGACACCCCAGTAAGATCACCTCCATGCATTATAGGAAGTTTCCAAGGTACTAGTTTTCATATTGTCTTTCAAATGCTCCTCCATTCCACCTGTCTTAACCCAGGAAAACTTCAATGTATTATTGTTATTTGCAGATGGTATTATACTATACATAAGTGACCGTAAAAATTCCACTGAATAACAAGAGGTTTTGGGGTCAAGGTCCTCTCAGGGTTCCAAAGGAACTCAACAGCCAGAGAAGGGCTTAAGATTTGAGAGAAAATGAATCTCTCACTACATGCTTTCCTAAATCAGTCTCTTTATTCTTCTCCCACTCTACAGAGTTTCCTGTTTATACACACACACACACACACACACACACACACACACACAAAATTAGCAACTCACTGACAATAGCAAGGTTAGAAGGCTTCAATTTCTCAGGGTCATAAAACAGATAAGAGCTGCACAAAGCAACACTGTCAGCTTACTTTATAGATTAAGGGAGGTGTGGCTTGTAGAACTCCTGGGTAATTCTAAGAGGTAGAAAAGTCAATTTAAAGAGCTTTAAATTCTAAGAAGGGGGGAAGGGTAGTTCATGTGCTACATTCCTAATGTGATTGATTAGACTAGAAGTTTGTGAACGATCAATGTAAAAGAGGGGAGAAACACACCAACCAACACTCTCTCAGCTTGCTGGAGCTGTGACAGAGAGCACTAAGGCTTCACAGGAGACTTACAGCAGGAGCAACCACTATTAAAAAGGCAGTATTCTCAAGCATTGCATCTGAGCTAGTCTTCATCAGAATGTGTATTTCTGATGAGTTGACCTTCTGATTTGTCAGCTGAAATTTCATTGCATAATCCTATGGATGGAGCAACAGGAAAATTCCTATAGCTTATAACCACTTTCAGCAAAGTTGCTGGATACAAACTAAACTCACAAACATCAGTATCCCTTCTATAAACAAATGACAAATGAGCTGGAAAAGAAATCAGGAAAACAACACCCATCACAATAGCCTTGAATAATATACAATATATTGGGTTAACTCTAACCAAGCAAGTGAAAGACTTGGATGATAAAAAACTTCATGTCTTTAAAGAAAGAAATTGAAGAAAATATCAGAAGATGGAAAGATCTCCCATGCTTGTGGATTGGTAGTATTTATATAGTTAAAATGGCCATCTTACCAAAAACAAACTATAGATTCAATGTAATTCTCATCAAAATTCTAACACAATTATTTACAAACCTTGAAAGAACAATTCTCAACTTCATATGAAAAAAAATCCAAGGATACCTAAAAAGAAATGCTAGTGCTACCACCATCCCTGAATTCAAGTTGTACTGCAGAGCTATAGTAATAAAAACCAAATGAAAATGGCACGAAACAAACATATTGATGAATGGAATCAAATTGAAGAACAAGACATAAAACATATGAATACTTACTTTTTGATAAAGAAGCCAGAAATACACACTGGGAAAAAAAAAAAGACAGATTCATCTTGACAAAGCAAATAAGATACTTCAATCCTTGTTTTGTTTTGTTTTTTTTTTTTAAGTAACTCTCTTAATTATTTTTTCGATTCCTTTTACCAGTTAAGGAGCATTAAGTGCTATTTTCTGTATAACAGTAGGTCCCCAGTAATTACATGTAAGCATTATTTGAGGCATAGACAGCTATAAAATACTAAACAAAAAGGTAAATGTTTAGACCATTGATTTTAACTAATGACTACAGCAAAAAATATGGAAGATATAAAAAGACACCTTTAACCCCAGACCTGGGAGGTAGAAGCAGACAGATCACTGTGAACTCATGTCCACTGTAGTCTACACTATAAGTTCCAGACCCTGTATCAGAAAAGAGGAAAGAAGGAGGAGGAGGAGGAGAAGGAGGAAGCAGAGGAGGAAGAAGAAGAAAGAAAAATATATGCATATAAAAGAATGAAATTTGCTTCTTCTCACCCTGCACACAAATCAATTTCAATCCAATAAAAGGTCATAATCTTGAACCTAAAACTCTGAAATTTCTAGAAGAAAGAGTGGGGAGTATATTTCAGGATACAGGTCAGGGAGACTTTCTGGATAGGACTCCAATCACCTAGGAATAAGACCAACCAACAACCAACAAGTGAGACTTCAAGAAATTAAAAAGTTTGGTTCTGCAAAGGAAACTGATAACCGAATGAAACTGCAGCCAAAAAAAAAAAAAAAAAAACTTTGCCAGTCATACTGACAGAGGATTGGTGTCTAAACTAATCAAGGAACTCAGAAAATTAAACACCAAGAAAACAAACAACCAATTAAGACATGAGCTAAGGAACTGAGCAGAGAGTTCTTAGAAGAAATATAATTGCCAAGAAGTATTTTTTTAAGTGTTCACCATTCTTTGCGACCAAGGAAATGCAAATTAAAACTAGTCTGAAATTTCAACTTATCTCAGCCAGATGGCCAAAATTAATAAAACAAGCAGCAGACATACTGGAAGGGGTGTGGGGAGAAGACACCACCAGACACTGTTGGTGGGAGAGCATGTTGGTGCTGTCAGTGTGCCCTCGGTGTGGCAATTCCTCAGACAACTAGAAGTAGATCTACCACAGGACCCAACTGGACTGCTCCTATTACAGAGGGGCAAGTGCTACCTTGTTCATAGCGTCTCTGTTCTCAACAGCTAGAACGTGAAGAAAGCTTAGATGTCCAGCAGCTGAGGATTGGCAGTAACATGGTACATATGTACAATGCAATTTTATTAAACTCTGAGGAAAACAATATTATGAAATTTGTAGATGCTCATGGGACATGGTATCAAACTGATCTCAGAGGATAAAAAGCTGGCTTTCTTTAAGTGGCTCCTGGTAGGACGATCGCACTCCAAGGATGACCTCACACCTAGGGTAGGCAGGAAGCCCAAATTGGAGTGGATGCATTATTAGAAGAGGAGATGAAGTGGGAGAGGGTTAAGGAACTGAGGTATATTTGAGGGGATATTAGAAAGATAGTGGAGGGTGAATATGATCAAAATACACTGTACAAAATTATCAAAGAGTTAATTAAATATTTATAAAAGAAATATGAGGCTTTCACTAAGGTCTAGGATACCCCCTTTCAAATATCGAGAAACTATAGATAATTAGCATATGGACTTGATTATCTTTTATTCTGGGCTTTGCTTCCCCTGTCTATTACTTATACAAAGTAAAAACTGAACAGAAGTTTTCTGAAGAGGAAGCAAAAAAAAATCTTTTATTGGTATGAAATAAGACGATATAAATTTTACAAAAGAGGGAAGGATGATTTTCTGGTGTGAAAGATTGATTCGATACTTCAAGAATTGTTCTCCTGGAATAGGCATTTATGCTTAAAATATGAGAAAATTATCAAACTGCATCTTTCAGAATAAATTTGGCTAATAAGTGTCATACAGAATAAAACTATCAATTAAGAAAACCCGTCTTTCCCATAGTAGTCAGAAAAAGTAGTCCAGTGTTTGGCTATAAATTTTTCATCATACCTAGGTATCTTATGCATCAAAGTGACACATAAATCATTGATGTGGGGATAGCCCACACTTGTATTTCCCCAGAGCACACTAGCCAACTCAGATCCCAGTGACAATAGCTGTTAGGAAAGAGATCCAAGAGAAGCTGAAGAGGAAAATCACTATGGACATTCAGACTGAATCCTTACACCGTGTTGTTCCTACCTAGGAACAAAAGGGTGCCAGTATCTGCTCACTAACCCATTGGCTGAGGACTACTCACCCAGAGAATTCATTTATGAGCCTTCTGGCCAGACTGAACACAAAGAACTCAGAGAAAGCCCTTGGAGGCGGGACCTCAGGGGTGGGAACCATCACTGCTGTCATATTTTAGATGAGGATTAGGCAAAAGTTGTCTGTAGAGGGCCAGAACTAAATAATCAGGGTTAGCTGCTGACTGTGGCAGGACAGCTCAGAAACAAACAGATAAACAAAGGAGAACAGCTGTCCTTCAGTAACTGGTTTTACACTCTAAAATACAAATGTTATGCAACCTTGTGTTGTATGTTACTATACTGTCCACTTCTTTCCCCAACAAGTTAAAAATGAAAAGAGTCAGTATTAAATTTACAACCATAGAGGCAAGGGATAGGTTGACTTTGGCCCTTGTGCCACAGTAGGTGTAACTTTGTTATAATTTATGAAATTATTTTACCAAACATTTCCAGAATCATAAAAGAAATGATATTTTATTTTAAGAGTATCAGATGATAACATTTAATGACGAGTCTAAGACAAAAATGACTGTAGTGTTTTGAAAAGCAGTGTGATCCTATGTTAATCTACTGCTGTTTGTTGGGGTTATATGAGCATAAAGTGAGCATCTAAAAATCCAAATGAAGCTAATTATTCCAGACTTCAATAAAGTAGAAAAATCTGTTCTTTAAAAGCATCTTAAAAATCTGTTCTTCTGAGTTAGAGAAAGTTTTCCTCCAATGACCAGCAAAAACAAAGCCAGTATATACTGTCATTTCATAAAAGAGATGCAAGGGTCAGCCTCAACTATATCTGCATAATAATATTACTCAGAGAATTTACTTGGAAACAATCTTCAGGGTGTAGTGAAAATGTAGATTATGAGTAAAAGGATTAAAATTGATGGAGGAGGGTCATCTTTCTATCTGTTGTTTCATTGGTTAAGTAATAAAGAAACTGCTTGGCCTCTGATAGGGTAGAATTTAGATAGGCAGAGTAAACAGAACAGAATGCTGGGAGAAAGAGCTGAGTCAGTGAGTCGCCATGATTCTCCCACTCCAGACAGACGCAGGTTAAGATCTTCCCTGGTAAGCCAGCTCGTGGGGCTACACAGATTATTAGAAATGGGTTAGATTCATATGTAAGAGCTAGCCAATAAGAGGCTGGAACTAATGGGCCAAGCAGTGCTTAAAAGAATACAGTTTCCATGTAATTATTTCGGGTATAAAGCTAGCTGTGTGGGCAGCCGAATGGCGGGAAGCAGCCCGCTGCTCCTATTACAACATAAAATAACTTTCCTCCTCAGATTATACATTTATGCCAACACCACAAAGGCAAGAGTCAGAGAGCCTAAGTCCCAGACTTCCCCAGAGATACACATCATGTTGGAAGACCTGACCTCTTTAATGATGGTTCATTCTGAAAAGAGAAACCAACACCAGCTACAATATCTGTCTTGCTAAGTTCTGGAGATAGTATAGCACACGAACATCCTTTCCTTAGAGAATATATGAATATCTGCCTTAGAGGAAGCATACAGGCTTCAAACGGTTCTCCTGAAAAGTATGCATTTTTTATTAAACTCATATTTATCAAATATCTTCTATGTACCAAGACCAGTGCTTAAGCCACAGTTTATAGCAAAGAATGATAAAGACAAAATTGATGGACTCTTGGAATTTGATTTTGAGAGCAGAATATGAGGATAAGAAGAGAGGGTACAGACCAGTGATGAAGACAAGACAGCCAACAGAGGGAACAAGTAAAATAAAACAAATATATATATATATATATATATATATATATATATATATATATATTTGCAAGTGCTATGAGTAAGGTCTTAATAATACAGTAACAAACCTCACTAGTATGGTACATGTTAAAAATAATTCTTAAAAAGAGCCTCTCTGCTGGTGCAAAGAGCTCCAATCAAACCAGATTAGACCGAATCAAAAATGCCCACGTTTAATAAATGCCACAGTCCCAAGTGGATGGGGACAGCATTCCAAGGAGAGGAGCCCATGCAAACCCAGAGACCACCTGTGTTCCTTTTTCTGGTGCGAGCCTAAATACCCTGTGGGAGTGGTCCTGACCCTCCCTGAGGAGGGGTCAGCACTTGGCAGGCTGGGAGTTGGAGTCCAAGCACTTGGAAGGCTAGGAATTAGAGTCCTGACCAGGGCAATTTCCAGGCCAGGGCCTGGGGTGATTCTTCCAACTCAATATTACATTTTAGACTCTTTGGATATAGGGTTGTTAGAGGGCTGGGATCTCACTTTTGACTAAACAGTACACACCAATAATTTCATCACAGGGGAGCCTAGAGCAGGGGGACTGTGAGTTCAAGGAGACCATGAATTTCAAACTTAGAATTAGAAAATTTAGAATTTTTGTTAGAATTGTCCAGAAACAATTTTTTTTCTGAGGTGTTCCATCTAAGCTGACACCTGAGATAAATGCTCAAGCAAGCTCTCCATGAAAATGAAAGTGAAACCCCCTCTAGGAGAAAGATGAGGTTCTCGATACCAGAAGGTCTGCACACTACCAGATCCAGAGTCAGACAGAAAGGGACACTTGGAACTGGCCTTGAAAAATGTGCAGACCGGAGCTGGGAGGTAAGAAGAGGAAAGAAGGAAATTAAGGATAGCTCTTCATTTTCTCACTATCTGCAAAGATGGTTGTATAATTTGCAAAGAAAATGGGCACTGAGGAAAAGAAAGAATTAAGGCTAAACTTTTCAGTTTGCATGCATTAGTTTGAGGTGTATGCCAACTTGCAAGCAGTACTGTCAAATAACATTTGGAGTTTTGAAAATAAGTTTCCACTAAAAATACTTCAGAGAAGTATTTGGCACTGCAAGGAATGAGAGGGAGGTGGATTACCTGATGAAGGATGCTATATCACTCACTCAGTGTTTGCAGAATGAATGGATGAATGAATGAATGAATGAATAAGTGAATTTTTTTGTTGTTTTTTTTTTAATTTTTTTTGAATAAGTGAATTTAAACCTTGACTGTGCTACTTGTAACATATGTGACCTTGGGTCGTATATTCAACGACACTGAACAGCACAATTTCCCCAGCTGTAATAATGGGAACCATGCACTCCTTCCACTGTTAGTGGATTAAAGAATTTATGATTTGGGGGCTGGAGAGATGGCTCAGTGGTTAAGAGCACTTACTGCTCTTCCAGAGGACCCGGGTTCAATTCCCAGCACCCACATGGCAGCTCACAACTGTCTGAAGATCAGTTCCAGGGGATCTGACACTTAACACCAATGCACATAAAATAAGGTTAAATAAACCATAAAAAAATATATATATAAAAAAAGAAGACTTCAGGAGAACATTATAAATTTTAAAAAAAAGAATTTATGATTTGAAAGTGCTTTGCAGTACATAACATATGGGAGAAAACACCCGTGGAAGTGAGCTTTCCTCTGCTTCCTATACAGTGTCACATGTTTACAAATAAAATGTCCTTCTCTATCTTTTCTGACAAACATCAGATTATCTTTTCCCACCTATTCCTTCCTTCTTTTCTCTTTTCTTCCCATCTCCCCATCTCTGTTCACACCTCATCTTTCCCTGTCTTCTCCCTCCCTCAGGCTCCAACACCAGTGGGCATTTCCCTTGAACACACTAGTGACCAGGCCAATAAACTAGGCAACACTCAGCTAATACACTCTCCAAAAGTCCAGCGAGGAAACAAAAACCAAGAAACAAAACATCCACCTAAAACAACAAACTCAGAGATCAGCACCTAGACCAATAATCACCCAAAACTCAGATGCCTAGATGACACCATAAGAGCACATTAAGAGCCAAGGCAATATGTCTCCACTAGAGCCCAGCTTCCCTCATAACATAGCCAAAGATGATATATGAAGATGATAGATGTACTTAAAGGGGAAATGAATAAAATATGAATAGAGGAAGGAGAAGAATCCCAGCTCAAAGGTCCAGAAACTATTTTCAACAAAATTATAGAAGAAATTACTTCTAACCAAATGAAGGAGATGCCTGTAAAGGTACACACAGAACACCAGCTTGATTGGTCCAGAAAAGAAAGTGCCCAAACTTACAGGACACAATGAAAGTGCTGCTAAGAGGAAATTTCATACCACTAAGTGCCTACATAAAAACTTGGAGAAATCTTATACTAGCAACTTAACAGCACACCTGAAAGCTCTAGAACAAAAAGAAGTAAGTACATCCAAGATGAGTAGATGGCAAGAAATAATCAAACTAGGGACAGAAATCAATAAAAATGAAACAAAAAGAACAATACAAAGAATCAATGAAACAATGTTGGTTCTTTGAAAAAAAAATCAACAAGAGAGACAAACACTTATCCAAACTAAAAGACAGATAAAATATCCAAATTGACAAAACTAATAAATGAAAAAGGGGGCAGGTGGTGGTGGCGCACGCCTTTAATCCCAGCACTTGGGACGCAGAGGTGGGTGAATCTCTGTGAGTTCAAGGTCAGCCTAGTCTACTAGAGCTAGTTCCAGGACAGCCAGGGCTGTTACACAGAGAACCCCCGTCTTGAAAATGAACAACAAAACAAAAACAAACAAAGAAATAAAAGGGGGGAACATAACAATAGGCAATGAGGAAATAATCAGGTGAATCATAGCAAATAACTTTAAAAACCTGTACTCCACCAAACTGAAAATCAACATAGGCACTATTGCCAAAGTGAAATCACAATCAGATAAACAACTGAAACAGACCTATAATCCTGGTGAAATAGATACAGTCATTAAAAATTAAAACAGACCTAAAACAGTTCCTACTGAAATAAATACAGTCATTAAAAGTCTCCCAAACAGTAAGAAAAAAAAAAAAGCCCAGGCCAGATGGTTTTAGCACAAAATTCTACCAGACTTTCAAAGAAGAGTTAATGCCAATACTCCTTAAACTATTCCACAAAGTAGAAATAGAGAAAACACTGCTAAAATCATTTCATGAAACCAAATTGACCCTGATACCCAAAACATGCAAAGATTCAATAAAGAAAGAGTATTACAGATCAATTTCTCTTATGAACATACACGCAGAAATACTTACTAAAATACTGGCAAACCCAATCCAAGGACACAACAAAAAGATGATCCACTATGACTGGGTAGGCTTCATTAAAAATAAAAAAAAAAATCAATCAATGTGATCCACCAGGAAAACAAACTAATAGGGAAAAAAACATGATCATCTTATCAGATACTGAAATACCATTTGACAAAACCCAACACTCCTTCATGATAAAAAGTCCTGGAGATATCAGGGATACAAGGAACACCTATACATAATAAAGACAATTTACAGCAAAATTATAACCAACATCAAACTTAATGAAGAGAAACTCAAAGCAATTCCACTAAAATCAGGAACAAAATAAGGTTGTCCACTCTCTCCATACTGATTCGAAAGTCTTAGCTAGAGCAATAAGACAATAGAAGGAGATGAAGGGGATACCAATTAGAAATGAAGAAGTAGAAGCATCATTGTTGGCAGATGATATTATAGTATATATTAGCAACCCTAAAAATTCCATCAGGGAACTCCTAGTTTTATCACAGAATTCTACAGCTGATAAATACTTTCAGCAAAGTGGCTACATATAAGATTATCTCAAAAAAAATCAGCAGCCCTCCTCTATACAAATGATAAAATGAATTGAAGAAGAATTCAGGGCAACAACACCCTTCACAACAGCCTCAAAAATATACAATATCTTGGGGTAACTCTAACCAAACAAGCGGAAGACTTGGATGATAAAAAGTTCAAATATTTGGAGAAAAAATTGAAGAATATATCAGAAGATGGAAGATCTTCCATACTCATGGGTCAGTAGGATTAACAGAGTAAAAATGGCCATTCTACCAAAAGCAATCTACAGATTCAATGTAATCTCCATCACCAGGATAGCTAAAACACCCTAGACAAAAAAAAAAACAAAAACTGCTGGGGTTATCATCATCCCCGATTTCAAACTGTGCTGCAGAAGTAGAGTTAACAAAACAACAAAGGATATTGGCATAAAAACAAACACATTGATCAATGGAATCAAACTGAAAAGCAAGACATAAAACCAAACACATAACACCTTTTTTTTATAAATAAGCCAGAAATACACACTAGATAAAAGACATCATCTTTGCCAGGCGGTGGTGGCGCACGCCTTTAATCCCAGCACTCGGGAGGCAGAGCCAGGCAGATCTCCGTGAGTTCAAGGCCAGCCTGGTCTACAAGAGCTAGTTCCAGGACAGGAACCAAAAACTACACAGAAAGCCTGTCTCAAAAAAAATCAAAAAGAAAAAAAAAAAGACATCATCTTCAATAAATGGTGCTGGTCAAACTAGAAAAATCATGTAGAAAAATCAGAATAGATCTGTATCTATCACTCTGCACAAAACTCAAGTCCAAGTGAGTTGTTGTGATCCAGCTGCTCTCACTCCCCCTGACAGTGGAACTTCCTTGTGGTCTGTAATTGACAAGGATGTTTGTGTTCTTTCTGGCTGGTGGATCTCAACAGATGGAGTAGAGGTATAAAAGGTTGCTGGGCAAAGTAAAGGTTGCTGTTCTTCCACCTGAAAAGAAGCCTCTGTGTCTCAATCCAGTCTTGGCTATCCAGGCTGCGCTGGCCGCAGCACAAGTGGATCAAGACTTCAACATGTAATCAAGGCCAGGCAGTGGTGGCGCACGCCTTTAATCCCAGCACTTGGGAGGCAGAGGCAGGCGGATCTCCGTGAGTTCGAGGCCAGCCTGGTCTACAAAGGGAGTTCCAGGACAGGCTTCAAAGCTACAGAGAAACCCTGTCTCGAAAAAACAAATATATATATTTTGATTATATATATAATCAAAGACACTGAAACTGACAGACCCAAAAATGGGGAATATCCTTAAATGCCCTGGCACAGGAGACAGCTTCCTGCACAGAACACCAGTAGCACAAACACTAAGATCAACAAATAATAAATGAGACTCATGAAACTGAAAATCATCTGTAAGACAAAGAACAATGAGGCAGCCTACAGAATGGGAAAACATTTTTACCAACTTCGCATCTGACAGAGTTCTAATACCCAAAATATATAAAGGACTCAAGAAATTAGATATCAAAAAACAAATAATTCAGTTTAAAAATGGGGTGCTAATCTAAACAGAATTCATAGTAATGGAAACTCAAATGACTGAGAAACACTTAGGAAATGTTCAACATCCTTAGCCAACAGGGAAAAGCAAGTCAAAATTACTATGAGATTCCATCTTACATTTGTCAGAACAGCTAATATCAATAACACAAGTGACAGCTTAGGCTGGTGAGTATATGGAACAAGGAGAACACTCTTCACTGCTGGTGGGAGTACAAATGTGTACAGTGGGTGGACTGGGGTGTGGACTGGAGTGGGAAAGATTGGCAGGAGGAAGAGAATAGGGGAGAGACAGCTGGAATTGGGAGCATTGAGGGGACAGGGATGGAAACTGTGCAGGGGAAACTTCCCTCCTGAGGACTCAGAGCATTGGAGGCTGTAGAGTCTGAACTGGCCAGGCAGTGGTGGGACTGGGTTATGTTAACAAATTATGTCTTTAGAACTTATGCAAGTTCCTGAGGGTAATATTTTGAATAATTTCACTTGTTTACTTAATAGTGTTCATTAGGACTTATGACTAAAAGTAATATTTCCATTTTAAAAATCAGTTTTTAACCAAAACCACAGAGAAACCCTGTCTCGAAAAACCAAAAAAAAAAAAAAAAAAAAAAAAAAAAAAAAATCAGTTTTTAAAAAAGGGAATCAAAGGGAAAGGAGAAGTTGATGTTGAGCCAGCAGATGGCGCTAAGCCCTCAAAAATGCTTGGGCTGGCCTTACAGCACATTCCGGAAGAGCTAAATGTGGTTAGTCATTTGTTTTCTTGAAATTCTTTTTCTTTTTAGATTTATTTATTTTATTTTACACAGGTGAATGTTTTCAGGCTGCTGGTTTTGACTTTCGAGTTTATGTGCACAGCCACGTTGCAGCATGAGAAATCATTTGCTGAGGGCTAAGACTTCATGGATGCTCAGCCACATTCTCGGCTGCTATTCATGCTTTAATCTATCCTTCTGAGAATTTGCTTTTCATCAAACAGACCCATAAGTTTAATGAAGAATTTTCTCAATAAATATTAAATTTATTGAATTTAAAAAGCGTTAAATATACTTCCTTCCAGATGGAAAATTTTATTTCAATCCAACACAATAGTATAAAAACTGAGATAGTCAAGGGTTAGCAGAAAAGGGAGACTTATTCAGCTTTATTTATGAGACATGGAAATGCGGTTCTTTTCAAAGTTCATTCTTCATGTACTTTCCACAGGTCGGATACAGAGCTGTGCAAATTTGCTTGTAAAACATTTTCTACACGCTTTGTTGATGATACTCTGAGAGATTGAGCTTTCATCTTCTATCTCAATGAGATGATTTCAGTTTCTTCTTTAACTTTTAAAGATAAGAAATGGAAAACGTGGAAGCAACAATAGTTGACAATCTGTAAAAGCAGAAATCATCCAAAAATAAAATTAGAGGACCAGCAAGATAACGCAACAGGTGGAAAGCGAGTAGTGCAGCCCTCTAGCCGGGAAGGAGGGAGCAAACTCAGCAACATCCTCCACTGACCTCTATACTCCCACCACAGGCAGACACAGCACACACACGCTCACATGCACACATCTGAACAACAAAACTTAAGTAAATTAAATTAGGTTTCATTGTTGCTGTTGTTTCAACACAGGATTTCTCTGTGTAACAGCCCGAGCTGTTCTGGAACATACTTTGTAGGCTCGGCAAACCTCGAACTCACAGAGATCTGCCTGTCTCTGCCACCCGCATGCTGGGATAATTCGAATCTTTTAACAGTTGCAGTTTATATCTGTGTTGGTAGATTAGGTTATACTACTATTATCTCCAACCACACAATCTCAGTGAGTGGAATACAAGGACTTCTTATTGTTTGCAACTCCAAGTCCATTAGAGTTAATTTATGACTTTCCCCCACGGTAACCTTACTCCAAGAACCAAGCTAAATATCCCAGGTCTTCTTGGAGTGAAAAGGGGGTGAACAAAATTACTCTTGTCACAGACTTGAGAGATGGCTCAGAGGTTAAGAGCACTGACTACTTCTTCTAGAGATCCTGAGTTCAATTCACAGCAACCACACGGTGGCTCAAAACCATGTGTAGTGAGATCTGGTACTCTCTTCTGACCTGTAGGGACACATGCAAGCAGAACATTGTATACATGATAGATAGATAGATAGATAGATAGATAGATAGATAGATGATAGATAGACGATAGATAGATAGATAGATAGATAGATAGATAGATAGATCCTTTTTTAAAAAAAATACTCTCGTCCCAAAAGCATCGACCTGGAAGTGACATGCTGCTCTCACCCATATCTTTGTTCAGTCGCATGGACGTACCGAGCCCTAGGGGACCTGGAAAGCAGACAGCTAACAATAGTAACAATAGAAGGCAAACAGATACTGTAATTCAACGTAGATTGAATCATGGTACTGTGCATAAAACAGTATCAGGTTATAATACAAAGTAGTACTTTATGCAAAGCGGTGTGCTCTTACCAAAATCCAATGTCTGTCTATTTTCCACAGAGTAAGAAAGTGAAGAAAATTCCAGAGTTTCTTCCTTTCACCAGCATTGAAACTGTCTAGAGAGAAGACATATTTGGGGAAAGAAAATCTTGTGACAGTCAGCATAGGAAGCCTTGGCAAATACTTGTCAAGTGCTAAGCAGTGTGGAAGGAGAGGCACAAAGGTGCTAAACAATGAAGACTTACTAAGGGCCAGCAAGATGGCTCAGCAGGTACAGGTGTTTGCTGTACAAGCCTGGCAATCTGAGTTCTACACCCAGCACCCATGTAAAGGTGGAAGAATAGAACTTTTTCCATGAAGATTTGCTCTGACCTCCGCATTACAACATACACACACACACACACACACACACACACACACAGAATTTTTTTTTGTTTGTTTGTTTAAACAAAGCCATACAAAGGAGCAAATCTGATGTCAGGATGTCAGAGAAAATAAAGACAGGCAACAGAAATGACTATGAAAAGTGAACAGGAGAAAAGCAAGATTGTTGAGTATGACTATATGAGACCTATGACTGAAATTGCTGAGGTTCTCTGAGCAGCAAAGGTTTGAAGAGAGAGAGAAAGAGAATAACGTGTCCTGGGAGAAGCTAGAAGGGTGGGAGGTTGGAAGAACAGAATCTTCACAGTGGTCAATTCTTACTTTTACCAAGAAAGGTCTTGAAAAGAAACTTCTATCATCAACTATCACCATCACTTTTTAATCACAAAAAGCAGGGGAAACAATCTCAAAATTAAACCCTAACTATATACCCATATTTTAAACTACATTGTGAGCCAGTGTTTAAAACTGTGACAAAAGCTAACCTTTGTGAGCAATGACCTAAAAGTGGGCAGTTCAAATTTTGATTAATGACAGAGACATAAAGTACTCAAAACAAAGCTGAGAAATCTCATCCTGTTCCTAACAGTCACAACTATATGCCCTTCAAGTGGAGGACTTGGACTTGGGGGTGGCGTAAAAGGGAAAAGTTGGAAGAAGAATTTCAAACATGACTCTGCAGTAACCCAGAAATTTTGAGGGCATGGGTTAAAATACAGAAGAACAAACAAACAAACACACAGAGAATCAAAACATTGGGGGAAGATGGTTAAAGTAGGTGGGCGTATCTTTTTCTACTACAGCTGTCCTTTTCTTTTTCTTTCATTAGTTTGTATAGCAAACAATGTTTTTAAATGTCTGTCACATTAAAATGTTTCATAGATGTTGAAAGTGCTGTATAAACAAAACCATCATCCAGCAATGAGAAAGAACATTTCAACATCCCACCCTAATAGGGCTATCATTTAACCATTCATTTGGAAGACATAAGCCCTGGAGATCACAGAAAGTAGTCCTGTTTACAATAACTGTAATCTCACTTAGATTTTTATGTATTATGATCCATTCAACTACACAGTCTCAGGAAAAGAATACCACTTATGCAATAAATGATTGGTTTTGTGTTCTGGGAGAGTAAAGTGTTGCTTATATTAGAAAACAACAGTTTTCACCCCCAAACTCTTCTTTCCCTCACAACCTCAGAGGAGCTCTGAAGCACAGACAGTGACTGCACAGAGTGGACCAAGAGAAGAGACCAAGAGAAGAGACCAAGAAAATGGGCTAGAAAGACCTCAGTGACTCCCTGAGACACAGACAGTGACAGTACAGAGCAGACCAAAAACAGTTCCCAAAGGCATAGACAGCAACTACTAGGATTGGACCAAGAGACAAAGACACCGCTGGAAACAATTGGAGGAACAGATGAGTAGGCACCAATGCAAGAATTCATTCAACAAGCTAAAAAGCAACTTGGTAACACCAGAATTCAGTGGTCATACAACAGGAAGACTTGATCATCCTAACCCAGATGAAACAGAAGAAAATGATTTTAAATGTAACTTTATAAGAATGATGGAGAGCTTTAAATAGGAAATGAAAGAGTCCATTAAAGAAATAGAGAAAAAGATAAGCAAAACATAGAAAGAAATCAAAAAATTTCTTAACGAAACCCAAGAAAATAAAACAAAAATAACGCTCTTCCGGTCTCTTTGGCCTCGGAGGCAGAAGCAAGATGACGAAAGGAACGTCATCCTTCGGAAAGCGTCGCAACAAGACGCACACGTTGTGCCGCCGCTGTGGCTCTAAGGCCTACCACCTTCAGAAGTCTACCTGTGGCAAATGCGGCTACCCTGCCAAGCGCAAGAGAAAGTATAACTGGAGTGCCAAGGCTAAGAGACGAAACACTACCGGGACTGGGCGGATGAGGCATCTAAAAATTGTCTACCGAAGATTCAGGCATGGATTCCGTGAAGGGACAACCCCTAAACCCAAGAGGGCAGCTGTTGCAGCATCCAGTTCATCTTGAGGATTTCAATCTGTCATAAAATAAATGTTCTGGTTTCCAAAATTAAAAAAAAAAAAAAAAAAAAAAACAAAAATAACAATCAAACAGGTGAAACAAACAGTCCAAACAGTTCAAGACTTGAAAACTAAAATACAGGCAATAAAGAAAACACAAACCAAGGGAATTCTGGAAGTGGAAAATCTGGGTAAACAAATGGGAACTACAGATGCAAATATAACCAACAGAATACAAGAGATGGAAGAGAGAATCTTAGGGGTTGAAGATACTATGGAGGAAATGGATTCATTGGTCAAAGAAAATGTTAAATCCAAACAAATTCTTAACACAAAATATGCAGAAAATATGGGACACCATGAAAAGACCAAAGCTAAGAATAACAGGATTAGAAGGAGAACTCTAGCTTTTTTTGTTTTGTTTTGTTTTGTTTTGTTTTTTCGAGACAAGGTTTCTCTGTGGCTTTGGAGCCTGTCCTGGGACTAGCTCTGTAGACCAGGCTGGTCTCGAACTCACAGAGATCCGCCTGCCTCTGCCTCCCGAGTGCTGGTATTAAAGGCGTGCGCCGAGAACTCTAGCTTAAAGGCACAGAAAATATATTCAACAAAGTCATAGAAGAAAACTTTCCCAACCTAAAGAAGGATATTCTATGAAATTACAAGAAGCTTACAGAGCCGGGCGGTGATGGCGCACGCCTTTAATCCCAGCACTCGGGAGGCAGATGCAGGTGGATCTCTGTGAGTTCAAGGCCAGCCTGGTATACAAGAGCTAGTTCCAGGAGAGACTCTAAAACTACAGAGAAACCCTGTCTTGAAAAGAGAGAGAGAGAGAGGCTAAGAGAACACCATATAAAGTGGACAAAAAAGGGGTCCCTCACCATATAATAATCAAAACACAAAATATACAGAATAAAGAAAGAATATTAAGAGTTGCAAAGGAAAAAGGTCAAGTAAGAGAAAAGCAGACCTATCAGAATTACACCCGAGTTCTCAATGGAAACCATGAAAGCCAGAAGGACCTGGACAGACGTGCTGCTGACACTTAGAGACCACGGATGCAAGCCCAGACTACTGTACCCAGCAAAGCTTTCTTTCACCATCAATGGAGAAAACAAGATAATCCATGACAAAAACAGATTTAAACAATACCTATCCACAAATCCAACCCTACAGAAAGTACTAGAAGGAAAACCCCAACCCCAAGAAGCTAACTGCACTCACAAAAGCACAGGCAACAAATAACCTCACACCAGCAAACTCCAAAGAAGGGAAATACTACCACTGAAAAATAACAGGAATGAACAATCACTGCTCATTAATATCTCTTAATATCAATGAACTCAGTTCACCTATAAAAAGACACAGGCTCACAGAATGGATACAAAAGTAGGACCCATCCTTTTGCTGTATACAAGAAACACACCTCAACCTCAAAGACAGACATTATCTCAGAGTAAAGTGTTTGGAAAAGATTTTTCCAATCAAATGTATCTAAGAAACGAGTGTAGCTATCTAATATCTAACAAAATAGACTTCAAACTAAAATCAATCAGAAGAGATGAAGGACACTTCATACTCACCACAGGAAAAATCCATCAATATGAAGTCTCAATCCTGAACATCTATGCCCCAAATAAAAGAACACCCACATACGTAAAAGAAACATTATTGAAGCTTAAATTCCACATCAAATCCCACACACTAATAGTAGAAGACTTCACCACCCCACTCTCCACAATGGACAGTACTGCCAGACAGAAACTTAACAGAGAAATAAAAGAACAAAGAGATGTCATGACTCAAATGGACTTAAGACATATCTATAGAACACTCCACTCAGACAAAAAAGAATATACCTTCTCCTCAGCATGTCATGGAACCTTCTCTAAAAGTGACCACATACTCAATAACAAAGCAAACCTCAACAGATACAAAAAAAAAAAAAAAAAAGGAATAATCCCCTGTATTGATCAGATCACCATGATTTAAAATTAGAATTCAACAACAATACTAATTGCAGAAAGTCTACAAACTCATGAAAATTGAACAGTGCTCAATTGAATCATCCCTGAGTCAAGGAAGAAATAAAAAAGAAATTAAAGACTTCCTAGAATTCAATGAAAATGAAGGCACAACTTAAACCTATGGGACACTATGACAGTAGTGCTAAGGGGAAAGTTCACAGCACTAAGTGCCTACGTAAAGTGGAGAAATCTCACACTAGTTGTAGGGGCCGAAATATGCGGCCCATATTCCCCATTGTCTGGCGGGCAGAAAATCTGAGCGATTTACAAAGCTCAATTTGCATCTTCCACACAGAAAGGGATCACCTGGCTCTTTTGAAGCAAAGCAAACCCGGCGCCATCCCAGCAGGTGCCAGGATATGCTAATGTCGTTCTGCTCCTTCTGTTGCAAATTATGAGGTCACCTGGGGAAGAGATGTTTTCAGTCTATGTGTCAAAATAGACTGAGCAAGAGTGGCTTAAGTCACCCCCCAACACCTAGGAAGCAGAATGCTAATTAAGTTTTTGTTAACTTCCCTCTCCGTTTACATTGATTTAAAAGCTGTTTGAAAAATAAACGCGGGTGATTTCAGGATTTGAATGATCACTGAAACTCCTCCAGATACTGTCCTGTGAATTGTGCTTTTAATATTCCCACACCTCTACGCAGATGAGAAAAGTTTTATGTTGGGGCTGGACCCCGATATAAAGGTCCAGCCCAATGTGGGGCTTAGCAGTGACCCCAAAATGCACAGAAGTGACCAGAACAGACAGATGTTAGGAGGAGAACGTGAGGAACCCACGAAAAAAACGCACCGCAGGTGGATAGATGAGCACTCAGAAATGAGTAGAATTTTAAAAAGCAAAGAGATAAACGGGAAAATTAAAATCAAGAGTAAAGATTATATAGTTATAAATATGGGACAAGGAAATAGTATTCAGTTATGTATGTTGATAGCTAAAGGTGCTAAATTGGAACAGAAACAAAGGCAGAGATATTTAGAGTTTGTAAAACAGCACGTGCCCACCCCTGAGCTGCCGCAGGCTTTGGGCAGCTCCCCGCCTCGGGGAAGCCAAGGTGAGGTCCCACCTCCTCCGACAAGAAGTGGTGCTTTATTCACCCCTCGGCTTCTTTCGCTGCTGAACAGGTAGGACAAGTGAAGGGAACGCAGCATTTGGCACAAAAATCGCCTAGGTTACCACTGAAATTATCTCAGTCCACACACATGCGCTGTAGCCAGCTGAATCTGACCCTCGCTGCGCAGAGGAGCCAAAGAAATTTAAAGGACTATTTTACCCACTACAGTCAGCGTCGAAAGAACAAGAGGAGAGGATTCAGGAATTCTCCAAATTTTATGATTACAAGTTAAAATAAAAAATAAGGGTAGTAAAATTTGGTTCAGCTACACCTGCCAAAGGACTTGTGGTCGCAAGCTACGGTCTTAAAGCCGCTGGAGAGCTTGTAAATGTGTCAGCTGACCCTAACACTGACCTCTGGTGGGGCTTTTAAACTTAGAAAGCATGGCCTGTGTCCAGGCACAAGAGGGAATGAGAGAAGGCCACTGCCTGGTCCCTAGTTCCCCGAAAGGGCCAGCAAAGCGCTGGTGGGAGGGAGCACGTCCTGACCCCTGCTGCGAGGCTTGGGTTCCGCTCAAGCTGCGGAAAGGTAACTTCAGAAAACTGAAGCTTCAGGGGAGTTCAGTGTCTGTAAAAATAAATAAGCAGGTTTCTTTATTCCATTTCACATTTCTTGCTTCTTTATCAAAACTCTGGTGTTCGTAGGCATGTGGATTGATACCCAGGTTCTTTGGTCTTCTTCATATCTGTTTTTATGCCAATATCAGGCTGTTTTCAGTACTATAGCTTTGGAGTGGAGTTTGAAGGCAGGGATTGTGATGCCTTCAGAAGTTCCTTTATTGTACAGGATTGTGTAGGATTGTTTTGGCTATCTGAGTTTTTGTTTTTAAGGATTGTTCTTTCGAGGCCTATGAAGAATTTTGCTGTGATTTTGCAGTAAATCAGTGGATTGTTTTTGATATGTAAAACGGGCCTTCCCAAGAGCATGGGAGATCTTTCCATTTTCTGGTGTCTTCTTCAGTTTCTTTCTTCAGAGATTTAACGTTCTTGTCATACAGGTTTTTCTACTTGTTTAGTTAGAATTACTCTAACATATTTTATTTGTAGATATTTGTGACAGGTGACATTTCTCTGATCTTTTTCTCAGCGCATTTATCATTTGTGTAAGAGAGGAGAATTTAAGTTGTTTCTGGATTCTGCCTACATGAGCATAGTTGAGCACATGTCCTTGTGGTATGATTATGCATCTTTTGTGCATGTACTCAGAAATAGTATTGCTGAACCTTAAGGTAGCTTGTTGGCTAACTTCCTGAGAAATAGCCACACTGGTATCTGTGCCAGTTTGCACTCCCACCAGCAGTGGAGAGTTCCCTTTACCCTTTATTTTCTTCAGCATAAATTATCAGCAGTGTTTTTAATCCTGGTCATTCTTACAAATATAAGATGAAATCTCAGAGTTGTTTTGATTTGCATTTCTCTAATGGCTAAAAATGTTGAGCATTTCTTAAGTGTCTTTCAGTCATTTTAGATTCACCTGTTGAGAGTTTTGTGTTTAGGTCTGTACCCTATATTCTTTTATTAGGCTATTTGTTCTTTTGATTACCAATTTCTTGAAGTTTTGTTTTGTTTTATTTTGTTTTGAGATCATTCTTCTGTCCATGGTGGATTAGTAAAGATCTTTTCCCACTCTGAAGGCTGATGTTTTGTCTTGTTGACTGTGTCCTTTGCTTTACAGAAGCTTCTTAGCTTCGGGAGATCTCATTTCTTATTGTTTATCTCAGTGTCTGTGCCACTAGGGTTGTATTTGAGATGTGCCAATGAATTCTAGTGTACTTCCAACTTTCTCTTTTATGAGGATCAGTGTGGTCGGTTTTATGTTGAGGTCTTTGATCCATTTGGACTTCAGTTTTGTGCTTAGCGATGAATATAGATCTATTTTTAATTCTTCAACATGTTGATATCCAGTTATGCCAGCATCATTTGTTAAATATGCTTTCCATTTTCCATTTTCCTTTCAGCTAGACAGACTTACAACTTATGTTAATAGGATAGTTTACAAACTTTTAATTAGACATGCAATGGCTAAAAGGTTAATTGTAATTTTTTTTTTTTTTTTTTTTTTTGGTTTTTTTCGAGACAGGGTTTCTCTGTGGTTTTGGAGCCTGTCCTGTCCTGGAACTAGCTCTTGTAGACCAGGCTGGTCTCGAACTCACAGAGATCCGCCTGCCTCTGCCTCCCAAGTGCTGGGATTAAAGGCGTGCGCCACCACCGCCCGGCTTTAATTGTAATATTTTTATGGGAGACCTTGAGCCACTAAGTCAAATTCTTAAAGGGAGCAATGAGCGAGTTTCCAGTAGACAGCTTACAGAAGCTGCCAGATGGGTACTCAAGCAGCTAGAGTGGGCTATGGGCTATACAGTAATCAGCAAGTGTGTTATATTAATTAGGCTTCAGCTTTGGCGAGTATGAATATTAAATGCAAAACTTACTCCTACAGAAGTTTTATGGAAAATGGTCTGCTGTTTATGACTACACCTTCCCGTTTTGCCAGTTAGGATACTAAACTCTTATTTTGAAGCAGTAGCTGGCTTAGCACAAGAGAGCAGGATGGAATCTAGGAGATATTTTGGCCTAGAACTGACTGAGATCAATGTTCCTTATACTGAGCAACAGATTAATTGATAATTTTAAAAGAGTGATTCTTGGGTGATTGCATTGGCTCTATTTAAACGCCAGAATAACAATCTTTCCCCCAGCTAATTGTTGCTGCAATCCACACTATATTCATTTATTTTTCCTTATGTGTAGCAAAAGATCCTTAAAGGATGGTATGCTAAATTTTACACATGGCTCTTCCAATGAAATAAGTTACACATATTATTGTTTTTTATATTAATTTATTTATTATGTATACAATATTCTGTCTGTGTGTATGCCTGAAGACCAGAAGAGGGCACCAGACTTCACTACAGATGGTTATGAGCCACCATGTGGTTGCTGGGAATTGAACTGAGGATCTTTGGAAGAGCAGGCAGTGCTCTTAACCACTGAGCCATCTCTCCAGCCCCACATATATTATTGTTAATGATTAAAAAAATAGTTGTGAAGTGTGTCCATGGCTCCTTAAAAAAATAACTTGAAAGGATAAAACTGCAGACAGATTCTGGCATGGTGACACCAAGGCAGCCTTTGTTAAGGCAAGGTGAAAAAGCCCTTGCACTGGATTAAGAAAAGGCCCAACCCTGTATTAATTTGGGGTTGAGGATGTGTTTGTGCTTTTTTCACAGAAAGAAAATAAAGCTGGATGACTGCATATACAGTAAAGTAGTGGCTGTCCCGATGACATTGTAGCTGCAAACGCCCCACAGAGGAGATGGAGTGAGTCCATGGTCCTCCCTTCTCTCACTGCACTGAGCAGAGTGCCTGATCCAAGAGACTCTGGGCTGCTTGCAGACACTGGGGACCCACACAGTCACTAAGGCCCTGCCGCCATGACTACAGCTTGCTTGCAGTCTGAATACTATTTACTTTGAAGCCATACTAGAAATACAGACCGAACACTTGATTGTTTTAATCTTTGGGACACAGAACTCACTTTGATTAAAATATTGGACCTGAGAATCAAGACCTAAAACTTTTCCCTCAGAGAAAGAAAGACTAAAAATAAGAAGTGATTGAAGCTCCTCTTCACTTAAGAGAGGGGCAGCCTACAGGTTTGACTGCTGCTCAGAGACTGGAACTGGTATTTAATAGCAGCAATGTCATTGGATTCTCACCCATCAGAAAAAAAGAAAAAAAAAAACTTTTTTGTCCTCTGATTGGTATGGATTAAAGAAAACTATGTTATGTCAAATTGTGTGTTTATTATTAATTCCCATTCTAAAATTATGGTATTGACCAGGTAATGTCTATATCTGCTTATAAGATGTTGAGAAAAGTTTGGCACGTGCTGTGAATGTTTGGATTTAATGGATTTGTTAAGAGTTTAGATTTTGACACAGTATAAAATTGTTAGGAGGTGCTCTAGAGCCACTGAAGAAAACATTTCCAACTCAGGTGATCCTCCTCTCCTTTAACTAGGAAGACTATCTAGTCTTTGGGAGCATGATTATTCATAAAACATTATGAACTCTCCCAAAGGTATTTCTCTCCCTTAAATTCTTTTATTCACAGAGGTCAGTAGTCAGAGATGCGTTTGAAGCTTCTTCTCCCCAGATGCCTAATACAGGAACTCACATAATTAGAATGTCTGTTCCCAAGACATGTAAGTCTAGGTAAATGAGAGAATCTTTGCCTAAGGCAAAAGTGATCTTCTGTCCTGTTGCAGAATCATGGACTTCATTAAAATCATTAAGAAGCCAGGCGGTGGTGGTGCACATCTTTAATCCCAGCCCTCAGGAAGCAAAGGCAGGCAGATCTCTGTGAGTTCGAGGCCAGACTAGTCTACAAGAGCTAGTTGCAGGACAGGCTCTAAAACTACAGCTAAACCCTGTCAGGATTTATCCCTACTGCTTGAACTGTCTTTTTGAACCCATTCTCTTTGGAGGGATACTTTGCTCAGCCTAGATATAGTAGAAGGGCCTTGGTCCTTCCTCAAAGCAATGTGCTTACCCTCTATGAGGCATGGATAGGTGTGAGGTAGGGGAGAAAGGTGGAGAGAATAGGAGGAAAGGAGGGAGTGTAAACTGGGATTGGTATGTAAAATGAAAAAAGATGGTTTTTAAAAATAAAATTATATATGTATATATATAAAAACAAGAGTTATTGGACATTAAAAAACATTTTTGTCTTCACATAGTTTTAACCTAAATAAATATTAGTAATTTTCTTTGATATAATGTAGTTCTTTGTTTTTCTAGGGAAAAAAAGTATTTTTGGCCTAATGAACTTAAAAAATTTATTTTTTCTCTTTTTCTTTTCATGTACATGGATATGGTGTGAATGCATGTATAAGAGTGCTTGCAGGTGTGGGGTGCACATTATATGTGAGTGACCATGCTCAAGTGTGTATCTGTATAAGGAACCCCAAGAATTATATTTTCCAGAGTTCTTCCCTGAGTATTCTTCTACGGTATTCTTTGAGACAGGCTTTCTTATTCAAGTCCAAAGCCAGTTTGCTCCAGGGATCTCCTGTCTTTGCCCATGAAGGCTGGAGTTACAGACAGTAGCCACACCCACTCGGCACTCCTGAACTGTTTCCCCAGACCCTAAAGGAAAACATATGGAATACTTAACATATGGAATACTTCTCTGCAGTAAAGATACAGGCAGCATAGCTTATACAGATCAGTAGAAACCCAGCAGGTAACAAACTCACTGAGTGCCACAGTTTTGGAAATTGTGGTTATCTTCTTCTTAAGCAACAACATCAGTGAATTATGTCCCAACTGTTCTACTTTGCTGTAACTATTGATCTTTTGGTTTCTTGAGACAGAATTTCCTGTATAATTGTCTTATTTTGAATTTTTATTGCTTTGATGATGCATCGTGATCACAGCAACTCTTATAAAGGAAAACATTTAATTGGGTCTGGCTTACAGTTTCAGAAGCTTAGTCCATTATCATGGTGGGACATGGCAATATGCAGGCAGACATGGTGCTGGAGAAGGAGCTGAGAGTTCTACATCTTGATCCAAAGGCAGGAGAAGGAGCAACTGTATACTGGGCACGGCTTGAGCATATATGAGACCTCAAAGCCCACCCCAACAGTGATGAAGTTCCTCCACCAAGGCCACACCTATTCCAACAAGGCCATACCTTTTAATAGTGTTGTAAGACTTTAAGACAATTCTGAAGCCATTTTTGACAATTCTGAATCCTCTCAGCCTCCATGCCATAGTGCTTCCCCTCTTCCACTGGGAACCAAGGACCTAACAGCTACACATGCACGCACTCAGTTCCTGAACAATTACCCATATACGTATGTTTTGGTTCGGTCCCCTGGGAAACGGGGTCAAAATGACCTTTTACCTCATCTGATCTGTTAACAGCTCTCCAGCCAACTATTGGTAATAGCCCTTTCGAATAAGTCAATCATAATAGTCAAAGAACAACCCCCCTTGCTTCTGTGGCTTTCTCCTTTAAAAGTAGCCTGTGCCAGCTATTCGAGGTCTCTCTGCTTCCCAAATGCTGAAGGACCCTGTCATGACAGAATTAATAAAATTCTCATGCTTTTGCATCAGCTATGGTGTAAGAGGTGGTCTCTGGGAGTGACTCCTCCTCGGTGTTTGGATGCTAGAGTCCAACAGTGTCACTTCCTATAAACCAAGAATTGAAACCCGTGAGTCTAGGGGAGTCGTACCTATTCAAACCATCACAATAATGGAGGCCTACCTGAAATTTCTTAGTGCTAAGATTACATGTGCATTCCCATTATGATAGTCATTCATAAACCACAGTGTTTTAAGTCTATCAAAATTCAAGGAGAATAATAATAATAACACCTTCATATCCACCACAAGCTTGCAGCATAAAACACAGACTGGGCTCATCTGTGCATCCTGGTATACACAAAACCCATCCTTTCCCTTTCCATGCTAGAGACTGACACTTCCTCAATTTGGTGATCATCACTACCTTGTATATTGTATCTTTACTACACATGTAAGTGTCCACAAACAATATGCATTGTTGCTTGTCAGTGTTACAATTTACACCCCGATAATACTGTATTATTCATACCTTTGACCATGTTTCTGGTCTTACTGAGCATAATATTGGAGTTTAGTCAGAGATTGATCTGAGCTATAGTTCACTTTAATTTTATACCACATATTATTCTTTTATTATTGTATGATTACATACTTTTCTGTATCTGTACTATGAGCAGTACTGCCATCAGTTTTATATGTCTTCTTATGCACATGTATGAGACCATTGCTGACTTCCACATGGCACTTGGGGCAGGCTCTCACTAGCGGTGTCCACGGGGCACTTGGGGCAGGCTCTCACTAGCGGTGTCCACGGGGCCCTTGGGGCAGGCTCTCACCAGCTGTGTCCACGGGGCATGTGGGGCAGGCTCTCACCAGCCCTGTGAACTCTTTTTGCTCCTCTTCACTGGCACTTCAGTCAAATGCTGTTAAGTTTATGGCTGTGCGAAATGGTGCCACCTAGAGGTTTTATTTTCTCTTTTGCTCTTGGTGAGATCCTGTGTCTTGTGTTATAGACACTCTGTCTTTTTTCTATGATAACCCTGAGTATATCTTTGCCTGGCCTTCTATTGAATTATTAATTTCTTCATTACAAATTCTGCAGGCATCTCCTTGTGTTATGTTAGGTTTTTCCTATTTTCTGTCCACAAACAAGAAAAAGGAAAAAAAAAGGAAGGGAAGGGCAGTAGGGAGAGGAAAGGAGAGGAGGGAAAAGGGGAGGAGGAATGGGAAGGGGGGAGGGGGAGAAAAGGTAGAGGAGAGAAGAGAAGAGGAAAAGAGAGGAGGGGAGGGGAGGGGAGGAGAGGAGAAGAGAAACGCCATGTGCTGGAAAGTTCATTGCACAGTAGTGAAAGGTAAGACCCATAAGAAGGGATGGGGATACAGGCTCAGACCCATGAAAGGATGAGACCATTTGAAGGACCAACTTCTTGCTGGAGGAAGTGATCACTACACAATCCCTGCTCCTGAGAACTGGATGGGTAGGCATCGCAATCTCTCTCAACCAATGGTTGTAGGCAAGCACTGCCACGTCACTGCCAGGCGCCCGGGAGATTATCCTATTTTGGCATTATTCCAAAGAAAGTGCCTCTCCTTTCTTTGTCACTTGTTCTGGGACCACTGCTGCCTTTTTTTGTTTTTTACCTTTGCTTTAGAAAACTGAGGGTGGTGACGTATGGCTATAATCACAGGAAGGAAAAAGATGAGGACCTCTACATTTTCCTGAGCTATACAGTTAGAGGCCAGCAGGAAACCTGCCTTTTAAAAAACTTAAAAAGTAAAAAGTAACTTTAATTTTGATGAATCTCTTATATTGAGCCATGATTCGCCTATTTCTTTGAAGTTTTGGTTGAACCTTTGTCTTCAATGGCTGAGATACCTCTGCAGCCTGATATATCTGCCAATGATGTGATGTTTTCAAGTGTACCATCATTGTAGGTGCAATTTTCACTGAGTTCTCACATCTAACTTGAGCTGTAAGTACCTAGCCTGTAACAAAGGCTTTTTTTTTTTTTTTTTTTTTTTTTTTTTTTTTTTGGTTTTTGGAGACAGGGTTTCTCTGTGGCTTTGGAGCCTGTCCTGGAACTAACTCTGTAGACCAGGCTGGTCTTGAACTCACAGAGATCCGCCTGCCTCTGCCTCCCGGGTGCTGGGATTAAAGGCGTGCGCCACCACCACCCGGCCAACAAAGGCTTTTGAAGCATTCATTGGGTGAATTTGTCGTGATCTCATTGGTTGAAAAAAAAAAACAGTTAAAAGATGTACATTTATGTTGTGAAATTATACTATGCACTTTTATCTCCTGCAAGGTTGTTCTAGCTTTAGTTCCTTACAAGTATGTAACTGTGGTGGCGTGAATAGGAGCAACCCCACTTGCTCATGTGTTTGGATGCTTGTTCCCCAAACAGTGGACTGCTTAGGAAGGATTAGGAGGTAGGGCCTTATGGAAAGAGACATGTCACTGGGGGTGGATTTTATGATTTTTTAAAAATGCTTACAGGTCTCAGGCGGCAGTAGTCAGGTAGCGGGGCTCTGGGAGCTGCAAGATCCCTGGGCAGTTCCCCAATCAGCTAGCAGGGGGGGAGGGGAGGCGGCGTTGACACGATGGCAGGTCTCCAGTGCCGAACCCCTGAGCGGCTCACGCGGGGCGGCTGGACAGGAGACAGAGACATGGGTAGACATAACATATTTATTTAGGGGGTTATGGAGGGGAAAGGGAAAAGGGGGGGGGGGGGACAGAGAGAGACAGAGAGACAAGCCCGCACGCCAAGAGGGGACAGTAAGAGAGCTCCAAGATGCAGGGGCAGGGGTCCGGGTTGCCGGGAGTGGGCGTGGATTGCCCCTTAAAGGGACAAAAGAATAACAGTGGCCTTGAGGTTACAAAAACACTGGCCTCATTCCCAGTGTGCTCACCTCTGCCTCCTACTTGAAAATCAAGATATTTCTGTTGCCATAGTTTTGTTCCTCCCTCATAAACTCTAACATTTTTAAACTATAAGTCAAATTAAACACTTTCTTTTATAAGTTGCCTGGGTCACATAATTTTGTCACAGCAATAGACAAGTAACTAAGACAGTAGCTGACCAGCTAAGAATCATCTAATGAACCCCAGGTTTGGGCCTGGCATGGCCACCCATGCCTTGATACCAACAGAAAGGAAGCTGAGGTCAGAGGATCACCACAAACTCAAAGACAGCTTGGGATTCATGGTGAGTTCTAGGCCAGTTTGTTACGGAGTAAGAGGAGTAAGAATAACTGTCAAAAGACAAAGTGGAGCCAGCCAGGCGATGGTGGCGCACGCCTTTAATCCTAGCACTCGGGAGGCAGAGGCAGGCGGATCTCTGTGAGTTCGAGGCCAGCCTGGTCTATAAGAGCTAGTTCCAGGACAGGCTCCAAAGCTACAGAGAAACCCTGTCTCAAACCCCTCCCCACCCAAAAAAAGACAAAGTGAATAATATATCCAGAATAAACTGATTAAAAATTGGTTTGTATTTAATGACAGGTTTATGAGACAAAAAGTATATATTTTTAGGTTCCAGCAATGGAACACTGTCTCCTCTAAGGTTATGGTTTGCTTTGTAGTGGGGTTTCCTCTGGGCAGTTCCCCAAAATAGTGGGGTGAAATCTTGGGATTAGAAACACTGGGAAGAGATGGGCATTAGGAACAGCTGATTTTTGCTGGCAAGGCAACCGATTAAGTAACAGTGCCAACTGCCAGGCTTAATGACTCGAGTTCAATATTTGAGACCCACATCATGAGAGGAGACACTATGATACATATGCAACACAACACCCTGCCCAACACACACGCGCGCGCACACACACACACACACACACACACACACAAACACACTAGATAAATTTAATCTTAAAGTTTTATTTCTTCTCAGTCTTACCATCTACAAGATACAGGGCAAGTTTATTAAACTCAAAGAGCCTCAATTTTTTAAAGATGGCCTTAATGCCATTTAATTTGCTAGAAAAATGTCATAGGATTAGAAACAGGAAAAAGATTAAGTATCAGCTTTGTTTACACATCTGCTGTTTTTAATGTAACTGGAGCTGAGAAGGCAGTGTGGTATGAATTTAAAAAGTAGCCCCCACAGTCAAGGTTAATAAGAGGGCCATGACACAAGAGTAAAGGGTGCTCGCCTCTAGTCTTTGACCCAGGCTGCCATAGCCAGATATGCTGGCTTAAACCTGGCAGGAAGACAGTTCTCACCAGATGCTGCTCCTTGGGAGGCATAGGAAAAGTATTTCTTCCTGTTCTGTGACAGAGTGTCTGATGAGCCGTTGCTGCTGCTTCACGACTGGCAACCTAAGTGTGTTTTATTCTCTTTACAATATTCTCACTTCCTATAATTATATTCCAAACGTTTAGGTGAATATTTGCTAGGCTTCCTGAGCCTCCTTATTTGCAGGGAAAGGTGAGTGCGCTATCCATCCATTCCTGCAGCCCCATGAAGCAGAACAATCAGACCTGATACGGAATTGAGGCAAAGCAGGAACTCAATTTATTACTGTGAGTGTCAGTTTATATATGTTAAGTAACATCCTGTGATGTGGGGATAAAGTACCTCCAGCCAATGAGAGGCAGCCAAACCCTACCTCTGGCTGGAGGGGCGTCTGCCTAGTTTTTGCTGTCTCATCCTCATTCAAACTCAAGCCAGGCTTTTTTATGTCCTATAGGCATCAAGGTACAGGCCCTGAGATAGGTTTTTTTGTTTTTTGTTTTTTGTTTTTTTTGATTTTCGAGACAGGGTTTCTCCATAGCTTTTTGGTTCCTGTCCTGGAACTAGCTCTTGTAGACCAGGCTGGACTCGAACTCACAGAGATTCGCCTGCCTCTGCCTCCCGAGTGCTGGGCTTAAAAGCGTGCGCCACCACCGCCCGCCCTGAGATAATTTTGGCCTAACAAATATTCTCATTACTCAGCTCATATGAATTTCACCAGGGAAGGCAATTTGTCTCACTCTTCTTCTACTACTGGACCTTCAAGTGTCTAGAACAGTGTGAGACCATGTAGTGAATTCAAGAAATACGTATTAAATAGATAGATTGCTAAAATAATGTGTTATCATGTAAGTAAATATAAAATGTCATCCTGGTAAACTACTGGTAGAGAATAATTATCAGCAATCCAATTCAGCTATAAATCCTGCCAACTACAAAGTTACTATTTCAGCAAGGTAAGTCCAATGGTGTAACGGTTGCATTGATGTCTTGGAGACATCTTATTGGATTTAGGAGACCTATCTCAGGTAGTATTACTGTTGGTATGAGGAAACACCATGACTAAAAGCATATTGGGAAGAAACAGGTTTATTTGGCTTACATTTCCTAATCATAGTACATCACTGAATGAAATAAGGACAGGAGCTCAAATAGGACAAGAACATGGAGGCAGGAGCTGATGCAGAGGCCATGGAGAAGTGCTGCTTACTGGCTTGCTCTTCATGGCTTACTCAGTCCATTTTCTCATAAAACCTAAGACCATCGTCCCAGAGGTAGCCCTATCCACAATGGGCTGGGCCTTCCCACATTAATTATTAAGAAAATGCTTGCTCACAGACCAGTCTTATGGAGACATTTTCTCAAGGCTCCATTCTCTCAATTGACTCTAATCTGTATGAAGTTGGCATAAAACTAGAGCAGAGCCCGCCCCTCAATAGGAGAGAACTCATGCCCAGTACTATAAACCTAATTAAGAACCTGCAGCTGGAGAGGTCAGAGGTCCTATATGAGACACTACCACCACCGTTTTGTTAAGTTGGTAGAGTATACAACTGCCTTCCAAATACTTCCCTTTATACCTGTAGATAAGTGTAGCTGTCAGAACTCATTCGAGAATCTTCATTTTGCAACAAACAGAAGCTATTACAGGAGCCATAGTTGGTCAAAGTACACAGAATAAGTGAATACAGAGTTACCATTATAATCCAAGCTTACATCATGGGAGAGTGAGCAGACAATTCTGAGGCCTAAAGGCCATGAGTCAATGTTGTGATCCAGCTGCCCTCACTCCCCCTGACTGACAGCGGAACTTCTTTGTGGTCTGTAATTGACAAGGATGTTTGTGTTCTTTCTGGCCAGTGGGTCTCCACAGAAGGAGTAGAGGTATAAACGGTTCCTGGGCAAAATAAGCACCCCACCCCCACCCCCTCTGGCTAGTCTCAGCTATCCAGGCTGTGCTGGCTGCAGCAAGTCAACATTTCAGCATGTTTAGGGGAAGAATTTACAAGGCCCCACCTCTTATTGAAGAGCTACAGGCAGTCCACAAATGCTGAAGGAAGGAGAGACTGTTTTGTTCAGGTACAAGCCCTGTGGTAGGTTGATCATGCCTAAGTGCTTAGTTCTCTACCCAAGCACAGAAAGGCAACACTGATTGGAGGCAGCAGGAGGAAAAGGACATGAATTGGAGAGGAGGGGGAATGGGAGGAGACATGAGGAAAGGAGGGGTGGGTCGAATGAAATACATTGTACTCATGTATGAAAGTCTAAAATATTCTTAAAAATTCTGTTCTGATTTTAGAGAAATTAAATATTTCACAAAAAAAAATACTGTTGAGTGATATGTATTTTACAAAGACTTTATATAAGAAAAATAAAGGGAGCCAGGCTGTGATGGTGTACACCTTTATTCCTAGTACTCAGCACTCAGGAGGCAGAATAGAGGAGGTGGATCTTTGAATTCGAGTCCAGCTTGGTCTGCAGAGTGAGTTCCAGGACAACCAGGACTATATGTAAAGGAAAGAAGGAAGGAAGGAAGGAAGGAAGGGAGAGAAAAGGAAAGAAGAGAGAGGAAAGGAAAAAAGAGAGGGAAAGAGAGAGGAAAAGGGTCTTTGTATTGACAATCTTCATTAAAAACTACTCACCTGGCTTTGTATGGAGCTCCATGGTAGATCACTTTCCCAGCATGTGGGAAGGCCCTTCATTCAATCTCTAGTACCAAAAAAAAAAAAAAAGAGATGAATGAAAGTCTAACAGAAGAGCATTAGATTAAGGAGCTTCAACTCTGTCAACAAATAAAGGCTATCTCATGAGAGTGAATCTAATTTCATGAGATGAGACAAGTTTTAAAGAGAATAGTTTATAATACCAGAGTGCCTGCTCCTTCCCTACCACCCTTCCTCACATACACACACATACACACACACACACACACACACACACACACATGCTGTAGTAGGCCACTTGTTTGTTCCCAGCTGCTCAGCCCCAAAAGAACCACACAGAAACTGTATTAATCAAATCACTGCTTGGCCTATTTTCTCTAATTTCTTCTTGTCTAGCTTTTACATCTCAATTTAACCCATTTCCATTATTTTATATTTTACCAAGAGGCTCGTGGCCTATTGGCAAGGTTCCAGTGTGTCTGTCTCCAGTGCCTGCTCCATGGCCTCTCATGACTCCACCCTCTTTCTCCCAGCATTCACTTTAGTTTTCTCTGCTTAGCTCTACTCTATCCTATCAGGCCAAGCCAGTTTCTTTATTAACCAATCGTATTCACAGCATACAGAGGGGAATCCCACATCACATACATATATACATACACACACACACATACACACACACACACACACACACACACACATACACACCAGCCTCTTGCTTCCTTCCTTCTGTGACTTCTCTGTCATCTCATAAACCCCTGCTACAATGCTATCAACCATCTTGTATCAGCCATAAGAAAGCCTTTGCAAGAGCCTAACAAATGGACCCACCAAAACTAAAAACTAAACAAACCTCTTTTCCGTTTAAAGTATCCAGCCTTTGATATATCATGATAATTACATGAAACAGAGCAAGAAAGGGGAATTGATCACATAAGTAACTATGTTAAGGATAATATAAAATTGAGATTTTTTTTTCCACCAGAGATGAGAGAAACTAAAAAAGAAGAAAAAAGATGCTGGGTAAGGTCTAAAGATACAGTCAGGTGTTACTTTATAACTTGTTATATAGAAATAAATGAGTACTCATGCAAATATTTCTACTTAGCAAGAAGGCCAGAAGCAGATGCATCCCAGTGATCAAAAGTGTTTGAAACCTGGATCCTATATATCCCTGTTCATGGATCCTGGGTACTGCTCACAAAAGTAAGAATTCTGGATACAAGATTGGTAAAGTACAAACCAAGCCTGGACGAAACAAGGATGTTCTCACAGAATGCTGAGGATAAGTCAAGAAGCACCCAAAACAGTTTGAAAAAGTTACACTAACAGAATCTGGGACAAATGGAACATTAAAGCTTGTTCCCAGCAGCTCAGCCCCAAAATAATCACACAGAAACCATATTATTTGCAATACTATTTGGCCAATAGCTTAATCATATTTCTGGCTAACTCATATCTTAAATTAACCCATCTCCATTAATTGGTGTATTGCCATGATTTACTGGGTAAAGTTCTGGTGTCTGTCTCCAGTGGGGCTACATGGCTTCTCTTGACTCTGTCTTCTTTCTCCCAGCATTGAATTTAGTTTTCCCCACCTAGCTCTACACTTTTGCTCTATCACAGGCTGAGACTGTTTCTTTATTAACCAATGGTATTCACAGCATATAGAAAGGAACCCCACATCACTGGACCCCATATCAGAACGTGGAAATGTACTCAGTCCAACTTCCAGAGCTCCCATCATCTACCAGGCTCAATCCTATTTAAGAGCCCAAAGTGTCTTCTGAGACAATTGACAATCTCCTACCCGTAATCCCCTATAAAATCAAAATAAAAAATCAGAATACATACTTACAACATATGATGGCACAGTATACACAAGACCATTCCAAAAGGGGGGAAAGGAAGCATAGTGAGGAAATACTAGAACAAGACCAAAAACCAGTTGAGCAAACTCCAAACTTTGCAACCCTATATCTGTTGTCAAAATGCCCTTCAGAGATCTCTAACTCCTTTCAACTTGGTTGACATAACATACTTTTTTCCTCTTGGGCTGGTTCCACGCCCAGTCTTCAGTTTTCTTTGGCAGGTATCACATGACTATGGCATTTCCAACATCTTGGGATCTCCAAGGCAATTCAGGCTTTACTTTCATAGCTTCACACAATGGCCTCTCTGGGTCCATGTCTGGACACCCCTAACACAGGACTGGGCTCAGCAGCTTTCCTCAGAACCCCTTTCTTGTACCTTCGACCCTAAAGCCAGAACCATTTGACTGAAGCTGCCAGATTCTGCTGCTTGCTGGGGCTGGGACATGAAATTGAAATATATTTTCAACACCTTCCTGTTTTCAATGCTTTCCTTCACCGCCTAAGTTTAGCTGTCCTTGAACTTGATCTACAGACAAGGGTGGCCGGCCTTGAACTCAGAGACCCTTCTGCCTCTGCTTCCCTTGTGCTGGAATCAAAGTTTTGAGCCACCACACCCAGCCTTAAGCTTTTCTTTAATTCCATTTCACAACTTGTAAGCTTGGCTGAGTGGGGTATTGCTCTGAGTTCTCCACTCCCTTTGTTCCACTTAGCATCAAACATTTCTTTAATTTGTTTCACTTCCTGGTGCTCTTTTTCTCATCAAGCTGTACCTTTTGTATTTTTACTTGTTTATTCTGCTCCTTTTCATTATTGATCTGCATAAGCAGGAACACTAATAACCAATAAACAATACTATGCTGTCTGGATAATGTCCTCTGATAAAGCTGTTAATCCATAACTTTTCAATTTAGCCTCAGGCAGATTTTTTTTGGATAAGGGCAGAAAGGAACCACAACTTTAGCCTAACTATGGAAGATAGCACATATAATGGGCTAAATTCAGTGTCACAGTAAAGTAGAGGAGCAAAGTAACCAACAATTCTATTTGCTTGCATTTGCCTAGGCTGTCAGAGCAAATAACCAAACAAATAAAGTACAAAAAAATGGCATCTTCCGGCATGCTCCATAATCTCACATTCCATTCTCCTCATAAATATACCCCCAACTTAGCCTTGCCCTCAATTCTGTCTTCAGAACTACTTATCTATGCCTTAGGGAATGATCCAAATCCTGATTTTGTCTTTATATGTATGTATATGTACACATATATATGTATATAAACACACACACACACACATATATATACATATATATGTACATATATATATTTGGCTTTATATGTCAACACAATCTCATGAAGATTTCCTTCACCTCTAGTGTGCATCTACTGACTGGTTAGGAACTCCCCTGCCTCCACACTCAGCCCTATTCACTCAGATCCTCTCCATGTTGGGAAATACTGAGTCCCAAGTACTAATAATCTTCTGATTTAATGCTGAATTAAGTGACATCTATCTCCAAATAGGCCAATGGCTCTGCCCAAATTTGGAATAACATTGATGAATTAGTCAAAACTGAGGATTTTTGGCTCAAATTCAAGATGAAAAGGATAAACAAACCCTGCCCAAATGGAATCTAGTTCTGATGTATTTTCCTGCCTTTTTAATTAAAGACAAATGTTTGACCCTTTCCCAAATCACCTCGGATAAAAACCACTGTGTTATTTTGCTTTGCAAAATACAAATGAACTAATACTATTAACCAGTTTGTTTTCAGCTTGTGTAGTTTGGGACTTCTGAATCTCAATCATGAAGCCCACTTACCCGAGCTTCTGGAGGAACCGACACATACATCTCCCCCTGAGCCAATGACAGCAATGTGGCAGCTGAAAGTGGTCAGAAGTCCATCTCACGCAACTGTTCCCTCTCTGGCAAGAATACAAAAAGAACCAGAGAACAGAATGGTGGGCGATGAGGGGGAAAGTTAACCTTGACAACGGAATCTGAATGCTTCCCAGCACTCTGATTTCAACCCAATATCGACAGGAATGACGCCAGCACTTCGGTGTCCACTGCAAGTCTGCTCCATTCTTCCCTCCATTTAAAGGCTATAGTTTCACCCATTCTACATCAGGAAATGAAAGTGATAACAAAGTCTCCAGATCTTTCAGGGAAGAGGAAACAAGTCTGTGAGGGTCTTGAATTGGGTTTATTTTCCACAATCTGAGAAAATCTCTGTGATTATTAAATTTGATAATCCTACTAATAATTGGCATTTCAAAGTTCAGTTGGGTTTTACATTTTATGAAGCTATCAAATGCCTCAAGAATGGTGTCTATGGACACTGGGAATTCCAGAAAATGGGAGCTAGAGAGGCTAATTTATTCTGACAAGAGGATGATTAAGATAACGCAAAATTACTTAATCTCTAATTAACCTAGTCCATTATTGAACCCTTAACAAGAGACACTGAGGAGAATTCAGAGGAGAATGTCTGAAGACAGTAGTGCTTCAGGAGACAGTCACTGGTTTGCCAGCCTCTAGGGATGCTCAAGTCATCTTCAGATCCAAGCCACAGCCTATTTTTTCTTTTGTTTAAATCTTTGTTAAAGAAACTGTGAGGCTTAAGATTATCAAGCATCTTTAAATATCAACTTTACTGACACAGATATTTCAAAAGTCTTAATGAGAAATCTGGGTTTGTTTTAATCATCCCGATTGTGCTTATATCCAAAGGCCTTTTAATAAAGCCAAAAGCACACGTTGGTGCTTGTGTGCTCTTGTTTGGATCAACTGTCCTGTACAGCAGATGGATGGATGTAAGGAGCATAATGTCAAAGTAAGACAGACAGAAAGACAAATATAATTTTTTTCTTTTACACAAAATCTATATTTCGAAGTGAAAGGGTGCTAGAGGGGCATGAGCAAGAAAGTGGCAGTGGACATGAAAGGGTAGCACTGCAAAGAATACAAAGTCCCAGGGGACCTGTGTGAAAATGACCAATGGGTGAGGTGGACGCCTGGGTGCAAAGCAGCACACGTATTATGGGGGTGATCAACTGATTTCTGAGGGGATTAAGGCTCCCTACATAGACAAAAATACACGAGTGGTACTGGAAATCTTGTCTAGAACCCATGGTTGGGCAGTTCGTCGGCTCCACGGATGAGCCTACTACAGTATTCTGCTACATGGGCAGAAAATCAAACCGCCTTTAATTCCTATCTCTACACATAGATTGGTGCAGTTCTCAGACAGTTATGTTTGTTTGTAGACAGACTTTCCCTAAAACTTGCTCTGTAGGTCAGGTTAGCCTTGAGCTCAGGGATTAAAAGGTGTGTGCGGGCTTTGTGTTTTTCTTGTGTGGAGGGCAATGGTTATTGCAGAAGCTCACAGCCAGTCAACGTGCAGAGAATAAGTGCAGTACAAAGGCACAAGTGAGCCATTCATGCCACCCTTCCCCAGAGGCCCAGGAACACCCGCTGGAAAGGGGGAGGAAAGACAGAGTCAGGGTTTGGGGAGGACTTGAGAAAACATGACAAGACTTATGAACTCAGAGCAGCTGTCACCTGCACAAAACCAAACATGCCAGCACTGAGTAGGAAGGGGTTCATGAAGCCCTGCTATCCCACCCCTCACTCACCCACCCATGACCACCCCTGAGGAGCTATGGACATTGGACAGCTCTTCCTGGGGAGAGCGACAGACAGTTTTCTTTAAAGCCCCTGGCTTCTGGTTAGTCAACTATGCTCCATTGGATGGCCTCACACCCAGGAGTATGTGGATAGCACGAAATGGGGTCAAGGAACTAGAGAGAAGAGAGATGGTGGCTCTCCAAAGAGCTCGAATTTGATTCCCAACATCTACAGAGTACATCACAAACTTTGATAACTCAAATTCCAGGGATCCAATGTCTCCTTCAGCCTCTACAGGCACACATGTGGTGCATAGACATGCAGCAAAGCTCCCATACACAATTAAAAAGTAATTGAAAAAAACAAATTAGAGTCAAGGGTTTTGTTCTTCTTTGTTTTAAAGAGGACACAGAATATTGGGGTTGGGTAAGGAAGTGGGATGGATCCAGGAGGAGTTAGTGGGAGGAGAGAAGGAGGTAAGGAGGAGGGATGGATCCAGGAGGAGTTAGTGGGAGGAGTGAAGGTGAATATGATCAAAACACAATCTATCAAATTCTCAAAGAATTTATAAAACATTTTAAAAGAAAACTTATTTTGTATAATTAATACAGACTAAGTTTTTCCTAATGAGCATGTATCAAGCAACTATGGAGAATGTGAACTTTGGTCACCTTTTTAATTTGTTTAAGTACTCAGAAGAACAAGAAAAACCATACACAAAAATCATAAAGTAAAACACCACTAAAAGAAGTGAGCGTTAATACTAATATTGCCATTTAATCAATAGAGGCTTTAGCAAGGGCCAGCAATCCTGTCCTTCACTTTCTTTTGCTGTGGTGTGGAGGATAGGGTTTATTTGACTAACAGGTCAGAGTCCTTCCTGGAGGGAAGCCAAGGAAGGAAATCAAGGCAGGAGCCTGGGTGCAGGAATTAAGTCAGGAACCAGGAAGGGGTGCTGCTTGCTCCCCAGGGCGTACTCAGCCTGCTTTCTTAAAACACAAAGGACCACTTTCCCAGGGGTGGAAGGATGCACCTCCCCCAGAACTGGGCCTCCCACCTAAATAATTCAGTAGGGAAATGCTCAGCAGATTAGTCTCCAGGCCAACTTTATGGAGGCATTTTTTCAACTAAGATTCCCACTGCCTAAATATGTCTCGGTTTGTGTAGAGCTGACAAAAACCAACCATCACTAATCCTGAATTTTCAAAACTGGAATTGGGCATTCACTCCCTTTTTAAATAATGTGGTTTGAACTTATTTGTAATTCATCAGTCTCATGTGGTTCTTTGTGGTTAGCTAGAAAACCCATAACATTCTACAATCTTATTAGGAAAATTTGTTTACAGATAGCATGCTTTAAACATTGAGCTAAAGGAGGGATGGAGGGAGTGCAGTGCTGTCTACTGGGCAGGACGTGGCTACCACATCATGTGTAAGACATTAAGACAATTCTGAAGCCATTTTTGACAATTCTGAATCCTCTCAGCCTCCGTGCCATAGTGCTTCCCCTCTTCCACTGGGAACCAAGGACCTAACAGCTACACATGCACGCACTCAGTTCCTGAACAATTACCCATATACGTATGTTTTGATTCAGTTCCCTGGGAAACTGGGTCAAAATGACCTCTTACCTCATCTGATCTGTCAACAGCTCTCCAGCCAATTATTGGTAATAGCCCTTTCGAATAAGCCAATCATAATAGTCAAAGAACAAACCTCCCCCCCCCCCTTGCTTCTGTGGCCTTCTCCTTTAAAAGTAGCCTGTGCCAGCTATTCGAGGTCTCTTGGCTTCCCGAATGCTGAGGGACCCTGTCATGACAGAATTAATAAAATTCTCATGCTTTTGCATCAGCTATGGTGTGAGAGGTGGTCTCCGGGGACGACTCCTCCTCGGTGTTTGGATGCTAGAGTCCAACACATACTTGCAGAAGCCCTGCGGATCTGCACAAGACCAAGCGAGCCAGAATTCCGGCATGGATGGGAAAGGGCTTTGCATTCGCTGTCTCTTCCTGGGAAGCTAATGGCAGTTGAAAGCTGCTGGAGGAGGAAGAAGCATTTGTTTCTTTTAGGGGGGCGTGTCCCACAGATAAGTGGATAGCCAACATACATGTTTCAAAGTCCAAAATGATAAAGCATTAAAAGTCTGTCCGAGTCTCTGAAGTAAAATCCATTCATGGCTGTAAGGAGGATAGGATAATCCTGAATAGGGATTTCTACTGCATATTCTCTCCTGTGGGAAGGGTTGGTTCACACAGTCAATACAGGAATTTCCACTGCCATCTCCTCTCCAGTGGGAAGGAAGGGCTACTTAGAACAGTTGATACAGAAATTAAAAGGTTTGTATTACCAAAGTAATAAGCATGAGAATTCACAAGGCCATTGATGAAGTGGGCTCTTCACAACTTGAGTTACCATCTGCTTCCTGACCCTGCAATAGCCGCTCACTTAAAACCTTAGAATTCGGCCGGAACACCGGGCCGGGCAGCGGAAGGCGGCCGGAACACCGGGCTCGGCGGCGGAAGGAGGCCGGAACACCGGGCTGGGCGGCGGAAGGCGGCCGGAGGACGCCCAGCGCAGCCGGCGGGGACCAACTGGGACAGGCTGGAACCGGCTGGGACCTGAGCGGCAGCAGAGGACACAGGCTGCTGGTGGAGGGAACCATCCCAGCAGCAGAAGCAGGCTGCAGGGACCGTGCGAAACACTGAGAACAGATCGCCCCACTACAATTAAACCAAAGAGGTAGGCATTCGGTTGGGGAGGTCCCTGGCAAAGGAGGAGCCGGGTCCTATTCTTGAAGACCCTTCTGAGGGGTGAGAGGGATCTTGGCCCTCCAGCAGGAACCAGGAAACAGAGCAAGGGCATTTTGTAAGAGGAGCCCCTGGCCAGCAGGGAAACCTGAACCAGTTTTAACAGACCCCTTAGATAGCATCGATAGGAGGAGATGGGCAGGCGTCAAGGAAAGAATTCACCCAATAATCTGAAAAACAACATGAAAACACCAGAACCCAATGATCTTACAACAGAAGGTCTCCAACACCCTAACACAGAAGAAGTGGAAAAAATTGACTTTTTGAAAGCAGTAGAGTCCCTTAAACAACATGTGAAAAATGTCCTTATAGAAATGGATGAGAAGTATAACCAAAAATTTGAAGAAATGAGTAAATACGTACATAATACCCTGGGAAACCAAGAAAGAACGATCAAACAGGTAATGGAAACAGTTCAAGAATTGAAAACTGAAATGGAAGCAAGGAAGAAAACACAAACTGAGGACCAGCTGGATATGGAAAATCTAGGTCAACGAGCACAGCCTACAGAAACAAGCATAATCAATAGAATACAAGAAATAGAAGAAAGAATCTCAGATTCTGAGGATACCATAGAGAAAATAAACGCTCTGATCAAAGAAAACTGCAAAGCCAACAAATTCTCATCACAAAACATTCAGGAATTATGGGACACAATAAAAAGACCAAATATAAGAATAATAGGAATAGAAGAAGGAGAAGAGTCACAGCTCAAAGGCCCAGAAAATATTTTCAACAAAATTATGGAAGAAAACTTTCCCAACTTAAAGAAAGATATTTCTTTGAATATTCAAGAAGCATACAGAACACCAAACAGACTGGATCAAAGGAAAACATCCCCTCGCCATATAATAATCAAAACACAAAATATACAGGTTAAAGAAAGAATACTAAGAGCTGCAAAGGAAAAAGGCCAAGTAACTTATAAAGGTAAACCGATAAGACTTACACCTGATTTCTCTATGGAAACAATGAAAGCCAGAAGGTCCTGGATAGAAGTACTGCAGAAGCTAAGAGACCATGGATGCAAGCCCAGACTACTATACCCAGCCAAGCTTTTGTTCACTATAAATGGAGAAACCAAGACATTCCAGGATAAGAACAAATTTAAACAATACGTAGCCACGAATCCAGCCCTACAGAAAGTAATAGAAGGAAAACCGCAACCCAAGGAATCCAACATTGCCAACACTGCCTACAATAACTCAGGCATCTAGCGACCCTTCACTAGCACAACTCAAAGAAGGGAGACACACAAATTCTACTTCCAAAAACAACAAGAATATCTGGCATGAACAACCACTGGTCATTAATATCACTTAATATTAATGGTCTCAATTCACCTATAAAAAGGCACAGGCTAAGAGATTGGATACGAAAACAGGATCCAACATTCTGCTGTTTGCAAGAAACACATCTCAACCACAAAGACAGGCATCTACTCAGAGTAAAGGGTTGGGAAAAGGTCTTTCAAGCAAATGGTCCTAAGAAAAAAGCAGGTGTGGCCATATTAATTTCTAACAAAACTGACTTCAAACTAAAATCAATCAGAAGAGATCGAGATGGACACTTTATACTCATAACAGGAACAATTTGTCAGGATGATGTCTCAATCCTGAATATTTACGCCCCTAATATAAAAGCACCCATGTATGTAAAAGAAATATTACTAAAACTCAAGGCAGATATCAAACCACACACACTAGTAGTAGGAGACTTCAATACACCTCTCTCAGCAATGGACAGGTCAATCAGACAGAAACCTAATAGAGAAGTAAGAGAACTACTGGAGGTAATGAAGCAAATGGACTTAACACACATCTATAGAACATTCCACCCAAATAGGAAAGAATATACCTTCTTCTCTGCAGCCCATGGAACCTTCTCGAAAATTGACCACATACTCGGAAACAAAGGAAACCTCCACAGATACAAAAAAATATCAGTGTCCACCTGGGTCTTATCAGATCACCACGGATTAAAGTTAGAATTCAACAACAATCCTACCTCCAGAAAGCCGACAAACTCATGGAAACTGAACAGTCAACTACTAAACCACACCTGGGTTAAGGAAGAAATCAAGAAAGAAATTAAAGTCTTCCTGGAATTCAATGAAAATAGAGAAACAACATACTCAAACCTATGGGACACTATGAAAGCAGTGCTAAGAGGAAAGTTCATAGCACTAAGTGCCCACTTAAAGAAAACAGAGAAAGCAGACATCGGAGACTTAACAGCACACCTGAAAGCTTTAGAAAAAAAAGAAGCAGACACGCCCAGGAGGAGCAGAAGACTGGAAATAATCAAACTGAGGGCTGAAATCAACAAAATAGAAACGCAGAAAACAGTCCAAAGAATCAATGAAACAAAAAGTTGGTTCTTGGAGAAAATCAACAAGATCGACAAACCCCTATCCAAACTAATTAAACGACAGAGAGAGAATATTCAGATTACTAAGATCAGAAATGAAAAGGGGGACATAACCACAGATACAGAGGAAATTCAGAGACTCATTAGATCTTACTACAAAAGCCGGTATGCTGCAAAACTAGAAAATGCAAAAGAAATGGACATGTTTTTAGATAAGTACCATTTACCAAAGCTAAACCAAAACCAGGTGAACGATCTAAATAGACCTGTTAGTCGCGAAGAACTAGAAACTGTTATCAAAAATCTACCTTCCAAAAAAAGCCCAGGACCAGATGGTTTCAATGCAGAATTCTACCAGAACTTCCAAGAAGAGCTAATACCTATACTCCTTAATGTATTTCACAATATAGAAACAGAAGAGTCATTGCCAAATTCCTTTTATGAAGCTACAGTTACCCTGATACCAAAACCACACAAAGACCCAACCAAGAAAGAAAATTACAGGCCTATCTCACTCATGAATATCGATGCAAAAATTCTCAAAAAAAATACTGGCAAACCGAACCCAAGAACACATTAGAAAAATTATCCATTATGATCAAGTAGGCTTCATCCCAGAGATGCAGGGCTGGTTCAACATACGCAAATCTATCAATGTAATCCAGCATATAAATCAACTGAAAGAAAAAAGCCATATGATCATTTCATTAGATGCTGAAAAAGCATTTGACAAAATTCAACACCCCTTTATGATAAAAGTCTTGGAGAGATTAGGGATACAAGGGTCATACCTAAATATAATAAAAGCTATTTACAGCAAGCCGTCAGCTAACATTAAATTAAATGGAGAAAAACTCAAAGCCATCCCACTAAAATCAGGAACACGACAAGGATGTCCACTCTCTCCATACCTCTTCAATATAGTGCTTGAAGTTCTAGCAATAGCAATAAGACAACATAAAGGGATCAAGGGGATTCGTATCGGAAAAGAAGAAGTTAAGCTCTCGTTATTTGCAGATGATATGATAGTATACATAAGCGACCCCAAAAACTCTACCAAAGAACTCCTACAGCTGATAAACACCTTTAGTAATGTGGCAGGATACACGATCAACTCCAAAAAATCAGTGGCCTTCCTATACACTAAGGATAAGGAAACAGAGAGGGAAATTAGAGAAGCATCACCTTTCACGATAGCCACAAATAGCATAAAATATCTTGGGGTAACTCTGACCAAGGATGTGAAAGATCTATTTGACAAGAACTTTAAGTCTTTGAAGAAAGAAATTGAAGAAGACACCAGAAAATGGAAAGATCTTCCTTGCTCCTGGATTGGGAGGATCAACATAGTAAAAATGGCAATTCTACCAAAAGCAATCTATAGATTCAATGCAATCCCCATCAAAATCCCATCAAAATTCTTCACAGATCTGGAGAAGACAATAATCAAGTTTATATGGAAAAACAAAAAACCCAGGATAGCCAAAACAATCTTATACAACAAAGGAGCGTCTGGAGGCATTACCATCCCTGACTTCAAACTCTACTACAGAGCTACAGTATTGAAAACAGCTTGGTATTTGCATAAAAACAGAGAAGTCGACCAATGGAATCGAATAGAAAACCCTGACATTAACCCACAAACCTATGAACACCTGATTTTCGATAAAGGAGCTAAAAGTATACAATGGAAAAAAGAGAGCATCTTCAACAAATTGTGCTGGCAAAACTGGATGTCAACCTGTAGAAGAATGAAAATAGATCCATATCTATCACCATGCACAAAACTCAAGTCCAAATGGATTAAAGACCTCAATATCAGTCTGAACACACTGAACCTGATAGAAGAGAAAGTGGGAAGTACTCTACAACACATGGGCACAGGAGACCACTTCTTACATAGAACCCCAGCAGCACAGACATTAAGGACCTCATTGAATAAATGGGACCTCCTGAGACTGAGAATCTTCTGTAAAGTAAAGGACACTGTCGCTAAGACACAAAGGCAACCCAACTGGGAGAAGATCTTCACCAACCCCGCAACTGACAAAGGTCTGATCTCCAAAATATATAAAGAACTCAAGAAACTAGACCGTAAAAGGCTAACCAACCCAATTAGAAAATGGGGCATTGAGCTGAACAGAGAATTCTCAACAGAACTTCAAATGGCCGAAAGACACTTAAGGTCATGCTCAACTTCCTTATCGATAAGGGAAATGCAAATCAAGACAACTTTAAGATACCATCTTACACCTGTCAGAATGGCGAAAATCAAAAACACCAATGATAGCCTTTGTTGGAGAGGTTGTGGAGAAAGGGGTACACTCATCCATTGCTGGTGGGAATGCAAACTTGTGCAACCACTATGGAAAGCAGTATGGCGGTTTCTCAGGAAATTCGGGATCAACTTACCCCTGGACCCCGCAATACCACTCTTGGGAATATACCCAAGAGAGGCCTTATCATACAACAAAAGTATATGCTCTACTATGTTCATAGCAGCATTGTTTGTGATAGCCAGAACCTGGAAACAACCTAGATGTCCTTCAATGGAAGAATGGATGAAGAAAGTATGGAATATATACATATTAGAGTATTACTCAGCAGTAAGAAACAAGGACTTCTTGAATTTTGCATACAAATGGATGGAAATAGAAAACACTATCCTGAGTGAGGTAAGCCAGACACAAAAAGAGGAACATGGGATGTACTCACTCATATTTGGTTTCTAGCCATAAACCAAGGACATTGAGCCTATAATTAGTGATCCTAGAGAAGCTAAATAAGGAGAACCCAAAGAAAAACATATAGGCATCCTCCTGAATATTAACCTTCAGTAAGCGATGAAAGGAGACAGAGACAGAGACCCACATTGGAGCAGAGGACTGAATTCTCAAGGTCCAAATCAGGAGCAGAAGGAGAGAGAGCACGAGCAAGGAACTCAGGACCGTGAGGGGTGCACCCACACACTGAGACAATGGGGATGTTCTACTGGGAACTCACCAAGACCAGCTGGCCTGGGTCTGGAAAAGCCTGGGATAAAACCGGACTCTCTGAACATAACGGACAATGAGGACTACTGAGAACTCAAGAACAATGGCAATGGGTTTCTGATCCTACTGCAGGTACTGGCTTTGTGGGAGCCTAGGCAGTTTGGATGCTCAACTTACTAGACCTCGATGGAGGTGGGGGGTTCCTTGGACTTCCCACAGGACAGGGAACCCTGATTGCTTTTCGGGCTGAGGGGGGGGGGACTTAATTGGGGGAGGGGGAGGGAAATGGGAGGCGGTTGCTGGGAAGAGACAGAAATCTTTAATAAATAAATAAATTTAAAATAAATAAATTAATTAATTAAAAAAAATAAAACCTTCGAATTCTGAAAGCATCCCCGTCCTCAACCAGCTTTTAAACTCAAGCTGCCTTACCTTCCAGCTTTTTCCAGGCAGATACTTGTTTGTTTGTTTTTAATCATAACTATGCAAGTAAAATTCTCCCCAAACAGGAACAACAAACACAGCGTGAAAATAGCTGGTTGTGTGAGTGAGTGATAGTCTCCTTTCACAAAAGTTCAGGTACAGTAAATAAAGGTGGTTCAGGGTGACAGTGAAACTAGCCTCAGGCTGGAAACCCTCCCTAAGCTCAGGGGACAGTGGTCCCCACAGGCTTTTTGGTTTTTTTTTTTTGTTTTTTTTTGTTTTTTTTTTTTTTTTTGGTTATCTCAGGATCTTAGGTAGCCAAGACTGACCTTGAATTCCTGATCCACCTGCCTCCACCTCCCCAAATCTGGGATTACAGGCACGCCTGGCTTTTTAAATCAATTATTTAAAGCCCCATTATCAACCGAGACAGTATAGGTGACTGGAAGGGTGATATCCAGTCTGCCAAACGTGAAGTTGCTGTAAGGAACTAGGAACTCTTGTCTCTTAAGGACGTTTGCCTTTAAATTACTGTATCTTTAGCTGGGCAGTGGTGGAGCATTGCTTAATCCCTGCACCCCGGAGACAGAGGCAGCTGGATCTCTGTGAGTTCAAGGCCAGCCTGGTCTACAGCCTGGAAGCTCTTGGATAGAATTTAAAGCTACATAGAAAAACCCTGTTTCTAAAAACCAAAACAAACAAATAAATATTAAAAAGTACTCCAAGAGTTCGGCAGTGATGGCACAGGCCTTTAATCCCAGCACTCGGGAGGCAGAGGCAGGCGGATCTTGGATCTTTGTGAGTTTAAGGCTAGCCTGGCTAGCTCCAGGACAGGCTCTAAAACTACAGTTTTAGAGAAATCCTGTCTCGCAAAACAAACAAAGCAAAACAAAAAATTACTTCAAGAATATATTGTTTTCATCCTGAATATAAGGTTGTGCCAGGTGAAAAGGCCCAAGATAGGCAGGGCCTGAGACTGGAAACCCCATTTCTCCTGAGGTTCAGGCAGGAGGAGCTGATTCTGAGGAGTCTGAGCTACAGTGTGAGAGTCTTTCTCAAAAGCAGCAAACAAACAAAAGAAAGTGTGTGTGTGTGGGGGGGGGGAGGATGAAGGTGGCAAAGCAGCTCAGAAAGAAATGAAGGGTTTCCAAAACAGATGCCACCGGAACCCGCAGAATAAACATTACACCAAAACACCAAAAGTTTCAGTTAAAATTGCATTATTATGTGTGTTTATGTTAACATGTCAATATAAAATCTAAAATCCTCAGACACAGCATGGCTTCTGTCATATTCAGTCATAGACAGTTCTTTAGATTTGAATTCAGAATTTTATACACCAAGGTGGAATTTAAATTCATAGATCTGTGGAATAAGTATAACAAAAAGAGATGGTTGCTTATGCGCAGAATAAGCTATGCCAGCATGACTGGTACAGGTTCAGTCTGGTGCAATTCTCCCAAATGAACCAGCTGGAAGGACTGGAAGGGGGCAAAGAGACGGTGCAGGAGAGAGATGGGGCACAGGAACCAGATTAAAGGACACATTGGCCACAGCAAGCCAAGCCAACAAAGGGGGAGGAGATTTGCTTGGCAGGAGTAGAGAATTAGCAGACAAGGAGGAGACGCACAGGAGCTGTGGGCTGGGTTGCAGTCCTGGCTGTGGTGTGAAGGTAAAGAGCAGAAAAGCCCAAGATGGCATGCTGCAGTCTATGGCCTCCATCCACCTAGACGGAAGACATTCTGAGTCTGTAAATGCAAAGTTATCAAAGTCAGGAGAAATAACATACACAATTTGGTCTCAGCATAATATTTCTTTTAGAAATGAAAATATAAACAAGTATTTAAAGATACCAGAATCTTTTCTGTTTCCCATGTTTTTGTGGTTTGAATAAATAGAAGGGGGAAACAAAATGAGTCAAATATATTTGTTTATACACTTGAGGAATAATATGTGCCAAAATCTAAACTGTAAAGGTGCAACAAGGCTAAAAGAATGGGACACAGGTAAAACGATGTGAGGAAGTTTTTAGCAATATGCCGGCTACTAAAGTGTTTGAGAAACTATGTTAAAGAAAAAAGCAAAATAAATATAATGAAGCAAAGGAGCATCAAAGAAAGTAATGAACTCTACAGTCAGAAACTTTGCAGCTACAAATAATACCAGGGTCTTTCCCATCAAATGCAGTTCTCAGGCACTTAAACATTGATTCTTAATTTTTCTGCAGCGTGTTATATTCAAATTGGAGAGATTTTACCAAAAGCTCGGTCACACCCTAGCCTTCAGTTCGATAAGGGATTGAGGTACTGAGGGCTGGAGAACCGACTCACAGTTGGGACTGTGCTCTTCCAGACAACCTGAGCTGGATTCGCAGCATCCACACTGCTGGGCTAACAACTATCATTACGGGAATCCCAGGCCATCCCATCTTCCGGCTTCCACAGGTACACTCACATACACTGCACACTCTCACACAGATAAACATACGTACCTATAAATAAATAAAATCTTTAAAAATTATTTATGTACTCGCTGTGCCCACTTTTAACTCCAATCCTTGCTCTATACTATTTGAATGCCTAGTGCATATTATCCACCTATCCAGAGCAGAACTTGACATTCCAGCTGTGACCACTAGGGGGAGAGAGACACCAGTAGTAGTTGTTCCCACCCATTAAACCAAGGGTCGGGTACTTTACCCAGATTATCCACCAGGTGTCAACCGAGAGAAGGGTGAGTCCCCCATTTAAATACATAAATGCACAATTTTATTCACAAACTGAACTCTTCAGATAAATGGCTTACTCAGCAATTTTTCTTGACATCGTTACATTCTCCATCTTTTTTTAGTTCAAGACGCCTTGGGAACTAATATCCAACTAAATAAAAATGTAATTTTTTTTAAATAAAGGAGACAACAAGATGAATGTGTTTAGTTTGTTGTGATTCAATGTATCCAGATTTACTATGCAAAAGAATCTAAAGGGTTTAACTCTGGACAAACTCCTCCACTCTCTTTTTTGGTTTTATTTTGCACACTCCTGTTGTAAGAAGCTCTGCTGGTTACAAATAACTTTACTTTATGTCAGTACCCTCTGAATCCTGGTGTTGTTTAGAACTTACTGTTTTTAACCAAAGCGTTCACAAAGGAGAGGTGTACCTGACTTTGAGAAGTACCACGGCAATTAGCAAACTGAATTAAACGTGAGGCTTCACAAAATTAAGCCTCACTTATGTAACAAATCTTACTTAAGACCCAAAACCATTGTCTATGCTCCCCTAGTTAAGTTCCAGCCCGTGGTAAACAATGTCAGCTAAATCACTATGTTCAAACTGCCTCTTAGGAGGTGGTAATTTGGGGTGTGAACTCTATTCTTACTCCTGTGGATACAGGAGTTGTAATCGCGTCATCCCCTGTAAATGGAGGAGTAGGTGGTGTCTTGAAAAAGGGCTTTTCTCCCTTCAAGGAAGTGGTCAGGCCTACACACAGAGGACTGGGTTGTTCGGTGCTGCAGGAGTCTGGAAGGCCCCTGAAGACAAGGGTCGCCCTGGAGCATTGTCTCACGGTTCCTCGGGCCTTGGCTTAGTCCAGTGCCACCCAGCCCACAAAGTGCTGCTGGCTTTTGTTGTTTCCATCCAAGGCAACAATGCTTTCTTCTACGAACAATATTTGTCTGCTTTTTATTACGTTTTCTTTTGAAATTCATTAGCTTAGTCAGGGTCACCAGCCGCTTGCCCAACCGGTTTCTCCTTCCCCCACGGCTCGCACGCCCTCCTCGGGGTCCGCGGCCCTCGCGCACTCTCCCACTCTCCCGGCCGGGCGCGGGCAGACCCTCTGCCCGGCTCGCCGAGCGCGCGCAGGACGGGGGTGGCGCTATGCCCGCCTGCCGATCTCCGGGCCGTGCCCAGGAGCGAGAAGCCGGCGGCGCCCGCCCCACACCTACTGCACCGGGCGGGAGCGCGCGGCGAGCGGGGCGCGCGCCGCGCGGGAGGGAGCGCGCAGGGAGGCTGGCCGCCAGCCGCGGCGTGCGCCTGCGCACTGGGGTTGTTTTTCACAAAGCTGCTCTTAAAGTGAGCTGGCAGCCTCCAGCCGCCCGTCTTTGTAAGGAGACCACTGAAAGGAGCAGGAGCGTGGAGTAGCAGCTTCCCTGCTGCCCTGACTTTTTAAGAAATCTCAATGAACTATTTGTAGACAATCACTGATCCGGCCTGCAAGAATTTTTTTCTTTGCAAGGCAAAGACACTGATCAGTGTTAAGTGAAGATCACATCTTAGAAGCGATCTTGACTTTTTTTTGGTCTTACATTATATTTTTATAGATTTTGTTATAATCATGGTGCTGGGAAAGGTGAAGAGTTTGACAATAAGCTTTGACTGTCTTAATGACAGCAATGTCCCCGTGTATTCTAGCGGAGACACTGTCTCAGGAAGGGTGAATTTAGAAGTTACTGGGGAAATCAGAGTAAAATCTCTTAAAATTCATGCAAGAGGACATGCGAAAGTACGCTGGACGGAATCTAGAAACGCCGGCTCCAATACTGCCTATACACAGAATTACACTGAAGAAGTAGAATATTTCAACCATAAAGACATCCTAATCGGGCACGAAAGAGGTAAGTTTTTATACTAGTCACTAGATTGGTCTCCTTTGCATGAGAACTTTAATCTCATTTAATGCAGTTCAAACCGGCAGTTTGATAAAGGTTAGCAAACTTAGAAGATGTAGTTTCTCCTTGACGTTCAAGCGTGTTAAGCTAGAATACATGCAGGCGTCTGCAAAGTGACTGCAAACTGCACTTACTAACTACATCTCTAGCCGGCTTCGGATCTGCCATGGGCACTTGGAATCCTTTTGCACCTTATAGTGTTTAAATCTGACTCGGTCATTTTACCAATGTTTTCAGATTCGTTTGCAGAAGATGCAGTCCAATATTGTATCTTCCCCTCTATTTTATGATCTTAGACCCAAAAATGAGCTCAAATAAAAGAACTGTACTGACAATTTAAGAAGGTTGCTAGATATATCTGATTTTAATATTCATATGCAAAAGACTTTAAAGACTCGATTATTGTTCTTTGATAAAGGGCTTCCAGGGCTTATTTTGACATATGGCATCAACACCCCACGTGTTTTTCCCCTTTTTATCCCAATTCTTTTTAAAATGTGCAGCAAGCATCATTTATTTTTTAAGGGATAATATCTATCATTATGCAAACTATTAAGTCAGTTTTAAAAGCCATTCGGGGTCAGTTAATTTTCTTCTCGAGCATCATGTCTAACTTTGGAACGTGGATTCAATGAAACCCACGGCAGACAGATGGAATTGTTAAGTACATCGGATTTGGTTTTGTGGTACATGAGGAAGATGAAGGCATTGTCAAAGGGAGAAGGGGTCCTGAAATTTGCAATCTGTTGTTTAAGTGGTTACAATGTGGAAATATAGGCGACTCCAAGCTTGTTTTTCTAAGTTTCCACCCTTTGTTAGAAGCGGTTCAATCCTGTTTCGGACCAGTTCTGGGGGATGGTGAGGAGGGGCGCTTGTTCTGCTCTCAGCAGATTGGTTACACGCGTCAGGTGGTGGCGATGACTTAATTCCTAGTCCAAGAAGAATATAATGTTAAAACTGGTTATGTAATTTGTGTTTCTCCTTTCTAATGCAGTATTTTAGTGCAAATACTGACGAATTTTAAGATAGAAGAAGCGCACTTTATTTTTTTTTCAGTATCTAAAACGTACATTCTTGTGGAGATGTTAATTGAACTAAGGCAAGTGAGAAATGGAAGATGCTTATAAGTTACACAGAATTATATCCTTTTTTTAAATCTGAAGGTGAAATCCATTCATAGGATTTAAGCAGCTACACCGAGGTATTTTGCAACCTGAAATGGTTCCCTAGTTAACCTTCCCGGGGCCCAGATAGGGCATAGAATACCTAATGACAGTGTTCTTGTTTAAAAAAAAAGCAGACACATGAATTTGCGTTTCAACCTGCTTGGTCGTTGCAGCCTTTAGTAAAATGAGTGAGAAGAGACAAAGGCGTTTTTCTGGAAGAGTTAATACCATGGAGTAGGAGAAAGTAGGACGAGTTCTAGGGACCCAGACTGCAACCGTTGCACCATGATTGCACGCTTAAGGAAACTACCTGCACCCTGCGAGGTGCCCGCGAGCGTGGCTCCGCGTGGACGAGCTCTTAAGGCTGGAATAGTTTCAATGACTTCAAACCGGGAGCTCTCAAACTAGCCTGGGTAGCTGAGCGCCCGCCTCGGACGCCCGGCGATAGGCGGAGCCGGGTTTGTTAGCCTGTTGCTAAGGCGATGCCAGGCGTTGATTGGCTTGGGCAGGGACTGGTGGGGCGAGCCGGCTCGCGCCGGTTGGGGCGAGGCTGTGAACCGGCGTGCGCCGGTAAAGGTCCTTCCAGGCCCGGCGCCCCAGCCGCCCACCCCTCCCCTCCCCCGCGGCCGCGGCCCTGGCCGCTGCTGTGGGACCGGGAGGAGGTCGGGGAGCTGGGTCGTCCCGGGCCGGTACCTGGGTGACCCGAGAGGGGACGTGACAGCGGCGGGACAGGCGGGGGTAGAGGGGGAGCGCGCCGCCGTCTGCCCGCCCGACCTCGCCCATTGTTCCCCGCGGCGTCGCTTCCCGGCCGCCGCCGCCCCGCGTCCCCCTGGCTGTAACAGCAAAGGTGTCAGGGTGGCCCGAGCCAGATCGAACCGGTCACCGGCTGGGGCGTGGAAAGCGGAAGCGCCGCGCGCCGAGGCCCCGCCCCCGGGCAGCAGGCTAGGCTGCGCGGGCTGGCGAGCGGGCGCGCGCGACGTATGCCGTATGTATAGCGGGGCGCGCGGGCCGCGGGCGCGCGCGCGCGAGCCGGCTGGGATCTGCTCAGCGCCGGTTTAGGCCGGTCCTCTCCTGCTCCGGTCTAGTTCTTGATTGACAGCCAGGCACTTGTTTACCACGGCGGCGCGGCGGCCGCGGCTCGGCTCAATGAGACTGCTGAGCTGGCACAAAAGGGAGCCGGGAGCGAGGCGAAGTTTGGGCGCCTGGGAGGGAGCGGGCGGAGGACCTTGGCTCCCCGGGAGGTGCGGGCAGCGGTGCCAGACGGAGGCGGGTCACCGTAATTTTGGGATGAAAGTCACGGTTTTTCGTGTATTTTCAATACTTCGGTGAAGAAAAGTATAATGATAAGGAGGCAGCCCGCCCCCACCCCCCAGTTTATTAAAAAGGATTGCACACCAAGAAAAGCTAGTAAGGCGCTGGTGTGTTACCTAGACAGCCAAAAGGATTTTTTTACCCCAAGCCTTTTCTACATTTTTTTTTGTTAATTTGTTTTCATGACAAAAATAATGAATTGGAGCAAAACAAATTGATTGTAAAATGAAAACTCATTACCCCCCACCCACACCCTTCTGAAGTGGAAACTACCCAATCACAATTCATTTCTTAAGGGTGTTGAACAAAATGTTATCTTTGTAAAAATGCTTACTTTAAGTTCAGTCCTTTGTTATTAAAGTAAACGTATAAGGGCTTATTTTAGGTGCTGCTAAAACCAATTGAGGTTTGAATGTTGTCTAAGTGAATATTTTTATACCTTTGAGACATCGCAGTCACCCTTTTGATAGGGTCCCCACTGGCTGGCCTTGAGTCCCAGAGGTCCTCCCACCTCTGCTTCCTGCTGGGTGCAACAGGAATATTTGCCTCAAGAAACTCAATTTTTACCAAAAGAGGCAATTAAAAAAGTTACACAAGCATTTTTTACATCCGCACACTTACGTAAACAATTGCTGACCGAGATAGCAGTGGAGTTTGATACCTGACCCTTTTGTTGAATCCTGTATTTGATAGAATTTTTTCTTTTCTGTTGAGTCTTTTTTTTTCCCCATTAAAATAAAATAGCCTATAAAGTATGTGTTCCTCATCCCCGTTCTTTCCATTTTGGTGGTGAGGAAGATGAAGAACGGGTTTTTATTTTAGCTGGAGCAAACAATGAAGATGAAGGCCAGTGGCTTGGATCCTTCAGAACACTCTTCATTGAAGATTGCCACCTGAGAATGTAGACATTTAACGACAAGGTTTTGTTTTCTTTTTGTTCGTTTCAGATGATGACAATTCTGAAGAAGGCTTCAACACTATTCATTCAGGAAGGCATGAATATGCATTTAGCTTCGAGCTTCCACAGACGTAAGTATTACAAGAAATAGATTTTTTCTTGAACACTCTTAGTTACATACAATCTTATAATTATTCCATAAATTCTTCAGGTTTTTTTTTTTTTGAAAAAAACCCTTTTCATTACAGAAACTTGGTCGAGGGAAACAATGTATTAAAGAGAAGGAGCTATTTTTAATCTAATGTGGCAAAATTACAGAAAGCACACCCAATTACTAGTATTACAAGTAGTGTTTGAGGGATAGAAAACATTAATATTTAATCTAGCACTGGTGAATCAGAAGGTGCTAATCAAATAGCAAGTCTCTGATCAGATAGCTGATTATCAATTACTTTATTAAGAGAGCTGTCAATCAGCCCATTGAATCCGAATTCAGTGTTCTACCGTTTCTGCTAAAGTGAATGATTAATGCTAAGATGAGACTGTCCTAACCGAAGGAGGGGCCTGTTCTTTAGAAACAAATTCGGTAGCTTTTGTACACAGAGCTACTGCTACTGGGGACATTACATAAGATACCGTAACCTGGGCTTAAAAGGAAATGTCTGTCAGAGCTACCTTAGTGGAAAGCTTGAAATATAGTACATTCTTAGAATTTTAACAGATTTCTGGGAGAGAATATAAACATTTTTGCATAATGCCTTATAGCAGATACTAAAACCTATAAACTGGCACCAATTGATCTATAGAATAAACTTAGCACACAATAACAGCCTTGAATGTATATAATTCTGTGTTTACTAATTGTACATTAGAAGTCTACATAGAGTGAAATATGGGTGCTTCTACCAGTGTACTGTGGCCTCTGACCTCTAAGTAAGCACTGGACATTTCTCAGACTCCTTGGTAAAACCTTGTGCAGACAATAGGCCTCCCATCTGGCCACGTCCAGACACAGTTCTGATTCTCCTGACAGAGGCTAATGGGAGTGTTTTTGTCTTCAAGCTTTGGGAAGTAAAGGTGAAAACAGCCAGCGGGGACTTAGAATATGAGTAGACAGGGTGTAAGCAACTTCTCCATCTCTATGAATTTATGAAATAGAAGATCATGAAACTATTCTAGGCTTATTTTGTACTTTACTTAATTAGTTGCTATAAAAAGAGGTTCTAATTCTTAGCTAACAAAAGTAGAGCAGTATACGGAATTTTTTTTTCTGACTGATTGGGGTCTAGGATTTTTATATAAGGCCATTCTTAATTTTATTTTTAAATTAAAATATTTACCTTCTCAAGTATAGTTCATTTAACTTTCATGATTTTGCCACCACCATTAAAAGTAGACTCTTTAGCTTAAAGGGACTGTATTCTTCTGGCATTAAAAACAGAATTTCTGTTACATTTAACTCGTATCATTATTGGAAAATAAATGCCTTTCCCCATCGACTCCCCATGTGGTACCGCATTGGTCCAGCTGGGGACCTTGTGAGCTCTCTACCTGTGGCGCTGCATAGACAGTACAGCATGTAACGGGTTTCTTCTGATGGAAAGAGGCATAAGATTAATATATCCATTTTTATATTTGCACAGACCACTTGCTACCTCATTCGAAGGCCGACACGGTAGTGTGCGCTATTGGGTGAAAGCTGAATTGCATAGGCCTTGGCTTCTACCAGTAAAATTAAAGAAGGAATTTACAGTCTTTGAGCATATAGATATCAACACTCCTTCATTACTGGTAAGAGATTACTGAGTTCTTCTTTACTTTTTGACAAAATAGCCACCTAATCTATGCCATCTCCATAACTTTAAAAGCAATTTTTGAATTCCATTAAAAATCCCTACTTTAAACTGAAGTAGGAGTGGAGCACACAGGTGAATGAAGAGTGTGCTGTGTGTCACACTCGGCTCAGTGAATTTACAAGTCCGGTGTGTGATACGAAGTGTCTTTATGCAGAACACAGCAATAATGAGGTCTGGCCCCTAAATGACTTTAGTTGACAAACAGTATTGATCGTTTCAGATGCTGGCGTAAAGCTCTTCCTGAAACTGTCACAGTCCTGGTACCACATCTATTCCAGTTACGGATGGTTGTCAAAAGATGGGGATGCATCACTTTCATGGGGAAAAATAATTTCTTTTTAATTCCATTTTATGATACTAATTGAAATTTGGTGTCAAAAGTGAATTTTTTAAACAAATGATTAGCATTTTTAAAGCACATAAAATGCGTTTTACGTTTTACTAACATTGCTTACATTTTCAAAATAAGATGTTGCCATTTAGAATTACAACAAGTTTAAGACAATTTATTCGGAATTTGGAAAGGGTTTTTTTTTTATTTGTTTGATTAGTTTTTATTATTGTACACATGAACAATGGGCTAAAAGTCTGCTTTGGAATAGGGTACTCTGCTTTTAACCCATTCTTTGTTCTTTTATGGAATAGAAGTTTATATAAAGATATAAGTTTGTTATAATTTTAAAAACATGTTTTGGGAACAAAGTTGATTCTCTTAGTTGACTTTTAGAACATTCTGGTATTCTTATGAGTTCATACATTGATGTTTTTTTCTCTCTTTCTTCCAGTCACCCCAAGCAGGCACAAAAGACAAGACACTCTGTTGCTGGTTCTGCACCTCAGGCCCCATATCCTTAAGTGCCAAAATCGAGAGGAAGGGCTACACCCCAGGTATGTGTGAGGCTGGTGCTCCCAATGCAGTTGACTTTACTGAACACTTTGTATAGACCTTCAGTGTTGCTACTCCCGGCATTCCTTAGTAAAGCTGTGGGAGGTGTACAAATCCACTTTCTTTTGTGTAGTCACTGAGTAAGCGGGTTATTTTTATGACAGTTCCCGCGCTTAGTTCTGTAGGATAGCTTTTCCTCCATGGAGTTTGTAGAGCTTCAAAAGTCTATGCTTGATAATGTGTGTTTGCTTATTTGTTTCCTAAGAGTAAATAAATGTGTCCCCTCTCCAGGTGAATCGATACAGATATTTGCCGAGATTGAGAACTGCTCCTCCCGAATGGTAGTGCCAAAGGCAGCCATTTACCAAACACAGGCTTTCTATGCCAAAGGGAAAATGAAGGAAGTCAAACAGCTTGTGGCAAACTTACGTGGAGAGTCCTTATCATCTGGGAAGACAGAGACTTGGAATGGCAAGCTGCTAAAAATTCCACCCGTGTCCCCCTCCATCCTTGACTGTAGTATAATCCGTGTGGAGTATTCACTAATGGTAAGAGTTACTGTAAGATGTTCTTGCAACTTTCATCTGGAATCTGTGGGGTACTAATTTGGCTTTTCCTAGTTTGGTGGAGTATAGATATATGTACGAGATGTTATATTGTATGCATTTTGCCTCACATAAACCTAAGCCATCGCACATAAAAGAGAAATTTTTTAGAGATTAAAAGAGATCCCAGCTAATATCAAAATGAAGTTGCAATTTTAAAGAAAAATCTTCAAATGCTGACTTCAGCATCTGCTCACTTTTTAGGTATATGTGGATATTCCTGGAGCTATGGATTTATTTCTTAATTTGCCACTTGTCATCGGTACCATTCCTCTTCATCCATTTGGTAGCAGAACCTCAAGTGTGAGCAGTCAGTGTAGTATGAACATGAACTGGCTTGGTTTATCCCTCCCGGAAAGACCTGAAGGTAATTTGATTATACATATCTAAATTTACTCTATTGTTAAGACTTTTTCTTTTATTTTCAATATTTTACAACCCTAGTTAAATTTTTATCTTTCCTTAGTTAGCATATGTGCCCTTAATAAGTTTTGTTGTATGTCTCCCTAGTTTTAATCACCAAACAAATAATTATTCTTTTACATGACATTTTTTTAATATCTACTATTCTGTGTATTTTGACATGCATAAGAACATGTTGTTCGAATTGCGTGTATCTTTTTCCTTCAGCTCCACCCAGCTATGCAGAAGTAGTAACCGAGGAACAAAGACGAAATAATCTCGCACCAATGAGTGCTTGTGATGATTTTGAGAGAGCTCTTCAAGGACCACTGTTTGCGTATATCCAGGAGTTTCGGTTCTTGCCTCCTCCTCTTTATTCAGAGGTAAGCACCAAGTCAAGTAGGAACTATGCTGGGTCTCCTCAAAAGCAGCAGTTGCAGAGTTTTAAAATGATAGAGGCTTTTTAAAGATAGGGGCTTCTTGGTTTTCCTGATAAAAGAATTCTAGAACAACAGTTTAAAAGTTATTATTGTCAGGTCTCTTGACATTGACACATGAGTAAGATTTCATTCAGAAAATAAGGTGATGGTCAATCTCCAGTTGAGCCATTGCCATTCTTGAATGAATGACTGTTTCTTAAAGCATCAGTAGGAGACCGGGTATTTTATAAGCATAATTAAGTAGGTAGAATTTAGATTACCCATAATCCTTTTCCAATCTAATCCTTGCATAGTTTAGCATTCTTAGTCATAAGAGAAGATGTTTACAAATAGCTTCTTAAACAGCATTCCTCCGCTGCTAGATTATTATGTACTTCATATTGATGACACTCAGCACATGTGTGAACAAGATGAGCACTTGCATACATTGGACGCTCACAAAGTAGTAAGAAAAGTGAACTTAGAAGCAAAATCAGCATCGATAGTGTTAGGAAACACCACTCATTTAGTGAACTATTTATTGGGCCTTAGAAGTCAGAGGACTGGATTTTAAACACTGAGTAGCTTTTCACAGGCAGGACAGCATAGGCAGGAAGAGCAGCCCAGCTAAAGGACAAGAAGGGGTCGGGTCAACAGTTCCAGGACTTTTTTAGCATGACTGGAACCAACAGTCTACATTTTTATAGGATCTGTCAAATTGACCTTGATAACCAAAATAACTATAAATCAAGAGACTCTGTTATATAGTTTATTCCACTATTTTATAGTTTATACTTTTTCATACTGATTAGACTTTGAAGACATTGTTTTTACTTTGAAACCAATTGTTGTGACACCATAGCTGGAGAAATACCTTCCCTGGATGTGTTCTTGTAAAATATTCATTCATTTATAGGGGACTAAGAATCTGTTTTTGCAAATTTTTGAGTAGACATTTTTCCTGTCTTACTAAGGTCATAAAAATATGTTATATACTGAAAACGTTCTGCCATTTCTCACAAGTTTTATCTATTTGTAGTCTGCCTTTTCTTTCTTTGCTGCTCTCTTTGAGCGTTCATAGCTTTCAAGGGGAGCATTTGAAAAGAATGAATATCTGTCGCTTACTTTTATCTAATTTGTCATAAAATCTTTTCACATTTCAAGATGAATGTGAGATAATTTAAACGTTGTACAACCCAAAATAGCACTGGAGTGTGATTTAACTAAAAGGTAATTGTCATCTTTTCTTCAAAAATGTGCGTTTGGCGTAACACTTGTGAAGTGCTGGGGTTGTCTCACATTTAAAGTGAACAGGACTTGCCCTCAGATCTGAGTTACATTCACAGGACAGCCAGGCACATTGTTCACAGAGCCTAGGGAAGAGATGCAGTGACATTTGAAGACAAGACCAAAATATACTTTACAAAGGAGCTGAGTAGTTTGATGGTGTACCCAGTGTATAACTGAGGTTAAGTCCTGCAATGTTGAGTGAAAATCCCTTCCATAAAAAAGATTTTCCCGGGCGGTGGTGGTGCACGCCTTTAATCCCAGCACTCGGGAGGCAGAGGCAGGCGGATCTCTGTGAGTTCGAGGTGAGCCTGGTCTACAAGAGCTAGTTCCGGGACAGGCACCAAAAAAAAAAAATATTTTCCCATAACTTGTGAAATTGAGGTATTTGTGCATAGCTATAAATCATATTGGTAATCTAGCCCCCTGGAGAGACTAGGGTACCATTGGCTAGGGCATTACATATGCGCACTGACAAACTGCTTACCTTTGCTGACTAGTACTCAGAAGCAGTCATGTTGCTTTCTTCCTATACCTTACCAGGTTAACTTTGAAAATTATATTTTCTTTCTACTAGATTGATCCAAATCCTGATCAGTCATCTGAGGACAGACCATCCTGCCCCTCTCGTTGAAGGAACACTTGAACGAGTCAAGTTGATGTGGGTTCCGAACTCTATCTCTTCCGGCTGAGGACAGAGAAGTAACTTGGAGACATGTTTTTCAGAGGAAGTGGACTTGGTTTTGCCCGGAAAGGGGGCAAATACGTGAAACAGCCAGTGACCGTGCTTTAGAATCCTACAGCAGCGTTCTGGGGCTGCTCCGACATGCTTGAAGATCTAAGCTTTCTCCTTTAAAACTGCACACGCTAAGAGCAGTCTTCTTAGCCTGTGGTCATATGTGTCAAGACACCGTTGCAAAGAAGGACGGGTCCTTCTGATTGAAAATTTGCACATGCTCAATGCTTACATTGTGCAGTTCAATGTCACTACAGCTTTTTCCTTTTTTTTTCCATTTATGCCAGACTCTTGATACTCATGAAACTTGTTTGTGGTCAGCACAACAAGGAACAAAAGAAAGCTTTGAAAAACTTTTACATGAAAAAAAAGAAACGCACTGACAGTTTGTGGTTTTTTGTTTTGTTTTCTGTTTAAGTTAACGTAGCCTGGACTCTCCCTGCGTATGCACATGCTCAGAATTGTCCTACTAGGCTGACATGTATCACCTCTTCAGCTGGGATCCTATTGTGGATTTATTTACAAACATCAAATGCCTTCAAGCCAATCCTTTTGCTGTACGTTTTTGCAGCCTACTGTAGTAGATCCGCAACAGATATGTGGGGGAAAAGACAAGGGGGAGGAAGCTGATGAGAGACTTGGTGAGGGTCCGGTACCCTGGTTTCTTTGAGAATGTGTTGCCTTTCTACTATTGACAGCAAAGCAGCATGTTGTTACTGACTGCCTAAAATCACTAATCTCAGGTGACTGCATCACTTGCCAAACTGTCGGAATGCTATTTCTGTTTTGTTGCACTGTTTTGTTGTTGTTGTTGTTGTTGTTGTTTTGTCGTTGTTGTTTGGTTGGCTTTTTGGAGAGGGAAATTCAGAAACGGGACATACACAAAACTGATAACCACCCTCATCCCCTTATCATTACATAAGAAGAAACTAGAGCTCAGAGTGGACTGAAGACAGACAGTAGGGCAGGCACCAGCACAGAGTTAAGGGCTGTTGCTCTGTAAACTATTTTTTATTTTTAAAAGTAAATGAAAGTTGTCTAGTCACTAGTGAAGGGAGGGGAAAGTGCATTTATTTTTATACAGAGTTACTTCATTACCTCCAAAACACATGTTTGGAAATCATTTTTGCCGATGCAAAGTACTTTAATAAGCCAGAATGTGTATGTCAATTATGATTGGAGTAGCTTGATATATATTTCCTCAAGTTTAAGAGAGTAAAATCCCAAATTTGTTTCCAAAGTGTGTAACTTCATAATTACAAGTACTAGAATGTTTGCTGAGATAAATAGCTTTAATTTGTCCGTGTGTTATTTTTTTCCTATCTGAAGAGTATCTATAGGTAGGACAACACTTCAGTACCAGCATTCATGGGGAAATTTAAAACCCCACCCTCCCACGTACAAAGTGAAATGATTTTTTTTTTTTTAGGAGTTTACTTCTGTTTCTAGTGACACACCAGCATCTCTGATATCGCAGCATATGTGTGAAATGGGTGTTACATCTATCTACCTTGGCATCTAACCCACAGTTAGTAATGTGACTGAAAATAATGGTAACTCTGGCTTGGTGCTTGACCTGGTTAAATACTGTCTTAAAGCTTCATACAAAATAGGCTTTTCCATAAGTGGCCTTTAAGAAAACATGGAAGACAATTCATGTTTGAAATAATGCTGACAGGGTGAAGAAAGCCCACTGTAAAAATGAATCGCGTTTTAAGTGATTCGGTTAAAGGGTTTGTGCTCCCGAAGCAAGCTAATACTAGATAATAAGGAAATGGGGGTGAATTATTTTTTTATTAAATCATTTTGTGAATGTCCCCCTCAAAAGAAGCTGATGGGATATTTGGCATTAAGGGCATTTGGTGGTGTTGTTTTTGTTTGGGAGGGTTTGTCTGAAGATGCCTCTTACTCTTCCTGTTCTGTCTAACTAGGGAACAATTGTTGATACGCATGGCTCCGGGGCACTCACTACCATTTTACAAAATACTACAGAAGCAAGAATGACCAATATGCTAAAAATTGGCACTGGATAACAAAATTCTTTTAAGACTTGGTGACATAAAGTTTCATTTTTACCATTAAATATTTCTTTACTCACTTAGAGGCATTACATTTTTCTAAGTATTGGTCAATTTCCTGCTTAATGTGAGGGTCACAGTCACGCTCTAGTGTTCAAGATCGCTTCCTAATTTTTCATTTAGGAAAAGTAAAATCCAAAATGTTGGCGAAACAAAGTGCAATATTAAATGTTTGCTGTATAGACTATACTCTATAGCTGTTTGTAATCTTTTTTATTTGGTGCTGAATATGTCCTTGTAGGCTCCGTTCTAAGAAAACTATGTGGAAAATGATTTCATTTTTCCTATTGCTCTTCCTTGTGGAAAATAAAAGTGTTTTTTTCTTCTTTTTTGTATAATTGTTTGGCAATTTATTTGAAATTTGGTGGGATTAGCAATGCACCGAACACTTTCAACATTACAATTAAACTTAGTGTTTAATGATCACTCTCAATGTTTTGTTTTTAAGGTTTGTACTTAGGGAAATTACTGAGGACTTAAATAGTATGAACCTCAGTCATAAATAATGAACCAAATGTAATCAGGTAATTTTGCATTCAGGTGCACCTCCCCCTCTTCAGTGTGCTCTAGTCCAACATTAAGAGGACATTAGATGTTAGGTTGAAAGACATTGAACAGTTTTTCCACATTTGAAAAACAGAAGTAAATATTCTTAAAATTAGGTATGACCATTATAGTGATTGGGCAACCTTCAAAATCATTTTGAAGTCAGATTTAGTTTTTCTTGTTCATTGTTTACACATGCACATAAGGATTATCTAGTGCCCTCAAGTAGGATTCCTATGTTACCAAGAGACATTAGTATATTATTTGTATGCAATTATGTATTTTCCATATTGAAACACTGTCAGCCTCTTACTCCATGGAAGACACAGTCTTTGATATGATTAGTCAGCGAGAGGAGAAAATGAACTTCTCAGTTGTGGAACTGGACAGGCACAGAACAAGATGCTTAAGCTAACTTTCTCTTCTGAAAGAAGAGAAGTTACACAAGATGCTCACTGTTGAAGGCGCAGATTTGTCCATTTTCTAAGGAAGTTATGTTGTGCTCTATACCGTGTTTGACTGCCAGTTCCCAGCACTCGAGAAGCTGATACTGGAGGACATCGAAACTGAAGCACGTTAAATAGCACTGTCAAGCTGGCCTGGACTTAGTGACTGCTCCTCCTATATGTACCAGGATGTTTTTATGGGAAAGAAACTCAGACTATCTTCAGTAAACAGTGTATTAACTGTTAATTCCAGTTATATGGGCAGTTATACTTTTGGAGTTTAGTGTCACCTATGCATTTCCAGAAACGCTTCACTGCGGGGAGATGCTTGTCTTTTCATTCTTTGATTTCATACTATGAAGAGCAGACATATTTCAACTTATAAAATATATTATTGGTAACAAAATGAGGGATGGGGATATGGGTCGGAGGGCAGTGTATGGAGTCATGAAGACTTTCAGACTCCAGCACCCACATTTAAAAAAAAAAGGCTAGGTGTGATGGTTCGGGCCTTCTGTTAGGCCTCGTACTCAGCAGAGAGGCGCGTCTTGTAAATTCAAATTCAGCATGTTCTGTGCAGCCAACCCTGTCTCAAGTAAAAACTATTGAACACTGCTGCACACCTACAATCCCAGTGCAGAGAGTCAGAGTCGGGGTCCCCACGGCCTTTCCAGTCGACAAGTCTAGCCAGATCAGCAAGCTCCAGACTGAGTGAGAGACCCTGTGACGAAATAAGGCAGAAGTTACAGGCGAGGACTTCTGGACTCCTGAGATGTGTGCCCACACAAGGACGAACTCACATGCCCACATATATGCAAACATTACACACAAGTGTGTCTTTTAAATTGTGTGTCTGCATATATGATTACAGTGTCCATGGAGATAAAAGAGCACACCAGATCCTGAGCTGGAGTTATAGATAGTTGTAAACCACCATGTTAGTGCTGGCTACAGAACTTACTATCTATCTGTTAGAGTGTCAAGTGTTCTTAACCACTGAGCCATCTCTCCAGCACCTCCACTCCTCCACACATACAACTTCTAAAAAGCAAGTTTATTTTGTTACAGGCAATATTTTTGCCAAAGGGGAATCGAAACAGGATATGCAGTTAATAAGTGAATAAGCAAAGCAGGATGGCATAGGATCCGAATGTCCCGTGGCTGCTGTGTGTGGACTCTGATGAGCAACAGTGTGGAATAGTAAAGGCTTTGGGTAAAGAATCTGTGATCTTGAGTGCCCTTGAGGCTTCCAGAAGGTACCCTCTCTGTCCTGCCCTGATGAGAAGAGGCTCCTTCCCGCTGCCCTATTGTTGTAATAGGAGCGGTGGGCTGCATACCTGGCACCTGGCCGCCCGCACGGCTAGCTTTACCTGAAATAATTACACGGAAACTCTATTCTTTTAAACACTGACTGGCCCATTAGTTCTAGTTTCTTATTGGCTAGATCTTACATATCGATCTAACCCATTTTTAATAATCTGTGTAGCTCCACGAGCTGGCTTACCAGGAAAGATCTTAACCTGAGTCTGTCTGGAGTGGGAGAATCATGGCGACTCCCTGACTCAGCTTCTTTCTCCCAGCATTCTGTTCTGTTTACTCTGCCTACCTAAGGGTTGGCCTATCAAATGGGCCTAGGCAGTTTCTTTATTAATTAACCAATGAAAGCAAAAGATTAGAAAGAAATCACTCCCACATCACCCTAATGTTTTCCCTTGCTGCTATAGGCTCAGCACTTGGAAACCATGAACCAAAATAAATCCTCTAGGTTGTTTACAGAGGTACTTAGGTCACAACAATATAAAGTAAGTAATACAAGGGTTTCTGGTTTTATTTATCAAAAGTATATGTGTGCACAGTTTGCTGTATAATGTAATTCAGAAAAGTTAAAACTGGGGAAACTGGGATGTAGCTCAATGGGTAGAGTCTGACTAGCCCACGTGAAGTCCAGGGTTCACGAACACCACCTACAAACAGATGTGGTGGCACACACGTGTAATCTCGGCCCTTGGAGATGGAGGCAGCATATATTTTTGAGAATTCACTTCAACTCGCCATCATCCCCTTCTCTCCTTGGTAACACAACCGTGTGCAGTTTACATATGCAAAATCTAACTATAATAAATGCACTGTTAAGGCCGCGTGGTGGTGGTGCACGCTTTTAATCCCAGCACTTGGGAGGCAGAGGCAGGCGGATCTCTGTGAGTTCGAGGCCAGCCTGGTCTACAAGAGCTAGTTCCAGGACAGGAACCAAAAAGCTACGGAGAAACCCTGTCTCGAAAATCCAAAATAAATAAATAAATAAATAAATAAATAAATAAATACACTGTTAGACCTCACCTTACAGAACAAACTCAGTTCTGAACTGTGGAATCAGAAGCTTAGCTGCGCTCTACACACACATCCTCTTAGTCTGGCCTGCTTCAAGCGCTGGGGCAGAGTTCTTTGTAGCCTCACCTCCTATTGCATAGATTTTTTAAAAAGGACTTTGGCAGCCCAGCCAGCAGCATCTTTTTACTTGTAGTGCTTACTCTGCTAAAAATGTCAGATCCTTGTGTGTCAACTGTAATCTTCAAGATTCATATTGTTGTAAAATATATAAATGTTTAAATATTGCAGCTTAAAATTTGTACAAATTAATTTCACTCTAGGAAGTAGCTTGAACTTGGATTAGGCTACTATCTGATTTCAAATAGTAGAATCCTGGTATGGATTTTTTTTGTTGTTGTTTTTTGTTTTTTCATTTCTCAAGATAGCATTTCTGTGTGTAATAGCCCTAGATGTCCTGGAAGACCAGGCTGTAGACCAGGCTGTCTTCCAACTCACAGACTGCCTCCCAAGTGCTGGGATTAAAGGCATGAGCCATCACCACCTGGCCTGGCATGTTCTTTTAAAGCTAGCCACAATTTTATCTAGTAAAGACCATGTTTGGGGAAGTGTATTTTGCCAGGAATTAGTAACCTTCATTCTAGTCTTCCTCTGCACAGCCATCACAAGGAAAACAGCAGTGACTTTCTGGATGTCATTCATATGACTAAAAGTGAAAGTTTTCCACACTTCTAACCTTTCTTCCAGCTACAGACACCCTTTGCAACAGGGATGGCAGTCAAAAGACAGACACCCTTCCCTCAGGATGCCACAAGTGGGCTTTGCAGCTCGTTTGGTTATTTATACATAACAAACCTTGCTTAAGATAGTAGAATGGCAGAATGGCAGAATGCCCAACTTTAACACAAAGATGTGTATGTATATATGCTCTACAGAACAATGAAATTGCTAAGATTGACAACACTTCTAATAGCTAATAGAGACTGACAGAGCTTGGTGGCAGACACCTTTGATTCTAGCACTCAGGAGGCAGAGGAAGACAGATCTCTGTGAGTTTGAGACCAACCTGGTCTACAGAGTGATTCTAGAACAGCCAGGGCTATATAGAGAGAGCTTGTCTCAAACAGACGAAACAAACAAACAAATAGGATCTTGACTATTCCTAACACAAACAAATGGCCATGAAACCCATAATATATTTGATTGTTATATGTTATTACATAGAATATATAATATGCATAACTTATACTAATGCATTTCTAGGATGTGACACTTTGGGTTGACAAAATTTATACAGGAAACATTAATACGCACACACACACACACACACACACACACACACACAGCATTCGGATCTCAGCTGGAACAAGAATCAGAAGGAAGGGAATTTCTCCAGAGTGAAGAGTAAAGTCATTGCCTGCTTTATGGCGAAGATAACAATGACTCAGGCTGGCGTGCAAGGAGGTGGGGGTGGGAGCCTGGAGCAAGACAGGTAAACAGAAAATTCCCTTCTAAAAAGGGTGGATATCTATCTCTTCATGTTCACATCATTTAGATGGTGATACTCGAGAGTGTTAACATTAGATTCTGTCAAGAAGGAATGGGAATTTGGGGTTACTTCACATGGACTAAATGCTCTAAGATGGAGGTGGGGCCTAAAGCAGAGTCTCTAGCAGCAATCCCCTTACCTCATGGTGAAATGTCTCCCCAATGCTGCTGACTCAACATGGGTGATAGAGTTGTACTCCCTTCCATTCCTCTTCGACAGTTAGCTTTATTGACTCAATAAAGGAAAATAAAATTGCTCCAGTTTAAGGAAAATTAACTCTTTCCATTCTCTAAGGATACAGTTTTTTGTTTTTTTTTTTTGTTTTTTTTTTAAATGCACTGATGAGCAAGCTTACCAAGCATAGAAAATAAAAAAGTTCTGATTAGGGAGCGATCTGGAGTATATATTTCTTAGTTAGGGAAAAGACTGTATGTCTGTCCTCCTTAATCTATAAACTTCTAAGTTCTTACAGAGGGGCTTGGAATGGAGAGATGTGATAGACATATTTATCTAAATATAAAAAATAATAAATTTTTATATCTAGGGCTTATCATATCAAAACTATCAAGTTCCTGGAATGTTACAATACTCAAGTTCTCTTTATATATATTAGGATAACTAAATCTTACAATTTTCAATTTTATATTTTTATTATTTTATATTTTATGTTAAAATTTTAAAGGAAAAACTGTAATATATAAAGGTTGAGTCTCTTAAATCCCACACTTGTCAAATGAAAATTGATTCAGGCTGGGTGTTGATGGCGGCACACACCTTTAATCTCTGTGAGTTCAAGGCCAGCCTGGTCTACAGAGTGAGGAGGCGTAGGACAGCTAGGACTGTTTCACAGAGAAACTCTGTCTTGAAAAAACAAAGTTCTTGTATGTTACTGGAACCTAATATATGTTAATTGGCTCTGACCCATGGTTTGACCCAAGTCTTTATTTTAAGGGAGCCCCAATAGCGTAAAATTCTTTGTCTAAATCTAATTCCACAAGACCTGAACACCACAATGTTAATATTGAGAGTCAAAGAAGAGATCTGCTTGAAGACCCTGAGACCTTTAGGATCTGAGCTCCCCAAGGAGAGCCAAGTGGGCTTGGGATATGGAAACGGGACCACTGCACACTGGCTCCACAGAAGCCTAGAGATCCAGACTGACAGTAGCAACTTTTGGCACAGAAGGAAAGGTCAGTGAGAGCTGACCTGCCAAGGGGAGGAGAGGCCATGATCAACCCAAGAGTGGACCCGAGTCCAAGGAGAAAACTAGGTCACAGAGCAGTGCATGTCCAGGCTCCTTGCCCACTGGAAATGTCTGTGTAAATATACCTGGATGTTCTGACAGCCGGATGATATGACTGAAACCTAAACTAATTAACCCCTTCTTCTGATAGAGGAACCCCAGTTCGTTATTTCTTCAAGTGTATGTATGAATAACGATGCATGTTCATAGCACTCATTTAGATGGAAGTGGAAAAACTGTATTAACTTCAAAACATGCCTGACATACTGGGCCTTGTGGAGGATAAACTCCTCGCATTCGTTTGTTATTAAAGTCAGCCGACACACCTTTACCATAGCGTGAATACGGTACATACCCTGAGGGAATAAGAACTGTGTCCACTGTTTCCTTTTCATTAGTTCCGTTCAGTCATGCAACTGTTGATGGCAAGACCCCTCTGGGGCAGTGATGGCTGTTCAGCGCCTTTCTTCCACACATCTCCCTCTGTGTTTTCTCAGGAAGATCCTTTATTTCTTCAGGCTAAGTTTGCAGCCCTATCATGATTTGAATGTCCACTATCTCTGACTTTTTCTCTTCCTTTATCTGTATTCTTGGTGACATTATAAACAATTTATTTAAGCTTTGTAGTTTCTCAAAACAATTTTAACTCTATCCTTTTTATATCTAATCGTATTATAATATCTAATTTATTTATTTATTTATTTTTGGCTTTTCAAGACACGCTTTCTCTGTAGCTTTGGAGCCTGTCCTGGAACTAGCTCTTGTAGACCAGGCTGGCCTATAACTCACAGAGATCTGCCTGCCCCTGCCTCCCGAGTGCTGGGATTAAAGGCGTGCGCCACCACCACCCAGCTCTAATATCTAATTTATGATCTCCATTAAAGAAGAGCCTCCTGTCACCCATTGAGTCCCTTGGCTTGGCTATTATGCCATTGTTTCCTCCAGAGTGCTATACAGTCCTTAGGCATTTGCTACCATTCCCGTTGCTACATTTCTGCACTAGGCTTTGATCCCATTGCAGACTTCCTCCTCTTCTTCCCTCCCATATTAAACTGGGCATGGTAACACACATTTGTTAATCCCAGTACTTAAGAGGTGGAGGCAGTAAGATCACAAGTTTAAGAAAATCCTCTGCTACTTAGTGAGTTTACAGCCAGCCTAGGATACATGAGACCCTGACCCAAATTAATGATAGATAGATAGATAGATAGATAGATAGATAGATAGATAGATAAAAAATTGGCTTAAATGCCAACTCCACAGAGTTTGGGGATCATTGTGACCTCTAACGTATTTGTTCTGCACAGGCTACTGGGAAAGGAAGATTGTGACAGTCTTTTCTTTCTTTCTTTCTTCCTTCCTTCCTTCCTTCCTTCCTTCCTCCTTCCCTTCCCTTCCCCTCCCCTCCCCTCCCTTCTTCCTCTTCCTCTTCCTCTTCTTCTTCTTCTTCTTCTTCTTCTTCTTCTTCTTCTTCTTTGAAATAGGGCTTGACTGTGTAGCTCTGGCTGTCCTGGAACTCACTATGTAGATGAGACTGGCCTTATATCTGGACATCTGCTTCCCTTCGCCTCCCTGTTCACCACCACTGCCCGCCATAAACAGTCTTAAAAAGCTGTGGACCTGGACAAGCAGTGGTGATGAATGCCTTTAATCCCATCCCTGGGGAGGCAGAATTAGGCAAATCTCTATGAGTCTGAAGCCAGCCTGGTGTAAAGAGTTAGTTCCAGAAAAAAAAAAAAAAAAGAGGTAGTTCCAAGACATCTGAGGCTACACAAAGAAGCCCTGTCTCAAGAAATGAAAACAAACAAATAAACAAAAATAAATAATAATTTAAAAAAAGAGACAAAAAGGGAAAAAAAAGCAGTGCGCCTTGTCTGACATGTGTTGACTGCCAGGCCAGTTGTGCCCACGGATGCCATAGGAGTAAGGCTGTTATGGGGTAAACAACCACTTTCTCGTTAGATTTGAGACCTGCTCCTCCATTCCTGGCACTCTGAACCTGATGAAATGCCCAAAGCTAGAGAACTCATAAAACCCAAGCGAGTCCACTACCATTGCGTCCCTAAATGAGCACACTGTCAAACTGCTTTCTAAATGCTTCTGTGTATAGATAGCACTGCTCCTAACTTTGCTCAGAGAAGTTTCTGTTCGCACTGGGCTGCAGTTAATGCAGATGCTCTTGACTGGTCAAAGTGTGAAGAATAAATGGCTATTGGTGGAGTGCTCAGCCCTAATCAGGATCTATTCACCCCTTCAGGGCTCAGAAGACATCAAAGCAAAGGGGACAGAAAAAAATAAGAGCCAGAGGATGAGGAGGAGTGCTGGAAACAGGGTCTTTGGGGCAGGGCGTAGCTTCTGCACCAATGAACCCTTTGCAGCTATGATTACCTACACAGGATTGGCACACTGCTGAACCTGTCAACATTCCGGCATGGACTGGGGAGGGGATTATAGTCTCATGTAGGAAAGTGACCAATTTTCTTTAGACCAATTTGTCTCTGTGTTAGTATGCTGTTCCTGCTCCAATAAATAATCTCCCTTCTTCATATTCTTACAAACAACATTAACCATACTGAGTGGGTCATGTGCGCGCACACACACACACACACACACACACACACACACACACACACACCAAACAAACAAAAAACATGACTTTGCACTTTTTCCTGCTCCATTATTAACACTTATGATGCATGATCTAAGCTGAGTTAAAAGAGATGGTTTTAGACACCAAACAATGGCTGCCAGTTGGGCACCGAAGACTGGTGGCCCACGGCTGCACTCTCAGTGCTGGGGAGACCGAGGGAGGAGGGGTGCTGCGAGCTTGGAGTGAGACAAGCAAGCTTAGGTCACAGTAAGCTTTGAAAGATAAAATCGAGGCACAGGTATGGATTGTATTGGCTTCCCCCAGAGTTAATGTCCTAGCCACAAATGTAACAGTGTCTGGAGGTCTTCAGGGTATGAGAGTTAAATTGAGACCTGAGGGTGAGGTTCTAATTCAGTAAAGCTGTATCCTTAACAAGAAGGGGAGGACAGGAAAAAGTTTGTCTTTCCTCTGCTGTGGTAGGGCAGCAAGAAGATTGGGGCAGCAAGAAATTGTTGCTTGTTGTTTTGGGACAAGATCTTTCTGTGTAGCCCTGGGCATCCTGGAACTTGCTACATAAACCAGGCTGACTCAAACTCACAGAGACCCTCCTGCCTGTATCTGCTGAGTGCTGGGATTAAAGGCAAAGATGACTGACTGTTCATGAGCCAGGAAGTAGGCTCTCACTGGAAGTCCTGAAGTAGTCTGTATGTTGATCTAATTCTCAGACTTCCGGCCTCCTGAACTATAAGAAGGTAAGCTTCTGTGGTTTAAGCCATCTAACTTTTGTCATTTTGGTAGGAAGACTGACATGGAGAAAGACTAATGTCACTAATAGAATCTGATAGCCATTTACATTTATAGAGAGAAAGGGAGAGCAAAGGAGAGAGTTGGAGACACACGGAGAGACAAAGAAACAGAAAGAGTAACAGAGAGAGACCCACAAGAGAAAGGGAGAGAGAGCAGACAAAATAGTTTTTTTCACTATGTATGAATGAACACCCAAGACCACAGTTATGGAAGCTTCTTGACTATTTAAAGTTGGCGGGAGAGAGGTTCTGAGCAATTTTTGTTTTGTTTTTCAGGACAGGGTTTCTCTGTGCTGCTTTGGAACTTGTCCTAGAACTCACTTTGTAAACCAGGCTGGCCTTGAACCCGAAGAGACCCACCTGCCTCTGCTCCCGAGAGCTGGGATTAAAGGTATGTGCCACCACCACCCGGTATCTCTGCTCCCGAGAGCTGGGATTAAAGGTATGTGCCACCACCACCCGGTATCTCTGCTCCCGAGAGCTGGGATTAAAGGCGTGCGCCACCACCACCCGGTATCTCTGCTCCCGAGAGCTGGGATTAAAGGCGTGCGCCACCACCACCCGGTATCTCTGCTCCCGAGAGCTGGGATTAAAGGCGTGTGCCACTGCCACCCAGTATTTCTGCTCCCGAGAGCTGGGATTAAAGGCATGTGCCACCACCACCCGGTATCTCTGCTCCCAAAAGCTGGGATTAAAGGTGTGTGCCACCACCACTCTGTATCTCTGTGTGGGTTCTGTACTCCTCCTTGAAATTCCTCCTGTTGAATTTCCTTTACAACAAGGAATTTCCTAGACCACAGCTCTTACCATAAGGCAAATCATAAACTACTAAAGAGTGGATTTTTCTGTTCGCTTAATCCTGTTGCCTAGGCCATGGGGACTCCACAATCCAAACATCATTCTCCCCCCACTCCCTCCCCCCCAAAAAAACATATCAGAAGAATTGTATGAGGATTCTAGGAAACTTCCTTTAACTAAAGAGTTACCAGGGACAGTTCTTGCTTTCTCTGGAATCTCTTGTAGATGGAACAGCTTCCATCACTGTCAACTGCAACAGAAGTCAGGCTAAAACTGAGGTGGCCTGCTTTGCTGTGTGTTGCCCCCTGTACTGTAGGAAATGGAACCCTTAGGTTCACAGTTAATGTTGTTTATAGATGTGATCTTTGGGAGTTGATAGGGTCTTGAAGACTCTGCCCACATGCATGGATTAATGAGCTATTGAGGGCTGGCTTTGTTGTAAACCTAAGCTCTGCTTGTGTGCCCTGTCTGACGCAGCAGGGAGTCCCTCACTAGGTGCAGCACCAGGTTCCTGGACTTCGCAGCCCTCCAGAACATAAATTACTCAGATTTAAGTATTTATAGCAATGGAAAATGAACTAAGACACAGGCATGGGCAGCGCTAATAAACTCCAAAGGTCAACAGAGCTGGAATGCCGGCCTGATTGTCCCTGAAATCTGACCTCGCCTTGCACTGCGGAACTCCGTGAGCTAGGAGATTTCCTTCCTTGCCTAAACCAGGGTGAGTCTGCTCTCATTTATGTCCAGCCAGAAGCATCTTTCTTAAAGAAGAAAAGCTATGCTGATCCTAAGAGAGACAGCTTGATTCATAAGAGAGAATGTGTGTCCTCCCACTCCGCCATTGCCCTCAAAGGCTGTATGTGCTGTCTGCATTCCTGTGTCTAGAAAGTGTCTCTGCTAGTCCATCTGACAGCCCAAGGCACTCGACATGAGTGCATTAGATTGAAATTACATTAATTTTTCCTCTCAGGTCTACAGATTATAGTTTCTGAACTGAACAATGGAAGAGCAGAATGAACATTCAAGGAGACAATGTAAGAGGATACAAATAGAGCAATCAAAATCCACTGGGAGCAGCAGAGAACTCCACGAAACCCACTACACAGGCTTTGAAACATCCGTGGAGCTAGCCAGGAGCTACTCGCAAGCAGCAGGAGCCCAGGATGACATGTTTGTGTTACAGCTGGAATCATAGGCTTTAGCTAAACTGCTGTGCTTAGTCAGACATCTAAATCACTTTCGAGTGGGAAAACCTACAGATGACCTAAAGACTGCAGATTAATAAAATCCATGGGAAAGAAAGAGGGGAAAAGTGATGTGGGAGTGATTTCTTTCTAATCTGTTGCTTTGATTGGTTAATTAAAAAAGAAACTGCCTAGGCCCATTTGATAGGCCAACCTTTAGGTGGGTGGAATAAACAGAACAGAATGCTGGGAGAAAGAAGCTGAGTCAAGGAGTCACCATGATTCTCACTCCCGACACAGCGGCAGGTTAAGATCTTCCCTGGTAAGCCACCTCGTGTGTTACACAGATTATTAGAAATGGGTTAGGTCAATATGTAAGAGCTAGCCAATAAGAGGCTGGAACTAATGGGCCAGGAAGTGTTTAAAAAAATAGAGTTTCCATGTAATTATTTCGGGTATAAAGCTAGCTGTGCAGGCGGCCGGGTGGCGGGGACGCAGCCCCGCCGCTCCTATTACAACAGAAAAGAATCTACCTGAAAGACTGCGGGTCCAGATTAGATTTAAAATAAGTGGTCTTCTTGCCTTCATTCCCTAACACACATACTATCTCTCTTTCTCTTTCTCTCTCTCTGTCTCACACACACACATACACACACACGTGCTCATGTGCATATACACACACATATACACGCATTCACACACACACACACATGAATTCCCTCACACACATGTGCACACACACATACACACACACAATTTAAAGTTAATACCTAGAACCAGAATGCCATCGCCCAGAGCTCACAAACTCAGTAGCAGCTGGGCTCTGTCTACTTATGAACTGTATATAAAGTGTACACAGACTAGCCAGTTCTGTTAGTTCCTGCCCTTAGAAATATCTACACATAATTCCAGATTTTCCCAGATACTTTCAAAAGAAATTAGAAGTGTGTGTACAGGGGGCACAGGGAGCTCATCGGAAAAATAATATTATTGCTATTTAATAAATAATAAAATATTTTTTTAGGGAGCAAAAGGAGAGAAGACATAAGAGGAAAGCAAGTGAGCCACATTTCCTGTTCTGCTCTAGAGATGTTTGTCACCTTAGAGGACCCCGAGGAGGTGACAGGTTTCTGCCTAGCACTTTCTACCCACATTCATTGTTCCTGCGACACCCCATCCGGCGCAAGAGTTAGATCAGGGCTTCACTACCTGAAAGTGGGAAGGAAAACGGCCTCAGAATCCTGTTAAGATACACATTCTAACCCAGGCAAGTTTGGGATGAAACTTGAAATCTTGAGAGAGCTCCCAGGCACGAAACTGCTGGTTGAAACTCTTGGCCACCAGGGTGGGTGTGCCCCAACTCTCTAACTACAACCACATTTAGTTTCACAACCGAGAACACATATACATATACACAGAGGCGTGGGATAAACTTCACAGGACAACACTTCTTTTAGGTGTCTCCACAGTTAAAGCACGTGCCATGAAAGCCTGAATTCAATCCCCAGAACCGTGTAAAGGAGACAGAAGAGAATCGACTGCTACAGAGCTGCTCTCTGACTTCGACTTGGGCAACATGGCATGCATGCACACACCCACACACATCACAACATGGCATGCATGCACACACCCACACACATCAAAACATGGCATGCATGCACACACCCACACACACCACAACATGGCATGCATGCACACACCCACACACACCACAACATGGCATGCATGCACACACCCACACACATCACAACATGGCATGCATGCACACACCCACACACATCACAACATGGCATGCATGCACACACCCACACACATCACAACATGGCATGCATGCACACACACACACATCACAACATGGCATGCAGGCACACACCCACACACATCACAACATGGCATGCATGCACACACCCACACACATCACAACATGGCATGCATGCACACACACACACACATCACAACATGGCATGCATGCACATACCCACACACATCACAACATGGCATGCATGCACACACACACATCATAACATGGCATGCATGCACACACCCACACACATCACAACATGGCATGCATGCACACACACACATCACAACATGGCATGCATGCACACACCCACACACATCACACACACACAATAATAATGATAATAGTAACATACACTGTATAATATGGGACAGACCTTGATGTTTTAATTGTATTTAACTGTCATGACTGATCATGTTTTATCCTCTAAATCACTAAACACATGGCATGGCCTGCTAACAGCTGCGACCCTTTGGCTGAAAGCATATCTACTAAACTTTTGTTTTTTTAAAGTAGTTTTCTAACATAAGGTCTTTTGGAGCTCAGGTAGTTCTTGAACAAACTTTGCAGCTATAGCTGACCTTGAACTGATCCTCCTGCTTCTATTTCCCAAATTCTAGGATTATAGGAATGTGTCACCAAGCAAAGGTTAGTATATTTTTTAAATGATTTCCCATTGCTTCAGAAGTTAAAATAAGAAAACGGAGCCTGTGACTTTGCTTGAGGAATGGAGTACAGGACTCTCTGAACATAGCAGACAATGAGGACTACTGAGAACTCAAGAACAATGGCAATGGGTTTCTGATCCTACTGCACGCACTGACTTTGTGGGAGCCTAGGCAGTTTGGATGCTCAACTTACTAGACCTGGATGGAGGTGGGGGTTCCTTGGACTTCCCACAGGACAGGGAACCCTGATTGCTTTTCGGGCTGAGGGGGGGGGACTTAATGGGGGGATGAAATGGGAGGCGGTGGCGGGGAAGAGACAGAAATCTTTAATAAATAAATAAATTAAAAAATTAAAAAAAAAAAAAAAGAAATGACAGTAGCAGCCAGCTCGGGCAGACTATTTGCTGTTTTCCAGGTGACTAAGTCTATTCACCTGCTATAACAGAATGGCAGATACTGGCAAATTTCTAAGGACTAGGAATGTGTCTTCTTAGAGCTGGAGGGATGTCTCAGTAGTTAACCAGTGCTAAACAATCAGAGCAGCAGAGTTCGTGCCTAGCCTCCCAGCGCTTCTGTAGCAAGCCTGATGTCTCATGCACACCTGACACCAACTCCAAGGTGCGGGCAGAGCCAGGAGAGCTGGGGCTTCTTAGCTTTGAGTCTACCTGAACCAAGCCCCAGATTCAGAGAGGATGATGACCATTCTTGGTTGTCACCTTGACTACATCTGGAATCAAGGGCACACCTGCGAAGGTTTGCTTAATGTGGGAAGTTCCACATCTAATCTGGATCTTTGAGATAGGAAGACACACCTTCAATCCAGGGTGTTTGAGCTGGGAAACCCACCTTTAATCTGGGCCATACCTAGTGCCGGAAGCCTAAATAAGGAAATGGAAGAAGGAAGGTTTTTTTTCTTTAATGGTTTATTTATTTTTACTTTCTGTGCATTGGTGTTTTGCCTGGTTGTCAGATCCCCTGGAGGTAGAGTTACTGGCAGTTGTAAGCTGCCCTGTGGATGCTGGGAAGTGAACCCAGGTCCTCTGGGAGAACTGCCAGTGCTCATAACTGCTGAGCCACCTCTTCAGCCCCGGAAGAAAGAAGTTTTTGCTTCTTGCCTCCTTGGTCTTGCCTTGCTAGCAAGTCCATTCATTTACTGTCATTGAAAACTACTTCTTTGGCATCCCAGTGTCTACTGAAGACCAGCTGAGACACTCAGCCTTGTGGGCTGAGCAACTGCTGGGTCCTTGAACTTTTTGTTCATAGCCAGCCATTGTTGGATTAGTTAGACAGCAAGCTGTAAGTCATTCTACTAAATCTCTACACACACACACACACACACACACACACACACACACACACACACGCACGCTCAAGCACATGTATACAAACTTCCTGAACTTGATGGTTAGAGAGTCAAATTTACATTTTAAGTTTTAATTAGTATGCCATGGAGATCCATGAAACAAGAATGTCTCTGATCTACAAGTCCCTTGACCAAGAACAGATAGTTCCTGAAATACTGGAAGCTATTGTTAATGGGGGTTAACAAGCCACGTGTTTTCACTCCCCTAAGCAAGTTTGTGTGACCAATCTGTACCAATGTGCTTGATCACGTGTGGAAAGGAGGTTCACAGGCAGGAAATACATCAGGATGAACACTTTTCCCTGAGTGAATGTAGGTCAGAGGTACATCATGATGTATGCTTGCTTCTGATTGGACTTTATGGGAAATACTTAAACCATGCAAACTGTGTCTTGGGGCCATTTCCCAGGAACCTGAGTATGGACCTAGCCAGAGGCCATCCACCTGGCCAGTATTTAATTAAAGCTTTCTTCAAATTTGGTTTTAAATTGTGGTAGTAATCTTATTCTCTGCCTGTAGGTTTAAAGACAGAGAGAGAGAGAGAGAGAGAGAGAGAGAGAGAGAGAGAGAGATGAATGGATAGAGATTAATTCCATAAATTCTGTTACCAAAGAGAACCCCGACTAATACAGGGAGAGACCTTGACTCAATGGAATAGGCAGTGATAGGAGAGCATCTCTTCTGGGCTCTGTGCACAGGCGTATGTGCTCTACGCACAGAATGAGTGCTCTATGCACAGGCATATACATCTACCCACACGCAAATACACAAACAAATACATAAGCCTTTAATAAAAAAATAAGATGTCTTCTCACATTGCTGTAGTCTGAGAGGTGTAAGACTAAGGGGTGGCAGGATTGACTGCAGTTAGATTGCTCTTTGCCAAGACGCCGCTGACACCTCAGAGGGAAAGAATGTCACCTCTCCCCATGGTGCAACACGGAAACTAGTAAGCTAGATGCTCCATGAGACCTCGGTTCCAAAGGGGTCCTCTTAGTCCAACCACATTTTCAATGCCATCATATTAGCTTCTATGTTTCAACGGTTAGATTTTCTGAGGTAATAGATTTGTGTTATAATCCTAGTAGCGCACTTAACAATATGTGGTGATTTGAATAGAAATGGCTCCCATAGGCTCATATATTTGAACATTTATTTGAGTTAGACAGGTTGTGTAGCTGTTAGAGCATACAGTGTTTATATACAGGCATCCACCTCGTAACATTCCTACCTACACATAAAAGGTGGGCCCATAAGTTTTTAGTGGAGCCTAGAACATTCCTATCATCACCTAGTGACGTCACACGATGCTTTGCTGACACGCTTGTGGTAGTGCCTGCATAAACAAACCATTGCACTTTCAGACATATAAAAGTCCAGTGCACGCCATTGTATACAATGCAGAAGACCGGGTAGTGGTAACAAATGACAGATACTGGCTTATCTTTTTACTGTACTCTACATTTACTCTAGATAATGTATAAAACATTTACTGGAAGACTGTGTGCCCTGTTACACTCACACCAGACTTTTATATCTTGGTTTTATTATGTCTCTTGATTGCCTCATTTTCTCTTGTGCTTGATTTAATCTCTTGTTGTTTTGTTCACCAGAGCCTCAAGTATCCTTTGTCTAGACTATAACATATACCATATAGTCTAGGTATGTATTAAGATATACCATGTAAGTCTGAAAAGGTCATTCTACTAAGTGCGCACAACAAAATTGCCTAATGACACATTTCTCAGAGCATAGCCTCATTGTTAAGTAGTCCATGACTCTAACTCCTTACCCACCCTATAACTTGGGTATCTTTGTTACTTTATAATTATTATCATCTTGTTTCAGGTGGAATGATTAGTTTCTTCCTAATTAGACCATCAGTTCTATGGTTATTATGATAAGTAACCTTAACCATAGGTTGTTGTGATGCATTCTTATTCCAGAATACATGATTAGGATATATCCTACCTAAAATAATTTGAATGTCATTTCAGAGTTTTTGACAGAGACAGAAAGGATATGTGAAGGCAAAGTAACCAACTTGACACTTCTAATGAGAATATTTCTTAAGGCGATGTCTCAGATTCTGGAGTCTAATAATTTTCTTCTTAATACAATATTCTACATGGGAATATATATATATATATGCAGTATTTTAAAGATTGAGCAGGTTATAATTTTAAATATATATTTATCTACATATACATTTAGCATGTAATAACAATTAATGAAAAACAGACCTTGAATTTGAGAGACAACAAGGAGGGGAACATTGGAGGGTTTGGAAGGAAGAAAGATAAAAAGGAAACAATGTTATTGTATTACAGTCACAGGAATAAAAGAAATAACTAAAAATTCATATAGAAACATAAAAACCACTAGAGAGACAAAACAGTCCTCAACAATAACAACAATACTGGAAGTATCATATGCCCGATTTCAAGTTATAAATGACAACATGGTATGGGCACAGGAACAGTTTATGCAGATATATGGAATAAAAGAGATGATCTAGCTATAAGCCTGCACAGCTATAGCCACCTGATTTATTTTTACAAACATGTTAAGAACACACATTGGAGAAAAGATAGACTTTTCAACTAATGGTCTAGGAAAACTGGATATCAACATGTGGATACAAGGCCCACTTCATGGGAGGAACTCATGCCTGGTTATGTACCTGGTTAAAAGTCCATGTCTGAGGAGGTCATTGGCCCTATGAGGGATTCAACTAATATTGCTTTTCCTAAATGAACATATTGTCAGAGGACCTTCAAAGTGTTTATGTTTACAACCATAATTAGTGGGTCAGAGGAGTTTCTTTTCAGCGGACATAGGTCAATAGAGACATTTAACTGTTTAAAGTTCTGTAAACATTGACTGGTGAGTGCTCAGTCCTAAATAGGACATCTATAACACACACACATGCACACGCTCACACACCACCACCACCACCACCACTGGCAGTAGCAGCAGCAGCAACACAGCTTAGAAAGTACCACAGAAGAATGTACGGAAAGAATGAAAGAACTGGAGAAAGGAACACATCACCATGAAACAATCTTCTAGTCATGACGTGGCTGCTTAATCCACGAACTCACAACAGCACTGGTTACCTGCACAAGACCCGCAAAAGAATGAGCTACTCAACATTCCATCATGGATGAGGGGAGGCTCATGAGAGCCCACCGTCCCCAAAGAGCTATAGACAAGTAACAACTCTAAGGAGGCAGAAGCATAGGTCTCCTTGGTGCAACCATTGGTATGTTGTTCTTGCTCAAGTAAACTCAAATAAGTACTCCCATTCCAGATCATTCTGTCAGCCACCTTAGGTGATAAGGCCACCCCACAAAAGAGACACCAGAGAAGGAAGAGAATGTGTTGGGAAAAGAGTTTACTTGAGGGAAGGAGTGTGGATAATGGGTGGGGATACAATCAAAATATAGTATATGGGTAAAAATTGTGAAAGTACATAGAAAATTAAAAATAACCATTATTGTAAGGCCAGATAACAGGACCACTCTATTGGAGACCCTGTCTGAAGCAAACTAAACAGAAAGTGGTAAGAAGTCCTGTTGGTATGCTATTATTTTCTGTTTTTAAGAAAAGATTTCATGGAGCCCAGGATGACCTCAAACTTGCTCTGTAACTCATGATGACCTTGAACGCCTAGTCTTTCTGTCCCCACTTCCTATGAACTTAAACTACAAGTGTACATCACTGAGAGTGCCTCAATTTATTTTCTTCTTATTGTTGTTTAATATATATTTTGAGTCTGAAGATCATTTCAGTATTTATAACATTAAGAAGTATGTTGTAATCTTTTAAGAAATATTTATTTAACATTATGTCTATGGATGTTTTGCTTTATTTGTTTCTTGATGTATGTAGTGCTGGAGAAGATCAGAAGAGAGTGTTGGGTAATTCTAGAACTGGAGATTCAGACAGCTGTAAGCCTTTCATTCAGATGTTCTGGAAATCAAGTCCATTCCTCTGGAAAAGAGTCAGTGCCCTTGACTGGGGAGCCACCTTTCTAGCCCAGCAGCACCCTTGACTGGGGAGCCACCTCTCTAGCCCAGCAGTGCCCTTGACTGGGGAGCCACCTCTCTAGCCCAGAACACTGCCATTTTTCTTTACCAGGCAGTACTCATAACGCAGTAACTAGTGACTTGTATATACACAAAGTTTTAGTTATTTCTGATGATGAGATTGAAATACTCTACCTTCCTGCTATTTTAGGAACACCTTAGTTATCATTGTTGTCTAAAACTCTTTATTGACTCATTTTGATAACTAGAAGAAAGGCAACTGGGCATGGTGGCACACACTTGTAATTCATATCTATAACCTCAGCACTCAGCTGAGATGCAGTTCAAGGTCAGGGAAAGCTTGAGTTACATAGCAAGGTTACATCTCAAGAACAAACAAATGAAACAAAGCCCAAAAAGAGATAAAGCCTGAAACATTTATCTAAATATTCTTTATCAACAAATACTTGGGGGTCAGATATCAGGATAAGAACCTGAATGATCAGAGAAGCAGCAGATCAGTGACCAGTGACCTCCTCTCTGCTTCCTCAATCCAAAATTCCAGAGAAGTTTTCTAAGCCTCACCATGCTACTTCCTGTCTCTCTATATGTCCTTGGTCCTCCAAAATCGCTACGGCTAATTTTGATCAGCTAACTCCACCCTATGATTCGAAGTAAACTTTATTGGTAGTCTTGGGAGTGTCAGAGTGTGATCAAAATATCTCACAACATTTCCTCCTTTAGTCTAAATAAAAAGGGAAGGTTTAAACTCTAACATAGCAAAACTATATACAATAAGAACAATTATCAGGTAAGAATTACACTCGTAATGTCAAGTCCATTTGCATTTGGCAAATTCAGAGAAAGTATTCCATTATCTATCCTATCTTGGTGAGTCCAAAGTTTTGTACCTAATTTATTTTCTATCCTTACTTGTATTATCAACCCAAAACTACCTTTTTAGACCACAAAACATTTTCTTAGCTAAGCAATTTAAACTTTTATGTCTCTAAATCTTATACCCTTTATATCTCTTACATAATTTTCTTTTCTGAATTTGTATCAATATACAAAATATCCATACCAATGTAAAATATTTAAGATTAGTAGTTGCACTTTTAGTGTAAAAGTGCATTCACTAATCTACTCTTTTATCCTATCATATCTATACCTTTTTCTTTTCTAAATGAGATCCCTAAATCTGAACTTCCTTGCTTAGTTTCCTCCCCTATCATGCCCAGTGATAATATGCAACCAACACCTCTAAATAACAATGAATATCCATAACCCATTTAATGACCAAATATCACCTACCCCACCTCTTGGGAATGTGGGTGTTATTTTTTCTAGGCTGTTTTCTGTTGTCTTGGGAGCAATGGTAGTTTTAAAGGACCCTGAGAAAACTGAAATGATGGTCAAGTCCTGGAACACTAGCTATTGTCCAGTCTCAGTAAGATGAGAAAGTGTAGGACTTATCTGAAGTACCTGTTGGAATAGCCTGTGAGGCTGGATCATCTTAGCTAATATACCTTTAAATTGTCCTGATCAGCTTGTAGTCCAAAGCTGATATTTGGGTGATATTTGCCAGCTTAGTGATAATATCACAATCCAGGTGGATTCATTGTTGTGGGGCCCATCATCTTCCTAAAGACCTCAAAGGTCACTGCCAAGAATTGTCATGGGTCACCGCAGAAAATTTAAACATTTAAAAAGTCATATGCAGCAATTTTTTTTTTTTTTTGGTTTTTCGAGACAGGGTTTCTCTGTAGCTTTGGAGCCTGTCCTGGAACTCCCTTTTAGACAAGGCTGGCCTCGAACTCACAGAGATCCTCCTGCCTCTGCCTCCCGAGTGCTGGGATTAAAGGCGTGGGCCACCACTGCCCGGCATATGCAGCAAATCTTACAGAGGTTAAAGGACCACAATCTACTAAATACATCTGGGGTACAGAAGCTTGATTCCTAGCTACCTGACTCAGACTCAAGACAGAAATCATGTACAAGAAGTTAAATGAAGCCTATGTTCTAGAACTAATTAGTACTCTATATGACCATTAATATCACAACAGAAGTGCATATATCTATATCTATATATCTTATCAATTTTGGGATAATATTTATACTTTAAGAAAAGCTTTAAAGAGTCTAAATAAAACCAAAGGGTTATGAAATTTATGGCAATAGAAAAGTCCATTAATTTTGGTTCATCTTCTCTCCCATACCAGGTGGCTCTTCTGACGTGAGATGGAGATTTTGAATTTTCCTTTAATAAGCATGCTGGATTTAGAGAAGGAGAGAACCACACTTCAACTCCAAAGACAGCTTTAATTTTTAATTGAACTGGCACTACAAAATGACCACTTACCTTATATGTCTGTAGAGAACAACAGAAGCAAACATTTGGGAAATTTTATGAAATTTTATCCTGTTAGAAATGTATATTAGTCCAATTTACTCTTTTTCATGGGATTTTTTCTCTGGATGATGCATCTCTTTAGTTTTCTCATTTGTCCAGTGGCCTTGAGATTTCTTCATTCTCCCTGAAAGACAAAAACAAAACCTTGTCTCAACCCTAACTTTGGGGAGTTTCCTTTTTGGCAAATTATATCTGATCAAATGAAAGGCATTTGTCAGTTTTATAAGTTAGTTTAGATTGAATGGCCATGCTGTTTGTTGAACTATTGCCTTTTCTAATCAAGAGGTCTCTCAGGTTCGAGTCTAATCATTATTTGTTTTGATGGTGCCATAGCTTTTCTTCTCCAGTGGACACAAAAACAAAGTCTCTTCCCCAACCTAACATATATTGTGGCTTCCATTCTGAGGTCAACACAACTTTAAACGATACAGGCTGATTTAATTCAGGATTTATTTTTCTACTATTCAGTGTCTCTCCACAGCTGTTGTTTCTTTCTCACTAGCATTTAAAAATTTGGAGTTAATAAAGCACTATATAATCTGTCTCTGGGGAGGTCTTTATTACCCCTTTCTGTTAATTAAAGAAATATTTTAAAGTGCAATTAGATATTTCTATAGATCATTTTCCTGAAGGATCATGTGCTGTACCTGTAATAAGCTTTAGGTTGTAATATGCAAAAAACTGTTTCATTTTACTGGTGACATATGTTAGAATATTGCCAGTCTTAATTTGTACAAAAATTTCCATAATGGACACAACTTTTAATAAGTTTGCAATTACAGAATCAGCCTTTTAAGAACTTAAAGCAGATATCCATTGAAACCCTGAATATGTGTCTATGGTATGATGCACATACTTTAATTTTCCAAACTGAAAAATGAAACACATCCATTTGCCACATTTCATTTCCTTGAGTATCTGTTGTGTTACTTTCTGGAGGTAATGGATTTTGGCTATACAAAGAACAAGTAGGGCATTTTTTAAAAAGAATTTCCTTGGTTTATTGCCAAATGATAGAAAAATCTTTCTTCAACCCTTTGTTCTTAATACAGTGTTTCTTATGAAATTCTGTGACTTCTAGCACATTTCCTACCATAGCTCATGAATGTCATCATTACATTATGCTGGTGGGCCCTTTTAGGATCTGATATGTGTTATACATTATTATATCCTGTAACTGAATAAATAACAAAGTTAATTCTGAATCATAGGGAATAAGTTCAGTGGTTTCAATATGTAAAACAACACTTTCTGTTTACTGAGAGTCAGTAATGATAATAAGAGGTTCAGGAAAATCAATAATATCATAAGAATAGCATATAATTCTTGACTTTTGAATGAAATTATAAGGGCTTTGAGACATGTTACTTAAATTTTGTGGCTTACAACCTGCCTTTCCTGATTTATTTGCATCAGTATAGAATGTGTGGGCTCCATAAATTGGTGCTCCCCATACAATATGAGGAAAGATCTAATTAGTTCTCTTTATAAATTGAAATCTCTTGCTTTTGGGATAGTTGTTAATCTCTCCCAAATAATTACTGCAAGTTTTTTTTTGCCAATGTTCATTTTTCTTTCCATAATGAGGTAATTTCAACATTAGTAAAAGGCACCACAATTTCTGCTGGGTCTATTCCTGCCTACTGACAAGGTCTCAATTTTCATTTCAGAGTCAATTCTAAAAAAATTTTACATTGGTCTTTAATTTTTTACTCTGTGTGGCAAAAATATTCATTCTATATTATATTCTGTCTGCATAAGAGTTCCTGTGGGAGAATGCCCAAAAGGTAAAATAACAGCTAATCAAGTCATATAACGAGTCACACGTGCATCCAGTAATTTCTTTTTTTTTCCAAAGTCAGTTCTCTCAGCCACAGCTGATAATTTTCTTGGACAATTTAAGTTCTTATCACCTTGTAAGGTTTGAAATAAATTACTTAGTTCTTGAGTAGTCAATCCGGTTGTGAGTCATAAGTAGTTAATATCTCCCAGCAAATTTTGAAAATCATTAAGAGTTCATAATTGATCTCTCCTAATTTGTACTTTCTATGCTTGAATTTTTTGTAAACCTATCTTATATCCTTAATAATGAATAGACTCTCCTTTGGATTATCCCTGGGGGCGGGGAATCATTGTTTCTAGGAAAGCCTTGCTTACACTCTCTTTAGAGATGACCTGGTTTACCAAAATAAAAACATCTAACCTTTTCATTTTTCTAAAAATTTCTCCAGGTATCATCATAAGTGTGAGATCCAATATCAATTGTATTTCTAGTCCATTTATCTATGGGTGCTGATCATGCCTTTAAAGGCCTAATCACCCTTTTGAATTCTGAATTAGAATTTTCAAAAGCCAAAGATTTAATTAATTTGTCTAATTTCTAAGTTTAATATTATTCTATTTATAGCTGAGGTCAGTCTTTGTAAGAATTCAGTGAGGGCTTCTTGAGGGCCTTGTATAATTTTGGTAAATGTTCCAGTCTTCTTTCCTGCTTCTTCAACCCTGACCCACACAGTCAGATCTGCTATCTGGCACAGAGCCAAGGTACGATCACCAGTGGTAATCTGTCTTTGCAAATCAGCATACTGGCCTTCACTAAGAAGCTGTTCTTGGGGAATTTCAGTATCTCTAACCCTACTTTGTTGTTCTATGACCCTAGCTTTCTCTCTCCACCACGTTTTCCATTGTAATTACAGACCAGCTTCAAATATTGCTGTAGCTATATCTTTCTAGTCTTGAGGAATAATTCTGTTCTGAGTTGCTCATGAATTTAACATCTGATTCACAAAAAGTGAATGCATAGCATGTGATACTACTGCCTCCTTAAATCTTTTCAAATCTAACATTTCTACAGGATCCCAGTTAACTTCGAGGTGCATATCATTCTTGAATGTTACTAGATTCATTACGGTTGGTTTTCTAATACCTTGGGCCATTCCTCTGCAGTTCATAGTGCAGTGGTGTGGTAGGTTCTGCTTTAAACTCCTCTGTCTCTGTGAAAATTTTTCTTAGTTTCATTATTAGGTCTTTCTAAGGAGTGTGTCTTAATAGTCAAGTTTTCATATTTGACACCAATATCAAACCATATTTTTAAGGATAAAACATGAATTACCAATGTGATAATGATTATAATAGACCTTATGAGATTGATCTCAGTTAAGTTAGTTATCCTTTCATTTAATTTATCCATTTTCTTTTTTCTTTTTTTTTTTGGTTTTTCGAGACAGGGTTTCTCTGTGGCTTTGGAGCCTGTCCTGGAACTAGCTCTTGTAGACCAGGCTGGTCTCGAACTCACAGAGATCCGCCTGCCTCTGCCTCCCAAGTGCTGGGATTAAAGGCATTCACCACCACCGCCCGGCATTAATTTTTCCATTTTCAAACCATCCATTGTAGAACCAGAGACATAACTCCTTATATCATAATATTGTTTCCCATTCTTAACATGGGTAAAAGAACTATTTTTTTTTTTTTAAAACAAAGCAAAACAAATGAATCCTGCCTCTTTAAGAATTCCCAGGCATCTCACCAGATCTGGTGAAGTGTGAGGCTGGCTGTTGCTGCATCAAGGCTGGGCAGAATGTGAGAGGTACACAGCTTATCTGTGTCTGAGCGCGTGTGGTAGTGGCAGCAGCAAAGTCCAAGTGGATGTCAAGCTGGCCGACCTGCACGTCAGCAGCCTGAGGAAGGTGTGCAAGGGAAGTCCACAATCACAGAGAGAGGGAGATAGCTGCCTGAAAAGCAGACATGTACATAGTTGAACAAATGCTTTTGTCATATGATAGGGCATTTCTTGGGTATATTCCCAAGAGTGGAATTGCTGGGTCTAGGGGTAGGTTGATCCCGAATTTCCTGAGAAACAGGAACACTGATTTCCAAAGTGGTTGCACAAGATTGCCTTCCCACCAGCAATAGATGAGGGTTCCCCTTCCTCCACAGCCTCTCCAGCAAAGGCTATCATTGGTGTTTTTGATTTTAGCCATTCTGACAGGTGTAAGATGATATCTCAAAGTTGTTTTGATTTGCATTTCCCTGATCGCTAAGGAGGTTGAGCATGACCTTAAGTGTCTTTTGGCCATTTGAACATCTTCTGTTGAAAATTCTCTGTTCAGTTCAGTGCCCCATTTTTTTAATTGGGTTAATTAGCATTTTAAAGTCTAGTTTCTTGAGTTCTCTATATATTTTGGAGATCAGACCTTTGTCTGTTGTGGGGTTGGTGAAGATCTTCTCCCAGTCAGTAGGTTGCCGTTTTGTCTTAGTGACTTTACAGAAGCTTCTCAGTCTCAGGAGGTCCCATTTATTCAGTGTTGCCCTTAATGTCTGTGCTGCTGGGGTTATACATAGGAAGCGATCTCCTGTGCCCATCTGTTGTAGGGTACTTCCCACTTTCTCTTCTATCAGGTTCAGTGTGTTTGGACTGATATTGAGGTCTTTAATCCATTTGAACTTGAGTTTTGTGCATGGTGATAGATATGGGTCTATTTTCATTCTTCTGCTGGTTGACATCCAGTTGTGCCAGCACCATTTGTTGAAGATGCTTTCTTTCTTCCATTGTATACTTTTAGCTCCTTTATCGAAAATGAGGTGTTCATAGGTTTGTGGGTTAAAATCCGGGTCTTCTATACGATTCCATTGGTCGACTTCTCTGTTTTTATGCCAGTACCACACTGTTTTCATTACTGTAGCTCTGTAATAGAGTTTGAAGTCAGGGATGGTAATGCCTCCAGCAGATCCTTTATTGTATAGGATTGTTTTGGCTATCCTGGGTTTTTTGTTTTTCCATATAAAGTTGATTATTATCCTCTCAAGATCTGTGAAGAATTTTGATGGGACCTTGATGGGGATTGCATTGAATCTATCATAGCAGTATTATTTGTGTTTTTTATTATTATTATTATTTTTAAATATTTGTTTATTATGTATACAATATTCTGTCTGCATGTATGCCTGAAAGCCAGAAGAGGGCACCAGACCTCATTACAGATGGTTGTGAGCCACCATGTGGTTGCTGGGAATTGAACTCAGGACCTCTGGAAGAGCAGGCGATGCTCCCAACCTCTGAGCCATCTCTCCAGCCCAGCAGTATTATTTGTAATAGCCAGAACCTGGAAACAACCTAGATGTCCTTCAATGGAAGAATGGATGAAGAAAGTGTGGAATATATACACATTAGAGTACTACGCTGCGGTAAAAAACAATGACTTCTCGAATTTTGCATGCAAATGGATGGAAATAGAAAACACTATCCTGAGTGAGGTAACCCAAACCCAAAAAGATGAACAGGGGATGTACTCACTCATAATTGGTTTCTAGCAATAAATAAGGGTCATGGAGTCTACAATTGGTGAACCTAAAGAAGCTAAATAAGAAAGTGAACCCAAGGAAAAACATATAGTTATCCTCTTGGCTATGGGAAGTAGACAAAATCGCCGGGGAGAAAATTGGGATCTTGGGGGTGGGGTGGGATGGGGGTAAGGGGAGATGGGGAAAGAAAAGTGAGAAGGGGAGGAGGGGGGAACTTGGGAAAACAGGATGATTGGGGTAAAGGAAGGTTGGATAGGGGAGCACGGAAGCACAATTCTTAGTTAAGGGAGCCACCTTAGGGTTGGCAAGAGACTTGAACCTAGAGTGGCTCCCAGGAGCCCAAGGCGATGTCCCCAGTTAGTTCCTTGGGCAGCTGAGGATAGGGAACCTGAAATGACCCTATCCTATAGCAATACTGACGAATATCTTGCATATCACCATAGAACCTTCACCTGGTGATGGATGGAGATAGAGACGGAGGCCCACACTGGAGCACCGGACTGAGCTCCCAAGGTCCCAATGAGGAGCAGAAGGAGGGAGAACATGAGCAAGGAAGTCAGGACCACGAGGGGTGCACCCACCCACTGAGACAGTGGGGCTGATCTATTGGGAGCTCACCAAGGCCAGCTGGACTATGACTGAAAAAGCATGGGATAAAACCAGACTCTCTGAACATGGCGAACAATGAGGGCTGATGAGAAGCCAAGGACAATGGCATGGGGTTTTGATCCTACTTCATGTTCTGGCTTTGTGGGAGCCTAGCCAGTTTGGATGTTCACCTTCCTAGACATGGACGGAGGGGGGAGGACCTTGGACTTTCCACAGGGCAGGAAACCCTGACTGCTCTTTGGACTGGAGAGGGAGGGGAAGAGAAGTTGGGGGAGGGGAAGAAGGGTGGGAGGAGGGTGAGGGAAATGGGAGGCTGGGAGGAGACTGAAACTTTTTTTTTTCTTTTTCTCAATTAAAAAAAAAAAAGCAGACATGTGTAAGAAGCCAGCATGGTGAGAAGCGAGGACACAGGGCCACCTGAGTGGCGCAGCTGGATGGCAGTGGGCAGCTGACTCTAGTGGAGTGTTCTTTGGGGCCTGCCCACTTTGGTGTTCAGGGCTGAGACTGGGCAGCAACTGAAGGCTGCTGCAGAAAGGCTGCACCATGAAAATCCCAGACTCATGGAGGAAAAGCCAGCTGTGGTGGCCACTCTGGTGACTGGAAGGCAAGCAGAAAATGGCTGATAATAATCCCATGCCATGACATGGATGCCAAATAAAGCATATATCTAAATATACTTTATCAATAAAAACTCAGGAGTCAGACATTAGGGTAAGAACCTGAATGCTCAGAGAAACAGTAGAGAAGGGACTAGTGACTTCTTTTCTTTCTTCTTCCTTAATCCAAAAATCCTGAGTATGTTTCTAAGCCCCACCCTCCCATTTCTTGTGTCACTCTATATGTCCTTGGTCCTCCAAATCCTCTATGGCTAAGTTTGGTTAGCTAGTAGTCAGCTACACCTCTGAGTCAAAGTAAACCTTATTGTCAGTTTCAGGAGTGCAATCAAAATATCCCATAGCAAAAGTCACAGCATTCACTCTTGCAAACGCACTTCCAGGTTAGAACAAAATGGCAATGACAAAACCTAGGGCCCAGCAGCATCGCGGGGAATTGACAGGATGCCTCCAAAGGTGGGCCTGAAAGTGCCAGATTTGGGGATGCTTCTCCCCCTTTTCATATGCAAGAATACAATATAAGAAACTAACTGCAAAAGAATTCCAATGAGTATGAGGAAGGAAGGAAAGAAGAAAAGGAGGGAAGAAGAAAGGAAGTAGAGAAAAAGATGTTCAACAGTGAAGCATCCTGTCACAGACTATCTTTTTTTCTTTATTACTTCAGTTCTGAGGATAAGATATTATTTACGTATGAATCTAGAAAAGCTGAAGACTTTACCTGCACCCACTCTACTGCTGCCACTTTCCTCTTCCTCAGAATATTTTTCCTCAGTATTTTGGAGAGTTTCTGTAAATGGAACAATTTGCCATGGATTCTTCTCATCCACTGGTTTTAGTCTGGAGACAACATTTACTACTCATATAAAGTCATGTGTTTTTTTTTCCTACAAAGGATAGCATATATGAAATGTAAATGGCCCAGACCAGGTTTCTCTTAACTTAAGTCACTGTGAGTAGCCTGCTGTGTAGATTTTAGGTGGGGCATGCAATGGTGCAGCTAGGGAACGTATCCACACAGCTAGGGAAAGACCCACTGCACATATGTTCTGTCTGCTTAGGACACGTGTGCTTTCTCAGAGCTTGCCAGTTCTGGGGGAAGCGGCATGATTTGCAAGGCTGATGTGCAAAACATACAGTATAAAATGTCCTGATCTCTAGATTACATTTCAGTGCTCAAGCCCAACAATCAGTTGCTGGGAGAAGTGATCAGAACCCTTATATTTTAGAAATCTGAAAGTTCCCAAAGAGAATTCTAGTTTGATATCACCACAACGACTTTAAACTCATGTTTTTACTAGCCCTGACCTAACCACAATTAAATATGATTTCCTAAAAATTAGTTTTCAGTTAATGAACAAAGTAATGTTTCATTATGACACTTTCATGCATGCATATATTGTATTGTGTTCATACTTACCCTTCCCCATCATCACTCCCTTAAGCATCTATTCTTTTATGTCATATATATGTATGTATGATGTGTGTGTACATTAATCTAGATTCTGCAGATAAGAGGAGGAATTCAGAAAAAGGAGATTCTGCCTCATAATTACGTCCAATCTTAGGCTAAGAAAGACTAGTGATGTGTGGCACATGCCTGAAACCCTAACCCTTAGGACAGGTGAGTCAAAAGCTGCAGTCCAGCCTGACTACGTAGTGAGACATCAACTAGATAGAAAGGAAGTGGTATGTCACAGTCCCTCCTTGTTAGTCTACACTTAGAACGCAGTGTTTTAAATCAAAAACGATGAATTTACTGAACACCAGTTATCTATCAAGAATATTTGGCAGCTGAACCTCAGATGATGTCAGTGAACAGGTCTGCTAAAGAAGATAAACTCCACAGGAAAGTTCCTGCTACATGATCTTTGAGAGAATTCTTCCTTTTTTGAAACAAGTTCTAACTATTCAAAAAAATGATGCGGGCCAGATTTTTCTTGTGATCTCAACAGCTAGTCAAACTCAGAAATTCTTGGCCATTTATGCAGCATAGTTTTTCAAGTCTTGAGAAATAAAGCTTTACATGGAGGCTCTAAATTTCTTAACTGCAAGTTACATGACCCACAAATCTAAAATATTCAGGCCCAACATTCAAGAAAAGGAAAACCAATCTTCAATCAATCTGGTTACATTACTGTCTCTGTGTATCTCCAACAGGCTTGTTTCTGCTGAGGGAAATGTGTCCAGAAGTTGGGACTCGTTCTAGTCCTTCTAGAAGGTTTTGTCAGACCAAAGAGAGAACTTTGAAAACTATCCTGCTTAAAACAGTTTAAGCCCCAGTACTGTTCTTGGACCTCATAAGGAAAGTCTCTTTCTGTTCAGTGGCTGGTAGTTAACAAATAAACTCGTAACTACAACTAGTCAAAGTGTAAGAGTTAGTGGGCTGAACACACACACACACACACACACACACACACACACACACAGAGAGAGAGAGAGAGAGAGAGAGAGAGAGAGAGAGAGAGAGAGAGAGAAATTATTACAGAAGGAGGCCAGGACAAAGCAGTGTCTTCTGTACATGACAGGGCCATTGTCCTCACAAACTTGCAAAAGCTGTTTATTCTGGTGATATCTATTTGTACAAATAAAGCTTGCCTGAAGATCAGAGAGCAGAACTAGCCACTAGCTAACCACAGAGGTCTGGAGGTCTGTCCAGACAGACAAGAAGTGATATGGGTGGTCAGAGAGAGGAAGTGATAAGACGGGAGGAGACAGGAGTTCAGTCTCTTTGCAGCTGGGAAGTTGAATAGGTAAAGTGGCTGTTGTTGGTCCCTTTCATCTCTCCGATCTCTTGGCATTTTACCCTATATCTAAATCCAAGCTTTTATTAAGATCTATCCGAATTCGTCTATATATTGGCATCCTACTTTAAGGCCCAAATTCATGAAAAAGTCATTTGCCTGTGGCTTCGCAGCCACCAGCTCAGGACGGAGCTGCATGTGGGGTCACTGGAGTCACTTCCCCACCTGGCTAGGTTTTCTTTTCTTTTTTCACTGAGTCTCTTAGCGAGCATGGGATTTTCCTACTGTAGCCTCTCTAAAAAAAATCTCTAGTTGCCACCCAAACTCCAGGAGCACCTGAGCTCCAAATGCCACAGGACTTACCCACCTAGACTGTTTACGCACAACTCTGTGTGCAGTTTTCAGGCAGCCTGCTCACTCTCTTTCTCCACTGTGGTTGTAGGCTTTCCCTATACCCCCTCTGTGGGCTACCACTCTCAGATCACGGTTATAGGCTAGCAGCTGTAGCTGTTCTCAGCCAAGCTTTTTACCACCTATGTTCTCTGCTCAGACATTGTTGGCAGATTTAGCAAGACAATTGGGAAGTCCTAAAGGGAAGAATTAGTTAAAAAGACAGGATTTTGTCCCACATTAAAAAAAAAAGAGAAACACTATTACTATGAAAGGATTTAGTTATCTGTATGATAATACACTGGACAGTTTGAAAATGGAACAATCAAATGAGATGGTAACTAATTTACATGGGACTTACGCAATATCAATTATAAACATCAATTTTATCATTTTTGCTTCCTCACTAAAAAAGTTGGTTAATGTGAATGCTAAGATACAAGTTTTAGAAAACCTTAATAAAACAGATCATAGAGATATTCACATCCAGAGAGAAGAATTCAAAGGAGAACCAATTTCAGTGTTGCATTATAAGGTAAGTGAGGATTGGCCTAAGGTTTTCAAACAACCAACTTTAATTTATCCAGGCACCTTACAGGAACTGCCAGATGATAGATATCCCCAAGGCTGTACAAGAGTTAAATGGACTCCTGTGGAGATGTTAGATTTAAGGAGATTCAAGGAAACGATAGTCTCATATGACATGCATTCAACTTTTGTGAAGCAGATGTTAAACTCATGGTCAACTTGTAATAGAATTAACCCTAGAGACTGGAGACACTTCACTGAAGTGGTCTTAGTACCCAGTCATCAATTACAATGAATGACCTGGTAGAAAAAAAGAGTCTAAGACCATTGAACTACAAAATAGGGCTAGAGGTATAGAAATATCCCAAGACCAACTTCTTGGAAAGGGAGATTGTGCTGATGTACAAAAGCAATCTCTATGTAATGACCACATCCTGGATTGATGCTACACAACAGCTTTGAATGCTTGGAACAGAATTGGAGGCATAGAAAAGAGAATTGAGTCATTTACTGAAGTTATACCCGGCCCAAAGGAAGACTTACAAAGATTGACTTCAGCAGTAAATAGAATGATATGAGATCCATAAGTGAGAGAAATAATAATTGAATCTCTGACTTTTGAAAATTCTAGTGCACAATGCAAAAGGGTAATCAGGCCACTAAATGCAAGATCAGCACCCTTGGAGGAATGGATCTGAAATACAATCAAAATTGAATCTCATGATCATGATGGTGCATGGATAGGAGAAGTGATTTCCAGTAGTTTGAAGAAACATAGAAGTGTCCAATGTTTCAATTATGGCCAACATGGTCACCTAAAAAGGACTGTAAACAGGGCGTTCCTAGAGACAATGTTTTTTTTAAATCATAATTCAAACAGAACGCCTCTCCCTTCGGAAGTATTCAGAAGGTGTGGCAAAGGCAGGCATTGGACAAATAAATGTAGCTCAAAAAGGGACAATAAAGATAACCCTTTGCCCTTGGGAAATGCCTTAAGTGCCTTCTTGCAAACTTCCATGCCAAATTTGGTTTGCTAATTCCCTATAACCATGGAGGAAATTCCTTTCCAGAGCAATTAAAGAACCTAATGTCCACTGTAAAAAGACATACTGCTCTGGTTGATAGAACAGCTATATAAGAGAGAAAAAAAATCAGAAAAAAACAATAAAGCAAATATTTTCACAAACTTCTATAGATGAACAAAGACTTAAAATAAAAATAAATGACGTCACTGAATGCCTTGTAGACACAGGTGCGGATGTCACAATAAATGCACCAGAATCTTAGCATCCAAATTGGCCTCTTCAGGAGTTAAATTTTCAGCTTTTAGGGATTGGAACTTTATCTCAGGTAAAACAGAGCATGAGATAGGTTGAATGTATAAGGTCAGAGAGAAAAACTAAAGCCATATGTGGCTATACAAGGACAGGGAACAACAGCTACTGATCCTTCAAAGGCACCAACAGCCCTACCTTTAAAATGGTTGCAAGACAAACAGAGAAACTGCAAGCCTTAGAACATTTGGTATAGGAACAGCTAAATGCTCAGCATTTAGCCCTTGGAATTCTCCTGTATTTGCTGTTAAAAAGAAATCTGGAAAATAAAGAATGGAAACATATCTATGAGCTGTTAATAAGGTGATTCAGCCAATGGGCTCTCTACAGTCTGGAATTTCTTTGCCTTCTCTCTTGCCTAAAAGATAGCCTTTTATGGTTATTGATTTAAAAGACTGTTTCTTCACTATACCTTTACACGAAAAAGACAGAGAATAATTTGCTTCCCAGTGCCTACTTATAATAATTCTCAGCCTGCTAAGAGCTATCAATGAAAGATTCTCCCACAGGGAATATTGAATAGTACCACCCTGTGCCAATATTTTGTACATCAGAAACTGAAAAAGATACATAGCAATTTCCTCAATCTATAGTTTACCATTACATGGATGACATCTTACTAGTTGTAAAACACTTGACTTTCAAAGCTTACTAGGAGATTTTTCCTATCTACAGTCCACTATTGGGATAAAACCTGATGAACTGAGTAATTTGTTCAAAACCTTAGATGGTGACGAGGACTTAAATAGTCCCAGGAAATTATCAGCTGAAGCTGAGAGAGAATTAATATTTGTAGAAGAGAAATTATAAATTGTACATGTGGAACATATAGATGCAAAGCTTAATTTCATTCTGGTTATATTACCTTCCAAGCATTCCCTTACAGATTTCTAAGGCAGAGGGAAGATATTATCTTCGAATGGATCTTTTTACCACATAAACTGAGTAAAAAATTTAAAACTTATGTGGAAAAGGTCCCTGAGTTAATTCTAAAAGAAATATTGAGACTTCGTCAACTAGCAGCAATAGACCCAGCAGAAATTATAGTACTCAATAATGACGAAATTGACAGATTATGGGCAGAAAGTGAACCCTGGCAAAGAGCTTGTAGTAAGTTTTTGGGGGAGAGATTAACAACAAATATCCCAAAACCAAGAGGGACATTGGATAGCAGAAAAAATATTAAATTAAATCAGCTTGTATACTTTAAAGATGTGTTGACCTCAGAATGAAAATGAAGATATGTGTTACATTGGAGAAAGGGTTTTGCTTTTGTTTTCACAAGAGAAGAAAAGCTATAGAAACCTCAAAAATTGATAAAGATTGTATTTGAACAAGAGATACTCTTTGATTGAAAGATGTAACATTTAATCAAACAGCATGGCTGTTCAATCTATGCTAACTTTTAAACTAACAAATGCTTTTCATTTGATCAGATGTAACTTGCCAAAAGAAAATCTCCCCAAAGTTAGGGTTAGGGAAGGGTTTTGTTTTTGTCTTTTCAGAAGAATAAAGGCATACAGCTAAGGAATGCGAAGAACACTGAAAAATGAGGCATCTGAAGAAAAAGGGTAAATTATCCAGAAAAAAAAAATGTCCCAAGAAAAAGAGTAAATTGGCCTATTGGTATATCACATTCCTACAGAATAAAATCTTATAAATCTTCCCAAATATTTGTTTTTGCTATTCCCTATGTACATATAACACAAATTGTCTATTTGTAGTCCCAGTCCAATTAAAAATTAAAGCTTATTTTGGAGTTGGAATGTGGCTTTCTCCTTCTCTAAACCCAAGCATGCTTGTTAAAGGAAAATCTCATGTCAGAAGAACCACTTGGTATGGGATGAAGAAAAACAAAATTAAAGGACTATTTATTGCCACTAATCTCATAATTCTTTGGTCCTATTTTAAGTCTTTGAAACTTTTCTTGAGGTACAAATATTATCTAGAAATTTATAAAATTAAAATACATATATTTTAAAATTTTTCATCATGATATTAGTGGTCATGTAGTGTACTAATTTTGGAAAAAATCATCTGCTTTCCTGTCCATGATTCTGGGTTTGAGTCTCTATCTGTTTTCTACAGTGAACCATGACCCATGCCTACCAGCAACCTTTGAAGTCTCCAAAAGGAGGATGGAGCCCTATAACAAGGATTCCACCAGGACTATGACAGCACCACAAAGCTGAAAAAATACCACCTAAAGATTGAGTTTGGACTACAAGCTACTCAGGACAATTTCGAGGTGGCTAACAGGATTTGAGGAAAGTTCTGTGCTTTCACATTACACAGAGCCTGGACAACAAATGATACAGCTATCTTTTCCAGGACGTGAAAACTAACCCAAATTTTTCCTTTCAGGATTGACTAAAGATGCTGTAGCTCCACACAGCAAGAGGTAAATATAAGAATATAATGCCTATATTCCAAAGAAGTGGGGTCGTAGTCTTTGGTTCTTCAATGGGCTATGGATATTTGTCATTGTTTGGTTACAAGTTGTTATTGTTTACAGTTAATAAGAAAGTTGAACAAAGGAGATTATATTCAGAGTTCTTGTTTTGAAAGGAAAATGGGAGATATAGATATGATAGGATATAAGAGTAGATTATTGAATCTACTCTCAAAAGAAAGAAGTGGAGGTATAGAAATAAGAGTAAAAGGTAGATTATTGAATTTACTTTTAATTCAAAAAGCAATTACTGACTTTAAATATTTTATATTGGCTTGGGTGTTTTATATATTGATACTAAGTTGAGATTATTTTTGTTAGAACATGCTCTACATATATTTCTAACCTTGTTCAAGGTTGTGATTATTTTTTGTTAGAATGTACTGTGTACATGTCTAATCTTGTTCAAGGTATTGTATCTGTGCAACTCATTTAGCAATATAATGCAAATTTCTAGCTCTTGAAAGTTATTATTACCAACTATTTAGGTTAATAAGGAAATGTAGGTTAGCAATTTGTCACCTATTATAATTGAACTTGTAGTCATATTAGGTATGCTTTCAAAGTCAAACAGAGTTATATTTTAGATAGATGGGTCATACTCTAACACTTTAGAGATCTACAGAATATGGCATTTAAGATATTTTAATAACATAAGTTTTTTCCCCTCTTTTTTAATGACAATGAGACATGTCTTCTCTTGGTTTCACCAATTTACTTCATAGAATCTGATGGGCATCAAAGAAACTCGACTTGAAGTTCACTTTCTTTCTGGCAAAGTGTACCAATGGGCAAGAAAATGTTCTTGATTCCAAATTGGACAAGCAGGACACAAAAGAAAGTGACTACAATTTTTTTTTTCAAGACAAGGTAGGATAGCCCTTCAGAATATCCTGCTTCACAGAAAAGTCTGTCAGATATACTAGACCAAAAGACCAAAGAAGAATGCCCCAATGTTGCAGAGAAACCTTGGGTGACTGTCCAGGCAGCCAGTTGTTTCTGTCATTTCTCACATTTTTTTTTTGAAGTCACTGGCTTGCACTTCCTACTTAGTTGGGTTAATATTATTTCCTTCTCAAGTTTCTGACAGAATTGAACACATTATAGTTATAATTGTTTTCCTTGTTACCAGATGCAGAAAAGAAACTCACCAAAGAGGTGTAAAGTGAATAAGGTTAAGAGACATAAAAAGATAGTTTTGGTAATGCAATTTAGAAAAAAAGTAAATTAGATACAACTCACTTAGATAGGACAGATGTGGAGGATTTTCTCTGAATTTGTCAAATGTTAATAGACTAGACGTTGCTGATATATTTATTGCCTGTATATATTGAACATAGTTATTGTATTTATTGTATATAGTTTTTCTTATATTAGTTATAACCTTCTTTTTCAAATTACCTGGCATGAGACGGGCATGAGATGGATGCCCTATGTGTGGCTAAGCAGTCCGCAGTCACTTCTTCTTTGGACTTTGATCTGTGTTAACCACATTCTCTGTAACTTCTCTGACATGACACTAACTATGAGTAGATAAATTCCAATTTAGAGGAAAGGCTGTTGCTATGTCCATTTGTCAGAATTGTAGAGGGTGAGTCCTGGGGTCTATGAGTTCCCCAACCATGGGTACATGGCCTGATTTACAGAACCATTTCACCTGTGGAGCAGGCTTCAAATTAGTTGTGAAAGCAATTGGTCATTGTCGTAGATAGAGTAACTGAGTAACTATTGCTGTGTAGAGACAACATGCCCACAGCAACTCTTAAAAGAAAACATTTCTTGTGGTGACTTGCTTTCATTTTTAGAGGTTCAGACCATTATCATTATGATTGGGAGCATAGCGTGCAGGCAGACATGATGCTGCAGCAGAGATTCCTACATTGTGCAGGCAACAGAAAGTCAACGACTGTCACACTAAGAGAAGCTTGAGCAAAAGAGACCTGAAAGCCCACCCTGACAGTGACACACTTTCTCTAACAAGGCCACACCTCCTAATAGTGCCACTCCTTTTGGGGGCCATCTTCTGTCAAACCACCACAGTTACTAACATAACATTCATGCCATCATTGTTACATGGACGTAGCTTATTGTAGTTATTGTAGCTCAAGGGTTCACAACTCATTAAAACTCTCAATGACTTTTCTCTCATGCCAGCCACTGTGGGACCTTCCAGGGACAGCCATCAGGAGGAAGCATCCTGTTAGAATCAATTTGATTTCTCTGTGTCCTGAACCAAAGTGTAGGGTCTCTACAGCAATAGGACCTTACCATCAAGTCTACTGAACTCTTCTGGATTAAGCTCTTCAAACACAATCTCCATTAGTCTTTGTGTTTCTGTTTCTGCCTCCATTATTCCACTCACTACATAGCAATAGTTTCCTTCAGTTCTAAGCAATGCCAACAGCAAACAATCAGTCCATATTCTGATACTATAAAAATTCCACCTCAGGGCCATTACTGACTGAATTGACTCACAGTTCCATAGACTGAGAAGTTGGTGTTGAACACCTGATGAGGGTTTCTTCACTGAGTCATAACATGGGACCTGTGGCACAAGCACACTAGTATGAGGTCTCTGTTCTCTGCTACCAGGACATAGAAACCGTGGTTACAAAGCAGGACCCATCTCAAAGCAAACCAAGTCACTAATGCCATCAGGAGGTGTGATCCTCACGACCTCAACTAATCCTAGTTCTATTACCTTCATGAATCTCACCTCCAAACAACATAAACATGAAAATGTGTTTCTAACACATGAATTTTTTATGTACATATTCCAACTTTGGCAGTTACACACCTAGGAGAACCTGTGACATTTACCTTTGACATTCTGGTATCAGGCATCATTTGTTCCCACCCCTCAGATCATACTGCATTTGCTGCACAGGTCACCTGATTCCCTCCACCCAAAACCTTTCAGTTCTGCCCAGACTGTTATTATCTCTTCTAAACTTTCATATCTAATCTCAGGCTCCAGAAATCTTCCTCAATCTGTCTTCACTAAAGGATATCAAACTTTAGTGAGCCTATGCAGTGTTTCCTACTTTCTTACCCTTTAGAGTCTTCACAACAAGTTTGTTTACTTTTGCTTCACGTCTCTTCTTTGTTTTGCTTTCTTTTGTTTTTGCAATTGTATAGTTTTAGTCCTGCCTAGCCAATTTGGCAGAGGATGACTTTGAGTTCCTGATTTTATTGCAGCACCTCCCACAGGCTGGGATTTTAGGTATTCACCACCATATTTAGTCTAAGATTTCCATTTCCTTCTTTTAAATAATATCTCTTTTTGCCAATTCATCATAAGTTTTGTCAGGGCAAGGTCACCACCCATTCCCCTAGTTGTTTCTCAGAGACCCAGTCATTACCTACTTTAGTAGCTCAATTGATGTCATTTGAAAAGGGGAACTGGAAGAGGGCTCAGCAAATGAAAGTTCTTGTTGTACAAACCTGATTATCTGATTCAGCCTCCAGAGAAAACATCTGTAAGCCAAGTACTCCTATAACAAGATGAGAGGCAGAGTCAAGGTAATCAGCAGTAACTTGAGAACAGCTAAGATGGAGTATTAACAAGAGAGATCCTGCCTCAACAGAATCAGAGAGATCATGTCCTATAGAACAAGAGAGACCCCGCCTCAAAAGAACAAGAGAGATCCTGCCTCAGTAGAACGAGAATGATCCTGCATCAACAGAACAAGAGAAATCCTGACTCAGTGAATAAGAGAGATCCTGTCTCAACAGAACAAGAGGAGAGATCCTGCCTCAGCAGAACAAGAGAGATCCTGCCTCAACAAAGTAGAAAATGAGAATCGACTCTTAAAGATTTCCTCTGACCTCCATATGCACTTGTGCACATATGCACACACTGATAAACACATTTACCTTTATAAGTTAGTTAAATAATTGACTTTTAAAATAAATGGGTCTGTATCATGCATACTAAGACAACTTAACTTAATACAACTAGTGTTGGTAAAAATAAATGTTCCTTCTGCTTATCACTACACCCTAATAATATAGTTGCTTTCTGTAGATGAGGAAGAATTAAAAATCCTCAGTATAGGTAAAGCAAAAGAATTTGAAGAGTTTAACTGCTGTCCACAACAAAGTAAGAACTTAAACATCTTGAGAATGAGAGATGTCTGCGAAAGGAGGAATCTGACATCTCAAAAACAAAACTTGGAGCTATATATGAAGGATACATAGAAACTCTTAACTTGCCAGCATTCAGGAAATAGGGGCAGGAAGTCAAAAAGAAAAACAACAGAACAAAGGCACACTCTACATAATGGAATGCCAGAAACTACTAGGTTCTAGGAGAGTCACAGTGCTGGTTTTGAAGCTGTATCCTGCTCTGGATGGAACCTTTAAGGTTTGGTTTAGTTCAGTTTTTATCTCTACTTGTTCTGTTTGAGACGGGATTCCATGTAGCTCAGATTTGCCTTTAACTAGCTTTGTAGCCAAGGATAAACTTCAACTTTTTGTTTTGTTTTGTTTTGTTTTTTTGTTTTTCAAGACAGGGTTTCAGGATGTAGCCCTGACTGTCCTGGACTGGAACTTGCTCTGCAGACCAGGCTGGCATCGAACCCCCAGAGATCTGCCAGCCTTTCACTCCCAAGTGTGGGAATTAAAGGCCTGCACCACCACCTTAAACTTTTGGTTTACTTGCCTCGAGGAAGTAGATCCCAAATGATGGTACCCAGGCAGGTTCCACTTTTTAATCAGAACTTCTATTCACCTAAGCTTGCTTAGCAGTGTTTTATAAAATGGGAGTCAGTTCTAGCCATGTTAAATGCTGGGAAACAGGATTTTTTTAAAAAATCAGAGAGGGATGTCGTTTGAAATCCCCAAAGAAAGCACCAACTGGAAGACAAGGAGTGAAAATGGGAGAGCCTCCAAGGTCACAGAGGTAGAGATGGAATCTTACCTGGAAAACAGGAGCCAGCCTTGTATGGATAGCAGAGGTTTCCATGTTCTGGGGCAGGGCACAATACCGGGACTGGGCTGAATGGCAAACCCATAAGAACGAATAAGGGCAAGCCTAAACTCTGAAGTGCATCTCCGTTTTAGAATCCCTGCTCTCTGTTGATCCAGCACAACAAGAGCTAGTGTGTGGCTCTGAGCATAACTGCTGAGGATGTCTGTGTTTGCTTGTGTGTATATACTCCCGCTGGCGTGTCCCACGGTTTCTTGCTCTTTTCCTTTTAACATCATGACAGGTTAGTGAAAATCGTGCCTACCCTATTTTAGTACCCAGAAAAGTTTGCAGCTTCCCAACTGAGAGTCACCCATGGGAAGGAAAGGTGGGTACTCTTATGGGGCAGAGAAAAGAACCTCTCGCATGAACTGTTCAGATTGTACTGTTAGCTGATGCAGATCCTAGCCTCTGGGTCATTGTTGTTGCTGGTTGGTTTTGCTTTGTGTAACAATATCTTCCTATACAGCTCAGCCTGGTCTGGTACTTGCTATGAAACCCAGGCTGGCATTAAAATTGATGGGCTCTCCTGCCTCAGCCTCCTGAGAGCTGGGATTACAGGCATGTATCATCATACCTGGCCTTAGCTTCTGATTTTAAGAATTTTTTATTTGTCAATCGCATAAACCTCTGCAGTGTCTTGAGGCAGGAATTATCCTTATTCTCATGTTTCTGAGAAGGAATTGGAGGCACACAGATGCCGCTAGATGTTGTCAAGGAGACACAATTCCCAAGAAACAAGGCAGAATTATAACTGTAGTATCTGTTCCCAGAGCTTCACAATTACCTGGTATGCATCCATGCCTCATTTTTATTATGTTCATTAAGACTGGTTGACTTTTGACTATACTGCAATGTAGCTGTGCTATCTTCGGACTCAAATAATGACACGAAGACTTCTTATTAAACAGGAGAGTTTGGCCTAGGCTTAGGCTTGCTCTGAACTAGCTCTTAAGACTTAAATGAACCCATTTATACTAATCTACATTCTGCCATGTGGTTTGTTTCCTCTCCTCAGGATCTTACATCCGGCTTCCTCCTTGTCTGTTGGGTGAATCCCTCACACCAGATTTGTTCCCAAAGTTCCTCTCTCTGCCTACAAGTCCCATCTATCCTCTCCTGCCTAGTCATTGGCTGTTCAGCTCTTTATTAAACCAATCAGAAGGTGTCTTATGTAGTCAAGGAAGGACAGAGGCACTTCTTTACAATGTCATCAAATATCCCACAATGCTCCAAAATTAGGCAAAACACAGGAATACATCTTGGTCATGCCTCCCCTGTCCTATCTCTGCTTAGTCCAAAGCAATATCCTTCAATTCTATATTTCTCATATAACCCATCCCACCTGACAGTAAACTTCATCACTATGCCTCAGAAAATATCCCATCTTGGTGCCTTTTCCTGCCACTATGACAAAACACCAGAGAGACAACTTGAGGGAGGGACAATTTGGGGACTCATCATTCTGGAAGATTCAGTCCATTGCTGTGAATGAAGCATGTCCAGTAAGGTGGGTTGGTTCACAGTGATGAGGTTATGATTTGCCTTCTTCTATGATGCTGACAAGGAGCAGGAAAAGCTACCCTAGAACCAGGACTGAGTGACATCTGCCACTAGGCCTCAAATGCCGGATTAGCCATCTTTATTATACAGCCCTGGTGCCGTAGTCCTGCTGTGTGTATACACACTGTCTTCTCTCTTTCTCACACAGCACTTAACACTTTCTGATACATCATTGCCGGTTTTCTTCATTAGAATTGAAGTTTGTGGATACCACATGTTCTACATATTTGTAGAAGAGACAGATGAAGGAGCAAGTGGTTCTAGTGACTACAAGGAAGGAGTGTGCCTTATTTTTACATTTGTTTGTTTTTTTAGCTGGCTTCTTTCTTTGTTGTTTTAACAGAGAGGGTCTTGCTATAGACCAGATTGGCCTCAAAGTCATTATCCTCCTGCCTCAGTCTGCCAAATGCTGACAGCACAGGTGGATGCTCTCACACCTGGTGAAGTAGTCGTGTATAGTCAGACAAGGGGCTGGGAGTATGCATCCATGGAAGGATGCTTGCTCCGCACAAACTGGGTTTGGTAGTGCACACCTGTATTCCCAGATTTTGGGAGGTTGAGGCAGAACCATCAAGACTATTCTCAGCTACACAGCAAGTTTGAAGTTGGCCTGGAATACATGAGACCCTTTCTCAAAATATATACACATATATGCATATATACATTTGTATGAAATATGCTACTACTGGGTCAATCAGTTCTTTGGAACGCAGATATAAACATTCAAGAACTTACTTTGTTTGTTTGTTTCAAGACAGGGTTTTTCTGTGTAGCTCTGGAACCTGTTCTGAAACTCACTCTATAGACCAGGCTGGCCTTGAATTCACTGAGATCTTCCTGCCTCTGTCTCCCAAGTGCTGGGATTTAAGGCATGTACCACCATGCTCAGCTCTTACATTTTTTTTACTTGAACAATCAAAATTATAATACAAGTTTTGACCATGTATAGATTGTAGATCTACAATCCCTGTACTCAGGAGACTGAGTACTCAAGTTAGAGTCCAGGCTAGCTAGGGTACACAATAACAGCTCTGTGTGTGTGTGTGTGTGTGTGTGTGTGTGTGTGTGTGTGTGCTTGCACATGATTGTTACCCCACTTATACCTGTAGAATGCTTCTGCCCAGGGACTGTAGCCCAATGCCTACAATCGCTAATTGTAGAATATCCATACAGCCCCTTTCATTGTCAACCCCTAAAAGGGAGAGGGAACAGCTTTCAGAAGCTGCATATAGACACAGAAAAGATGTTCAGGTTGTCACCTTACAGTCTATTTGCACGGCCTCATCAGTTGCCTTCTCTCAGAGATTCTCTCCACTCACACGTCATGTCCTTGAAATAATGTCTGGGAAGCCAGTGAGGTGGACAGAGGAAGATTTCTTTAGGGAGGCATCTTCATGCTTGGGGGCTGGTGCCCTGTCCACCCACATCTCAGACTGTGGTCCAAGACAGACAGCACACACTGCACCGGGTTCCTGGGACGTGGTAAGAATGCACACACTGGGACGGCAGCTGCCACTCCTCATCAAGAGGCCCAGACTATAGAACTCTCCTTTGCGGTTTGACTTTTTTCCAGTGTGGTTTTAAAATTTTATTGGCAATTCAGCAACTCTTGCTCTGGTCAAGACACTTCTGATGTTTCTCCCAGCTCTAAGTTTACTAGGTTCTTGCAACCTTGTATCCAAATAGCTCCTCCTTTGAGACCGACATAAGCAACAACTGTAGATAAAGAGTTTAGTTTCTTTTCAAACTATTTTACCTTTAAAGTCACATTTATGGGAATAAAATTATGCCCTTACACATGGTATTTTAATTATTTGTGATGGTGAATTTAGTTGTCACCTTGACAGACATGCCGTAGAATAGTCTGGGACTTGGTTCTAGTGAGAGACTGGCATTAGTACAGGGGGCCTGGATTCTGTGACAGCAGAGACAGCAAGCTGAGCACCAGTGTAGGCTTCTACGGCTCTGCTCTCGCCAGCTCATGCTAGATGTGAAATGTTCATTTTCTCAAGCTCCTGTGGCCGTGGCTTTCTGCTGTGATGGACTTGTACTTGGAATTGACCTAAAACAAACCGTTTCTTTCCTAGATTGCTTTTGTTAAGGTATTTTGTTATCACGGATCCTTGAAACAAAACCAAGATGCCATGAGGCTGCTTCTCTTCCTCTCATGCTCATCTGTACATCCTCACTTCCGTGTCATATTGTGTCAAAACCAGAGCGTATTTGTCTTTACCAGGATGCTAGTACCATGCTCTTTGGACCTTACAAACACTGGATTCTTGTGCTTAATAAAGCATTGTTTGTTTGGTTTTTGTGTGTGTGTGTTGAGGTACATGTGTTTGTTCATGTGTATTGTGGCACACGGGTGTGTGTGTTTGTGTGTGTACAGAGTAGAGTAGCTGACATCCAGTGCTGTCCTTAGTTGCTCGCTATTTTGTACTCCTTGAACTTGCAGGGCATTGGCTTAGTACGGCTGCTCAATGAGCTGTAACGTCCTTCTGTCTGCCTGTCATTGTCATTGCTGGTATTGCTGGCACATGCCAACACGTCTAGCTTTTCACATGGCTGCTAAGCTCAGGTCCTTATGCAGCAAACACTTTACCAGCTGAGCCCTCTCCCCAACCCCTAACCCTTTTTTATCTCTATTTTTTCAAATCCACCTTGAAGGCCAGGCGTGGTTGTGCATGCCTTTAATCCAAACACTTGGGAGGCAGGAGGATATCTGCAAGTTTAAGGCCAGCAAAATCTACATAGCAAATTCCAAGCCAGTCAGGTCTAAACAGTAAGATCCTGTCTCAAAACAAAAGCAGAAACAAAATCAAAGCCAACCAATCAGCCTTGGGATTCTGTTATAAAAGCATATGATGGACTAAGGCATTCTTTAGCCAAAATCTGAACACTTCATGGGCTGGGTCCCTATTTTATGCACTTAAAAACATAAAAACCAAAAGTAATATAATTGTACAGGGCCTGAGTCGCAATAGGTTCTTATTAAAAGTTGAATTTTTTTAAAAAAATATTGAATTAGCCAGGTGAGGTGGTGCACACCTATCAGTCAGCACTTGAGGAAGAGATAAGTAAATCTGTGGGAGTTTGGTGTTATAGAGTAGAGCCCTACCTTTAAAAGAAGGGGTGGTGGTGGAAATTTTGTGAATAAATAGATGGACGAATTGATGCATGTCTAAGAGTGGTGCAGGGTCATATTCCTATTAGAAGTCTTCAAAAGAGAGGTGGGGGGAAATTTCCTAATTTTGGCTTTTTTTTCCTGTAATTTATACACATTTCTGCAGCTCTAGCTATGTGTAACACACCACAACAGATACACTAGACAAAGCACAGCAAAGGCTCAAAGTCCTTTGCCTTAGGAAACTTAACATTATTAGTAGGACACAAAATATTAGATAAAGAAGCAAAGAAGAAATGACTTCAATAGCAAAAAGTACATTCAAATGGTAAAAACCAGACTCATATAGACTGGAAGAGAGCTCTGCTGAGTGGATGGCATTTGAACAAAAACGTGAATGAGGCTCATGGATGTGTCATTAAAAGACAAGAGGGACCACTGCTTTGGTCTTAATTACTCTTGAATTTCATTGGCTGACACTGGTCAAATGCCCTTGACCTCACCTAACCACACGTAACAGGTCCCCAAAGAGAATACAGATCATGATAAACCAGCAGGATCTTCTCGGAGTGTCAGAAGAGTGATAAAGGCAAGGACACCACTGTTGAAAGTCACTGTCTGTATCAAAAGACCAATACTTCTAGGGTGGCCTTAAACATTGGCTCAGGCAGAAAGAATGCCAAGCATTTGGCACATCAAAGAAATGGGAGAAGACCAACGTATGCCTGGGATACAGCCAGCACATTAATGTACCAGGCTGGGGGAGCCAGAAGCTGCAGCAATGGCCTTTTGCAAGAAAGTCTCTATTTGACTCTGAACACAATTCAATGCCCTGAGGATTTTAAGAAGGGGGCTCAAGTGATTTGGTTTAGAATATTTAAATACCTCAAGGTGTCGCCATTATTAATCTGCATTGTCAATTGACTATATTTAGAATCACCTATGAGCTATACCTCTGGGCAAATACAGAAGGATGTTTCCAGAGTCATATTAACTTGGTCCACGCCTTCAGTCCTAACACTGTTGAGAGGCAGAAACAGGCAAATTTCTGTGAGTTTTAGGCTAGCATGGTCTCTATAGCAAATCCCAGGCCAGCCTGGGCCACCTAGTGAGACCCTGTCTCAATAAAACAAGACAAAACAGCATACAGATGCCTGTGAGGAGGGACCATCTATCCTGACCATGATTAGCACAATCGTATTAGCTGAAGTCCTGGGCTAAATAAAAAAGAATGGAAACATTGAATGGGCTCCAGCAAGCATTTGTATTTACTTCCTGACCTCCTGTGGATACAACGTGTGCAGCTGCTTCACACTCCAGCTTCCACTCCTTCTTCCCCACAGCTAAGGAAAAGTCCGAAAACTGTGAACAAAAATAAAACACCGCTTCCTTCCTTAAAATACCTTTCCAGGAATTTTGTCACAGTGCCCAGAAAGTAACAAATGGCGAGAAGACAGTAGTCTAGTGAGAGACTTTATGACAAGAGCATCAAAGACGGGCAAGGTCTTTAGTGCAGCATAGACAGGACGATGTGATAGATGGATGGAAGGGGTAGGAAGTAAAGAAATCTCATAAAGCATAATGCTGTGGAATAATCCTTCTGTGCACTGTGTGCATACATGTCACTGTAATTTATTTAAAAAAAACAAGCTGATTGATTCATAGCTAAACAGAATGAAGTTAAGCAGGAAAGCCAAACTGAGAATGGTGGGATAAGGAAGGGTGGAGACAGAGGAGTCTCTGGCCAGACAGAGAAAGATTCAGACACACAAAATGGAATAGAGGTAAAAGCTACAAGCCTCAGTGCAACACATAGATTAATATGCAGGGAGCCGGACAGGATCGCCATTACAAGATAGTGCTGACATCCTGTCTTGTTGGAAATAAACAACTCCATATTTGGCTATGCCTTTGAGAGTGGCGTGTCCCCCGCTTCCCGCATGCACGGTGGATAAGGGTCCTTGAGCCTATCCCGATGTGGTCTGGTGTCAGCTGTTGGTGGCAGCCAATCACAGGGCGACCCGTGTGCCAATTCCCTATTTAAGCAGCTGCCTCAGTGCCCTCGGCCCCCTCGCTTCCTGCCCTTCCTTTCCTGCCCCTCGTTTCCTGCCCCTCTCACTTCCTGCTCCCCATCAATCAAGGGCACTCCAGTAAAGCGTGATCTGAGTAGAATCCTGGTGTGGTGGTTGTTCTTTCTCGCCGGTCGAGAGGTTCGCCACGTTAATAGAAATGGGTTAAGCTGTAAGAGCTAGTTGGTAATAAACCTGAGCTATTGGCTGAGTTTTTCTAACTAATAATAAGACTCACTATGGTTATTATGAAGTGGCTGCTGGGATACAGAGAAACTCTGCCTATGGCATACTAAATTTTTTTTTTCTAAATGTCATTGCAGTGTTTCATTTGATTTTCTACTTTTACGAAAGTTTTGCTATATAGCTGACACTGACCTCAAATTGCAGTCCATTTGCCTTTTGAGTGCTGATTATAGACCTGTGACTTGACTATACCAAAAATGTCTGATCCTTATTTTCATCTAAAAATTTAGGGATGAAAGAAGAAAGAACTATATTATAGTTTTCACTACAAAATCTTTTTTCTTATTCTTTGAGAGACTTCCTGTCTAGCATAGAACTCACTATAAGCTTTGAGCCCATAGATTCCCCTGCCTTTCCACTTTGATCCCAGAGATCCACCTGCCTCTTCCTCACAAGTGCTGGGACCAAAGCACTTGCCATCATGCTTTGATCTAAACTGTAAAACCTTAGCTGGGCTGTGGTGCACACCTTTAATTCGAGCCGTCAGGTGTAGTAGTAGGAGTGTTGGGTGCCGTTCTGTTGTATTAGGAGCGGTGGGGCTGCGTCCCCAGCACCCCGGCTGCCTGGCTAGCTTATGCCCCAAAATAACAACACACAAACTGTATTCATTTAAACACTGCTTGGCCCATTTCTATCTAGCCTCTTCTAGGCTAATTCTCACATATTAATTTAGCCTATTTCTAATCATCTGTGTTGCACCCCAAGGTGCGCTTACCAGGGAGATTCTAGCCTACATCCATCCTGGGTCGGAGTTGAATCGTGTCTGCCTGGGAGAGCAGAGCATGGCGTCTCTGTCTGAGGCGCCTTACCTCACTTCCTCTTCCTCCCAGCATTCTGTTCTGTTTACTCCACCCACCTATGTTCTAAGCTATGAGCCCAAGCAGTTTGTTTATTACTTAACCAATGAAATCAACAGACTGATATATGACACTCCCACATCACTTCCCCTTTTTCTGTTTAAACAAAAAAAAGGAAGGCTTTAAATTTAACATAGCAAAATTACATATAACAAAACAGTTATCAAGTAAAAATTACAATAATCTTTATCATAACTAAGGAAAACTATAACTATAACTAACTATTCTTAACTCCATCAAAGGCTCCAGAAAGATACAATATTACCTAAGCAAACAAGAAATCCAAAACTCTAGAAATGACAGAGACATCTCGCTGCCCGGATAGTCATCCAAAGTTTCTCTGTACTGTTGGGGCATCCATCTTCGGCCTTACAGGCCCATAGTATCCAGCAGACATTTCCATGAAGCAGGAAATTTTAAAGGCAGTCACTATCTGCTTGTCCTGAAGAATGTCTTACAGACTCTTTCATGAATCAGGAACCCCGAAAGACCATCTTACCTTTAGGCAAGTTTAGCAGTCCTCTCTCTGCGGGTTCTTTGTGTCCAGTTTACGCAATAGTCCAGGCAAGAACAGTTTCTTGCCCAAATGGCTATCAAACTCCATAAGGATCCTCTTCGATGCCCATCTTCCTCTTGAAGTAGATTGGTGCTGCCAGGAGCAGAGTGTCTCATTGTCATGAAAAGTCCTAAGTTATTAAAACATTTTAAATGCCATATTCTGCAGCCTTTGAGAGATATGAAGAATGCCTATCTGAAATATATCTCTATATATCTAGAAAATCTAACTAATATGACTACAAGCTTGACTATTACTTATGATTATCCATTAACCTATATTTCTTAATTATACATTACATTTTTAATGAACTACACAATCACAATATCTTAATCAATAGCAGAAATATGCATATACATATAACAACATTGACCTTAAATCTCTATCAATAAAGCAAAATCTACACTAATGCAAATTATTCATGTCTATATCATATCCCCCTTTAAATGTTAAAGAATGTTTATAAACCATATTTGGGAACATGGGCGCAGTTTTTTTCTCTCCAAACTGCTTCCTGCTGAATGGGGGTGTCGTTAATTGGGTCTTTCATGGTATAACCTGTATGCTAGTTTCATCTCAGTTGGCAGTTGAGCGAAGCAATTTTATGAAGATGTTCACAGCAACTTTTCGGGAGGTCGTGATCTATCATACCAAATTGGGATAGAAGAAATCCACAGGGTCTGGTCCTCTGTGAAAACAAAAGAAGACCCTTTCCAAAGCATCATATCCTTAGACTCAAATTTTGAAATCGTAATACCCTTATATCCTTTCTGGTTTAGCTTGGCAGCCCATGTAATGAAATGTCTCTCTGTACTTAGCTCCTTCACAGTCAAAAATTTTAAAGAAAACACAATGTACATAATCCAGACACTCTGTGAATTTTCCATTTTTACGTGGCTTATTTTTCTTTATTTCTTTTAATCTATAACTATCTGTACTCTGTCTCTTTAAAGACTTTACCTTTTTTTTTTATTTAAACCATTAACTTTATTCTCTATATTCTTTTTCTTCTCTCTCTCAAGCCTACGTACATTCATCCAACAGTGTGGTCTTTTATGTCTGAATCTGTTTTATTGTGAATCTGTAACATTTTTTTACTATCCAGGAGCATTTCTTAAAATGTTAAGCAGTTCTTAAAAACTTAAGTTGTACCATGTAGGGGTAATACAGTACTGCCTGTTTACTGCCAAGTCTAAACCTTAACCGCGCTGTTATTATGGTAATTACAGCAGTTCCTGCCTGAGGTCAGCACAGTTCAGCAGGAAGCTGTCGCTCCTGCCTCAGATCCATTGGTGCCCCTGAGCTGAGCACAGTTCCAGGCACACAGCAAGTCCACATTGGAGTCACACTCAGCAGTTTAATTCTGAGACTGAGCGTGCAGCACAGAAACTCTTTTTATCCAAGTTACAACCAAATCTGACACACAGAGCACTGCGCAGTCTGAAAACACATCTCTTCCGCCATGCTCTTCCGCCTGCCTAAGCCTGATTCTGCCATCTGCCCAGGTGCAGGCGGGGAGCGCTGAGAGCACTCTCCTTCCGATCCCAAGCAGGAACACAAACATCCAGTCCCATAAAATCCATTGAAATGCTTTAAAGCCAGAGTTCAGGCTGGCAGCACAGCCCCAAGAAGCCGCACTTTAAAATGACGCAGCTTTTTTTTTTCTGCTGCTGTTGCCAAATCAGGAAATCTCTTTACAGCACGCCACCAACAAACAGCAAAAACCTGTGTTAAACTCTCTCTCCCTTATTTTTAAGCCTTCTCAGGTTTTTAAGTGGATTTAGTCCATCACGTAGGGTGCCACTCCCAGAGATCCACCTGCCTCTTCCTCCCAAGTACTGGGACCAAAGCACTTGCCATCACGCTTTGATCTAAACTGTAAAACCTTAGCTGGGCTGTGGTGCACACCTTTAATTCGAGCCGTCAGGGAGACAGAGGTAGATGGATCTCTGTGAGTTCAAGGCCAGTCTAGTCTACAGGAGCTAGTTCCTGGACAGGCTCCAAAACTACAGCAAAACCCCGTCTCAAAAAAACTAAAACAACCCCCCCCCCAAAGAAAAACCCCAGAAACCTAAACTGTAAAACCTTTATACCTTGATAAACTGTTATAGAATATTTTTTACACTGTGAGATGTATCTCTCCCTAAGAAACCTTCCGAAACCTTCCGATTGGCTTAATAAAGAGCTAAATGACCAATAGATAGACAGGAGAGAATAGGTGGGACTTTCAGGCAGAGAGAGAGAGAGAGGGAGAGAGAGAGAGAGAGAGAGAGAGAGAGAGAGAAACAGGGAGGAGGAATCTAAGTGTGCAATTTTGCCAGCAAAATTGAGCATGCTATACTAAGAAGAGTTAACCAAGCCATGTGTCAGAACATAGATTAAAAAAATATGGGTTAATTAAGTTATAAGAGCTAGTTGGGAAGAAGTCTAAGCTAAGGCCAAGCTTTCATAATTAATAATAAGTCTCCAGGTCATTATTTGTGGGCTGGTGGTCCATATAGTTCAACAAGAAAACTTGCTACAAGAAACTGGATTAATGAAGTCAACGAGCCAGTGAAGGCAGCTGTAATGAGTCTTAAGCCTTAAGTGTAGACTGAGAAGTCCTGAGACTATTTTTGAATTTAAGCTTAAAACTGTACTTTATGATTGAAATCCGTGATGCAGCCCAGTGGTAGAGAGTCTCCCTACTACGTGCAAGGCCTGGGGTTCAATGCCCAGTACCACAACAGAGAAACAAACAAACAATTCCATAAAGCTCTGTGGATATGTTCAGGCAGATGCTGACTTAGAACACTTTCCTGACTTGAAACAATTATTTGCAGGTTTTGTTTTGTTTGTTTTGTGCAGTGTCTCATTACATGCCCAAGCTGGCTTTACTGGCTCAGCCTCCCAGGTGCTGGTTGTCAGAATTACAGATCTGAACCACACCTGACATTTCACATTTTAATTATATTCTAAATTATATGTTGTGCTGGCTTATTTCATGCCAACTTGACACAAGCTAGAGTTATCTGAAAGAAGGGAACCTCAATTGAGAAAATGCCTCCACAAGATCTGGTTGTAGGGCATTTTCTTAATGAGTACTTTCTTGATGGGGGAAGGCCCATCTTACTGTGGGTGGTGTCATCCCTGGGCTGATGGTCCTGGATGCTGTAAGAAAGCCATATGGAGCAAGTCATTAAGCAGTACCCTCCATGGCCTCTGCATCAGCTCTTGTGTCCAAGTTCCCGCCCTTACTGCTTTTGATGATCTGTTATAGGGAGCTGTTAGTGCAATAAACCCTTTCCTTACTGAGTTGCTGTTGGTCATGATGTTACATCACAGCAGTCATGATGAAACTAAGACATGTTTTCAACTTTATTTCTTGAAATATTAACTACAGTCTTTCTCGTACATTATTATGAATTCTATCTGGAAGCAGAGTCTAATATATATATTAGTGTGTGTTTCAAGACAAGGTTTCTTTGTATAACAGTCCTGGCTATCCTAGAATTCACAGAGATATGCCTATCTCTACCTACTGAATGCTGAAATTAAAGGCATGTGCCACCATAACTGGCTTTACTTTTAATGTTTTAATTCATAGATTTTATTGACTGGAAGATGCATTTTAGCATTAGCTTTTCAATATTTTGTTTGCATTAATTTTACTTTTTGTGGAGGCCCAAAAATGTGAACCTATTCTACCTTGTCTGAAGGTAAGACAATTTGAGCTTATTTGAAATTGTTAACAAGTGCGGCTACAGACCCTGACCTAGGGTGTGGTTACTTGGTGCTGTGGACATTAAGATGGCCCATAGACGTAGATTCACTCCATACTGAATAAAGGTCAGAGAATTCAAGCATACTTCTGTTGCTTCTTTTGAAACAGGAGGTTTGATTTAGGAAGTGGCTGCCTGCAGGATTCTTGGTCTAGGGTGTTTTCACTGCCCCAAGCATAAAATACTTTTCTCTACAATTAATGGCTTGATGGCTCAATATTGGGGCAAGTAACTGTTGTCCTTTGTGTCATGTTAAAGCGGTCTGTTGCCTGCTTCCCTGCTTTTGTATTGGGGTACAAAAGTGTGTGGAAAATTAAACACGGGTGGACTCGGAACTCAAAACTAAGAATTCATCATTCAGTATTCACTGAGTTGCCCTCCTGTTACTATCCTGTGTCTCTGCATTTCTCTCTTATCTCTGCCCTCCTAAATAACTTTCTTTAATTAATTTTTAAAATTGTTTTTATTGGGCTATACATTTTTCTCTGCTCCCTTCCCTTCCTCCCTTCTTCCCTTTTCCCCTTCTCCCCTTCTCCCCTCTCCCATGACTCCCATGCCCCCAGTTTACTCAGGATACCTTGTCATTTTCTCCTTTCTATTTGGATCCATGCATGTCTCTCTTAGGGTCCAAAGTCTTTGTTGTTTGGGTTCTCTGCGTTTGTGGATTATAGGCTGGTTTTTCTTTGTTTCATGTCTAAAACCCACTTATGAGTGAATACATATTATATTTGTCTTTCTGGGTCTGGGTTATCTCATTCAATTTGTTTTTTTTTTCTAGATCTATCCATTTACCTACAAATTTCAAGATGTCATTATTTTTTTTACTGCTGAGTGGTATTCTATTGTGTGAATGGACCAATTTTCTTTATTCATTCTTTAGCTGAGGGTCATCTAGGTTGTTTCCAGGTGCTGGCTATTACAAATAATGTTGTTAGGAACATTATTTAGCACATATCCTTGTGATATGATTGAGCATTCTTTGGGTATATACCCCAAAGTGGTATTGCTGGGTCTTGAGGTAGATTGTTTCCTAATTTTCTGAGAAATCACCATATGATTTCCAAAGTGGCTGTACAAGTTTGCATTCCCACCAGCAATGCAGGAGTGTTACTTTTACTCCACATCCTCTCCAACATAAGTTGTCATCAGTGTTTTTGATCTTGGCCATTCTCACAGGTGTAAGATGGAATCTCAGAGTTGTTTTGATTTGCATTTCTCTGATGGCTGAGGATGTTGAGCATTTCCTTAAGAGTGTTTCAGCCATTTTAGATTCCTCTGTTGTGTGTTCTCTGTTTAGGTCTGTATCTCATATTTTTTATTGGATTATTTGTTCTTTTGATGATCAATTTCTTGAGTTCTTTGTATATTTTGGATATTAGTTTTCTGTCTGATGTGGCTACCTAACTTTTCTACTCCTCAGGCCCCTATGCTGGGACACATGCTAGGATCCTGGTAGAGGTTACCCCAAAAAGGTGGCTCCCCAAAATTTCCTAGGCTGCTGCTGTCTGGATCTGGAATAATCCCCAACCATGCATGGTTAAAAAGTTTTGTTCCTGTCTGTAACCCTTCATTGTAAGGATGGGACCATTTTCAGAAAGCATTTTAACACTGAAATACATCTCATCTCCTTTCAGCTTTTTTTTAATTTTATTGTGATAATGTCTTGCTCTGTAGTCCAGGCTAGCCTTGAATTTACAGTCTTCCTACCTCTACTTCCCAAATAGCTGTGATCAGAGTTCTGTAGCAACAGGTCTTACTCTAAAATGAAATTGCTTTCTATCACCAGCCCTAATACTAGGGAATGAACCTAGGACCCAAAGCATAAAGCCAAGCTCCATCACTGAGCTGTCAGAAGCCCACCAAGCAGTGACAGTTTTGAGTAGTAGCAGAAGCTTAAGTAGATGGTATCTTAGCGGAAGGAAACAACTTATTAAGTGTATGCCTTTGGAAGATATTTGGGGGTCTCAGCCCCCAGAAATGAACAGTCCCGAGGCTATAATGTCTCTTTGTACCACTACAGGCAAGAGCAACAGGACAATGAACGTGTCCCGTGGTCAGAACAAGCTATTGGTGGAAGAATTTGTCTGGGCTTACAGTTTCAGAGGGAGACTTCAGTGTTGGGAAGGCAAGACGGCAAAGGCAAAAAGGAGAAATCACAGCCTCCACTGCAGGCCCACAGCAGAGAGAGCAAAGTGGAGGAAAGGTGAGGCTAAAGCTCGCACCGTCACCCCCAGTGATGTGCTTCCTCCAGCAAAGCTCCTCCCAAAGCAGCAACCAGACACCAAGAGTTACTTGCCTGAGCCTTTGGGGAATATTCCTCACGCAGAATACCACACTGATTATCTCACATATTCTGTTACCTCGAAGAAAAGCTGACTAGCATGCATGCCAGGTTGAGGTAGCATAAACAAGTTATTTAGTAGATGACCCTCAAGTTTATTAGATTGACTTAATATCAGCTTTATTTCACATAGTGTGACCAGATGTGCTTACAAGGCAACCTAAAGCTGGCTGTGTCTTCGTATAAAGCAAGACGCCACAGAGAAGCCACAGAGAAGCAGTGGCGGCTTCTGTCTACAATATGAGGCTGCTTGTACCATTTTGTCTATTAATCCATATTTTAAGCAGGGAGAGTATAGTGGTTGATTTCAACTGTCAGCTTGATGAGGCTTGCCTAGAAGATGGTCCTAGAGAACCATACCTGGGAGGAATTCTTTTGATTAGATGATGTGAGGTTATAATATCCAGTATCTGTGGATGGCACCATGCCCATCCACAGAGAGTCCCACACTGGAAGGAGCAAAGCTTTCATCGCTATGTTTCCTGACAGTGGAGACTGAGTGACCGGATGTTTCAAGGCCTGCTCTTCAGTGATGGCCCACAGTGACACTGTCCCCAAAAGATATAAGACGAAGACAGGGCGGTCTCATGTTGTTTTCATTGGGGTATTTTACTACGGCAACAGGAAAAAACGGTGACAATCTGCTCCTTTGGTTCTGTCTGGCTGAGGATTAAAGCCAGAGCCTGCTGCACGTTGAGCGGGCACGCCACCACTGAACCACACCCTCAGCTCTATTTATGTTTTTCTGAAGCACGCTGCGTACAACTGTCCTACCAGTGTAGAAAGCAGATGCGCAGAGCAGGTCCCACACTGGTACATAGGAGTGATAATGTCTGCGGTGCTTGCCTCTGGGTGCCAGGCCGGTTCTTAGAGTGAGTGAGAATTCTTCTGTGGAGGACAAATTGCTCTCATGGCTGTCAAGCTCAGACAGGTTCCATTAACACAGCCTAAGAGACTGGATCTCTCCTAATGATATAAAAGGTGGACGAGAGAGGATTCAGGACGCCAGCACTGAGGAGAAACTGAGGAAAGGGGACGTTCCAAGTATTACGGTTCTTGTGTTTCTTTTGGCTTTTGGAGAAATGATTTTTGACTTTGTGTGTAGGGTGGTCTTTCTGCAGGTTTTAGGGATTGCATGTCTCTCTGCTTCTGCTAGGAGAATCAGCATTAAGCGGACTGCTGCTGCTGCTGCTGCCTTCTTCTTTTGCACCAAGTGAATGTTTAAACGTTTCAAATAAACACGTCTCTGCTGGCTGCTGACCAAGATTCATTACAGTCAGGAGGAGCTCTTTGGAACTGCTGGAGGAGAGATCTGGTTATTATCCCTGTGGTTTATGCTTGTGGTAGAAATCGCACTAATATTTACATAAAGGGCGTGGCTTTGGGTGCAAGAGTAAAGCCTGACTGAAGTGGGAATTTGTAGTCAATGCCCACAAAGAAAGTAGCGAAGTCCAGTTGTCCTTCCGAAAGCCATTAGACCCTTCACGTGACGCGCTGATGCCCACAGACAGTGAAAACAGCTAAGTCCGGTTGTCCTTCCGACAGCACAGCTAGGCCCTCCACGTGACGCGCTGTCTTTAAACTTTGCTCTGCAGCTGCAGTTTTCTTCCCCTTCTTTTCCTATGTTGAAATGATTACTTTGCAAAAAATAATTAAGTAAGATAATTCAAAGTTTATGGACATTTTCTTTTAAAAAATATGTATTTCTGGTTTCAGTTTTAAAACAACGAAATTCAGTTAGGCTTGGTAGAGTGCACCTATAACCTTGGCACTAAAAATGTGGGCACAGGACGGACGCCTGGGACTTTGACGACTAGCCTCAGCTAAAATAGCAAGTCTGAGCCAGCCTCAACTACAGGAGATTTTGTCTCCAAACACCTAAAACCAAACAGTGAAAAACAAACTCAACTCAAACCCACCAACCAAACAAAATTTTCTATTTTAGTGATGGTTACAAGAAAAAAAAAAAACAAAGAATCTCCATATTATTTGATGGTCTGAACAGCCCTGCAGCTGCAGTGTTCCTGGCGTGTGGGTGAGATGGCCAGCGTGTGGGTGAGAGGCCCAATGTGTGCGTGAGATGCCCGGCGTGGGTGAGATGCCCGGTGTGTGGGTGAGATGGCCAGCCTGTGGGTGAGAGCTCTGGTATGAGGAACCGGGCACAGGCGCTCCAGTCCTTGCAGGTGCCCTAATTTAAGCGACAAGGGAGCCACTGGGAAATCTCCAGCGGGAGGTTTTGACTCTTTGTTTGTGGCCTCCTAACTCAATGTTTTTCATAACTCACTCAGGAAGCAGAACATTCTGGAATTCAATTGTTACATGATAAAATACAGCTATATTTCTCTTAATCCACAAATTCAGATTTTTAGTGCATCAAGACATCCATATCCATGTCTGTATCTAGATTCACACTCTAGGTGGCTATACAAATGTTGGCACACCCATTTTACTTGTTTTTTCAGAGAACTCAGTGCTGGTGATGTAAATCATGCTGTCAGATCTAATGTTTATAAATAAAACACGCCTGCTTCCTGGTGTCCATCAGAGGCCATTTCCACCTCTTCCTGTTAGTATTTGGTTCATGTACACACACTTTTCTACCCAGCAGATAAGACGTAATTGCTGATGTTTGGGGAAAAAAATCAGAAAAAAAAACTTAAAAAAACTCAAATTACTTTTATTTTTTTAAGAGCTGGGAAAATTCCATTATTTGATTTTTGCCCCGAAGACTTTAACAGAGCTGAGCCTAGTGTTATAGATTTGATGGCATATTTGAACACGGCTTGAGAAGTACTGAGTTGAAACCTAGCCTTGCTGCTGGGAGAAGGGAGGCGGCATTCGTGCACCCCAGGGTAACTGGAGGGCAGCTGCGTGCAGGTACCGTCCACTTGTATTGAGCTCAGACAACACGCAAGGGAAGGCACTGACTTAAGCTCATCATATGTCTTAATGTTACGATCCTAAAAACAACTGGAAGAAGCACATCACATATCAACTGTTAATTCATTAGGTTATACTGAGGGCCAAACATTAGTCTACACCCTCGAGACGGAACATGAACAAAGCAAAGTCCGTGGTTGGCTAGTGGACAATTCTCACCAAGGGTCCACTCCTTCTTGGCTGTGTTTAAATCTCTTCCCAGTGTCCTCTAGTTCTGTGACCTTGGGGAGATTCTGTAATCGCCCACATTTCACCTTGCTTATCTGTGGAGCACGAATGGCAGCCATTGATATGGGATGATAAGAAGATCTTAATAAGTTAACTGTTGTAAGGCAAAGCGGTGCCTGGTAAGGATTATTCGGGAGTGTGTTATTGTGCTCATTGTCAATGCAGTGAACACATAAACACTTCCCCCTGTGCTAGGCACAGAGTAGCATAGGGCACACATATCTGTTGTTGTGATAGGTCATGTAATGAGAAATAAAATGAGTAAAGAATTAGAGCCTACAAGTGAGTTCACAGGGTTTGCTCTCGCAAGTGGGTAGGGATATCCTTGTAGTGAAGGTGACATTTGAACAGAGATCTGACAAAAGCATCAGATTGTGTGGCCACGTAGAGGAAGGACACACCAGTGGAGCTACACATGTAAAGGACACAGAGCAGTGCATGCTTGAAGGACTCAGAGCACAGCAAGGAGGCCAACATGATCAAGAAAGGAAACATCAGAGGGCAGATGAGCAGAGATCACAGCAGAAAGAACCTTGCAGTCAAGGAGAAAGAAGCAAGCACATATGGAAGCCAAGACACCAAGCCCCTTCCCCAGACGGGTCTGGTTCTTAGATGCTGTTTTGGAGTCACCAGTCAAGTGGACTTGCTAATATGAGGCAGGAAGAATGTGACCAACACATCACTGGAGGACATGTGGAGGGGTAGGGCCTGAGATGAGCAGATGTTGGTTTGAAAAGCACCCCACACAACACTTATGTGTACTAAGGTTTACTGTCCAGCCCTGAGTATTATTGGGAATTACTGGAACCTTTAGACGGTAAGACCTGGGGGGAAAGTTAGATCTCTCTTAACATGCACTTGAAAAGGGTCGTTGTCCTGATGGATATAGTGGAACATGCCTTTAAAGTCCATCACTTGGGAGGCAGAGGCAGGTGAATCTCTGTGAGTTTGAGGCCAGGTCTACAGAGTGAGATATAGAACAGCAAAGGCTGTTACACAGAGAAACCTTATCTCAAAAAATCGAAGAAGAAGAAGAAGAAGAAGAAGAAGAAGAAGGAGGAGGAGGAGGAAGAGGAGGAGAAGGAGCGGAAGAGGAGAAGGAGGAGGAGGAGGAGGAGCAGCAGCAGCAGCAGCAGCAGCCGTGATAATAATCCAGGTGAGAGAGCACAGCACTGTGCACCCAGGTGATCACCAGGTGGTGAGAGACAGTTGAGAGTCAGGATTCAATTGGAGGACAGAGCCAGCAGGATTTGCTGACGCAGTGGGTATAGGCTACAGCAGGAAAAAGAGTCAAAAGACTCCTCGTTTGCAAATCCACAGAGGAGAAAGGTGTTATTTAGTGATCTGACGGAGATGGAATTTACTGTGGTTTGGGGTTGCCCCCCCCCCCCACCCTCTCTTTAGATGCGGCAGGATATCCTTCAAGAATCTGCAAGGTTGCTATAGCAAGGTTTTTCCTATTGGTGGTGTTCATTCCCACACTGTAATTCCTGGTGCCTGCCCTGTGGTCTTCTGTGGTTTCTCTGATGATCTCTAACATTTTGCAAGTATTTCCACCCATGGGAATGAATTTTTAACCCACTTTAATTAAAATGCAAGCCTGTGTGTTTGCCACGTAGCTATTTTAGAAGGGAGAGGGAATGCTTTGAACCAAATGACTGGAGGCTGCTGCCCTTAGAAATTTTTTGTTAACTGCTAGCCCACGGAGCATGGCCAGGCCTTTGTGAGCAGGAAGTCTGCTCACTGGATGTACAGACCTCACCACCCTGTGACTATTGCTATTTCCATAGACTGAGTGTGTGAGCACTCCAGCAGTGTTTAAAACCAGTGTGTTCTACAAGAAATGTGAGTAGTGAAACAAAAGGTAGAAAGAAAATGGCAAAAGGTCTGTTTAAACACCTGGAATTATGGATAATTTTTATTTCTCTTTAGACTTGTTCACACTCAGAGTTTCTAGAAATAAAAGTTATGAGTTTAGGAACAGTTTCTCCCTGTGATAACATTGAATCCTACCGTAAAAGTCTTCTCAGACCATGTATACCCCATAAACTCTAACCTAAGGATATACCCCCATAGTCTCAAAGGGTGAGGCACTATTAGGAGGTGCGGCTTTGTTGGAGTAGGTATGGTTTTGTTAGCAGAAGTGTGTCACAAAGCCGCAGGCTTTGAGGTTTCCTATGCTCAGGATACAGCCCAGTGTCTCAGTCGATTTCCCGTTTCCTGAAAGATGGAGGACCCTCGGTTACTCCAGTGCTATGTCTGCCTGCACGCTGCCATGTTCCCCGTAATGCTGATAATGGACTGAACCTCTGAAACTGTAAGTGAGTCACATGTTTGCATTTGTGAGTTGCCATGGTCCTGGTGTCTTGTCACAACAATAAAAACCCCAAAACACTTTATTCCTCTTCCAAGTATACTTTGCAACCTGTCTTTATTACTTTCTATTGCTGTAAAGCACCATGACCAAGGCAACTTATGGAAAGAGTATGTTTCGGCTTATGGCTCCAGAGGGATAAGAACATATGAAGGCAGCATCAGCAGCAAGCTCAGAACTTACATATTCAAACTTATGCATGAAGCAGAGCGAATGGATTGAAAGGAGGATGAGGCTAAACAATCTCAAAGCCTGGTCCCAGCATGGTATTTCCTTCAGCAAGACTGTCTGCCTAAACCTCCTCAAACAGCACCAGTAAGCAAGATCTCAAACACCTGAATCTCTGAGGGACATTTCTCATTCAAAGCACCACACATCCTCAAATTATATTATTTGTTGAGCAATTCTGTCTCTGTAGTTCAAATCTTCTGAAGCAGGGTCTTTGCTTTTCTTCTTCAATCTCCCAGGGCTTAGAAAAGGATCTAAAATAAAGTTGCTGCCCCCAAATTTTGTTGTTGACTGTTGAGATGGGTGTTGTAATTTAAAAAAATGTGGCATGTGCTGGAGAGATGGCTCAGAGTTTAAGAGCATTGCCTGCTCTTCCAAAGGTCCTGAGTTCAATTCCCAGCAACCATATGGTGGCTTACAACCATCTGGTACCCTCTTCTGGCCTGCAGGCATACACACAGAAAGAATATTGTATGCATAATAAATAAATAAATAAATAAATAAATAAATAAAAAATGTGGCATGAGAGAGAAAGACACCATGCAGCAGAGTTCATGTGGAGGGGTTTTTATTGGGGGAAAGGGAATGTAAGAAGAGGGGAGGGGAGAAGGGAGACGGCCTTTGGGGACAGGAGCAGCAGAAGAGAAGAGAGAGGCCAGGGGAGACAGAGAGACAAGCAGAGAAGCAGAGTGATAGCGAGAAAGAACTAGACACACACATATATACACACACAGACACACACACACGGGGGTGGGGGAAGAGGAAGTTGTCAGGGCCCTTTTAAAAGGGAACATAGTGAATGTACACAGGAGGTGCTGTTAGTGGCTACAACTGAGGACGTAGCCTGTCAAAACCCCAAGAGCAGGATGGTACAGATGCATTCACAACCACTCCTGCTTCAGTGGATCCGATGCCTTCTTCTGGCCTCAGAGGGCACCACCATGCATGTATACACACATTCAGATGTACACATATCCAAAACTTTTAAGAAAATATTCTAAAAATTAAACAAATGTTTGTTAACATAAACCCACATCATATCTCAAAGGCATTGGGAGCAGAGAGAGATTGTCACAATGGTTCTAGGCGACCCTACAGCACTCACAGGACCCTAAGTTGACACAGGTTTACGAGAAGACTGAAGCAGGGAGAGTTTGAGCTTGAGGTCGGCCTCACACATAGTGAGACCATGTCACAGAAAATCAAACATATAAAAACATGGAAGAAATGGGATGTGGGGGCGCATGCCTTTGATCTCAGCACTTGCGAGGCAGAGGCAGGGAATCTCTGTGAGTTCAAGGCCAGCCTAATCTACAGAAAAATCTCCAGAAAGAAGATCATAAACTTCGATTTAATAATTTCACTTGTTAGGACCAAAACAGAGATACTGCTAAAAATACTTACTTACAAGTGTCTTTATAGTGTGTGAAATACAGTTTGCTTAAATACATTATGAAGAAGCCATAAAATGATGTCCTAACAGTTAAATTGCCACAGGGAGAAGTGGATTATCTATCATTAGCACTTAAAAGTAATAATATAGTATGTTCAGTATGACTCCTTACATAGGGAAATTATGTGTCCTAAGTGTCAGCCAGATTCCTGGGTTATGAGATTATAGATATCTCAGCGTTTCTTATGTGTGCCTAACCCTTAATTACATATTTGTTTATTTTGATGACATTTATTTACTTATCTCTCTTTCTGTTGTGCGTGCAGGTGCATCCATGCAGCACAGCGTGGACATGAGATTGGCAGCATCCTTCGTCATTCCATCCTTCTACCAGGGGGGTCTCAGGGATTGAACTCGGGACATCAGAATGGGTAGGAAGTACTTTTCCAGGTTGAGCCACCTTCCCTGCCCTGCATAGTTTTAAGTGTCCCCAGGAAACTACTGAAACTGAATCATGCTCATCCCCCTTCTCCTTCCTTCTCCCCCAATTCCCTACAAGTTGCCATCCTCCTGCCTCAGCATCTATAGTGCTATCACAGGTGTGTGTCACCATGCCTGGTTGTTTCATTGCATTTTTAAATTATTATAGGCAATCTAAAACGGTATCCTAAGGACTCACAATAACACCATAACTTAAAAACAAATAATTTAAATGGAAAATAATCTGTGAACATTAAATAATTCAAATGGAAAGTAAATCTGTGAACAGAATATTTTCTGCCTCTGTTTCTGTTACACAGATATTTATCTCAAGCGAACAACCATTTCCTAACTTTCAAGGGGGTCTGTAAAATGAACACTGCATGCTAAAAGAGACTAATATTGCATGTGATCATGAGGTCAACAGAGAAATAATGAAAGGGACAGTGAGACACAGTTCGCCGTTATCATTAAGCAGAGTGTGCAGAGTTTGGAGGCTCAAGTTCCTCTTTCACAGAAAGCCAGGTGCATGGCTCCTACGAGTATTCTCAGTGCTGAGGCAGGAGGATTACCAGTCTGAGTTACATCATGGTATGCTGTCTCTAGAGAAAACGAAAAAAGGAGCAAGAGGGATGAGTCACTCCATAACATGATGCCCCAGAATGAGGCCCTGAGTGTGAATCCCCGGCACTCACAGAAAGCCCAGCATGGTGACTTGCATCTGCAACCCAGGAGCCTTGCCAGTTGGCCCCGCTGACAGAGTGACTTCCAGTTTCGGTGAGAGAAATCTCAAAAAATAAGGTGTGGAGCAAAAAAAGATACTCAATGCTGACTTCTAACCTCCACACCCTCACAGAGCTGGGCATAACCCCCACATATGCACACACACACACACACACTGACACACACACACACACACATACACACACTGACACACACACACACACATACACACACTGACACACACACACACACATACACACAGAGAGGTAAAGTAAAACAAACTCCAAAGGATTTTCAGCACTGTGTGTACACTGAAGGTCCCACGGAAACTCCGGGTCCTTGGTGGCCTGAGACCTTACTAACTCACTGATTGTATTGTTGGTGACAAACAAGACTGTGGGAGACAGGGTGATTTACTTCCTTAATCTCAGCTGTGTGTCGACAAAAAATAGAATGTGAAAGTTCGAGCAATCTGTAGGCATGTTACAGCTCCCCTGCCCTTTAGAGGTCTGATTAAACTTTCTTGAGTCTGTTTCACACAGCCCATCCCCAGATCCCATAGGAAAGCTTCAGGTCTTCTGTGTGAGCTCTCTTTGGGTCCTTTCTTGAAAAGTGACCAGAATTTGCCCAACAAAGCTAGAGAATATTCGCTTTAGTGACTGAGATGAAAGTGTGTTTCTGAATGTCTGCAGTTTCCAGGAAATAGCTGGCAGATAGGATTTCCTACCAGGCCTGGTTCTTAAAGCTTTGTCTTGCTACAGTCTATCTGCCAGGGACACGGCGCTCACAAATAAATGGCAGCAAGCCATTATCACAAGGGAAACAAGTTAAAGTGGCCCATGCTGCAAAGGCAGGCACAGAGCACTGTGCCGGGCTCACCATGGTAGAGAATCTAGAATTTAAGTCTTAGTCTCAGAAACAGGATCCTCGGATAAAACTGTCAAAAGGAATCCTCACACTTGCAGGACATAGCCACTCCTGTCAAGCAAATTCTTTCTGTCCCTAGATTAGTACAGTGTGACTTGGCACCCCCAGTGATAGCCTGACTAGAGAGGAGTGTGTGTTGTATCAGAGACTGCCACCGCCACCCGGCTCTAGACACCCAGGGCTGTGTGATTCGTCACTTACGGAGGAAAGCTGCCAGAATGTCCCATCTTCTAACTGCTGAGTCACTATGCTCTGTGAGCTATTTCAACAGAAGCATCCAGGAGACACACACTCGCCACCCCACATAGACAATGCCAGATTTCAGCTTGGATAGCCTGTGCCAGCGCTGTTCTGTTTCCACCATCTTTGTTCCATTCTGTCCCAGTGGCTTCAGGCTTCTGACTCCATTACTCCAAGAGAGCCTGTCCAGCTAGCACTCAGGGACTTTAGCACCTCTTCCAAATTTTCTCATGCCAACAATATTCTTTTCTGACTTTATTTTATTTTTTATGTCTTCCACATTAGCAAGCATTGTTTGAGCACCCACAGTGAGATACACACAGAGGTACAGACCAGAGCTGCTTAGAAGATGAACAAGACAGAGACCTTGCCAGGCATGCTGGCACTTGTCTGCAACTCCAGCGTTTGGGAGAGATTCCTTGTGCTCAGGAGCTCGCAGTCTAGGGAGGACTACACTCAACCAACCACAGAACACGATGTTCTAGTTCTGAGACAGGTGAGCACACAGTGATGTCAACGATGCTCTGAACCTGTGTCCTGGAGGAGGGGACAGGAGGAGCCCAGCTGTGCACGTTGTCCTCTGCGAATGGATGTGATCGTGGGAGCAACTGAAGAGATTCAGGAGGCACCAAGGGAATCCAGGAAAAAGGAGTTTTTGAAGGGCTTTTCCTATCTAATGGGATGTACATTTCTACTTGCCTGTCAGCCTTCGCCTGGTTTGACCCGGACACTCGGACACTCGTTGCCAGTCTGCCCACTGTGAGTGCTACTGCTGTTGGCCCTGCCCCCAGCTGATCCTCCTGGCACTCCCTCCCGTGTGTCAGATGAGGACTCTCTTAGCGTTTGCTTGCCATCCCTAAGCCAGGCTGTCCAGCCCAGACAGCTGGCTTTGGCTTTGAAGACTGCCTGGCTTGCTTCCCCACCAGTCTGTTAAGGAGTCCAACATGCCACTTGATGTCACATGTGCACAGGTGTTGTGGATGGCATTCCTGCAGGAGCTGGAGGTAAATGATGTCATTGGACAAGACGAGACTCAGCTCGCCCATATTGTGTGTCCAAATGCCGTTCCTATCTCCCAGTGAAAAGATGTTGTAAGTACAGAGAACAGGCACAAACTGATCGTAAACACCGAACATAAGGAAAAAGCTGTCCCAGGCACCGTGTAAAGTATTCATTCTCATAGTAATACTACCCTTGTGTTAGAAATCCATCTTATAGAATAAATAAATGCAGCTTCAGAGAGATTGAGAGACTTATGTAAGGTTCCACAAAACTCTACAACCCCCTACACACACACACACACACACACACACACACACACACACTTTACCCGGCTAAGGACAGACACCAAGGCCCTGCACATAAATATACTCAGCACTGAATTATATAAACAGTCACAATCCTTGTTTATCTTTAATCTGAACACAAATCAATGCGTTCTTTAAACTTTCGGACTGGTACACAGCACAACCGCACGATACATTGTCCTAAGATTTCTGATTCCAGCCTGATTATCAGTTTCCTAAGAGTAAGACAACCCGGGCATTTAGCTTGGGCCTATGAAGCCATGTTCAGAAACATGCTAACCGTCTAAAGAAGATGGCTTGGAAAGCAGCCACAAAGAAATACAAAGTAAAGGTCATCAGATAAAAATGTAGTTAAATATATGTACATTCCCAGAACTTCTGATGTTAAACAATAAGACACACTAGGGGAAAGATGTGGAGCACTGTGCCTGTTTTTATGACTTGTTGATATCTGTGGAGCTTTTTCCTTGGGCCTCAAAGTGATTTTCAAAGTTGCCAACAGCATTCAGTACATTCAGAACAGGATCCTTTCAGGCAGAGCTGACTGATGGCCATGCTTGGGACAGCACCGGGGACGGCTGATCTGTGACAGGGGGTAAGCCAGGTTCTGAGTGGAGAGCCCAGCAGGACCATTTTAAGTAACATGGCTTATGTAACTATGATCTAAGGCTCCAACTGGAAGTGGGTCAGATAAGATCTGGGAGAACCAGGGCCCGTATGACCCCGGTGACACCTCAAGGTAACTTTCTTTCACGTCTCTGAGAAGGTGGCCCTAGGAGGCAGCAACAGGATTCAGTTCAGTTTGCTGTGCTCCCCACCCTTTTCTTGTTTCCCCCCTTTTTTCATTTCTATGTGCTAAACTAAAGGAGACACAGCATTTGACAGAGTGATAACTTTACTATTGGGAAAAGGGAAGAAAGGATAAAGAAAAAGGTCCTTTCGCCCCTCACAGCTGTGACTCAGTTCTGACTCAAAAGGAAGTGTGCCACCTACTGAATCACAGAAACCACTTCCTGTGGCTGTTTGCTTTATTCTGGAGGCACCAGGCCAGAGCCTGCCCTGCCCTGACCCTTGCTTAGCTCTCCAGAGCCAAGGCGTTCATGGCTTGAGGTGGTTTGGCCTGGGACTCTTGAGAACATTGCATATTAAATTGCAAGTGTTTCGTTCCTTAGCAAGGGTTCTTTAGCAACACAAAGACGAGCGTGCTATTTGCAAGCCGTCTGAGCGTTGCTCAACCCGAATATCCCTAGCTTTTGCAAGGTATGTATTCTGGATGATTGCTCTTCAGAGATCTGAACGTACACCGGCTCAGCTGTTCTGCTGGCAGCTTGGGCAGTCTGTAGGGTGACACTGGCTGCCTGAGGCTTCATGGGAACCCTTTAATCAGTGGAACAACACTGGGTTTGCCCTCGTTTGTTCCCATGCTTTGAGCAAGTACTCAGAAGTTGGTGTGCACTCTGCTGGGTAGGGGAGGAACAGAGTGGTGTGCAGGACCTCACAACACACAGATAATTGGATCCTTAACGTCATCTCCAAATAGACTGGAGTCTTTTCATTGTTGTTTGTTTTTATTCCATGGTGCCTCAGCATGTACATGGCCTCTCAAGCAGAAAGGCAGTTCTACATGCAGGTCAATACTGCAAGTCCAGAGGATCACGTCTGAAGGTAACAAGGTTCCGCTCCTCAGAAGGTGTCAGAATCCCTAATGACAGACAAATAATCGTTCTCCTGTCCTCGCTGCTCCACTGATGAGCAAAAGAACAACTGCCATCCCCGATGCAGTGAGCAATTCGCCCATGTCAGTCGTTGTGAGATCTCAGTAAAACAACGTCCAGGATGGTGCTTGGCCCCTTGTCATGTAAGGGGCCACCTCCTCTGTATCTACTTTCAGTATCATTGCCACTTCCCCATCTCCTGTGACTTGGGTTGTACCTGATAAGGCCAGGCATTTCCTCGGGGAATAACTGATAGCCTTATGCCTAATGATGGGATTCTGTGACTACAGTCTTAGCCTGTGTAAACTTGTGCCTTCTTTAGAAAAATTATAAAAATCATTAAAATGACCATAACCTGAAATGCCCTTTCTAAAAGACACTGTTACATACAAAGTGCTTAAGAATCAACTATATGTGAATAATATTCTTTCAAATGTGAAATATTTGAAATAACATTCAACATGTATATGTGGCCTATGTCATTTGAGGATCTACCCTTTGTCTTCTCAAGCCCGTCTCCCCCTGGACACATGCTGGTGCCCCTCACCTGTCCCATCATTTGGCTCAACAGAGAACACAAACCACGTTTAACTTGTACTTGCAAAAATCCAGGCATTCTAATCACTGCTTATTAAGTGTTCGTGGCAAGATCACATGAAGATAAATTGGTTTACAATAGCCTTAGAACCCTGACAGTCCTGAAACCTTCATCTGTGTGTGCAATTTTGTTAGCTTCTGTTTTATTAATCACCCCAAGTGTCTGTATCTAGTAGGTAACACCTGTCCTATAATAAATGTTCATAGCTATTTTATTAATAAACTTCAGAGTTAACTCTCCAAATAATAAAAAACACTAGACTATTCAGGGTTCTTTGTTTTTGTTTTAAATATTTTTTATGAAATAGTCAAACACATATCATAAGGAAGAATACAATTTTCTGGCATTATTATTGTGTGTGTGTGTGTGTGTGTGTGTGTGTGTGTGTGAGAGAGAGAGAGAGAGAGAGAGAGAGAGAGAGAGAGAGAGATGAGGTCTCATGTAGCCCAGGCTGGCCTTAAACTCACTATATAGCTGAAACTAGCTGCTAAGATTACATGTATGTGGTAGCAACACCTGGTTTCAAATGGCACCCAGGATGGAACCCAGGGCTTCATTCCTGCTTGACACACACTCTACCTACTGAACTATATCCCCAGCCTCTGAAGGTTTTATTTTGTTACTTTTGGTTGAATGTCACAGAGAATTATATTGAACTCTTGACCAGCCTATTTTTTCCATTGGAATATTGGCCTGGATAAGAAATAACATCAAGGAAAAATTATTCTTTGGCAGGAAAATGTCCTCTCTAAATTCTTGTGTGTTTTGTTTTGATTTTTCCTTAGTGACTGGAGGCCAGTTTCAATCCATGCCGGCACAGATTCCAAATTTTCAATCTGGTTTTCCTGAATACTGACTGAGTGCCAAGAATGAGACAATGAGACAAATTACCACCAACACATTCACATCTACACACACACACACACAGAGAGAGAGAGAAAGAGAGAGAGAGATACACATAGAGAGAACATATACACAGAAACATACAGACACATAGATACACATACATACAAACACCCACACACATAAACACATACGCAGAGATAAAAACACACACACAAGAACGCACACACAAAGACACACACAAATGCACAGAGATACACACATACACAGAAACACACGCAGAGAGAAACACACACAGACACACACATAAACAAAAATACACACACACAAAGATTCACACAAATGCACAGAGATACACACATACACAGAAACACACGCAGAGAGAAACGCACACAGACACACACATAAACAAAAATACACACACACAAAGATTCACACAAATACACAGAGATACACACATACACAGAAACATACAAACACACAGAGAAACACAGACACATGCAAAGAGAGAAAAACACAATCTCACAGAGATACACACAGAGAAATATATACAGGCACACACAGAGATTCACAACAGACACAGAAGGTGACACATAAACTTTCAGAAATACATACACAGAGGTATAGAGATACACACAGACACACAGAGACAAAGATATACAGACACACACAAAAATATGTTTATACATACAGGTATACACAGAGATACAGACAGCCATAGAGACACACATACACAGATAGACTCACAGACACACAAAGTGACACACAGAGATTTAGAAATATACGCACAAGGAGAGATGCAGAAATACACACATAGAGATACATACAGACACACATAGAGACACAGACACACACACACACACAGAGAGACACACAGAAACACAAAGATACACACATAGAGACTCACAGATAAACACAGGGAGACACAGATGCACAGAGATACACACAAACACACAGAAAATACACAGAGATACCCACAGACACATACAGAGATATACACACAGGTACACACTCAGATACACATGAGCATACACAAGCATGAGCAATACCCGAGTCCCAGTGTACCTACAGATTTGCATGTTTCTATTCCTTCTAACATTTACCCTCATAATCATGGAGCTCTTTTTAAACCCCTAGATGATAGTCTGCGTTCTCTGAAGTGATGGTCAGTGTATCCCAGATTCTAACAAACACTGCCCTGCAACTATTCATTGAAGGCAACCAGCATCTGCTTTGCTTACTTTTCTTTCTTGAGTCAGAGTTGTGCTCTCAAGTCCAGGCTAGTCACTACATACCATAGGCTAGCCTCAAACTCACAGCAACCCTTCTGCATCAGTTTCCCAAATGTTAGGATTATAGGCCTGAACTGAAGTACTAAACCCTGTTCTCTGTTTTTCTTTCATTAGCACTTTGAAAATTTCAATGTAAAGCATTGATTGTAATGATTAAGAAACAATAGTTTTTTTTATTGGCTTAGAGAAATAAATTTTTTTTTTGGAAAAATGAAGAGAATCACAGGTTCAGTACAGTGGTTGCAGTACCCTGCAGAATGGAGAGACTAGAAGTGCCCTGAAGGATGCAATGGTAGAAGTGCCCTGAAGGATGCAGCGGTAGCAGTGCCTGAAGGATGCAGAGGGTAGAAGAGCCCTGAAGGATGCAGTGGTAGAAGTGCCCTGAAGAATAAAGAAGGTAGCAGTGTCCTGAAGGATACAGAGGGTAGCAGTGTCCTGAAGGATACAGAGGGTAGCAGTGTCCTGAAGGATACAGAGGGTAGCAGTGTTCTGAAGGATGCAGAGGGTAGTAGTGCCCTGAAGGATGCAGAGGGTAGCAGTGTTCTGAAGAATGCAGAGGGTAACAGTGTTCTGAAGGATGCAGAGGGTAGAAGAGCCCTGAAGGATACAGAGGGTAGCAGTGTCCTGAAGGATGCAGAGGGTAGCAGTGTCCTGAAGGATACAGAGGGTAGCAGTGCCCTGCAGATAGACTTGGGGACGTTTGCCTCATCTAGCATCTGTTTCTTCAGCTACTGACTCAAGAAATCAATACCTGCTAAATGGTTGTTGCACTTATTCCTAGAAGTTAACCCACTCTGTTTTCCATAAGGCCGTAGATCCCAAGACAATGACAGCCAAGTCCCCCTCATTAGCTGCTTACCTTGTGTTGCTTCTCTTACCCTGCTCCCGGAAGGGCACTGTAAAGGCACAGTCAGTCAGACACTAGCTGACATTTAACGTCGTTTGTCTCTTGGTAAAGAACAGAGACTGTCTGAAGAGACTGATCTAATCACTGGTCGAATGTTTATTATGTGTGCCTACTAACCTTTCTGGTATTAGTTGACAATTGGTGAATGCATGCAAACCCCTGTGTGCGCGCACACATAATATAAAGGTCAGAGGTCAGCATCACTCCCCTGGAGCCATCTATCTTCTTTTCTTGGACAGGATCTCTGGGTAGGATCTGGGGCTCCATAATCAGGTTAGGCAAGCCCAGCTCTGGGCAAACGTACATCCCTTAATGAGAGTGTTGTAGCTCAGCCTTAGGTCCTCAGCTTATACCACACTTACTTTACTGAGTTGTCTCTCCAGCTCTTTTGCTTGTTTGTTTGTTGTTTTGTTTGCTTATTTGTCTTTTCGAGACAGGGCTTTGCTAAGCAGACTGCCTTAAACTCTTGGAATCCTCTGCCATGCTCAGCTCCAACCATTTATTGACACATGTAACTGTGAGTGGGAGAAGGGGCAGATGAGGGAAAACCACAGTGTCCCAAGGTTTCCAGGATTCCTCACTGTCTTGAAACTCTGTGTTCATCGTCCTAATGATAATCCCCTCTGTAATGTGGCTGCCAGCAGGACTCTGTTTCCTTTTCAGTCTGGGCAACACAGTAGCAATCCCTCTACAAACAGTGGAAGCGGCACCTTTCCTTAGCCTCAGTTTGGTCAGTTGCTTATGTCCACAACAGTAGTTACCGGGTGGGCAGGGCTCGTCTTCCCAAGCCTTGAGGATTAGCGATATTACCAGTAATTCCGATGAATTAGTTCACTCTAAAAGCTGGACAGTTCTGGAAGCACACTGCCAGCTACAGAGGGACGAGGAGCAGGCTGAACTGTGGGAAGGCCAGCTGCAATGTACTCTGCAGGTATATAGATTCTGTCACTGAGCCGGATAAAGAGCTGGGAGAGTGAATGGTTTCCCCAAGATCACAGAAGAACCTAGTCGCCCTCCCATCTCAAGGTGCACTACCTCCTGTGTGTTTGGGGGAGCTGTCAAGGTCATAAGGAGAAACTATACTGAGAGAGACCACAACACTGGCTGCCAGGCAGAAATTTCATTTTATTCCTTCCAATTTTTTCCCGCCCCCTCCTGCTGAAGGAGCAGATTTTGAAGTGGAAATCATGAAGGGTTTTTTTCAAGTGCCACTGCCCAAGTTTCTACTAGGTAGAAAAGCAGAATTGGATCAGGCATGGTGCCTTATGCCTGCAAGCCTAGTGCTTATGAGGCTGAGACCTGGGGGTCCTGGATAAGTTCAAGGCCAATTTCACCTGTGCACTGAGTTCCAGGATAGCCTGGGCTGTGCCTGGAGACCCTGCCTAACAAAAGAAAGCACATCACAAACCCTTGCTTCCACCCTACTCTTCTTAAACCAGAGCCTCTCGAAGTGGAGAAGAAGAGAGACAAGAACAAACTGGAGGTTAGCAACCACCAGCCCAGCCCACTGATGGCAAAGGGATTTTACTGGCGGGTGTGGTTGCAGAAACAAACCTCTTGACTTCTGTCTCCAGGAAGTCACATCCAGAAAAACTGCAGAAAGAACGACAATGTTTTGTTTGGTTGGTTTTTTTTTTTTTTTTTCAGTACGGAACCATACCAAAGGATACCTGCTCTAACATGATATAGACAAACACTAACAGATCTTTGAAAATTTACAAGGGTTTGAGTTTATGTCAAACAAGACCTATAGATTACATAAGAAATGGACCAGGGATTGCTTCTAGACTGTAAAATGGCCCAGGAAAACCTTGGAAGTGTCTATTGCAATGCTGTGCAAAGAAATTTACCTTGAGATATATCTTTAATAGTTTAAAGATCTAATATCACTTGAAAACAAAAACACATAAAAAGATGCTAGAACGTGAAGACTTTTTCTGATGTCATGCTTACTAACTCAATATCCACCACTCCTCTCCTTCCTCTCCTCCCTCCTCCCACCCCACTCTCTTCCTCCTTTTCCTCTCATTCCTCCTTCTACTTACCCTGTTTCTTTCAATACCCCCTTTTTCCATTAAAAAAAGAAAAGAAAGCAAAAAATTGGACACAATGACTAGTTCCATACCATAAAGAATAAGGAGGAACCAGAACAGTTGTAGATTCCACAAGGACTGTAGCATACCTTGGTCAAGAAACACTGGGATAAATGAACTTATGGTCTGAAACTTCAGGCTAAAGAATGTTTGTTAACATATTTAAGAAATGTGTACATACTGTGAAAATCTATAAATATATTTCTGATTTTTTTCTCTTGTTCAGCATCTCCAAAAGTACCGAGCTCCTATTAGCCACAAGGAAACGTCTGTAAGCTGTAGCAGCTGGTGTCACCTTCCCTGTGTGGATCACAAGGTTCTTGGCAATCACTTCCATACCAGACCAGTGAGTATTGTTTTTCTCCTTTCCAAATGGATAAACAGAAGCGAGCTGGAGATAAAGGCCCGCTTCAGTACCACACACTGCAGTCACCCTGGGGAAACAATGGCTGCCAGTCTTCTCGCCCTTCAACCATAAAGAGCTCTCAAGCCCTTACTGTCAACCAGAGTTCTGGAAAGATCACACTGGCCGAGAGGCATAATTGGTCTACCCTCTGCACCATAGACTCTGCTTCCAAACTCAACCAAGCCAAAACATCAAGAAATATATCTGTTCTATGTGCAGACATGTGCCCTCATTATTATGCTCCAAACCATATGCTGTGGTAGCTGTTTTGTAGCATCAACTCCTACAGCTAAGCAGGAGCCGAAGGGAGGCTGTGCAGACACCGTATGCAAGTATCATGGTACTTACACAAAGGTCCCAAGTTATTAGCTCTAAGCAGAAGAGAGAGAAGTAAAACAATGGAAAAATCTGTGTCTTAAAAAAATGAAATTAAATATAGCTAGTTATAAAGGGATACTTTTGCATAGCAAAACAAAAGCCAAATTGTTTTTCCTTAAGTAGTACTTTTTACCTCTTTATTGTCATTCACTCATTCGTTGATTCAATAAACAGTTATTGACTGATTGCCTTCAATGTACCAAACATCGCTATATTAGAAACAGAGAAAAAGTATTAAGACTAGAAATGTTTATAACAGATAGCTTAACAGATTTTGATCGTTATTGGTGAGGGTGGTAAAATAGCAAAGCCTGTCATGAACTAACGGTTTCTCTGGGGCCACATCCATTATTACCACACAAATAATCTATCTTGCAGTTCTCTTTTGGGGTTCTTTGGCCTTCCCTTCTGCCTGGTGATGCGTCCACCAATGAGAATGGCCCTAAACTCACCCTTTTTTAAAAAAAGCTGCTGGAAGGGACAACATTGTGCTTTTAGTTTGCTTGTTTGGTTGGTTTGGTTTTTTGAGACAAGGTTTCTCTGTGTAGCTCTTCCTGTCCTGACTCTGTAGACCAGGTTATTCTCAAACTCAGAGATCCAAGTGCATCTACCTCTCAATACTGGGATTAAAGGCACGCATCGCCTCTGCCCATCTTCTTTGCAGTAACAGAACTTCTTCAATGCTTACTGACATACTAGAAAGATATAGGAGATAACAGACACGGTGTCTTAGTATTGTTTTATTGACAACAGAAGCTGTTAGTTCTTCCTCTCCACTCTGTTTAGATCAGAGTGAGGCAAACGTCCCGCGAGTCAGCGACTCCATCCCGTAGATGGTCGTTGGGAAGCAGTGTTTTAGAAAGGACTCCAGTGTTAATGTCAGTTCACGCTGCTGATGTACTCAGATGTGAGGAAATCTTCCGGGCCCACAGTGGGGGAAGTGTGGAGGCAGGGTGGAGTGACGCAATATTTCTTAGTGTTCATGAGATTTTGCAATTTGTTTTTCAGTCTGCTTGGACGTCTAAAAAGGAAGAGTCTCGTGTGTCAACAAGCACACCAAGTGAAGCTTCCCATCACAGGAGCAGAGACGCAGAGCTTAATGTGACTTCACATCCATGCTCATTTCCCTTAATGAGGAGTGGCTGCAATGAAGTCTTGAGAAATGCAAGTTTTCCTCTGACGGGTTCACTAGCTTGCTTCATCCGAAGAGTCAAGCATAAGTGATGTCTAATCTCATAAGAAAACTTTCTATTTTCTCCCCCAGTCAAATTGGGAACAAGTGAAGGGAAGTTCAGATGTCCTTACTTGCCAGTGTTCGTCATTTATGTGGTCAGCACATGTAGGGGCATGGCCAGCTTGAAAACAAGAAGCTGCAGCTTGTTTCCAGGGCTGCAGTGTGAACTGCGCAGATTGGAGAACTGTGGAGCTGAGGTCACTCACCCCTCATAGTCCCAGTCACAACTCAGATTGGAGAGCCGTGGAGCTGGGGTCACTCACCCCTCATAGTCCCAGTCATAACTTAAACTTGTGCTCTTCTGTTGTGAAACAGTCAGTAAAATTATCAACGAGAAAAACAAAAACAAAGCAAAAGCAAGCAGACTCACATTCTGTCTTTTCTCCAGCCGCTGTGAACAGCTCCCGTGGTGTTAGCAGTTCTTCTGCCCTCCTACAGATGTCAAATAGTGCTTACAGGTCACCCATACGAGGCACGCTAACTGGAGACAAAGCTCTGACATGGCGTTAAGAATTGAAGCGATGAGGTCAGCAATGTGGCTCAGTGGGTGGAGGGCTTTGCCTTCAAGCCTGTCAATCAGTTTAGTGACCAGATCCTACAGTGTAAAGAGAGAACTGTCTTCTGAAAATTCTCCTCTGACCTCACACACACTTTGATATGTGTATGACAGATATGCAGAGGTAAAAGAAGGTTTTTAAGATTTTATTTTTAACAGTGTGTGTGTGTGTGTGTGTGTGTGTGTGTGTGTACGTGTGCTGGAGAATATGCCATACACTACAGGTTTTCTCAGAGGCATCAGATTTTTTGCAACTGGAGTTTCAGGTGCTTGGGAGCTGCTTGTATGGTTGCTGGGAATGGAACTTGAGCTCTGTGGGAGAGTATTACATGCTTTTACCCACTGAGACATCTGTCCAGCTCCCTGTTTTTTTTTTTTAAGGTTTTAGTGCTTAACGAATCTGAACAATAAAACATAATTGTCTGGAAAAGTGAGCTTTAGAGGCTGGCTGTCGTTGGATGATTGAAATTTGCCCTTTGGTTGCCAGGTTTGGTGACAACCATCCATAATCTCAGCCATTGGGAGGTGTAGCACAGCAACTCTTACACAGGAAAACATGTAACGGGGCTATTTTACAGTTCCCGAGGTCTAGTGCATTATCATCACGGTGGGACATGGAGGTATGCAGGCAGATACATCTTGATTCTCATGCCACAGGAAGTGAACTGTGCCACCAGATGTAGCTTCAGCATAGGTGACCTCAAAGCCCACCCCCTCAGTGACACACTTCCTCCAACAAGGCCACATCTACTCCAGCAAAGCCACACCTCCTAATAGTATTACTCCCTTTGGGGGCCATTTCTTTCAAACCACCACAGAGGGTTAGTTTTTCTCTGACTCTTAAGTTTGCTACTTATGGGGACATGGTTTTGGACTCCTAGTTGTGGCTCTGCCTGATTGGTAACTCCAGACAGGCAAGTGCCACTCTGTCAGTGGGGGTGACTCTGTGGCTTGCTTGTGCCTACTGGAGACTGTACCCACTCTGTCAGTGGGGGTGACTCTGTGAGCTTGCTTGTGCCTACTGGAGACTGTACCCACTCTGTCAGTGGGGGTGACTCTGTGAGCTTGCTTGTGCCTACTGGAGACTGTACCCACTCTGTCAGTGGGGGTGACTCTTTGTGAGCTTGCTTGTGCCTACTGGAGACTGTACCCACTCTGTCAGTGGGGGTGACTCTTTGTGAGCTTGCTTGTGCCTACTGGAGACTGTACCCACTCTGTCAGTGGGGGTGACTCTGTGAGCTTGCTTGTGCCTACTGGAGACTGTACCCACTCTGTCAGTGGGGGTGACTCTGTGAGCTTGCTTGTGCCTACTGGAGACTGTACCCACTCTGTCAGTGGGGGTGACTCTGTGAGCTTGCTTGTGCCTACTGGAGACTGTACCCAGGGCCTATGCATTACAGGAAAATCCATCCTCTTGATGTTAAAAATAAGACTAAAAGGGATGTGTCTATCTACTTATTCATGTATCAATTTGTTTCTATTTCAAATTTTTTCTATTTCTTGCGTATGTGTGTAAGTGCAGGTGAATTCATAAACGCCAGAGGACAACTTTTGATATTATACTCCTTCCACTGTGTGTTGTAGTCTTCAAATTCAGTGCTGCCCGGGCAGCGCCAAACCAGCTCACTGACTCTACGTACGTGTATGTGTGGGTGGGTGGGGTATGCACGCACACATGTGTGTATCCATACCCCTGTGCAGGCCGGACATGGATATTACTTCCTTGGTGACCTTTCACCTTATGCATGGGGAGGAAGCCTCCCACTTGAGCCCAAAGCTGGCAGATTTAGCTTGCTCTGGGGATTCCCTGACTACTCCCTAAACACTGAAACTACAAGCAATCAGGGGACCCGACTCCAGTACTCAAGCAACTTAAATCGAGACAAGTCACGCAAGGCAGCTTATCCTCGGCCCCATTATGTAGCTGAAGTGTTTTAGACTTCTGACTACTGGATTGCGAGTCAACACTTCAGCACCCAGCTTTGTGGGGTGCAAGAAATGGAACCCCGGTCTTTGTGCATGCTAGGCAAGAGCTCTAGTGACAGACTCATCAGTGTGTTTTGAACAGTAAATCTTGCGGCTAAATGTAAAGGGACAGTAATAGGTTATATGGAAGTAAAATGCACTTTTAGGGTTTTATTGTCGGTTCCTGAGGCAAGCCTCGAAGATAATCTGGATACCGTGGGGTTGGTTTTCACTGTGTACTCTGTCAGTATTTTTAGATTTACTATGTGTTTTCCTAGACTACCTTGTGTTAATAGGAGCCATAAACATGTTCATCTACTCTAAGTCACAGACCATTCTGTATGAATTAAGAATCATTCACATCATTTTAAAGCCGACACACATGACAATTCTATGCAGAGAAAGAACACCATGACCCTAGAATTGTGGTAAGGACACAATGAATCTCATGTCACAGCAACTTCCGTGAAGATTTAAGATTTAACCTGAACCAAAAATAAAACTCCACCTACTCTAAAGTCTCCTATAATTTCCAAGGTCATTATTTTTTTTTTTTTTTTGGTTTTTCGAGACAGGGTTTCTCTCAAGGTCATTATTTTTAAATGAATATTACATCCATTTCTTATATTTCATCTATATAATACTAGTCTAGATGTATAATATATTTTTACAAAGTATAAAACTCATTACCAAGCAAAAATTGTAGCAAAGGAAGAAATGTTTGGGGATGAGTGACGTTAGCAAGGTCTGCCTTGCAGGAGGTTGTTCCTTTGGATCAACCCTGTGGATCCAGAAGTCGGAGGCAGTGGTCCAGCGGGCCAGAAACTGCCTGGCAGCATCGACATCCTGGCCGGTGCTCCAGATAGGTTGCATTTTTTGGCTTTCACGCAGAAGGAACAGTTCAAGTGTGAAAAGCAGGACTGAGGCCTCTCTCTCCTTTGCAGGAGCCAGGATGCCCCCAGTTCAGCCAGGAGTTAGCTTGAGGGTGGAGTGACCCAGCACTCCAGGAGTGGCACATGTCAGTAGGAAAGGAGCCAGGGCAGCGTGCCAAGCACAGAACCGGATTCGCCACACAGCCTTCTCTTCACTAATATGCTGCATTTCTGGCTGGCTGGGCTGAGGTAGGATTAAGATGTGATTTTCATGCTGCAGAGAGTTGGGTCAACCTTGGAAGGGACGTGCTGGGTGAGAGTCAGGGTGAAGCTGAGGAGGCCAAACCTTTCAGGGAGTTACCTGGATGCATATTTTACCCCTTTCCTTTCTCCTCTGTCTCTGTCACTCTCTTTCCTTCCTTCCTCCCTCCCTTTCTTTTTCTTTTGTAAGACTTGCAAAGACTTCACGTTTCACCCATTGTTCAATTTTTTTTTTCATTTTTGTTTTCCCTGCAGAACCAAATACTGCATCAGGTTTTCCCACAGCCTGCATCGGATGGAAGCAAACACCTACAAACTAACTTTCAGCATGAGGTGCCCCTTGCACTGCTGCCATTTGACGTCCTTTTATTGTCACAGTGTTTGTGGAAGTTCCTTTGCGTTCAGCTGTCGCACTGTGTCCCAGTAGTACAGGCTCAAATCAGGCGGAATCATTCACACTAAAGCTCTGGGTCCCCAGCTGCAAAGAATCCGTATCTGACCTTTTGAGGAATTAAGAATTAGGTTTAGAAATTTAACAGAAATTTCTTAAGTAGGTCATGTTCAGTTGCCTTGATAGTTAAGCTAGTTCTTATACAAATGAAGTGATTTGAGTAACTTTAAGTTGAACAATTAAGGAGAGTAACTTAAAATGACTCATTCACTTTTTTTTGAGACAGGGTCTTGCCTCATACAGGGTCTGTTCTGTGTCCTGGGTGCCAAGGTTGTAACATATAACCGTGTCCAGTCTGCTCTTTCTTCTTTGGTTTTTATTTTTCTTAGCTCTCCACTTTCCGTATAATCAACCTACTCAGCTGAGCTCAGCCCAACAACCTATTCTACTTTGTGTAATCATAAGATGGAGGATAAAATCAATTAGGATCATTAACCTGTTGCCATTAGTCCTTTGTCAGATGACAAAGGGGAAAAATTAAAACTTGTTTTCTTCACTCTCAGACTCGACACAGAACACGTGAGCAACCGACAGACGCGGGCTTTCCTCAGGTAGACAGTTTGCTAGCTCTCACCAACTGAGTGATGCTCACTGCACTTAATTCTGGCACAGTCTACCTGGAACCAGTTCAAATCCCGCAGGCTAAGGTTCTAAGTTCAAGGTCGTAACCTGTATTTCTGACAGCAGGCTACAAATCAAGGTTCTTACAGCCTGGTCTCTACATCCAATAACTTGTTAGTATTGTTCACCCATTTCAGAGAGGCACAGTGTTTCAGTTCCTGGCTTACTATAGGTTATAAACAAGTAGCTAGATGGAGAGGCCATGTGAGGTCGGCAGGGGAAGGGCAAGAGGGAGCACACAGTTTTCACTTCCTCTTTAGGTGTAACCACCAGGACAGCCTTGTTTCCTGGTCGAGAGGAGTTCCAAAACTTGCTTGGTGATCCCCAAAGCTTTTTAAACTATTTATGTGTTTGTGTGTTTTGCCTGCATGTATGTCTGTATACTACATATGAACCTGGAAACCTCGGAGGCCGGAAGAGGGCACTGAATCTCTTGGAACTGGAGTTGCAGGTGGCTATGAGCTGCCATGTGGGTGCTGAGAGTAAAACCTGGGTCCTCTGGAAGAACAGCCAGGGCTCTTGACCTCTGGGTCATTTTTCTAGGGCTTTCTGCCACATCTTACCTCAGTTCCTGAAGGCTGACGGGTGGTGCCTACAGTTCTAAACCTCCAGGCTGGTGATCCATAGATCTTCCCTGTGTCTGGCCCCAACCCGAGGGTCCCTGTAGCCCTGGCCTGCTCTGCCTCATTACCATGAACCCGATATTGCCCCAAAGGAATGGTTTTGTTTGTTTGTTTGTTCTTGGGAATGGGGTTTAGGAATGAGTCTCATTTAGTTTGGGCTGACCTGAAACTCCTCCTAGAACTGAGGATGACCTGGAATTCCTGACTCCCCTGGGCAACACAGGCTGTGTCTGCACCTGAACAATCCTACGGTTTTAAAAACAAGCACTGGGGCTGAGTCCAGTGTACAGCACATATTTTGAATGGGAGAAGACACCAACACCCAAAAAGCTCCATGGTTTTAGGATTCTCGTAATTAGAAGCAGGGCAAAGAGCAAATGTACTTCACACCAGGAGAGTAGACTTGGGGAAAGGGATGCAAGCACAGAGTTGTGTAATTCGAAGGCAAACGTACCCCTCCTACATCTTCCGCGTCACTCTTTAGAGGTGATGACTGTCAACACTTTGTAGGTGCAGACTGTAATTGGAGGAGGGACCAGTTATACTTTGTCTTCTTACGCAAGGCTTGCCCTGTGCTGGGGTTCTGTGGGTCTCAAGAAGGAAAACAAACCTTGGAAGTGACCTGCAGAACCTAGTGCATGCAGAGAGGGCGTAACCGCTGACATGAAACATGACTGAGACCATGTAACCATGAAACTCAGGTATTTGTGTTCCAAACCCTTAACAAGGTCCCACAGCAGTCAGATGAAGACTTCAATTACTGAACTTCAATGGAAATGGGAATTAAACTTTGCAGTGGCTACAACTTCGTATCACTCTTAGCACAAAAGGTAATTAGCCCTTTACGCAAAAAAAAAGTCAGCCTGATTAGTCGTTCACACACACACACACACACACACACACACACACACACACGAATGTGTTTTCACACATCCTAATTGCTTCTCTGCTAGTGAAAGTGTAGCTGCAAATCCTTAGAGGCTCGCACCCCCTCCCGTGGTAGTTTCATGCCATTAGAGGTAACACAGCCTGAATATGTGTGAAAAGCAACTGCTAGCCTTGAATTTATGGGGGAAGCTGAGGTTGGTCCACAGCCCCCACGGAAGACAATAATAAAAACAACAGATCACACCACACACACACACACACACACACACACATACACACACACCTCTGGAGACACAAGTAGCACAACTACCAGCTGAAGCTTTCCTTTCCTACCCTTCTGCGTACCCACATCTGTCAGTAGGGCAGTGGAGCATACCCCCTCAGAAGGAGGGAGGTGTGGACAAGAGTGAAAGGAGACAGTCAGCAGCATTTCTGAGGCTAACACGGAGAGAAGAAACCCGAAAGCCATCAGTCACAAGAGTGGGGGCCTTGTAAGCTGCCAGACTTGTGCCTGAAGGAGCCAGGGTACTGGGCATTGGTCATGGACCACCTTCAACAGAATGGCTCTTTCTCCAGCATTGAGAGGGATGGAGACTTCTGTAGTCTGAAGGAGCAAAGGTTCAAAGGGGACCCTATTTAGGTTTCCTTGCTACCTGTTTCCAATCTTAGAAACTTGACACACTTAAGATTGGATATGTATAACATGGAAGATTTGCCTCTGTTCTCAGAGACGAGCCTGAGAAGACACAGGTCAGAGAGACGGCCTGTGTTGCGACATCTAGGGACCAGGGACAACAGAGGGAAGGATCTGGCAGTGTCATACTCTTCCACAGGGTGGGTCTTTTTTTCATAGTATAATTAATGACTTGATTGTTTTTATTTATTATTTAGAGACAAGACAGGCCTTGCTGCCTTGCCTTGACTGACTTCAACTCTTGATCCTCTTGCCTCCCCTTCTCTAGTAGCTGGAATTACAGGCAGTGTCTCTGCACCTCACCCAAATTACTCTACAGTTTTTAAAAGGGGCACTAGGAATGAGAGCAGCCAAGGGGCCCAAAGGAGCCCATGGAAAGGGAGACAGAATGCCTAGTCCTGAGAGATACATCCACAACTTACAGATTCGGCAGCAACATCGGAGGTCAGCAGGGCCAATTACACCATCAAGGATTAAAGTATATCAGCCAGGTTTCCCAGTGCCCACTTGGTTCCCAGAAGATCCCTGCTTATTCTCACTAACACCCTCGACCTTCCTGCTCCCCTCCTTCTCTTTCAGTCCTTTTCCCTTAGTAACGCATTCCCCAAATGGTAGCAAAAGAAGGTAGAGAAGAATAATCCAAAGTAAAAACTATCCCGAAGAGAATGAGATCTGAATAAAACACAGTTCTTTACTGACAGTGGACGTTGGGGTCTTTAGTGGAGTTGAATAAAATCAGCAATAGAGAAACCAAGCCACATCCATACGCGTCTTTATATGGAAATATTTTGTTCACCGTGATATGCACAGGCATTGCCTGACTGAATAAGTGTCTTGTCTGTGTGCTTTTCATAGTATGACAGGCCTGGGAGGCAGACAGATCTGGCCTTAAATCCTGGCTCATCCACTTAACAGCTGGATGACCTGGGCGAGTTCCTCAGCCTGGAATTCCACTTCTATAAACAAAGAATAAAAATGCTGTGAATATTGTTGTCATGATTAAATGAGATATAAAACCATTAAGCATTTAGTAAATACTGTTTATCATCATCAACACCAGCATGGTCATCATAATTACCATAATTATTAAATAAATAGACTATTCTTACCATTGTGTGTATGAATTTTGACTGTCTGAAGTTTTGATTGATATAGTTACCTATTATATGGATGTATGTCATATCCAGCTGCTATTACTGTGTTTAGAGGCTAAGGAGATGTTCATGAAGAGATTGTCAGTCTTAGTATCTAATGTGAACCTCCATGGGGTGTGTGTGTGTGTGTGTGTGTGTTCTGGTGTTATTTGTTGCTATGATAAAACTCTCTGACCAAATGCAACTCAGGGTAAGGCAAGTTTATGTGACCGTACAGGTGGCAGGTAGTTATAGGGGGAAGTCAAAGCAGGAGCTTGGAGCAGGAACCATGCAGGAGGAACTTGGAAGCTGGCATAGGCTCATGCTCAGCTGGCTTTTTCATGCAGTACAGAACTATTTGCTTAGGGAATGGTGCCACCACAACTGGCTGGGCCCTTCTCCCATCAATGGACAGTGAAGACAATCAATTCCCCGCAGATACATCCACAGACCAATCTTACCTGGGCAATCCCTCAACTGAGACTCCTTTCTTAGGTGACTCTAGACTGTGTCAAGTTAAATCTAACTAGGAAAATATTTATGCAGCCTATTAGGTTTTGGAAACAAGGTATTATAGTGTAGCCCAAGCGGCCTTCAAACACAGGCAAACCTTCTGCGTTTGCCACCTGAGTGATGGGACTACAGACATAGTCACTGTCCCTGGCTATATTTTGATTTATACATGCTTACTTGTTTGTTGCTGCGAATGTGCTCTCAGAAAGAGTTAAGCTTCTTTGGATTTGAGGAAAAGTCAAAGCAAAGTTCCTCACGATCCAGGATGGAACTTTGTGTCTGGAATGAAGAAAGCCGGTTCCCCAGGCTTTGTCTCACTTGGGTAGAAGGAGGTGAGCAGCTCAGAGGCTCACAGAGGCTCCCTCCTTGCTGAAGCGCTGGGAAGCATTGTGTGCTCGAGCCTCACCCTGCCACCTCCCTGAAGAGCTCTGCTTGGAGCATGCCACCTGGCCAGGGCTCCTGTAGAAGAACTGATCATAATGCAGGTTTATTATGGAACGTCCACTTTCTTTTTTAACTTTAATTAGTCATTCTGTGGGACGGAGACTGAGACAGGGTCGCTACGTAGCACAGGCTGCCCTCAAATTTACTGACATTTTGTCTCAGCTTCCAAAGTGCTGGGATTGACTACCCATGGATTGAGCTACCATGCCAGACCGCACACATCCCTGTCATGATAACCAAGTGTTTACTGTGTTTGCAATCCCTGTCAGCAGCAAATCCTCTGGGGCTTCCTCTGATCCAAGTGATTCACTAGACAAAAGACACACACACACACACACACACACACACACACACACACACAAACTTCTGGTTTAAGCATCTCTCACCTCTTATTCAAGAGTGACTGGGCAGGTTGAACGTAGTGGCACTTGGGTGGAAGAGGCAGGCAGATCTCTGAGTCTGTGAGTTTGAGGTCAGTCTGGTCTAGACAATTAGTTCAGACTAAGCAGAGCTACACAGAGAGACTATAACCAAAAATAAAAAGTGACTGGGCAATCCTAGCAATCATATTTCCATCCTCACACCATCAAAATGCAAAGCTTATAGGAGTGCCAGCCCGTGAGTAATACAACTCAGGTGTTATCCTTAGCGGTCTTGCTGTGTTTGGCAGCAGAGGTATTAAAGGTGCCTCATTTCTGGGTGGCTCAATAATGCATGCTATTTTTTGATACAGTTAATTCATCTAAATTGGAAGAATCCCGGACGATATTATACTTGTCGGCCTCAAAAGGTACTGTGGAAAGGTAAGGGTGTCATGGAGAAGAGCAAAGTCCATGCGAATCTCGTCACTGTCACAGCTAGTACTGGCTTCCGTCACACAGGGGGCGGTGTACTATTCAACTACAACCTCCCCACACTAATGCAACCTGAAGCTAACAGCATCCTAACAGTGGGTCTTCTAAAGCTTTTCAAGATCACTGTTAGATTCATTTGGATTTCTTGAATTTTCATTGAATTTTGATCTTGAAAGCCATCTTCCTCTCCCATTAGAAGGTAGGTTTTTCCCAGGGCAGAAGCAGGCCCAACTTGGCTAAGCAAGAAGGCGCAAATGTATTTGGCCAGATATCAGTAAGTTAGGCCTGCGCTAATTCACACAGATCTCTCCTTTTAGTAAGCTCCTTGCTAAGAAGAAGAGTCATGTGCAGGCCAACATTTAGCAACTTTTCCAGTAGGCACAGTGTGTTCTTGCAGCCATCAGGGACTAATACGCTGTGGCACAAGCTGTTGGCTACCCCCAAATTCCCAAGGTTCTTCAGAGCTCATGGAGAAATGCAGATCTAGCAATCATCTGGGACTCAGAATCATGTAAATTGTGTATAAGCATGAAGTCAGTCATAAATGACCGTCTTTGACACTAAGACAGCTCGGACCTTTGAAGACATGGGAAAGATGTTTTCCTATGACTCAGCTTTCTTCAGCATCCAGGAAATTGCTAAGGATACTGAAAACAAGTGTGCTTCTTTACTGGGATGGGTGCCAGCTGTAGGCTCTGCACTGGTTGGCTGTGGAAAATCCCAAAGGAATAGCTTGGTTGGGGACACGCGATTAGGTCGTCACCACTGTCATCTTCTGGTGACGCTTTCTGTCCCTTTGATGGTTCCTTTCCCACTCAGGGCTCCAGGGTGATTCGTTACCTTAGTGGGTCAAGGCCTGTTTGATTCAGCAAGGCCTCCAGTGAGGATGATTCTGGGGACAATCGAAGATAGTACCACGATGCCCTGGAATTCCTCTCTTGAGCCAGGCGATGGTGGTGCATGCCTTTAATCCCAGCTTTCGGGAAGATATAGATAGGTGGCTCTCCATGAGTTTGAGGCCAGCCTGTTTTGCCAAGTGATTTCCAGGACAGGCTCCAAAGCTACAGAGAAACCCTGTCTCGAACAAACAAACAAACAAACAAACAAACGTAGAATTCTGAAAGGCCAGAGTTCAGGGCTTCCCTGAGGAAAATTCAGCAAAAATTCAGATAATAATTTGAACTGGGGCAGGGAGCCATGTTTACTCTCTCCTGGATATACATGGTATGAACTGTCATTATTCCTTGATTTGGTTAACAGGGGAGGGTGTAGGTTATATCCTACTCCCTTTCCATCAAACTGTCTACAAAGGCTGGCTTGCTCAAGGGCTGGGAAGGACTAGACAGAGGCTAGGAGTGGCATACTGCTTGCCTGCTGGGTGTGAGTAAGTTCACTCTCCAATGCTGCAAATAATGGTAGCAAGAGTAATCATTCAAAAAGAAGACACTGGGGCAGAGACAGTGGATGTGTTTTACTAGTCTGATGTGGAGTGAGCTCTGTGAGGCTCGGCCTCCCAGGGGAAGCAGGGCTTTACCTGTGCACTGAGATGGAGTTGTATTTGAACACGTAGAGAGGAGAGGGTCAGCATCATGAACAAAAGTCGAGAAGGCGAGATGAGCACCATGAAGGTTCTGTGACCCGAAACTGAAATCACAGCAACTACTGGATGAATTTATGAAAGAGATACATGGAAATCATTGCAACAAATATTTACCACACAAAATGCACTCCAGTTAGTAGAAAGACTGGAATAATGTTCAAAGCAGTTGCTTTCTTTTGACTAAGGGGGGTTGTTTGTTTTGTTTTTCAAGACAGGGTCTCTTTATGTAACAGCTCTGGCTTTCCTGGAACTTGCTGTGTAGACCAGGCTGGCCTCGAACTCACAGAAATCCATCTGCCTTTTCTTCCTGAGTCCTGGGTTAAAGGCATGCACCACCACTGCCCAGCTGCAGCCACTTTCTTTTGGGAGAACCTTTAAAAGTTATCTCTGTGGCCTGGATCCTGTCCTCCCTCTACACTACAGCTGGAGACCATTGCTTATCTTTAAACTTCCATAGTATCCCCTGATAGATCAATCCAAGTGGAGTCATCGGCCAAGAGCAGACAAACACCAAACAGACAAGCTTTTCCAGAAAAAGGAGTCCCATAGCTACTAACTGGAAAGGGCCCAGGCAACCAAATCATGGTAATAAGGAAGTAGTCAGTCCTCTTGCGTCCTTACCAGAAAAACCGCCTAAAGTAACCTGACTGAAGTTATCAGCCCGCTTTTGTTTCATGGCTGTTTCCTTCTTCCTGCCAAAATCCCAGCAGTCCTAGGCCTACTCAAGCACACTGTGTTTTAATCTAGAATTCCAAATAAAAGACATCTAGAAATTTAAAGGACATTGATGGTGCTTTTTCCTTTTGTATTTTGCACAAATACAATTTGTATTTGAACACCCTCCTCCTGACACACAGCAGTCCTCTCACAAACAACAGACCACTTCGGCACACAGCAAGAGAGCCTCCACCTGCAAAGTGACCAAAGAGGCTTTGGAATGTGACCTTCCTTCTCGTTCCTTTTAACCTTGGACTATTAGCCTTTGGGACTGTGCGACCTGTCTGCTGTTGGGACTACCAAGTCCACGGTGTCTGTTATGGCCCAAACTGTTGAAGCCAAGCACATATTACAGTATTCCAAGACTACCTCTCTCATGAGCTGCTGGAGGAACTGATGGGAGATCAGCCATTGGCCTCGGTCCGTCTACTCCTAAGGTCATCAGGGCCTGGAGAGACACAAGCTCCTGACTCAGGGAGATAAAGAACTGCTGCACAGCCAGGAGCTGACCTCTAACCTAAGGGCAAAGGTGATGTCCTCTCTTCTGGGACCGCTCTGCTGCTCTGCCCCATGCTTTGTGAGGATGCAAGAATGGCTTGGTTGCCTTAGTCATCCCCTCTCTGGCTAGCTGAGGACCAGCAGCGCTCTCTTGATTTAGACTCCGTTTATTTGATTCTGTCTAATGATCGAAGAATTCATGCCCGATGCTTTGGAACCTAGCCAAGTGCCTGCCCAAGGCCAGTTCACCAGCACATTACCACCTGAACAACCGCTCAATCACATATACTAATAATGACAAGATACAAACGGATTGAATGATTTTGACACATGTGCCTAGCATTGTGCTTAGGGTTTTCAGTCATCCTCTCACTGAATCCTGTCTAGTCTACAAACTGATGAACCAAAGATAATGGTCTTCATTTCTCAAAAGACAAGATAGGTTAATAAACAAACCCAAGGTCACACTTTAAAATGAACACAGACTTCAAATTCACCCTGAAACCATCGAAGCATGAATTCGGATTAAGTAAGAATGATGACCCAGAACAAGTCTGTTTTCAAATACCAGCTGACAAATATAATTAGTTATATTTTAAATATTCTATACAATATGCTCAAAATTTTAAAGGCTAACTAAATGTTTCCTGTCACCAGAAGGTGAAATACACTACATACCATTTCTAAGCTCTCCCATCTCACAGTTTCGTCTCCTTTCCTTTTCTTTCCTGTCTTTCCCTCCCCTCCCTTTCTCCCTCCCTCCCTCCCTCCCTTTCTCCCTCCCTTCCTTCCTTCCTTCCTTCCTTCCTTCCTTCCTTCCTAATTTCGGCTTGGGGTTTTTGACTTCCTTTAAATCAAAACCCGGGTGGTCATATCTGTTCACAAGCTTGGAGAGTCACTCCAACTTGGAAATTCTTCCTGCAGGGAAAGCATTCTGGACAGAAGCCTGCACACTCTGTGCATCAACTCACACACACAAGGGGGTCCAGAGGGACGGACCGAATTCTCCCGAACCTACAGAACAACTGACAAGAGTTGGCAGAGGTTCTAAAGACCTAGTGTGTTTGTTTTAAAAATCAGCTCAAAGGTGTCCCTAAATAACTATTACTCGACATGTCACTGGTTATCTTATTGAGCAGCTACACTGAACCATGCAATACCCACTGTGGGCTCTCAACACAGCGCCACCACAGTCATCTCCACCACCATGCTTGCTTGGCAAAGTCCGGACAGGATGCTAGAGACCCACTGCATTGCCACGGTTCTCTGTAGAAAATCACTATCAAATATGTCTCCAGCTTTTAGAATCCTTGATTAGAAAGTGATTGTACAATGAGCAAAGATTTGCTCTCTTTAACACAGCAAATCAGAACCTAGTTAAAGACTCCCCAAAGTTGCCCAATGTTCTGCGCCTCCACTGTGGCCACATTAATTTAGCCTCAAAGTCCTGTGATGATTTGACGCAACATTTGCAACATACGTTTTTGTTTTATTAACTTATTCTTCCGGTGCCTCGTTTAAAAGATTGGCAAACATTTTTTTTAAAAAAGAAAGAAACAGCATCACTCGCCTGCTGGGAAAATGGGGGGGAGGGCTGGTTATCAAAATTCTAAGCGCACGCAAAAACAAAACAAAAACCCACCAAACCAAAACAAAAAAATCCCTCCAGAGCCATCTCTGATCTGAGGAAACACAGAGGGTGAAGCGTCAGACTAAGCCCTGGAAATGAGGGTCACGTGGCTGTGGATCCTGGACGTCACCGGTGAGTGTTTCGGGGTCCCGGCAGTCGCCAAGCTGGAGCCGGCGGCGCTGGCAGCCACACGTAGCGCGCTTCTGACTCAGCGCTGAGTCACTGCTCCTCGCCGACTCGGTGCTTGCCCCACCGGCCGCGGGCAGCCCGGCACAATGCACGCTGGTGCTGAGCCTTCCGTGCACGCTGGTGCTGAGCCTTCCGTGCGCTGCAGACTTGTCGCTTCCTGGAGCAGGACACGTTTTCCAGCTTTTGAATCCCGACCAAGCCCACTATTCTGCCCGCATGGTTCCTTTGCTCTTTAGGGCTAACTGGTCTAGGGATCAAATTGTTCCGGCAGAAGCTAGTAGGAACGAATCACCGACTTAGTCCTTGAACAGTGACTTTGAGATGACCTCCGTTCAGATTTTACATCTGCTGTTCCGAACTTCTATCTTATGTTTTGCCCTCCATTTCATAAGGTTATCTTTTCAGTATGTTGGTAACTAATCTTGTCACAAACCCACAACTGTGGTGACGCAAGTCTGGTTGGAATCTGGCATGGTGTACAGGCAGTGACTTACTGTAAAAACCCGGGCCTTCAGCACGACTCCTATCTGTCACCTCAGGCGTTGATTAGCTGCCTTGCCCTTTGAGAAGTCCTGGGGTTTTGGATGGTCTGTTGAAATCTGTCTTCATAGTGGCCACGTTCCTTGCTTCCTCCTTGGAGTTTAGAGCGAAGAGAAGTAGAGATAAGCGTTTCTCCGCGTGCAGTCTGGACCAAATGTCCCAGAAGTACAATCTCACTCCTTACTGGAGCTGCAGAATGTCCCGGATAAAACTAGAAACCAGCCACCTGCCAGCTACTGGCGCCTGTGATCTGAAAAGCCTACAGAGGAGAGAAGGGAAGCGCTTACCTAGGCTTGAGGACAGAGACTGAATGCACCGACTCCTCTTCCGAAACTGATGTTGAATTCTGGTGGAAGGCAATAGAATTTCGAAGCTTGATTTCTCTAGTCTTTGCCTTGCCTGTTTACTCTACACAGGTGTCTTATTTGTTTGTTTGTTTAAAATGTTAGTTACAGAAAGTTTAGAGGTGGGAGGCTTGCATAGCAGGCAGGGCTTTCCGGGTCTGATCCCAGCACTGCAGATAAAAGAATAGATAAATAAATATAAGGTAAGTTTTTTTTTATTGGATCATAGCAATGTTGCCCCCAACAGATTTAGTATTGAAATTACCTACAGAGCCTTGAGAAACTAGTTTCTGGGTCAGATTCTGGACCTAAAGCAATGCCCCCTCTGAATGTGAGAGACTTTGTGTTTGGAGGGTCTCTGAGTCAATCTATGAACAGTTTTAAACATCCCTGTTCTCAACAGCAACATAACTTCACCAACTCCAGGCCAGAGGTCCTGTTGATTCTGCTTTGTTTATTCATCGTTCAGTCTGAAATATCAGAAAAGTAAAAGACAAGATGGTCACATAAAATATCAGTGTACTGTCACTGTGATGAAGTCTTCTGGTGCAGGTGGAGCTGAAGGCGTGAGTGTTCTAGTCACATGCCCTGCTACGGAGCTACAAGCACACACGACCCTACATACACATACACAGTAATAAACAATATTGGTGAGTATACATATTCATTACTCACTAAGACAACATGAGACAGTATTTTGCACCAAAGTGAAATAAAACATGTACTTTGAATTACAACAGAATTCTTTTCAGCTTGTTTGGTTTTGCTGTTGTTATAACCAGCTACCCTTGCACTTTATATTCAAGCTGAGTCATTCCCTCCTTCTAAACCAGCCAAACCACCCAGATATGCAAAAGAGGCTTTCTCAGAGGACAACCTGAGAGTCTGTTTTCTCGCCCACGGCCTGAGTCCCAGGGATTTAAGTCAGGTCATCAGACTTGGCAGCAAGCATTTTCACTTGGTGAGCCATCTTCTACCCCTTCTCCTGCTACTTGTAGACACCAATGTAATCTTCATACTGTTTCTATTTTGGTTGGGGTTTTTGTTATATTTGTAATATCAAGTTTACTAAAGAAAAGCACCACAATTTCCCATTAATTTACCAATGTGCTGGGAACTGGTGAGTTGTTACACACTACTAGGGAGGCAGTGACTAAAGGATTATGAGTTGGGGGTGCAAGGGAGATCTGGTTGCAATGCCTGTCACCCCATTGATCACCAGAGTTGATTCGGCTAATCTGACTGGCTAGGCGGGTGTCCCCTTCCTCCCTCAAAGCTCCATGTGTGTCCCTCCCCAAGCTGCTTGCTTGCTGGCTGGACCTTTCTCAATGGAGGAGGATGGTCTTCCATCAAGGGTGGCTGCGCTCCCCGGCCAGAACCTCCAAACAAGCTCTCAAGGATTATGAGTTGGGGCCAGTTTGGCTACCTCAATATAAAAAAGTCTCAAAAATTTTCATGGATTTTGGTAAATGAAATGACATTTATTGATGGATATTCTGTTTGTAACTACATTATCCACAGATTTCTTGCTTTTAGTAGGTAAAAGTTTAACTTTTTGTGGCTTTAAGTATGTATTAAACCTTAATAGATTTATGTGCTCTGTCTCCCAAGTGCTGGGAATAAAGGCATGGGCCATCATACCCGGCTCTGACAGATTTCCTTTTGTCGTCTTTTGTTATGCTTTGTTCACTATCTGGAAGCATTTCCTTGATTTGTATCTTCACTTGGGCTATTACATTTTCAGTCTATGAAGACTTTATCATTAATATTTTTGTAACTCTTTATTGTCTAAATTTATCTCATAAAGTTATTAGACTTTTAAAACTGGTCCTTTGTTATCTATTACCTGTTTTATGTATTAAGTTTTCTATTGGTGCGTTTGACAAGTTTTTGTCCTATGTCTAGGGATAATTCTGGTTGTATTTACTTGTTTATTTCCTCTTGAGATGATCTCATGCAGTCTCAGCTAACCTTAAACCTGCAAACTCTCCTGCATCAGCCTCCCAAATGCTGGGGTTACACGTGACACCACACATGCTATGTGTTTATAATTTATAAAAAGAGAGAGAGCAGAAGCCAGGTGTGGTGTCACACAGCTGTCATTCCAGTATTCAGGACAATTGCTAATTTGAAATTAGCTTCTCTATAGAGTGAGTTTTTGTGTCAAAACAATAAATCAGCTAGTTAAGAGAGGGATGGGTGTAGAGTAACTGGAAGTTAATAACTAGTAACTAGAGAAGGCTTCCACTTCTTTTAATGCCAGAATAATTTGATTTGGGGAGGTCAATTCCTAGAACCTACCAGTTACCATTGTTCCCTTCATTATTTTTAATAACTTAGAAAATATTCTTTACGTTTTCTGAAGAGACCAGTTCCTTGTATCCTGTGTGTTCATTGAGTGGCGGGGGGGGGGCGGGGGGTGGGGAGGGCGGGGGGGGGCAGGGGGCGGGGGGGCGGGGGGGCGGGGGGCGGGGGGGGGATGAAGGGGGAAATGTGAGAAATGTGGCTCCCTGTTTTCTTCTGATCTTCAGCTTATTTGGATAATTTATTCCTCTTCTGATACTTTTTCCTACAGGTCAGGCTCTGAGAAGATGGTCAGACTGGGAATTACAAATGTCTTTCTTCTGCCTTTTCTTAGGAAGCATCCAAATACAGGTTCCTGTGCCCTGCACGGGGCTTTGATTCTGCTCCTCCTGGATGGAACCTCAGAGTCTCTATGCAAGCAAGCAAGCAAGCAAGCAAGCAAGCAAGCAAAATGCATTCCCTGGCTCGTATATAGAAACCTTGGTCTGAGCAGCATGAAGAAGTAATAATGACTTTGGTAGGAGGTGACTGTACCAGACAGAATAAAAATGGGAACCCCCTCTCCCCCATTGGCAAATGCATGATGTGGGGGAGATGATAGAAGATGAAATAAAAAATGCCTGCTGAATGTGAGCCTGAATGACTCCAGGATTTCAGTTCATCTGTTACCATGAAAGGAAAGAAACAACAAGAAAAGGTACGACTCCTTTCTTGGTTTTCTTTACCAGATACTATATCAAATGCCATCCCCAAGAAATATTGTTCAAATGCCCCTTTTACAGGGAAGTCACTAATAAGAATAGGCTAGATTACAGTTGAATAATAGTTAAGTAGATATGGGGATAGGTTATGTAATATTTAGGTTATATAAACTATATGTAAATTTTAGGTTAGAAAACTTAGGGTTTGTTATGCCCAGATCACAGCATCTCCCAAAAACCAACTAGGAGACCAAGTCCTATACGTAATAGCAAAGAGCTTTTATTCTTATTCAAGTTCAAACTTGGACTCGTCGTGTGTCCAACATATTAATGTGATCAGAGAGCCCTGAACTCAGTTGGGGTGGGGCTTTTATAATAGCAAAGGTTGGGGTGAGGGATTCCTAAGGTTCAGGACCCTGGTTGGCTGACATTTGTCTAGGGGTGTCTTGGTGAAAAGCAGTGGTGTGTGCTGGCAGGTGATCCTATCTATAATGGTTGGAACGTTAGGAATTTCCTTTGATGATCTGTTTCTGTGTGGTGCCTGGATGTTCTCAGTTTGTGGCCTTCTTGGATCCAGGTATAGCTTTAGGGTAAACTACTGACTCTGGTCTCTATTGAGCTTGTCGTGGCTGGGTCCTTCAGGTTCATAGACAGAAGCTAAATGCCTGTTGTTTTTTTTTCTGACACATAACTAAGAGAATAGATCAAACAACAATAGAGCGATAAAAATTTTGGTTTTCTGATCAGACAGGTATCTGAATTTTCTAACTGTAGAAGCAGTTTCAAACATAAAGTGCCTCTCTTGCATATCTAAAAACAGATGCGAAAAATGACAATGGTACCAATGAGTCCTCCCGAGTCATAACCTTCCTGAAGTGCCGTGACTCACACAGCTCGCTCGCTATTAATAGAGCGAGTGATGACTCATTGCACCTTCAGAATCTAATGGGCATTGTCAAATCAGCAATGCTATGACGGGCCTTAATTTTTCCTTCACTTTAAAACAGATTTGGGTCAGACAACACTTATCTGAAAATATATAGAGTAATTTTAATACCGTTTGACAATTAGTTCTTGCCCACACTCATGCATGTACCTGCCCCATAATCATAACACAAAAATGTTCCTTTACTGCTCTGGCCCATTCTCACTTTGGCCCTTGGAAACCACTCAGCTGTTTTCTGTCTCTGTAGTTTCATCTCTTCCAGGATGTCGTGCGGGTGTTATCAGGCATGCAAAGTCTCCAGAACTGACCTCTCTCATTGACTACAGTGCATTTTAGAGGCTCCAACTTTTGTCACGGAGGACTGTGGATGGCATTTCACTGGGTAGGAATGCCAGTAGTTCATTCAATATCAGTGTTAAACCATATAGAAACAATTTTATTTTATAAATAAAACTCACTCCAGGACAACAAAATGGGCTTAGTGTCCCACACCCTTAATCCCAGCACTTGGGAGGTAGAGGCAGGCAGATCTTTGAGGTCATGGACAGCTGGTTTACATAGGGAATTTCATAATGCCCAGAGAAGCGTAGTGAAACAAAGTATCTTGAAAAAACAAAATTGAAAACAAAACAAATAAGAAATAAAGAGAAAAATAAAATGAATTCCTGTTTCCTCTTGAATTCTACAATGATTAGGCTCATTAGATTTATTAGAACATATATTAAGTATAACTATTTCAAGAACCACTTCTTTTTATTGTGGTATACATTTGAATCGTGAAGTCTAAAAGATTTTTTTCTCACTTACTAGGAAATATAGCACACAGGATGATCATTGCTGACATCAAGTAATATTTTGTTTTATCAAAATATTCTGAAGGTGAGTGTTCCATGAGGATCCCGTTCAACCTAGACCTTTGGAGTAGCTTGTTTCCATTTAAGCCCTATTAATCTTTTACCCCATGGAGGCAACAGGTGGCTTATAAAATAGCCAGGAGAAAGATAATTTTTGCCCTTCAGGACGGGTGCCAATGGAAAAAAGTGACCTGAAACCCAGATCTCAGGCCTGACATGATGAAAATCTAACGCCGCAGCTGTTGTCTCTCAGAACTGTCACTCATCGTGTTTTAATTTCACAGTTTTGATTTAATCTTTTCTAAATTCAGCACTGGATAAATACAGAACAAGATAGCAGGAGTTCCCGGCAAGGAACCAGGTTAGTACTGGCCCCGTCCCGCCTGTCCCTACCCCATCCTGCCTGTCCCCAGTCCTTTGGGTTTTGTTTTCTGTGGAGATTGCATCTTCAGAGCTCAGCCTTTATGCTCCGGAGGGACAGAGCTTACTTTTGGTTTGCAAGCCTCCCAGGAAGCCATCCCGACAGAGTGCTGTCAGCCAGGACGGTTGCACTGGCCCTAAAAGCTTGTGACACACAACACACTCCAAAAAAAAGGAAAAACTACATTTTCAGTGTTCTTCCCCTTCTTTATTGAGATCTGTCCTTAGTACATTCATGTCGGTCATGTGTTATCTTATTTTTATTATGAAGCTATGTTGTCAAAGGCTGGAAGATGCCTCCATTCTAAGTGTACAGCACGGACTAAGAACACGTGAGTAAACCCTAAGTCCTCAGATCAACCTGTTCCCAATGGCCCTCCCCATCAATTCCACCTCCACCCAGTTGTGGGCAATCAATTTTTTAAAAAAGTAAGAAATGTGGTAGTGACTTTTTGTCACTGTGGTGAACACCATGACCCGAAGCAGCTCACAGAGAAAGTTCCAGAGGAGCCGTCATGTTGGAGAGATGCTGGTAAAAAAGCCACGCCAGGGTGGGGTCACATAAACAACATTTGCTTGGTTCCTAAGATCCCAGTGGCAAATACAGGCACACGTTCACTTTGGGGCAATCAATGAGTTTATTGGGCTTCTTTACAGGACATAGCTGAGGGGTTCATGACAGGGTTGTGGGTGCCCTTCCCCCGTTAGCAGACCATACCCCAAAGCCTGTACTAAGTAGAGATCAGTGGTTTCCTGTAGCTATAAAGTTGGAACAACACCTTTCCCAGCTATGGTGGTTTGCAAGAAAGTGGCCCCCAAAGAGAGTGGCACTCTTAGGAGGTGTGGCCTTGTTGGAGGCAGTGTGTCTCTATGGCGCTGGGCTTTGAGGTCTCTTTTGATTAAGCTTTTCTCAGTGTGACTGTCAGTTGACTTCTTGTTACCTACAAGACATAGCTCTCTCAGCTCCACATCAGCCTATATACCACCATGATGATAATGGACTGAATTCCGAAACTGTAAGTGAGCCACCCCAATTAAATGTTTCTTTTAAGAGTTGCTGTGGTCATGGTGTCTTTTCATAGCAATAAAAATCTAACTAAGACACCAGTCTGTATACACTAGCCCCTCCCTGAGGCCACATGCAGTTAAGGCAATGTTGCGTGTGACAGGGTGGTAGGGAACAACTGGATACTTGGGTGAAGGGCTCAGGATCGCTCCACCCCTCATGAGGGGATGGAAACACCCAGCAAGTCCAGCTGGGATGATCTTTTTGCAAGGAGTTGGAGCTGAACTTTCCAAGAACAGAGTTATTTGGACTGGGGAACAGGAACATCCAACAGAAGGCATGGCATCAAATGGCAGGCAGGTGACCAGAGCAGGAAACTGAGGTCACACCTTCCCAAACACATGCAGGAAACATTGGGTGTGAAGCGAGAGCGTGGCAAAGTGCAATGTCCTGTGATGGAATTCCTCTAGCAAGACTCCACCCAGAAAGGCTCCATAACCTCAGAGAGCAACACCAGAGAGGGGCAAGGTGCTCAGATGATGTGGGAGTGTCATATATCAATCTGTTGATTTCATTGGTTAAGAAATAAAGAAACTGATTGGCTGGCCCTCATAGGTTAAAACATAGGTGGGTGGAGTAAACAGAACAGAATGCTGGGAGGAAGAGGAAGTGAGCTCAGACTCGACAGCTCTGCTCTGGAGCAGAGACGCCATGCTCCGACCCAGGATGGACGTAGGCTAGAATCTCCCTGGTAAGCGCACCTTGGGGTGCAACACAGATGATTAAAAATGGGCTAGTCCAGGTGCGAGAATTAGCCTAGAAGAGGCTAGATAGAAATGGGCCAAGCAGTGTTTAAATGAATACAGTTTGTGTGTTGTTATTTTGGAGCATAAGCTAGCCAAGCAGGCGGCCGGGGTGCTGGGGATGCAGCCCCGCTGATCTTCTTACTACACTCAGATACAGGCACCTACGGGGACGCTTCTTTTCAAACCACAGCAATAGGTTCATTTTGTATTTTCTATTATTTGTTGAAAATTGTTTGTACCCGCTGGGCCTTGTTTATTTGCATAGCATTCACCTGTTGAGATTTATCTGCTCTGTTGCTTGTGTCTGTCAGTCATTCCCTAACCTCCATTGTATTCCATCTTATGAGTATATTACAGTTTATTTCTGTTTGTGTGTCGATGAACACTTGAAATACATCTTTTTTGACTATGTATGAAGCTACTACAGGCATCTATGTGTAAGTTTATGTAGTTTTCACTTCACTCAGGCAAAATAGTCATGTAAAAATGGTTGGTTTATGTGAGTAAATGAGATTCATGTTTATTTAAAGTCTCTTGAAGACCAGGATGTTTTCATGTGCTTAATGGATGTATTGTCTAATTTCATGTCAACTTGACCCAAGCTAGTTATCTGAGAGGAGATAGCCTCACTTAAGAAAATGCCTCCATAAAATCAGGCTACAGGTAAGCGTGTAAGGCATTTCTTAACTGGTGACTGATGGGGGAGGGCCTAGTTCATGGTGGTTGTGCCATTCCTAGGCTGGTGGTTCTGGGTTCTATAAGAAAGCAGGCTGAGCAAGCCATGATAAGCAAGCCAGGAAGCAGCTCCCATTCAGGCCCCTGCATCAGCTCCCACTTCCAGGTCTCCGCCCCTGCTTCACTTTCCAACCTGCCTTCCTTTGATGATAAACAGGGATGTGGCAGTGTAAGCCGAATAAGCCCCTCCTCTTTAACTTGCTGCTTGTCATTGTATCACCGCAGCAATAAAGACACAGCTAAGACATTGAATGGGGTCAACTGATTGTAATTAGAGCTAATATATTATTTAATCAGTTATTGACTTGTACAGAAAGGTGCCCAGTTTTGAACTAATACAAAGATATCAAATATCAATGCTTTTAATAACCATGACAGACAGCCCAAAGCACAGATGACTACAATATTAAATCAATGGAGTTGACTCCAGGATAGGTCAGTAAAGTCTACATGAAGAACTGACATTTTTTGTTTTTGGGTTTTTTTGTTTGCATGTTTGTTCGTTCGTTCTTTGGTTTTTCAAGACAGGGTTTCTCTGTGTATCTCTGGCTGTCCTGGAATTCACTCTGTAGACCAGGCTGGCCTCAGACTCACAGAGATCCACCTACCTCTGCCTCCCAAATGCTGGGGTTAAAGGTGTGAGCCACCACTGCCCGGCTGAAGAACTAACTTTTGAGACATCTTTGTGACTTTTATTAATTAGTCCCTGAAATATCTAAGGCTGGTGTAATTGTATTTTCTCTCCACATATTTTGCAGTAGTAAAAATCTGTTCAAATGTGTGTTTGTGTTGCTTCTCGGTAGGTGTAGCTGAGAAGTTCACACAGAAAGACCATTTGTAGATACATTTAAACAAAACTGGTGTGGAAACTGTATTTCACTTTTCATAATGTTGAGCATATGATACGATGATTTCATTTACTCTAAAATAAAAGCGAATCAACCATAACAAGGAGTGTTTATTTGTACAAGTGCGGTTGGGTTGTACAGATTCCTTTGTTCCATGGTAAATGTTTGGAAGATGTCTAAAGTGTCTGGAATTAGGCTGTAATGGGAACTTGACACTCGTAAACACAACATCTCTGTGTTGACTTGGAGAGAGGCTCAGTGTTGAGAGTGTTTGCTCTTCCTGAGGTCCCAGGTTTAGCTCTCAGCACCCACGTGGTGGCTCACAACTACCCATAACTTCAGTTCCCTGAGATCTAATGCCATCTTAGGACATCTGAGAGTACTACATGAATATGGTACACAGACAAACATGCAGTCAGAACTTTTATACATATAAGACAAAAATAAATAAATATTTTTCTTTTCTTTATTTATTTTGGTTTCTCTGGGTTGCCCTGCCATCCTGGGACATACTCTGTAGACTAGGCTGGCTTTGAACTCAGAGAGATCTGCCTGCCTCTGCCTCCCAGTGCTGGGAAAAAAGGCGTGCACCACCAATACCTGGCAAAAATAAATAAATCTTTAAAAATTAAAAAAACACAATATCTGTGTATATTTGTAAATATCTATGGTAACTAGATTGTTCAATAATTCTGAGAGTGTTATTTATCATAGTAATATGACAAGACTTTCCTGGTTTATTTGATATGATCTACTGTGTACAATTAAGTATTTAAGACCACATGATATCAATTTTGCAATAAAGAAATTTTACTAAGTTTTGAGAATAAGTAAAGGGGAATGATTTCTTTCTAAAGTTGAAAATTTTAACCTTTACAGTGCTTAATAATGTACCACATGTATATGATTGTTAAAATATTTCATGCTCAGGCCTAACTCTATACAGCTATACACACATAGACATTTTAATGTTAAAACATAACGTATTAGTTATTTCTTGAAAGCACTCAAAGGCCGTAAGCAATCCTATTTCTATTTTCCAGACCAAGGATAGATGTCAGCTGTGGTGTCATTCGATGAACAGGGTAATGAGGACCAGACCACAGCTCCTGAGCTTCATGTTTACAGATCAGAGCACCCTGGACAGTTCTGTTTCTGCATTGTTCCTTCAGATGGATGGCTTAAACCCTATCTGTATTTGGAGCTGGAGACCGTCCAAATGCACATTCTGTCCTGGTGTGAGCTGAGAGTGGAATGAGGATTCGTGGGAAAGATTCCTTATCAGAAGAAAATCCAGGCTTTCCAAAGCAAGTAGAATCTGGATTTTTGTAAGCTTGGAATATCAGATTAAGCAAAATAAAATAACAAGCAGACAAGCTTCCTTAGGGACTTTAAAAACTACATTTGTGGCTGATAGAACCCACAGAGATCTGCCTGCCTCTGCCTGCTAAATGCTGAGGTAAAAGGCGTGTGCCACTATGACTTGTTCTGGATGCTTTGGCTACGTAATTAATTCCAAAACGCCGTAAACAGCAGGAATGTGAACTACAGGTCTTCCTCAATATAGTAGCATAAGTTAGCATTGCCTAGACAGTAATTTTGCAATAAAAGTCATTCAAATCTGATAAACAGAGGTTTATTTGGAAATTTCTATCAATTGTTAAGCAAACAAGGCCTCAGACACCTGATTATGCTTTATGCTCCTCTGAAGTCTAAAGTGTTACAATATGATGGATAATACAGTCCTTGCCTTGAAAGAATTTCAAATCCAGTTCTGCCCAAGACAAAGTTGGGAGGGTCGTTTGTTTTGTTTTTTGAGACTGGGTCTTACTATTTTCCTTGGCTGGTCTGGAACACGGTGCAGACTCAGCTGTCTGCCTGTCTCCCAAATGCCGAGATTAAAGGCGTATCCACCATGCTTTGTCCCAGACGCTTCTTGATACATTTTTAAATTTATATTTTATTCTATTTTGTTTGCCGTTTACAGTTTTGAGAGAGGGTCTTACATTGGCCCAAAGGCTGACCTGTGACTTATGATTTAGCCTCAGCTGGTCTCGTATCCATGACAACCGTCTTCTCTCATCCTCCCTACACTGGGATTCTAGGCATGAACCACTACCATGCCTAGCTGACATCATTCTTTAGGGAATCACATTTTGTCAGAATCACTCAGTTCTCTGGGAGAGAGAGATAGTCTGAAGCAAATATATGATAATGAAAATATTAGCTTCCAAGTTTCTTTGTTTTGTTCAGTCTGTGATGACTCAGGGTACCTGTGAGAGGCTTGCCAGCAGAGAGATCTTGGCCAGCCAGCTCGCAGTGAACCTTTTCATCCTCAGGCAAAGGAGCCAATGTTTATTTTGCCTCCTGGTGCTGGCAAGGAACACAGGAGATAATGCTCATGGAGAGCCTCAGTGTCCTTCACAAACATACTCCAAAACAGCTCTGAGCCAAGAACTTAAACAAAAGAATTAACTTTTAGGAAATAGGCTTAAAAATAAAACGTGGCTGCCATTTAACCTTGTTGGGAATTCTGCCCATTCTTCTTTCTGATTTTCTATAGAAGACACACTATATCTACAGTGTTTTTAGAAAAATAGTTTTTTTTTCAGTGCCTCCCTCCTTTTGGAGCAAAAATTAATAACTATTATCAGCCATTAGACCTCTCACTGGCAGCTTTGCCTCCTGATCATCATGTGTGATCATCATGCATGATCATGTGTGATCGTGTGTTATCATCATGTGTGTTCATTGTGTGATCATCATGTGTGATCATGTGTGATCATCATGCTGAGATACCAGCTGCATGGCAACCCTGCATTCATTGTGTAAGGCCCGTGTTCACTTGGCAGACACAACAAAAGTGCAAATATTAACTTGTTTGTTCTGTTCATGTACTTATAATCTACCATGTGTTTTGAATAATTGATGGCAAATAAATTACTCCAGTTTTTATTTTGTTAAAATCAAATAGGAAGTATGTGAAAATTATAGTTTTTAGCACTTGTCGTTATTCTTCTACCACAAATAAAAAATTCAATATATACAAAAAACTGGCTGAGGAGCTGACTCAGTGTCTAAGAGTGTGTACTGGTCTTCTAGAAGACCTGAGTTAGATTCCCGGCGCCCTCATCAGGGGCTCACATCACATGGCCTATAACTCTAGTTACACCACCAGCATCTTTGGGCACCTGCATTCACACACACACACACACACACACACTTATGCAAATTATTACTTAATTGTTTTAGGCCCTTGAGAATGAGGAGAAAATTTTATTTTTCCTGAGTTAATTTAAGCAACATCTAAGCTACGATTTAAGTTGTTAGTAGTCAATAAACTTTAAAAATTAAATTGTCTTAATAATTTGCATATATACGATCAACCTTGTTGTAGAATATTATTTTACAGTGTGTTGCATTTGTTTATGCTCTGGAACGTTTGTGTATTAATGTAAAAATGTGTTGTTTTTATTTATGCTGCATTTGTTTAACTCTGTGAAGTTATTGTGCATGTCTAATCACCTGATGGTCTAATAAAAAGCTGAATGGTCAATAATGAGGCAGGAGAAAAGATAGGTGGGACTGGCAGAGAGAATAAATAGGAGGAAAAATCTGGAAAGAGAAAAGAAGAAGCAAGAGAAGGAGAGGAGGTCGTCAGGGGCCAGCGACCCAGCCACCCAGCCAGCCCTGGAATAAGAGTGACAATAAGAGGCTGGAGAGATGGCTCAGAGGTTAAGAGGATTGCCTGCTCTTCCAAAGGTCCTGAGTTCAATTCCCACCAACCACATGGTGGCTCACAACCATCTGTAATGAGGTCTGGTTCCCTCTTCTGACTTGCAGGCATACACACAGACAGAATATTGTATACATAATAAATAAATATTTTTTTTTTAAAAAAAGAAAGTAAGATTACAGAAGTAAGGAAAGGAAAAAGCCCAGAGGCACAAGGTAGTCAAGACAATTTAAGTTAAGAAAAGCTGGCTAGAGACATGCCAAGCTAAGGCTGGGAATGTTTAAGTAAGAATAAGCCTCGTTTGTGTGATTTATTCGGGAGCTGGGTGGCAGGCCCCTAAAAGACCAAAGAGCAATGAGCCAAAAAGTAAAACAACAAACAGCCAACTACATTTTGGCATCCCAGTGTGGGGCTAGAGTAAAAGAAAATCCAAATACACAGCTTAAACTAGTTTTTAAATATTTATTCCTTTTTATGTGTATGTGCTTGTGTGTACATGCCACAGGTGAGCACATGGCATGGAGCAAGATTAGCGGCCTGATGTGAGTGCTGGGAAGCCAGCTCATGTCCTCTGGAGGAGAAGAAAGCACTCGTAGCTGCTGGGGCATCTCTTCTGCCCTGGTTTGTTATGGTTTATGTGTACACATGTCAGCTCCTTGTGCCTGGGTGCTAGACGAGAAGATGCTAGAGGTATTGGCAGTCATGTGCTGCTCCATGTGGGGGCTGGAAACCAAGCCCAACCCCAGAAGCTCTGGGAGTGCAGGAAGCCACCTAAGCTGCTGAGCCACCTCTCCAGCTCCACCCAAAACCGTTTTTAACACTAATTAACCCAAAACAAAACCAGAAGCAAAATAGTGTCTCTCTCTGTAGTCCTCGCTGTCCTAGGACCCAAGGTCCTCTTGCCTCAGCTTCCCAAATGCCAGCATTACAATGTTATTACCAACGAAGCATGGAAGACATCAGTCTTTGGACATTTCATACACTCTTAACGGCTCCATCGTCTGGGCTGCTTGCTGTTAGAATCGGTGACAAGTGAAGAGTATATGAGTGGAATATAGCTATTTGCCCTTTTTCTCTCTTGTCTCATCAAAATGAATTTTAAAAGAACAGATACATAAAAGCAAAGAATACAGAAAAGATGCCAAATTCTGGAAATGAAAAGGCAAACAGAGTTGCAGGTAATTTGGGGAGGGCTGAATTTCTGATCATATTCTAGTTGTAGCTTCTTGATTTGTCATCTCTAAACATGTTTTCTTTAGTAATTTCTCTCCAACACAACCTTTGTTTCCTTGGGTTTCCTCTTGAAGTTGTTCCTTTCTTTAGGTGGTTAAGAAATACCTCAGCTCTGTGCTGCTTTGAGGGCTCTCAGGCCTGCAGGCATTCCCAGCTCTCCCTTCAGCCTGGGCTCCCAGGTTCTCAAGCCTCCACAGGTAAAGGGAACCCTTTCTCCAGAGCATTGCCCTGCCCAGAGTCGCTCACACCTGGTCTGCACTGGGCCCTGCCCAGAGTCGCTCACACCTGGTCTGCACTGGGCCCTGCCCAGAGTCGCTCACACCTGGTCTGCACTGGGCCAAGTGCAGTGTCCTTCTCACTCAGCCAGTGTGAGGACACCGTCTTATCCTTACATTTGCAACACTCGCTAAGGTACAGCTTCAGCTCAAAAGGCCCTGCAAGGGACATTTTTATCAACTGACCCCATTTGAATCATAGCTAAATTATTCCAGATTCAGCATCCCAAACTCTTGTTGCACATTATTAACAATTCCTTTGTTTGAAGAACTACTGTAAAATTCAAGGTTCGACATTTAAAATGGTACAGGTAAGGGCCCCTTTGTGAATTTAGAGGAATTCTATATTGATGCTCAAAGGGTATATGTACCTTTCACCTTTCCATATAAATCAGAAGATGATATGAATTTATGGTATGCTTTAATAACTCACAACACGGTTTTCTAAAGTCTGTCTTTTAAATGTTAGGTTTAACGTCATTTTAAAAATCTTTCTAAAATAAATAAATAAATAAAAAATCTTTCTAGCCCGGCGGTGGTGGTGCACGCCTTTAATCTCAGCACTTAGGAGGCAGAGACAGGCGGCTTCCTGTGAGTTCGAGGCCAGCCTGGTTTACAGAGCAAACAAACAGACAAACAAACAAAACAACAAACAACAGCAACAACAACAACAAAAAAACTACACAGAGAAACTCTGTCCAAAAAAAGAGAAAAAGCCTTCTGACCTCTGCAGCCTTTGAAGGGAGGCAAACTCTTAACACTGCAGTTTAGTGCTCAGTCCTCTTTCTTGCTTGAGTCTTTAGTCAGATAATATTTGACAGAAATCACTACAGTTTTGATTTCTAAGGAAGATCGTCACCTTCATTATTTCCTATTTTTTATAACGCATCCGTTTATTTTTCTAATCAAAAGTACTTTGCACCTTAAAAAGTATCGAGAGTGTTGATTGAAAAAAAGTTTTACATAATTTTAAACAGACATGAATAGTCCCGCAGCTCAGAGAACCCCCTTCAAGGGACTGCTGTACACCCATTTGTAATGCCATCATAGTTAACATGGTATTCTCTTTGTCATTACTGGGAGTAGGTGTTGACACAAAGTCTTATATTGCCCATGCTAGTCCCCTTTCCAGATAGCTAAGAATGACTCTGACCTCCATGTGCCCCTACCTCTGCCTCCAAATGATGCTATTACAAGCATATGGCACCTTCCCCACCACACATCGATTTCTTTACATTGTGACTATGTTCATATCCAAGATAAACAGGCCTTTAATTTTCAGGGTAGTTATTTCCAGGGTAGAATATGTAGAGGAGGGAATGGCAGCATTGTAAAGAACACAGAGAATCAACTGATAGGTCTATTATTTAGGGAAAATAGAGTTGTGGTTGTACGTGGGGCCGGTCACTCACTGAGCAAAACTGCTCAGGACTCCCTAGGAAAATGATCGTGTTATGTTTTAAAGTGAAGCATCCCCACAGACTCTTGAGCTGGGTTCCTCGGTCTCCAGTTGGTCGTGATGTTTTCAAGCCTTCCTGGCAGAGGTGTGGCAGTGCTTAGTGGTCATATCTGCTGCTGCTTCCTGACTGTTATCACTACTTCCTGTTTGCCAGCTGGAGTGACTAGCCGCCAAACATTCCCACCACTGTGAACTCTGTCATGCCTTCGCTACCATGATAGGCTCAACTATAAGTCAAAATAGACCTCTCTTCCCCCCAGTTGGTCTGACCAACATCATGCCACAGCGATGAGAGTTGGTAGTATACAGGCCTGCCATGAAAAACATCTTCACAATTCACCAGAAAGGATACTGTCCCCTCATTGTCTTGATGCCCCTTCTTTGCCCGACCTGCATTGCTTTGAGAAATTAAAAGTTGTCTTTGTAATATATATTAGAATGTACACACATATATACAGGTTCTCAAGACCATCTTCTGACAAGTTTTTTGGTTTTTTTTTTTGTTTTGTTTTGTTTTGTTTTTTCGAGACAGGGTTTCTCTGTGGTTTTGGAGCCTGTCCTGGAACTAGCTCTTGTAGACCAGGCTGGTCTCGAACTCACAGAGATCCGCCTGCCTCTGCCTCCCAAGTGCTGGGATTAAAGGCGTGCACCACCACCGCCCGGCCTTCTGACAAGTTTTAAACTTTTGCCATGCTAGTTATTATTTTCTTTCTATTCTTAAGTTATATGTCAGGTTAAATATAGAATGTAATTTTATGGCTTAAGAAATAATAAAGCAGGGGGCTGAAGAGATGGCTCAGGAGTTAGCATTTGTTGCTCTTGCAGAGGACCCAGGTTCTCTTCCCAGCACTCACATAATGATTGATAACCATCTGAAACGTCAATTCTAGGAAATTTAATGCTTTCTTCTGACTTCTGTGGACACCAGGAACATACATACATGTATGCAAAACACTCAGACAATGTGTGTGTGTAAATAAATCTAAACTTTTAAAAGAAATAATAAAACAAATGCTCTATCTGTGAACAGTAAAACGTTACTCTTAATTTAGGAGATCCGTGCTCCTTCCCTAGTAGTTTATATCTTAGTGGGGCATAGGATTCTAATCTGGAAATCATTCCACACTCCCTGAGATACGTGATTTCAGCTGATGATTTAAGCAGATGAAGAACTGCCTAGGTGCAAATGTTACAGCTCCAGAGGGAAAGGCATCCTGACTGGTTGGGAAGTCAGGCTGCCTGAAGCTGGGTTCTGGTGGGGAGTGGTCTCTCCACATAGGATGTGGCAATCCTGCTCCTCTCTCTCCGGAGAGAGCCCTGAGGGAGTTGTCCATTGCTTCTCTGGTTCACTCTGCAAAGAGTTTCCCAGCAGATTTTCTGCTGCACTCAGGTGAAGGAAGGTCTTCACCCAAACTCTTTCAAGAGATTTATTTGGGAAGGAGGAATGCAGGAGAATGGCTGCCACTGCCGGGGTGGAGAAGGGCAGCTGCCGACTTAACGGGCCCAGGGCTTCTATAGGGCTTCTTAGGGGCAAGTTTTTCCAGGAAGATTTTCAGGGAAAGTACTGATCAGATTTCAATCCCCTTGAGTTTCAACAAGCTCAGATTGGCTAGATTTTGAATTTAGGGATTGTATGGTTTTCTCTCAGTGATTGGTTGGTTTTCCTGCTTAGGGATAGGTTGGTTTTGTGCTCAGTTTGTCAGGGGCATATTTTGCTCTGGTTTCAGGGTCTAAGTGTTTCTTTCACTGTCTTTGTGTTCATGGCCAGGGTGTGTTTCTTTCTTTTTTTTTCTTTCATTTTTTTTTTTTTTCGGTTTTTCAAGACAGGGTTTCTCTGTAGCTTTGGAGCCTGTCCTGGAACTCCCTTTGTAGATCAGGCTGGGCTCGAACTCACAGAGATCCACCTGCCTCTGCCTCCCGAGTGTTGGGATTAAAGGTGTGTGCCACCACCGCCGGCCAGGGTGTGTTTCTTTCTCTGGCTCTGGTTTCAGAGTCAGGGTGGGTTTCTTTGCCTGGCTCTTTTACCCTACACTAGGTCATTAGGAAGCCTCACCCTTGGACTTTTGTGTAAGAGCATTTCCAGACAGGATTAGCTGTCAGGGTTAGTTCCACCCTGAATATGACTGGCACCACCACCATGGGCTGGGTCACTGGCTGATGAGTTAGGAAAAGAGAGGCAGGAGTACGGCACTCTTTTCGGTTTCTCTTCTTCTGGCTCAGTGGAGATGTGTGCAAGCAGCTTCTAACTACTGAGACCAGGACCTGGTCCCACTTCCTTTCCTTTCCTATCCTGACAGACTAGCCCCCCCCCCCCCCCCCCCCCCGTGGGCTGAAAACCCAAGTAAACCCTCTTTCCTTAAATTTCTTCATGTCAGGCACTTAGTTCAGTGGTTAGAGAAGTAACTAATGCCTTCTCCAAGATTTTCATTCTATCAGTGTGTGTGTGCTTGTGATGTGCACATGTGTGTGCAGGTACATGAATGAATGAATGGTAGCCACAGTTTTTTAAAGAGCATATTCAACCCGATTTCCCCCTCTGTGGAAAGCCTTTATCTCCAGTATTTTAAAATTTCCTAATGATGAGCCTTGGCATTTTATTCATATGCCATGTACTCCAATGGTCCTTTCCATATAAAATTTATGAGCTTCTGCTCCATAAAATGTTATTAGATTACTCTTCAATGGATTTCTTCAGAACATTTTCCATGCCCCTTACTATAATTTAAAGACTAGACATGATGAGATAATGTCCCAACTTATAATTGGGGAGGGGGCGCGTTTGGAGACAGGGTTTCTTTGTGTAGTCCTGCCTGTCCTGAAACTCACTCTGTAGAACCAGGCTGGCCTCAGAGATAAGAAAGGTGTGCCCCAACACCACGTATCAAACTTTATAAAAGTTCTTTTTCAGTTTTTTCTTTTACTTTGTTGATTGTATTGAACTATACATTTTTCTTTGCTCCCCTCCCTTCCTCTCCCCTCCCCTTCAACTCTCCCCCAAGGTCCCCGTGCTCTCTGTTTACTCAGGAGATCTTGTCCTTTTCTACTTCCCATGTAGATTAGATCCATGTATGTCTCCTTTAGGGTCCTCATTGTTGTCTAGGTTCTCTGGGATTGTGAATTGTAGGCTGGTTTTCTTTGCTTTATGTCTAAAACCCACTTATGAGTGAGTACATATGATATTTGTCTTTCTGTATCTGGGTTACCTCACTCAGTATGATGCTTTCCACATCCATCCATTTGTCAGCAAATTTCAAGATGTCCTTATTTTTTTCTGTTGTGTAGTACTCCATTGTGTAAATGTACCACATTTCCTTTATCCATTCTTTGGCAGAGGGGCATTTAGGTTGTTTCTGGGTTCTTGCTATGACAAACAATGCTGCTATGAACATAGCTGAGTGCATGTCTTTGTGGTATAACTGAGCATGCTTTGGCTATATACCCAAAAGTGGTATTGCTGAGTCTTGAGGAAGGTTGTTTTCTAATTTTCAGAGAAATCACCATACTGATACCCAAAGGGGCTGTACCAGCTTGCACTCCCACCAGCAATGCAAGAGTGTTCCCTTTACCCCACAACCTCTCCATCATAAGTTGTCATCAGTGTTTTTGATCTTGTCCGTTTTTACAGGTATAAGGTAGAATCTCAGAGTTGTTTTGATTTGCACTTCTCTGATGGATAAGGATGTTGAACGTTTTTTTAAGTGTCTTTCAGCCATTTTAGATTCCTCTATGTTTAGGTCTGTATCTCATTCCTGTATTGGATTATTTGTTCTTTTGATGACCAATTTCTGGAGTCCTTTGTATATTTTGGAGATCAGCCCTCTGTCTGATGTGTGATTGGTGAAGATCTTTTCCCATTCTTTTGGCTGCCATTTTGTCTTATTGACGGTGTCCTTTGATTTACAGAAGCTACTCAGTTTCAGGAGGTCCTATTTATTAATTGTTTATCTCAGAGTCTGTGCTACTGGGGTTATATTTAGGAAGTGGTCTCCTGTGCCAATGCGTTCAAGTATACTTTCCACTTTCTCTTCTATGAGGTTCAGTGTGGTTGGTTTAATGTTGAGGCCTTTGATCAATTTGGACTCTACTTTTGTGTATGGGAATAGATTTGGATCTATTTTCATGTTGATATCCAGTTATTCCAGCACCATTTGTTGAATATGCTTTCTTTTTTTCCATTTTCTTTCTTTCTTTCTTTTTTTGCTTCTTTGTCAAAAATCAGGTGTTCATGAGTGTATGGATTGATATCTGGGTCTTCAATTTAGTTCCACTGGTCCTCCTGTCTGTTTTTATGCCAATGCTAGGCTGTTTTTACTACTGTAGCTCTGTAATAGAGTTTGAAGTCAGGAATTGTGATGCCTCCTGAAGCTTCTTTATTGTACAGGATTGTTTTGGATATCCTGGGTTTTTTCTTTTCTTTTCCATGTGAAGTTGAGTATTGTTCTTTTGAGGTCTGTGAAGAATTTTTCTGGGATTTTGATGGGCATAGTATTGAATGTGCAGATTGTTTTTGTTAAGATTGCCATTTTTACTATGTTAATTCTACCTACCCAAGAGAATAGGAAATCTTTCTGTTTTCTGGTGTCTTTTTCAATTTCTTTCTTCAACGATTTAAAGGTCTTGTCATACAGGTCTTCCACTTGTTTGGTTAGAGTTACTCCAAGATATTTTATGTTTTTGTGGCTTTTGTGAAGGGTGATGTTTCTCTGATTTTGTTCTCAGTCCATTTATCATCTGTGTAGAGGAGAGCTACTGACTTTTAGAGTTAATATTGTACCCTACTACATTACTGAAAGTGTTTATGAGTTTCAGGAGTTCCCTGGTAGAATGTTTGAGGTCACTTCTGTAAACTATCATATCATCAGCAAATAGTGATAGTTTGACTTCTTCTTTTTCTGATTTGCATCCCCTTGATCTCCTTTTGTTGTCTTTTTGCTCCAGCTAGAACCTCAAGTAGTATATTGAATAGATATGGAGAGAGTGGACAACCTTGTTGTTCTTGATTTCAGTGGGATCGCTTTGAATTTCTCTCCATTTAGTTTGATGTTGGCTATTGGCTTGCTGTAGATTGCCTTTATTATGCTTATGTATGTTCTTTTACCCTGATCTCTCCAAGACTTTTTACCATGAAGGGATGTTGTAATTTGTCGAAGCATTTTCAATATCTAATAAGATGATCATGTGGCTTTTACTTTCAGTTTGTTTATATGGTGGATTACATTGACAGATTTTCATATGCTGAACCACCCCTGCATCTCTGGGATGAAGCTGACTTGATCATGGTAGATGATTTTTCTGATGTGTTTTTGGATTGGGTTTGCCAGTATTTTATTGAGTATTTTTGCATCAATGTTCACGAGTGAGATTGGTCTGAAATTCTCTTTCTCAGTAATGTCTTTGTTTGATTTGGGTATCAGGGTGATTGTAGCCTCATAAAAAGAGTTTGGCAATGTTCTTTCTGTTTCTATTGTATGAAATAATTTGAGGAGTATTGGTTGTTAGTTCTTATTTGAAAATCTTTTAGGATGCTGCACTGAAACCATCTGGCCCTGGGCCTTTTTAAATTGGGAGATGTTTGATGACTGTTTCTATTTCTTCAACAGTTATGAAGTTTCTTTATAGTTCTATTTAATTTGCTTATTTGGCCTTGATTTAATTTTGGTAAATGATATTTATCCAGAAAACTGTCCATTTATTTTAAGTTTTCCAATTTTGTGGAATACAGGTTTTTGAAGTATGATCTAATGGTTCTCTGGATTTTTCTCTGTTTCTATTGTTACATCCCCCTTTTCATTTCTGATTTTGTTAATTTGGATAGTCTCTCTCTTCCTTTTGGTTAGTTTGCACAAAGGCTTGTCTATTTTGTAGATTTTGTTGAAGAACCATCTCTTTGTCTCATTGATTCTTTGTATTGTTTTCTTTCTTTCTATTTTGTTGATTTTAGCTCTCAATTCGATTATTTTCTGCCATCTAGTCCTTTTTAGTTCGAAGTCTTTTTTTTTTTTTTTGATATTAGGATAGCTACACCAGCTTGTTTCTTAGGTCCATTTGATTCGAAAACTTTTCTCCAACCCTTTACTCTGAGGTAATATCCTTGAGGTTGAGGTGTGTTTCATGTATGCAGCAGAAGAATGGATTCTGTTTTCATATCCAATCTGTTAACCTGTGTCTTTTTATAGATGAATTGAGTCCATTTATATTAAGGGATATTAATGACCAGTGATTGCTATGTCCTGTTAATTTAGTTTTCATTGTTGGTGATGTTATTGTGTATGTTTTCCCCTTCTTTGGGATTTGCTGCTGTGAGATCATCTATTGTCTGTGTTTTTATGGCTGTAGCTAATTTCATTGGGTTGGAGTTTTCCTTCTAGAACCTTGTGTAGGGCTGGGTTTGTGGCTAGGTGTTGGTTAAATCTGATTCTGTCTTGGAATATCTTGTTTTATCCACCTATGGTGATTGAAAGCTTTGCTGGGTATAGTAGCCTGGGCTGGCATCCATGGTCTCTTAATGTCTGTATAAGGCTTGACCAGGACCTTCTGACTTTCATTGTTTCCACTGAGAAGTCAGGTGCAACTCTGATTGGTCTACCTTTATATGTTACTTGGCCTTTTTTGTTGTTGTTGTTGTTGCTCTTTATATTATTTTATTCTGTATGTTTAGTGTTTTGATTATTATGTGGCAAGGGAACTTTTTTTTTAAATCCAATCTATTTGGTGCTTTGTAAGCTTCTTATTTGTCCATATACAAATCTTTCTTTAAGTTGGGAAAGGTTTCTTCTAAGATTTTGTTGAATATATTTTCTGTGCTTTTGAGTTGGACTTCTCCTTCTTCTATCCCTATTATTCTTAGGTTTGGTCTTTTCATGGTGTCCCATATTCCCTGGATATTTTTGTGTTAGGATTTTGTTAAATGTAATGTTTTCTTTTACCCATGAGTCTATTTCCTCTATTGTATCTTCAGCGCTTGAGATTCTGTCTTCCATGTCTTGTATTTTTCTGTTTATGCTTGCATTTATGGTTCCTGATTGTTTTCTTGTAATTTCTGTTTCTATAATTCTCTCAGTTTGTGTTTTCTTCATTGTCTCTACTTCAGTTTTTAAGTCTTAAATCATTTCTTTTATCTGTTTGATTGCTTTTTCTTGGTTTTCTTTAAGGGATTTGTTAATTTCTTCCAATTTTTTGTTTGTTTTTTCCCTCCATTTCTTTGAGGGAATTTTTTTGTTTCCTCTTTAAGGGCCTCAAACATTTTCCTAAAATTTTTTAGGTCATTTTCTTCTGCTTCATCTATATTTGGGTATTCAAGTCTTGCTGCTGTAGCGCCATTAGATTTTGTTGGTGTCAAGTTTCTCTTTGTGATGTTGAGTGTGTTCTTACCTTGTCTACCCATCTTTTCCTCTGATTGGTATAGTATTGGTATAGTTAGGGCTCTGTCTCGGGTGATCAATTTCCCAGGTGCCAGTGAATCCAAGGTTCAGATGTTTGCTCCTTGTTGTGCAGTCAGGGCCATGGTTCCAGTCACCCAGGAGGTCACTTGATGTTCCTGGAGGTTGCTCAATGCTCCTGGGGGTCACTCTGCAATACTGGGGGTTGTTTGGGCCTGTTCCCATGGAGATTGCTGCCTTGGTCCTTCTCCAGCTGAGGTCTCTGGCTCAGGTTTGCTCCCTCAGTAGTGACTTCCTTGTGCCTGTTCCTGTGGAGGTCATTGCCTTGGATGAGGTCACTGGCTCAGGACTGTTCCCACAGATGTTTCTGGCTTGGGCCTGCTCCCACAGAGGTCCTTGGTTTGGGCCCAACCTTACAGAGGTCTCTAGCTCAGGCCTGCTACCTCAGAGGTCTCTGGTTTGCAATTAGTCCTGTAGACTCTGCTTTCCAGAGTGGTTGCACAAGTTTGCATTCCCACCAGCAATGGATGAGTGTACCCCTTTCTCCACAACCGCTCCAGCAAAGGCTATCATTGGTGTTTTTTATTTTAGCCATTCTGACAGGTGTAAGATGGTATCTTAAAGTTGTCTTGATTTGCATTTCCCTGATCGCTAAGGAAGTTGAGCATGACCTTAAGTGTCTTTTGGCCATTTGAAGTTCTTCTGTTGAGAATTCTCTGTTCAGCTCAGTGCCCCATTTTATAATTGGCTTGATTAGCCTTTTACTGTCTAATTTCTTGAGTTCTTTATATATTTTGGAGATCAGACCTTTGTCAGTTGTGGGGTTGGTGAATATCTTCTCCCAGTCAGTGGGTTGCCTTTCTGTCTTAGTGACAGTGTCCTTTGCTTTACAGAAGCTTCTCAGCCTCAGGAGGTCCCATTTATTCAATGAGGCCCTTAATGCCTGTGCTGCTGGGGTTATACATAGGAAGTGCTCTCCTGTGCCCATGTGTTGTAGAGCACTTCCCACTTTCTCTTCTATCAGGTTCAGTGTGTTCGGGCTGATATTGAGGTCTTTAATCCATTTGGACTTGAGTTTTGTGCATGGGGATAGATATGGATCTATTTTCATTCTTCTACAGATTGACATCCAGTTTTGCCAGCACAATTTGTTGAAGATGCTCTCTTTTTTCCATTGTATACTTTTTGCTCCTTTATCGAAAATCAGGTGTTCATAGGTTTGTGGGTTAATGTCAGGGTCTTCTATATGGTTCCATTGGTCGACTTCTCTGTTTTTATGCCAATACCAAGCTGTTTTCAATACTGTAGCTCTGTAATAGAGTTTGAAGTCAGGGATGGTAATGCCTCTAGACAATACTTTATTGTATAGGATTGTTTTGGCTATCCTGGGTTTTTTGTTTTTCCATATAAAGTTGATTATTGTCTTCATTACCTGTTTGATCATTTTTTCTTGGTTTCCCAGGGTATCATGTACATATTTATTCATTTCTTCAAGCTTTTTGTTATACTTCTCATCCATTTCTATAAGGGCGTTTTTTACATGTTGTTTAAGGGACTCTATTGCTTTCATAAAGTCATTTTTTTCCACTTCTTCTGTGTTAGGGTGTTCAAATACTTCTGTTGTAGGATCATTGGGTTCTGGTGTTTTCATGTTGTTTTTCAGATTATTGGGTGAATTCTTGCCTTGGCGCCTTCCCATCTCCTCCTATTGATCCTATATAATGGGTCTTTTAAAACTGGATCAGGTTTCCCTGCTGGCCCAGGGTTCTGCTTACAAAATGCTTTCACTCTGTTTCCTGGTTCCTGCAGCAGGCCAAGAACCCTCTCACCCCTCCGAAGGGTCTTCAGGATCAGGACCAGGCTCCCCGTTTGCCAGTGACCTCGCCAACACAAGGCCTACCTCTTTGATTTAATTGTAGTGGGGCAATCTGCTCTCATTATTGTGTACCTGTCCCGCCTCTTGCATCGGCCGCTGTGCTGGTCCCCCAAAGCCTATTCCTTATTGCCACGCCTCTCCGCTGCGTCTGCACTGGGCGGGCCTCTCTGCCATGTCTGCTGGTCTGTCTTCTTAGCTGTTTAATGTCTCTTTGTTTTGATGACTTTTCTCAACATATCCTCAATCCTTGGTGCCTGCTCATTAATGACTGAGCTCCATGTCCATAGATGGAGCTACGACTCTATTGTGAGGTGTTTGACTAAATTGCTTTCTTAGAAAACTATTTGACCCTGGGGGTTTTCAGCAGTTTGGAGCTTCCTAGGGAAGGAGATCTTCGATTTCTGTGCTTCATTGGTAAATATCGCCGCCAATGTTTGTCAGAATGCTAATGAAGGAGTGGAGGTATGTCATGTTTAAAATGAAACATTTCCTCAAGTGCTACATTAGCCTTGATCACAGCTATTCCCTGGATCTTGCAGACAAGAAATCCTCAAGATATACAAAAGCGTCTTATACAGGAGGGGTGGTAGAAATCAAGAGGGATGCACTACAACCTCCGCAGTTTGGGGGTTGACTTTACTAAGGGGACGAGGTGATGACGAAAGCACAGGCTCACATGCATGTGCAGAAGGGCTGGGATGGGGTGAGCCATACTCCATGATGGAGATGCGCCAGCAGCACAGACACTCAGCTTGTTCATTGCACATGGCTGTGTAAGCTAAAGGAGGTGGAGGAAGGCTTGCTGCTTTCTGGAGGTTTCTGTAGGTGAGCAACCCGAGGCTGCAGTCATCCCGGGAAACTGTGGTTGGGGGCTTCTGCAGACACTGGTTTTTGCTGATGGTTAATCATTCCTAGCATCTGTTCTTGGATCAGAGTAAGGCTTTCCCATTCCTCTGAGCCTGACCTGGAGAAGGCTCTGCCATTTCTGTGGATCTGAGGCACGTGAATGCTTGATGTGGCCATGTGCATGTCAATAATACACAATATGCAGGGCTTTATCTGCTCCCCACTGGAATGCTTTCAAGGAGCATGCTTCTGTGTATAGTTTACTGCCGGATTTCAGCCCCTTAATTCATACAAGATCAGGAATACATTATCAAGGAAGCATACAAGGTTTCCAGGGTCTGAGGGAAACCACAGTGGTATCCATGTCACTGAGATTACCGGAGGATCTGTTGCCATAAACAAAATTGTGAATTTGCTTAATAAATTTAAAAACGAGTAAGAAATCAGAAACATAATCCACACCCCATCTAATGTATGACATCAAATATGACTCAGACAGAGCAATGTGGTCCAGGATTTCCCCGGCACCCCTCTTGCCCTTATAGTCTCTCTGCTTATATGCTGTGCCCTCTGGGCACTGATAGGGTGGTGGCTTGGGAACATATCAAGATAAAAGTCAGGTAAATTTCTACTTTGGATTTTCTTGCCTGGGACCCCTCTGCAGATTTGCTTATCCCCTGCAGGTCTGACCCTACTGTTCCTTCCATGCTTTTCCTATAGCCCAGTCTGGTCTCAAACTCATGACCTTCCTGCCTCAGCCTTGTTAATGCTGAAGCGGCAGGTTGCATGTGGTTTTGTGATTTATATTTGAATTCCTTCGTGCTGTTTGCTTTCCTGGCAGGCATGTATCACTGAAAACCCATATGTTATACTGTTTCAAAAGTCTTCTTGACGTAGCCTAGACTGAATGACTCGTGTTTTCTCGGTAGTTTCAAGCGCCTCGGATGGTATCATTATTTTTTATCTGACTGCTATACTGACTATAAGGTTGTATTCCCTAACATACACATCTACACACAAATCAACGTGTAAGTGTATTAGAAGACAGGAGCGTTTTCTCACGCTCATTTCCTGTAGCCGGGCCCAGTCTCAGAAATGGAGGGCACCCAATAACTGTGGGTTAGTCACAGCTACAGCCTAGCAGGGTTCTCCATGCACACAGTCCAGTTACTCAGTCCAGCCTCGATGACAGACTACAGGAGCCATCTTGTGGATCTGTGCTGTAGCCCTGTCCCCCGCTCCGCATCACTATTAGTTAGATCACCTCATAATAAAGGAAGAAAGTGTGAATTCTGCTTTAACAAGTTTCATTTTTAAGAAGTGACCTGAAACATACGTAAGTGCACACAAAATTTACAAAAAATTGCAGCTTCATTTAAATGTATAGTGTTAAGCAGAAGGGTTCGAGGGGAGAGAGAGCTGACCGGGAGAAAAGGAAATCATGATGTGAGCTGAGCATACACAGGAAGTGTGGCCATGGAGGAGCCTGGCTGTCCTCACTCACCCCTCAGCTGCCTGCTGACAAAACATTCCCGCCCTCTGCTTGGCAGCTGGAATGTTGTCAGCGGACTTGAAGTTCAGACACACACATTTAGCTGCACAACTGGCAGGCCTTAAAATGGAAATCTTTGCAAACTTGATCTTATGTGAATCTAGTATCTCTTTAGAACAAAGTCTACTGATCCGCTTTCGGCCCAACATCCTCTAACTGCATTCTTCTCCCTAGCAGCCTTGCAATTCCGTGCTGATACGCATGGGTTTTTCCACTGAGTGAGGAAACCCTAACTCCAACATTAGCCTCTTGATGCTCCAAGTGGAAGGGAACGGCACTCCACTCTTGGAGACAGTGGTTGAAGGAGTTGCCACAGGGAAGCAACTTGATCTCTGGAGGGCGCTACCCTCAGGACCCGGGGCACACCTGTTCTTTGCTGTTTTCTCCTTCCCGCCCCCAGCACATATAAAGTGGCACCCGTTTGTCAGTGTAGGACTAGCTAGCATCTGACAGTCCGCCACAGACACCCAATTTCTTTTCCAAGTTTCACTGTTTGCCACTTCTGTGCCAATCCTGTCAGCCTCAATCAGCTTTCCGACTACTGTACTGCTGAAAGCTCTGATTAGAATCCCAGGGAAAATCATCCCACTTGTTAGGATGGTGCCGGAGGTGATGATGTGTGCTGTGACTTGGGCAGAGGCAAGGTACGTCACAGGAAAGAGGATCCTCACCACGAGCCCTGCAATGATGACCAGACATCACAATCAACTCACAACCAAGTAACCCGATAGTAGCAAACCAATAAATCCCATCAAAGCGTCTAGTGAGTTAAAGTGGAAAACACGGGCAGGAATCTACCTCAGGATTAAGAAAGATAGAAAAATAGGAGGAATCATTTCAAAATTTAAAAGAAAATAAAAATACAGAGATCTCTGTTCTATGGTTGAAACTTGCTGTCCATTCAGAATCTGAAAATCGAAATAGAGACTTAAAAACTCACAAGATGTTTTGTGCTTGTATGATTTTCTTTCCTCTCAAGTGGGGGACTTTGGATACTCTTTGCTATGAGGTGGGAGCTCCAAAGAGCTATGGTTAAGATTAGGAGTAAAATGGAAGCTGATTGGTTCTCTTCAGAGCACTGGGCCAAATTACATCCATCACTGAAATTGTAGTAAATGATAACTAGAGATGCTAAGTAAGCCAAAAAGGAAACATTTTTTGGAGAAATTTAGCATTACCCTAAATCAATTACGACAACAAGTAATCATTAAAACACAAGTTTTGATATATAGTAACAATAAAAAAATAACCAGGAACACAGTGAAGCAGAAACTGCATGAAATTAAAAATCATCCTGGAAAGACTTCAGAAGTCTTATCATAAAACAGGAAGTTTTGAAACCAAGTCTTCTCTACTCACAGACAGAAGGAGGTGGAGATGTGTCTCAGGGAGAGACACCCCGAGAAAGCAGCAAATACAAAGGCAGTAGCATGAAACCTTCCAGCTTTGAGGACGAATAAAACCGCATTCAGTGACCCCAAGGCAGATAAATAGTTTATCTTACCTCTCCTAAGAATGCTGCAGATACTTACAAAAACAATAAGGTAAGTCTTGAAAGAAGTCAAGGCAACGATCATCAAGGGGCAACAGCAGAATAATACATTCATTTGCAAAAGGAAGGTCAAAATAAATACAGGAATTGAAAGAAAATAAGCTGTGATTTTTATTCAGTGAAGAAAAAGCCTTTCAATTATGAAGATGATAGAATAGCTTTTGATTTTCATCAATACCAGACTGAACTGAATATTCAGAGCACACACTAGCAAGTAAGCTGTTCTTGATGGTGGAGAAAATCATTTCTGATAAAGGGTCATATATTCAAGAAGCAAAGAATGAGAAAGGCAACATGGGCATTGTGGCAGTTAGTGTTAATTGTCAGCTTGACATAATCCAGAACCAACCAGGAGCCAGGACCCCAGGAGTACACAGGAGCCAGGACCCCAGGAGCACACAGGAGCCAGGACCCCAGGAGCACACAGGAGACAGGACCCCAGGAGCACACAGGAGACAGGACCCCAGGAGCATCCAGGAGACAGGACCCCAGGAGCATCCAGGAGACAGATGAGCCTGTGAGGTATTGTTTAGGCAAAGTTGGCCTCTGGCTATGTCTGTGAGGGAGTGTCTTGCTAGGTTGACCTCTGGATAAGTCTGTGAGGGTGTGTCTCAGCTAGGTTAGCCTCTGGCTATTCTGTGAGGTGTTAGGTTGATTAGGCTAACTGAGGTGGGAAGTCCCATGCTAAAGTCCTAAAGGTTGCCAGCAGTGCTCCTGATTTGGGGTTCTGGCTGAACAAAATGGAGAAGGCAAGCTGAGCACAGGCTCTCGTCACGCTCTACTTCTTGGTTGTGGATGAGATGTGGCCCGCTGGTGTGAATTCCTGCTACCTTGACTTCTCTGCCACCGTCGGCTGCCCTTCTAAACTATAAGATGATATGAAAACCTGCCTCTGCTAAGTAGCTTTTGTAAGGACATTATATCATAGCTTTGGGAAAAGAAATTAAGACATGGTGTTTCCAAATGCATGTTTATTAAGCAAAATGATACCAATTACACCCCCTGAAGTTTTTTGTGGTTGTGGTTTTTGCTATATTTAAATTTTTAATTTGTGTGCGTGTGTGTGCATGCACAATGCACAGCACACGTGGCCACAGGACAACGTTTGCTCATCAGTTCTCCTCTTCCTCTTGTTGAAGCAAGTTCTCTCCTGCTTCTGCTGCTGCTTGTAGGCTCCAGGCTAGCTGGCCTACCAGCTGCCGTGTGGTTAATGGTGCTATCATTACAGCTCTGTGTTTGCTTTTCTCTTCAGCTTGGCTTTCAGGGATCCAACTCAGGTTGCCATGCTTGTGTGGCTAGAACTTACAGCTGCGGAGGCATCTTCCCAGCTGGTGGTGTCATTTTAAGACATGCTCACTCTGTGTAGCCCAGCCTACCGCAGCCCCAAGCGCCATCATTACAGGAATATACCGTTATGCCCAACTTGCTGAAGGGTCAGTATTCTCAGAGCAGGTTTCCACTTCTTTCACATTTCTGCAGATTTTGTGAGCACAGAGACCAGCACTTTTGCTTCAAACTTTCTGTAATGAATGCATGCATAGCAAAGAAACTAGGAGGTAGAAATAGTGGCCTCCCCCACAAAGAAGAGGCAGGTTTGTGTACAGTAAATATAATGTGTTTGTTGGGGATGAAGGCTGGCCAGGCCTGGGCACTCAGTACTTTCTCACTTTTGATACTGTCTTAATTAGGGTTTTTATTGCTGTGGAGAGACACCATGACCACAGCAACTCTTATAAAATAAAATATTTACTTTGGACTGGCTTACAACTTTTGATCATCATAGTGGGACATGGTGCCATGCAGACAGACGTGATGCTGGAGAAGGAGCTGAGAGTTCTACATCTTGATCTGCAGGCAACAGGACGTGAATTGTGACACTTGGCATGGCTTGAATATAGGAGACCTCAAAGCCCACCCCCATGGTAGTACAATTTATCCAACAAGGCCACACCTACTCCAACAATGGTTCCTACCTCCTAAGAGTGCTACTCCCTATTGGGGCCATTTTCTTTCAAACCACCACAAATGAAAACCAACCACAAGCCAGGTAACTACTAGATCTCCCCATGCCATCCCACCAGTCTTTGAGGGCACAGGGAATAACATGACTATGGAGTTAGTGGCTCTTCTGCTTTCAGCAGCCTTCTTTGTCTCTCAGTGATGCTGTGACTTCTGCTGATATTCCCTCAACTATGGCAGGGTAAATTTCAAGTAAAGTAAAATCTCAGTTTTTTGGCAGCTCTTCACACGCACACGTGTGCACACGCGCGCGTACACACACACACATACATGAGAAGGGAGACATGTATATTACATGCAGAGTTTCAAGGGACAATAACAGCATGCAAGTATATACATTCCATTTAATAAAGTTTATTAAAAGAATGTAAGTTAACTCCTGAAAATCAATCACTGATTTGTGTCATTTGTAGAGTAAAGGAGAAATATCTAGGGCCATGTCAAATGATGTATATATCTCAGCAATTTTAATATCCATCCATAACTTAAATGCACCTCTTTGCAAATTAAAACATAAAAATGCTTCCTGGGTATATCAAGAAATACACAAATGCCTTGATTTTTCTCTGTTTTGTCACAATCAGCACGGAAGGTGTGGGATGTTTCCTCTCACACACCAAGGGAGTCCATTCTGTTGCAATGGACATTGGCTGGTTGTCTTCCAGTAAGAGCTAGCTCAGGTGCTTTTTAGCTGGATGTCAGACCCACAGGTTAAGGGCTCTTTTCCCGAGAGTACCCCACTCCAATTCAGGTGTCCCTCAGAAGCCCAAGGTAATTTTACCTGTGTTCCTGAAGTGCTAACTCTATCTTGAATCTTAGGAAGTTGCTCAAGTGACTCACAGAGTTCGGGGGAATGCTTCTGTTTACAGTTCATTATAAAGAAGAGAGGTGACAAAACACACTGAGTGAGACCTGGGATAAGAGCTGCTTTACCGCCGTGCCGACTCCCAGCAATCTCTGCATGTCCAGCTACCCAGCGGCTCTCAAGCTCCTATCTTTTGCTGTGGTGGTGATGACTGTTTTTGAGAAAAGCTTTCATTATGTAGCACTGGCTATCTTGGAACTCATTATGTAGACCAGGCTGACCTCAAACTTACAGATACATTCCTACCTCTGCCTTCTGAGTGTGGAGATTAAACCCCTGAAGCACCATGCCTGACTCCTTTTGGGTTTTTCTAGAGACTCCATTCCTTGTCTGTGATTGGATCATGGATAACCGTGGGGGAGCATAATTAAAGAATGCGCAGTAGTGCTAAACTATGGGGTGGGGAGATCCAGTAAGTCAATCCACGGGGGCATTTCTGTGCAGCATGCCTTCCTCCAGAATAGAAAGCAAATGGTCTGCAATGAGGAAAACCTCCAACTCGCCATCCAGACAAGGCGCCAAGACATAAAGGATTTTCACGATCATCTTTGGGAAAATAACTTCTAGTTTTTCAAGTCTATACTGAGAAAGGAATTGTGATTGAAAAGATTGTGCACATGTGCATGCATGCATATATACACACACATATACCCATGCACACACATGCATGCACACACACCATTTCTCTAATATGATGAAGACAGGAAAACAGGGGCAGGTGAGATGGCTCATGAGGTAAGCCATGACACCCTGCAGCCAGGCCTGCCATCCTGAGTTTGATTCTCAGCACTCATGTGACTCCTGCATGTTATTTTCTGACCTCTGAGAAAGTGCTATGGCATGCATTAACTCCATCCAAATAAGCAGATAAAAATATAATAAGGTTCTAAAATCAAAGTTTTGCACAACGACACAAGAAGCCATGCTTGTATATCCTAGCACATGAAAGGTTGAAGTAGAAAGATCACAAGTTCAAGACCAACTGGGTTGCATAACAAAGACTGTTCCTCCCTCTACCAAATAAATTCCAGATCCAAGAAACTCTCACACAATTTTCTCAGCTATAAACCCAGTGTTCACTTTGCAGTATTTTGATCAACTCCAGTAAAATCTTTAGCACGTGCTGCTTGTGACAGAAAGTTAGCACGTGGTTCTGAGTGTTCAAGTCTTAGATGCTTTCGACGGTGGTGTGTTCGGGGGTGAAAGTGACCAGTCATGGTGAAGGTGTCAGAGTGAGGACTCAGATCTTGTCCGGAAGCAAAGGGGTTAGGGGAGAGAATGTTTGGATTCTACCATCCCTTTCAGAGTATGCTCTGGAGGGGAAGGACCACACAATGAAGTCTACCTCACAGAGGCCGGAAGTACCCCCTGCTCTCAGCACTCAGAAGCCTCTACTGTGAACCTTCAGAGGCTCTCCATCCAAGCCATAAAATCTGGTCCATGTTCCTCAGGTCAAATCCATGTGCCCTGCTGTGGAATGCTGAAAGGTGTGGAGTTTCAATGGTATCTGGTAGAAACTGGCTTGGGAGGAATAATTGTGGCCATATGGCACCGTCCCATTGATAGTTTGTATTTGTTTTTTCAGTGATGGGGATTTACCCCAGTGCTTCACACATACAAGGCAAGCCCTTCATCTCTGAGCCATCCTGAGTCATACCTTAGCTATTAATTTAAAATTAGTCATAGCAAGAGTAGTTATACCACAGAATGGCAAGTTACTATACATCGTGACTTTTTACCCTGATAAACCATCTGTTCAACATTTACCAAAACACCACTATATCAGGGGTAGAAAAAGAGAAAGGAAGTATGAATGTGGTTTTATTTAAAGGAATGTTATGGAATTTGAAATAAATTTAAGTAGCTTGTCTGATATACATCTGAAAGATATTAGTCAATTTGTATGTATTTATTTAAAACTTTATTTTTACCTCTTAGGGGTGTGTGTGTGTGTGTGTGTGTGTGTGTGTGTGTGTGATTTACTTGTGAGTAAAGTTGTCCATGCATTCCAGAGGAAGGTGTCAGATGCCTTGGAACTGGAGTTACAGGTGGTTGTGGATACTCGGAACAGAACTTGATTCTCTGTTAGAACAGTGCACACTTTGAACTGCTGAGCCATCCCATCTCTTCAGTCCCATTTTTTAAAATGTATTTAAAAGGATAATTTACTGTTCTGTGAGATTACATCATGTTGTAAATTTAAAACACGTTTATAAGAAAAATTGAAGAATCTGTGTTTATCAAAGAACCATGCACATAATCAAATGAGTATTGAATCAGTTATCTAAGTTGTAATCTGACTTAGACTTTCCTAATTAAAATAACAACAGATTTTGCTGGATGATGAGATAAGTCAATGGGAAAGGGCAAAGACCCTCAGCTGCAGGACACAGGTTGGTCACAGAGGCAGGGGCTAGGTTCTTATATCATCTACTTTGTAGATAACAGCTAAAGCAAGCTTTGTCTCAGACTAATGGAAGTAGGTAAGTATCTATGACGTAATTAGAACCCAGAATTAAACTTTCCAAAGAAAACCTTATTGTTGCTATTGTTCATTACCAATGTGAATTTGATGATTATACAGCAAGTACAGAGCTATCCGTTCCTAATATAATATAAACTCATTGGATGACCGTTTAATATAAATATCTGCAAGTAGTCGGTGTATACTCAGGCTTTGAAGCCGCCAGTGAATTTAGATAGACATGGACCTAGACTTGTAATTACTACATTTTCACTAGTCAAGATTCTATATCCTCCTTGCTTTATTTTATTCTCTGAGAACTTGTCACCATATGTCACATGATGCTTCTTACAGTGTCACCTCCCCTTGTGCTGTGCGGGCCTGGATATCCAGGGCCTTTTCTGATCTTCCCTGCTGTTGGCCCACTGTTATGCACTTAATGCTCAGAAACTGACGAAGATACATGGTCGGTGGATGTTTGCTGAGTAAGTGAGAGAGCTAACTAGTACGAATATTGACAGGAGAATGTCAGTGACTGAGAATTTTAGGAGTCTACTCTACTTGAGATTTTATAATAGTCATAAGAAATGAAAACAGACAGGATGTACAAATGTTGTTTTTAAAGTTGTTTAGTCCCAGAGAGAGGGCTCAGTGGTTAAGGTCACTAACTGCTCCTGCAGAGGACCTGGGCTCGATTCCCAAAACCCGCATGTTATCTCACAACTCTCCATGACTTGGGTTCCAGGAGAGATCTGATAATCTCTTCTGAGTCCTCTGGGAAGTGCAGTCGTACATGCAAGCCAAGTATTCACACACATAAAAAGAAATAAAAACTTCAGAGAGGCTCCTCATTACTGCTGTTTACTAACAGGATTAGTTTAATACACCAAAGGGATATTTAGAAAATTGGGTCTTGAGTTTGGTTAAAGACTTAAGAACAGAGAGAGCGGGACGTCCGTCTTCGGGTCGCAGCAGCGTTGGTGGGGTTGATCACCCGGGAGCGAATTAAAAATGGGTGACGTTGAGAAAGGCAAGAAGATTTTTGTTCAGAAGTGTGCCCAGTGCCACACTGTGGAAAAGGGAGGCAAGCATAAGACTGGACCAAACCTCCACGGTCTGTTTGAGAGGAAGACAGGTCAGGCGGCTGGATTCTCGTACACAGATGCCAACAAGAACAAAGGCATCACCTGGGGAGAGGACACCCTGATGGAGTATTTGGAGAATCCCAAAAAGTACATCCCTGGAACAAAAATGATCTTCGCTGGAATTAAGAAGAAGGGAGAGAGGGCGGACCTAATAGCTTATCTTAAAAAGGCTACTAAGGAGTAATTCCAGTGCCTTATTTATTACAAAACAAATGTCTCATGACTTTTAATGTGTACCGTAATTTAATTCATACCCCAAAATTCAGATCATGAACGGCTAACAATTTTTTGTTGGACAGTCCTGATTTAAGGAAAGCTGACTTGTAGAAAAGTGGATATGATCTTTATTAAAGTATCGATTCCAGTTGCATAAACACTGTCACTGCTCTCCCTTTCTCAAGATAAGATTGGACTTAATTATTAAAGTTCTACTTTCCACAAAGATGGGGGTGTCACCTCAAACCTACTAAATGGTTTTACAATTAAATTTATATAATTGGACATATGAATATGTTTAAACACTGGGGAAATTCTGTCACCATCTCAGAAATGAGAAGACTCATCTGTGGTAAAGTTGGTACTGCTGTTACAGGCAATGGCTAAAGGTCAGGAGGCAACTGTCTATTCTTGACTCAATGGTCTTATTTTATTAGACTTGCCTAGGTCAAAGGATGCTGCCTTTTACCATTGAAAGGCACTTACTGTGGTCTATGTATAATATATCAAATAAAGAGTATTTAGCAATGTTATAGTTGATCGATTATGTTAAAATGCCTTCAGAAACCAGCAACTTAGACCTTTTTAATTCTTATCTAAGACTAAATTGCAATTCAGAATTGTCCTTAAACACCCTTTTGGAAACAAAACAGAACTGGAACTTCTATACCTGTGTGATTGCTGGTGGTATTCTTTGCCAACTTTTTTACGGAAGGATTAAAATAAAGAAGTTTGCAACAGAAAAAAAAAAAGACTTAAGAACATCTTGCCAATATTGTCTATACTAATTATAAAAAAACAGACAAACACTTTCCACCCAGTCAGATTGTGATGATTTAATTGAGAACGTCCTTTCCTCATATATTTATATAGATGGGTTCCAAGTTGGTGGCCTTGTTGGAGGAGGTGTATCAATGCAGCTGGGCTTTGAGGTTTCAAAAGTCCATACTATTCACAGTCAGCTCTCTGTTACATGGTTATGGGTGGCAACTTTTATTTAGGCCTCCAGTGAAAAAGAGCAAGCAGAACAAAAACAAATATAAAATATACAGTTTGAGGACTAAAGAGCACCAGAATATTCAGTGTTGGAGCTAAGGCTTGTGCTGGAAGGGACAAGAGGCCTGATATGGAGCCGATTCTCTCTTTTATTTAGATTTACAACATGCCATTTTAATCATCCGTTTGAAAAATAGTGTATTGTTTCACATGGCTTTCACTCCACAAAACTAGTAATACATAAAGTTTTACTTCTATCTCTTTTGTATGATTATTTTAAAAAGAGAATTTTCTATTTCTGTGTACATATGTAACTGTGTATATGGGGCTTAAATTACTAAATTATGAACAGAATTCTCCACCCAATGGCTTGATAAATCGGAACTTTGGATGGTGCTAGCTCAGTCATCCATAACATTTAGTATGGAAACTAAGAGCAGAATTAGGTCTCAATAAATATTTAAGGAACGATCATTACATAACTGACTTTAAAGCTATTTCCCTGCAACTAGGCCTATAGCGTACCTGAAAGCTGGCACTCACAGCTGTTTCTCCAAAGTCACATTTTTAGTAGTAGGTGATTTGATGCCTAGTGAAACCCATTAAAGTATTACTAACAGTGAAGACAATTGTAGCTTATATATTCCCTAATAGCTTGTAATCTCTCAAAACTCTACATGCACACACATGTGCACATATACACACATACCACACACGGCACACCCCCCCACACACATGTACACACACAATCATTGGACTGATCTGCCCCATATTTGTTATGTTACATCAACTATACACACACACATACACACACACACATGCACTCACACACACATGCACCCCCCCCACATGCACACACACACTCTATCAGTGGACTTATCTACCCCATATTTGTTATGTTACATCAACCCTCTTAAGTTTCCCCATCTTACTGGCAGCTGAGGAAATCAAGAGTTGGTTCTTAACTACACCAGAAAAGCCATTTAAATCACTGGCCAAGCCATTAAGTTTCAAAAGAAACAAATAAACCATGTACAATTACAAGTCTATGTTTTTTACACTTTTGTTTTGGGACCATTTTCTACTTTAGTGAGTATACAGGTGGTGTGGGTAGAACCCTTGGATATTTGCTTTAGTGAGATATAGGTAGAGTGGTTAGAACCCTTGGATATTTGCTTTAGTGAGTATACAGGTGGTGTGGGTAGAACCCTTGGATATTTGCTTTAGTGAGTATACAGGTGGTGTGGGTAGAACCCTTGGATATTTGCTTTAGTGAGTATACAGGTGGTGTGGGTAGAACCCTTGGATATTTGCTTTGTTGAATTTCTACTTACTTATCCTCTAAGGCACAATGATTACATGGAAGTTTTCTGTATATAGTTACTTATTTGTGTCTTCCTATAGCTTACAGAGATGTATTTCTAGTCCACAAATGAGTATTTTTAGTTTTTCTCACCCATATGCAATTAATTCCATTTTCTATGTTTAACACCTATTAATTCAACCAACTTCTAATCAAAAAAATTTAAACATATGTATGCATAACATGAACAGACTTCTTGATTTAAATTAATGCATTGTGATGGGCATTACAAGTAATCTAAAGAGAATTCAAAGTCCATAGGAGAATGTGTATAGGTTACATACAAGTACTAAACCGTTTTATACAAGCCACTTGAGCACCTGTGGTTTTGGTGTCCATGGAGGGCTGGAGGAGGCATCTTGGCCCCAATCATTTCTGATATACAGGATGGTAACTGTTCTATCAGAAGGCTTATTTCCAATCTGAGCGCTATTTTTCTGTTTCATTGATCTTCATTTCTCTTTGCTCCATGAGAAAATTGTAGCGTTTAGAGTCAGCAAAGGAAATAGAAATGTACAAATAATATTTCTAATATGAGAGAGCATGTGAGCTTTAAGAAGAGGCCAACTACAATCGGCTGAAAGGTTTTCTGTAGGCAAACCAGCTCCCCAAGGTCAGGAGAGTTCAAAGAACACAGCAGACTTTGTAGAGCATGCCAATGAATTTTGTAAAAGTTATTTGTGTGTGTGCATGAAGGCATGGGGCTTGGCTGGTCATTCTGGCCACCAGATGGTCACAGGATGCAGTCAGTAATGACCATGCCACATCCTGAAACAGATTATTAATTTAATAAAGCAGAATTGTCTGATTTGTTTGATTGTAAGAAAGAATGTGTCAAAAACTTTACTCTGTCTTCCCTCGTGTATTCTCCTACCCCACGCCAAGTGACCATTGCTTTACTCTGTCTTCCCTCGTGTATTCTCCTACCCCACGCCAAGTGACCATTGCTTTACTCTGTCTTCCCTCGTGTATTCTCCTACCCCACGCCAAGTGACCATTGCTTTTTAGCTTTGCAAGCTCATTTTAAAGCTCAAATAAGACTTTGTCACTGCCAACTTTACAAACGCTTCAGGTTTGCTATCATAGTTAGGACTTTTACACACACACACAGGCACAAGCACACACACACACACACACCTTTATCATACTATGTATTTAGGTTCCTCTTGATTGGAATCCCACCTGACTCCTGACTTCCATGGTTTTGAGTTGTTTAAGACAGGGTCTCCTGTAGCCCAAGCTGGTCTTGAAGTCTGAGAATGACCTTGACTTCTTGATCTTTCTCCATCTACTGCCTGAGTTCAGAGATTATAGGCATGTTTCTCATTTATGTGGTGCTGGGAATAAAGCTCGGGACTTTTTGATATTTATAGTAGTACTATTTGTCACTGTCCCTTTGTTCCCCTAATGCCCCAGCCTTACTGAGAGTCTTGTGGTCCCTCAAAAATCCCAGACGCCTTGCCTTAAGGCTCTTTCAATTATCTAAACATATATAATACATATGTGTACATATATATATTATAATTCAGTGTACACATACTGTTGTAAACAGTCTTGCAAGGTTTTAAAGGGTACCAGCAACAGTTATTTAAACTTAGCTGGGCCAGAGATGCCTTAAGGGATTTGCAGTTGTCAAGCTTGATGGTGAGTAAGCATTAACAGGAGAAAGGGTTGACACAAGTCTAACTTAACAGAGGGAAGGCACAGACACGATTAATATGGGAGGGCTGGGTGTGGTGGTTTGTGTCTGTATTCCAGCATGCAAGGCGCTGAGGCATGAAGATTGTTTAAGGACAGCCTGGGCTATATAACAAAACCTATCTCAAAAACCAACCAAACAACAGAGAAAAATCAAAGTAAGAAACTACCTAGCCACTTGCCATAAAAACCAATGATATTTGCAACAAACAACGAAAATAGACTGAAGAGGGCTCAAGTGAAAGATGAGCTTCTCTTAGGCAGGTTGGGCTCAGGTGAGCTAGGACTTTGTAATAAATGAAGGTTCTCTGAAGGGAAGAGAAGACTACATAGACTGGGAGGTTACCAGAGCAGGTTCTCAAGGCAATACCAGACTGCAGAAAAGGAAAAACACCAACACCTGAGAAGCAGGCCCCGATGGACAAGGCGGGGAGTTCTCTGAGAAGTCATTGTCTTTGGAAAAAAGATGGTGGCAAGAACTCCAAGAACGAAGTCACCCATGGCAGAAACACAGCAGAATGGACTGAAAGGATTTCACAGGAGGAAAGCCATTGGTGAGTTTTGCCAAGAAAATGTGAGGAACTGAAAAGGAGGAAAAATAGATGCGGTCAGGAAACAAAAGTGGACGGTAAGGACACCTGGCTGGAGACTGAAGACCACCACGTTGTTGTGGAGGTGGCTGTTACAGAGAGCCAGGCACAGAGCAACAAGGAGATGGCTATAGAGTGGAGAGAAGAGGAAGTCAACACGGCACTTAATCCTGAACTTGACTGTTTGCTTTTCTAACAGGTGCCTGCCTCTGACCCTCTGCCTTTGCCTGTGGCATCCTGCTGAGTTAACAGTATTCTGGGTCCAAAGAAAGCACTGGATAAATACCTGCTGATTGACTGACCCAAATCCCAAAGCAGGATACTCCAGTCACAAGGTCAAAGCAGGGAGAGGACAGTGCCAATTTAAACCTGTCTTCCTAGTTGCTGCAAGCTACCCATTCTTGGCCAAGCTGTGAGTGGAAGCAGGTCATCCCCTGTGGCCTTGAATCCGTGTGTGTGCGTGCTTGCGTGGGCGCGGGGAGTGGAGGTGGGAGGATTTACCAGATAAGAGCCATCTCCAGCTGGGTTTTCTTTGTCTCCAGCTGCCAATCTTTATTACACTGCAAACCCAGAGGGTCACAGGTACATCCCCCCCGCCCCAAGGGTAACAAGTACACCCTGTTTTCCATAAAACTAAAGTAATGCTTTATTGTCAGTAATAAAAATTCTTGGGGTGAGGTTGATGGTTAGAAGCTACAATACACTGGAAAAAAAAATTTAAGTAACTGTATTTGAGCATCTCCTTTGCCTATTTTCTTTTAAAATGAATAACTTTTGTCAGTCAGCATACAAAGTAGAGAGTTTCATTGTGTTCAGGTTGGCTTCAGACTCATGTCAATTCTCCTGCCTCAGGTTAGTGGGTGCTGCGATCACCATCACACCTGGCCTTCATTGTTACATTTCCATAAAAACCATAATTACACTTCATTGTCATTTGGGTGCTCTCCTTCCCTCCCTAATTTTTCTTCTTGCTAATCCACTTCCTCCCCGAAATAGTCCTCCCTCCTGATTTCATGAGCATATATGTTTTATAGCCCACTAAGAGCCCTTTAGCAGGTGTTTCTAACAGAGTAAACTGAGTTCTCTCTCTCTCTCTCTTTCTCTCTCTGTGTGTATATGTGTGCATGTGTCTGTCTCATGATCTCCATTACCTTATAGTTTTGTATTTTAACACATCGTTTGACTAATCACATTGATTTTTCTAGAAAGTTTATTATTATTATTCTAATATTCAATTTAAATAGCATCATGACGAAAATGAGTGAGAGAGCAGAGGGAGTGATGGGCTGTGGAGGGATGGGTGTGATTGCTCAGACAAAGAGAATCTCTTTGTCGAGAGAGGACTTACTAGAAAGACCAGAGTAGAGGTTGGGCCGGAATGTGGAGAGTGGAGAGGCAGACATGAAGTGAAAGCCATGTATGGCTGTGGTGGTTGGTACCAATTGCCAACTGGGTGGCACTGAAAATCCCCAGGAGACCAGCCTCTGAGCGTGCCTGGGAGACACTTAGCTGAGGAGGAAGAGTGACCCTCAACGGAAGCTTCAGAGAGATCAGCTGCCTTATGCTCCTGCTCCCTTGTTCCCTGTCACAGGGGATGGGACCCTTGAACTGTGAGCACAAATCAACTTCTCCTTTTTAAGTTGTTTTGGCCCTAGCTGGAAGGAGCTGTGAGTGGGGCTTTAGGAGGTACCAGTAGAGCCAGGGTGCTGTGTCAATTACATGAGGGAAAGGATGCTCACGGGCATGTTAGAACCATGTGGGGCCCTTTAGAATTCTGAGTGCATTCTATGTCATGGGGGAGTGTCATGACTCAGCTTGGGCTACCCCAGCAAATACTGTGTAACTAAAACAGAGAAAGATTATTTTCCCATTACCATAGTTATGAGAGCACGAGCCAGTTCTGGTGAGGTTCATGTTCTTGATTTGCAGAGTTCCTTCTCGTGTTCTCAGTGGGAGTGCAAGGACAGAACAAGCTGCCTGGGGTGCCTGGTTCTGTTTTCTAGAGAGGACACTGTGTTTATGGGACTAGGGTTCTATCCAGATACCTACATCTGCCTTAATTATTTCTATATTTCCAAATACAGTCACACTGGGCTTCGAGTTTCAATGTATGAATTTTCTGAGAAAGCAAATCTGTAGCCTATGATGTTGGTGATACAATCTGGCCAAATTTGTAGAAGACCACTGGTAAGTGTGGCCCTCATCCTTTAATCCCAGCACCCAGGTGGCAGAAACAGTCAGATGGCTGTGAGTTTGAGGCCAACCTGGTCTATATAGTGAGACTTTGTTCGCGCCCCCTATTTCCAATTGTAAATATCATTTTGGTTATGGTGTGATGAATAGGTCATACAGGAGAAAGCATTAAAACAAGAAACTGGTTATAAGTCCAAGGTAATGGTCCAGCTAAGAGAAGGCTCTACCCTGAGGAGAGCAAGAGTGTAGAAAGTGGACCGTGCATGGGTCTTAGTCACGCTTTGAAAAGAGATTAGAAAGCACTCCCATTTGCAGATGGGTAGAGGAAAGCCTGTAAGAGAGAAAAGACCATAATTTGGGGTCTGAGCAACACACTACAGAGATGTCATGAGCTAAGAGGAACAAAGAGGATCAGTGAGGAATCAAGAACTGTGTTTCAGACATGTTAACACACAAGTGTTTCTCACCTGTCATGTAGCAATCTTGAAAAGACAGATGAGACATCTATGAGATGTTTATTCACGACCAACTTTTCTGAGGGTACTAACGTCATGAGGGTTTCCTATCACTTTGGAGTAGCTCCTGAAATTAGCTGTAACTCAACTAAGTGGTCAGTAGCAAATAGACATCTTCCTGAGTCACCGGAAGCTGAGAAACCAGACAGAGCCTCAACTAAATTCAAGAAGGAAACCACCACATATGTTTGGGGATAAAACTGTCCCTAGCTAGGCTTGAACTACCAACATTTCAGTTGTTGTTTGGTCTCTTTCCATAATGGAAAATCAGTTTGGGGGTAGGTGGTTGTTCTGGCTAGGCTGTCCAGAGGCAAAGAATAGAAAGGGGACTGTTTGTCTGTCTCTCTGTCTCTTTGTCTGTGTATCTATGATCCACATGTATCTGCCTGTCAGTCAGATAATGTATTTACTTGGTAAATTGACTCACTTGTCTCTGGGGACCTAGAAATTACCAAATAGGTCAGCGTGGAAGTTGGAGAACCAGGCAAGCCAGTACTAAGACTCAATCAAAGTCTAAATGCTTTACAACTAAGGAAGATAATAGTGTAATTCTTACCCCAGGGCCAAAAGCCCAAGTTCATAAAGGGTTTCTAGTGTGGGCCCCAGAGTTCAAAGTCTGGATGTTCACAGCATGAGAGCACACAAGTAACAGAGAACTAACTCAAGAACAAAGAGGCCAAGTGCAGCCTTCACCTTGGCTGGACTACCAAGGGTGCTGGGTGGTGCCCGCCCACACTGCCTGATCCTTCCCCTCTGCCCACCATGTCTACCAACACAGCAGTCACTCTCATCAAATGCCAAACCACCTGAGTTTCCCTTGAGCAGAATTCAGGGTTTGGTACCTGCTAAGCCACTGGAGATATCTAACCCCTGGACACAGTTAAGTCCACAACTCAAGTCACTCCCACAAGAGTTGGGTCATTATTAGCACTTATGTTTGCTTTTCCTGTCCACTTCCTAATATGTGCTGTGTAACCTGGCCCTTGGGGGAGTCATTATTTTATGCAGGAAGAAGTAAGACAGTGGATTAATGATCACATAGGTACCAGCTTTACCACATAATCCGTTATCCATTTGCTATGTGCTTTATGGGATTTTGAAATGTCACACCACATGTTGTTATGGCGGCAATCAGGAGGCAGCAATCTGTGAATGTGGTGTAGCAGTCTACAGGTCTGTAGAGCATGTGTTCTGAGTGACTTGCTTATAGCATCAATATTTCTGTCATCCTTTTCCTTGTGGGGCACAGTTGGAAAATCAACTCGCATGAATTCTAACTTGCTCACTTCAGTTACTGCTGGCTTGGGGTCCGTAACTGTGCCAGGAACATTCCATTCCTGTTGCGACCAGATACCTGACAGAACAGCTCCAGGAGAAAAGTTCTGCTTTCCTCACAGTTCAGAGGCCTCAGGCCATTCCGGCAGATCACACCATGAGAAACCAGGAAGCAGAGAACAAGGGAAACAGGTCCTGGGCCTTATCGCCCTTCTATTCTCTCAGGGAACCACTCTTCTCAAGATGAGTCTTCCCTGTACATCAGTCCCCTCTGGCTTCCCCCACGTGCTCACCACCATCTCTAAATTTAGTCAACTTTTTGAGATTAGACCTCACAATCGCTACAGCAAGGCTGCCTCTTCAGGACAGAAGAAAACTCTCTTCCCTGAGTTAGAAGCTGAGGGTGAGGAGTCAGTTCAGAGTGACTTCAAGAGAGTGCAGAAGGAAATGTGGGATGTTCTGTGATGCTGTAGTGCTGCCGAGTGCACCACCCACGAAAGAAAGCTTCTACCCGACACTGAGCAAGGAGGCTCAGTCAGGATGACCGTGGTGGACTTGGTCCTGAGGGTACAGGAACACAACAGAAAGGCTCGTTTGTGTTCTTAGGCTGAAATCAGCATCTCTAACCCTCTCAATAAGTCTATAGACTGCCCAACATCCTTTCAATCCACTGACATTGATAGTAGAGATGACGGATTGTACCTACTGATGCAGCACCAAGAACCTGTGCAGAGATAAGGCTGTCACATCTACCCCTAATTTCTTTAATGTGTATTTACACACATGGCAGTCTTTCTTGTACTCTCCACTCTCTATTCTTTATGTAGTATACTTTGATGTAGTTTGTTTTAAATATTAGTCCAGAGTTTATAGACTATTAAGACAAGAGTATGGCATGATTCCAGAACTGGACATCTTCCAGAAAATCTGAATTTCAGGCTGGGAAAGGCTTCAGCTGTTCTCTTTATATGGGGAAAGACATAAAGTTACTTTAGGTTAAGAGAGAGCTTTTATTATTATTTTTTTTAAAGGGAAAAGGTTCACAAATTGATGTTTGACTGTCAGGGGACATTATGATTCATTTTGTCCACATGGCAGTTAAGTCCCTATCTATATTTGGAGAATTCCCCACTTTTGGATGTTGGTGTGGGGCAAAGAAAGACTTTCTCTACAGGCTGAGAGTGTTAGGGTGGAGGAACATCCCTTGAGGATGTCAGCTGGTCAGGAGCTGGTCCACAGCTGGTCTTTGACCAGAATTGGTGATACCAGGAGCCCAGAACAGGGGTCTTGCTGTGTTTGAAACTGTGGCAATGACCACAGTTATTTCCTTAGAAGAAAACAACTGAACTTTACTTTGCATTCTTAGCCTGAAGTTGGGCTCTGTAGCTCTTCTAGTGAGTAGTGCACACTTGTCTATCAGTATGTTCGCATTTGTCTGCTGTCTGCATTGTTTTTTTTTCCTAAAGTGAGGCAAAATATATTTCTTTGAAAGAGTATGTTTGAGTGATTCAAAAAAAAGTAAATGAAGTTATATCATGAAATAATAGAGATTACAATTTTGTAAATTGCCAATTGGCTTACATCTTTCTAATATAGCTCTAATATCAATGTTTGGATTTGGAAGTAAATAAGACACAGTAGGCTGTCCATTTTTCCCCTTGATTTATGTTAAGAGGAAAACTATGGAGCCACAGGTACCATTGCTTAATGCCCACATCCAACTGATTTTACTGCATCTGGAGTTGATGTAATTACTGACTTTTATGTCCATCCTTTTACTCTTTTTTTGTTTTTTTTATTGAGCTCTACATTTTTCTCTGCTCCCCTCCTTGCTTCTCCCCTCTCATTCATTTCATCACTTTTTTCTTTTAGATCAATGCCTTTTTTGTCTTCATTCTTTTATTAGTTTACCAGTGTATACTTTGTTACTTCTTTTAATCATTTCCCTGGTGATTACAACATATATATTCTTTTTTTTAAAATTTATTTATTTATTAAAGATTTCTGTCTCTTCCCAGCCACCGCCTCCCATTTCCCTCCCCCTCCCCTAATTAAGTCCCCCCCCCTCAGCCCGAAAAGCAATCAGGGTTCCCTGTCCTGTGGGAAGTCCAAGGAACCCCCCACCTCCATCCAGGTCTAGTAAGTTGAGCATCCAGACTGCCTAGGCTCCCACAAAGCCAGTACGTGCAGTAGGATCAGAAACCCAGTGCCATTGTTCTTGAGTTCTCAGTAGTCCTCATTGTCCGTTATGTTCAGAGAGTCTGGTTTTATCCCAGGCTTTTCCAGACCCAGGCCAGCTGGTCTTGGTGAGTTCCCAGTAGAACATCCCCATTGTCTCAGTGTGTGGGTGCACCCCTCATGGTCCTGAGTTCCTTGCTCGTGCTCTCTCTCCCTCTGCTCCTGATTTGGACCTTGAGAATTCAGTCCTGTGCTCCAATGTGGGTCTCTGTCTCTGTCTCCTTTCATCGCTTGCTGAAGGTTAATATTCAGGAGGATGCCTATATGTTTTTCTTTGGGTTCTCCTTATTTAGCTTCTCTAGGATCACTAATTATAGGCTCAATGTCCTTGGTTTATGGCTAGAAACCAAATATGAGTGAGTACATCCCATGTTCCTCTTTTTGTGTCTGGCTTACCTCACTCAGGATAGTGTTTTCTATTTCCATCCATTTGTATGCAAAATTCAAGAAGTCCTTGTTTCTTACTGCTGAGTAATACTCTAATATGTATATATTCCATACTTTCTTCATCCATTCTTCCATTGAAGGGCATCTAGGTTGTTTCCAGGTTCTGGCTATCACAAACAATGCTGCTATGAACATAGTAGAGCATATACTTTTGTTGTATGATAAGGCCTCTCTTGGGTATATTCCCAAGAGTGGTATTGCGGGGTCCAGGGGTAAGTTGATCCCGAATTTCCTGAGAAACCGCCACACTGCTTTCCAAAGTGGTTGCACAAGTTTGCATTCCCACCAGCAATGGATGAGTGTACCCCTTTCTCCACAACCTCTCCAACAAAGGCTATCATTGGTGTTTTTGATTTTCGCCATTCTGACAGGTGTAAGATGGTATCTTAAAGTTATCTTGATTTGCATTTCCCTGATCGCTAAGGAAGTTGAGCATGACCTTAAGTGTCTTTTGGCCATTTGAAGTTCTTCTGTTGAGAATTCTCTGTTCAGCTCAATGCCCCATTTTATAATTGGGTTGGTTAGGCTTTTACAGTCTAGTTTCTTGAGTTCTTTATATATTTTGGAGATCAGACCTTTGTCAGTTGCGGAACATATATATTCTTGACCTAGCAGACATTAACATATAGTAGCTCTGTTATTAGTCCCATAATACATAAAGAACTTAAAATTTTAGGACTATAGTCAACCTTCAAAAATTGTACTCTATTATATAATTTATACATATAAACACAAGGAAAAAAATCATTATTAACATGCTTCAGTCAACCAATGTTAACCAGAGTTTAGATTGAGTCTCATGACCTCTGTGCCTTTCATCAAGTCTTCATCTGAGAACAATAATTTTCAACAGTTAATTTTGAAGCTGAAGAGATGTTAAAAGTGCCTGTTACTCTTACAGAGGGCTTAGATTTGGTTTCCATCAAATGGCTTACGAACACCTGTAACTTCAGCTTTGGGGATATAACACCTCTGGCTTCTGTGGGTTCTTGCAATTGTATGTATGTATCTCCCCACACATACAAATAATTAAAAACAAAAATATGATGTTTTAAAAAGAATTTTAATTATCTGATCTATTACTTATTTTATAAAGTCTTCTGTATAATGCTTTGTCTTTCTATTACTGTGAAGAGACACAATGACTATGGCAACTCTCAATTAAAAGGAAAACATTTAATTGAGGTTGTAGCTTATAATGTCAGTGGTTTAGTTTATTATTGTGGCAGGACTTGGTGTTCTGCAGCCAGACATGATGCCAGAAAGGTAGCTGCTATGTGGTGATATACAGGCAGCAGGAAGTAGACTGAGACACTGGGCTTGCCTTTAGCATAGAAGAAATCAAAGCCCACCCTCCACAGTGACACAGTTCCTCTACCAATGCCACACCTCCTAAAACACCCTTTGGGCTCATGGAGACTAACTACACACAACCACCACATGCCTCACCTTCAGAAAGTATCTTGGCTGCTGCGTTTGAATTTGAGATCTCCAGCATTTCCAAAATGTAGAATTTGGAAATTTGACTACTTTCTCAACACTGCAATTAGCATAAATGAAATGACATGTATACTATGAAATATGGACATTGTTCAGCACCTCAGAAAGAGCCTAAGTGATTTGTAAACAGGTCAATTCTTTAATTGAAAACTTGGGGTGGAGCCCAAAATTGATCACATTTCTTGGAGAAACTTCTTAGAACTCAGTGGACTATCTGAGAATTTTATCCTCATTTCTGAGCACTGTTCTACTTTTTAGCTATTGTGTTTGTGCTTGGATATTATCAGCTACTATCTGTCTCATAGTTAACTAAAATCCATATGGCTTTTCACACAGTTACTGACATGCCAGGTAAACTGAAAGTATACAGATGTCCTAGATTCTGAGCTACTTGGGGGAGGCTTCATTTGACTCTGAGTTCCTAGAGATTACTGCAGTCCCAGGTATATGTGGGGTACTTAAAACACAGCTGTCGAGGAAGACAGGGAATAAACTCAACCACTTTGTTTTATGCTTAAACTTCAAACTCTGTATTTGTCCTTAAGGACTTGTGTGACAGATTAATAGAAATGGGTTAAATTAAGATGTGGATATTAGCCAATAAGAAACTAAAACGAATGGGCCAAGCAGTGATTTAATCAATACAGTTTATGTGTGGTTATTTTAGGCTAAGCTAACTGGGAGGATGGGATAAACAAGTGGCCCCCAGCAACTATTCGTGCCTATGTGATGGACCAAATCCACTTAAAAACCTGAAAGAGCTTAATTCTAGACACAAAAATACAGATTTTAACACAGCTTCTTGCTGTTTGCTGGTGGTGTGCTGCAGATCCTCTGAGAGAGGTTTTCCTGACTCAGCCTTAGCAAAAGAAAAAAAGCCATGCTGTTTTTAAAATGCTGGCTTTCTGGGCCCTGCCAGCATGAAATCTGACTCTTTCAGGCAGGAGGTCCAGCGACAGAGCATTTGGATGGAGTCTGTGAGCAGCATGCTGCAGCTTGCTTAATGGCAATATGGCCCAGCTGTGCGCCTGAAATTCCTGCTTCATGAAAGACTCTGCGAGACATTTTGCAGGACACAGAGGAAAGTGACTGACAAACTGCCAATATAGGCAGACCTGTCTTTGAAAGTTCCTGCTTCATGGAAAAGTCTGCTGGAAGCTATGGGCCTGTAGGCTGAAGACGGTTGTCCCAACAATACAGAAGAACTCTGGGTAACTGTCTAGGCAGTGAGATGTCTCTGTCAATTCTAGAGTTCTGGAAATTGTTTGTAATGCACTTCCTGTTTACTTAGGTAATATTATATCCTTCTGGAGTCTTTGATGGTATTGAAGAATTTATAGTTATAATTATAGTTTTCCTTAGTTATGATAAAAGATAAAGTAGATATAAATATTGTAACTGTAGTTCTTGCTTGATACTTGTTTTGTTATATGTAATTATACTATGTTAAAGATAAAGCCTTCCTTTTTTGTTTAAACAGAAAAGGGGAAATGGTGTAGAAGGTCCTTCTGTCTTTGTGTTCCTCTCATTGGTTAATAAAGAAACTGCTTTGGGCCTGTTGATAGGGCAGAACTTATGTAGGTGAGAAAAACTAAATGGTATGCTGAGAGAAAGGAGGCAGAGTCAGAGAGATGCCAGAGACAGACACTAGGAATTTTACCTGGTAAGCCACTGCCACAAGGCGATACACAGATTAATAGAAAATGGGTTAAATTAAGATGTCAAAAAATAGCCAATAAGAAACTAGAACTAATGGACCAAGCAGTGATTTAATTAAAACAGTTTCTGTGTGGTTATTTCGGGCTAAGGTAGCTCAGTGGCTGGAACAAACAAGTGCCCCCCTGCAACACTTGTGTAATTGGCAGATACATACTTCACAAGCCCTACACCTGACAGAGGGCTGATATACAAAACATGTAAAGAACTCAAGAAACTAGACATCAAGCTACCAAATAATCCAATTAAAAATGGGGGTACAGATCTAAACAGAGAATTCTCAACAGAAGGATCTCAAATGGCTGAAAGACACTTAAGGAAATATTCAACATTCTTAGTCATGAGGGAAATGCAAATCAAAACAACTCTGAGACACTATGATGTTACATCTATCAGAATGGCTAAGATCAGAAACACTAATGACAGCTTATGCTGGAAAGGGTGCAGAGTAAGGGGAACACTCCTCTGTTGCTGGTGGGAATACAAACTTGTACAGTCACTTTGGAAATCAGTATGGTGATTTGTCAGAAAATTAGAAATTGATCTACCTCAAGACCCAGTAATACCACTTTTGGGCATATATCACAAGGACATTTGCTCAACTACATTCATAGCAACATTACTCATAATAGTCAGAACCTGGAAACGACCTAGATGACCCTAAACCAAAGAATGGATAAAGAAAATGTGGAACATTTATTTACTCAGTAATTAAAAAACAATGATGTTGTGGAATTTGCAGGCAAATAGTTGGAACTAGGAAAAAAATCATCCTGAGTGAGGTAACCTAGACCCAGAAAGACAAATATTTTATGTACTCATAAGTGGATACTAGACATAAAGCAAAGGATAACAAGCTTACAGTCCACAGCCCCAGAGAAGCTAGAACCCTCATCTAGAAACAGATGGAAGCAGATGTAGAGATCCACAACTAACCACTGGGCCAAGCTTCCAGAGTGAGGGAGGAATGATAATATGAACAAAGGAGTCAAGATCATGATAGAGTTACAATCAGCTGACCCAAGCTAGTGGGAGACCATTGACTCCGGACTGATTATTGTATAGGACCGAACTAGGCTCCCTGAATACAGATGACAATGATTTGGCTTGGACAGTATATGGGTCACTGACAGGGGGACCAGGATCTAATTCTAATGTGTGAACTGACTTTGTGGAACTCATTCTCTACGGAGAGATAGCCTAGGTGTGGGGAGGGGAGGAGCAAGGGAGTGTGCAAGGGTTTTGGTCCAGCCTCTCCAACCTCAATGAGGTGATGGGATAGACTTAGTTCCCTTCCCAGGTGAGGCCTTACCCTCTCTGAGGAGTAGATGGGGGGTGGAATGGGGAGAGTGGGAGAAACAGAAGGAGAGGAGGGAGGTGGAACTGGGATTGGTATGTAAAAAGTAAATAAAATTAATTATAAAAAACAGACAATATGTTTTCATTGGTAGAAATAGTATTTTTAAATGACTCTAAAGTTGCACAGACAATACTACCAATAGAATTATGACTAAACAAATCAAAATTTAAGTGTAAAAAGTGATGTACTAGAATATCCTTGGGCTTCGTCAATATTTCAAAAACTGTTGAGTCAATGCTATCTTCTTCAATAATACGTAAAGACCACATGAATAGAATATCCTTATGATAGTGAACTAGGTAAATAAAATAAAAACAGATTTTGTCTTGTCTGTTAATGAGCTCAGTTTAATAGAAAAAGTGTATATATGGAGAATAGGCAAAATGTTGCTAGGATAAAGCAATAATAGATTGCTTAGAGACAGTGGCAATCCAGACCACAGAGTTAAGACCCAAAAAGTGACAGCAACTACTTAGTTCAAGCTGTTATTTTTGCAAGGAAGAAAAGTTGAACCAGAAAGTAAACACCTTGCCCAAGGTCACATAGTTAGATTCTAGCTGTAGATAAATAGATAAAAGTCAGACCTTTTCCTGAAAAGGAAGGGTCTTTTTACTTTTGGCTAATGGGTTTTCTGTCTTAATAGGGGTCTTTAAAGAAGAATATTTAACTAATTAATATTCCAGTGGCTTCATTTTTTTTTAAAAACAGTTGAGCGTTGTTCTGAATGTAAAAGTACCACATTTTAGTTCTGAGATTACCTGTGCTGTCTAGAGAGGGAAGGCAGATTGAATAAGCTGAATGATGGATTTACTGCCTAAGCTGAGATATTCAGAGGAATGAGAGAAGGTACTGGTAGTAATCATGCTAGAATAACAGCTGTGCACCAGAAATTTCTCCAGTGAGGATAGCTAACCACACTAAACAAATGAGCACTTGTTTTGTAGTTAATTGGGCAAGGATTCTGGCAATAGGTGTTGGGACAGGGTCTTGCATTTTTCTATACTAACTGTGTGTGTTAAGCAATAAGCAAGTTCTATAACTTGGACTTAGTCCCAGCAAATAAAGCATTTAGAAAGTATGTAACCCGAACTGTGCCTTCGCTGTATCACTGAGGTTGCAGGGATTAGTCACTAGAATGCGAGTCAGGTCTCAGCTAGGTGGGAAAGTACATAGTGTTTCAAGCACCTCACCTCTCCAGGTCCATTACTAATCTTGAAAGCAATGCAAATGTTTTTGTTTTCTTCTTTACATGGGTCGCATTCCATTGCGGGGTGATGTAAGAGCTTTAACCAAGCATGGGATGCTAATGAGCAATTTGAGAGCTCCGGTTCGAAAGCCTCACCTTTGGTCACACGCCGTCAGAACTTGGAATCCAAGAACATGGAGTCATTTGATTTGCAAGGTTAATTCTTCACCTGTTTACTTTTGGCAAATTTTCTAGGAGGTTAAACTGGAAAAGCAGAGTGTACGTTATGGGCCACTTGTCTGAGAGAAATGAAAAAGGAACCCCCGAGTCCTTCAGTATTTTTCCTACTACATTTGAGCATTCAGCTACAGCCAGCATAGATCTCCACTACAGACAATTAAGGTGTTTCAGCTTCTGCTACGGTTAGTAGTTTCCAGGGCAGATACATATCAGAATCATCTAGGGGTGGTTTAAAAATCCTGATGCACAGGCCATAATTAGGATCACTTAAATTGTCTCTCCAATTGTGTTTAACAAACGTCAAATATCATTCCAGTGTGTGGGTAAGTTTGAGAATTGCCACCACTGTGAAAGGGTCTCTAATTCTAGCTCTGAAATCATAACAATTGATTCGAAGAGTTTGATCGTGGTGCACAAAGATGTTTGAAGGCCTCAATATCAAGTTACAAACCTAGTTTAATTTACCCAGGTTTAGCAACTGAAGTTTTAGAGCAAGCCAAAGCAAGAAAAGGGAAGACGTTTACTTTGGAATTAAGGAGGCTTTATTTTTATAACAGGACCAGAAACATAATAGCTAAATGGACTTGAACAAGTTGCTTATTCCTATAAAGTCTCAGTCCCTGGCTTGGGAAGTGGATCAATGATGCCTGCTCTTGTACTGCTATTCTTGCATGCTTTGTTAATCCAAGTAAGCCTTCTCTTTAGGCTGATCTGGGGTTGGAAAATTCCACCTTGGAGCAATCTAGCTTTCTAAATGGCTTTGTATCCTATTTGGCCTTGGCTTTGATCATGGGGATGCTTTCTCAATGAGCATGCTCTCCCCCTAATTTCAGTCCATGGTTTAAACTTTCCTAACTTCTGATAAAATTTCTAAATTTACAATTGTGTGCTATTTCTTCCAGGTTTAATGGGACTCCTGGGCTCTCGGGTGGCCCTGAGGGGCAACTGGGAAGCTGCAAACTCGACCACCACTAGGAGAGAGGAAAGAGACCACATGTTCCTCTTTTGGGAGTTCACTTAAGAATCCTATGGGAGTGGTCCTGATGCCCCCCCCCCCCCCAGGGAGGGGTCAGGACCTGGCATGCTGGGATTTGGAGTCCAGACCAATACAAATCTCAAGCCCGGGGGTTAGGATAGATGCGAGGGACTGGGGTCTATGCTCCCAACTTAACAGTAATCACACACTGTATGCATCAAGTTTCCTTAGCTGCCCTTTCTCTTGTGTCCCTAACAGGACTATCACCTAAATTCACTTTCACACCAGCTACTCTGGGTTTTTTTTTTTAAAATTCCATTGACATTTATTAAGCACCTTTCATATTCAAGTCCCTTGAAAATTTTCACTACAAAAAGGTAGTGACTATAACAAGATGAGCAAGTCTAGGATTTGTCTCTCCCTCTATCCTTCATTTTTCCTTTTTCTTCTTTTTTTTTTGACTCATCAAAATACAGTGCTTTTACCTAGGCATGATGGTGTACACTTGTAATGCCAACACTTAGGGGCAAAGGCAAGCAGGATTGCTTCAGATTTAAAGCCAGCCTCATCTACATAGTGAGTTTCAGGCTAGTGACTGCTACATAGCAAGACTTTGTGAAAAAGAAAAAAGTAAAACTATACAACATATCTGTATTTACCCATGCCAGAACAAAAGATCATTGCTACAGAAAAAAATATTTCCATGTATTTTTAAGGTGGAAACTCGCAACAGAAATAATCAGTTGCTATATTGAGATGTGTTGTACATTCATGTGGGCTCTAGGTTATCATTGGTTATTGATTTTGTTTTGATGATTTTTCCAAACTCCAGATGTAGCAGTTGCTGAGCTGGGGTTGTTACTATGTGTGGAGAGAGCTCCACACATTTTTTGCAACTCTTTACTGTGATTTATGGAGAGGTACCTCTACTTTCGGATCGAACAGATCTGCCTCTACGTGTCGATACCTATCAATAAGTCACCGCTATGACACCGCCAGTCTAAGAAAGAGTTGGGTGGACACTGCTATGTTCTACTTCATGGAACAGCCAGGAAGGTTTTCTCCCTGCAGTCTGTTTATTCCCTGTGCTGAGCTTCAGCCCCCATTTCCCTCTGCCTTTCTAATGACCTTCCCTGCTCCTTCTGTGGCTGTCGGCTCCTTGATACTGTATTTTGGGGGTGGAGAAAGTGACTTATTCTGCCAGAGGCAATTCAATTATATAATGACTATTAGCAGAGAAGAGAAAGAGGAAGAGGAGAAGGGGAAGAAGGAGGAGAGGGGAGAGAAAAGGAAGGTACTGTTTGGCACCTGGAAGATTTCAAAAGTAATAGACCGCCTCTGGGCACTCATGATCAGCCAACATTAATGTTGTCCAGTGTTCTTAGGGCCAGCTTTATAAAATTTACAAAGGAGTAAACAAAGCTAGCTTTAATAACCCATATCCACTATTAAGATTCTAGTGCCCATGTGCTCATTTCTTAGGGTGTCCTCTGTTGGGCACCAACTAGTTCTTCTGATATGGGGCAAGAAGCTATGACACTCACATGCTCAGCTCTCATAGAGTCTGCCCAGGTCATCTACGTTCCATGCTGAGCTCTCATAGTCTGCCCAGGTCATCTACGTTCCATGCTGAGCTCTCATAGTCTGTCCAGGTCATCTACGTTCCATGCTGAGCTCTCATAGAGTCTGCCCAGGTCATCTACGTTCCATGCTGAGCTCTCATAGTCTGCCCAGGTCATCTACGTTCCATGCTGAGCTCTCATAGTCTGCCCAGGTCATCTACGTTCCATGCTGAGCTCTCATAGAGTCTGCCCAGGTCATCTACGTTCCATGCTGAGCTCTCATAGAGTCTGCCCAGGTCATCTACATTCCATGCTGAGCTCTCATAGAGTCTGCCCAGGTCATCTACGTTCCATGCTGAGCTCTCATAGAGTCTGCCCAGGTCATCTGCGTTCCATGCTCAACTCTCATAGAGTCTGCCCAGGTCATCTGCGTTCCATGCTGAGCTCTCATAGAGTCTGCCAGGTCATCTGTGTTCCATGATGAGCTCTCATAGAGTCTGCCCAGGTCATCTACGTTCCATGCTGAACTCTCATAGTCTGCCCAGGTCATCTACGTTCCATGCTGAGCTCTCATAGAGTCTGCCCAGGTCATCTACGTTCCATGCTCAACTCTCATAGTCTGCCCAGGTCATCTACGTTCCATGCTGAGCTCTCATAGTCTGCCCAGGTCATCTACGTTCCATGCTGAGCTCTCATAGTCTGCCAAGGTCATCTACGTTCCATACATTTAGAATCCTAGCGTTTGCTTCTCAGGCCAACAATCCAGATAAATGAATTTTGTCAATATGATTTACTGTATAAGTGGGAGAAAGCCAAATTCTCCTCTCAAACCAACTATGGGCATTTCTACCATGGCTTTATGGAGATAATACCTCTACTTTGCATCTAACTCACTGGTGACTGATGGTGGGAATGCAGGCCAGGAACACAGGATTTTTGTTCTGAAAAATCAAAGGAGGAATACTTCCCAGCATGAGAGACCTTGGGCCTTCCTTTAAACCACATTGTGTGGGCAGCTGTCTTCCCTAGACATCTGTCTAGATGGCCAGACCCCATCCAGGCACTCTTTCCCCGTCCAGCTAGAAAAGAATGAACACCATTGTTTACTTTTAAGGTTTTATGAAGAATGCCGTGAGCTCTTTGGATGGCATCATCCGAATCCCAATAACAAGTAAGTGCACGGCATTGTTTGGTGGATTCCTTTATCTATATGGATATGCAAGGGGCACACAATCATTGGCACAGCTGCCACAGCTCGGGTACGGTCTCTCCTGAACTTAGTTATGTAATGTCTGTCTGTCGGCACATTTCCCGAGGACTGCTTAGAGCCAGTCATCATAAGAGGAACTTATTATGAAACCACAATATTTACTTTGTTGAAGATCTTCTGAACGATACATTTAATTTAAAAGTGAAATAGTTTCCTTCGGCTCCATGCTAGCTTCTCGGAAATCAGAGCTCCTAGGTTCCTTGAGTTTAGAATTAGAAGGAAGAAAGAAGGGATGCTGTCTCCCATTTGGTTGTCACGTGTGCTTTCCTACTGTTTAAATGGGCGTCTGTGTAGTTGTCACCTGTGACTCTTTATATTCGAGATCACTGAACTGTGAACATATTGTCAAGCTGAGCGTGTCATGGTAGCACATACCTTTGATCCCAGCGTGGGGAAAGCAGTGGCAGGAAAATCTGTGAGTTCAAGGCCAGCCTGATCTATCTAACAAATTCCAAGGTAGCCAGGACTACATAGAGGGAGCACATGTCAAAGCAAAACAAAATAAAATCTATCAGGTTAATAATGTACCTAAAATGAGGAACTTAGAGGCCTTAAAACATTTTTTTTGGGTGTGTGTGTGTGAAGATTTACTTTTTCTCTCCTTAAAATTTATTGTGCAATTTTTACCATTCTCTAACACATCCATCCGTCTTTGACTTAGGGCAAAATTAATTGGTTTTATTGCAACAGTTATTAAAACCAGTGTACCCACATTTGAAAGCATACAAACGCTCTAGTTAGAGCCACCATCCTTATGTCATGGCTACTGGTATATGTCTGCCCATTGACAAATGTATCACATTTGGGAAGCTGAGTCTCAGTGGAGTTGAAGAAGGAGGAAGGGACCTGGTCAGGGAAGAAAGAGCCTGTGCCGTTGAGAATGGCAAGCAAGGTGAAGCAGCCTGTCTTAGCTGTGGATGAAGGACCTCAGGCTGTGGATGTTCCTTGTGCTCTTTCGCAGGTTTCCTGCAGTAGGGAGTGGGAGGGGATTACCAAGATGGTACTGGGAATGCGGAGGAAATGGACGCCAAAGTGGGGAGAAGGAAATGTGGTGAAACTTGCAGAACTCTCCAGTTGTACAGAGCTTGAGGTCCTAGCAGTTGTGCGTGCGTGAGGTGTTAATGCAGTGCACAGATAAAGAGAAACAACTCACGCATCACTTCCATTGCAGGAGTTCCTCTCCTCCTCTCAAAACACTGAAATACTACTATGTAATTATATGGTTGACGATTATACTTTTTGTTTTGAATACATTTCTTTCAGGAGTTAAAATGTAAAAAGAAAGGAAAGGTCAAATTTTTGAAAGATAATTTGAAATTCAGAGTAAAGTTTTCAGTAGACTTTCTTAGCATTGAGTTTTTCTAGCTGGTCTTCAAAATGAATTTAACATCCAAACTTGATCTGGACCAGGCGCGTGTGTTCCACAAGCGCACTGGCGGAAGTAGTCTGAATGAAACCGGGAGAAACAGGTCTCCTCCCATCCCACTCTGCCCTCTGCTCCCTGGTCCATTAAGGTCTTTCCTGAGAAGCACATTTGAGGGAAGACCTACTCCAGTCTTCTCTTGCAAACTTACCCCCCTGCTAAATTGTGAAAAAATCCACAGAGACAAAATTAAACAGATATTACACTACAAATTCCTGTGATTTTTTCCGAGTATCAATTTCTTGCCAATATATTCCTAATTGATTTTATTAGAGTTTTAAGTTATTATAAGTAAGAATCGATAGAAATAAGTAAGTATATTAGTTGGGCTTTTCTCTGGTCAGTGGTTGTGGTTGGTGTTATTGATTTTACACGGCAAGCAAGGCAATTATGTGGCTTCTCTTGAACTATTTTGTTTTCATTATAAGTAAATGGTGGTTTTTAAATTTTTTTTTTTACCTCGTGTGTGTGTGTGTAGTGTCTGTAGATATGAGAGGAGGGCACTGTATATCCTGGAAACTGATGTTATAGGCAGTTGTTACTTGCCTTGTGGAGGCTGAGAGTTGAACCCAGGTCCTCTGGAAGAGCAGTCATTGCTCTTAACTGCTGAGCCATCTCTTAAGTTCCTGGTACCAATTTTTTATTTGAAAATTCAACTTCCTTTTCTACAATAGAAAAAACACAAAAGAGAAATCTCTTTCTACGTGATGTCTTTAGAGATCTACAGATAAGGTATAAGTTGAGATTTTCTCATGATGGTCTTATTTAGCAAACCTGATTTAAAAAATTCAGTTAAAACAAGCATTATCTCTTATTGGAAATCCTAATTAAACAAAGTAACTAAATATTAATAATAAAGTAGAAAAGTTTAGTAGAGCACATAGAACCTATAAAACATCTAATTTAGACTGATAACTTTTAAGAATTCAATTGATACTTTCTCCCATGCTGTTTTATCCTATGAAGGCCACTTTAGGTATTCCAGTCATTGTGGATCTAGCTAACTTTAATCTTATGATCGTATCCTCCCTGAAGCCTCTCTCTTCTCCTTGGGCTTCTGGTGTTCGGAGTACTCCACTAGCCTGCTACGTGCTGAGACTTCTACAATCTGTTGCTTGTCATTCCCTCATCAGCTGTGTTACAAGGAGCAAGAAACCCTGAGACTCCGCTAACAGAGCCTGAAAGAGTCCCCAGGCCCCTTTTCTAAGGTGTATGCTTGACAGCTTCTCTTAGTCTCCTTGTAATGGGCATGGTAACATACGTACCTGAGGGTGACGGCTTGTGGCAGAGCCCTGTGTACCCCCAAAGACATGGCAAATAAACCCTTCTTTTCTTTTTCAAAATGAAATGTATTAAACTGGCCCCAGCACAAGATGGCATTTGGGACCCTGACTCACGCTTGGTGTGGAGCCGCCGGCAATTTGGAATACCTGCTTTGGACTTCGTGTGGGAAACTAAATGAACTGTGGTTTTTGGCTTTTTGGATGCAGTTTATCTGCTGCTGTTGGTGCCCTGCCTCAGCTTAGAGCCTGCTCTTGCATAAAGGAGGAGATTTCACCTGACTTCTGTGAGGCAAGTGTGTACTTCTGCATGTGGAGGTCAGAGGACAAGTCTCAGGGGTCATCCCTCTCCTTCCACCTCTGATCCTGTGATCCAGCTCAGGCTGACAGGCTTGGTGGCAGGCACCTTTACCCAAGGAGCCATTTTATCAGTCTTGAAATAGATTGTAAAAACTGCTCTATAGTACATTGGTATGAGGGTGGTAATACACATTTTGATTCAAGTCTAGCGGATGGCTTAGAGCATCAGGTAAAGAGTGAGTGCCAAGTGAGCAGAATTTTGGCCAGATATAAGAAAATCAAAGAGGGAAGGAATGTCTAACCTAGAGAGAATTGTATACACACAGGCCCCAATGCAAAAATAACGAAGCTGGTTTTGGAGACTTTGATAGGTGGAGCCTAGCGGGGGAAGCAGCCATGATGGGTGGGGCGTCTTCCAGTAAGGCCTAGCCCTGTTCCAATCAGAGGGCCAGCCCCCTCCTCACTGCTTCTGCCTTTGACCAGGTGACCTGACTGCTGCTGCCTCTGCGAAATGCACTCCCGCTCCGTCCATGCCTTCTCTGCATGATTAACCTATTCTCCGAACCACGGGTAAACCCTGTCTTCCCTAGCTTGTGTCTGCTGGATGGTTTGTCTTGGTGCTGGGGAAAGTAACTATTCTATTGGGTTAAGCATTCTGGAATCTGCAGAGTCCACAGGATCACTAGCCTGAACTACACAGAACGACAGCTCGCCATGGAACATGATTTCAAAATTTGAAATTAAACAAGCTTAATGTGGGTAAAATTAATGCTATGAGAACTTTTAGAGGCCACATAGAAAGTAATATACTTTCCCCTGCTTCTTTAATCCTACACAGATATCAGTTATGTTTTATATGTATATTTTATGATTTTAGACTATCTGTAGAAACATGTTGCTCCATTTCTACTTGTCAAATAATTTTTTAGTAAAAATTTGCTTGTATTACATTTTGAAGAAAGTGAAATGTTTTATCTTTTAAAAATTAATAGTCTGGTCATTTTAGTCAATAAAAACGGTCTTCTTTTCTATCTACTTCTCTAGGTTTAGAGTAGGCAGGCTACTTGCCAACTACCTGCTGTGACAGAGTGGCCGTTCAAGGAGCTCATTGTAGTTTTGACTGTTTCAGGAAGCAACAAGGACTCTAACTAAGGAACTCAAGTCCCAGATTTGAGAGCCAGGTTTATCTATACTGAATGAACCCTGCATCAGAAGAATAATGAGCAATAAATACACCTCTTTCCTGGGCTAATAAAAGATAGTATCTGCAGCTGGGTGGTGGTGGTGCACGCCTTTAATCCCAGCACTCGGGAGGCAGAGGCAGGCGGATCTCTGTGAGTACAAGGCCAGCCTGGTCTACAAGAGCTAGTTCCAGAACAGGAACCAAAAAGCTACGGAGAAACCCTGTCTCGAAAAATCAAAAAAAAAAAAAAAACCTATGTAAATCATGGATGCAGTAGATCCCTACAGCACGAAATACAAATCAGTGGATAATAACATTTATTGATATAAAACAATTGAATTTGTACAAGTAATTTTACAATATACTTCACCAGCTAAACAATAAAAATTATGTGGCAAAGCTGAATGAGTTTCAAGAAAGCTTCTTTAGAGTCTTTCCAAGGGCATTTGTGGCACCAAAGCTTAGAAAAAAAAAACCATCAATTTGAACAATTTTCATCACTCATGGAGAAATACTGACTTCATGAAGGACGAAAGAAAATAACCTAGGGGTGGTGGCACATGTCTCTAATCCAGCTCTCAGGAGGCAGAGGCAGGTGAATCTCTAAGATTGAGACCAGCCTGGTCTACAGCGCAAGTTCCAGGACAGCCAGGGCTACACAGAGAAACTATTTCAAAAGAAAAAAACAAGAAAAGAAAAGAAAAAGAAAACGAAAAAAGAGAAGAAAGGAAAAAGGAGACATGAAAAGAAGTATAAAAAAGATAGATACACTCATCCAAAGGAAGTAATTACCTTTTTATATTAGTTTTTTGCATTTTACGTGCCGTTTCTTACACAGATGATAATCTAATTTAGAATAATATATTTCCTTGCCGTGTTCTCATGTAGACTGGAAGAGCTGAGCAGTCGCACTTCCTGCTTCAGAGTTCCCATGAACTTTGATCTTTACACAAGGTGTGAGTTTGGTCTCATCTCTTTATTGCTCATTCGTTATCTGTGCTCTCTCACCCTCGTTATCTGTGCTCTCACACACTCATTATCTGTGCTCTCTCACACTCGTTATCTGTGCTCTCTCACACTCGTTATCTGTGCTCTCTCACACTCGTTATCTGTGCTCTCTCACACTCATTATCTGTGCTCTCTCACACTCGTTATCTGTGCTCTCACACTCGTTATCTGTGCTCTCTCACACTCGTTATCTGTGCTCTCACACTCGTTATCTGTGCTCTCTCACACTCATTATCTGTGTGCTCTCTCACACTCGTTATCTGTGCTCTCACACTTGTTATCTGTGCTTTCTCACACTCGTTATCTGTGCTCTCACACTCGTTATCTGTGCTCTCTCACACTCGTTATCTGTGCTCTCTCACACTCGTTATCTGTTTTCTCTCACACTCGCTATCTGTGTGCTCTCACTGCCTGCAGTCTTTGTTTTCTCAGAGGGCAGTGTCTGCATCAGGCAGGTTGTCCTGTGCTAGCGTCTTAGGAAGCACCCATTGAGAAATTTCTCTTGTTCTGTCACAAAGTTCATGTCTACCACTCAATGGTTCTGGCTGTTATCACTGTGCACAGCTACAGTAGCGATGGTTCTGGCTGTTATCACGGTGCACAGCTACAGTAGCAATGGTTCTGGCTGTTATCACGGTGCACAGCTACAGTAGCAATGGTTCTGGCTGTTATCACGGTGCACAGCTACAGTAGCAATGGTTCTGGCTGTTATCACGGTGCACAGCTACAGTAGCGATGGTTCTGGCTGTTATCACGGTGCACAGCTACAGTAGTGTGCAGGGCTTTCCTGGAGGCTATGAATTAGAAATAGTCCGTTCCAGAACCAAATGGAAGCAACAGTCTACTACTGGCGCAAGAACTTCCTTCTGGTTTGGGTGTATTTTACTTTATTTGTTTATAAATGTGTATGTATACGCCAAATGCTGCTTTTGCTTTCCAGGGAAGTGCTGCTTTCTTCTGGGGTGCTGAGGACTGCATCTCACCTCTTTCACAGGGCACACACGAGCCATGCGTGCTCCTGAACTGGCCCGTCTGTCTTTCCCAGCTGCACCTCTCAGCGCTGTTTGTACTGCTTTCAAGCTCCTAGCAGTACTCCGCTGTCTGTGGTTAAAAGTTAGGAAATGGTTGCATGCCATCATCTTCAAGAAGTTGTATATGTTCTTTTATGAAGTAAGAGTGTGGGAGGTAGGCTGTCGAATTTTAAAAGAACTGCAAGCCACACTAAGTCCTGAACACCATACAAGGAGACAAGAGCTTCTTGGTTATTTTTCTAGCTTTGGAAGAGTTTGTGACCAGCGTGAGTTGCTGACCATCAAGTAGCTCCTACAAAACCCTTACTTATTTATTGATTTTGTTTCGTGGCTACGGGTATCAATTTGGACTCTAATACAAATAGGCAATTATTTTTTTCCTGGAATTCCGCTTCTCTCTCTCTCTCTCTCTCTCTCTCTCTCTCTCTCTCTCTCTCTGTGTGTGTGTGTGTGTGTGTGTATGTGTAACACAAACTACCACTGAAAAGTAGATACTAACTTTGCTGTTCTGTGGCACTAAGTACCTGTCCATTCACACTTCTGCAGTCTCTCACTGCTTCTCATCTCTAGAATTTTTTTATCTTCTCTAGCTGAACTTCTGTACCCATTATAGTGATTTGAAAGAAAATGGAGCCCCAAAGGAGTGGGACTATTTGGAGGTGTGGCCTTGTTGGAGGAAGGATGTCCCTGTGGAGGCGGGCTTTGAAAATTCATATATACTTAAGCTACGCCCATTGAGACAGTCTACTTCCTGTTGCATGCTTATCAACATATCTACCTGCATGCTGCCATGCTTCCTGCCATGATGATAATGAGGTAAACCTCTGACTTAACTCACCCCAATTATAGGGCTTCCTTTATAAGAGCTGCAGTGGTCATGGTGTCTCTTCATAGCAATAGAAACCCTAAGACACTCATTAAATATTGCTTCCCCTAAACTTTTGGCAATCACCATATTTTTCTTCCTCTATGGAATGAATTTTTCTGGTTACTTCTTCATTTTTCCTTTATTATTATTATTTAAATCTCTCTCTCTCTCTCTCTCTCTCTCTCTCTCTCTGTGTGTGTGTGTGTGTGTATGTATGTATGTATGTTGGAGTTCGCACACTTAAGTGAAGTTACTCACTGAGGCCAGAGATGGATCTTCCTGGAGCTGGAATTGCCAGAGATTGTGAGCTGCCCAATGAGGGTGCTAAGAACTGAACCCAGGTCCTCTGAAAGAGCAAGCAGTGCTCTTAACTGATGAACCATCTGTGAAGTTCCCTGTTTCTTTTTGTGACTGACTTTGTTTCACTTAGCCTGTCTGTTTTGTCTGCATTGTGGCATAGGCCAGAATTCCCTCTCTTTTTAAGGTGGTGATGCTCCACTTATATATACACTGCAGGTCCTTTATTTTAAGGTGGTGATGCTCCATGCATATACACACTGCAGGTCCTTTATTTTAAGGTGGTGATGCTCCACGCGTACACACACTACAGGTCCTTTATTTTAAGGTGGTGATGCTCCGCATATACACACTACAGGTCCTTTATTTTAAGGTGGTGATGCTCCACGTGTACACACACTACAGGTCCTTTATTTGCCCATTTGTTGTCACTGGGCTGCTTACACTTTGGCTACTGTGTCTGTTCTACAAAAGCTGCATTCTCCCACATTTCACAGATTTATAAATACACATTTCCTCTTCATTTTCATGTCTAACATTAGAAAGTTTTTAAGTAGAAAAATACAGTACTCAGATAATTCACATCATCCTTACATGTACGCTTTTCTTAAGTCTTCTGTTGAAGCAGATGCTATTATGTAGCAGATGTTTCCTTCAAGTCCATGGCAAAATGATTTAACCTTCAGAACTTCATCAGCTTTGTTACATTTTATGCTTAATCCTCTCTTCTGCTTTCAGAAAGTGTTCAGGATGGAATTATTTCTTTTCTGTGTAGTTGGCATAATTCACCAGTAAAGCTATGTGGGCATAGCACTTTGTTTTTAGGAAAGTTTTAGTTTAAATCCGAGTAAAGGCAAAGTTGTAGTTTTTCTGTCTCTCCTTGAGCCAATTTTGGTAACACTGTTTTTGAAAGGAATCTTAAGTCTCTAGACATCTTTCGGTGTTCTGGCATGAAGTCATCAGAGCATCCTTGAACTAATGTCTGCGGGTGCACTGTGATACCCATCTTGTTTTTGATACTAGTTATTAATTTTCCTTTTCTTTCTTGTTTTCCCTTTTTGATTAGTTTTACTGGGAGCTTATCAGATTTATTAATTACTTTGTAATGTTGACTTGGAGTATGTTGGATTAACCTTTTCTGTTTCTCTCTTCCTTTCTTCCTCCTCACTCTCTCTCATGCTGGGAGTTTAACCTGGGGCTTTGTATACAATAGGTGCCGCTGAGCTATATCCACTCAATGCTGACTTTTTTTTACTCTTAGTTCTTTGAGCTTAATTTTCTCTAGTTTATAGGTCTTAAATGACAACTTTACCATCATGCAAAATCCTACTGTATTATCAAATCAAAGATGTTTTAGAATTGATGGAACAATGCTGTTTTTTACAGCTACTTATTTTATTGATATGTTCTTGAAAATATTACAGCTGTATTGCTTTAAAGACTTGGGACAGTTTCTCCAAAATTCAAAATAATCTTAGAAAATAATACTTTAAAAATTAAGTGTAAAGTAAGCATGGGTAATTAACAGACAAAGGATAATGATGAAAATCATAATATAATAAGCAAAGGGCATTGTCTTTTACTATTGAGATCAATAAAATCAAAAATATTAAATCAAAGCTTAACTTAGTAATTATCAGAAGAAACACTCATCCTGATATTTGTATATTTTAGGTATATTCATTGAAATATGTATTTGTTCTAATCTACATGGGAAGCAGAAAAAGACAAGAGTCTCCTGAGTAAATTGGGAGCATAGGGATCATGGTAGAAGGTAGAAGGGGAGGGAGAGAAAAGGAGAGGAGCAGAGAAAAATATACAGCTCAATAAAAAGAAGAAAACACTTTAAAAAAAAGAAATTAAGTCAAAGAATGATAGAGGAAGACAACAGAAATCTCCTCTAGTCTCTGCTAAATGTGAGTCCCAGCACACATGTGAACACATGCACAAATGTATGAAGTATCAAGCAGCACCAATTTTAAAAAGAAATATGTATTTATATGCAAGATGCACAGCCCCTTAAGTTCAGGAATTCCAATTATTAATCATTTTAACGCTTGCATATTTCAGATAACGACTTCAGAAGGGTAAATAAATGTAGTTGTAAAGATGTCTACTTTTTAAACAGTTTTATTGAGATATAGTTCACGTACCATACAGCTCACTCATTTACAGTATACAAGGCTTTTAGCTTATTCACAGATGTTTGTAACTATCACCATAGTCAACTTCAAGATATTTTTGCCATTCTGAAGAGAAATGGTGTGGAATTTATCTATCATTTCCCTATCCCTGTTATTTCTTTCCAATATGATTTTGACAAACAAAAAATTAGAAATGGTTCATGTGCCTATTTTCTAATACTTCTTATATGACTTTAAAGACTCAGAAAAACGAGTGTAGTTTTTACTAAGAATGCACATTAAGTGGGGTGAATTTTTATATTCTAGGATGAGGCTGGGAGAGAGTGGGCGTGTCTTGTCCCTTAAAGGGACAGAGCAGACCATTAAGAAGTTTGTGCATTCGTTAGTTTGCTGACCGACGTGAGAGATACCATTAGCCAAGTAGTTTAAACAATAGAAATGTGTTCTTGCAATTCTTTGTGCCAGAAGTCGAAGGTCAAGATGTATCGTGATTTGGATCTGAAATGTCTTCAATGGCTCACCCATTTGAACTTTTGATTTCCATCTGGTGTGGCTGGAAGGTTATGGAGCCTTTGGAGATGGAGCCTCGGAGGAGGAAGTGCATCACTGGAGGTGGATCTCCAAGTTTTAGAGCCTGTCCTCACCTCCTGTCCTCTCTATCTCCTAAGTGCAGACCCAATCTCCAGATGTTCCTATAGCCACTCCTTCCTTCCCAAGGTGAACTGTGTGTTTCTCAGCTGAACCAAAATAACTTCTTCCTTTCTTGAGTTGCTTCCTGTCAGGTGTTTGATCACAACAACAACAACAACAAAAGAATTAGTACGAGATATTAGTATGGCTGATTCCTTTTGAGAATGCTGTTATTCATTATCAGCAGCTATCTCCTCCCTGCCTCCTCATGGACTTCCTTCCTCTGTCCCAGTTTCTTACGTTAAGGACCCGACTCAAGCTGGATTTCACTCACCTGATTACCCTGAAAGACACGCCTTTCACTACGGTCACATTCTCCAGGAATGGAGGCCGCGTGTATATGATCTTGGAAGAAAGGAAAAGGGGTCAGCCCGTTGACCACACTGCTTAGTCTTTTTTTTTTCACTAGTCATGTGAATTTATTTATTTATTAAGGATTTCTGCCTCCTCCCCGCAACCGCTTCCCATTTCCCTCCCCCTCCCCCGATCAAGTTCCCCTCCCTCATCTGCTCGAAGAGCAATCAGGGTTCCCTGACCTGTGGGAAGCCCAAGGACTGCCCACCTCTGTCCAGGTCTCGTAAGGTGAGCATCCAAACTGCCTAGGCTCCCCCAAAGCCAGTACGTGCAGTAGGATCAAAAACCCACTGCGATTGTTCTTGAGTTCTCAGTATTCCTCATTGTCCGCTATGTTCAGCTAGTCCGGATTTATCCCATGCTTTTTCAGACCTAGGCCAGTCTTTAAGGCTTAACCTCTGTACTTGAGACTCCCCTGATAGGGTTTCTGAATAACGTTTTTTTTTTTTTAACTTTATTGACTCCTTATGGATTTCACATCATATAATCCAATCCCACTTATCTCCTTGTCCCCTGGAATCCACCTTCTGTCCTTGCAACTGCACTCCCCCCAAACAAAACCAAAGCCAAATAAAACAAAGAAACAAACAAGCAAACAAAAGAAGAACCTTGCCTTGGAAGCTATGGTGCAGTCTACATAGTCAGACAGTCAGTCCATCTGCATAGTCACACAGTCAGTTCGTCTGCATAGTCACACAGTCAGTCCGTCTGCATAGTCACACAGTCAGTCTGTCTGCATAGTCACACAGTCAGTCAGTTCGTCTTCAGTTGCACACGTTCATTCCCACGAGTCACTGGTCCTCCTCAAGGCCTTTGGCTTCTGCTACACCACCAATGGGCTCTCACCGGGGCTCCTCTTGGATAACCTGTTATCCTGTGCCGTGGAGGTCCTGCTGTTTTGGATCTGTAGGTTTGTCCCTTCACAAGCTCCAACAGTTCATAGAAGTGGTAGATGCTGGGGTGGGCCAGGTCAGATTCCTGCTTCTGGGCCTGGGTGGTAGCTGGGTTGGTCAGCCTGCCAACTCTCCCTCATCATCACAACCCAGCAAAGCTGCCCAGCATGGCCTCAGCTAGTTCACTGAGTGCAGCCTGCAGCAAGGAGTGGGGCCAGCGCCTCTGCTCTGGTTTCCTCAGATCCAGGCCATCCACACTCACACCGCCAGGGGCAACTCTACTATGCTTCTCAGGGGAGATGCAGGGCTGGCTCTCTCTCTCTTGCTCTCCCTCCCTCCTTCTACCCTCCCTCACCCTCTCAGTTGCTGTAGGAGACATGGGGCTGGGAGGTCAGCTCTCCTGCTCTCAGGCCCCCAAGGGATGGCTCACTGGTGCCAACCCCTCCACCCTGACAATAGGGTCAGCTCTAGTGTGCTGCCCAGGTGAAATGCAAGCCTGTGGCGAGAAGCAGGGCCTTCTTCCTCAAATGCCGTGGAGGAGAGCAAGATCTCCCCTGAGGGACAGGGTCAGCTCAGCATAGCGTGGCTCCAATGAGCCCTTATGCTGACATGGCATCATCACAGACCCCCGCTGTAGCAGGACCACAAACCCAGACATAGTTCTTGGCAGCACTTTGGACCCAGACATCATCATGGCCTGGTAATAGCACAGACCGCCCAGATCAGTATGGCCCTGGCGACAGCATGGCCCTTGGGCACCAATCTGGTTCCAGGTGGCTGACCAGACCTTGGTCATCCCCACGGCCCTCGATGGTAACAGGAGCCATAGACATCAACCTCGGGCCTGTCTTCTGTAGGATTACAGACCCAGCTATGGCTCTTGACAACAGCCCTGGCCCAGATGACACTATGGCCCCAGATGATAGTGAAAGTTACTCAGATCAGCATGTCCCTGGTGGCTGCATGGCCCTGAGACCACAAGTTATGGTCCAGACACTGGGAATCTCTGTGGTCTTTGGCGGCAACATGGGCCATGGCCATCAATACAGATCCTGGCCAGAGCAGGACCATGGACACAGACATGGCACTTGGCAGCAGCCTAGACCAGAATGTCTCCATAGCCCCAGATGGCTCTGCAGGCCACCCAGATAGGCATGGGCCCAGTGGCAGCATGACCCTCAGATACCTACAAGGCTCCCAGGAAGTGACACAAATCACAGGCCCCTGCACAGCCCCCAGCGATAGGTGCCACAAACATCTACAGATGTCCTCTCAGCTGCTCCAGGGCTCCACACCAAGACCTGGCCCTTGGTCATAGCCCAGGTCCAGATATGAAACAGTTCACGACACACCGTTCCTCACCACCATCACCTCTCCAGACAGGCCCAATAACCATTCTGTCTCTTCCTTCTTTTCAACTTCACAACCCTGGTCTCTCTTACCACAATAGTGCCTGTCTCCCCGGTGCCAGGGCTCTTGGTTGGGTCACAGGTGGCATTTGATTGAGTCCTGCCCACCCAAGCTGCAAGGTATGGCATGGAGCTGCTGCCTTTCCTCTCTCCTGTGCTTGGGCCTAGAAACCTCAGACAACACTTGGTATAAGGGTGTTCTTGGTTAATTTTTGTCCCCCCCCCCCCCGCCCTGATACCAAAATGTCTAGGGGAGCCATCTGTGTCCAATGCTGATTCCCCCCATAATCTGCATTTCTTTATAAAAAGCCAGTTTTTAATTTGCTTTCTCTGTAAATACTTCTGCTCTTCCAACAGTATTCTTGAAAGGGGTTTGTTTGCTTTTTGTGTTTCCCACATTTTAGCTCCCCACTTGGTATATATGCTTACTTAATGCCTTTAACTCTAGAGATCTGCCTGTGTTTAGCTCACCACTTGGTATATATGCTTACTTAATGCATTGAACTCTAGAGATCTGCCTGTGTTTAGCTTACCACTTGGTATATATGCAGAAAAGTGACTGCTGAAGTTGCCTAAAGAAGGTGAGACAGTCCTTCAGAGTTTTTGCTTCCTGAAAGAGTCTGCCAGACATTCTACAGGACACAGAATAAAGCCACTGATGAACTTTGCCATTACAAGGCAGAACAGATCTTCAAATTTCCTGCTTCATGGAAAAGTCTGCTGGATACTTTGGGCTTGTAGGCTAATGTTTGGATGCCTCAATGTTACAGGAGAACTGTCCATGAAGCAAGATGTCACTGTCAATTCTAGAGTTTTGGAAGTTGTTTACAGTACACTTTCTGTTAACTTAGGTAATATTATATCCTTCTGGAATCTTTGATGGAGTTGAAGAATAGAAAGTTATAGTTTTCCCTAGTTATGATAAAATATCATATAGATATCAATATTATAACTGTAATTCTTGCTTGATGACTGTTTTGTTATATGAATTTTACTATGATGAAGTTAAAACATGCCTTTTTCTTTAAAAAGAAAAGGGGAAATGGTGTGGGAAGTCTTTCTGTATATGTGTTGCTTTCATTGGTTAATGAATAAAACCAATTTTGGCCAATGGCTTAACAAAGTAAAGCCAGGCAGGAAGTCTGAACAGAGCTGTAGAGAGAGAGTAGGCAGAGTTGGGTAGAAGCCTTGACACCTCTGCAGGAGTCTGCAGGAACTTTGCTGGTAGGCCATGATCTCATGGTGATGCACAGATTAATGGAGATGGATTATTTTAGGATATAAGAACTAGCTAGAAATATGCTTAAGCTATTGACCAAACAGTATTGCAAATAATACAGTTTCTGTGATTATGTTGGGTCTGGGCAGCCAGGAACAAACAAACAGCCTCTGTGAAGTTTTTCCTCTGTTAACAATGGGTAAAATGTTAACTCTGACTGTTGACTATGCAAGGTATCTGGATGGAAAAGAAGGTGGAAGCAACAGGAAAGACAGTTAATGTGTCCATCCTTCCAGAGTGTGCTTCTCTGTTACTGCTGCTGTGGCTCAGGCTGGTGACTTCAGCTTTCACACACAAACTTAACGACTTCACCTCCCCAGGGAGCTAGACTTTGGCATCAGACTGGGTTGCATCATTCATCTCATCTCTGAGACTTCCAGCTTCTCACATTAAACGGTTTCTGCATTCTCTGGCTCTCCAGTGTATGGAGAGATGTTTTTGAATTTTTGTTCAGCCCGAAGTCATATAAGCCAGTCTGAGAACAAACTGCTTTTATTATATACCTATGCTGTTAGCTCTGTCCCTCGAAAGAACCCTGACTAGTGCACTGGCTGGTTGTGGAGAACTAGCAATGCCTCTTCTCTAATCGAAGCCTTTTAAACTGTTTGAGGCTTTCATGCACACATATAATGTTAGGGGAGGGAGGTCAATTTTCTTCAGGAATATGGCCCTAAATCTTCTTTGAAACAAACACAAAGCTAGTATTTGAAATACCTTAGCAACTTTTCGGCTATAGCTTTAAAACGAGCAGCATTCTGAAAGCATTTCATCTCAGTGGCTTCCCCCAGCTGAAGGAATGGAAAGCAGAAGAGATGGGGCATGAGTCCAGTTCTGGGTTCTGGACTGTGGAGATGGCAGCTGGCTCTGCCTTTCAGGTCTCCTTCAGATTTGGTGGAGACTCACTAGGATGGAAAACGCTGAAGAGACCCCTACTCTTGAAGGAACGATGGGACTTCCCAGCCACCCCAGAACTATGAGCAGCTGGCCACTGGATCTGGCCTGCAGCTTTGATAATGTCTCTCTTTGAAGCCAAAATGATTCTTTGGTTTAGTCTGGGAGGTTCTGGAAGTGAGTATCATTCATTAACAGGGCAGAGGAAGGTCATTTTCCTTCAGTGATGTGGAATGAAAAATCAAGACTAGATAGATTTGAGATTCCAGGAGATCTTTTTCAGGTATTTTACAGCACAGAAGATAAAATAGACATCACCAAGTGCTGTGCTGTGGGAAAGGCATCCAAGAAGTAGTCTAGAATATAAACAAATCCGTGCCTCACTGCAGCCTTACCTAAGGTTATCCCCCTCAAGTATCGTTGTGGAATAAAAAGACAGTGTCATGGCTCACTTGTAGTGCTGCCTGGTCAGGAAATTTAACTAGTTTAGAGTTAACTGATTTTGTTTCAGTTTGTCTTGGCCTCATTCTGTTACACAGCCCAGAGCAGAAACAGCTGGCACACTACATGGTCCCTCTCCAGGCAGGAATAACCCTTCACCCACAGCAGGTTGCATTTTTCTAGCTCGGAGTGATCTGATAAATAGCGGCAGACAGAGCTGGAGTCTCCTCAGAGAAATAGCCTGTCCCACAACCTGTAGGATTGATCCCTCTGCATTTTGCATTGGCTTCTTTTAGCGACAGTAACTGAATCTGGCAGGGAAACTGGCAGGAGAAGCGAGCTGTCAGCGCTTCTAAGCTGCTCCTTTGTGCGTGTGGTTCGGGAGCTGAGTCTTCGTAGTGATTGCTTTCCTGTGGAAGCTCAGCCCTGTGGTTCCCTGTGGGAATTAGACCTCTGCAAAGTGTTTAGGCTCTTGGACTCATGTGTGTCACCCGTGGCCCCACCCTGTAGAAAAGTCTCTTTTCAAGTATTTCTCTTAAGTAGAGTCTCATCATGGCCCAGAATTCAAAACGTAGATCAGGCTGGCCCAAACCCCGAAACAGCATGTCTCTGCCTCGGCCTCCCAAATGCTGGGATTCAAGGCACGGCCCTACAAGAAACTCTTGAAAGTTAGTTTTTACTGTTCTTAACATGAAATGTAGTGTCTTCCACATGGCTGTCTGTCCCCAGTGTGTCGTGGCCCTGCCGTCCTCTGCCTGTGTGGGCTCATCTCCTTCTCTGGGCTCTCTGCCGGTGGGCCTCTCCATCTGAGCCTTCCCTTCTTGCCTGTCTTGAATAGTGTCGGTTTCCTTTAGGGCCAGCTAGCATGTCACCTCTCAATGACATCTGCGAAACACCTTGTTAACATACTTAGTTCCCCTGACGCACTCTCTGCTGCTACTTAGCTTGGCTTTCGTCACAGTGGCGGTTATAGAGTTCTCCCCACTGTGTCAAATTGCCGCTGCCATTATCTGCTTAAAATCTTCTAAGTTCCACAAATCCTGAAGTCACAGTTTATATTTTCAACTGCTGCATTTTAAGAGCTAAATCCCAGGTGTGCCACAATCATTTAATAAATATTTATTATCATATTAAAATAAATGGACCTATATCCCATAACACCTTCAAATCACGGGTGGCTTTTACCTCAGGTCCCTTGAACAGCTTAAAATAAAAACTCCTTAACAAGCTACCAGAAAGTGAAGTATACCAAGCAGCCGGGCAAAACTCACTTGTATTCCACATGTGCTTGTCATAAACTGTTCATTTGTAAAATATACCTTGAAAACCCCTATTCTTGGCAGACTAACAGTTTGTTAATGGAAGGGCTGGGGTTTTGCTATCGAAGTAAAACGCTGCTACATAGAGAGGTGTGAAGGGCTCCCACACACGTGTTAGTGAGTAATCCAATCGTCTGCCAGGATACTTCGTCGTATTTAGCACACGTTTAGCGGCCTCAAACACTATTTTATTCTAACAATAGTTATGCTACTACTAACAAGCAGAAACGCCCTCATCTCTAAATCCAGGTGTTTGGAATCGAAATGTGAATGACGGAGCAACCAATTACAACAGGATCCAGTTTGGAAACCAGCCCTCAGGTTTTTAGTTCAAACCAACCACATCAAATTGAAGGCCAAAGAAAGAGGAGCAGCTCAGTCTAGATCATGGGCTCCATGTTGAACAGGACAGGATGACATCTTAGTCTAGTCAGGCGCCCTGGGTTCCATGGCCGAGCTAGTCAGAACAGCACCTCAGTCTATGTCAGAAGCCATGGATTCCATGGCCAAGCTGCTATTTTGCTGTGGAGCCCAGACTGGTTTTCTTTTTTTCTGTTTTAGAGATAGGTTCCCAAATATCCCAAGCTAGCCTCAATCTCACACACACACACACACACACACACACACACACACACACACACACACGGCTAAGAATGACCTTGAACCTTGAATTTTGGATCTTCCCGCCTCCACCTCCAGAGCACTGGAATTACAGGAGCAGGCTCTACTCTTGTTTTATCGAGATGGAATGCAGGGCTTTGTGCAGCCGGGTAAGTACTCGGCCAACTAAGCAACAGACCCAACTCAGGCTTTACATCTTACACTGGTTATTAAAGCCACCAATAAAAAGGGGACGTGTAAACATTATATGAAATTTCTTCCCACTGTGAGCAGCACCCTCTTACCACAGCAAAATGAGAAAGTTGCAAGAGACTTCAAAAGAATTTTTGCTGTAATCCTCATAAATGACAGGTTTCCATATGTTTTATTTATTTATTTATTTATTTATTTATTTATTTATTTAGATAGCATCTCACTGTGTAGCACTGGCTGGCCTGGAGCTCACTATGCAGAACAGGTTGAAATTCAGAGAAACTCACCTGCCTCTGCCTTCTGAGTGCTGGCATCAAAGGTTCATACTCAGGAAGCTGAAAGATTTTAGAAAACTATTATTATTGCATTAAGTTTTCCTGTGTTCAAATTCAATTTCATTGAAGATGAATTTGAATTTATTTCATTTCAAAATTCAAAATGAATTTCATTTAATTTTATTAAAGAAAACTTTAATAGATATCATTTCTGATTTTGAACACTAGTGGTTATTACTCACTTTGAAAAGCATTAATCTGACTTGTTTTCTGGGTCCTGATGGCCTAGCATTTTTTTCAGGAAGTTCAGGAAAAAAAAATATTAGAATGTACTACCATCCAGTTTAAAAAGCAGTCACCACCACCACAACAAAAAACCCCAGGATCTGATATATATACCATCAAAGAAACAAATAAGTTTCATGTGTGGTTTTGTGATGAGGTATCCGGAGTTGAAAAGGAGAGCCCTCTGCTCCCACAGCAATGCTGAGCGGTGTGCAGAGCGTGTACTCGCATCCCCAAGACAGAAGGACACACTGCCCTTTAGCAAAACTCCCAGGTTCTAGCGTGGGAAGCCCCATCTAAAGGAAGTAAAGGTTTGACTAACGGTGTCAGCATGAGGTGTTCCTCTCAGTGGGGAAAGAAAAATGGCTTGCCTCTGGCTGGCGGGGATTGGTCTTGGATCGGCAAGTACACAGCATGAGCTGGCTGGGATACAAGGGTTCCGAGGAAACACTTTCCTTGGCGGTGTGGTGACTTCTACCTGAGAGAGAGGGCGGGGCCAGGGGCTAAGTGGGTTGGAAGGAATTTCTAGCAGCAGGCCAGTGTGACTCAGGAAGTGCCCAGCCACCACAGACCTCCAAGCTGGTGTAGAGCTCAAGCTTTTCCTTGCCTGCTGCGCCAGTGGGACCTGTCACAGGGCTTTCTGCATTCTCCACTTTCCCACGTGGTTTAGAACCAGGCGGACTTCTAGGAACCAGGCGACAGGATCTGCTGGTGTGTGCTCAGGAACATCCATGTTCTGGAAAGCAAAGCACTTTGGAGTCTTGGTCCCGGTAATTCATGAGCTTTCTCTAGTTGCTGAGTCCAGGGCTTCGCAGGGACACAGTGAGTCATAGAGAGGCTGGGAGGGGCGCATCTCCAGCAACCTAAAACAGCTCCTTGGCAACCTGAACCTTGGACAGAAAAGTTTCCCTCTGTACTTTCCTCAGCCTCTTCCACAGCTTAAATTCCATGTACTCACAGCATTCACTTCCAAGCTGGTTTACTGTCTGACCCGAGTGACTGGCTCTTTGGTGATGTTAACTCTTCAGGGGCTGGTAAGAGACCTTATCACCTAATTTAGAATTTTAGTTTGTTTTTGGGGTAAAGGGCAGGGATGCGAAAATAGAGGCACTGGACTGAGAACTGAGCGCTGATAAAAATCTAGCAGGTAGCCGCAGATCTAGGCAAGACTCACTGTCCTCCTCTTAGCCCCTTCTCAAACAAGCAAAGGCCAGGAAAGCAATCCAAACAATTTAACTCGAAACGCCTGTGCCTGGAACTGACTGGTGAAGTCTCCTCACTGCTTTTGGATTCGGCTAGTTGTTCAGCCCCTCTGGGGTGAGAGCTCAGGCTAGGGCGGGGTCCTGAGTCTGGTACCCAGGATGGGATCCCCTCTGGAAAAACACTTAAAATGCATTCTCAGGGTCCACCCTAGGAATCAGATGCTCACGTGATCCTGAATCATTCTAGACTTGAAACTGGTCTTGAAGCCCTGTGAGCCACCTCATAAAACAGCTGGGTCCTCTCTGGCACTGCCTCTGGGAGAGAGAAAGCTGAGTCCATGAAGGCGGACACTTAGCCTGAGCATAAAGATTTCCCTTGGACAGCCACCATAGCACTTTCCCCATAGGAGTTTAGAAACTGTATGAAGTGCAGAAGCTTCGTTAATCCTACGTTTTCCTAGTGGGATGGCCACCTGCTGTTGAAGGTGACACACTCTGGTGGCTATGAATCCCTCAGAATGAGAAGAGCACACTGCTTCACTTACACAGTTGAATTATAACTTCTACTCAATAAACGAGATAAATTAATGCCTGTCTAGAAAGAATTCAAGTTCTTTCAAGCACAGTGAAATTCGCCTTTTAAAATGGTTAAAAAAAGAGCCCTCCATTTCCAGACCAGCTACTTAAAAGCTAGCCAAAAAGTCAACATTTATCCTAAAGCAAAGAAGCATGCAAGGCCTGAGACTCACTAGCTAATAAGCCTCGTAAGAGCATCTGACAGAAGGACAGACCCACAGATCTAGGACAGACCTAGTTCTGACAGAGGTCAAGCTCAGTGCACGTAGAAATATAGTAAGAATAAAGTCCGTGTTTTAAGGATTACTCGAAAAATAAAAGTTGCCTCCCATCAATTACAGGAACCAAAAGCAAGTATGTTTGCATCAGGAAAAGGCATTTATTTATTTTTGAACATGTGTGTGTGCTTGTATGTATTTATGTGACTATAGTTTATATACATCTGATTATGGCATTACATACATGGATGTGTAGGTGTATGTACCTATGTGTATGAGCACAGAGACCATAGAGCACTGTGTGCCTTTCTCTGTCCTCTACTTTATTCCCTTGAGACAGGGCATCTCATTGAGCTTGGAGGTAGGCTGGAAGCAGCAAGTCACACTATTTCTCCTGTCGCCATGCCTCACAGTATTGGAGTTAGAGGGGTGCACAAGTCTTCACCATTTTTTTTTTTTTAAATAGGTGTTGAGACTCAAACTCAGGTGCTCATGTTTGCAAGGGAAATTTAAGCGCTGAGTCATCTCTTTGGCTCCAATTAAACAAAGAAGTTCATCAATCAGTTCATGTACTACAGGTGTATGGTTAGCCTGAAGAAGGCCCTATGTCAATCCTCAGCATCAGAAAACAAATAAAACCCCAAGAATATACATGTAAAAGTAAAAGTACAGAACAAAATTACAGGTAGATACTGAGTACACAGCAGAACCTACCTTCTTTAACTGAAAAGCAAGGAAGGGCAGGGTAGAGGCTGCTCTTAAATTTTATGTCACCTACCTCCCCAGTCACTCCGTCATCTGCAGCACCATTGTTTATTTTCGCATGTCTGCATGCCCTGAGCTCTCTCTGCCCATGAAGAATTCAGAATCACTGTGGGAGAAGAGAACTCTGACCCACAAGGAAATGCAACGATTTGGTTGTTTACAAACTGTGTCATCTTGAGGAAGATATTAAAAAATATCAAGAGCCTGCTTTTCATTTCTGCAGAAGAAGTTTTCTTGTTAACAGCATTCATGGAAATTATGAAGATAGGGAACAAAGCAGAGAAGCACAGACACATTCATTTCTACATCTTGTTTTGCTTTTTAGACAACGTCAATATGTTAATTTCAGATGCCCTTTAAATTCAACATGTTCAAAAACAAGCAAGCAATCAACTTCTTCATAAAGTCTCCCCCCTAAAAACCATGCTTGTAAGCCATACTAGTTCTACTGAAGCTAACGTGTGTAACTTCCCTACAACGGGGCAAATCCTGGGACATCACAATCATACTGCCTTTGCTTCTGTTCCTGTGTCTGGATGTCCACAAAAGCCAGCAAATTATTGTTTTCCTGCCTCTGGTATCGCTTTACAATCAGTCTGCTGTTGATAGGTCTTAGACACTTCTAGAACTATACTGCATGGCTTGGCTCTTAGCCCCAACCTTAAATTTCATGAGTCTTAGAAGTTGTTTTAACATAAGTTAGCATAAGTTGTTTTACATGTCCTTTTCCAGAAAGTGAAGATGATGAAAGTGTCTGTTTCATGAATGAATCATTTAAAGATTCAATGATAAGGTCGATCTAAAATACGCACAGGACTCAGTAAGGGCAAATAGTGATAGCTGATACTTTTTTCTATTGACTAGTTAATCTCATCATAGCATATTTTGTTATTTTGTGGTTCATTCAAACATTTAAAGTCATCAGCTGACAATTTCCTTAGAAGACCACCTAAATTCCCTTGTGTAATTGGTCTTTCGTTTGGGCTACCAGCTCCTCCCAAAAACAACATGGAGACATTATTTATGAAAGCTTGACCTATAGCTTAGGCTTGTACCTAGGCTCTTATAACAACCCATTTCTACTCATATTACTTCCTCTGCATCCAACTGGTGTTCCTGCCTTCCCAGAGCTTTTTCTATCCAGAAGTCACTGGTATACCTCATACCTAGCTATTGGCCATTTAACTTTTTATTAAACTAATCACAGGGACACATCTCCAGACAATGTAAAGGATTATTCACAATACCCTTGTCATTGTACGTGTCTACTGAGCACATGTGGAGTTTAGATGACAATTTGTGGAAGTCAATTCTATCACTCCATCACATGGGTTCCAGGAACAAAACCCAGGCCATTATCCGTGGTGGCAAGAGCTTTTGCTTGCTAAGCCATCTCGCTGGATTCCAGGTATTTTAAAGTTTTCTTCTTTCTTTTTCTGGAGGATTCAGACAATTAGATAGGTGGAAATGTATATCATAGTATACCCAAAATAAGCTATATGATGATCTAGGACAGTGGTGTGTAACAGCATAAATGAATTCAGACAGATTGTAATAATATATACAGCTTTAATGGGGAAATAGACTTACAGAACCACGGGTTCCTGCTGTGAACAGGGAAGCAGAGAGGGCTCATGCTCGCAAGATTTATAAGTAAACATTAGCCTGAGGTGAACACGCCCCCTAATGGGCTGGGCTTATCCCTACAGTGGTGCACACCCATAATCCCAGATATGAGAGACTGAGGCCCAGAAACCTGATGACTGCCTGAGCAACATGACAAGAACCAAGAGCTTAAAAGGTGATAAAATAAAATACAGTATGCATGTCTAAACAGCAAAAGAGAGGGATCAGCATCTTTGCTACACTCTGATGTGATAAACACTTATGAGACACAGTGAGGAACTTTTCAGATATTCCCTAGTGGGTAGGCTGGTCACACATCCTATTGTACACTGAACAGTTCATGTTTACATGTATTGTCTGGCTGCATTGCTTGCTGTGTCCCCCTTTCATTTTTTTTCTAATTGAAAATAATTTGTTTCCATGCTGTATATTCAGATCATGATTTCTGCTCCTGACTCTTTCCAGATCATCCTATCTCCCCAAACAAACAATGCCAGCTCTTTATTTCTCTCTGTTTTTCAAAAAACTAATGGGCAGACAAACAAACAAACCCCACAAGAGAAGTTAGCTCTATTCCACTTCTTGGTGCTCCTTTTCTCCTCAAATTGTACATTTTGAGGCCTGAAGCAACAAACTTCACAAGAGCAGGACTGAGTCTTGGCTGGAGCAGGCCTGGGATGGTGAACTCCATTGGAGCAGGAGCAAATCCAGACCAGGGAAATTCGCAGAAACAGGACTGGGCCAGTGATATAGGCCCGAACAGGCCTGAGGCAGCGACCTCCACGGGAGCAGGACTGAGCCAGCAACCTAGGCTGGAGCATGCCTGAAGAGGCAAGCTCCACAGAAGCGGGAGCAGATTCAGACCAGGGACATTTGCAGAACAGGACTGAGCCAGCTACTTGGGCCAGGGTAGACCTGAGACAGCAAACTGCACAGGAGCAGGTATAGGGAGCAACAGTTGAGCAAGTGGGCCAGGGCCAGAGACGGCTGCAGGTCTGGGTGTAAACCCAGGATCTTCAAAGGAGTAGGCCTGAGCCAGGACCCCTGTGGGGCTGGGCTTGAGTCTGGGACTTCCTAGGCAGTAGGCAGGAACCAGAAACCTCTGTGGGTCCAGGCATGAGTCTGGGACCTCTGAGGGAGTGAGCCTGAGCCAGACCTCTGCAGGTTCTGGAGCACCTGAGTCTGGGACCTCTGATGGAGAAGATCAGAGCCAGAGACCTTTGCAAGACCAATCCCAACCCAGGGAACTCTGTTGGGGCAGATCCCAACCAGGGATATTTACAGAAACAGGTCTGAGCTGGCAACCTAGACCAGAGCAGGTCTGAGACAGCGAACTCCATGGGAGCAGAGCAAACCCCGGGAGCACTGAGTGACCTCTGAGAATATGAGGTGACCAACAGGGGTAACTAGAACTGTGGCACTGACTGTACCACAAGGAACAACCATCTGCCTTGATTCCACTGGCACTTAGAAGATTAATCACAAGAGTCACAGACAGCCCCAACCACACCAATCAGAGGAAAAGATGAGTAGACAAGGTAAGAACACATGCAGCACTACAAAGAGCGACACAACACCAGTAAAACCTAAAGACCCTATAACGGCAAGACTTGAACAACCAAATTTAAATGAAGCAGAAGAAAATGACCTAAAAAATGACTCAAGAGAATGTTTGAGACTCTTAAAGAGGAAATGAGAAATTCCCTCAAAAAAATGGAGGAAAAGACAAAAAATTGGAAGACATCAGCAAATCTCTTAAAGAAAACCAAGAAAAAGCAATCAAGCCAATGAAAGAAATGATTGAAGACTTGAAATCTGAAATAGAGACAATAAAGAAAACACAGGACAAGGGAATTACAGAAACAAAAATCATGAGAAAACGATCAGGAACTACAATTGCAAACATAAACAGCAGAATACAAGAGATGGAAGAGAAAAATCTCAAGCACTGAAGATAAAATAGAGGAAATAGACTCATCAGTCAAAGAAAACATTAAATCTAACAAAAGCTTAACCCAAAAAAATCCAGGAAATATGGGACACTTTGAAAAGATTAAACATAAAAATAATAGATATAGAAGACGGAGAAGTTCAACTCAAAAGCACAGAAAATATATTTAACAAAATCAAGGAAGAAAATTTTCCCAACCTAAAGAAAGATATACCTATGAAACTACAAGAAGCATACTGAAGACCAAATAGACTGGTTAAAAAAATCCCCTCACCACATAATAATCAAAACAATAAACATACAGAATAAAGAAAGAATATTAAGAGCTGCAAAGGAAAAAGGCCAAGTAGCATATAAAAGCAGACCTATTAGAATTACACCTGACTTCTCATTGAAGAAAATGAAAGTCAGAAGGTCGTGGTCAAGAGTTATGCAGGCATTAAGAGACCATGGATACCAGCCCAGACTACTATACCAACAAAACTTTCAATTACCATAGAAGGACAAAACAAAGATATTCCATGAAAAAACCAGATTTAACCAATACCTAGCCACAAACCCAGCTTTACACTACATTCTAGAAGGAAAACTCCAACCCAAGGAAGTTGGCTACATATTCATAAACACAGACAATTGATGGTCTCATAGCAGCAAATCCCAAAGAAGGGAAAAATGCACAAAGTAACATCACCTACAATGAAAACTAAATTAACAGGAGATAGCAATCACTGGTCATTAATATCCCTTAATGTAAATGGACTCTACTCACCTATAAAAAAGATACAGGCTAAGAGATTAGATATGCAAACAGAATCCATCCTTCTGCTGCATACAAGAAACACACATCAACCTCAAAGACTGACATCACCTCAGAGTAAAAGGTTGGGAAAAAGTTTTCCAATTAAATGGACCTAAGAAACAAGCTGGTGTAGCTACCCTAATATCTAACAAAATAGACTTCAAACTAAAATCAATCAAAAGAGACAAAGAAGGATATTTCATAATAGTCACAGGAAAAATCCATCAAGAGGAAATCTCAATACTGAACACCTATGCCCCAAATACAAGGGCACTCTCATATGTAAAAGAAATACTTCTAAAGCTTAAATCATACATTAACCCCTACACACTAATAGTGGGAGACTTCAACACCACACTCTCACCACTGGACAGGTGAGTCAGATAAAAACTTGACAGAGAAATAAGGGAACTAACATATGTTACGACTCAAATAGACTTTACAGACATCTATAGAATATTCCATCCAAACTTAAATAAATATACCTTCTTCTCAGCACCTCATGGAACCTTCTCAAATATTGACCACATACTCAGTAACAAAACAAACCTGAACAGGTACAAACAAAATTAGAATAACCCCATGTATCTTATCAGATCACCATGGCTTAAAACTAGAACCCAACAGAATACTAAGTCCAGAAATTCCACAAACACATAGAAATTAAACAGTGCTCACCTGAATCACCAATGGTCAAGGAAGAAATAAAGGAAAAAATTAAAGACTTCCTAAAATTCAATGGTAATGACCACACAACATACGCAAATTTATGGGACATTATGAAAGCAGTATTAAGAGGAAAGTTCATAGCACTAAATGCCTACATAAAGAAGCTGGAAAAATCCCAGACTAGTGTGTTAACAGAATATTTGAAAACTTTAGAACAAAAAGAAGCAAACTTACTCAAGAGAACTACACATCAGGAATTAATCAAATTGAGAGCTGAAATCACAAAATAGAAACAAAGAAAACAATAAAAAAATCACTGAGACAAAGAGATGGTTCTTTGAGAAAAATCAACAAAATAGGCAAACCTTTTTCCAAACTAACCAAAAGGTAAAGACAGAATATCCAAATTTAGAAAATCAGAAATGAAATGGAGGGCATAACAACAGACATGGAGGAAATCCAGAGAATCATCAGGTCATATTTCAGAAACCTATATTCCACAAAATTGGAAAACTTAAAGCAATTAAAAAACTTTCTGAATATTAACAAAATTAAATCAAGACCAGTTAAGGAAATTAAAAAGAACTATAACTGCTGAAGAAATAGAAACAGTAATCAGAAGTCTCTCAAGCCAAAAAAAAAAAAAAAACAAAAAACAAAAAACAAAAAAAAACCCAGGACCTGATGGTTTCAGTTCAGAATTCTACAAGATTTTCAAAGATGAATTGATACCAATACTCTTCAAATTATTCCACACAATAGAAACAGAAGGAACATTGCCAAACTCTTTTTATGAGTTTTAATTGTTACCCTGATACCCAAACCACATAAAAACATTACCAAGAAAGAGACTTACAGAACAATCTCAGTCATGAACATTGATGCAAAAATACTCAATAAATACTGGCAAATCGAATCCAAGAACACATCAGAACCATCATCCACCATGATCAAGTCGGCTTCATTCCAGATATGCAGAGATGGTTCAACATATGAAAATCTGTCAATGTAATCCACCATATAAACAAACTGAAAAAAAAAACCCACATGATAATGTCATTAGATACTGAAAGTCCTTTGACAAAATACAACATCCCTTCAGGATAAAGGTCTTAGAGAGATTAGGAATACAAGGAACATACTTAAACATAATAAAGGCAATACACAACAAGCCAACAGCCAACATCAAACTCAATGAAAAGAAACTCAAAGCTATCCCACTGAAATCAGGAACAAGACAAGGTTGTCCACTATCTCCATATCTATTCAATATAGTATTTGAGATTCTAGCTAGACAATAAGACAGCAAAAGGAGATCAAGGGGATACAAATTAGAAAAGAAGAAGTCAAGCTCTCACTACTTGTTGATGATATTATAATTTACATAAGTGACCCCAAAAAGGAACTTCTACAACTCATAAACACTTTCAGTAATGTAGCAGGATACAATATTAACTCAAAAAAAAATCAGTAGCTCTCCTGTACACAGATGATAAATGGTCTGAGAAAGAAATCAGACAAACAACACCCTTCACAATAGCCACAAATAGAATAAAATATCTTGGAGTAACTCTAATCAAACAAGTAGAAGACTTGTATGACAAGAACTTTAAATATTTGAAGAAAGAAATTGAAGAAGACACTAGAAAGTGTAAAGATCTCCCATGTTCTTGGGTAGGTAGAATTAACATAGTAAAAATGACAGTCTTAGCAAAAGCAATCTACAGAGTCAATGCAAGGTCCATCAAAATCCCAACAAAATTCTTCACAGTCCTGGAAAGAACAGTACTCAACTTCATATGGAAAAGCAAAAAACCCATGATAGCCAAAACAATCCCGAAAAATAAACAAATTTCTGGAGGCATCACAATCCCTGACTTCAAACTCTACTACAGAGCTACAATACTGAAAACAGCCTGGTATTGGCATAAAAACAGACAGGATGACCAATGGAACTGAATCGAAGACCTGGATATTAATCCACTCACCATTGACCCTCCTATTTTTGACAAAGAAGCAAAAAATATCAAATGGAAAAAAGAAAGCATAGTTAACAAATGGTGTTGGCATAACTGGATATCAATATATAGAAGAATGAAAATAAATCCATATCCATCACCATGCACAAAACTCAAGTCCAAATGGATCAAATACCTCAATATAAAGCCAGCCGCACTGAACCTGATAGAAGAGAAAGTGGGAATTACACTTAAACACATTGGCACAGGAGACCACTTCCTAAATACAACCCCAGCAGCAGAGACACTGAGAAAAACAATAAATGGGACCTCCTGAAACTAAAATGATTCTGTAAAGCAAAGGACATGATCAACAATATAAAATGACAGCCTAAAAAATGGAAAAAGATCTTCACCAACTCCACATCAGACAGAGGTCTGATCTCCAAAATATACAAAGAACTCAAGAAATTAATCATTAAAAGAACAAATAATCCAATAAAAAATGGAGTATAGACCTAAACAGAGAACTCTCACCAGATGAATCTAAAATGGCTGAAAGACACTTAAGGAAATGCTCAACATCCTTAGTCATCAAAAAAAATGCAAATCAAAACAACTCCGAGATTCCATCTTACACCTATAAAAATGGCCAAGATCAAAAACCCCGAGACAACTTATGCTGGAGAGGTTGTAGGGTAAAGGGAACGCTTCTGCATTGCTGGTGGGAGTGCAAGCTGGTACAGCCCCTTGGGATATCATTGTGGCAATTTCTCAGAAAATTAGGAAACAATATTCCTCAAAACCCAGTAATACCACTTTAGAGTATTTATCCAAAGAATGCTCTATCATGCCACAAGGACTTGTGCTCAGCTATGTTCATAGCAGCATTGTTTGTAATAGCTAGAACTTGGAAACAACCTAAATGCCCCTTGACTGAAGAATGGATAAAGAAAACGTGGTACATTTACACAATGGAGAACTACACAGCAGAAAAAAATAATGACATCTTGAAATTTGCAGGCAAATGGATGGAGCTTAAAAACATCATATTGAGTAAAGAAACCCAGATTCAGAAAGACAATTATGACATGCACTCACTCATAAGTGATTTTTAAACATAAAGCAAAGAAATCCAGCCTACAAATCACAATTCCAGAGAACCTAGACAACAATGATGACTCTAAGAGAGACATACATGGATCTAATCTACATGGGAAGTAGAAAAAGAGAAGATCTCCTGAGTAAATTAGGAGCATGGGGACCTTGGGAGACGGTTGAAAGGGAGGGGAGAAGCAGAAAAAAAATGTAGAGCTCAATAAAAACCAATTTTAAAAAAGCCAAAAGATAGGGAGAAAACTTGGCTCAGCCCTCTCTATGTGGGGTTTGAACATGGGTTTTCCTTTCCTGAATTTGTCAAACAAAATTCATCAAGTTACACTATTAACCTCCAAAATGAAGATTTGTACAACAAATAAATGGGTCCAGAAAAATCTAAGATGATAACCAAAATCCCACAAAAAAACCTCTTCACTATACAAATACAAAATGAGAAATCATAATATATGCAAGCAAAAGGCCAGTAAGAAAAAAATGTTCAAACAAAGCAATATGAAACAAAAAGTCTACAAATATACCACTGAGTTTGCTTTCTCTTGGCCTTCTGGCTGTCCATGGGGCCACTGTGGAGTGTGGTTAAGGAACACCGTGAGACTTCATTGGAGAACTAACCTTTCCTTTGCAAGAGGGTGTCAGTTGTAGGTGGCTTCAGGGTTAGGGACAGGAGATACAGTCCACTTCCCCTTTTCAGTGTCGGAGCCCCATCTGGCTCTAACCTGCCCTGTTACAGTCTTGTCTCTACGGTTTCCTAAGGGATCAATCCTGTTGTGACTGGACATTGTTTCCTTGAGTCCTCCAATCTCTCCTCTTTGGCAGAGCTCCCTGACCCCTGAGGGCAGGGGTTTGTTGAAGACTTCCTCTTTAGTTCTGAGTGTTTCAAAGTCTCTCATTCTCTGCAGAAGTCTTACTGAGCTTCTGTGTGTTAGCTTCCATCTACTGCTGGAGGAAGATTCTGTGATGAGGGCTGAGTGAGGCACTGATTTCTGGGTACAGCAGAATGTCATTTTATTACTATGCCCCTTCCACAGGACAGACATCTTAGTTAAAGCCATACATTTATCTTACGTCTTAGTGTGGGTTTTCTGTTGTGATAAAAAACAAACAAACAAACAGAAAATCAATCAATCAAACAAACAAACCCAGCAAAGGTAACTTAGTAGAGAAAGGGCTCATTTAGCTCACAGTTGCAGGTATCCGTCCATCACTGAGGAAAAGACAAGCTGGCAGGGACTTGAGGCCACTTTGGTCACCGGGTACACACAGACAAGAGCAGGGTACACACAAACATAAACTAAGAATGTTTGCAGGCTCTTCTCCTTTTCATCCAGTCCTAGGCCAGCGCACATATGGCGCAGGGCTGTCTCCCACCTCAATCAGTCCCACCAAGAAATTCCCTCAAGAGGTCTTCAAAATTCCTCACTGAGACTCCCAGGTGATCTAGCCTGTTTGATTTTATTTTAATTATTGAGGCTGAAGAAATGGTTCTGTGGTTGAAAGCTCTGGTTACTCATCCAGATCACCTACGTTCAGTTGCCAGCACCCACATGGCAGCTCACAACTGTCTGTACCCCCAGCCCAGTGCCCTCTTCTAATCTCAGAGAGCAGGCGTGCATGCAGTAAACAGACATACATGCAGGCAAAACATTCACACACAGGAAATTATAGAAAATTATTTTTAAAAAATTCATAAAAGTTTTGAAATTTGTTTATTATCAATGTGTGCATATGTGTAGTGTGTGTGTTTGTGTGGTGTGTATGTGGTGTATGTGTGTGTGGTGTGTGCTGTGTGTGTCTGTGTGCACATGTGTGATGTGTGTCTAATATGTATGTGTACTTACCCATGTGTGCAGGTGGAGGTCAGATGAAAACTCTCTGGAGTCTGGAGGTTTGCTCTTACCTTCACCTCTCTAAGACGTGGTTGTGTGGCTTCTGCTGTACAAACGTCCTCCATGGTAACTGGTCTTCCAGCTTCAGGGCTTTCTTCTCTCTCTGCCCATTTTCTTTCTGTAGGAGTGCTGGGATTACAGTATGCACTATTACATCCCCACTGCAGTGTGCACTACCGCATCCCCTCTGCAGTGTGCACTACCGCATCCCCACTGCAGTGTGCACTACCGCATCCCCTCTGCAGTGTGCACTACCGCATCCCCTCTGCAGTGTGCACTACCTCATCCCCTCTGCAGTGTGCACTACCGCATCCCCTCTGCAGTGTGCACTACCGCATCCCCTCTGCAGTGTGCACTACCACATCCCCACTGCAGTGTGCACTACCGCATCCCCACTGCAGTGTGCACTATCTCATCCCCACTGCAGTGTGCACTACCACATCCCCACTGCAGTGTGCACTACCGCATCCCCACTGCAGAGTGCACTACCGCATCCCCACTGCAGTGTGCACTACCGCATCCCCACTGCAGAGTGCACTACCACATGCCCTGCTGCAGTGTGTGCTACCACATCCTCTGCAGTGTGCACTACGACATCCCTCTCTGCAGTGTGTGCTACTGCATCCCCTGCTGCAGTGTGCACTACTGCATCCTCCACTGCAAGGGTTCTCTTTGAGTTCCAGGATGCAGGCTTCTGTGGCAAGTGCTTTTAGCCACCGAGTTGTTGTGATGTCTCTCATTCTGTTTTTTTGATAGGGTGTCATGGATTTCAGGCTGGCTTCAAAATTTACTAAGTAGCCAAGAATGGCCTTGAACTCCTGATTCTTTTGCCTCTACTTCCCGAATGATGACATTACAGGCATAAGCCCCACACCAGGTTCATGCAAGTTCCTAAGTAGCCCAACATAGCCACAGTGAAAGGATAGATTCTAAAGGGCCCAATATAGTCACAGTGGAGATGAACTAAGCCATATTTCTGTTCATTTCTCTGATAATCTGTAACAAGAAAAGTCTTCTAAACTTTATGATTTGATGGCTCTTCCTTAGGCATAAGCTTCTTAGAAAAGAAGGGGAGACTTATGAGGTGCCCCAGGAGGGGGAGTACGGCAGAGAGCTGGGCCTCAGATGGACATTGTTAGCTTGCATATATAGGAGGGAAACTTTCAATGACTCTAGACAGATGTCACCGGAACTAGCTTTAGTTTGTACCAATTCTTTGTCATTATTGTTTCCATGAAACAGAATTACTACTAAAATAGACAGTGGTCGTGGATTTTTATCTGTTTACCTATTTACTTTCAAGACAGGGTTTCTCTGTGTATCCCTGGCTGTCCCAGAACTCCCTCTGTAGGCTAGGCTGGCTTTGAACTCACAGAGATCCGACTGCCTCTGCCTCACAAGTGCTGGGACTAAAGGCGTGCACTGCCATTGCCTAATGACTTTTTTTTTAATTAAGACACTCAAACTAATGTGACTCCATTCCCTATTTGGACATCATAGAATCCAACAGAGGAGATGTTCTAACACATATATGTGATGTCCGTGAGAATGACTTCTGTGAAGGGCTATACAGAAGGTTTTGTGTGAGGAATACAAAAGCATCCACAGGTCCGACTTCTCCAGATTCTTTGCAGTGCTTGTCCCCTAGGCAGTAGGGTATTGAGAACTGATATGCAGTGAGACCAGTGGACTCAGAAAGGGGAGGCTCCACCCTCAGCATAGACTAAGTAAGGAAGACATGGGGCGAGTGTGTCATGGCTGCAGTAACCATCCCACCTCCTTTAACTTGATTTCGCAATCAAGTAAGGCAGCCAGCTCTGGGGGAATAGTGAAAAGGTAGAAGGGTTGAGCTAAAAGGAAATCCTTGATTTGCACACCTTGCTTTTGAGCAGCAAGTTAAAGCCAATACAAGTTCTACTTGCCTTTTATTTTTATTTTATTTTAAGATTTAGTGGTGTGTGTGTGTGTGCGCGCACACATAGGTTCTCCTGTCCTGCACTGTTGGTGCACGCTCACTGTGGAGGCTGGAGGTGGATGTTTGGGGTTTTACCTAAGGCTTTCCTTTTATGTATTTGAGACAAGGTCTTTCCTGAACATGGAATCAGCAGTTTGGCTAGATGGGTGGGCCACTGTGCCCATCATCCTATCTCTGCCTCCCTGTGCTGTGAGTTCACAGCCTTTGTGTGGGTGCTATGTGTCAGAGTCAGCAAGCATTTTTCCCACTGTCCCAGTCTCCTGGTCTTTTGTCTAGTTCTCTCTTTTATGTTTCTAAAACTGGACTTCTTGTTCTTGCAAATAGGTAAACAGGCAGGGAAGAAAAACTAAGGTGAACAACAAGACAGAACAAAGGAGCACAGCGCAGCGCGGGTTAGGAAAGGAGAGGGTGGTGTGCGCTCAAGAACCATTAGCATCTTTGGTTTGCTCTGGCTCAGTTTCCTAATCAAGAAAACACAGGAAGAATCACAGTAAAAAGCCTTTAAGGAAACTAGTGCCATTCTTCTTGTCAAGTACATAAAGTACAGAAAACAGAGGTGACCAATAATTGCATTGTTAATGTTGTTATTAGACTTGGAGGTCACAACTTGTGCCCCCAGTCAAATTCATCTACCAGTTCTCAATAACCCAATTAAAAGAGCCAATTTAAAAGTATGAAGCAAAAGATAAAAAAGAGGGAAAAAAAGGAAAGAGATTTTAATGTGGCCACACTGGAAAGAAGGACAAAGAGAGCCAGTGAAGCCCTAACATCCACCTCCAGGGTCCTAAGATCAAAGTTTAAACAGAGAGCCAAAGATGAACACATTTAAGCAGTCCTGGGCAGGGGCCAGGTGAGCACCCCCAACAGGGTCTGTTTTATGATTTTTTTTCTTGGCGGGTCCCGAGCAGCATGCAGTGGGTTTTGTCTGCATGTCCTGGTGCCTGGTCCAGAGCAGTGGGGACCGGGCAGCAGGTCCTGAGAGCTGCCAGCCCCAGGCAGGGCCCAGCCATGTGGTGCTGGGCTGGTCCCAGCTCCCAGCGGGTCCCTGAAGATGCAGGTTTCCAGCTGTGGGCGGGTGGGCATGCAAGCAGGTGGAAGACACGTGAGCAGACACATTGTATGGATCAAAATTGGATATTTATTACTTAGAGGAGGGGGGAAGGAAAAGAAGAGGAGAGAGAGAGAGAGAGAGAGAGAGAGAGAGAAGGAAGGAGAAGAGAAGTGGGAAGAAGAGGCAGAAGCGAAGCTGCCTCTCCGAGAGGAAGATGGAAGAGAGAGAGAGCTCAAGCCAGAAGCTGAAGATCAGCCTGGTTCATCGGATGGGGGAGGGAGTAGGCATGGCTTGTCTCTGAAAGAGACAAAAACCATAACATTCCCAGCTTTATTTTTATAATAAAAAGCAGGAGACTAGACACCACAGTTTGACAGAATTGGGGCAGCAGGTTCTCAAGACTGCTTCCGGCTTATTTGTGGGTGTTGTCTTTGGGGGGGACCTGAGAAGGCTAGGTGCTGGCTACATCTTAACATAGCTGGTCTCTTTGCTCCCGACCGATGTCTGTGGCATGGAAATGTCTGGTATCTCTTATCCTGTTTAAGGTATTGGCAGAACAAAGAACAAAGTTAAATTAAGGAAAAAAAAATGTTAGGACCAGGGGATTGAGCCGGGGTATATCTGACCTATTTAAAGTAGATCCTTTAATTAGGCTCCCCAATTGTTAAAAATGCTGCAAGATCCCCAGCGGGTCCGCAGAGCAGCTAGTTCCAGGCAGAGACAGCCTGGGCAGGCTGGTGCATGGTGGGTGGGCTGGTCCCAGTGAGGTGGGCAGGTGTGAGCAGGTGGCGGTAGAAGGTACATGGACAGACACATCGTAGGGAATAGAATTGGATATTTATTACTTAGAGGAGAGAGGAAGAAAGAGAAGAGGAGAAAGACAAAGAAGGGAGAGAGAGAGAGAGAGAGAGAGAGAACGCACCAAGAGGGGACAGTGAGAATCTAAGAAGGTGAGAGGAGAGCAGGGGTTGCTGGGGGTGGGCGTGGCTTGTCTCTTAAAGAGACAAAAACCCTAACAGTCTGTGTCTGCACTTCAGTCCTATAGGGAAGGTTGGGACAGGTGTTAAGACTGAACTCTCTCTCCAGGGACAAGTTCCTCCTCTATGGTCAGTCTTTTATTTCTCTCAGCCTGAGATTCCGGGGGAATTCCCTTGTGTTTGGGATCTTTTGTTTTAACAGTCTGATTGAGAGGCATGAGGGAGGGTCTTTTTGGAACATATTCTTTTCTGCCGAACTGATCAATTAATATGCAATAACAGAAGACAAAAGCAGAGAAATATAAAGATTCATTCTTGAAATCATTTTTGTATCAATATTCCTTTGATCAAAGATAAATCCAATTTAATTATTTAAAAAATTAGAGACAAACCAGGTGTTGGTGGCACATGCCTTTAATTCCATCACTCAGGGCAGGGTGGGGGTGGGGCAGAGGCAGGCAGATCTCTGTGAGTTCAAGGTCGGCCTGGCCTACCAAGGACAGTCAAGGCTACACAGTGAAATCCTGTCTTAAAAAATAACAACAACAAAAGAGGGAGGAATGAAGGAAAAGGGGGGGGGGAGAGAGAGAGAGAGAGATCATAATCCCAGGACTGTTAAAGCATATTACAGGGATAATTTGATTCTTTCCCCCTGATTACTATATTTTGTGTATAGAGATTTGGGCTACTGGACTTCAATAATGAGTCTGGAGTCTCCCCCCTCCCCTTGTGCATGCAAGACTGTGTCTGTGTGTCTGTTATTATTATCTTTGGCTTGTTTTTCAATAAAAATGGCATGAGTCATCAAATAACACAGGACCTTTTGCAATGGAGATAATTAGAAAAGAGGCAGAGATGGGTCTCCTGAGTTGACATGCCCTCCTGAAGAGACACACCCTCAATCCCAGGGGTTATTTGATGCCATTCTGGAGCAGCTGCCATTTCAGTTCTGGATGCAGCTGCTTTGTTTTGGGGTGGTGTAAAAGTGCAATGACCAGAAAAGGAGAAACCTCTTCAATTATAGGTGCCCTGACTTAAAAATTATACTATTTCCCACTGAGCTTAACCCTACCGAGCGTGAAGACAAGTCTGCTGCCAGTCAACAAGAAGTGACTTTGGTCTACCCAGGAAGAAGAATGAAGTTGGTGCCGCCATCTCTCCCCTTCACACAGTTTTCCAGGGAGCAGGCAACCATTTTTCTGAAGGCCTGTGAACAAGGGTCAAACACTAAGCAAAAGAGACCTTCGTCTTTTTGAGTCCTGAGGAGATCAACCTGACGACTTTACTCCAGCAGCTGGTCATATAGTTTTCAGATACCATGTTCCACCTAAATTTAATTGTGTAGGATCATGATTGCACACACCATGTGCCTTGGGATCAAGAATCCCAAGTTAGTCTTTCCCAGAGTGTCTCCCAAACCTCTTTGGGTTCAGTAGAGTTCTATCATTATACAGGTACCATGAACAAATTTCTTCAGTGTCAGACAATTTTTACAGAAGATAAGTCATGAAAAAGAAACTCAAAATATTTAGTTCAGTTTATATGTTCCTTATTACATATCAAATTCTGAAGAATGGTGTAAACACCAGCACCAAGCCCTACTACATCAGAGACTAGCTTCATTGTCCTGGGTTAAGTAGGCATCTAAATAACTCCTACAGGGCAATTCTATGATACGATGACAGAGACTGTGCCCATTTACTTACGTTCTTGACCATTTAACAATGTCTAACATGAAGTAAAGGTCATACAATAGTTTGTATTCTAGGAAAGAATGAATACAATAATTGATCAGTAATACATTTTTTCCTAGAAAACAAAAAAAAGCAAAAGGTTAAGATATGAATGTGATTTGAGTTCATCTTTGACTTTGGCAATTTTTTACAGCTTTGTACACATCAAGCTAAAATATTGACTACTACACTAGCTAAAAGATAGATATGATGATAGAATAGACAAGGTGGAGGCTCTAAAGATGAATTCCCAGGCTCTTTGATGCTCCACCCTTCAAAGAAGGTGGAGGCTAGTTTCCCTTCCCTTGACTGTGACCTGGGTTTGATGACTGACTAACCAATAGAATATTGTAGAAATTTAGTCTATGACTTTGAAGTCATGGGAGACATTGCAACAGATCCACTGGGAAAACAGTAGCTCAATCCTGAGGGATTAAGGAGGTGCTGTGTAGAAGCCTGCCCTGCCATGAACTGATGTTTCTTGGTAACAGAAATCTGACTTGAGCCATCTTGGATGAGGCTCCTGAGTCATCAGGTGACTCTCCTAAGGTTGGAGTTCAGGCGTGACAGCATGGCTGCCCCTCTCTCCAAGCTAAACTGCTCCCCGGATTACCAAGCCTTGGGGACTGTGTAAGATAATGAGTGTTTGTGGCTATAAGTTGCTAAATTTTGGTAGGATTTGTTATGCAATGATGAAGAACTAATACAGTTATCCAAGATCCCTGACATGCACAGACATTTTTTCTAATTGAACCCAGGACATAATATAGACTATATAATCTCCAGTGCCCCTCACTCCATTTGCTTTTTTTTTTATCATTGAAACAAAGTCTCATTAAATTACTTAAGTTGAATTCATACTTCCTATGTAACCCAGACTGGCTTTGAACCTGAAATCCTTGCGCCTCAGCTTCTCAAGTCATTGTGATTAGAGGGTATGGCCCTATCCCCAACTTTGGCTTCCATTAATCCACAGTGTAGTTAGAAAGTTAACTTCCATGTGCACAAACACCAATCTAACTGAGAAAGGTTCTGAGTGGACTAACAGATCCACAGGACCACACTGTGCAGTGAGATCCAAAGGGTGACACACCCATATCCCAGCACATGAAAAGTCCTCAGTGAAGAACCTTGGAGTCCGGCAATTCACATATTTGCAATACACAAAATACTTTCCCCCTCAAGGTAGCCCTGTGAGCTTGGCAGTGAGTACTAACTGAGTCATAGTTACCAGCGCTTAAAGAACTGGTAGAATCTGACAGGCAGAGTGAGAAGATCTAACGGCAGCTCATGCTCAGGCATCTTCCTCTCTCTTGTGGTGTTACTGTGGAAGCCAACTCTGTAGCTCACACACAGCCTAGACCTTTGAGTGCAGCCTTGATACTGTATGTGACATGCCACTGAAGCATAATCCTGAACATCAGAGCAATCACCAGAGCTCTCTATTCTTGACTTTCCTGTGAATCTATTTCCTGATTTTTTTTATTGCTGTGTATTTTGTTTTCCCTCACTCATACCAGAAGTGTGCCTCTGATTTTCATATGTTTGAAGTGACCCAGTTGTGAAAAAAAAAATTTGGATTAGAGGCAAAAAGCCCAATTCAAATTAAAAAATCTGCAGCAATCTTAGAGTCATTTTTTCTTTAAAAAAATGGAATTGAGACTTCATTGGGGCTATAGTTTGGCCCTTGAATGCCCCAGAAAGGCTGTGTGTTTAAAGGTGATGGCCCTATGGTAGATCCATTAGGAAAAGGCCCTAGTAGGTCACCTTTGGCCCTTAACATAGCACCCTCAAAAGAGCTGATCCTCTCTTGCTTATTGTGGCCATTTGCTGTAGCACTTGCTTCACAAACCCACTATTTGGCCATTTCAGCAGGGATCTAAAAGGGGTACATCCATACACCCTTATACTGTAGCCACTAGACTGTGAGCCAAAGTGAATTTTGATTGGTGAATGATAATTACCTCAGAAATTTTGTTATATGAGAGAAAGCTGGCAGTGGTTTGGTGTAGGAAGTTCTTCTGTCTATGTGTTGCTTTCATTGGTTAATGAATAAAGAAACTGCCTTGGCCGTTTGATAGGGCAGAACTTAGGTAGGTGTGGAAAAGAGAAATGAATGCTGGGAGGAAGAAGGCAGAGCCACCATGGAGCCGCCAGAGTCAGACATGCTGAATCTTTCCCAGTAAGCCACTGGCACACGGTGATATACAGATTAATAGAAATGGGTTAAATTAAGATGTAATAGTTAGCCAATAAGAAACTAGAGCTAATGGGCTAAACAGTGTTTTAATGAATGCAATTTCTGTGTGATTATTTTGGGTGTAAGCTAGCTGGACAGCTGGGACAAATAAAGGGGCCTACTCCCCCCAACAGTGGTTAAAAGTGAATCTTTACTATAATCTAACATATGGCATTATTATATCGCTTATTTTGAATTTACTAACTTTAGCAATGATCTGAAATTTACCTATTGGATACAGTAATGAAATCCCAATGGCAAAACATGGCTTTTTTTTTTAACTTAAGTGATTGTCTTTTTCCTAAATTGAACAATTTTCCAGAGAAATGGCACAAGTGAAATAGATTATATGCAACATCTGTCTAGCTCATGTTATTACTTCTTTGTGAGAAATTTTGTCTTATTACTCACAGAAGAATTTTTTTAACCTTTGGAAAAGAATGATCAACAATTTCCTGTAAGTAAAAAAGCCAGGGGAAAGTTTTACTCTGATCTAAATGATTTCTTCACTTTTAGTTATAACAACTACTATTCCTCATCCAATAGGAAAATCTGACCCAGTAGAAAGCTTTAAATTAATTGTTATTTTAAAATGTAGCACATTCCTATCCAAACAATTAAAATGGGAAGGGTTTCAATGGCAGCATTTGTGTAATTTAAACTGAAGGGACTCTCTATTCCCATAAACATACAGAGGATTCTGGTAGGGTGACTCAGTGGTAGAGCACCCCACTAGCACATACAAGATGGGGTCCACCCAGCACTGCCGAAAGGAGTTAAACAGAGCACAATGGTGCAAGCCTGTGGCTGCAGCTGTGTGGTGTCAGCGAGAGGGAAAAATCACATTCAGCATCAGCCTTGGTCACTGCAAAGCCCTGTCTGAAATTAAAGAATTTCACAAAAACACCAGAGGTAGGTGTGGTGGTGGAGAGAGAACTTGATGGATAAGTGCTCACTGTGCCAGCAAGGCAACCTAAGTACAGATCCCAGCAGCAACACAAAATCTTCTGGAGTCACATGATCCAGTGATTCCAGTGCAAAGGGATGGCAGGGGAGGCAAAGGGACAGAACGATCACTGAGGTTGACCAGCCAGCAAGCCTGGTGGGACAGAAGTAAAGATAAAAGAAAGAAAGCTAGATTCAATGAGAGGCCTCGCTGTAACAGAATAGAGAGTCATAGAAAAAAAAAAACAGTTGCTGTCATCTTCTGGCTTCTTCACACACGTGCACAATTGCGTGCATATTCATATGTGCACAGGTGTGTGCACACTCTCACACACGTCTCCTCTTCAGGATTCTGCACACACATGCATAGATGTGTGCACACTCTCACACACAGGCATTCTCTTCTAGCTTCTGCACACAATGCACAGGTGTGTGCTCCCTGATCATAGTGTGTCCTATTCTAATTAATTCAAGTAAGAACAATTTGCTCTTCTGTATATGACTACATATACTTCTGTATATGCTGCTAAGTAGTTGAGAAAACCCAGCAACCCCATTGTCCTCTATGGCCACTGTGGACAATCTGAGTTCCAGAAGACGCAGAGACACCTCTCATGGTGACTCTATCTCTTGTTTTAGAGCCAGTGCTATTTAGCATTTTCATAGGACCTTTCTGATTTTTAATTCTTTATTTAATTTTTGAAAATTTCATGCATATAGAAAAATGTGTTATAATTATATTCATCTTTAACCCTCCCTCCCTGATGTGGAATTCCCCTCTGTATGCTATGAATATGTTCTATTGCCATTGGTTAATAAAGAAAGCTAATGGCTTAACAGAATATTGACAGGCTGCAAAAGATATATAGACAGAGTCAGTGAGATGCCATGTAGCTGCCACAGGAGACAGATGCACCAGAACCTTGCCAGTAAGCCACAGCCACATGGCGATACACAAATTAATAGAAATGGGTTAATTTAAGATATACAAGCTATTTAGAAAGATGCTTAAACTATTGGCCAAACTATATTGCAAATTCTAGCTTCTGCACACAATGCATAGGTGTGTGCTCCCTGATCACAGTGTGTCCTATTCTAATTAATTCAAGTAAGAACAATTTGCTCTTCTGTATATGACTACATATACTTCTGTATATGCTGCTAAGTTTATAATATAGTTTCTATGAGGTTATTTCGAGTCTGAGCATCCGGGAATGAACGAGAGGCCCTTGACAACACCTCTCTACAGTTTTGAACTCCCTCTTTGAAACTAGTTTCCCTCTTCCTTCATTTCTTGTCCTCCTGTGGGCCCACTGAGTTTGATTAGCACTTCCTGGACCATGAACACAGGTTGGAGGCTAGTTCTTGGAGCGTGGGCAAATCACCATTGTCTACAGCACTGAAGAGAATCGCATCTCCTCCTCACCAATGGTTAGTTGCCAGTACCTCCTCAGGAAGGTTGGGCCCTCCTGGGTACCTCTCCATTTGTGGTGGATTATTGAAAGTCTTAGGTTTGTGTGGCCATTGTGCAGGTATCCACAGCTGCTGTTTGTTCAAGACTACCTTGTCTTTTATGCCCTTCCTTCAGGTCTGCGGGTTGTAGGAAAGATTTGGCACCCCTCTTTCCCAGCTTCAAAACCTGCACTTAGGCTGCGTGTCAGTGCAGAGGAGTACGGAGTGCTAAACTTTCGTCTCAGGAAACTGGTAAGAATTTTAAATCTATGTCTCTCCAAAAAATCATTGCATTCATTTTTATTTTAAGAAAAATGAGTTTTAGGATAAACTTTCTCTAGAAGTTTCTTGACTTTTAGCAATTGTGGTGTCTTTAACGCTGATGAGTGAGCAGCTTCATTTGCTTGTTTTCAATAGCTGTGGGTGGGTTTGGTTTTGTTTGTTTCTGTTTATCTCTGTCTCCCCAGTGCAAAGATTTGAAGTATGCACCATCACACTTGGCCTGGGAGTAGTCTTTCATGACAGACAGGCATCATTTTGTTTTTTTTTTGCTTACAGAGCCCAGAGAGATCAACACCCAAGGACTCTAACGATTATATTAGTCGCTTCTGTGCTGCTGTGACCACAACATCTTAGAGAAAGAACTTACATGAGGGAAGATTTGTTTTGATTCATGGGTTCAGAAAACTCTAACACTTCATGGTGGGAAAACAGCAAAGTTCATGATGGTGGGAGTTCACGGAAGAGGCTGCTCACAGCCCAGCAGAGGAGAGAGTGGAGAACAAGGCTGGGCAATATTCAAAGGACAGTCTCCATAGTAACCTACATTTATCCTCCAGGCCCCATCTCCTGAAGGTTCTACAGACATCTAAAACAGCATCCAAGCTCAGGGATAAGACATGATCTTTTGGGAGACATTTTGAAGTCTCCCAACTTTGGAAGTTGTGATGGTTTATCTTCGTTGTCAACCAAAAGTGGTTTCGAAGAGGGAACCACAGCTGAGAAGCTGCCTCTGTGAGATTAGCCTGTGGACATGTCTGCAATGTTTTCTTGATTTCTAATTAAAGCAGAAAGGTCTAGCTCAGTGTGGGCTATGCTGAATTGAACATGGCCTGTGAGCAAGCCAGCAAGAAATGCCCCTCCACTATCTCTGTTTTAGTTCCTGCACTGAGTTTCTGACTTGGTTTCCCTTGATGATAGACTGTCATCTGTACGTTGGCTAGGGCTCCCTCTCCCCTAACTTGACACAAGCTAGAGTCATCTGAAAGGAGAGAAAAATCAACTGAGAGAGCAAGAGCGCCTCAGCAAAATCAGGCTGCAGGCAAGCATGGAGGGCTTTTCCATATGAATGATTGATGCGGGAGGGCCCAGCCCATTCTGTATCATGCCACCCCTATCATAGGTGATATCAAAACGTAGGCTGAACAAGTTATGAGGAGCCGGCCAGTAACCAATATTCCTCCATGGTTTCTGCTTGCATCCAGGTCTCCATATTTTTGCCCTAAATTCCCTCAGTGATGGACTGAACACAAACCTTTCCTCTATAGCTGGTTGTTGGTCACAGTGTTTATCACAGCAGCAAAGAAGTCAGCTAGGACAGAAATAGTTGATTTCCACATGGAACTCAAGACAGAGTGGTAAGAGTGAGCAGGCAATGACATACAAGGCTAGTGAGAATAGCGGGGGGAGGGGGCTCGAAAGAAATGCCAGAGAGACAAGTCTGAGAGCACAGAATGGCTGGAATGCTGAAAGGGGTGAGAGCGCATCAAAACCACGCCCTGGATTCAGGTGCTCACCCAGAGCAGTGCAATTGTAGGAGAAAGGTGGGAGGGGGTCTCTTATGACAGACTGTAGGGGTTCATCTACAGGACACACAGCTCCCTGCATTTCCTAGTTCCTCTAGCACATAGCCTGTGCCCTGTGACTGAGTAGTCAGTCAATGGACTACTCCATCCAAGGGTGTTGCACGAAAGCTTCCGATCACTCACTCTTTCTAGTCTACTGGCTAGTAATGAAGGATGCTAAGAGCCTCGAGGATGGTGTTGCCCAGGATGGGAGGAGACAGTGCTCAAATAGGAAGGTAAAGCAAGAAATTATGTGGGTGGGACTGTGTGAAATCACTGCACGTTGAACTTTGGTTATTAGAGCTAGTTGTCCCTTTTGGCACGCTACTGTCTTGGACAGTATTATAACAATTAAATAGACAAATGCAAAAATGGAAAATGTTACTCAACAAGAGGGTAGTGGTGGGCAGACATGACAAAACAGATGGCACTGGGCACAGAGGCCCTGTGAGTCGGGAAACATGCTGTAGATGTGCTGAGCTAATTTTAGCAGCGAGCGAGATGACTCTAAATGTGCCGTGATCGGCATAAAAGTAGGTTGACTTATTTTTGACAACTGTAATTAAAGCTTGTCATTATCTATTTCACACAGATAACTAAGGTACAGTAATTTATTAGGAAAGATGAAAAGAAAAGACAGCCACTAAGTTCTAATATATATTGACAAATATACAGCTGTCGAAAGACTTTCCAAATGTTAAAGTACGCTATGCATACACACCATGGGGAGACCCAGGAGAGGCCTGGCATGCTGGGCTTGCTGAGTGGAGGAACGCTAAAATGATGGGATGTGGAGAATTCTTGGACTGTGTATAACTCAACGTGGGGCATGCTGGCCTGCAGCTCCGAGGAATGGCAGTGGGAAACTGCCTTGGCCTTTTGGAACTTAAACATAGCCATCAGGTGTCACTTTCTACTAGCCAAGAGAGAAATGTAGTGACAGGTTTGCATGGTTCTCTGAACTTACAGAATCATTGAAGGGATATTTTATAGCTACAGTTTGCTTTGAAATATATCATAGTTTTTCTCTCTGAAATGTGCAATGAATCTCCAAGTCTGAGTAACACCCTAAATGTCACTCTTCCACAACTGACTGCCTTTACCGATCACACGCAACATTCTTTTCAACACCAACATCCTGACACCAATCAGAGAAAAGGCGCCCCTTTGCTTCTCATGGTTAATGGTAGGCATTCCCTGTGGATGCAGGTTCCTCTTTCTTTCTTTCTTCTATTGTTTTTATTGAGCTATATATTTTTCTCTGTTCCCCTCCCTCCTCCACCCCTCCCTTTCTACCCTTTCCGATGATACCACGCTTCCAATTTACTCAGGAGATCTTGTCTTTTTCCACTTCCCATCTAGATTAGATCCATGTGTGTCTCTCTTAAGGTCCTCATTGTTGTCTGGGTTCTCTGGGATCATGAATTGTAGGCTATTATTTCTTTTTTGCTGTATGTCTAAAATCCACTTATGAGTGAGTACGTATTATAATTGCCTTTCTTGGTCTGTGTTTCCTCACTCAATTCTAGGTCTGGGTTTCCTCACTCAATATGATGTTTTCCAGATCCATCCATTTGCCTGAAAATTTCAAGATGTAGTTATTTATTTCTGCTGTGTAGTACTCCATTGTGTAAATGTACCACATCTTCTTTATCCATTCTTCAGTCAAGGGGCATTTAGGTTGTTTCCAGGTTCTGGCTACGACAAACAATGCAGCTGTGAACATAGTTGAGTATATGTCCTTTTGGTGTAATTGAGCATCTTTTATGTATATAAAAAAGTGGTATTGCTGGGTCTTGAGAAATGTTGGGAAAGTTTTCTTCTATGATTTTGTTAAATATATTTTCTGTGCTTTTGAGTTTGACTCCTTTTCCTTCCATTATCTCTTTTATTCTTAGGTTTGATCTTTACACGGTGTCCCATATTTCCTGGATATTTTGTGTTAAACTTTTGTTAGATTTAACGTTTTCTTTGACTGATGAGTCTATTTCCTCACCATATATTCAACACTTGAGATTCTCTCTTTCATCTCTTGTATTCTGCAGTTTAGTCTTGCACTTGTGGTTCCTGATCGTTTTCCCATATTTTCCATTTCCAGAGTTCTTTTGGTTTGTGTTTTCTTTATTGTCACTATTTCAGTTTTCAAGTCTTAAATCTTTTCTTTCACCTGTTTGGTTGCTTTTTCTTAGTTTGCTTTGAGGGATTAGTTGATTTCTTTTAAATTTTGTTTGTCTTTTCCTCCATTTCTTTGATAGAATTTTTCATTTCCTCTTTAAGGGCCTCAAACAGTCTTCTAAAGTTATTTTTTTAATGTCATTTTCTTCTGCTTCATCTGTATTGGGGTGCTCAAGTCTTGCTTTTTTAGAGTCACTAGTTTTTGTTGGTATTGTGTTATTCTTTGTGGTGTTGAGTGTTTCTTTCCTTATCTACTATCTTTTCCTCTAATTGGTGTAGTTGTGTCTGTGTCTCTGGTAATCACTCTTCCGGATGCCCGTGGTTCAAGGTTGCTTCTTGTGGTAGAATCAGGGCCACAGTACCAGTAACCCAAGAGGTCATGTGACATTCCCAGAGTTTGCTCTGTAATCCCAGAGGGCTTTTGATCTTGCTCACATGGAGATCACTTGCTTAGGCCTGTTATTGTGGGTGTTGCTGACTCAGGCCTGCTCCTGTGGAGGTCGTTGACACAGGCCTGGTCCCATGGAAGTGATTGGCTCAGACCTGTTCCCATGGAGGTCACTAGCTTGGGCCTGCTCTGGGGGAGGTCACTGGTTCATGCCTGCTTCTGTGGAGGTGGCTGGCTTGTGCCTGCTCTGGAGAAGGTCAGTGGTCTGGGTCTGGGACTACTATAGCAGAGGCCACTGGTCTGGTTCTGGTCCTGCACAGGTCACTGACTTGGGCCCCATCCCACAGAGGTCACTGGCTAAGACCTGCTCCCTCAGAGGTGGCTCCCTCATACCTGCTCAGTTTCAGAGGTTCAGTCAATTATCATAATGGTGAGGAGCATGGTGGCATATAAGCAGACATGGTGCTAGAGAAATATCTTACAGGCAACAGGAAGTCGACTGAGTTTCCTCTTTCTGCCTTCTTTTCTATAATCATCACAGATGTTGAGAAGCTGTTTGAAGTTCATAGGTAGAGGGTCCATAGTCTGTAAGTCCACAGCTGGTTGAAGTTCTTTAGTTGAGGGCCCAAAGTGTGTAGCACCTCAGTATGGGTGGTCCTGAGACCCACAGTATACAAATCCCGCTCACCTCGTCAGCACGGACAGATCACACTAGGATGTCCCTGGTACTAAATGTGGGGACTCCACAGTTCTCAAGCTAGGAATGCTGCCAGCACCAGCTGTATGGCTAGTTGACTGAGCTAAAGAGTAGGTGCCTTAAACACCGCTTGTTTTCAACCCAGAGCTCAAAAAAGTCTCCATGAGCCTTGTCAAGTTTTTTTTTTCATTTGTTTATTTGTTGGTGGTGGTTTTTGATTTTAGAGAAAACACAAATGATTTGCAGAAATCATGCAAAACACAGAAAAACCAAAGAAGAATTAGAAAATCCCAATTACACTTAATCATTTGTTCCATCTATACACGGTTTTGAGAGTGTAAAGATGTGTAAAATCTATTGTTTCATTCATTATACACATACAACAATAAAAAAACTTTACTATAGATTTACACTATCAATATGCAAATTATGTCAAATATTTGCAATTTTTATGTTTACTGTGTGGAAGCATTTATATTCATTTAGTTCCATTATATTTGTGTTTGGTAGCTTTAAACCTTGAGTTGTATTATTCTAATTGGAAATATTTATATTTTTAGTTAGAAATTTTTATTATATGTATGTGTTGTGGGTCAGTATGCTTGTGAATGCAGGTGCCTATGGAGACCAGAGGCATTGGGTCTTCTGGAGATGGAGTTACAGACTGTTATGAGCTACCCAATGTGGGTGCTGGGAATTGAACTTAGGTCTTCTGTAAAATCAGTATGTGTCTATATGTGCCCTTAACTGCTGAGCTGTGGTAGTTTGGATGTAATTGGTCCACATAATTTCATAAACCTAAAAGTCATAGGGAGTGGCACTATTAGGAGGTGTGGCTTTGTTGGAGTAGGTATGACCTTGTTGGAAGAAGTGTGTCACTGTGGGGGTGGGTTTTGAGGTTTCATATACTCGGGGTACAGCCCAGTCTGTGAGTGACTTCCTGTTGCCTCTGAGTCAAGATGTAGGACTCTCATCTCCAGTACCACATCTGCGTGCATGCCACATTGCACCCTGCCATGAGGGTCTGAACCTCCGAACTATAAGCGAGTTACCACAATTAAATGTTTCCTTTATAAGAGTTGCTGTGGTCATGGTGTCTCTTCCCAGCAGTAAAAGCCTAATTAAGACAGAAATCCTCCTAATTGGCACTATTTTTAAGAACTAAAAATATTCTCTTCCAGATGTCTTCATAAGAATTCTTTTCCTAAATCGATTTCACTTTCCTAAAGTGTTTATGGTGGAAGAATGTATGTGTGTGGAATCTGTTTACCTTACCACTATAGCTTCTGTTTACCTGTCTCCTGCCCTGCAAATGGAGCTTTAGAGTTATGAGGGAGCACTTGGCACTGCATCTCATCAGCATTGTGGAAGGATGATATTAACCTTATGCTCCGTATGCTCTATGTTTTTTGCATGGAACCAGAGCCCATAGTAGAAGTCTACCTGGTTTAGCAATGAATTTAATAATTAGACACTGTGATTCCTTAACGTCTTTCATGAGTCAGTTATTGCACGAGGTTAAGCACTGGTTTCTCTGCTTTTCCTGTAATAAAAATGACAAATAATAAGAATCTTTAATGTGCTGGGTGATGGTGGTGCATGCCTTTAATCCCAGCACTCATCATTGAGTTTAAGGCCAGCCTGGTCCAGAACTGCCAGGGGAATACACAGAAAATCTGTCTCAAAAAACCAAAACCAAAACAACAACAACAACAAAACCAAACAAACAGACAGACACAAAAGAATCATTAGTGGTTTCCTATTGCATGGGAAACTTTGGCACTCTCCAAATGTGTGGGTTTGGAATATCACATAAATCACTGGTAAATATGCGATGACGTGCTGAGCTAAATTTTCTCTTCGCCTTGAAGAAGGCAGCAGAGAGCAATCCCTGCCTCCGTTTCATGTTACAAGGTTTAGGTCTAAGAGGGAAAATAACTATTGTTCATTCCAAATTTTACTAAACCTTGGACTCTACATGTTTTACTGTGGCACCACGAGCCAAATTGACGAAGTCCATCGCGTATATTCTATTGCAATAGGCATTAGTCTACTTTGAAGGTGTGATATTCAGCAAGCATGCTTAAGAGGAACATGGAGTCTAAGCACAAAACACTAATGAAAAATGATTTGACATCTTCAGAGATTTCTGAATTGTGGTTGAAATTTGATTGACTACCATCAAAATCCCGTGACAGTCGTTCTCTAAGCAGATGAAAACTGATAAAAACAGTATAATGTCTGCAAAATGACAGAATCTTGACATAGTAGACGGATGGCCTTGTATTTTAGAGATAGTTTTTAAGCAAAGTACAAAACTCACTAGACTTTGGATAGGGCTACGTGGTCACAGTATGGTGCCCAGAAACCAAGAAAACATACAGCATGTGGTATGCATTATGTTAGCAGGAAATTTGAATTTGCACATGCATATTCAAGGCATGCTAAGTTTAGTGGGATTTGGAAAATCAGTGGGTGATGCTATAGGGCAATTAGTGTCTAGGTAGATGACAGTCTACAGTTGTATCACGAATATTTCAGTCTCTCAGTAACTCTATCCTCTTCTAATCATGTCACCTATTTTCATTTTTTATGCATCTTGTCTCCTTGACCTAAATATTCAGAGTCCTGAAGAAGTAGCATGTTTATCTTTGTTTTTGAGGCTTGTTCAAATCATTTCATATTCCTCTCTAGCTCCCTTTTCCCTAACTCTCCCTCCTCCCTCTCCTTCTTCCCTTAACCCATCCTTCTTAATACATTCACCCTGTAGTACTGGCTGGTCTTGAACTTGAAGTCATATTCCAGCCACAATCTTCTGGCACCAATAACTTATGTGGGAGCCACCATGTCTGATTCTAGCTCTCACTTTTTAATCCTTGCATATGTATATGTCATTTCAAAATAGAATGTCCACTGCATAGACTTAGCCTTCTGTGAATATTAGATGCTTAAAGGTCTATTGTATGAACTACATTTTTTTCTGTAGTTGTAGAGTTTATGAGTGGTTGTATTTATTTGTATAAGCTCCTTTGTTTTATATTCAGGGAAGTAATTTCCTTTATAGGACTTCCTAGTTTTCAGCAGGCATTGCCTACTGGTCTGAATTTCAAAGAAAACTGAATGGTTGTTTGATTGTTAATCCCTAACAACTTTTTTTTTTAAAGAAAGTATTTCATGCACCCCAGGCTGGTCTCCACCTCCCTATGGAGGCAAGGATGAACTTGAATTTTTTATTCTCCTGCCTCCACCTCCTGAGTGCTGGAGTTACATGTGTGTTATTGTGACTGGTTTTACAGTCCTGGGAATCAAACCCAGGCTTTAGGCATGTTAAGCAAGTATTCTGCTAACTGAGCTACACTCCCAGTCTACTGCTTGCTAGTTTTGAGAAAGAAAAGAGAGGGAGGTGGAAAAAGAGGAGGAAACAAGAGGGGCAGAAAGAAGAGGGGGAAAGGAGAAAGTGGTTGGGAGAGAAAGAGATAAGAATGGGTGAATATCTGAATTCTACTGAGTGACACAAAGAAGGATCATCCCATCATTTCTATTGCCTGTCTTACACCCAAATCATTCACCTAAGTCCATAGAAACATGCTTCTCTCTGCCTTTGCCATTGATGCACATTGACTAAGAGGGAGTCTTTCTACCAGATCTTTCACATATTTGTTGTAAAGAGACTGCTTGTTGGTTCTCAGCCAGGCTGCTCAGCCCCAAAATAATCACATAGAAGCAATATTATTTAAAACACTGCTTGGCCCATTAGCTCTACCTTCTTATTGGCTACCTCTTACATCTTAATTTAACCCATCTCCATTAATCTGTGCATTACCATGAGATGATGGCTTACTAGCAAAGTTTCGGTGTGTCTGTTTCTGGTGGAGGCTCCTTGGCTTCTCCTTTACTCTGCTCTTCTTTCTCCTAGCATTCAGTTTAGTTTTCCCAGCCTACCTAAGCTCTCCCTACTATAGGTCCAAAGCAGGTTCTTTACTCATTAATGTAATCACAGTATTCAGAGGAAAATCCCACATCACCCCCCCCCCCACCTTTTCTGTTTAAATGAAAAGGAAGTGTTGACCAAAGTTTCTGTCCTACCTGGTCCTTCTATGTTAACCATACCACCTGCAGCCATTTAGTCCCAAATAAAAACACAGAGTTCTAAATTAACTATAAAACTGGTTAGCCTAGTAGCTCAAGTTTCTTATTAACTCTTATAACGTATATTAGCCCATAATTCTTATCTTTGCTAGCCATAGGACTTGGTACCTTTTTCGGTGAAGCAGTCATATCTTCCTTGTTCTGTGTCTGGGTCAGGACTGCAGACTGTGCTTCCCTTTTCCCAACATTCTCTTTGCCTTATGATGGAGGAGGGTCATCTTTCTATCTGTTGATTTCATTGGTTAAACAATAAAGAAACTGCTTGGTCCTCATAGGTTAAACATAGGTGTGTGGAGTAAACAGAACAGAATGCTGGGAGAAAGAAGCTGAGTCAGGAGTCGCCATGATTCTCCCACTCCAGGCAGACGCAGGTTAAGATCATTCCTGGTAAGCCAGCTCGTGGGCTACACAGATTATAAGAAATGGGCTAGTCCAGGTATGAGAGCTAGCCGAGAAAAGGCTAGATATAATGGGCCAAGCGGTGTTTAAAAGAATACAGTTTCCGTGTAATTATTTAAGGGCATAAGCTAGAGCTAGCCATGTGGGCAGCCGGGTGCCGGGAACGCGGCCCTGCTGCCCTTATTACTACAGCCTTACCTCTAATTTCTGCCTGGTTGTCCCACCTATGCTTCCTGCCTGTCTACTGACCAATCAGCATTTATTTAAAATATAGGTGACAGGGTACAGACCATTGTTCCTCAGCACTCTCCACCCCTTTTAAACAAGAATTCTGAATCAAATCACCTTTGTTTAGCTTTTCTACTGACCATTATTCATAACAACTTGTAACTAACATTCTAAACAAAGGCAAACATCCATAATCCATTTAATCCATTTTGGGGGGAATGTAGGTAGAGTTTTCCAGGCTACTTCCTACTGGTTAGGGGCACTGATAATCATATGGGGACCTGAAGAAAATTTAGAATTATTATCAAGTCATGACTGGAGTATCCTGTGAGGCTTGATCATCTCAGGCAGTTGTCTTGAATCTGTTCTGGATGTAGAACTCAGACATATGGGCCATCCACTCCTATCAGAGATTTCTCAAGGGAATCTTCCTTGATCAAACCTGATTTTTCTTCACCCAGAATGAATACACAGCCTCTCATTTTGTGTGGAAACAAAAGCAAAACTTCTTCTCCAAAGTAACATACCTTTTGACTTCAATTTTTGAAGTCAAGGTATTTTCAAAATACCTATCTTGGATTAATTCAGCAGCATTTATAATCAAATGTCTTTAAGCAGCTTTTTCATCTTCCTCAGAATTAAACAATTCAAAGAGAACATAATAATATATAGTATCCAGAGTCTCTGTGTGTTTTCCATCTTTATGTAACTTTATTTTAAACTCTATTTTTTATATTTATTTTTAATTTTTGGCTCTTTGAGACTAGGCTTCTTTGTATATCTTTGGCTGTCCTGGAACTCACTCTGTAACCAGAGTGTCCTTGAACTCGCAGAGATCTGCCTGCTTCTGCCTCCCAAGTGTTGGGATTAAAGGTGTGTGCTACCACACCGAACTACTCTCTTTTTTCTTTTTTCATTTTAACGACTTTAGCCTTTTTTCTTTTCTTTACCAAGCCTACATACATTTTTAAACACACTGTAAACCATTTAGAGGTTTTCTTCATCTGAATCTATCTTTACTATAGATCTCTCTTTTTCTGATCACATGAGTCTTTAATTTGCTAAGTGATATGACTAGGATTAAAGTCGTGGATTTGATGCCTGAATCTAGCCCATTCCTTAGTTTTCTGAGATTTCAGCCTCATGGCGGAGGTATGGGCCAGAGTCATGTTTATTGCCACACCTATGGCATTTCAAGGTCCCTGCCACCACCAAAAAGCATGCAGTCAGTTATTCTCAAAACCATTTAAGTGTTTTGTGACAGAAACTCTTTAAAAAGCTACAAGGTGTTGTAGTTAAAGAGAGTCAAGAAGCCTCTCTTAAATTAGAGCACTTGCTTCTAGCAAGGAGAGCCTACCTGAAAAAGTGCTGCTATCAAGAAGTCATGCTTAAAACTATTATTTTGTATCTAGAATTATGTCCCAAGCTCTCTCAGGCTTTATGTGGATGCAATTGTTCATGTGGGTGCCATTTTGTTGACTGAGCTTTTGGACCTGCCGGTTCCCACAGTTGTTAAATTTCAAAGAAATCACACAGAGGTCTACATTAATTATAAACTGATTAGCCTAGTAATGAAAGATTTTAACCTTAACATAGTAAAATTACATATAACAAAACAGTTATCAAGCAAGAATTATAGTTACAATATTTATATCTATTTTATCTCTTATCATACTAAGGAAAACTATAGCTATCAATTCTTCAACTCCATCAAAGACTCCAGAAGAATATAATATTACCTAAATAAATAATAAGTTCATAGTAAGCAACTTCCAAAATTCTAGAATTGACAGAGATATCTCACTGCCTGGACTCAAAGTTCTTCTGTACTGTTGGGGCATCCATCTTTAGCCTAAGGCCCATAGTATCCATTAGACTTTTCCATGAAGCAGGATAGTTTAAAGACAGTTCTGCCTATACTGGCAGTTTGTCAGTCATTTTTTTCTGTGTCCTGCAGAATGTCTAGCAGACTCTTTCAGGAAGCAGGAACCCTGAAGGACTGTTTCACCTTTAGGCAAGTTTAGCAGTTATTTCTATGTGCGTCTTACATGTCCAGTTTTTACAGTATTCCATGAAGCAGTCCAAACACTAGTAGTTTCTTCCTCAAATGGCTAACAAACTCCATAAGAAGCCTCTTCAATGTCCATCTTCCTCTTGAAGTAGATTGGTGCTGCCAGGAGTAGATGTGTCTCACTGTCATGAAAAGTCCTAAATTATTAAAACATTTTAAAGGCCATGTTCTCTAGTGTTTGAAAGGTTTGAAGAATCCCTATCCATCTGAAATACATTTCTGTACATCTAGAAAATCTAACTAACATGACTACAAGCTTGACTATCATCAACGATTATATCTTAACCTTATATTTCTTAATTATACATTACATTTTTAAATGATCTGGATAAATGCAATACCTTAATCAAAAGCAAAAATATACATATAACAAAATTGACTTTAAATTTGTATCAACAAACCAAGATCCATACCAATGCAAATCTCTATAGCATAGCCCCTTTAAATGTAAACAAACATTTATAAACCATATTTGGGAATATGGATATAGTTCTCTATCTCCAAACTCCTTCCTTACTTTACTTGGCAAATTAATTTTGGGGGGGTATTCATGGTGACCTTTCAGAGGGTTGTGGTCCATAAAATCATATTAGTCTGGAAGTAATCCATAGGCTCTCACTCTCTGTGGAAACAAAAGAAGAGCCTTTTTTCCAAAGCAACATATCCTTAGACCCAAATTTTGAAGACAAGATACCTTTGAAGTATATATGTTGGTTACTTAGCTCCTTCACAGTCCAAAAATTGAAAGAAAACACAATAATATACATAATCCAGACTATCTGTGAATTTTCCATTTTTCCATGGCCTATTTTTTTATTCCTTTTAATCAATTACTGTTTGTACTCTGTTTCTTTAAAGACTTTGCTTTAATTTTGTATAAACCATTTAGTTCCTTTTATAACTGTCTATATTCTTTTTCTTCTCTCTCCCAAGTCTACGTACATATTTCAAACACACTATGTCTCATTTATTTTCATTTTCATCTGAATTGTCTTTATTGTGTATCTGTAATTATTTTCTGACCAAAAGTGCTTCTTAAAATGCTAAGCCCTTCTTATGAACTTAAGTGGTACCATTGCTAGGTGAAATATGGCACTGTCTGCTTGCCCCACCCGGCTCAGCATAGCAGAGCTGTGTGCTGCCTCTGAGCAGCACACACCACCCCAGTTCCAAGTATGCAGCAAGTCTATGCCAAGCCATTAAACAGTTTGTAACACACTGCTTACAAACCCCATTTAAATGCTCAGCCTCCTGAAAGAGCCAGAGGTCATGCTGGCAGTATAGCCCAGAAAGTAGGCATTTCAAAGCTGCTGAATCAGGAAAACCTCTCTTAAAGGAGTTGCAGCATGCCACCAGTAAACAAAGCCCATTTGGGAAAATAAATGCAGCTAAACTTTTTTTTTTTTAGTCTCTAGAATTCCTTTCCAAGCTCTCTAAAGTTTTAAGTGGATCTTAGCCTTGTGTGCCCCAATTTGTTGTAGGGGGAGCTGCTTGTTGGTTTCTGGATCTTCAGCCCTGAAATAATCACACAGAATCTATGTTATTTAAATCACTACTTGGCCTATTAGCTCTAGCTCCTTATTGGCTAACTCTTACATATTAATTTAACCCATTTCCATTAATCTGTGTATCACTATGTGGCTGTGGTTTACCAGCTAAAGTTTCAGCACATTTGTCTTCAGCAGGGCTACATGGCTTTTCTTGGACTCTGCCTCCTTTCTCCCAGCATTTAGTTTAGTTTTTCCCACCTAGCTAAGTTCTTCCCTGTTATAGGTCCAAAGCAGTTTCTTTATTCATTAATGGTAATCACAGCATAAAAGGGAAACCTCACATCACATATTTACACAAGTCCTAGGGGACCAAACACACTGTTCTACACTCTCTTCAAGCAAGTATCAAATGGTATTTTAAGATTCTGCTGATTAATATATAATCTTTATTTCACTACTCAATGGTCAGAACCTGAGAGAGGGTAGTATGAGGAAAATTTATCAAGTATTTCCTGGTCAAAAGTAGTAGAGACGTGCACCAAAGCTCCCAGATGAATATGCAGCACTCTGTTCCTCTCAAAAAATTAGCTTTATTTCATCTTCTTAAAAATTGTGTGTGTGTGTGTGTGTGTGTGTTATATGAATGTGTCTGTGAGTGTGATGAGGTCTGCACCACCAGAGACTAGAGTTCAGTGTCTGATGCTGTCTTTGTTAGGGTTTCTATTGCTTCAATGAAAGACAATGCCCAAAAAGCAAGGTGGAGAGGTAATGGTCTATTAGGTTTATACTGCAGTATTGCTGTTCATCAGTTAAAGAAGTCAGGACAGGAATTCAGAGGCAGGGCAGGATCAGATGTAGAGGCCATGGAGGGGAGTTGTTTACTGGCTTGTTCCTCATGGCTTGCTCAGTCTGCCTTCTTATAGAACCCAGGACCACCAGCTCAGTAATGGCACCACCCACAAGGGCTGGGCCCTCCCCATTGATCACTAAATGAGAAAATGCCTTACAGCTGGATCTCATGGAGGCATTGCCTCAGCTGTGGCTCCTTCCACTGATGACTCTAGCCTGTGTCAAGCTGAACACAAACCAGACAGTACTGACGTCTTCCTCAATTTCTCACCACTGTGTTTTTTGAAACTGGGTCTCTCAGCAAAGATGGATCTTGTTGATTGGCTAGGTGGGCTTTCCAGCAAGCGCTCATCCCTACCTGCCCCACATTCCTGTCTTTGTCTGTACCCCCACAACCCCCTCCCACACACAAAACTTGGATTAGAGACTTGTCTGTTTTATGTGGGTTCTTAGACTCCAAACTCAGGTCCTCATGCAGTAGAGTAAAACCTTCCCCACAAAGCCAGCTTCTTAGCCCCTAATTTTGGTTTTACTAGTGTTCTGACCAGCACATGCAGCTGACCCTTTACTCTAACTGATGTCCCCAAGAGTCTGCTATGAAAGTGTGTGCATGGGGTTGGGGCTGAGGCAGAAGCGGGGGTTCTTACAAGATGTAGTGCACCTGACAGATGGCTCCACCCCATGTAGGCACATTAGTGTGGCTGACACTCAGAATGCCTTTGCTCTGGTCACCATCCCTATATTTTGTCACCATCTCTGCATTAGAGTTTTAGAATACAAAACTTTAGGAGTTCCTACCAGTACTAACCAAACCCTGGGCATTTGGTTATGACTGCCCTTGCCCTTCCACCTGTCTAGACAGTGGTTGTGGTTAGAATGAGAATGGTCCCCGTAGGCTTATGTATTTGAATGCTTGCCCCCCAATGCCTCCCCATTAGTGACACTGTTTAGGAATGATTAGGAGGTGTGGCCTTGTAAGAGATGTGTAACTTGGGGTGGACTTTGAGGTTTACAAAGCCTATGCTAAGCCCAGTCTCCCTCTGTTTCTCTGTCTTTCTCTTTCTCTCTCTTCCTGATGCCTGAGGATTAGGAGGTAAAGCTCTCAGCTCCTGCTATACTGTCCTGCCTGTCTGCTTCTCTCCATGATGAACAAGGACTATTCCTCAAAAGCTGGAAGGAAGCCCCCCCAAACACTTTCATTCTATGTCTTGGTCATGGTTTCTTGTCAAGCAGTAGAACAGTAATTAAGACATTAGCCATGGTGTGTGCATGATAGACAGGAATCCATCAGTGGTGTAGGCTTTGGTGCAAATGGCATAGCAGCAGTCATCATAATTTTCTTGCTATTACCTTCTAATAAGCAGGCAGCTGCACTTCACCTTACTATAATCAAGCTTTTCTTATAACCCATATTTATAACGCTTCTGAGAATAGCATTCTTACTACAACAGGGCTTTGCTTTGGACTGAACCCTTCACCCTGAGACTGACAAGACCAACCCCAAATAGAATGAACCAGATCATTCTGAAGTAGGTCAGTTTTCCCAAAGTACTGGAAATTCACAGTAGCCAATTACAAAGGGCCGTGCAATCTTTCCTGGCACCATACGGACCTATCTTCTGCTTTGAGTTTTCAAGGACAGAAACCTGAGGTAACTCATGCTCAGGAATTGTGTTTGCAAATTTTGCTATTTCCTTCTTCCTGCTCAAGCCACCTTACAAAGAAAAAGTATTGCCATGCCAAAAACATCCCTCTCTGTTCTGTAGACAGAAAGGTGCTTCACACAGGATCACTAAGAAAAGATAATTTGATCTTCATATCTGTTGAAAATCGAAACAAATATCTGAATTTTCCCCACAGTATGAAGGGTATGCAGGAAACTATGATTTGAGGGCTGGAGAGACCGCTGGCTGCTCTTCCAAAGAACCAGAGTTTGTGCCTAACCCCCATGTTGAGCTGCTTAGCACTGCCTGTAACTCCAGCTTTAAGGGATTTCACACCCCCTCTGGTCTTCACCACTACCTGTACTACCCAGGCAGAACACACACACACACACACACACACACACACACACACACACACACACGGGGGGGGGGGGAGGGAGAGGCACACATACAGAAATGCACACATTAACATATATTAAAAAGTCTTAAAACTATATGATTTTTCAAAAATCTTTCTTAATAAATAAAAAAGAGAAAATGAGGAAAGAGTGAATTGAAGAAGCAAAGACCCCAAGGTTTTCCCTTTTGGTTTTTACTCTGTGAACAGTCTTTCAAGGGAACGTTCACAGGATTAAACAAACGTTTCCTTTCCTTGATAGGAGTTTACAGCAGAAACAACGGAAGTGACAAATTAGAAAGAGGAGCAAGGGCCTGGGGAGAGGGCTCAGCATTTGTTCTTGTTGAGGACCTGAGTTTGCTTTACAGCATCCAAATGGTGGCTGAAAGCCATCTGGAAGTCCAACTCAAGGACCCAGTGCCTGCTTCTGGCCCCAAGAGCACTGAATGCACAGGGCACACAAACACAAATGCAGGCAAAATACCCAGGGACATAAAATTCAACAAATAAGCCAATCCTTTTTTTTTTTAAAAAAAAAGGGAACAAGAAGGATGAGTAGAATTTATTTAAATTAGCCTTTAGTTCAAGCAGCTGATGAGCTACAGACTCTGCACCAGTCAACTGGGATTGTTAGAATTTTATTTATTTTTTTTACTCTGAATTTAAAATAACTTTTAAAAAATTAGGTGCTTTTCCAAATAGTTGTCCTTTGCCAAAAGGAAGGTCTATTTCTGTTATTCTTTATCTTAGTGACTGGCAAGAAGTTGTGACTTCTGGATGATAATATTTTCTATTGTTTTGAGGAATCAAATACAGCTGGACATGGGAAGGTGTTGACAAGAACCATCAGTTTGTTCCTAACCACCATGCACCAGAGCATTGCTTGATTATGAATGTGAGAACACCGTGCAACAGAGCCTTGCTTGATCATGAACGTGAGAACACCATGCACCGGAGCATTGCTTTATCATGAACATGAGAACATCGTGCAACAGAGTCTTGCTTGATCATGAATGTGAAGACACCATGCAACAGAGCATGAACATAAACATGAGAATTATTCTCCCCCATGAACCGTATGCTGCCTGTACTCACTGATTAAAAAATTGCATGTTACCTAGTATAGAGTGTGATGTTTTGGGCGGAGGCAGCTTAGATCAACAACAGACTACAAATGCACACATCTAGAGCCTCTCACTGTGGGGCATGATGAGCAGGAAGGTTGTAGATTTGTGCACATGAAGTATTCCCTCCTGGTGACCAATGGGCTATGAACAGTGGTGACATGGGCAAATGATGTCTGCTGTACTTTTGTCCTTGGTTTGATGGTCTCTGTCCACATAATTAGGAAACAATTTTGTGTAGGAGCCTTTGGTTGTGATTTGCCACAATGAAGGCACAGTCCTCAATTTGGTGAAGCCTTTAAGAGGCAGCACCTAGTAGAAGGCAGTGGTCACTGGAGAGCTGCCCCAGAAGGGATTAATGTTGTGTCCCAGTAAGTGATGTTACACAGTGCGCTGTTTTAGGATATTGAGCCAGCCCCCGAATCACTCATCCTCTGGTTTCTTGTTTCACCACATCTTCCATGTGCACTTTCACCATGATGGAATCTGCTATGTGACGCTGCCAATAGCGACTAGGGATAGAATACACTGGTGCTGCGCTGCCTTGTACTTTCTGTCTCTAAAGTTGCAAGCTAAGTAAACACTTTTGCTTTATAAAATACTCCTCAGGCATTTTGTTACATTGACAGGAAGTGAGCATATCTACTAGGCACAGCCAGAATGAATGCCATGGATTTGTTATGGGTCTTTAGCAGTTTTTAAGACTCTGGATAAATAAACAGTGTGAATTAAAGTTATAGTTTAATAAATGATAGCTTTGAAAAGGAAAGGAGAAAGAAGTTTTGTTAATATGATCTATTATCTACTTGGATTTTTAAGTGCAAATTATTGATAAAATTTAAGAGATGAATAAACTGATTCTCTAATTCAGATATTGGCTAAATAATGTGGACTATTCTTCAGCCAACAATGACTTACTGGTATCAGCTTTTATCTTAGCAATATGTAGAATCTTGGAACACCAGAACAAATAAGAGATATTTTCCACTTTTTTTTCTTTTTTAAATTTATTTATTTATTAAAGATTTCTGTCTCTTCCCCACCGCCGCCTCCCATTTCCCTCCACCTCCCCAATCATGTCCCCCTCCCTCGTCAGTCCAAAGAGAAATCAGGGTTCCCTGCCCTGTGGGAAGTCCAAGGACCACCCACCTCCATCCAGGTCTAGTAAGGTGAGCATCCAAACTGCCTAGGCTCCCACAAAGCCAGTACGTGCAGTAGGATCAAAAACCCATTGCCATTGTTCATGAGTTCTCAGTATTCCTCATTGTCAGCATTGTTCAGAGAGTCCGGTTTTATCCCAGGCTTTTTCAGACCCAGGCCAGCTGGCCTTGGTGAGTTCCCGATAAAACATCCCCATTGTCTCAGTGTGTGGGTGCACCCCTCGTGGTCCTGAGTTCCTTGCTCGTGCTCTCTCTCCTTCTGCTCCTGATTTGGACCTTGAGATTTCTGTCCGGTGCTCCCATGTGGGTCTCTGTCTCTGTCTCCTTTCATCGCCTGAAGAAGGTTAATATTCAGGAGGATGCATATATGTTTTTCTTTGGGTTCTCCTTCTTATTTAGCTTCTCTAGGATCGCGAATTATAGGCTCAATGTCCTTTATTTATGGCTAGAAACCAAATATGAGTGAGTACATCCCATGTTCCTCTTTTTGGGTCTGGCTTACCCCACTCAGGATAGTGTTTTCTATTTCCATCCATTTGCCTGCAAAATTCAAGAAGTCCTTGTTTTTTACTGCTGAGTAGTACTCTAATATGTATATATTCCATACTTTCTTCATCCTTTCTTCCATTGAAGGGCATCTAGGTTGTTTCCAGGTTCTGGCTATTATAAACAATGCTGCTATGAACATAGTAGAGCATATACTTTTGTTGTATGATAAGACCTCTCTTGGGTATATTCCCAAGAGTGGTATTCCTGGGTTCAGGGGTAGGTTAATCCCGACTTTCCTGAGAAACCACCACACTGCTTTCCAAAGTGGTTGTACAAGTTTGCATTCCCACCAGCAATGGATGAGTGTACCCCTTTCTCCTCAACCTCTCCAGCAAAGGCTATCATTGGTGTTTTCTATTTTAGCCATTCTGACAGGTGTAAGGTGATATCTTAAAGTTGTCTTGATTTGCATTTCCCTGATCGCTAAGGAAGTTGAGCATGACCTTAAGTGTTTTTGGCCATTTGAACTTCTTCTGTTGACAGTTCTCTGTTCAGCTCAGTGCCCCATTTTATAATTGGGTTGATTAGCCTTTTACGGTCTAGTTTCTTGAGTTCTTTATATATTATGGAGATCAGACCTTTGTCAGTTGCGGGGTTGGTGAAGATCTTCTCCCAGTCAGTGGGTTGCCTTTCTGTCTTAGTGACAGTGTCCTTTGCTTTACAGAAGCTTCTCAGTCTCAGGAGGTCCCATTTATTCAATGATGCCCTTAATGTCTGTGCTGCTGGGGTTATACGTAGGAAGTGGTCTCCTGTGCCCACGTGTTGTTGAGTACTTCCCACTTTCTCTTCTGTCAGGTTCAGTGTGTTCAGACTGATACTGAAGTCTTTAATCCACTTGGACTTGAGTTTTGTGCATGGTGATAGATATGGATCTATTTTCATTCTTCCACAGACTGACAACCAGTTTTGCCAGCACCATTTGTTGAAGATGCTCTCTCTTTTCCATTGTATACTTTTAGCTCCTTTATCGACAATGAGGTCTTCATAGGTTTGTGGGTTAAAGTCAGGGTCTTCTATTCGATTCCATTGGTCGACTTCTCTGTTTTTATGCCAATCCCAAGCTGTTTTCAATACTGTAGCTCTGTAATAGAGTTTGAAGTCAGGGATGGTAATGCCTCCAGAAGTTCCTTTATGAGATTGTTTTGGCTATCCTGGGTTTTTTGTTTTTCCTTAAAAAGTTGATTATTGTCTTCTCGAGATCTGTGAAGAATTTTGATGGGGATTTCATTGAATCTATAGATTGCTTTTGGTAGAATTGCCATTTTTACTATGTTGATCCTCCCAATCCAAGAGCAAGGGAGATCCTTTCATTTTCTGGTGTCCTCTTCAATTTCTTTCTTTAAAGACTTAAAGTTCTTGTCAAATAGATCTTTCACTTCCTTGGTCAGAGTTACCCCAAGATATTTTATGCTATTTGTGGCTATTGTGAAAGGTGATGCTTCTCTGATTTCCCTCTCTGTTTCCTTATCCTTAGTGTATAGGAAGGCAACTGATTTTTTGGAGTCGATCTTGTATCCTGCCACATTACTAAAGGTGTTTATCAGCTGTAAAAGTTCTTTGGTGGAGTTTTGGGGGTCGCTTATGTATACTATCATATCATCTGCAAATAACGAAAGCTTAAGATCTTCCTTTCCAATACGAATCCCCTTGATCCCTTTATGTTGTCTTATTGCTATTGCTAGAACTTCAAGCACTATATTGAAGAGGTATGGCGAGAGTGGATATCCTTGTTGTGTTCCTGATTTTAGTGGGATGGCTTTGAGTTTTTCTTTGTTTAATTTAATGTTAGCTGTCGGCTTGCTGTAAATAGCTTTTAATATATTTAGGTAGGACCCTTGTATCCCTAATCTCTCCAAGACCTTTATCATAAAGGGCTGTTGAATTTTGTCGAATGCTTTTTCAGCATCTAATGAAATGATCATATGTTTTTTTCTTTCAGTTTATTTATATGGTGTATTACATTGATAGATTTGCATATGTTGAACCAGCCCTGCATCTCTGGGATGAAGCCTACTTGATCATAATGGATAATTTTTCTAATGTGTTCTTGGATACGGTTTGCCAGTATTTTGTTGAGGATTTTTGCGTCGATATTCATGAGTGAGATTGGCCTGTAATTCTCTTTCTTGGTTGGGTCTTTGTGTGGTTTTGGTATCAGGGTAACTGTAGCTTCATAAAAAGAAATTTGGCAATGACTCTTCTGATTCTATATTGTGAAATATATTAAGGACTATAGGTATTAGCTCTTCTAGGAAGTTCTGGTAGAATTCTGCATTGAAACCATCTGGTCCTGGGATTTTTTTGGAAGGGAGATTTTTGATAACAGTTTCTAGTTCTTCACGACTAACAGGTCTATTTAGATCCTTCACCTGGTCTCGGTTTAGCTTTAGTATATGGTACTTATCTAAAAAATTGTCCATTTCTTTTGCATTTTCCAGTTTTGTGGCATACAGGCTTTTGTAGTAAGATCTAATGATTCTCTGAATTTCCTCTGTGTCTGTGGTTATGTCCCCCTTTTCATTTCTGATCTTATTTATTTGTGTGTTCTCTCTCTGTCGTTTAATTAGTTTGGATAGGGGTTTGTCGATCTTGTTGATTTTCTCCAAGAACCAACTTTTTGTTTCATTGATTCTTTGGACTGTTTTCTGTGTTTCTATTTTGTTGATTTCCACCCTCAGTTTGATTATTTCCAGTCTTCTGCTCCTCTTGGGCATGTCTGCTTCTTTTTTTTTTCTAAAGCTTTCAGGTGTGCAGTTAAGTCCCCAATGCATACTTTCTCCGTTTTCTTTAAGTGGGCACTTAGTGATACCAACTTTCCTCTTAGCACTGCTTTCATTGTGTCCCATAGGTTTGAGTATGTTGTCTCTTTATTTTCATTAAATTCAAGGAAGACTTTAATTTCTTTCTTAATTTCTTCCTTGACCCAGGTGTGGTTCAGTAGTTGACTGTTGAGTCCATGAGTTTGTCAGCTTTCTGGAGGTAGCATTGTTGTTGCCTTCTAACTTTAATCAGTGGTGATCTGATAAGACACAGGTGGACACTGATATTTTTTTGTATCTGTGAAGGTGTCCTTTGTTTCCGAGTATGTGGTCAATTTTTGAGAAGGTTCCATGAGCTGAAGAGAAGAAGGTATATTCTTTCCTATTTGGGTGGAGTGTTCTATAGATGTCTGTTAAGTCCATTTGCTTCATTACCTCCAATAATTCTCTTAATTCTCTATTAGGTTTCTGTCTTGTTGACCTGTCCATTGGAGAGAGAGGTGTGTTGAAGTCTCCTACTACTAGTGTGTGTGGTTTGATGTCTGCCTTGAGTAATAATAATATTTCTTTTTTTTAAATTTATTTATTTATTAAGGATTTCTGCCTCGTCCCCACAACCGCTTCCCATTTCCCTCCCCCTCCCCCGATCAAGTCCCCCTCCCTCATCTGCTCGAAGAGCAATCAGGGTTCCCTGACCTGTGGGAAGCCCAAGGACTGCCCACCTCTATCCAGGTCTCATAAGGTGAGCATTCAAACTGCCTAGGCTCCCACAAAGCCAGGACATGCAGTAGGATCAAAAACCCACTGCAATTGTTCTTGAATTCTCAGTATTCCTCATTGTCCGCTATGTTCAGCTAGTCCGGATTTATCCCATGCTTTTTCAGACCTAGGCCAGCTGGCCTTGGTGAGATCCCAATAGAACATCCCCATTGTCTTAGTGTGTGGGTGCACCCCTCGTGGTCCTGAGTTCCTTGCTCGTGCTCTGTCTCCTTCTGCTCCTGATTTGGACCTTGAGATTTCTGTCCGGTGCTCCCGTGTGGGTCTCTGTCTCTGTCTCCTTTCATCGCCTGATGAAGGTTAATATTCCTGAGGATGCCTATGTGTTTGTTTTTGGATTCACCTTCTTATTTAGCTTCTCTAGGAACATGAATTATAAGCTTAATGACCTTTATTTATGGCTAGAAACCAAATATGAGTGAGTACATCCCATGTTCCTCTTTTTGGGTCTGGCTTACCTCACTCAGGATAGTGTTTTCTATTTCCATCCATTTGTATGCAAAATTCAAGAAGTCCTTGTTTTTTACTGCTGAGTAATACACTAATATGTATATATTCCATACTTTCTTCATCCATTCTTCCGTTGAAGGGCATCTAGGTTGTTTCCAGGTTCTGGCTATTACAAACAATGCTGCCATGAACATAGTTGAGCATATACTTTTGTTGTATGATAGGGCCTCTCTTGGGTATATTCCCAAGAGTGGTATTGCTGGATCCAGGGGTAGGTTGATCCCGAATTTCCTGAGAAACCGAAACACTGCTTTCCAGAGTGGTTGGACAAGCTTGCATTCCCACCAGCAATGGGTGAGTGTACCCCTTTCTCCACAACCTCTCCAGCAAAGGCTATCATTGGTGTTTTTTATTTTAGCCATTCTGACAGGTGTAAGGTGGTATCTTAAAGTTGTCTTGATTTGCATTTCCCTGATCGCTAAGGAAGTTGAGCATGACCTTAAGTGTTTTTGGCCATTTGAACTTCTTCTGTTGAGAATTCTCTGTTCAGATCAGTGCCCCATTTTATAATTGGGTTGATTAGCCTTTTACGGTCTAGTTTCTTGAGTTCTTTATATATTTTGGAGATCAAACCTTTGTCAGTTGCAGGGTTGGTGAAGATCTTCTCCCAGTCAGTGGGTTGTCTTTTTGTCTTAGTGACAGTGTCCTTTGCTTTACAGAAGCTTCTCAGCCTCAGGAAGTCCCATCTATTCAATGATGCCCTTAGCGTCTGTGCTGCTGGGGTTATACATAGGAAGTGGTCTCCTGTGCCCATGTGCTGTAGAGTACTTCCCACTTTCTCTTCTATCAGGTTCAGTGTGTTCGGACTGATATTGAGGTCTTTAATCCATTTGGATTTGAGTTTTGTGCATGGTGACAGATATGGATCTATTTTCATTCTTCTACAGATTGACATCCAGTTTTGCCAGCACAATTTGTTGAAGATGCTCTCTTTTTTCCATTGTATACTTTTAGCTCCTTTATCGAAGATCAGGTGTTCAAAGGTTTGTGGGTTAATGTCAGGGTCTTCTATTCGATTCCATTGGTCGACTTCTCTGTTTTTATGCCAATACCAAGCTGTTTTCAATACTGTAGCTCTGTAATAGAGTTTGAAGTCAGGGATGGTAATGCCTCCAGACAATCCTTTATTGTTTAAGATTGTTTTGGCTATCCTGGGTTTTTTGTTTTTCCATATAAAGTTGATTATTGTCTTCTCCAGATCTGTGAAGAATTTTGATGGGATTTTGATGGGGATTGCATTGAATCTATAGATTGCTTTTGGTAGAATTGCCATTTTTACTATGTTGATCCTCCCAATCCAAGAGCAAGGGAGGTCTTTCCATTTTCTGGTGTCTTCTTCAATTTCTTTCTTCAAAGACTTATAGTTCTTGTCAAGTAGTTCTTTCACTTTCTTGGTCAGGGTTACCCCAAGATATTTTATGCTATTTGTGGCTATCGTGAAAGGTGATGCTTCTCTGATTTCCCTCTCTGCTTCCTTATCCTTAGTGTATAGGAAGGCAACTGATTTTTTGGAGTTGATCTTGTATCCTGCCACATTACTAAAGCTGTTTATCAGCTGTAGGAGTTCTTTGGTAGAATTTTTGGGGTCGCTTATATACACTATCATATCATCTGCAAATAACGAAAGCTTAACTTCTTCCTTTCCAATACGAATCCCCTTGATCTCCTTATGTTGTCTTATTGCTATTGCTAGAATTTCAAGCACTATATTGAAGAGGTATGGAGAGAGTGGACATCCTTGTCGTGTTCCTGATTTTAGTGGGATGGCTTTGAGTTTTTCTCCGTTTAATTTAATGTTAGCTGTTGGCTTGCTGTAAATAGCTTTTATTATATTTAGGTAGGACCCTTGTATCCCTATTCTCTCCAACACCTTTATCATAAAGGGCTGTTGAATTTTGTCGAATGCTTTTTCAGCATCTAGTGAAATGATCATATGGTTTTTTTCTTTCAGTTTATTTATATGGTGGATTACATTGATAGATTTGCGTATGTTGAACCAGCTCTGCATTTCTGGGATGAAGCCTACTTGATCATAATGGATAATTTTTCTTATGTGTTCTTGGATTCGGTTTGCCAGTATTTTATTGAAAATTTTTGCGTCGATGTTCATGAGTGAGATAGGTCTGTAATTCTCTTTCTTGGTTGGGTCTTTTTGTGGTTTTGGTATCAGTGTAACTGTAGCTTCATAAAAGGAATTTGGCAATGACTCTTCTGATTCTATATTGTGAAATACATTAAGGAGTATAGGTATTAGTTCTTCTTGGAAGTTCTGGTAGAATTCTGCATTGAAACCATCTGGTCCTGGGCTTTTTTTCGAAGGGAGATTTTTGATAACCATTTCTAATTCTTCGCGAGAAACTGGTCTATTTAGATCATTCACCTGGTCTTGGTTTAGCTTTGGTATATGGTACTTATTTTAAAAAATGTCCATTTCTTTTGTATTTTCCAGTTTTGTGGCATACAGGCTTTTGTAGTAAGATCTAATGATTCTCTGAATTTCCTCTGTGTCTGTGGTTATGTCCCCCTTTTCATTTCTGATCTTATTTATTTGTGTGTTCTCTCTCTGTCGTTTAATTAGTTTGGATAGGGGTTTGTCGATCTTGTTGATTTTCTCCAAGAACCAGCTTTTTGTTTCATTGATTCTTTGGACTGTTTTCTGTGTTTCTATTTTGTTGATTTCCACCCTCAGTTTGATTATTTCCAGTCTTCTGCTCCTCTTGGGCATGTCTGCTTCTTTTTTTTTTCTAAAGCTTTCAGGTGTGCAGTTAAGTCCCCAATGTATACTTTCTCCGTTTTCTTTAAGTGGGCACTTAGTGATACCAACTTTCCTCTTAGCACTGCTTTCATTGTGTCCCATAGGTTTGAGTATGTTGTCTCTTTATTTTCATTAAATTCAAGGAAGACTTTAATTTCTTTCTTAATTTCTTCCTTGACCCAGGTGTGGTTCAGTAGTTGACTGTTGAGTCCATGAGTTTGTCAGCTTTCTGGAGGTAGCATTGTTGTTGCCTTCTAACTTTAATCCGTGGTGATCTGATAAGACACAGGTGGACACTGATATTTTTTTGTATCTGTGAAGGTGTCCTTTGTTTCCGAGTATGTGGTCAATTTTTGAGAAGGTTCCATGAGCTGAAGAGAAGAAGGTATATTCTTTCCTATTTGGGTGGAGTGTTCTATAGATGTCTGTTAAGTCCATTTGCTTCATTACCTCCAATAATTCTCTTAATTCTCTATTAGGTTTCTGTCTTGTTGACCTGTCCATTGGAGAGAGAGGTGTGTTGAAGTCTCCTACTACTAGTGTGTGTGGTTTGATGTCTGCCTTGAGTTTTAGTAATATTTCTTTTACATGAGTGGGTGCTTTTATATTAGGAGCGTAGATATTCAGGATTGAGACGTCATCCTGATGAATTGTTCCTGTTATGAGTATAAAGTGTCCTTTTCGATCTCTTCTGATTGATTTTAGTTTGAAGTCAGTTTTGTTAGAAATTAGTATGGCCACACCTGCTTTTTTCTTAGGACCATTTGCTTGAAACACCTTTTCCCAACCTTTTACTCTGAGTAGATGCCTGTCTTTGTGGTTGAGATGTGTTTCTTGCAAAGAGCAGAATGTTGGATCCTGTTTTCATATCCAATCTCTTAGCCTGTGCCTTTTTATAGGTGAATTGAGACCATTAATATTAAGTGATATTAATGACCAGTGATTGTTTACTCCAGTTATTCTTATTGTTTTTGATAGTAGAGTTTGTGTGTCTCCCTTCTTTGAGTTGTGCTGGTGAAGGGGCGCTAGATGCCTGAGTTATTGTAGGCAGTGTTGGCAATGTTGGATTCCTTGGGTTGCAATTTTCCTTCTATTACTTTCTGTATGGCTGGATTTGTGGCTACGTATTGTTTAAATTTGTTCTTATCCTGGAATGTCTTGTTTTCTCCATTGATAGTGAACAATAGCTTGGCTGGGTATAGTAGTTTGGGTTTGCATCCATGGTCTCTTAGTTTCTGAAGTACCTCTATCCAGGACCTTCTTGCTTTCATGGTTTCCATAGAGAAATCAAGTGTAAGTCTTATCGGTTTACCTTTATAAGTTACTTGGCCTTTTTCCTATGCAACTCTTAATATTCTTTCTTTATTCTGTATATTTTGTGTTTTGATTATTATATGGCAAGGGGATGTTTTTCTTTGATCCAGTCTGTTTGGTGTTCTGTATGCTTCTTGAATATTCAAAGGAATATCTTTCTTTATGTTGGGAAAGTTTTCTTCCCTAATTTTGTTAAAAATATTTTCTGGGCCTTTGAGCTGTGACTCTTCTCCTTCTTCTATTCCTATTATTCTTAGGTTTGGTCTTTTTATTGTGTCCCATATTTCCTGAATGTTTTATGATGAGAATTTGTTGGCTTTGCTGTTTTCTTTGATCAGTGCTTTTATTTTCTCTATGGTGTCCTCAGAATCTGAGATTCTTTCTTCTATGTCTTGTATTCTATTGATTTTGCTTGTTTTGTAGGCTTTGCTCATTGACCTAGATTTTCCATATCCAACTGGTCCTCAGTTTGTGTTTTCTTCCTTGCTTCCATTTCAGTTTTCAAGTCTTGAACTGTTTCCATTACCTGTTTGATCATTTTTTTCTTGGTTTCCCAGGGTATCATGTATGTATTTACTCATTTCTTCAAACTTTTTCTTATACTTCTCATCCATTTCTATAAGGGCGTTTTTTACATGTTGTTTAAGGGACTCTATTGCTTTCATAAAGTCATTTTTTTCCACTTCTTCTGTGTTAAGGTGTTCAAGTCCTTCTGTTGTAGGATCATTGGGTTCTGGTGTTTTCATGTTGTTTTTCAGATTATTGGGTGAATTTTTGCCTTGGCGCCTGCCCATCTCCTCCTATCGATGCCATCTAATTCGTCTTTTAAACCGGATCAGCTTTCTCTGCTGGCCAGGGGCTCCTCTTACAAAATGCTTTCACTCTGTTTCCTGGCTCCTGCTGGGAGCCAAGATCCCTCTCAGCCCTCAGAAGGGTCTTCAGGAATAGGACCAGGCTCCCCATTTACCAGGGACCTCGCCAACCAAAGGCCTACCTCTTTGATTTAATTGTAGTGGGGTGATCTGCCCTGCAGCCTGCGTCTGTGCCGGTCCCTGCTGGTCCCGGCCGCCTGCGGCCTGTTCAGTCTGCCACCGCCTGCGTTGTCTGCCACCGCCTGCATCCTCTGCCTATTTTCCACTTTTAAGAAGCCTTCATTGCGTGCCATTCTGTAACATGATGGCCAGGCTTGTTTGGGGCTTCTGTCCTCCCACCAGGTCCCACAGCTGGCAGGCCCCCAAAAAATCACACAGAGGACTGTACTAATAATAAACTGATTGGCCCATTAACTCGGGCTTCTTATTAGCTCTTATAGCTCATATTAACCCATTATTCTGATCTATGTTAGCCACATGGCTCAGTACCTTTTTCAGTGGGGCAGGTCACATCTTGCTTCCTAGGTGGTTGAGACAGGACTCCCGAGGGAGCTTCCTGCTTCCCAGAATTCTCCTAGTCTCATTGCTCCACCTCTACTTCCGGTCTGGTTGACTCGCCTATACTTCCTGCCTGGCCAATCATTGTTTCTCAGTAGGAGGTTCTGTAGATATCAGTTGGCATTCTGAGAGAGACAGTCTGAGTTCCATAAGAGATTAGAAAGTAAAACAAGATTTAGATTCTCCTGAATAATGCTCAGATGACCTATCAGCTTCAAAATGTATTTTACTGTGGTAGATAACTTGTTAATAAATTTTGGGCATAAAATATATTATTGATTTTTATTAACAAAGTTGAAAGTTGTGATATTGCACTTATGCCCACTGATTCACAACGCCTCATCTCCCCCTCAGCCTCTGCACCACCACCCCAGTCTTATACTGATTGACTATTTTAGATGACTCACATACAGGAAATCATGCTGTATTCATTCATTTGTTCATGTTTTATTCCACTTAATAATGAATTAAAAAAGTCAACAGAGAATGGAAGAAATACTTGCAGATCATGTATCCAATAAGGTTAATGCTTAGGTCTCTACAACTCAAGAGAAATAAATAGATATACAAGCTAGGCTGTGGTGGAATATACCTTTAATCCCAGTACTTGGCAGGCAGAGGCAAGTGGATTTCTTTGAGTTCAAGGCCACCCTGGTCTACAGAGTGAGTTTCAGGACAGCCAAGGCTGTTACACAGTGGAATCCTGTCTTGAAAAACCAAAAAAGAAAAAAAGAAATAGATATACAAATCTCAATAACAAAACTATAAAGGGACCTTGAACTTAAATAGATATTTCTCTAAAGAAAGTATACAAATGGCCAACATGGACATGAAAATGTTTAATGTCAGTATCTACCAGTGACAGGCAAACTAAGATGTAACCTGAGGGCAGTCAGAGGAAGGTAATTGACAGAAGGATAAGAGATGGCAATGGGGTATGAATACAACCAAAATACATTATACAGATGCATGAAATCCATTATGTACAAGTAACAGATATTAACAAGTAAAAAATGAAAAATGAGATTTTTGTACACCATTGGTAGGAACGCAAAATGGTATGTGCATCTTCTACTTAAAAAGAGCCTAAGTGATCCAGCAGCCTCACCTCTGGATATATATCGAAAAGAATTCAAATCAGGATCTGAAGTGACAACTCCACTCTCATGTGCATCACAGCATGAATCTGGCTGTGAAGATATGGAAACACCTAGAAGCCCATGATGTAAAGATAAACTTCATGTTCACACATAAGGCGATTCCACTTTGCAAATGGAGAGATAGAGTGCAATAAATTCCCAATTAAGGTAGTTGCCTAGCTTGTCAAGGCTACTTGAGTAAGTCAGAACACAGATTCCTGGAGGATGGAATACATGCATTTAGTGGTGTGTATGGGCTAGGTAGTGTGTGTGACAGCTGAAAGCATCTGGGATTTTCAGAAAAGTAAGATTTTTTTTTTCTTTTAGGAAAGCTATTGTATGGGATTTTATGGGATAATATTTAGACAAGTGAGAGAAACTGAGTGTGAATAAGGTGATTGTATAGCTAAGTTTATCAATAAAGAGATCACTTATTGAACTGTCCTTATTACATTGGCCGTTGAAGAGCTAGAAAATTCAAGGTATGGAAGTATTCTAGTCTTCATCAGCTAAGCACTTCTTTCAGCATGGCTCTTGGGCAATGAGGTTCTTCAACTGCTTTGCAAATATATATTTGCTGGGGAAGCCCCAAAATTAAAATAGAAGACATGGAGGGCCCTTGGGTGTTCTTTGTTCCAGGTTAGGCTATCTAGGTGACACCTGCTCTGGCAGTCAGCCACTCTAGGAAGGTAACAAACACTTCTTTATCTGACTGGAGCCTACCCTCACACAGAAGTACCTAGAGTCCTTAGGGATAAACACAAGGAGCTTCTCAAGTGTAAACACAAGGAGAAATGCTTTGAGAGTGACATTCCTGAAGTTGTATCCCCAGTGTATTTAAGAAGCTGTGGCCAGAATTGAGAGATACGAAAAATGCTATCAAGTTTGAAATCACGTTGAAAACACACTCAGAGGGAGAGTGTCTGCGCTGTTGAAGGGAGGTTTCCATCACTGTCATACTGTGTATGGACCCTACCTGGTTCATCACTATCTCCGCCACATTTCATCTGCCTCTTCACTTGCATCCAAATAGGAAAAGACTTCTCAGTTTTAATATTCTAAAACATGAAATTTAAAAAGATATGGGTGCTGGTGGTTAAATCTCAAACCCTAGTGTTGTGGAATAGTTGTATGCTGTATGAATATGTATTGCTGTCATTGGTGTAATAAAAAAGCTGAATAGCCAATAGCTAAGCAGGATAGGCAGGATTTCTGGAGAGAGGAAGAGGAGGGAGGAATCTAGGTGCCCAACTTCACCAGTAGATTCAGAGTAAGTTGGATGTATCATACTAAGAAGGAGTAACCAAGCTACATGGCAGAATGCAGATAAAAAAAAATAAGAGTTAAGTTATAAGAGCTGGTTGGGAAAAAGCCTAAAGTAAATTCAAGCATTAATAATTAATGATGTCTCTGGGTCATTTCTTGAGGGATGGTGATTTAAAGACAGTACAACAAGAAAGCCTGCTACACCCTAGCAGCAGGGGAACTGCTACAGAAACTCCACCTGTCTTTCAGAAGAAGAAAGAAACTGAGGGAGATGGGAAGCATACCTGCTTTAAAGCGATGCAGATATTTTGGAAAGAGAACATGTGGTTAAAATTACATTGTGAATGTCATCGGTGTTACTGACTTCTCCACTTTGGACAAGTCATAAGGTGAATTCAATGCTATGATGTGCTAGCACATTCTATCAGAACCATAATAACATATGCTAAGTATCATTAAATTACACATTTTCAATGAAGGAGCTTTTGTGGGATATGAATTTTATCTTAATAAAACTGTTAAAGAAATGGGGATGAAATGTGAAGGAGAAAGGCTATGGGTAACAGGTGCGAGTTTCCGCCTTGCAATGTTCACTCTCACCTTTGGTTAGATTTGCTCCTTCTAAACAGGTGATCAGCTCACAGTCTCATCTCACACTGTGCTGGGACATTAGTGAATGGCTGCTGCTGTTGACATATGAGGCTTATGTGTCCTGGAACCTGGTTTCTGAGAGCCTTGTTTCTGTACTTCTAGTATATTAAAGACTCATGCTCAACTATGGGCAATGATCTAAAAGAATCAGGGGTACCACAATGGAACTATTCTCTCCTCTCTCTCTCTCTCTCTCTCTCTCTCTCTCTCTCTCTCTTTCTCTCTCCTCTTTCTCTCTTTCCCTCCCTACTCCCTCTTTCTCCCTTTCCCTACTCTGTAATGTCAAATTGCCACATAATCCATTAAAGCAAAATTTAGCAGTACTGGTGACATAGTATAATTTGCAATGTTGTTCAACCATCACTTTATATCATATACATATACTCACATACATATTACATGTATGTTTTTTCTAAATTCTGAAAACATGTAGAAATGAAAATAGCTATTGATCATAGCCTTTGGAGAAGTTTTGAGTTCTAGGAACCTGATAGAAAGTGTTGCTATTGAGTATGGGTGGTGGATTAGAGATGTTGAATCCTCATCACCCAATGCCAAATTCAATAAAGTTCAATAACATTGAAATGGCCATTAATTTAAAGCATTTCTCCTTGTGGTTTATGTATTTAAACCATATTTTAGTTGCTTCAGTCCTATCATGAGACAGATGGCTGGGCAGCGCTCCAGGCTGAAGGATCATAAACTTGTCACTTCAGGTGAATTTAGTTTAATTACCATATTTTCTAAAGTTCCTACAAGGTAATGTAAGTTAACCAAAGCCATTGCCTCTGCTTTGTATACTCCTTGATTTTGTTGTGGAGTTTTGTCTTCTATTTCTGAGAACAACTGCTTATCACAGCCCAATGTAAGAAGGATGCAGGGGCTTTGAGAAGAAATGAAAACCAAGGTCAATCAAGATAAATAGTGCAACCCATGTTTCAAGTCACATACACCATACTTGACACCCAGAAGGAACACAGTGGGGTTGTAAATGGAGCTCCAGGGAAATCATTACCATTAAAAAGTTTCTTAAAATTTTAAAATAATGTTACATTTTTCTTTGGGATGATGCTTAGTTTTCTTAAAAAAATATGTAAGAATTCCAAAATCAAAGGTCACAAAGCATTCCACGAGCAACTTTGTTCTGTTTCCAGCACGTCTTCTGGAAACAAAGTAAATGAAATCATCTTGTCTACAACAGTGTTCTGGGAGAGATTTCCTGATTTCTCATTCCAAGACAAAGAAAGACTAAAAATCACAAGCCAAGAGAATTTTCTCCAAGACAAACTGTACTGTTTGAATGAACCTCCTCTCAGTTTCATGAACGACTGTGGTGGAGTTATTTTTAACTGGGGACAGAACATTCATTCTGGAACATGTTCAGAACCTTAAGTTTGTTGAAAGCAGAATCTGTCTTGCTGATGAAAAAGACATTGCAACCTCAGTGTCTCATCCACACTCAGGTGCAAAATCCTTCACAGATCACACAGTACTTTTCAGGACTCAAAATCATCTACATGGGGAGAAGTGTGGACTTTGGATTCCTTTCAATCACTGCTAAAAGAGACATGTGCCAGACACCATCAAGAATACACACTTTGTGTTTCTGCCCATGCACATTTATTTATAATAACGAGCCTTGATGATACCAACTGGATTCTATTGCTTTTATTGATTAGTACTTTCATTAAACAATGTTAGCTGAGTTAGGATGATTAAGAAACAACTAATATTTTTGAACTATATGCATCCTTCTAATTTATAGGAATGATCTGATTTTTTATGATAGCAGTCAATTTTTAAATCGTACAAATACTAAGCAATGTATATTCCAGCCAATGAGCACGTCTCTGTAAGTCACTCAGTGTGACTTACACACCATTGCTACAGGGCTGTAAGCGCTTACAGAGTTAAGACAAAAGTCAAGGCAAATAGGAAAATTATCCTCTTTCTAATGGTTAGGGCTAGCGAGGCTCTCAGAGGTGGGTGTCAGCAATGGGTATCCTCCTGAGTTCCACAATCTGAGAGTCAGTCAAGGTACCTCCCTCCTGGCTGCCTTGTCCAGATTCATTGTCGCTGACACTGAGACCAGCACCTGGAATGAAGAAGAATGAACACTTAAGTCCAAGGTATTAGTACAGAAATTCTTAGTGGTCAAGTCACATTAAACCAAAACATTTTATTTCTATATTATTAAAAGTCCAGGCTATTTATTTGGAATAAACAGCAAATACTTTAAAATTACAGAATCATACTTAAAATTGAGGCTACTTTTGTAGCTTTTAGAAGTTCATATTGATTTCTAAAGGTATAATGTTGGGCTTCTCATGTTCTCATTTTGTTTTAAGACAGATTCTCACAATGTAGCCCAGGCTGGCCTTAAATTCACAGCAACCCTCCTGCTTCAGCCTGAGAGCTGAGGTTACAGGAGTGAGCCAGTACACTTGGCTTTCTCTGTTTTTCTTGTTGCCATGTAATAGACAGGTATAATTTGTAATAGAAAACAGGGTTTCTCAGTGAAGGGCTTATTAAAGTAGCAAATCAGGCAAGTTACCAGACTTTCCATTAGTGGGGTAGAAAACATAACGACTAACCCCTGGAACTTCACTGAGTCCAGTAGCCCGATGGGGGATGCTCAGTTTTTCTTAGTCTGAGAAGACAGACAGACATACAGGAGGGAGTCTCCCTGGTGTCCTATCAGTGCCCCAAGGAAACTGGCCCTGAAGATTGAGCTTAAGGACACGTGAATAAGACAGTGCAAACAGTCTCATTAGAAACCCAGGAAACTAGCTGTTCTTAACAGCATGCAACACCTCAAGCTTCTATTTTGAAGATTTTCTACTAGGCACTACTTTCCCCTTCACAGTGCACATTTTAAATAATTATAATATAATTATTAATTATTTATTAATAATTAAAATATATAATAAATTATTTAAATATATTTAAAACTATACTAGGTTCTTTTCTTCTCTAATATGGGGACTGTATTTACTCTTGTGTTCTGTCTTTACATACACACAGGCATGCACACGTGCACACAGTGAGGGAGACAGAGAATACAGTGGTCACAGAGTAGGCTGCTACCAATGGCCAGGTGGTGCATCCCCCACTGCTGACCACTCACTTGTCAGAAAAAGAGTCAAATAAGAAGCCACTAAGTCCCTGCCAATTCTTCTGCTGGTAGCTATGGGAAGGAGGTTGTTTGCTTCAGAATAGCTTATGTGGGGAAAGAACCAGGAGTCCAAGTCTACTCCTTCTAGTCAAAGCCCGCCTTTCCTGGTCCCATCCTTCACACCATCTGCCTTATTCCTTCCTATGTTTCTGGGTCACATAAATTGCTCACCCCCTGCTTAGATCCCCTAGCTCTTTCCAGATATTTTCTGTTTTTGCTCATGTCTGTTTCTCCCACTGTTTAGGTACTGGCGAACTCTACAGGAGATCTATATATACTATTAAAGCACAGCCCTGCTTGCTCAGTGTCCTTCCCTTCCTGTCCTCTACCCCCTTTATCTGGCCGCCTGTGCTCTGCTATGAACATCAGTCCAAGCACTGCCCTCAATGCCTGTAGAAGCACCATGATTCGCTTTCCAAATGTCGGCCTTTCCTATGGATTGCATCCTTCCCATTGCTCTGGTTCACACTCATAGAAAGTACTTAGTTCATTACAGGTGTTTGGTATATATCTTTGGTGTGTACTCAGAAACCACGTTACGAGCCCACCTCCATCACTTTGTGGCTGGGCAGCCCCATAAGCAAAAATTGAAACCAGCCAAACATCTAGGTCACATCATAGGCATGGTGCAATCAGCAACCAGGTGTTAGCAGAATATCTTGTGAACATATGACTTAATTTATTGTATATACACACTCCTGTGTGGGAGTGTGTATACACACATGTGTGCATGTTGTAGCTGGAGGCCAATGTTTGGTGTCTTCCCTTAGAGTGCTCTACCTCCTTTTTCAAGACAAAGTTTCTCACTGAACTGAAGCTTACTGATTTGACTTGATTGGCTGGCCAGCAATTCCCAGCATCCTCTTGTCTTTGCCCTAGAGTTAGTTACATCCATTTTCCTGCTGTGCTAAGCTTTTATGTGGGGCTGAGGACAGAACGCAGCTTCTAGCTTGTCCAGCAGCCACCTTACTGACTGAGCTGTCTCCCAGCCCTTAAAATAGCTTTTAAGTCAAACAAGAAAGTACGCCCAAAACTAGTGTTTACATCGCCGACCTCAGGGAACCTAAGCTCTGCCACACCCTGATTAGTGTTTCACATAGACAATTCTTAATGCCACAACACTTGCATGACTTGATACAGGAGGAAATGGAGAGGCTCAGTTCCTTGCCGAAGACTCAAAGCAAGGAAACCACAAAACTAAGGTTTTGATGTGGGGTTTTCTGATTTTGTGACCCACTCGCAATTTATGTGGCTTTCCCCCAGTTAGACAATGATACAAAGCACATCCCCTTTAGAGGGAAAAGACATAGAACATATTCATAAACTTATATTTTATCTTTTAATTATCAACTAGCTAAAGTTCAATAGGATAAGGAAATCCTTAAATAAGCTAAATAATAAACAATAGTTTTGTTTATTTGTGTTCTGAGAAAGGGTCTTAAAGTGCACTTCAGGCTTGTCTGGAATGATGTCTCCTTTCTGGCTTCCTGAATGTGGGGTTGCAGACATGGATGATGATGGCCATCTTAGGAACAGTCCTTGGGTTTGTTAGTTCTCAAAAAGAAACTAAGAACTTCTTATAGGAGTCTGCTTTCCCGACCTGAGCCATGCTGACTGGGTGAGACCATATCAGCAGTTCTGATTGACATTCCTGGGATGGCTGAGGGTTTCAAATGCTTTTTCAAGTATTTCTTGACCATTTGTGTTTCTTCTCTGGAGAAATGTTTAATCAGTTAATTAGACTATTTGCTGGCTGGATGACAAATGTGTATTTAATTTTTAGAGCTCTTTATAAATGCTGGATATTAATCTCCTTCTTGATGCCTAGTTGGCACCCCCCCCCCCCATTCTATAGCTGTCTCTTCACATTGATGACATTTTCCTTTGTTGGGCAGAAGCTTTTATTTCATGTCATCCATTTGTCATTTGTTGAGTCCATATTAGATGACTCTTGTCTACGTCTGACTCAAAGGCCCTCTATCTTGAATGTTTTTTCCTCTAGTAGTTTCAGGACTTACATTTAGGTCTCGGATCTATTCTGAATTCATTTTGGTACAGGATAAAGATATGGATCTAGTTTCTTTTGCATACAGACATCTAGTTTTTCCAGCGTCATTCATTAATAAGGTTATTGTTTGGTCAATGTATGATCTGGATACATGTCAATACCATGGCTGTAGCCGTGTTCTATCTATTGTATTCCATTGTATATGTCTGTTGTGGAAGTTTTGTGCTGGTCTTGTTATTATGACTCTGCAGTATAAGTCAAGATTAGGTATTGTGAAGTCATCAGAATTTCTATTTTGTTGAAAAATGCTTTGACTCATATATTTTGTGATTCGTTATGAATTTTAGAATTAAAAATATTTGTTTATTTATTCTTGAGAACTTCATATACATACACAACCTGTTTAGATCTAATTCATCTTTCTATTCCCTTCCTTCCAACTCCTACCAATTCCCTACCCAAATTCATGTACTCTTTTTTAGCCCACTAAGTCTAACTAGTAATGCCAGTAATGTGCATGGATATGGGACAATAGCATTTTTGAAAAATAGTTTGTGTATAATGACATCAGAATTTTGGTGAGGATTGCCTTGAATTTGTAGATCTAATCTGGTAACATATTAGTTCTTTCAGTCAATGAACACAGGGGTGTCTTTCCCTCTTCTAGTATCTTCTTCAATTTCTTTCTTTTTTTTTTGATGTTTGAAGTTTTAATTGTAGGTATCTTTATCTCTGGTTAGTTTCACATACTTGTTCATTAGTTTATTTACTTCGAAGCCACTATAAATTGATTTTTTTTCCTTAGCAAGTATATTACTGGAACATAGCAAGGCTCCCTGCTTCTATTTGCTGTTGTTATAGTCTGCTACTTTTCTGGAAGTGTGTAGTCCACCCAGGAATTTTCTAACATACAATTCAGTTATGGGTTCACCATGTCTCTATTTGTGCATTTATGGTTAATGATGCACTATTCACAATAGCAAAGTATGGAATCAGCCTTGATGTCCATCTAGAAATGAGTGGATACAAGCGATGGAATTTTTACTCAGTCATACAGGAGAATGGATAGAACTCAAGATCCTTACCTAAAGTCACCTAAAGGTCAGAACAATAAAGACAAACACAGCATGTTTCTCTTTCATGTGGACTCTAAATATACATGTTCATATACATATATGTTGTGGAAACAGACAAGATGAGAGAGAAGGAAGAGGTATACAGAAAGAAGGGAAACAGACAGCATGAGGGTAGAGGAGAAGGGGAGGATCTCTTTGTGAGGGAAGAGGTTCAGCCAGAGGGAAGAAGTGATGGGGTAGAAAAGAATAAAGTATAATGACACTGTATATGAAAATATAACAAATCCATTTTTTGTATGCTAACATCCCAATTATTTTAAAGTCCATGCTATCAGACTTTTTTCTAGACTTATATACAGTATCTCTACATTTTTGATATTGGCTCAAAAACTGTTAAAATGCTGTGTAAATCAAGCAAAACACCTTGTTAGGCCAAATCCAGACTACAGGCCAATGTTGAATTCTACTGTAGATAGAAAGCATGTGGGTGGCTCTTTTAATTGACAATATCCTATGATGGAATGTGTTCAGGGACTGATGCTTGGTTATTATAGCATCTTTTCCATAATATAGAGAAGCAATGTTAGAGATTGCTATTTTGATCTCTTAAAATATTTTTTCCCAATGAGTTTAGGGAACTCTAAGGAATGCTAAGCTAAATCTCTAAGCAAGTCATTCCATGCATTCTTGAACCAAATACACCCAGTACTTGTTATATATAGCCCACAGATCTAATTTAATTATGTTCTAAGAATTCATCTTATTTCAGTGTTTGAACATAAAGATCTAATGGTACTGCCTACAGAAAACATTAGGGAACCTAATCATAATTTGTAAACCCTCTTTCAGTCCCAATTCTACTCAATGTTTTATGTAACTAGTCATTTCATTCTCACAAAAACTCATTTCTGTATTTAGTTGCCTTTATTATTTGCTAGAATTTCTTGGTGGGACCCTTTTCCCTTCTGACACAGAAGCAAGCATCATCTAGTGTGTTCCTGTTTTCCATCCCTTCTCTTTTCTTCCCTTTCTCTCTAATGTCTCTCTTCATTTCTGTTCCTCTCTTCTTTCTTCTTCCCCTTTCCTAATTCAGAGTTAATAATTCCCAAAACTACCAATAAAATCTCTGCTCTGATGTATTTCAAATACTACCATCTCCAGTGGTACTTTTAACCTTATGAATACTCAGGAGGAATGTTTATCGTCAAAGTACTCCAGTTTCCCTCAGCAAACCACACTAAGGAAGCTCTGTACCACTCACTCAGGTGAGAAACAAGTCTCTATCAGTCCCTGTTCTTCTTCAGGGCCTGCCCTCTTCCACTCTCATTGGCCTTTTCTATGTGGGGTCTTATTTTCATGACCCTGGCCCACTCTGAGGTCTTTGCAGCCTTTCTGATACTGCTTATAATTTACTCTTTATACTTTTTTTCTCAAAAAACCCTCCATGGCTCACTATAAATGCCCAACTACTTAGGACTACCAAACAGCATTTTAACATTATGCTAAACAGGACCAATAGTTTTGTACTCCCCAAAGGAAATTTCCACTAACTGTATTCCAGAAGTGCGAGGTCAAATTCAATAAAGTAGGTCTTTCTACAGCACTTTTAGTAAGGTGGGAGTCCCTTCCGTGTGCTGTGATTACCATTAATGAATAAAGAAACTGCTTTGGACCTATAGCAAGGCAGAACTTAGGTAGGCAGGGAAAGCTGGAATGAATGCTGGGAGGAAGAAGGGCAGAGTCATGAGCTGCCGCCAGGGATAGACATGCTGAAACTTTGCTGGTAGGCCATGACCTTGTGGTGATATACAGATTAATAGAAATTGGTTAAATTAATATGTAAGAGTTAGCCAATAAGAAGTTAGAGCTAATGGGTCAAGCAGTGTTTTAATTAATACAGTTTCTGTGTGATTATTTTGGGGCTAAGCTAGTCGGGCGGACGGACGAACAAGTAGCTCCCTCCTACTACACTTTAGAACTGTCAAAGTGCTAATTTGGGCTGTGAATCTATAGTCTCCCCTAAGCACCCTGGCAGGGGTTGCTCCCTGAGGACCAACTACAAGCAGCCAGAGGGGTGTGCTCGCTTCCACTCCTCATTGCTTTGGTTGCAGACAGTGTGAGCAACGCCCCTGTGAGACTGTCTCAGCCTACTCGGGCCACTGTTCCTTCTCCTCCTATAAGACGTTCTCCACAAACAAGCTTCACACTAAGGCTGACATTTTTCTTTAGACTCCTTGAGTGTGTAATGCCCTTCCTCCATTCCTTTCCTGTTTAAACACTACACATTCTTCAACTGAGAGAGCTTTGTCCCTTGATTACAAAACTCAACAATTTTCTTGATTATTTATTTCATTCTTCTTTAACTCTTGTGTCTATTCCTCCACAACAGTCCCAGGTTTCGTGTTTTTCATTCATTTGATCATTCATGTTTTGAAAGGTCCCTCTGCTGTCATTTGAGTATCAGCACCTATTGAGTATGAATGGGTGAGTTTGTTCTCATTTCAGTTGGATTTGTCATTTCTCAAAAGGGCACGAGGGCAGTGTGGCATTCTGGGTATGGGCATAGGGAGGGGCCGGGGGACAGTGATGTGCTTTGTGGTCTTACTGTTCTTAATAATGAGACCCTAATATGGAATACAAATTGAGATATAGTCCCTGGGTTGTTCCAGTCATTCTCAAGATGTAAGAGATTAACTTTGTGACGACAAAAATACTTTACCAAAGGAATATCTGGTCATAGAAAAATCAAGCTACTTTACACGGAAACATTTTTAAGTAAGCATTTAAGAAGCTTCTTCTTTGCAACTGTATCTTCTTGCTTTTTAAAAACGTCATTACTACTTTTACAATAGGAATACTTCAAATTTTTTTTGAAAAAGAAAATGTTTAAAAACTGCTTATAGGACTTGGAAAACTCTAAAATGATCAATATTCACAATAGAGTTATGGCACATTATGTATCTAAGCTAAACTACTGTGACGGCTAATATTCATTGCCAACTTGATCAGACTGAGAAGTAACCTAGGCCCCTAGCAAAGCACTCCTTTCAGGGTTTTCTGTAAGGCCATTTTAAAATCAGGGGACTCACTCTGGCCTAGTCAGTAGTGTCATTCATTAATATTTTTAAAAACTGAATGAATATCCAGAAGGTGGAACCCAAAAACATGATGTTGGTAGCATGCCTTTGAAGAGGATGTCTTGACCCTGGCCCCTTCCATCTACTCTTTTTATACTTGGGTTGCCAGACAGTGACGATATCTCCTCATGCCTTTCCTTGATATTTCTACTTTGTCCTGGGCCTGAAAGCAAGGGAGCCAGCTGACCATGGACTGAAACCTCTGAAATCATCAGCCAAAAGAAACCACCCTTTCATGTTTCAGTCATGGGTCTGTCACAGGGGTGGGAAGACCACTTACACATGAAAAAGAATGGCATTCATTAATGTTTTTCCACTAGCATGTGACCTTCAGTCAGATTTCTCACTTTCTCCATTTTTAGGTAATGTGTTGGTGTCTTTAGGATCTTATTGCTCTCTATATAGGAATTATCCATTAGGGTTATTGATTGAGTGGAACTGAACACATACGCACATACACACACACACACACACACACACACACACACAGTCAATAAAATACGACATGTGATTGTACACCTTGAAAACTGCAGACATATACATGTTTGTTGCATGACTTCTGAATGTATATGAAATACGTCTTCATGAATAACATTCTTTTTCTTTTTTCATTTTTTGCATATCAGAGGCAAACTCCTTCAGCGAGCTTCCTTATATTGAATCCGACTTACTAAGTTCTTGGTGTTCTAGCCAGATATTAGGACACAGATATTTACATTTAGTTAGGATATGTTGTTTTCTTTGTTAAAAGCAAATCGTAAATTATTTTTGGCTGTGTTATATTTGATGCTAGGAACAGAATATCCTAGGGCTTGACTGGGATCAGACACGGGTCATGAGAATCAGGACATGCCGTGGCTGACAGTGTGTTTGCACTCTCAGGGAAGGGGAGAGAAAGGAACAGGCTCGCAGGCTGCCAGTTTCTAAGGCCAGTTGTGGGTTCGTTTATACATACCAGTTTTTAATGCAAATATCAAGTCATCAAACTCTTGGGACTCTTCATCGGCTACCAGGGACCCCTGCCCATATCCTCCAGAAGAAGGGAATGAGGCACCATTCTGGGGACTTGTCTTCAAATCAGGGCTTGCCTGGCTGGTCTGCTGGAAGGATGCTCTCTCCCAGTCAGATGGCACCTTTTGGATTGGGGCAAGAGCAGAAGAACGTGACAATTGTTAACATGAATGTACGCAGTAATTTTGAAGCCCATTTTTGCAACAATTTTTTTGCATTTCATTAAAAACTATGGATGGCCTATTGAATTGTTTTTATGAGCTTGCATTTTGTGTTTGTTCTTCAGAAAAGCATGCCTCTCCTCAAGCTAGTATAACCTCATGATTTGACAGTTTCTCAAAATCACATGTAGATTGCTATGATACCATGTATGGGGAGATAAAACTATTTCTCTGTTTATTTATTTGTAAAATGTATATTAAGGAAATTCAGAAGAACCCTCCAAATTATTAATCTGAAATATATTTTAATTGGGGCCAGTATACAAAGAATACATTGAACTAAAGGGAATTTATCAAAATCCTTCTTTGCTTTTGACTATACTCTCAAAGGAGTTCTGTTCTGAGACGATTAAATGTATTCCTGCCTTTCTAGGTTACCTGGCAAACCAGGTTAGTGGCAAATGAACCCTTAATCCTTCTTTTCCCCGCCCTTCCCTGCTCTTGCTGGCTTTTTAGACCGTCTCCCGCAGTCTCTCATTGACAGCTGGATCACAGCCAATTTTGAGCCTCTGAGGAATGCAGACAGACTTTAAGCTATGCAGTTGTGCAACACCCCAGAGGAACACTCAAGCAATGGCTCCAGCCCAGGAACCGGAGGGTCACAGCTGTTGCCTTCGGACTTAAGGGTCTGCTGAGACTTCAGGGACACTTCATACTGAGAAGAGGAAACCAAGAACCTCAGAGATGAACTTGAGAGAAGGTGAAACCTCAGATGATCGTCACCACGAGTCCAGGCATCGAGGACAGCATTGTTCTACAGAACTGTTTTCAGTGACAAGAATAGTTCATATTTAAGTTCTCCAATACTGCAGCTTCTGGGTACATTTGTCCCTGGGACATTTACAGTGTCACTGAGTAAATGACAAACTAGATCTGTAATGCTAGTTACTTTCATTCAGCCACACATAGTTAAAAGATATATCACAGGACAGGTCAGAGCTAGACAAATGCTAAATTGGTAATGATTCAACAAGACCGATGGATCTTAAAAACACTCCTGCTGGCCTTTTGGTCACTAGTTATGATAAAATAACTCAGTTTCAAAAATATATGGCATATAAAATGGTACCAGATTTCAATATCAAAGTACTAAAGACATATCTCAATGTTTTTCTTTCTTAAAAAAATTGAAGATTTATTTATTTTTATGTTATGTGTATGAGTGCTTTGTCTGCATGTGTGCTTTGCACCATGTGAATGCCTGGTCCCTACAGAGACTAGAAGAGAGCATTGGAACTGGAACTGAAGTTATAGACGGTTGTAAGCCACAGGTAAGAGCTGGGAATTAAACCTGGGTCCTCTGTAAGAGCAGCAAGTGTTCTTAACTGCTAAGCCATCTCTCTAGCTCTGGCATATCTCAATTTTTAAACATCCTTCTTAAACTTATTCATCTGACAGACAAAATACATTCTTTTTAATCTGCACTTTTATTTATCTCCTACCTATGAGCCCTGCCAACCATTTTTATCCAATGTATGCTTATCCATTCTGAATTGATAATTCTTTATAGTAATTTTTTATTCAAATAAAAAGGCTATACACAGTAATGACACTGTAATCATTTGCTTCAATTTTAAATTGACAGGAATGAGAGTAGATCCCACATAAGGTATCTCTGGGCAGGTAGATTATCTATCTATCTATCTATCTATCATCTATCTATCATCTATCTGTCTTTCTGTCTTTGTCTATCATATCTCTAGCAACTGTCTAACCTATCATCATCTATTTGTCTATCCATCTATCATCCTATCATTATTTCTTATTCAATAAAATGTTTCTTAATTTCATGCATTTGTATGAAAGCAAGAAACACACCTGCTTCTTTCATTCACAAGGCATGCAGCCAAGCACATCGCGAAGCTGCACAGTGGTGAGGGCTGTGCCTTACTGCCTTTTCTAGGATAGATGTATTCAGGTGTGCTTAACAGTCCAGACTAACACTTTGCCAAAAGGCGGGGGTGGAGGGTATGTGAGTCAGACTCAGGAAATCAAACGTATATGGACAGAATAATGTAGCCAGCAGTGGGAGGCAGATTTTGTGGAGGAAATCCCGCCTAGATTTTTCAGGAGTGCCACAAAACAGCCTCTGAGCTCTGCTTTAGACTGACTGGTGGATTTAAACAGAAAGGAGTGCCTGCCTGTTTGCTTCTCTTCGTTGGGATTAAAGAACTGTGCGGGGAGAAGCAGATAAGGGTGACTTCGAGTGTGGTTTTAGGAAGAATGGTATTTTAAAAGCGTTTCTTAGACAGTTTCAATTCCTGTCATATCAGATTAGAAGGTTTTGAAGGAAATGACACATTTTGCTTTAATTTCTCAATAAAAATGGCTGGTCCATGTGGCTCACAGGACAGAAAAATAACTAATTAAGATCCTTCAAATGCCACCGCACAGAGGGATGGGCTCAAAAGTTGGTTAGCATCTTTTGTCTTCACTTTTTGTCAGCAGGTGAGAGGGTGTCAGGGTGGGCCGGGGACACACCTCTTCCATGGCGTTGATGAGGTTCTGGGTAGACTTGTGCATCTCTCCAGCGGCAGGCATTCCGCTCCCGGGAGTGAAGAAGGCAGTGCTAGGTCCTGGATGACCGTTCATTTCCACCGTGTAGCTGGCCTTCATGGGGCAACATGTTTGGTTGTGTAAAATGAAATAAACCACAAAAACATAAAGTCCCTATAAAAAGAAAAAAGCATTGGTATGTCAAAGGCAGTCTGGCCAGCAGAGCTGAAGCCTAAACACAGCAGTAAGCTAGCTGGTCATCTTCAGGAGGCTCCAATCTTACTCAAATCTAGGAGCAACTGAGTGTGCCAGCAGTCAGACTACAGGCCACGCTGTAAATTCCAAGTCACAAAATGATCATCAATGCTGCTTAGGAAGACTGGGCGCTCATCAATCATTTTCCTCTGAATATATTTAGTAACTCTGGATGTAGCCTACTAACGCATGAAATAAATTACAGAAATTTATTATTGACCTATATTCATCTTGTTTTAGAAGGCAAACCTCCTGTCCTTTATTTTTATTTATCTCCCACCAAATGCCTATTTAGTAATTGAGGTATTCCACTTACTTTCCGCGTATCTGGGGAAAGCCAAGTAAGTGCCACTTGACACCCTGTGTGCACCTCACCTACTTATGTTACTTGGACTGTGGATTGTTTAAGATTCAGCAATCTATGCTTCTCCATAAATGCTTCCCAAGGGCGACAGCACTATCTCGTGCATTCTTCAAAAGCCGTTAGCCCTTCAAATCCCTCAAGAACGTGCTCAACCTCTTGATAATTGCTCTGCTTCCGTCACCAGAAGGGACTGCTTTTGTTTGTGTTCTGCTCGTTACTCCTTTTCGTCATGATTTCCACATGTGCTCTCCTGTATGACTGCTCTCCAAAGCAGTCTGTTCCTCGACCCCACTCTGACATTTTATTTAGACAATAAAATACCTTAAATGTGTCCTCGGTGGTTTTGGTATTAAAAATTTTAATGCAAGGAAGAATATCTGTTACTAAAATTGTTAATCAAGAAAGGTAAAAATAAACTCAGCTAATTAAAGAAGAAATGGAATAACATAGAAAAATTTTCCAGAAATATAAGTAAGTGTCAATGCTGTATAGAGTTTGTACTCTCCATGGTTCTAAGGTATTGAAGCAATAGCAACTGTACACACCCAAAATATCTACCTACTGGTATAAATAGCAAAATGTTTCTTAGGAAACACCGTGGCCCAGCAGTCAGAAGCAACGATTTACCTATGTGAATCGAGGGGACAGAGCCATGCAACACGGGCCAGCATTTGGTCTCTTTAGGTCTTGGGAGGACCGTGAGGGTCACGACTGTTCTCCTACTGGGGAGACAGCTTCTCAACTGTCTCCACAACTAAGCACGTTTACAAAGCAGTGCTGTACATGGTAAACATATTTTTTAAACTAATTGCTGTAATCATCTCACAAGAGCAAGCAGAAGCATACATTTCCTTTTGAATTCGGTTCAAGGGTTCTTTCGGAGAGACATTCATATTCCAAATTACGTAGGCTCCGTGATTTAGTTTCAAGTACACATTAATAGAAACAACATCTTCCTGAAAACACTCGTGCTCATCCAACATTTTTCTCACACAATTAGCTTCTCACATGACTATGACCTAATTACATTGGCCATGGCGATAGACAAAACAGGAAAAAAAATTAAAGTGTCAGCCTTAAAAACTGTGCAAATGTTACTGATTTATTTTTCAGGGTCACTGTAAGTGTTGAGAAGTGACAGGTTAAAAGCTGGATAAGGAAACCAAACCCGTGCTTTAAAACCCATCTCTAAGGACCCATCTGTTAAAGCCCAACAGTCTTTCTCCTGTTTGTTTTCAAACACAGCCTTTCGTGTGCCAGGAAACGCTCTGCCTGCTGAACAGAACAACATTCGCAAACCGCATTTCTTTTTCTTAAAAGCATGGAAGTATACAGTAAATATTTTGAGACTTTTAGACGTGCCCTGGGAAACACAAACATGGCTAAAATAAGAAGGAAAGGATGCAGATTATCTTTAAGTGACTCTTGCTTGGTCTGGGCCAAGCTGTACAAATAGAGAAGAGGGGCCTCCATTATCCACTGTCCTCAGCGGTGGAAGTTTCTGACCTCAGGGTAAAAACAAGTTCCCCTTCCAACCACTGAATGCTGAGTGCAGGCTTCTGCTGCAGGGCTGTGTGAAGCCACTTCAGGAGTCGCCTAGACTGTCAGGCTGTAGAACGGTGCACATTCACTGTGTGTATTGCCAGGCAGAGGTGCGAGGATGAGGCATGCGTGGTTCTGACGCTCAAACTGCTCACAAATGACAAGATATCCCGCCCCCGCCACAGAGCAAGTTCCCGTGCTCCAGATCCCATTCACCTACACCTTCTGGCATTCACAGGGAAGCCAGTTCTGTCTGTGTGTTGCTGTTTTATTTCATTGCCCTCCTATAGTCATGAAAATGCTTTAAAAATCTTTATACCTGGATTGACTATAACATCAAGCCCCATTCTATATTTCTTTTGATCTAGGAATTTCAGCTTATTAGTCAATATTCAGTGAGCCACAAGTGAAATCATATAGTCTAAAGAATTATATATTCTCATAACTCTATTTTTAAAGATTTATTTATTATTTGTATGTGCCTTCATGGATTTATTTGCATCCCATGCATGTGGAAACCCACAGAGGGGAAAAGAGGGTGCTGGCTTCCCTGGAACTGGAGTCACAGGCATTCCTGAGTCACTACGTGGGTGGTACAGAGCACAGCCAGGTCCTCTGCAAGAGCAGGGGGTGTGTGCTTAACCACAGAGGAGTCTTTGGAAGACCAGGGAAGGCAAGGATCTCAGCTGTCCTTGCCACCAGTTCTGTGAGTTCTTCGTGTCCCAGGTCACAAGTTTAACAAGAAGTGCTAGAAATAAATTAAAAAAAAAAACAAAAAAAACAAACAACTGGCTAGAACAGGAAGATGGGAGGTGGCTTGGCTCCTCTCTTGGACACTCTCCTCTCAGGCCTTTCTCCAACTTCTTCAAAGCATAAAGATTCCAGGCTGAGGGGTGCCGCAGGCTTCTCTGTGAAGTAGTGCCACTCCCCTTTCAGAGATGGGGCGGACAAGGCAGCACCAGCAGAATTAGGCTTTCTTAAACCCACACATTTGGAATATCCAAGAAATCTATTAAACTGCAAGTTCTGAGACAATGAGAGGCAAGGTTCATCTCTCTGTTGTGTTTGAAAGAGTGGTTCTGTCTTTTTAATGCTGGGACCTCATGTTGTGCTGACCCCCAACCATAAAATGATTTCATTGATACTTCATAAATATAATTTCGTTACTATTATGAATCATGATGTAAATATATGATAGGCAGGATATCTGATATGTGACCCTTGTAAAATGACCCTCACAAGGGGATCATGACCACGGGTTGAGAACTGATGGTTCTCTGACTTAAAGGAGGGACTTAAGAAATAATTGATAAACCAGAGACCAAGATTTTGAACTGTCGTCAGCAGGAGAGAGTGGGAAGGCGCGAAGACAGAGGTGGGCCTGAGGTACCAGCTAGGTTCCGCGCTCTGATTCTTTTGTAACTATAGCTGGACCATTTGGTAGTGGTTTGGCCAGTTTCTTCTACCGTTCAGTCTTTCCATTCTACATGCCCTGTGCAGAGGTCATCTTCCTGGGAGAAGGAGCAAACAGTCGGGGCAGGGTGGGGCATGGGCTCTTCCGGTGGGTATCTCTTGGGAGCCGGTTGCTTTGCTATACTGCCTGGCTGTGTCCCTTCTGCGGAGACTAGCCACGCAGTTTCCTATGGTTCCTTCCTGTGGCTAGTTTTCCCTCAAGGCCTCTGCTCTCCCTCTCACTTAGGCAGACACAGAAAGCCACTGTGATCCCTTCTTTCTGGACTTCTTCTAGGACTGTTCTATGACTCTGACCAGCTATATTCTGAATCACCAGTAACATGGCAGCAAAGAAGATAGAATTTAGCAAATAGCAAAGCTGGAGACAAATACAGGGTTTCTGCATTTACATATATTATTTTTTACCAATGAAAGAAGTAGGAATCTCATCCTAATTTCTTCATTTTGAACCTTTTACTTTTTACACTAAAAATTGATTTTGTTAGTGTTTATACTTGTAATTAGATCTGTAGTTCAATCTGTACATCAAATAAACAGAGAAGGAAACAATGAGTTCATTCTGAGGACTGTTGATTAGCCAGGGTAATTGATAGTCATGTAGGGAGCAAACACTTCTCCCGACACTACCCAGTATGGGGGGGGGGGTATGTTGGGAGGGGGTCCATCAAGTTCTGCTCTAAGCCGTCTAGTGTAAGGAACTTTCAGTTCAGAACTAGTACACTGAAAAAAAGTGAGCTGGCTTCAGGCATGTCTGCAGCTCTGGTTGACTGCAGGTCTTCCTTTTTCAGGTCTAGACAAATGTCTATTCTAAACCCAACAATTCTTAGGAACAACAGTCTGAAAAGTTCTTAATCATAAATACTTAGGAGGCAGATAATATGTCCTTCCTTTTATCCCTGCCTGTAATTTCAGGGTACATTCCTCTGTGTGTCATGGATGAAGAAATATTTGGTCAGTATTCTCACTGTGATAAATATTCATGAATCAAAACATAATTATTAGGCCATGGCTCAGTAACCTCTTCTTGAGGTGAGCAACCTGCACTCTGCCGTCTTTCTTCTCAAGGCCTTTGTAGCTGAGCCTCTCTCCTTTCCATGATATTGCTCTCAGGCCTCAAAGTTCAGAGCACAAACCAATCAGGAATCTACTTACCAGGAGGCAGACATGAGAGAGGAACTATAAATTAAATTTGCTCCAAGTTACAAGAACACAAACTGCTGATACCACAAACCCCAGGAGTCCTCAGGTTGGAATAGTTTCCAAACTACAAAGTAAGCTGTGTGGAAGGACTGAGGGGCAGATACCAGGGGAAGTGGCCAATCGGGGCCTCGATGGAGCTCACAGACACAGAACAAGGGTGAAATCTGAGAACAAAATGACAAGCTGTAATCATAAAAGGGAGGAAAGAACTGAAGTGAGCTGTAAATGAGTGGAGTATTTTGTTTTCTCCAGGGATGAGTGCATTAATAGGTTATCCATCCCAAGTGGTCATCTCTAAACACATACACACAAGAGTACCACTAAAGGGACCCAGCAGGCTGTTTTTTCTAAATGCCATTATTTCTAGATAAGTAAAAATAATTAGGAAAAATAATGAATTGGAGTGGGCTTGGGGAGGACACTGGATGAGTGGGAGTAAGAAGGAGGAGGAGAAATGATCTAATATATAGTACTGGGGTATAAAATTCTTAAGCCGTTGACTCTTAGAAGCCTGTTCTTTACTAATGAGAGACAGAAAGGGAGTGGACCTGGAGGGAGGGGATAAGGACAGGGACTGGGAGGAAGGGGAAACTATAGTCAAGATAGATTGATTATATATAGAAAAAAAATCTATTTTTAATAAGTGAAAACATTCAAAACTATAAAATTCCAAATTGTACTGTATCCGTTCGAATGTTAGTATGAGGACTTTAAAATTAACACTTATTAATTAGACACACTCCTGGGTTTCACTGCGACATGCCACACTTGCATGTGCTTTGTTTGCCCTTGTCCCCTTTCTTTCTATGCTCTCTGGCCTGCTCCCCCAACCTCTCCTCACTCTCTTCTTTCCTCTCCTGGATAGCCATAGAAATAATTTTTAAACAATTTTAAAAGTTTTTTTAAAATTTATCTTGTGTTTACAGGGTGCCTTTTGCCTGCAAATATACTTGTATACCATCAGCGACCAGAGGAGAGCGTTCAGTCCCTTGGGCTACAGATGGTTGTGAGCTACCATGAACTCAGGTCTTCTGGAAGAACAACTAGTATTCTTAATTATTGAATCATCTTTCCAGCTCACTTATAAATAGGTTTTGATTTTTTTCCTGAGGCAATATGGTGGTTTGAATGAGAATGGCCCCCAAAGGCTCGTATATTTTAATGTCTGTTTCCCTAGTTGGTGAACTGTTTAGGAAGGATTAGAAGGTGTGGCCTTTTTGGAGGAGGTGTGCCACTGGGTGGGCTTTCAGGTTTCAAAAGCCCAGGCAAGGCCCAGGTGCACATGTGCTTCTGCACACACACACACACACACTTCACCCATCTGTCTGTCTGTCTCTCTCTGTCTCTCTGTCTCTCTCTCTCTCTATCTGCTGCCTATTGGTCAGGATGTGAGCTCTCAGCTCCTGCTCTAGCACCATGCCTGCCTGCCACTGCACTCACCTCACAATGGTTAGGCCTAACCCTCTGAAGCTGTAAGCAAGCCCCAATTAAATGCTTTCATTGATAAGCTGCCTTGGTCATGGTGTCTCTTCAGAGCAATGTAACAGTAATTAAGGCAGACAGAGTCTTACTAAGAAGTCTAGGCTAGGCTGAAAATTGCTATGTACCCCCAGGCTGGTCTCAAACTTGGATTCCTCCTGTGTCAGCCTCAGAAGTGTTGTAGTTACTGTCAGGAACTTAGCCTAAACCTTTCCAACAGTCTCCACCACCATCCTTCAAGTTGCCTCAACCGTTAGTGTGTAGAGTCCTACGTAGTCATTCTGTGGAGTAAACTTAGACAGTGGTGGTGACCTAAGAAGACTGTCGCTATGAAGACGAGTCAGGAACATTGAATAGCCTGGTGAAAGTGGAGAAGAGAGAGAGGAGATCAGTTGCTTGTGTCAGCAAATTAAATTTCTTAAAAGTTTGAAGTGAACATTTCTGACATGTTTGAAGTGCCAGACTGGAAGAGAGGAGAGCAAGCAAGGCCAGAGGCCTAAGTGTAGAGGACAGCTGTGTGGTGGGGATACCTGAGCCATATGAGTACATGATGTTCATGACGAGTCCTTTGTTGTTTTGCTTCTGGAAAACACTCTGCAGAGAAAAGAGCTGAGAACACAGGACTAAAGAGCTAGAGGACACAGCAGGAAGAATTACCAGGGACACAAACAAGAAACACCTAACCGGTCGATCAGGTCAGGACAGAAGACAGCCACAACTGTACAGATGCAAAAAGAACTTGTTCTACAGGCATGACATGCTCTGTGTTGTAATAAACAGATATCAAGGAGGAAGTGAACGAGGCATGTGTTCAGTTGCAACTGATACAGCCAGACAGAGCACAGCGACCACAGAGAGGCTGAGGGTGGGAGGCTAAAATACGGAATATGCTCAGTGCTGATAAGAAGGTATCTTTCCGTTAGGAGGGTAACCTGACTCAAGATTGCATATCCTTCAGTGTGATACCTAAGTGGGCACTTGTGGTTGGTTTTACTACTATAGACACTACCAACTTCTGTCATTCTTGTTCTTATTCACAGTGAAAGACTGTACAGCCCAGAGTTGAAGTTCTTGAAAGAGCTGACAGAACCAGGTTCTCCATCTGGCAGGAGATGCGGAGGGATGTTGTGCATCACCAGTCATCTGCTTTGCCAGAGCACTGTAGGTGCCTTCCCAGAAGCGTCAGCCCTTCTCTGATGAACATGAACCCACGGAAATGCTCAGTATTGGTGTTCGTGATTGATATCTGCCACGTAGCTGCTAAAGACACATATCCTGGGCTTCTAGATTTTATAGTTTTGTAAAGGAAAAGAATCATATAAATCAGCTTTAAAGAAATGATTTGTTTCATGATAGTGTGGTTAATTAAATATCAAATCCAACTTAAGGCTTTTGTTTTTCAGCATTTCTGCATGAATCAGTTGGAACACAGTGACAGACTCCAGGAAGCTCCTAACATGGGGCAGCTGCCACAGCAGCCCAAGGAGACAGCTGACAAGTTTCACTAGCAGATAAATATTCCTTAAGCTAGAACCCTGGAGACTCCACACTTGCAGATGTGATACCATACAAAAGAGACATAAACAATAACTTTCAATTAATAACTAGGATATTATAATACGAGATACTATTTTTTAATGTCTTAATCAGCTGACATCTGATGATAAAGAAATTGTTTAGTAGGTACAAATGACTTGATATCATTTGTCCCAATTTTTTTTATCAGTAAAATGGGGGTTCTGTAGATGCCATATGGAGTCATTACTAGCAAAACTTGAATAATCCACAAATACTTTCATTAATATATAAAAAACCTGAGACAAACTAAGTTCATGTTTAATGACAAAAAGAAAAAAGGAAGAAAATACAGAGATTAAAAGATTTTTTTTTAATAGTAAATCTTACCACTCGGAAGTACACTCTCAAACTTCGATATTAAATTCCTGAAAACTACATTCCGTAGATTTTTCCCAAAACCTGTTAATTATGTGAAGACATATTTTTCCTTTGTAATCATAAAAGAAAAACAAACAAACAAAACAAAACAAAAAACCAGACAGAAGGTTAAATTTATGGCTTAGCAATCACTAGAGTGACCTTGGATTCTACTTTGCTTGTGGCTATCCTGACTTGCTTCTGGTTCCTCAGTGAGTGTGCTGAGTCAGCATCTTTCTTCCCATCACCACCCAAACATACACACACACACACACACACACACAATTGTTATGATGGTGATCTACATGGAAAACTAGCAACTGCTCCCCAAAGGCCTGGCTTATCCATACTATCTTAGTTTATGCAGGACAGCTGTCAGTTACCCCAACTTTAAACAAAATCTACATTTTAGCCAGCTTCCTTCTACATAGGAATGATCTACAACTGAAAATTTTCTACTGCCAATCTTGATTCAGTCACCGAGTTAACCTGAGATAGATGACCGTCCAACCTATAGGCTGGGAAGCAGTAGGTGTGCTAGCCAACTTTATGTTAGCTTGACACAAGCTTTGAAAAATGAGGGCAATTGTAGGAGTTCCCTGGTATAGTTTCTGGGGTTACTTATGTACACTGTGTACCATTTGCGAATACAAATGCTTTAACTTCTTCCTTTCCAATTTGTATCCCCTTGATCTCCTTTAGTTATAGCTCCAACTAGAATTTCAAGTTTTATATTGAATCAGTATGGAGAGAGTAGACATTTTGTTCCTGATTTTAGTGGTATCACTTTGAGTTTTTTTCCATTTAATTTGATGTTGGCTATATGCTTGCTGTATATTGCTTTTATTATATTTAAGTATATCCCTTGTATCCCTGATCTCCTCAAGACTTTTATCATAAAGTGGTGTTAGATTTTGTCAAAGGCTTTTCAGCATCTAACAAGATGATCATGGGTTTTCCTTTTTCTTTCAGTTTGTTTATATGGTGAATTACATTGACAGATTTTCATATGTTAAACCATTCCTGCATCTCTGGGATGAAGCCTGCTTGGTCATGTTGTATGATCTTTTTGATGTGTTCTTAGATTCAGTTTGCTAGTATTTTATTGAGTGTTGTGATTCAGCTGCCCTCACTCCCCCTGACCAACAGGGGAATTTCCTTATGGTCTGTAAGTGACAAGGATGTTTGTGTTCTTTCTGGCTGGTGGGTCTCCACAGAAGCAGTAGAGGTATTAAGAGGTTGCTGGGCAAAATAAAGCTTGCTGTTCCTCCACCTGAAAAGAAGCCTCTGTGTCTCAACCCGGCAACCCCCCCCCCCCCCCCCCTGCCTTGCCAGTCTTGGCATCCAGGTCTTGTAGGCAGGGAAATGTGGAGATCTGGAAAGTGGGGAATCCATGAAATGGGTTGCTCTGTCTGCCAGCTAAAACGAGGAGCGTATTGGGAAAGGTAGTGTTTTTATTTTTCATCCCCAGAGATACTCTGAAGGACATCCTCCAAAAGACTAGCTAGTATAAAGAAGAGGCAGGAGGGTGAATTGAAAGGCCTTAAAAAGTAACTGAAACTCTTAAAGCAACAGGGCAAAGAAGTAACAAGGAAGACAGCCGAAGATTTGTACAGGAGGGGGTTTAAATATTCCAGACTAGGAACAAGCCAAGTCAGAATAAAAGAATATGTTTCTTCATCCCCAGAGATGCTCTGAGGGATGCCCTCCAGAAGACTGGCCAGGAGGGAAGTAAGAAAGAGGAGGCAGGAGGGTGGATTGAAGGCCTCAATCTACACCAAGATGTCTACAGATGTATGTTACTGTATTCATTTTGTTGTCTTTTGTGTTCTGGACTAGAGAAAGACATTTGATTCTGGGAACTGCTAAGAAAAGTATTTTGACTTTAAAATATGGGCCTAAGGATTTGATGCTTTGGAAAAGAGGTTCTGCTTTTGTCTCCACAGAGAATGAGAACCTGTGGATTCATTGCAAATTTATGTGGTTTGAATCACTGAGCCTCGCTGGAATGTTGATGTAAAATACCCCCAAGAATGCAGCACCCCCATCAGCAGGAAGTAGTCAGACAGGTTGATGACGCCCAAATTCCCTAAAAGATTGTTAAAATGGGGCCCCCTCAATGGTTCCGGAGCAGGAGCAGTGATCCTGCTTCCCTAAGTTCTGCTCCACTCCATGCAGCAGTTTGGACCCAGACAGAGTGTGGGACCCAGAGCAGAGCTTTGCTAGGCATGTTGCCCTGGCCCTGTCAGTGCCCAGCCTCACCACGGTAGTGTCAGGAGTGTCAGCAAATATGGCAACAAGTGCTATACTATAGAAGATCTGCAGAAGAGAGACCTTGGAATCACCACAACTGTGATAGCCGTTATTGCTATCTCTGCCATTGCAGATACTGATGCCTGAGTTACTCTTTCCCAGAGTGCGCAGATGGTTGAGACTGTCAACCAGATGGCTGAAAGAGTCAGCAATGCTTTGGACATTCAAAATGATCTTAATGGACACATTCCATTGAGCATATTGACCTTGAACAACAAATGGCTCTGGTTCAGGAGCAAGGGGACTATCTTTGGACTTTTCAATGGCTAACATGTTCTAGCTTTTATCATGTTATGTGCATTATCCTGGCACTGTATTGCATGCTTCTGCTACCGTTATGGAACTTAACCATCATAAGAGAGGGGTTTGGAATACTGCTTTTGTTAATTTTACCACCTGGTTAGTGCACGCTAGATGGTGGCAGCACTGGTCTGGCTCGTTGGCACTGTCAGTCCTAAGGATACTTGGTTTAGGGCTATGTGTCTAGGTAGCCATGGACGGGTAATACTTTGGGGGCAGGATGCCACCTATGACAGGGAATATTAGAGGGTTATTCCCCATGACAGGCAAGGTATTCCACCCAAAGTAACAAGACAGGTACAGTTTAAAATAAAACAGAGGGGAGTTGCTGTGATCCAGCTGCCCTCACTCCTCCTGACTGGCAGGGGAACTTCCTTGTGGTCAGTAATTGACAAGGATGTTGGTGTTTTTTTCTGGCCAGTGGGTCTCCACAGAAACAGTAGAGGTATAAAAGTTTCCTGGGCAAAATAAAGCTTGTTGTTCTTCCACCTGAAAAGAAGTCTCATGTCTCAATCCCAGCACCCCCACTCCCACCAGTCTTGGCTATCCAAACTGTGCTGGCTACAGCAGTTGAGTATTTTTTTTTTTTTATCAATGTTCATGAGTGAACTGAGTCTGTAATTATCTTTCTTGGTTGAGTCTTTCTTTGGTTTGGGTATCAGGGTGATCAGGGTGACTGTGACCTCATAGGAACAATTTGTCAGTGTTCCTTCTATTTCCATTGTGTGAAATGATTTGAAGTGTATTGGTCTTAGCTCTTCTTTGAATGTCTGGTAGAATTCTACATTAAAACTGTCTGGCCTTGGCTTTTTTTTTTTTTTTTTTTTTTTGGTTGGAAGATTTTGATGACTGCCTCTATTTCCTTAGGGATTATTTGTCTATTTATATTGTTTATCTAATCTTGAGTTAACTTTGGTAAGTGATATCTATCAAGAAATTTGTCCATTTCTTTTAGATTTTCCAATTTTGTGGAGCACAAGTTTTTGAAGTATGACTTAATGATTAAGCGACTACAAAATCTCTACCAGGAAATTCCTACTGATGCTAAACTCCTTTAGTTAAGTATTTGGATACAAGATTAACTAAAAAAAATCAATTGCTCTCCTATATATAAATGATAAACAGGTTGAGAAAGAAATCAGAGAATCCATACCTTTTACTATAGCATCAAATACACTAAAATATCTTGGTGTAACTCTAACCAAGCAAGCAAAAGACATGTATGAGAAGAACTTCAAGTCTTTGAAAAAAGAAATTTAAGAAGATATCAGAAAATGAAAAGCTCTCCCACACTCATGGATAGGTATACTAAAACTAGCCATCTTACCAAATGCAATCTACAGATTCAATGTAATCCCCATTAAAATCTCAACACAATTCTTTACCAACCTTGAAAGAATAAAACTCAACTTCATATAAAAAAAATCCAGGATAGCTAAAGCAATCCTGTATAATAAAGACCTTTTGGAGGTATCACCACCCATGATTTCAAGTTCTAGTAAAGAGTTATAGTCATAAAAACTGCATGGTATACACATAGGTGGATCAATGGAATTGAATCCAAGAATAAGACATATATTACACACCTTTGGACACCTGATTTTTTACAAGAAAGGTAAAATTTTCATTATATAATGGAAAAAAAGCATCTTCAACAAATGGTGCTGGCATAACTGAATGTCAGCATGTAGAAGAATGCAAATTGATCCATATCTATCACCATACAAAAAACTCAGGTCCAAGTGCATCAAAGACCATAATATAAATCCAGATACACTGAACCTAAATAAAAGAAATTGGGAAATAATCTTGACTACTTTGGCACAGGAGACAACTTCCTGAATAGAACACACTTAGCACAGGCACTAAGATTGACAATTAATGGGACTCATGAAATTGAAAAGTTTCTGTAAGGCAAAGGACACCATCAATAGGACAAAATAGCAGCCTACAGAATGGGAAAAGATATTCAGCAACCCCACGTCTGACAGAGGAATGATTTCCAAAATATATAAAGAACTCAAGAAACTAGATATCAGCAAACCAAATCTAAGCAGAGAATTCTGAACAGAAGAATCTCAAATGGCTGAGAAACTTAAGGAGATGTTCAAAATTCTTACCTATCAGGGAAATGCAAATTAAAACATTCCAAGATTTCATCCTACACTTCTCAGGATGCTAAGATAAAACCACAGGCAACATCTCATGTGAGAGAGGATATGAAGCAAATCCATTGCAAATCTGTACAGCCACTCTGGAAGTCAGTGTGGTCGTTCCTCAGAAAACTGGGAATCAATCTTCCACAAGACCCAGCTGTCAAGGACCCTTGCTCCACTATATTTGTAACAGCATTATTTGTAATAGCCAGAACCTGGAAACAACCTAGTTGCCCGTCAACTGAGAAATGAATAAAGAAAATGTGGTACATTTACACAATGGAATATTACTCAGAGGTAAAAACAAAGGCTCCAGGAAATTTGAAGGCAAATGGAAGAGGCTAGAAAAATACATGCTGAGTGAGGTAATCCAGACTGAGACAAACATGATAAGTGGATATTAACTGTAAAAATAAAAGATAACCATGCAACAACCCACAGCCCCAGAGAGGTTAGGAAACAAAGAGGGTTCATGGTGGAAACACCCAGATCTTCATATGGTGTAGGAGGTCCTTCTGTTTATGTATTGCTTTCATTGGTTAATGAATAAAGAAACTGCCTTGGCTTTTTTATAGGGCAGAACTTAGATAGGCGGGGGAAACAGAACTGAATGCTGGGAGGAAGAAAGCAGAGTGGGAGAGGGCTGCCATGGAGCCTCCAGAGTCAGACATGCTGAATCTTTCCCAGTAAGCCACTGCCACATGGTGATATACAGATTAATAAAAATGAGTTAAATCAAGATGTGAGAATTAGCCAATAAGAGGCTAGAGCAAATGGGCCAAACAGTGTTTTATTTAATACAATTTCTGTGTTGTTATTTCTGGGCTCAGCTATCTAGGCAGCCAGGACAAACAAGCAGCCCTTCCTTTACAACAATTGATGCCCAATGTGGGCTCAAACCCATGACCCTGAGATTAAGAGTCTCATGCTCTACCGACTGAGCTAGCTGGGCTGGTTCTGTGGGAGCACATTCTGCTCCTTCAGCCTTCCTAGGAAGGGAAATAGAAGAGATTTTGTGAGTGGACTAAGTGTAAGGATGGAAACATGAGCAATCAGGTTTTGGGGGCAGAAGGATTCAGAAGTACGGAATCCTGAAGAAGAGGGGGAGAAATGATTGTAGGAGCCAGAGGAGTCAAAAATAACACGAGAAGACCCACCTAACCTGGGCTCATAGGGACTCACAGAGACTGAACCAGCAACCAGGGAGCCTGCATGAGACTGACCTAGGCCCTCTGCATATATGTTACAGTTGTGTAGCTTCATCCTCTTGTGTGGCTCCTAAAGTGGAAACAAGGGCTGTGCTGCTCTTTTACAGGCTTTGGGACAACTTCTCATATTGGGTTGCCTTGCCCAGCCTTAACACATGGGAAGGTGCTTAATTTTACTGCAATTTAATATGCCATGCTTTGTTAGATCCATGGTAGACCCACCCTTTCCTAAACAGAAATGGAGGAAGAGTGGATTGGGGAGTGGAAACAGAGAGAAGAAGTAGAGGAGAGGAGAGAGGGGAAACTGTGGCTGGGATGTAAAATTAATAAATGAATGAATTTATCTTAAAAAATTAGAGCAAGTTGTTAGGTTGGGAGCCTAGGCCCCAGTCCCTTGCATCTATCCCAGTCCCCAGCCCCAGCAGGCCAGGTCCTGAGCCTCCCCAGTGGTCAGGACCACTCCCCAGGGTAATTAAGTGATCCCCCAAAAGAAAAACACGTGGTCCCCCTTTCTTCCTCTTGGGGGTTGCTTTTCCGCAGCTTCCCGTTTCCCCCTCAGGGGCCACCCAAGAGAGCAGATCTCCCATTAAACCTGGATATTTCTTAATTTGGCTTGTTTTGATTTGGCTTGATTGGGAATATTTGTGTCATCAGAGAGCTCGCTTAGGAAATATTCCTAACACAAGTGATAACTGATTTGTTCTATACAGGCTCGGTGACTGCCCAAATGTGCATATACCTGAAGCCATTTCATTAACACATTTTTCTCCCAGAAATCTGGCAATTCTTTAACTGGGGTTCTCTCTTTGGTGTCTGTTTCTATGACAAATTCTGAGTAAATAAGGTATAAAGGTTTGTAACCACAGTTGTAATAAACTGTTAACTTGGAACAAAGTCATTTATAGTGACTGTCATTTATATCCTGTGTCAAAGAAAGAGCATGCAGTCTTGTAAGACATCAGAAGCACAATGAAGCATGCCTGCTTCTGATTCTACTGAAGAATTACAGAAACTTAGGATTTTAGTGTACCCACTATTTCTCTTCCCTAACGATTTTAGGCATATGTGTTAAATCAACAGCATGAGATAGGAGTTTTTTCAATAAAATGATACTGAAGCCCTGGCATATAAAGCTGAAGACAGTAACAGACTGAACAGTTCCCTTTCTCCTTAGTGGTAGCTACGGCACCACAGGATTATTACCTAACTGATAACAGGCCATTTTAGCCTGCCATGTGAATACAAATCCTTTGCTGAAATTTCATTCCTGAGCTAGCAATTCTCACTCACAGTAGATGACCAAAGCCAGCAGGATCTTTAGAAGTGTGAAGATAAGCACATTTGGATTAAGGTAACCTCTCTTGCGGGATCTCTGGATGGGCTGACTGCCATCTCTTGTTTAAATCTTCTAACAGTCTACAAAATATTTTCATCCTTCATGCTATGAGCCTTCAGTGAGGCTCAGCAACCTCTTCTCTTTGGTGTGTAATTCTCCTGAACAGGTTTGTACATCTGAATGGAGTGTTCGCCTTGCACATCACTGTATGTGAGCACTATCACAGCTCAGGTGGATGGATGTGCAGTCCTGGGAGACCAGGGATGTGTGCAGCAAAATTAGTGTTCATTAGAGTTCATGATCTTGATCACCTGTAGAGACTTAAGTCATCAGCATGACCCAGGACATCTGAAGGGAGCCCTTCTCCCTCTTTTCCCAGCCCCAGCATGACCAAGGACATCTGGGACCCCTTCCCCTTCATCTATCAGTTCCAGTATTGATGGAGGAAGGTCATTGGTTAACAAAGAAACTGCTTGGCCTGATAGGTTAGAACATAGGTGGGTGGAGTTAACAGAACAGAATGCTGGGAGGAAGAGGAAGTGAGGCAGACGCCATTCCCCTCCTTTCCAGGGCAGAGGCGATGAAGCAAGCCACCAGGTCAGACATGCTGAATCTTTCCCAGTAAGACTGGTGCTACACAGATTACTAAATATGGGTTAGGCAAGATGTGAGAATTAGCCATTAAGAGGCTAGAACTAATGGTCCAAGCAGTGTTTAAATAAATACAGTTTGCATGTTGTTATTTCGGGGCATAATCTAGCCAGGTGGCTGGGAGCCGGGTGGCAGGAATGCCAGCCCACAGCTCCCACTACACAGTATGACCCAGTACATCTGAGGGGCTCCTTCTCCCTCCATTCCCAGTCCCAAATCTAACCCTTCAACAAACTGAGTCAATTTCATCCCCAAATATCTCTCAAACCTTCAACTTTCTTCAAATCCAATGCTAAGAGGCTAACAGAAAATCACTCTGATCACATCCTACCCGGAATCTATCTGTCCCTTTCTTTCCTGGAGTTATAAAGAGCTAAATTTACCACAGGCAAGCCTCTGCATGACCTGAACCCTACTTGCTTTTTGACAACATCATTGTTATTACACTTTCACTGCCCAAACTTAGCTACTCTAACTCTAAATTCAAGTAGGCACCCGCATGAAGGTTTCGGCACATCTTTTTTTTTTTTTTTCAACCATCCCACAAGTATTTTTCACACACTGGCCACTGTGCCCTTGCTATGGAATTCTCTGCTGGTTTGAGAGATGCTTGGGTTGAGTAATAAGTAGCCCCCTCACAATGCCTTACACATGAGCTTCCACTCCATGCTTTCAGGGCCCTCTGTATAGCTCTCATAACAATCATAGTTTCTTGGCCTCTTGGTCTGAGGTTCCTCTCTTGCCCAACCCCCTCTTTCTCTCTCACCCCCCAATATGGCCCAGGTCAGTCTGGACTTTTCCAGATGTCTCTGGCTGTACTTTCCTTCATATTTACAATAAAACCTCTCAATCATTCCTAGGAGTGGTCATGTCCTCATTTTCATTCACAGGTGTATTTACTTTCCTTTTATTCTTGAGGGAAAGACAGTTCAGTATGGTTGGAACTGGGTAGAAGTTAAGTATAGAAAAGATAGATGAAGGAGAGTAGATAAAGCAGGAGGCAGGACGGACTCAGATGCAGTGGCAGAGGTTGGCAAAGGTGGGTTTCAGGAGCAAGGCTATGAAGCTGACCTGGATTAGGGAAAATCTGCTGTTGGAAGTAGGATGTTTAAGGAAACATTCATGGGTATTGAGAACAAAACTCACAAGATAGGAGATTAAAGGATATAGACAAGTCCTATTTTATTCCTCTTGGGTCTGAGCTGTCTTCATTGTAATATTCAACAAGGGTGTAGAACTATGCACAAAGATCTGAACCAGGGATCCAGATTTTAGGGATCAGATCATGAATTTGTTGGTGTTTTCTGAGGTGGAGTATTGTAAGAAGAAACGTAAATCCGGCAGTAATCGAAAATATGGTATCTAGAGTTCTTAGACATTTCTAAGTGAGGAGTCAAAACTCGGATATAAAGTAATATAATTTCTGATTTTGAAAATTAGCATTGCACCATATACAGAAGAGTAGTATGTTGCATGTTATACAGTGAGTCTCCTGAAATATGCTCTATTTAGCATTGTTATCGTCTGACCAACATCTCTCCATACGTCCTCTCCCTAAGGACCTTAGTCCTGATGACACTTCTGTACTTTCTACATGATCAACTTTGTAGATTCTACATTATTGAGATCATGTTACTTATTTTCTGTGTCATTTAATTTAATGACCTTCAGCTCCTTCAATGTTGCTGCAAATGACAAGGTTTCATTCTTTTCTATGGCTAAATAATATGCTGCTATATATATTCACCACATGTCTCATTTCACTTTTAAAGCTGTTTTATTAGCAAGTATTACTTATATATTATAATGGATTTGACTGTCACATTTATATAAATTACACAATGTATTTAAATCATATTCATTCCCCTTACCATCAAATATCCCCACCAACACCCACTGACTCCATGTCCCCTTCCCAATACCCTCCCTCCACTGTCATGCCTATTTTGTGTGTTATCAAATGAGTTTCATTAGAGTTGCTTGAACTTGGGTGAGAGCTTGTTTACAGGAGTGTGGGCACCTTAACAGGACCTACAGCATTAAAGAAAATCTCTCTCCCTCTATCATTCACTGCATATAAATCCTGGGGGGGTGAGACCCTCCCCCTTCCTTGATAAGCTGATGATTTGCCCAGTTTTCATCATATTTCCTCTATCATTCATCAATCAGCTCACAGACACTGGCCTTGCTCCCATTACTAGGCTGTTCTGAACTGTGCTGAACTTGGCATGGGAATGCAGATGCTCTTCTATATCATTTTATCTGCAGTTTGGGGACCACATGGTAGTTTTCGATTTCCAAGGCAGCCCTGTAAGCACGCTCTGCAATGGTTCTACTAGTCTGACTCACGTCAAGACGCTGCAAGGTGCTTCCATTCACCATGCCCTTCTGAGCATGTATTTCAGGCAGTATCAATAAAAAACATTTCTTGCTGGGGGAGGCTTTCATTTACATTTCTTAAATCATGGGGGATGCTGAACATTTGTGCATCTTATGAGAAATGTCTATTTAGGTCTCCTGCCTGTTTTCAACTAGGTTGTTATTATTACTGTTACTCTTGGTATCTTGATATTGTGGTGCTTAAGTTTGTATATGTTTTAGATAACAATGTATTTTTCAAATATACACTTGGCAAATATTTTCTCTTATGTCTCTTTACTCTCTTGAATGTATCCTTTGCTTAGAGAGGTTTTACAAAATTATGTGTGGGTGTCCCCCCCCCCCCCACTCTCTGTGTGTGCAGGAACATGCAAACCATAGCACCTATGTGGAGGTTAGAGGACAACCTGGGTACCAGTCCTCACCTACCTGAGACAGGGGCTCTTGTTCACTGACACATACACCAAGCTACACATACACTGGTCCGCTCCGGGTTTAACAAAAGACCTTGTCTAAAAGGAATAAGGTAAAGAGTAATATAGTAGAAGATCTGATGTACCCTGGCTCCATGGATACACACACACACACACACACACACACACACACACACACACACATCTACATCACATACACTACACACATACATACATCCTAACATCACACAAAACCAAAGCACCCACATAGCAAGGTTCGGTAAGGGTGTTTAACTGTTCTAGAAGACATGGTCAATTTTCCGGTTTAGGATTGAAAACATTAAGAATGATCCCTATCTGTGCCGTTTAGAGTGTCAAATGCACATTCCTGCTAGCTGTTAATAATGGAATGGCATTTGCTGTGAAGAATCGCACAGGCAACTGCATTCCAAGGTCAGCCAAGAGTTGGCTGCTCTTGTTTGCAGAGCTGCTCAGGATTGGAAATGCATGCCAACACACCACCACGATGCCAACAGGAGCCTACAGTTGCAGCGCCCAAGACTTTCACCGTCTCCCTTGTCTTCTGCCTCTGTTATGGGCTTATCACAGAGCCTTCCAGTGGTGGTCATGCTGTGGCTCAACAAAGCTTGTCTCTGCTGTTTTATAGAGGGTTAGCAGCTACCCCAAAGACGGAGTCTGAATGTTATCTCTACTTTTGGGTGCAAGCAGAGAGACTGTCTTAGAGTTCTTGGGATTTTGACTTCGGCATTTTGCCTCATGTGGATCAACTTGGCTGCCTGGTTTGGGGTATGACTTTAAAAAGGTAAATGAAATGCCATGCTCACGTTTCTTTGGCTGGCTGCATTTCTCCAGTGGCATGGGGTTGCTTGGATCTTTTTCATTGGCAGATTCTTGGCTGTATTATGATCCTCACTCAAGTGTTCAGACAAGGCAGGACTGGAAGTAGACAGCAGCGCTACTGTGACGCTTTCCCCTCTGCCTGGCCTTACTGACCCTTTGACTCCCGAGCACATACTCAGTCTCAGGGCAGCAAGCAGCATGAGAGTGAGTGAGCAAGAGCATGAGCCAAGTCTCACTGAACGGCTATGACCACAGTGTCCACCCTGGTGCTGCCCGAGAGGCCTGTCCTGCTCACCCCACGTGCTGTGCACTGTGAAATTCCATTGGGCCTGTAGGGTTGTGGGAGGCCCAGCATGGAGCTTAAGGTCAGCAACTCACCTTCTCTAAGGATGCCAGCTCTTGACTCTTCCAGACAGGCCCAGTGTCAAACAGACTCCCTGACTTTTATCAAGTCAGAAATCGAAGTCCGAGGTTGCTAATGTGCTTATGTTTATGGACAACATTTACACAGTGTGCAGGCCAATTAGAGCTTACCGGCAGGTAGCGCTCAAAGCGGCCAGCTGTAGCACTACCAGACAAGGAGAAGGGAACCACACTCTTTTGACTCTGCCTTCTACAAATTTCCTATACTTAATTTTTTTTTTAAATCAGAGTTGTTTTAAAATTCCTTGGACCCCACTTTTTTTTGAGCCTGAAACCAGCCCAAGATCCTGGGGTGGCCTCAAATGGTCCACCCTCTAGTCTTGTGGCTGACCTGAGTGGGGAGGAGGGAGAGGCTGGACTCTTGGGTCTGTTCTGGACTAGAACAGAACGCAGAGCTTCAGATCTCTCAGGAACACAAGCCCCAGAGCAGGCACAAGTCCACTTATTCTTTACAGAGAGGGAGAAGTCACACACCACAGGAAGTCGGCTGTGCTCGGTGCAGTAGTGTGTCCATACAGAAAAGGACACGAACTGTGGAACATAAGAGACAAGGCTTTGGAGGGCAACGTGATGCCCACTCCTCAACGCCCAGCAAGAAAAACCATGGAAATCAAGAGTGCGAGTAGTGGCTGCCCAGCCGTGAGGAAGCTCAGAATGCTTGCCTGACCTTGGCCATCCCGACACCAGGCCACTGGGCATCCCCACCCAGCCGTGAGGAAGCTCAGAATGCTTGCCTGACCTTGGCCATCCCGACACCAGGCCACTGGGCATCCCCACCCAGCCGTGAGGAAGCTCAGAATGCTTGCCTGACCTTGGCCATCCCGACACCAGACCACTGGGCATCCCCACCCAGCCGTGAGGAAGCTCAGAATGCTTGCCTGACCGCGGTCATCTCCACACCAGGCCACAGGAATCCCCACCCAAGTGCCCGACATGGAGACAACAGGCTATTTTCGCTGCAAGAAAAAGCCAAATTATCAGATAAAACATAGTACAAGTTAAATGAACCCATCATCAACCCCACCCCAGCTCATGGGTGTGTTTCTTCTTTATTGTGTGAGAGTTGAGCCAGAAGTCTGAAGAACCAAGCCAGGACCTGCACTTTTGGCTTGATCTGAGCTCCAGTTCAGAAATGTGCACAGTGCTTAGTATAAAAGCAATCCTGCCTTTCTGGGGGTGGTTGTGTCCTCCCTTCCTCTGTCTTTCAGTCTGTCCCACCTCCCCATTTTCTCTCCCTCCTTTCTTTCCCACCTCCTTCTCCTCCTTTTCTCTCTTTCCCTCCCCCTCTCCTGTTCTCTCTCTCTTTCTCCTTCTCCCTCTTTTATCCCTCTTTCCCCCACTTCTTTCTTGTGTTTCTTCTTTCTTTAGCAGATTTTTTTTCCCCCAGAGAGGAAAAGATGACCCCAGGCTCTGAGCTACATGTGATTAAAGTTGTTTATTTACTTGTGATTTGAAAAGAAAGATGAAGCATGATTTAAAGACATTTGTGTCTGGAAAGAGTTGAGCAAGCTGAAGCTGCAGGACACAGCAACCGGTTAAAAATTGCCAAATTGTCTCTTTATTTTCTACAAAATGTCAAACATTACTCCTTTGCTTCTCTAAAGGTCAGTATGGTTTAAAGTGAAAAACCCAATAACTTGAACCATTGACTTGTTATTGAACTTTTTTAGTGTTTTATCCACCAGAAAGCAAACCTACGAATGTTTCTTGCAGCTCTGAAGTCAGAAAGATGAAATCGCAATGCACCTGATAACTTTCTGTTCCTTTCCTTGTCTCTCAGAGACTTCCCCGCTAAGTTTCCATTCCTTTCCTTGTCTCTCAGAGGCTTCCCTAAGCAGAAGATGCCGTTTCACGGCAGCCTGTTTCTGATTACTTTGTGTGGTGTTCAGACGGGGTGTCACAATTTCCCTCTTATGCTCTTACTGCCCTTCCATATTTTCGGACAGATTTATAACTACACAAATAAAGTTCTTAATGAATACATCTCTTAGTGGTATTTCCCAAATGGTATCCATGACGTCTCTCTTCCAGGAGAGAAGTCGGTTCCTTTTTATATCTCGTGAGGGGTGACGAAGCACGCGTCAGCACATGTAGACCCAGCAGAAGAAAAGGTACAGCTTGTTCGAGCCATTGTTGGTCAGTAGCACTGTTTGCTCTGCCCAAGCATATTGAGACCTCACTCTCCAGAAAAAGAAAGTGGGAATACCGATCATGAGCAGGACACTGAGTTCATCTTTCCAATAGAGGGAAGCGAACACATAAGTAAATAAATGTGTCTACAACAAGCAAGCATGATGTAGCAGTATGAAACAATACATGTCTACTGAATGCATCTTCTAGTCTGCTTGCAAATTCTGCAAATACAGGCCAGGGCCTGACTGTCAACTGTGACATGGCGGTGACCTTTTATGCAGAAGCTCATCTTCAGTGGCTTCTCACTGTCGCTCCAATCTTTCTGCTTCTCCCTCCCTTCTCCAAACCCTCCAGCTTGCATCCTCACCGGCACTGAATGCCCACAGAGGGTTTCACAGAACAGATTTCAGAAATGACTTTTGACAGGATAGAGAGAGAGAGAGAGAGAGAGAGAGAGAGAGAGAGAGAGAGAGAGACAGAGAGAGACAGAGAGAGAGGGGGGGGGGGAGAGGGAGAGAGAGGGGCTTTTGTGCTCCTAGAGAGGCACTGAGCACATGAAGCTTGTGAGCCACATGCCTTGGGAACAGGAACAAGTCCTCCAAGGCTCTGGTCCAAATCCCAGCTCTATAACTCACTAATCATGTCATATGGGACCAGTCGCAAGCATTCGCATGCCTCCTCCTCCACGGTAAGGTGAGGTCAATGCCAGGTGTTCCAAGAGACTGTAGTGAGGACTAAATGAAGCAAGATGCAAAAACCTCTTTAAAGTGTGGCCATACACAGTAGCTATTCAAGTAGCTATTCATTGTGGTATTATTGACATTATTCATGCCTTAGACTTTTCAGTCCTAGAATTACCTTAAAATGGGTAGATTCTAAACAGCAGACTTGTCACTCACAGTTCTGAGGCTATCAGAGTCCAAGTGGCAATAGTCCACCTTTCTGCTGAGGTGGTGTCTGATGTAGACAGGCAGAGGCTGAAGACTCCTCCAGCCTTTAGGGCACACTAACTGCACTCAAGACAGTGGAGCACTTACACAGAACCACCTTCTACAGGCTTCATTACCCAGTCACAATGGAAATCAGGATTCAACTTGTATTTTTGGAGAACACAAACCTATATTTTAAAATATCTCGTTTTTTCTACTTAACTTTTAAGTATTCTTCTTTTACCTGAATTATGCATTTACTACTGTCAGAATTAGAAGCTCCTTCATCTGTCTGTCTATCTGCCTATCTATCTATCTATCTATCTATCTATCTATCTATCTATCTTCTTCTACCTATCATCTATCTATCCATCCATCCATTCTACTCAGCCACTGGTTAATTTCTCTGCATAAACAACCAAACTGACAAAAATGCCTGCTTCTGAGAAGTTGAGATTGTAGCAGAATGTGGGATGTAGGTGAAGTGGAAAGAACAGATGGTAACACAAATAAATAGGAGAACATTCTACAGCCTATTAACTATGAATGTGAAGTTTGGGGAAGTGAGAACCCTGCTGAGTCAACAGGTGGTCAAAGCTGCCCACTGAGAAGCCCAATGTAAAGGGTCTCTTAACTGCTAATTTGACAGGATCTAGAACTGCCGAAAGACAAGCCTCTGGGCATACCTGTGAGGGAGTTTCTAGGTTGGGGAACTAGGCTAATTGAGGTGAGAAGGCTCACTCTATGGGCAGGTCTTGCCTTTGTTGATTTATTCAGAGTAGAGAATTGCAGCTATAAACATCCCCGTCAGCTGTAGGGGAATCTTTTAAACTCTGAGGCTAGCTGTGTGAGAATACTTGCCTTTATAAAGGATGAATGGACTGGAGCAATGACTCAGTGGTTAAGAGCACTGATTGTTCTTCCAGAGAATCACAATTTGGTTCCTAGCATCCATGTTAGGCTTCTTTAAAATACCTGTAGCTGGAATTTCACATTTTCTGACACTCTCTTCTGGCTTCCACTAGCACCCACATATACATGGTGGATGTGTGTGCACATGTGTGCGCACAGGCAAGCAAATACATAACTAAACCTTTAAAATCAACACGTATGATTTCCTTTGTGGACGATGTTAGTTATGTTTCTACTGCTGTGCCAAAATCACTTGAGACACTTGGCTCGTAAGAAAGTTTTATTTTGCTGTGTGTGGTGGCACACCTTTATTTCTTGCACTCCAGAGGCAGACAGATCTCTGTGAGTTCGAGGCCAGCCTGGTCTATAAGGCAAGTTCCAGGACAGCCAGGGCTGTTATACAGAGAAATCCTGTCTCCAAACAAACAAACAACAACAAAACCCAACAAAAAAAAAAAAAGAAAGAAAGAAAAAAGAAACTAAAGTTTTATTTTGTTCACAGTTTCAGACCTTTTTGGGTTCCTTGACGGCTCTTGCGTCTGTGGGAGGAAGCACACCATGGCAGAAGTACACTGTAAAAGACACTTGCTCACTCATAACAGCTAGGAAATGCAGAGGAGCATCAGGGACAGAGTCCTACAGCACCTTTCTAGGGCATGCCCGGAGTGTCCTGACTGTCTTCCTTCCGGGCCCTAGCTCCAAAGTTTCCAGCACTTGCTGTAGGGCCACCAGCTGGAAGCAAGCCTTGAATGCGTACTTCTGAGAGATATTTAAGACATTAGCCAGAAGAGGGGGTCATGCAGGACAACACTACTTATACCAACAGTAGCCATGAACATACAGTCATCCCTCTGTGTGCGGAAGATTGCTCCAGGATCCCACTGAGCACACCACAGTCTGCCCATGCGCAAATCCTTCTTGAGAGTGTTTGCATATCGCTGATGCACAGCCTCCCATATTCCCACATCACCGCTAGATTACTCACAATAGCCAACCCAAGGCATAACCTGTGCAAATAGTCTGGATATTACATTGTCTAGTGGAAAATGTCAAGAAGATAAGTATGTCTGTGTTCAGTACAAATATGATTTGGGAAGAGTATTTCCTGCCTGTATTGGGTGAGTCCCGGCATAAAAACCCATAGAAGGATTGAAACTCTGTGTCCTCGTAGATGTAGTAAAGCCTACAGTTAGTGCTACCGCAACAGAGAGTTACTGGGGGTAAATGACCTGATCACAAAGAATGCCCAGGGAGAATCCACAGAAGATTACAGCAGAGACTTATGTACTTAGGTCAGAGGCCTCATTTCACTTCCAGGTACAGTGATATCTCAGCTCCTAGTAAATTAAATCATGCTGGAAGTGCTTAGCCCCATGCTTGGCACACAGTAAGCACACAGTTTAAAAAAGTAGCTATATTATGTAGGAGGAGGAACAGGACAGGGGAGGGAAGAGCATGAAGAAGAGGAGGAAAAAGAAGGGGAGAAGAGAGGAGAGCCTGATGCTCTTAAATAACTCTCTAGATTTATTTTCATTAAAGTCACTTTCTGTTAAGACTTTCAGTGTAGACAAGACCAACAAACCATAAAACATGCATTTCGAGGTACACTGGCTGGATGACCAAACACTGTGCTCATGCTTAGTGTGGTCCAGGGTGGATGGTCCTATTCCTACCCCCTTTCAACCATGCTAGTATGCCCTTACATAATACTTCCCAAACCTCTCTTTGGTTGGTCAGGTTTAACCATTCACTTCCTCGATAACTCTGGGTACACACTAATTTACAGCAACCTCTTCTGGTTCTAGCCCCGTAGCCTGTCTGCCCACCCTCTTCGCCCCCTTGGCACCTTGTTCTCCACTGCCTGGAGCTGTTCCCTAAACAGTTCCCTGAAGATCCACTCTCCCTGTTCCTCTGTTCTGCCAGTAAAGCCCATAAATCTTAATTACAGGGCCAGCACACGATCCTCAGGAAATTCTTGTTAAATTCCATCTCGCATTTGAAATGTCCAATGCCCCCACTCCCTTACGAGTCCTCCTGATCTGCAGAAATCTCTCATGGAAATGACTAACAAATTCTATCATCCTCAAGATGGCATTTTCAAATTATTGACACACTTCGTCATTTTCCAGTGTGTACTACCAAAACAACGTTTATATTAAAAACACATTTAATTAGCCAACATTTTCTCTAAGAACTGTGCTGTTAGCCAGAGGCGCTGTCCCGCTTGGAGGAGCTGAACTAGCTAAAGTTCATGCTTGACTCAGATGACAGACTGAGTGTGGGGTTAGGAGAAATGAGGTCAACCCCAAGGCAGTCTGGTGGCCTTGAGCAAAAAGTGAAGTTGGTGCCTCAGTCAGTGCACTTGGTCTACTGGAAGGATATATTTTTTCTTGCGCCAAATGCAGCCAATCATGGGCCACATGTTTACTTTGCTTTGAAAAGTTGCTTTGCTTCTTGTGCTTTTTTCCTTGTGGAAGAAGTCCAATACATGACATAAACTCTGTTTGCAACACTGAGCTGGAGGCAGGATTGTTCTGTGACTTGGCTCTGCCATTTCTGTGCCAGTGCTGTAGAAAGGGGTGAGGGACTGAAAAAACAAACAGAACCAGGCCTGGGAGCAACGAGGGAAAGGCCATTGCTCCCAGCAGCCAGCAGCAGACAAAAGTAGGATAAACTTGGATTCTCTAACATCAGAAGGCAGGCATTCAGCGTTCCAGAGCATCCACAGGTGCCTGCTTTGTAGATCACAGTTTCCTGCTTTCCAAATTCCAGTAATGAGATAGTGACTACCTCCAGCCAAAGATGATGTCACTACCAGCATGGAAGTCCTGTTGTTACCCACCCACCATGAGCTGTTTGTCACTGTTGGGATTTACTCTGCAGGTAGTGATCAAGTTGCTCAAAAGGATCAATCTTGTTAGGGATGTGAGTTATTATAAAAAGAGGCCATGCACGAAGTTGATTGATGGCTAAGAAAAGTAGTTCCCTGGCTGGATAACTTGTCAGTGGAGTGACTTACAGATGAATCAATAGCAAATTGGATTGGCAGTTTGAACTCACGACACGAAATCAGGAAGCTGGCTTCACAGCAAGTACCAGGGTTTGTCCCAAATCATTTAATCCTTATTTGTTTTCATAATAAAAATTTGGGATGCTTTCAAAATCAACAGACTGCCACATTGTTGATTCAGAGCCTAAACAATCCACCTCTTTCCTAAAGTCATGCTGACTCTAGAACTTGCTAGAAGGAAACCAACTTCGCAGTTCTGCAGAGGTCTTTGTGCACCCTGAAAGAATTGCTCATAGCATTGTATAAAATCTAATCATGCTGCTTTGTATTACAGCTTTGAATGATCAGCAGGGTTCATTTGGGCCTTCTGCTGTTGTCACTGGGAACCGTGTGGCTTGCTTAAGTCAATACTTTTGATTCCCTCCTGCTTGATATCGTTTAGTATTGTGGTGCAGGAAGATTTCAGTAACTCTGGCAGCAGAAGCTTCTCCACTCCTCACAGTTGATTTCTGAGAACATGATCCTATGGAAGGCACCATTTTCTGCTACGTCTGTGGGTTGGGAGAGACAGAAAACTATAGGTGGAGACAGTCTGTCAACAAAATGGCTCAAGGTGAGGCAACTATGTTCACATAGTCCACATATGTCCTGAGAGAGCTGAAAAAGGTATTCTAGACACAAAAGAACAGAGCTTAGTGCAGTTTCCTGGTGGTGAGGAGGGGCACTGCGGGTCCTTTAAGAGAGGACTTCCTGACAGCATTGGCAGCTCTTTAGGGGAGGGCTTCTTGGTTTGTGCTAGTTGCACAAACAGTTTTGACTCCTTCAGGACGCCGAGCACTTGAATGGGGTCTGTTAGCAGCATGTTACAAATTGCTTAATGGTGACATAGACCTACTGTGACTCTGGAGCTGGGGCAGTGTGCCCGGCTCTCAAAGGCAGCAAACATTCCCCTGCCATGTTGGACTGGACAGAGGCAACAGTCAGGGACAGTGGAGTTGGTCCTAGCCACATTCTCCTAGCATTACAAAAAAAAGGTGCTCCTGGTCAGATATGCATGCAATAAAGACAGATTCAGATGAAAAAGACCTCTAAATGGGTTACAGTGTTAGATACGTGTACATAGGCTTGGGAGAGAGAAGAACTTTTTCTTCTGTATAGACAGTTATAATATAAAAGAGTACAGACAATTGTAGATTAAAGGAGTAAAGATAATAAAATAACCATTAAACATAAAAACATAAGAGTAAGAAAAATAAGCCGCGTAAAAGTGGAATATACACAGAGAATCTGGATTATGTATATTATTATGCTTTCTGTGAATTTTTTGATTGTGAAGAAGCTAAGTACAGAGAGACATTTTATTGTACAGGCTGCTAAGCTAAACCATACTTTAAAGGTATCTTGACTTCAAACTTTGGGTCTAAGGATATGTTGCTTTGAAAAAGAGATTCTGCTTTTGTTTCGACAGAGGATGAGAACCTGCGGATTCCTTCCAGACTAATGTGGTTTGATGGACCAAAACCCCTGAAAGGTCTCCATGAACCCCCCCCCCCCCCACAATACTTCATCCAACAAAAAGCAGGGGATCATTTTAGGGAGAACTACACCCAAATTCCCAAATATTGTTTATAAATGTTTGTTTACATTTAAAGGGGGATATTATATAGAGATGAATACTTTGCATTAGTATGGATCTTGGTCTATTGATATAAATGATATAAATTTAAGAATAATTTTGTTATATGTATATTTCTGCTCTTGATTAAGGTACTGTGTTTGTGTAGCTCATTTAAAAATGTAATGTATAATTAAAAATACAGGTTAAAGGGCTGGAGAGATGGCTCAGTGGTTAAGAGCATTGTCTACTCTTCAAAAGGTCCTGAGTTCAATTCCTGGCAACCACATGGTGGCCCATAACCATCTGTAATGAGGCCTGGTACCCTCTTCTGGCCTGCAGGCATACACATAGACAGAATATTGTATATATAACAAATAAATAAATAGATATTTAGTAAAAAAAATACAGGTTAATAGTCATCTATAATAGTCAAGCCTATAGTCTTGTTAGTGAGGTTTTCTAAATTTACAAAGAATATTTCAGATGTATAGGTATTCTTCAAGTCTTTCAAAGATGTACAGAATACGGTATTTAAAATGTTTTAAGAACTTAGACTTTTCTCAGTAATGAGGCACAACTGCTCCTGGCAGCACCAATTTACTTCAAGAGGATGATGAGCATCAAAGAAACTCCTTTTAGTGTTTGTTAGCCATTTGGGCAAGAAACTGCTATTGCATGGACTGCTTGATGGTAAGCTGTATGAACTGGACATGTAGGACCCACAGGAAAATGACTGCTGAAGTTACCTAAAGAAGGCGAGACAGTCCTTCATGGTTCCTGCTTCATGAAAGAGTCTGCCAGGCATTCTTCAGGACACAGAAGAAAGTGACTGACAAACTGCCAATATATGTGGAACTATCTTTAAAATTTACTGCTTTATGGAAAAGTCTGCCAAATATTATGGACTTGTAGACTGAAGTTGGATGCCCCAATGTTACAAAAGAACTTTAGGTCACTGTTCAAGAAGGGAGATATCTCTGTTAATTCTAGAGTTTTGGAATTTTCTTACAATGCACTTCCTGTTTATTTAGGTAATATTATATCCTTCTGGAGTCTTTGATGGAGTTGATGAATAGATATTTATAATTATAGTTTTCCTTAATTGTGATAAAAGGTAAAATAGATATAAGAGTTGTAACTGTAATTCTTCCTTGATACCTGTTTTGTTATATGTAATTTTACTATGTCAAAGTTAAAATCTTCCTTTTTATTTAGACAGAAAAGGGGAGGTGATGTGGGATTCCTATCTGTATGCTGTGAATATATTTTATTACCATTTGTTAATAAAGAAGTTGAATCAGCCTATGGCAGGTCAGAATATAGTCTGGCAGGAAGAGATAAAGAGAGAAAGTAAGTGGAGTCAAAGAGATGCCATGTAGCCATCGAAGGATATAGATGTCCTGAGATTGTGGTAAATCACAAGCCTTGTGGTAAAATAGAAAATAATAAGAATGGGTCAATTCAAGATGTAAGCGTTACTTAGTAAGAAGCCTAAGTTATTGGTTAAGCAGTGTTGTAATTAACAACATTTCTGTGTAATTATTTTGGGTCTGGAAGACAGGAATGAACAAGCAGCCTCTGAATACAAGAAATACTGCAGTACATTTTCATTTGAACTGTCAGCCCTCCTACTGTAAATAGGAAAATAAATCTTAGCACTCATAGTATTGCAGGGGATCATTTGATGTTACCCCCATGTAGGGTTGCTAATCAGCTAAAGACTTTTACTCCTGTTGGGATGGCAATAATTATTGTGGCCGATGTAAAGTAAGCTCATGTGTCTACGTCAAGTCCTACTGTGAATATATGGTGGGCTCAGACAATAAATCCTAGGAACCCAATAGATATTATAGCTCAGACCATACCCATGTATCCGAATGGTTCTTTTTTACCTGAGTAGTAGGTTACGATATGGGAGATGATGCCAAAGCCAGGGAGAATAAGAATATATACTTCTGAGTGCCCAAAGAATCAGAATAGGTGTTGGTAGAGGATGGGGTCGCCCCCTCCGGCTGGGTCAAAGAAAGTGGTATTCAGATTACGGTCTGTAAGAAGTATTGTAATTCCTGCGGCTAGAACAGGGAGGGAAAGGAGTAGAAGTACAGCAGTGATTAGGACTGATCAGACAAATAGGGGGGGGGTTGATATTGTGTTATAGCTGGTGGTTTTATATTGATGATTGTAGTAATGAAGTTAATTGCCCCAAGGATTGAGGACACACCTGCTAAGTGTAATGAAAAAATAATTAGGTCAACTGATGCTCCAGCATGTGCTAAATTGCTGGCTAATGGAGGGTAAACAGTTCAGCCTGTTCCTGCTCCGGCTTCTACTATTGATGATGCCAGTAAGAGGAGAAATGATGGGGGTGAAAGTCAGAAACTTATATTATTTATTCGGGGAAATGCTATATCTGGTGCTCCGATTATAAGTGGGACAAGTCAGTTGCCGAAGCCACCAATTATCATTGGCATAACTATGAAGAAGATTATTACGAATGCGTGGGCTGTGACAATTACGTTATAGATTTGGTCATCGCCTAATAGGGCGCCTGGTTGACCAAGTTCTGCTCGAATTAGGATGCTAAGGGCTATCCCTACTATCCCTGCTCAGGCCCCAAATAATAAGTATAGGGTCCCGATGTCTTTATGATTGGTAGAGAATAGTCAGCGGTTAATGAACATAGGTAAAATGGCTGAGCAAAGCATTAGACTGTAAATCTAAGCACAGAGGATAAAGCCTCTTTTTACCAAGCCTTAAGGTGATGATCACATCGAATTGCAAATTCGAAGGTGTAGAGAACTGATTCTACTAAGGCTTCTCCAGCCCCCTTTCTGATAGGCCGGAGAAGTAGATTGAAGCCAGATTAGGGTGTTTAGCTGTTAACTAAAAGTTTATAGGTTTAAGTCCTATCAATCTAGTAGAGGATTTAGCTTAATGCAAGCAATTGATTTGCACTCATTAGATGTAAGATGTAGTCTTGCTCAATGCCATGATGTTATTTAGGCTTTTGTTGTCATTATTTATTCCTCCTGTTGTATTTTGTAGTATATTTTCTATGAACAGAGTAAGAGTGTATTTGTATATTAAACTATCAGATAGCTTTGTCATTACAATGTAAGGAAAAAATGGAAGCTCTATATAAAACTGGCCCTGGCTGCCACTTTGGTTCTGTGGACTTGAGCAAGTAATTGAGTTTTCTGAGCCTCTGTTTTCAGACCTTGGAGACGGCTTCAGCAATAGTTCATTCATTCAAGTTCCATTTTCATTGTGGAATGTTTTCCATTCTTTAGTGATTATTGACCCAGTCTGATACATAAAACACTGGAGAGAGGATAGAAGTGGTAGTAAATGGAGCCACTCCTTGGATTATCTCTTCATGTTTGTAATAGTGATACACAGTTTCTTTGAAATAAAAATGAGAAACAGAAAGCATCTGAAGAAAAAATAAAAAATAATAGAGTAGTGTATTGATGTAGGAGGTCCTTCTGTATTTGTGTTGCTTTCATTGGTTAAATAAAGAAACTGCCTTAGCCTTTTGATGGGGAAGAGCTTAGGTAGGCGTGGAAAAGAGAACTGAATTCTGGGAGGAAGAAGGCAGTGTGGCAGATGCCATGGTTCTCCTGCCCGAGATGGATGCTGGTTAGACTCATGCCGGTAAGCCACAGTCAAGTGGTGATACAGATTATTAGAAATGGGTTAAATCAAGATGTGAGAGTTAGTCAATAAAAGGCTAGAGATAATGGGCCAGGCAGTAATTTAATTAATACAATTTCTGTGTGGTTATTTTGGGGCTAAGCTTCTGGGCGGATGGGACACATCCCACTCCTCATACTACAGTGTATGAATGCTGTCATCATAAAGCTGCTAAACATGCATCACACTGACATGTACACACACAACATAATGAGTAAAATATTTAAAAAATGAGAATGATTGGACACAGCAGAAAATAGATGTTTTAAGGAAAAGAAAATGATGGACTCCAGTTGGAGAAATTCAGTCAGAGATGGAAACAGGAAAAGACAACTGCCCATGGTCCCAGACAGAGACAAGCTCCATTCAGCTCACAGCAGCCCTTCTGCTACCATTTTCTGGACGACATTATCACTTATGAGATAAGGTTAGTCCATGCCCATTGGTGCTATGTGCTGAAACGCAAATTCCCCTGCACATCTGCACAGTCTTCACTCTGTGTGAGGTGGCATGACGGCGGCATGCATGAGGAAGTTGTTGAGTTATGGCCCCCTCTGAAGAAAAGTACACCCCAGACTATATTTTGTTATAAGAACTTATGTGCTATTCATGGATAGAAAGTTCTATGTGCTCTTTTCAGAGTCATGTTAGCGGAAAGGGCAAGAGCATCCATGATTACAATAGTATTCTAGCTGGATATCTTGATACTGTCTCTAAACTTACAAGAAGCCAGCAATCATTATTACAATGGTCAAGAATTTTACAGGAATTACAAAGAATTTTACAAAGTTCTCTAAATTGTTCTAATAGATCACATAATAATGTGACACCAATAATTACTCCTGTTACCCTTCTTGTGGTGATATCTTGTTTGTACAAATAAAGCTTGTCTGAAGATTGGAAGGTGGAGCTAGCTACTAGCTAACCGTAGAGATCTGGAGGTCTGTGCAGACAGACAGGAAGTGATATGGCTGGACCTGTAGTGACATTTTTCTCAGAGGACTGGTTTAGGAGAAAAAAACCCTCCCTGAGTATTGGTCACTCATTCTCATGGGTTGGGGGCCAGAAAAGAATAAAAGAGAGAAAAAAGAAAGCCAGCTAATGGGTCCATCCTGCCTGTGCTTCCTGGCTGCTGTGAAGTGAGCTGCCTGGAACTGTGCTCTGCCTGCCAGGAAGGCACGAGGCCTTTGAATACACAAACCCAAAGAAACCTTTCTGCCTCCAGGTTGGTTTTCTTATTTTGCCACAGCAATGAAAGTCTGACTAACACTAGCATACAGGGTTTAATTTTCCCACTGTAATATATGCAGTAAGGGGATACCCACAGTGTGGGGCAGTGACAGTGAAGCTAAGACCTCATAAGCCATTTGATCACAAAAGTAATAACCCATCCATGGTTTGTTGCATCTAACAAATCACATAGGATAACCAGCACCTCATTATAAACCATGTACTATGTTGTATGGCGTTGTCAAGTGCAAGTAAACAGTGTTCCTAGAGCAATAAAGGTAAGGCAGGTCATGCCAAGGTGTTTGCTGCTTTAGGTGGATTTAATGCATAGTTGTGACCCCACCATGAGTCAGTATATGGATTATTTATATTACTTAGCCTTCTCACTGACAGCATTTTTCTCCTTATTTTTCACAGAAAGAAAACGGAATGCAGAAAGTTTGCCTCCTTCCAAATGACAACTAGTGATTGAGAATCATTGTCTGTTTGATCAAATAAGCATCTAATTATTAATCTATTCATTATTGACTTGCTGTATTATTGTATAATTATCAAAGTATTATAAACATAGCTTTTGAGTTATCAATTTCAGTAAAAAATAAAGATTGAATATCAAATGTGTTTTGTTAGTTTCAATAAATCTGAGACAGAGTAAAATCTCAGGGAACACCTGCTTAGGGAACATCTACACAGGGAACACTATCATAGGGAGTACCTGCATAGGGAGCATTTGCATAGGGAACACCTACACAAGAAGCACTTCCATAGGGAGTACCTGCTTAGGGAACATCTGCATAGGGAGCATCTACATAGGGAACATCTACACAAGGAGCACTTCCATAGGGAGTACCTGCGTAGGGAGCTCCTTCATAGGGAGCATCTACACAGGGAGCATTTCCATAGGGAGTACCTGGATAGGGAGCACCAACATAGAGAGCATCTGCATAGGAATCACTAGCATAGGAAGCATTCACAAATGAAGAATTATGACCCAGAAGCCTTTGGGGACCATTAGCTTCTAGAAAGCCAAAGTTTACTTCCCAGCCCCAGTACTTGCTCTTGATGGCCTGCTAGTCTAGAGATGCCTGAGACTCCCTCAGGTCTCAGTCTTTCAACCTGAAACAAGAATTCTATAGAAATTTTGAAAAACTTACCAAAAAAAGTCAGTGTTCATAAAAATCTTTCTGGGTACAAGTCATTGTTTACTCTTTTTTTCTTTTCTGAAGTTTTATAATTGATGCATAAAGTTCCAGGTGAGTGAGCTTGACTCTGCTCACTTCCAGATGGAGAAAGCAAACCTTGTGTCACACAAGTCACACAATTCTCACAACACAACAGGCCATATCTGTGCTTCCTGGTTTTTAGTGGAAGACTCTGCAGCTCTGGTCACAGGTTCTGAAGATCCAGAATTCCTAGCAGGTTCCATTCTTGCTCATCTTTGAACTATATGGTAATAAACTTCTCAGTGTTTATAGCAACCTTTAATCAAAGACTTTCTTGGCCCCAAATGAAAAGGACTATAAACAAAACAAAAACTGAGAAGTGACTTAGAAGGTCAGACTATCTGACTAAGGTCTGTAAAATGATTTCAACAACCCAGGGTCACAAAGTCAGAGAGAATCTAGTTCTATGATGAAAATGTTCTTGGTGCTTCTGTGAGAAGCAAGAATAGCCCATGTTTTTACAGAAAAAAAAAAAGGACAATAGCATATCCTAGAAGATAAAAATGAAGATAAGCAAGAAACATGTTTGGACATGGACAAGAGGCTGCATGATGTTCAAGAGGAAGGGGACTTGCTCAGGGTCTCAGGATTCTGGATGCAGTGTCTGGTAAGTAATACGTCTACAGATGAAGATGGAATGTAGAAAAGAATAGGGGTTGAGAGAGTTCCACAGCTGTGTACTTGGTGGTGGCACCAAGGAAGTAACAGACACTTAGGACATTTAGTGGTAGACGGGGGGACAAGCACCACTGTACAGTAACAAGAAAAACTCAGCCTGGGGACTCTTGGAAGTGATGGAAGATGATACAAGAGCAGTCTTAGATTGGGCATTCATGAGATCTTGCTAACTTACGCTGATTCATGAACTACTCTTGGTGTTTTAAACAAAGTCACATTTCAATCAGATTTTATATTTGTATTCTACTTATTTTGGCAGTAAAAATGTGCACACCAAACTTGGGAGAGAAAAGCACATGGTGAGATGGAATGCCAAGGACTAACAAATGTGGCTTTGTTTTAGTAGATGGACTCCATTTTTTTCTCCTAAAATATTTGATTCATATAAAATTTAGAGGCATTTAAACAAAAACAAAAAGGAAAAGGAAAGAAAAATATGCCACAGACTCTGTCCAAGGAAGAAAACATTTAATTTCAGTGCAGGAGGGAGATCAAATAGTTGCAAAACTCTGAGGCTCTCGTCATTTATATGTAAACAACAACACACTAAGTAGAGGAGAGGAGAATGAGGATTTTTTTAAAGACAGGGTTTCTCTGTGTAATCCTGGCTGTCCTGGAACTAGCTCTGTGGATCAGGCTGACTTCAAACTCACGGAGACCCTCCTGCCTCTGGATTAAAGGCGTATAGTATCACTACCCAGCTATAATGAGGAATTTTTATGAGCACGTCTTATTCATCCTAGAGAAATACTTAGATGATAAATATAGCAACACAGAAACCACACTGGTTCAGAGACACATTCTAAGATTTCTTGCATCTGAAAATCATGTCACATCATGCTACATCATGTCGCATCATGCTACATCATGTCACATCATGCTACATCATGTCACATCATGCTACATCATGTTACATCATGCTACATCACGTCACATCATGGTAATGACACTCTTCTCATCACTTGACTCTGGAGTGGATTCAGACCTAAGACTACACGGAAGAGTGGTCTAGTTCCACCTGACAGGATCCTGCCAGTCTTCGCTGAATTGGGACATTATTTTGCTTTACTGAAAACTTTACATCGTTTAAATCATGCTGGCTTAGAGGAGAGACATTCAAACACTGTCTCAGACTCATACTCAATGGAAAGGAACTTACTTTCCTAAATGTTTCTTCAAAAATTAAAATTTCTTTGGTAATAACAAATTTTCAAATGGAAAAAAGTTAAGAAAATATAAAAATATTTTATATTTTCCTGTAAAGGCAACTTAGTTGGCTTCTTAGGGAAAAAGGTAGATCTTTAAATGATGAATAAATAGGGTGGTTTTCTTAAACATGTCTTAAGCATCATAATAGAATTTAAGAAAGAGAAGTACATTATTAATAATGGGAAGATTACTGGGAATGAGTTATTCCTAATACAGATCCAGATTGCCCCAAACAGATCATGTAGCTTTTGTGCTTTGTGTTTTGATGGTGTGCTCTCACTTCCAGGACTGTACTCTGCGAGATATTCAAGCACTCATTATAATGGCTTCATAGGAAGTGGTTTTGTCGAACTGCATGCTAAGGTCATACAGTTGAAAAATTCAGGGCCAACTCTGGTGAAAAACATCTTCAGCTTGGGATGTCGCCCACTTCTTTGGTGTATCTGGGGTGTAACTACATTATCAGTTAGGGAGCGTCTATGTTTTTATAGAAGAATGAAGACTGTAGAGACAAAGATACTTGAGAAGCCTTCACATCGGGATGAGCAGTCAAGGGAACATATCCATGAGTTGTCTTTTTTAACATTTTTATTTTTAAAAACTATCTTTTCTCATTTTACACACCAAATCCATTTCCCACTCCTTCCCCTCCTCCTGCTCCTTCCACCTTCCCTGCCTCCCACCCTATTTTACCCCCATCCACTCCTCAGAGAGGGTAGGGCTTCCCATGGGGAGTCAACAAAGTCTAACACATTGCTTTGAGACAGGACCAAGGCCCTCCCCACTACATCTGGGCTGAGTAAGGTATCCCTCCAAAGAGAACGGGTTCCAAAAAACCAGAAGAAGCAGTAGGGATAAATCCTGGTCTCACTGCCAGTGTCCCCCTGTCTGCTCCAGCCATACAACCGTCACCCACATTCTGTCTTGTTATTTCATAGCAATTCTTCACAAAAGGTGATAACTTAAAAGTAGGCATAGGGAATTAGGTAATAGCAAGAACTACGTATAAAATCCATATCCATGCAGGAAGATGAAAACATACACTCACAGATAGGACCACCCCATGTACAGGTACAGAGGAAAAATCTTGGGCAGTTTATTGTGCCTGCCTATCAACTGTCTTCACAGCTCATCACATAGATTCCTTCAAGAAAGACCTCCTTTCAGTAGACAATCAACAATCACAAAATGAGGCTATGCAACTCTAGTTCCTGCTGGTCTCTAGTCTTCAGTCCTTGCTAGGACCAGAGGCATGATTAACCCTAAGCCTGCAGCACAGGATGCGGTCACAGCATCAACAGTGGGATGCCTATGCACACAGGAGTGAGAAGGCAGACAAACAGAAGGAGACAAGAACAATGACTGCTCAGAGCCTAAATCCTCACTTCATTTTAGGAGACCAGCTACATCTGGAGCAAGTCCTCCCTGTGAGGTGCACCAGAGTGATTCTGTCACTTCACAGACTGTTCAGTCCTTGGCTATTGTGAGTACACTATGCCTTTGCTTTCTCACTGCAATGACCAATTAAATAGACAGAAATAAAACTAGGATTCTAGAATTTTCCTAAAAATATTAGCTCTCCTCTTCATTTGCTATAATGATAATATCAAAAGACATTCATAGAACATATCACATCCCAAAGATCTCAGCAAATAGTGGAGTTGGGCTCAGGAGTCACTGAGTATCTGAAAGCATCCCCAGTCTCTGTGTTTACCTCAGTGTATGCAGCCTTCGGGTATTTTCAGCCAGGCTCCTCTTGGACACGAATAACGTGTGTCAGAGGTGCCAGTGCTTGGCTTTCTTATAGGACTGTGTGAGTCTCCAAACGCTTCATAGTCCTCCATCAGGTGAGTTTTGTCTTTTTTGATTTTATATTACTGGGGCTAACCCTATGGACTCACGTGCTCTAGACACTCACTAGCTGTAGCAGCAGCACACATTCTATTCTCCATTATGAAGGTGGAATTAGTTGGGTAATAAGCAGTTACAGTTAAAAGCACAGGCTCTATAGGATGGGAAAGTTAATGAGGGGTGGGAAAGAATAAGATGGGCGTTGCCATGGAGCCAAGGACATGCATTAACTTCACCTCCTTCCTTTTGGGGAGTTCATCGTGTATATGAAAGTCATATTCATTTTGCTATTCTTTTTAATATTGATTTTTGTTACTTTTAGTCACGTGTGTGCATGTGGGTATATGCACATGAGTGCAGGTACACACGGAGGTCAGAGGCGCGGAATTCCCCGAAGTCGGTTACCAACAGTCATGAGTTTCATTTATCATGTGGGTCCTGAGACCTGAATTCTGGTGCCCTGGCAGAGCAGCAGGTGCTCTTGGTCATGGCGCCACCTCTCCCGCCCTGTTTCTCCTTTCTTAATAAATGCTCTCCAATGTCCTGAGTACGGAACAGGAACTTTACTCACTAATTTGATTTGTTGCAGAAGGTTACTTTTGTTAAGACTAGCTAAGTTACAGAATTAAGGAAACAAATGGCATACAGCAATTTTGCAGGGACATTTCTCTATGAATAATAACTGTAATGTGAGGCTGTGATGAAAACAACAAATCCTTAATGATCTAGTAGTGTTGTTACTGTTGTTATGACATACATCAAAGCATGCGATGCCCGGATACGCTGGGAAGCAAACTTAGGTCTTCTAAAAGAGCAATGGGTGCTTTTTTTAACTGCTGAGCCATCTTTCCATGTATTGCTTTTAGTAATCTTTAGCAGTTCATTTTGTTTCTAGGAGACATAATACTATGTTGGGTCTCCCTGTGAGTGCTTGATTCAAGCAATCAAAATGGAAGTAATGTAAACATTCTGGAGATAAGAGAGGGAATTAGGGGTTAAAATGATCAAAATACATATTAACATTATTTAAATGTCACAATGGAACCCATTATAGTCTATAATTAATGTCTATTACTAAAAATATATTCTTTAAAAAACCTAAAAAATCTTTAACAAGGGAATGAACTGATCACGATGTCCACATCTTTCTATCAAGTATTACATTTCAAATCAACTATCATTCACCGCCTTTGCAATGATTGATTGTACAGATGCTTCTAGACTTATGACGAATTATAATCCTACAAACCCAGGCTAAACAGGAGACAGTATAAGACAGAATGTATTCATTACAGATTAGGACAGCAGCTCAGCAGCATGGTGCCCTGTGGAGTGTCCATCACTTGCCCTAGAGACAACGTGGATGATCTGAGTAGCCATGGAGCTACAGCTCCTAGACACTGCTCAGCACTGAGCTGAATGGTTAATAGCTAGGCAGGAGGTATAAGTGGGACTTCCGGACAGAGAGGAAGGAGGAAATGAATTTTTTTGATTGATTGATTGATTGATTGATTTAAGATTTCTGTCTCCTCCCCGCCACCGCCTCCCATTTCCCCTCCCCTCCCCCAATCAACTCCCTCTCTCTCATCAGCCCGAAGAGTAGTCAGGGTTCCTTGCCCTGTGGGAAGTCCAAGGACCATCCACATCCCATCCAGGTCTAGTAAGGTGAACATCCAAACAGCCTAGGCCCCCCGAAAGCCAGTACGTGCAGTAGGATCAAAACCCAGTGCCACTGTTCTTGACTTCTCAGCAGTCCTCATTGTCTGCTATGTTCAGAGAGTCCGGTTTTATCCCAGGCTTTTTCAGATCCAGGCCAGCTGGCCTTGGTGAGTTCCCGATAGAACATCCCCATTGTCTCAGTGTGTGGGTGCACCCCTCGTGGTCCTGAGTTCCTTGCTCGTGCTCTCTCTCCTTCTGCTCCTGATTTGGACCTTGAGATTTCTGTCCGGTGCTCCAATGTGGAACTCTGTCTCTGTCTCCTTTCATCGCCTGATGAAGGTTAATATCCAGGAGGATGACTATATGTTTTTCTTTGGGTTCACCTTCTTATTTAGCTTCTCTAGGATCACGAATTATAGGCTCAATGGAGGAAATGAATCTTGACAAGGGAGAGAGGCCAGTAAGACTCAGAACACATTCATGCCTGACACACAGAATGGAAGAGAGGTAAAACCCACATGGTAGAACATAGATTAACAAAAATGTGGGCTAATTTTAGTTATAACAGTTAGTTAAAACCAAGCCTAAGTTAAAGGTCATGCTTTCATAATTAATAAATCTCCATGTTATTATTTGGGAACTGGCTGGTGGGCCAGAGAAAGAATGACCACAGGATAAAATATACCTGCTGTTTTGTGCTGATATCACATTCATATTACGCCTATGCCTTGTCATCTTGTTGATGGGATTATTGCGCTGGCCAGTTGTTGAGTATGTGACACACAGTACCTCACAACAACTGAATAATTAGCAATTAGAGACACACTGTTAATTGATCTTAGTGGCATGCTGTGAAGCGCTGAGGCGATGATGATTTGTTTGTGTGAAATAACCTTAAATTAAAATACCTGTGTATGCCTAGTGTCACCTAAGGGACAGAAAAGAGGCGAGTGTGTTGTTACACACCTACCAAGGTGCTGGAGAGATTAATGCATTTGTTTCAGTTTGTTTTTACAGACATTTTGTAAAGCAAATAGGGCTATCCTCATCTCCAAGAAATCAAATGCTCACAAAAGCAAAAAAAAAAAAAAAATACTAGGGCAGGATTTACAGCTAGTGCAGCGTCGTTTAACAGGCTATTTCATGCACTCTCAAAGCAAAGGGGCAAGTTTAGAAGGAAAATTCTCACTTGCGTAGGAAAACAGTGACATAGAACTGGTTCAGTCTGAAGCATTGAAGACAAACCTTCCTTGATCCAAGTGTCAAATGAAGTCTAAAAAAGAATCAGTTTAATTTTGATTCATGCCTTTTAATCTTTTTTCTCAGTAGAACTGTCCCTGGGCTGAGAAAGCAGACCTGTTGACAGGTGCAGGGACCTTTTGAACTAAGCGCCCTGATCTGCTCTTCCACGGTGATACTCTATCTTTTCTATTGCTTTAAAATATTCATTCATTCATTCATTCATTCATTTATTCATTCATTCATTTAGTCTTATTTGATTTTGTATACTTTTGGTTTTATTTGGTCTTTATAATTTAGAAACAAAATCCTTTACAAGTTTTAATGTTTTTAACTGAAATAGAAATCATCACTGACCCTATCCCTTTCCTCCCTTAAGACCCTTTCATGCTCAAGTTTATAACCTCTTTTTCTTTGGTTATTATTCTTACATACATGAATATATATTCACACACATGTACACGTACACACAGCACACAGAAATAAACTTGTTGAGTGTTTCTAATGTTTATGTATATATGGTTTTGGGTCTGACCACTCTGCATTGGACATAAGGGGCTCATCTCTGGGGGAGCTAATTCTCCATCTCCCAACAATCATTAGCTACTTACAGGTATTCTTCTAGGGGTAAGATACTGGAAAATTCTCCCTTCCATGTCAACATCTCCATCAATACCGCTATAGTTCTGGTTTTATTTACGAAGCCGCTTTTAGGGCAGGCTGTTGTGGGATGTGTGTACACTGTGAAGATGTATTGCTATGATCAGTGTAATAAAAATACTAAATGACCAATAGCTAGGCTGGAGGTATAGGCAGGATTTCTGGGGAGAGAAAGGAAGAGGAAGAAGAATCTAGGCACTCAGGAGAACCCAGGAGACATAGAGAGTACAAGATGAAAGAGAGGTAATTCCACTTGATAGAACACAGACAAATAAAAATGGGTTAATTTAAGTTATAAGAGCTAGTTAGGAACAAGCCTAAGCTATGGACTGAGCTTTCCTAATTAATAAGACTGCCCATGCCATTGTTTGCATGCTGGCGGGTCAAAGATAGTTTGACAAGAAAGCCTGCCACTACAGACTGCTGACAGAAGATTTCCAAGTCTTCTGGCCCTTCCAGTCTTCCTGCCTTCTCTTCCGTGATGCTCCCTGGACTACAGATGCAGGACCTATGACGCACATGTGTCCACTGGGGCTGGGCTTTCCACTCTCCATCTCTATATTGTGTCCGATCGTGGTTTCTTGTGAAGGTCTCTCCCTCTGAGAGTTTTAATGAGGGGTGAGAGCTACACTTATTCAGGAGAGCCACGTATTTATTCTCCTGGTATGTGTATATATGACGTGTGTATGACAGTGTGGGAATGCATGTGCAGCTCAGAGTACAATTTTGGGAGTAGATTTTTCCCTTCCGCTGTGGGCTCCAGGAACTGAATCCAGATTCTCGGATTTCTGTGGCCCTTGCCACACAAACATCTTGATGACTCTTTCTAATATTTTCTTCCAGTTTTTGAAATAGGTATGTGGTTTCTAAACATTAATCTGTGAATGACAGATTGTAGATTCTAAAGCCCTCTCCGGAAGTTTATTGAATCTTGATGCTACATGCATTAAGTGTGCCTCATCTGCTGGCTGTGCAATGTTTCATGCACAAACATCCCTGAATGACAGTTCCATCAGTGCATGTGTCCCAGCAGTAGTCACTAAATTCCTCATGAACTGCAGTGCTTTTACTAGCTCCATTTATTAATATGAATTTTGTTTCATTTAAAAATTTATGAGATATTTGTTGAAATAAATCCATTTAGATTTGCTGGCCCTGGCAGACGAGATAATATCAGACTAACATCACTGCACAGAACTGTGTAAGTTGGAGAAGGGGTTCTAGACACATATATACTATAACAAAATGGCAGAAGGCATTATAGAGACATCAGAATAGCTGGTCCAACATCCTAGAGAGAAGGAAGCTCATTAAATAGGGCACCCTGTGTTTACGGCTGTCTGTTTTTGTTTTTGTTGTCCCTCTAAAGAATGTTCCAATTCTGAGTCAGAGGACTGGTTGATGTACAGAAAGTGGAATATGCACCAGATGTCTCCCAACAAACAATGTTCAAACGGACCAACAAAATAAGAGTAGACATAGGGAAGGAAAGTTCCAGATAAAATGAGACCTACAGGACCTTTCACCATGGCTAAAGCTGCTTGCTGAGAGCGGAGGGCTGGGAAACTGAGCAGAAAGCAGCTGACTGGAAGTTAAAGAATTCATGAAGCTCACAAGGCTGAGAAGTGAGGAGATGAAGACCAGGGAGTGCCAGGCAGGAGAAAGACTTTCACCTGAGTTTGTCCCCAGGAGAAGAGACAAACTAGGTGACTGTCACAAAGCCTGAAGACAGGTTCTACTGATCAAGGGATAGGCCCAAGCCTTCCAAAGGAAGTTCTATTGTGACAAATCGAAACATTTCTTTCCAGAGGTTTACAGAAACTGCCTGCTGTGGGATTTACACTCCTAAAGTTGTATTTACTTCTACCTTTGCCTTTCAGTGCTGTAGGGCGGAGGGTGTGCCAGGTCCTGCCCCTGTCTATCTGCACTCCCAACACAAAACCATTTCAGCTTTATAAATCATTGCTTAAATCATAAGGCACTGGTTACATATTTAAGCAAGACAGTACAAAGTACACAAAAGCTTTGTGTTACAACTAGGATTGATGGACCAATAGCATCTCTATGAAGGGAATGCACTGAATTTATTTGGAGAAGTACCAGTGGTCCAATGGGAGACTCGAAGAAGACCGAGATAGTAAGCTCATCCCTTTGGCCTCAGTTTTGATTATGTTGCTCACGGGACAAACCTTTCTGTTCACTGATTAGTTTACAGAGTTTTACATTTATAAAATATGGTATAGTTTACAAATTTATATGATATATGCATGCATACATATTTTATACAACACTTTTACAAGGACACAATTTAGGCCTAGAATCATCACTTGTTTAGAAAATAGACAACTATTTCTCAGATACATCAAGTAGGAGAGCAGGTTAAGGTTAGAGGACTGGGCTGTGTAGCTGAACAGGAGAATTTGCCATGGACACCAGAAGTCCTTGGTTCAACCCTGATCACCCAGTGATGGGGTAGAACTGAGTTTGCTTAGCAGTTGTATGCTCATTCTAGGGGACATGGCAGTCAAACATTAAAGAAAGTTATTGGAAAATGTGCAGAAAAATATTATAAAAGACAATCCTCTCCCACACTAGAATTTGAACAATATAAAAAGGTAATAAAGTTTTAGACCCTGGGAAACTATATTAACAATACGAGGACGAATCTGACTGACTACATAAAAGCACTCTCATACATCACTGCTTGCTCTGCTTTCCAGAACTTTTGACGGACAACATTTATTTGCATCTTGGTTACTGCAAAGCTGCTCAGCTTGCAATTTTGGGTATTACAGTGTGCTGTACTGTTAAAGTGAACTGAAAAAATGTGGGTATAGAGGACCCAGAAAATACAAAAAAGGAAAACAACAACAAAAACAACAATGAAACCATGAGGAAAGAAGCTAAAGGATAGAATGGCTGTGCTGGGGCAGGGGAAACTGAGGCACCTGTTTTAGAAAGACAGAGTCAGCTTTGGGAAGTTCTGTGTGGCTATGTGTGACCACGTGATAAATATTCCCCTACTTCACTCTGTGTTGCTCACTGGCAACCCAGCCTCGGGAGCACATACCTGGAAAACAGAGCTCCTGCCAAAGTGGAAAGCCTGCAGCTTTTTGAGAGTCACACATTGTCAGAAGGAGTGAGCAGCTTACATAAACAGACATTTTATCAGACCATATGGTACCAAACTCTGGAGAGCTTGGGGAGAAGTGACAGGGGATGTTAAAATACACCTGCTCCCCTCGGCTTCTGTGTATTTATTTGAACAGTTATGGGGATGTTCGGGGTGCTCTAAAGAGTGTGGAAGGTATTCATTAGACCCTCTGAATCTTACTCTACAAGACAAATGGACTCTGTCGGTCCTCTCCCCTCCCCCCTCCAAGTGAACTTGACACACACAGCGCTGGGATAAATCAACAAAGAGATGAAAGATGAAGAGCCCCAGCCTCCCTGTCTTCTCCATGTTTATTCCAGGATTTTCTGGGAAGAGGGAGAACTGCTTCGCACTCTTCATGAATAGTTCATGTGCTGGTCTCTAATGGAAACGAAGTGACATTTCTTATTACTGTTGGCTTTTTGGCTATTGGAAGGCAATAGTGAAGGGAGTGTCTTGAAACAATTAGTTCTCTGTAACTGATTATTTTAACAATGCACATTTCCCAAGAGCTGTTTATCCTCCAAAGAAAGCAGCTAAGACTAAATGTGTACCGTATCTAAGCAGACACCTGCAGTGAGCTGCACAGGATGCTAAGTGAAAATTCCAAACAAAGGGTGGGGGAGGGAGGCTTGATTTTGTATCCCATTAGTCTATTTCTTTCACCATCCAGTAAAATTTTGACAGTAAGAAACACAGAAGCAAACCTAAACTAAGTGACGTATGCCAGACTGACTCTAACTGGTTCTTATTAAACACAGAACCACATTGTAGATTCCAGTCACTGCTATGATTTGCTGCATTTAATGATAACTCTGGCCTGGGCATTCTCCAATCCGAGTGGTACAGTGTTGTATGCAGGAGAAGAGCCATGTCTTTGCAGACACTTTCTGTGGCTAAAATCTGGGGCTGTTTATGAGATCTGTAGAAGTATGGAACAGATTCAGTAGTATTTTAATGATGGATGGGGTCCTACTTATGCCTTCCAGCCAAGTATCAGCTTGGTAATTATTCCCCTTCATTGTTAAACAAATTTGGATATACTCTGGCTCAAATATTTCAAGAAACCAGATCTATAAATAGTAGTGTGAATCGACTAAGAAATGACAAACTCATGCTGGAGAGATGACTCATAGGTTAAGAACATATACTGCTCTTGTAGAGTATCTGTGTTCAGTCCCCAGCATCCATATCAGGTGGTTCACAACTGCCTGTAACTCCAGTTCAGGTGATCCAACTCTCTGGCCTTCTCAGGCATCTGTACTTACATGTACAGACCTCCCCTGACATCACAGAATTTAAAAAACCTTCTTAAAAAGAATGTCAAAGTCAATTCATTTTACTTTTAAAATAGAAGTTATTGCAATGATATAACAGGGGATTAAAGAAATGCTGTCTATTATGAATTTGGCTCTGATAACAGACACCGAAGCTCCTAGTAGTTTGACAACAGCTGTCCTTGGCTTCCTCAAAACTTGAATTAATGAACAAGGAGATTTAGAAAGTATGTACAGTGGACATCTGTTATTTTGGCCTGATCTCTCCTATTGGCAACAAAATCCTTTCTCCTGATACACTACTGTTTTAGGATCAATTTGACCCTTTCCACCATTGGACTCAGTACATGGAACCAGTTCGGGCCTGGCTTGAGCCCGGGCCACCATGTGACTGGTTCCTGTCTGGGATGTGAGTGGGGTGGAGCAGCGTGGTCCTTCCTGAGATTGCTAAGGAACAAGTTGTTTTCTCACTAGAGCTGGGAAATTGTTGGGAGGTAAATCAGGCGGTAGGTACCATGCTCAGTGAACTGAGAAAGTCCAGCCAGAAACACGGAGGGAAGCGTCCTGAGATCTACGCATGATGGACAAGTAAGGGAATATTGCTTTCTATTTAGCAGCCTTGGAGTCCTGACTCTGACACGAAACAAAGCTCAGTGGACAATTGGGTCTACCCACAGAGGATCATGGGACGGTAGCAAGACTAGATATGACATGCTTGCATCTTTTCTATTAGTTACTGAAATAAGGAAAAGATTCCTGGGGTCCAAATTTAAAAGGCATTTTTTATTTTTATTCTCTATATTTTGCTCATAATACACAGTGGATTAAGAAAAAACCCACACATAAAAAAGTCCAAGAAATATAACTAATGGTTATAAACCAAAAAGAATTTGAACATGAGTTCAGTTCTTAGAGAAATTTCTAGGGTTTTTTTGTGTTTTGTTGTTTTTTTTTTTTTTTTACAGTTCATGGGGAACTGAGTTTTAGACATAATAACTGATATAGTTAGAATGATGATTTTATTCTAATCTTACATTTGCATTTTCTTATTATGATTTAAAATATATAAATTTACATGTATATATTTCCAAATGCTCAAATATATTAGTAGTGTGACAGTCCAACTTGGATCTTTCAGTCATTAATGTATTCCTAAGAGGATTTCAAGAGAAAAAGGTTCCTTACTTAAAATGTATCAAACAATACATAAAAGAAATACACCTTTTATTCATTGCTCTCACAGGACCCATGGCATCTTAATAATCCAGATTTTAAAACATAAGGCAGGAATCCCTGAGCAAAATATACAAGGCATGGTAGGCATGCCTGGCAGTGGTGGCACAGGCCTTTACTCCCAGCACTCAGGAGGCAGAAGTGGGTGGATCTCTGGATTCGAGGCCAGCCTGGTCTATAGAGCAAGTTCTGGGACAGCCAGCACTACACAGAGAGACCCTATCTCAAAAAACTAACCAACCTACAAAACAAAGCAAAACAAACCAAGGAAAGCACAAATACACAGTATAATTTTGTGGTCACAAAAACCCAAGAAACTATAATTTGGGGTCACAGAAACTCAACAAAAACTAAAGACAAATCATTGAGTCCTCATGGAATGTACCTGGAAGATCCTATTATTCTATAGGCATACAGCGTGGAAGTGCTTAAGTTGAAGACTCAGGGGAGTTTATAAATTAAATTGACTCATGAAATCCAGAGAAATGAACATTTCAAATGCCCTTTACAAGCATGACTTTGAAGACTGATTTTACTGAGTCCCTGATATCAAGACTGCATGTGCCAGGTGCTCAGTACCACACAGTAGTGTCACACAGGGTCATTGCTCCAGGAATGTCACAGAGAGGAAATTAGCTCATTAAACATGAGTTTGCAATAGTTTTAGATTTTACTTAGCTTGCAATAAGGACCTTGAAAAGAGATAATAATTTTTCTATCTTCTGATGAAATCCACCATTGTACTTAGCACAGCTGTTTCAGTATGTATGTATGTATGCAAGTATGTAGTTCAGTAGACAACATGGGCTACCACCACAGTCTTACAGTTTGTATTATCTGATGAAGTGCTTCTCAGCTTTCCTGGTGCTGTGACCCTTTAATACGGTTCCTCAAGTTGTGGTGACCCCCAACCATAAAATAATTTTTGTTGTTATTTCCTAACTGTAATTTTGCTATTGTTACGAATTGTAATGTAAATATTTCTGGAGGTAGAGGTTTGCCAAAGGGGTCATGATCTCCAGGTTGGGAAGGCAGCTAGCTGATTTAGTGACTTCTGATTGGCTCCATTACAAATGCAAATCCCACAGAACCCTACTGATTTCAGCTCTTGAGCATCTTGAGTTACTTTCTACTTACAAGTTGCTCCCTGCTTTTCATGTTGTGCCCCCTCAGGCTTTTAACTCACTCCTCTACACACATGACCCTGCAGCTCGGCCTAAGATTGGAGGCTGCTAGATAAAATGCCATCTCTTGGCTGCAGAGGTCTGCCATGTCTACCACTGACGGGAGCAGATTTTTCTAGCTGGCAGGCGATGCCTCTTCAGCTCCTGCTCCTCTTGCCTCAGCCTGACCTTGTGTAGAGTCAGTTTTATGGTTGTTACTTTCTCCCTCGTTTTGTTTTTTTTTTTTTCACAAGGATCAGAAATCTCCTCTGGGAACCATCTTTTCTTCCTAAACTATAAGTCTCCTCCATTTTTCTCTGCCTTCTCCACTCAAACTATGGCCCCTAAATCCCTGATTCGGCTTCACTCAGAAACTTGTCAGAACTGAACATTTTTGGAGCCCACCCAGATATTGTAAGAACAGCTCCAGGAGTGAGGTCCAGTGGTTTGCTTATTTGCTTATTGGCAGCCCCTTCATGTAGCTCACGGACCTTGAATACATAGAAAGTTCTGAAGCTACCCCATGAAGTCACGTGGTTCAGGTGTGTGTTCTCTTCCTATTGGCTTCTTCACTGCCATGGAGTAGCTACTGCATCTTGTTGAAGCTCTCTTTCCTACAGCGATAACAAACTAGTAGCCTCCTCCTCCTCTGTGCTCTCTGATCACTCCTTACCAATTGCTTTCACCAGCATCTCCACATACCCAGTCATGGAAAGGTTGCTGTAATTAACAGTGTCACTAAAAGCTCTCCCAGCTCTGCTGCATATTTCCCAGAACCATGGTCTTCATGTGAGGAACGATCTTCACATCTACTTACCATCTAAGTCAGGAATTTCTCAGTGATCTTCTTCTGCACTCTTCATTCTCATATGTAACCACTAAGCAAATCTCAACAGCCCTAAAACCTGCCACTACCCCGACACCTGAAGAACAATGTCAGAATACCGTAGTTCAGATGACAACAGCCTGCCTGCTCACAGTGGCTCTTCTCAGTATTTCATTCTAAACATTTCTAGACAGTCTTTGAAAGGGCAAACGTGAGTGTATGAACATGTCATCTCCATTCAAAGGGAGAAAAAGTTGACAATAAAATCCATGAAGTCAAAATAATCCAAACTCCCAAGTCTGAAGCCTTCATTTTGGATAAGGCAGCTGGTGACAGCCCCGAAAGAGTGCAGGAGCTAATGGTATTCAGACAACCTGCCCTTTCTGTCTCCTCTTTCATTTTTCTTCCCCGTTCAACCCTTTTCTTAATCTAGACAATGTTAATCACTTTCTTCTTTTACAACTTTGGGTAACACTGTTTTCTCAGCCTGAAAGAGCCCATAGATAGCCACACATTCTTCATTTGTCCTAAAAGCATGGGGGTGTTATGGATTCAGGTAGGGGCAATAAAGCACAGCACATACAATGTGATGTCACATATTCTGTCTACACAGTGTCTTAAAAACCACCACCATGCATGCACTGCTCTGCAACAAGTCAGGAATTCAGGTTTTCAATGTTTCCCAATTTTAAAGGCCTGCAGCAAATATTTAAAACTCTGAATCACTCCTGGACCATTGAACAGCCACCAAATCAAATGCAAGTGCAGATGTTGTGACAGCCTTCTCTGAGGTCACAGCACTGCAGTGCAGATGTTGTGACAGCCTTCTCTGAGGTCACAGCACTGCAGTGCAGATGTTGTGACAGCCTTCTCTGAGGTCACAGCACTGCAGTGCAGATGTTGTGACAGCCTTCTCTGAGGTCACAGCACTGAGGTCACAACGTTCCGTTCTGCAGGGACCTCCTTAAACAGGTAACTAAACCCCTAAAAACAGCTTCAAGAAGTCCCTGGAACTGACCAGATTCACTAGGCCCTTATCTGACACAGTAAACGGAGCACAGCTGCAAAAAAGACTCCAGAAACCAAGCTGAGCTGCAAAAGAAGACTGTGTGACCAGACTCTGCTGCCTGGGAGAAGCAGAAACCAGCTGCACTGCCTGGAAGAGGCTTAGACCAACTGAGGCAGCTGGAAAGGACACTCTTCATCCTGTTGAGCCGTCTGCAGCCCAAGCAGTGTGCTCCAGGTTCTCAGCTTTGGGAGCTGTCACCCAGACTGGGGTGATGCAGCTGTCTTTGAGTAATTTCTGCTCTTATAAGTAACCCCTCACCCATATTCCTTAAGTAACCCCCAAAAAAGTCATTGGTTCACTAAGTCTGAGTTTGGTGGCATTCACAGTTTGGTCTGTTTTGGGCTGCCTGCCTATCTGGGGTGAGTAGATGACTGTGTTTTGTCTCCCCAGGAAAATATTTGTTACACAACAGCAGGCTGTTAATGTGGACTCTGATCTTATTTCTGCTAGAACCTAGGTGTCCAAGGCAGGGCCTCTGACCTAATGGCTCACCATTGCATGCCACATTGATTGCATGCTGGTACAGGCATGGAAATGACTGTTTTCTCAGCTCCCATAACACCCTGCTCATATGTCACCTGACACTGCATAACTTGGAGCTGTTTACTTATTTCAATTATCAGTCCTACAAGGGTATGGCTGTCTTCTCTAGGCATTGATAGTACTGGCGACCTTTTGGGCAGTATATATGCTCCAATGTCCTATACAGAGATGCCCATGTTCCACCATTTCTAAACTTTAAGGTCACTTTATGGTTTTCCCTTCCTAACCAGATAATGTACTTTGATTCAATGCCATCATGTAGGCTATACTCATATTAAAGAATTTGTCTCCCCTTCCTCTTTCTTTCTTCTACTTTGAGACTAGGTATTGACCCAAAGGTCTTGTGTGTGACTCTAATTTTATGTATATATGCATATATACATTTTTTACAACATGACGCACAAAATAGTAACTATGTAAAAGTATTCTTGGTAATTTCATGACTTTTTTTTTAGTCTAAGGGCTCTTTTTTACTTTGGAAAATAAGAAAAATGTATTCATTTGTTCCATTTGATAATTTCAGAAGTTTTCCCATTTAACAAAAGCACTAAAAATCACTAATAACTTTTAGTCATACTACCCAAATATATTTGTAAAATTAACTTAAAATTGCCACCATTGGACTCAAGAAAGGATGAAATCATTTTTTAGTCGCTGAAATATTCTTGTATCTAAACATTAGGGTTTAAGCGGAAATTGCTTAAACATCCATTTAACTACTCAATTGACCTAATGTCTAGACACAGCAATGGCCCATTTATGTGCATCGGTCCTACATGGTTGCTATCTGATCATAACTAACCATAAAGAACATATTTTGGCAGTTACTTAATATTGCTGAAAAGAAACAAGTAAATATTTTCCTTTTCAAGCGTACATGATGGGTAAGTTGGAATTCCAGACATATTTCAAATGTTAGCTATTTGGCCCCCACCACATTTTTCTAAGACTTTGTACGTCACTGTGCACGCAAACTCATCTGCAAGTAGACTCTTACTTCTTGAATGTTGACACTTGAGTTTTGCATTCATTAGACGTGTGTGGCCTTGGAAGGCTTGCCTTACCTGCAGGCTATTGAAAATGACAAAGAGAACCAACATCCAGACGTGTCTGTAGGCCATATGCAGTCCTCCCCAAAGCCACGTCACAGAAATCAGGGCAAAGAGATATAAGATCAGAGGAATTTCTGGAAAATATGAAGAAGACAAAAACTTGAGGTTCAGAAGACCACATGAACACACATGAACAGAGAACTATTTTGGCCTCCTTCTGCTGGATGGTTTCAGTCCTAATATCCATCGAGAGAACAACCCAGGAAATCCTTCTCCTGTGAGGTGTAGAGAAGGCACAGAGCTCAACCACATTGCTCCTGGTTTTCAAATGGGTCTGCTTGTCACTTGGGGAAGGGGAAGGGGAAGGAGAAGGAAGAACTTTGTCCCTGTGTAGGCTACCACCTGCTGGACTGAGTGAGAAGTGGCATAGACCAGTACAAGATTTCCTGAAGAGTGAGGGGTAACCCTGAGCTCCCCATGAACACTCTCCAATGCAGCATTTGAATCATAAGCTTTAAAGTTGTTTTCTGCGAGTCCCTGAGATGTAAGCAGATGTCCCAGGAAGGAGATGAAGGCATTAACTGGTAAGTACCAGCAGGGAGCGTTGGCTCTGTCCACCATGCTCCCCTTGTTCCATGGGTTTCCATATTAAGCACCCTGCACAGTGTGTTCATTGTGCCACTGGAGCACCGCAATGTCTTTTTATTGTTTTTGTTGTTGCTGCTGTTGTTATTTCTGCATGTGTGCATGAATGTTTTGCCTGCATGTATGTCTATGCAACACTGCAAGCAGTGCCTGTTGAGGCCAGAAGAGGGTGTCAGGTCCTGTGGAACTGGGGTGACAGACAGGGGTAAACCACCATGTGGGTGCTGGGAATTGAACTGTGTCCTCTGGGAAGGCAGGGATGCTCTAAAGCACAGACCATCTCTCCAGAGTTTCTAATGCTTCTTCAGGATGGACTGATTCTGGGTCAAGGACGCTATTGTCACTTCCACGTCTCTTCTTTGATTTTGGGAGAGGGGAGATGATCTGAATTCTCAAATGTCTTCACAGAAGAGATCTTAATAGTGATATACCAATCCATGTACAATTTGGAAATTGAATGAGATCTTAAAGCAGCCATAAGTAAGTATATTTTCAAGCCATTGAAAGGCATTATGATGGACTACACTACAGGAATTCTCAGGACAGTCCTGATAATCCACCAGCAGAACATAAAGTCCTCACACACTGTGAGGTTTGAATAGTTAAATATGATTTGAGCAGTTTGAAATTTTCATTTTGTTCTGAAACAACCTCAAGCTAACAGAAAGTTGCAATGACAGCATGGTGACAGGGTGTTGTGGGCCTAACAAGTTGCCTGGACATTGTCAACCTCATCTTCTTCACTCTTTAAAACTAGGAGTTGTATCTTCTTTGAAGGCATTTTTGTATATAGACACAGTTTCAAAAATCAGGAAAGCTGCACCAAAACATTACTAGCACGTTCAAGTTCCATTTGGTTATTATTTTTAAATTTTAATTTATTATTTGCGTGTGAACATATGTATTTTTGAGTATTTGTAGATGTAGATATGAACGTAGGTGTGTGTGTGTATTTGGTGTGTGTGCCTGAGTAAGGCCACTTGCATGTCACAGGATGTGTGGAAGCCAGAGGACAACTTTTAGGTTGGATTTTCTCCGTTTCAGAGGGTACTGGGGCTTGAACTCAGGTCATCAGACTTGTATGGCTAGCAGTTTGCACACCGAGCATCTCACAGACACCATTCAGTTGTTCTAACAATTCCCTTTGTGCATCAGAGCCAATGCTGCATAGCTGACATCTCTGTACTGTCTTAACCAAAACGGGTAAGAAGATCTTTGAAGCTGACATATTTATTGGTTGCAGGTAGGTAGTTTTTCTTGTAGAGAACTGTGATGGTTAGCTTTATATTTCAACTTGACTCAATTTAGCATCTCCTGGGAAGAGATTCTCAGTGAGAGATTATTCATATTGGTTTGGCCTGTGTTCATGTCTATGGAGATTTGTCTTGATTACTAATGTTAGTTGATGTGTGGAAGAACCAGGCCACTCTTGGTGGTGTCATTGCCAAGGCAAGGGGCCTGGCCTGTATCAGACAGTGGTTCTCAACCTTCTTAATTCTGCAATCCTTTAATACAGTTCCTCATGCTGTGGTAAAAGTCCTGGTTTCTTTTACAATAAAATAGTATTTGGATTCTGTGATCTGTATGATCTACAGCTAGAAATAGTCACTTGCCTTTGGTACAGCTAAGGTGTCTCAGAAGCTAACAACTCTCTCTCTCTCTAAATCATATATGCATTCACTCCCTCTCACACCTAAAGTAGTTTCCTGTTATATAACATATTTATTGATTATAAAGGTTTCTTTCCCTTTGTGGAGGCTAACTCCCGTGGATAATCCCAGAATTCACTGATACTGCTTCTGATGGTTCTCAGAGGATACACTCCAGATGCATGTCTGAAAATGTGCATAGTTTGTCATGTTACATGCTTATGGTACTATTGATGACCTCTGCAGTATCACTTAAAGAAAACACTGACTGACGTCCCTTTGACACATTAACATTGCCAGCATCACTATTCTTGCACTTTTGCGCCACCATTAAGTGCTACTTGAACCCAAGAAATGCAATACTTGGGCAGTCGCCCTGAGAGCCAGCTGAGAGCTTTTAAATGGCTAGTGAACAGGTAGTGCACACAGTGTGCATTCCCCGGACAAAGGGGTAATTGCGTCTCAGCCTGTGCAGAACATTATGGCATGACATCTGTTGTGCTAGTACATATGATGTGCAATTTAAAACTTGTGAATTGTTCATTTCTAGATTGACTTTGGTATAGAGAAATGAAACTGTGGAAAGTGAGATACTACTAGGGCTGTCAACTTTAAGTGTTTATATCTAAGTAATGAAATTTCTCAGTTCATGTCAATACTTTTACTGCCAACATCGCAAACATTAGTCCTGATTTTCTCCCTTTCCACATCTTGTGACTGTGTTTTCTGTCACTAAGTAGTCCGTTCCCCTGTTGTTTCCAATAATCTTAACTATTCTATGCACTTCCCTGTATGGATTCTCGCTCCTGATGCAGCCATCCTCACCCATGCAGAGAACTTCCAAACTCACTCCGAATTCTGTGCCATACCCTACTGCTCACCAGATGACGCCAGCAGTGACTGGGTTCTCGTGGTCAATGTTTGAGTACCTGGAGGTATATGCATGACCTTTCTCTGAACCAAGTAGTGGGTTTTAGGATGGAATTGTTGAGAAACAGAAAGGAAAAGAAAAAAAGATAGGAACAGATGCAGAGACCCACAGCCAAACATTAGGTGGAGAGAGCAGGTTGAAGGTCTCCACCAGGTTCCTCCCTTCAGAGCTTTAGGGGACCTCTACAAAGACAGGCAGGAGGAACCGTGGGAGCCAGAGGGATCGAGGACACTAGGACGGCATGGCCCTGGCTCATTAGAGCTCACAGACTGAACTGGCAACTGCTGAACCAGCATGGCCTGACCTAGGTGCCCTGCATATATGGTATGTTTGTTGGCTTGGTGTTTTCTGTCAAGGAGGGGTTGGGGGGACTCCTAACAGTGGTAGGTGCTTGATCTTGGGACCCCTTTCCTCCTACTGGGTTGCCTTGCTCAGATTTGCTGTGAGGGTTTGTGCCTAGCCTTATGGTATCTTGTGCCATGTTCATTTCCTGGCAGGCCTGCTCTTTTCTGGGTAGAAACAGGGAGCATGGATCTGGGGGAGAGGAAGGTGGGGGAATTGGGAGGATTAGAGGGAGAAGAGGCTGTCATCTGGATGTATTGTATGAGAAAAGAATAAATAAAAAATTTAAATGTTATCTGTTTAAATACTAGGCAGTTTAGAAAGAACTCACTAGAGAAATGAAAGTTTTGCAACCATGTTTAACAAGTTCAATTAATTGGTTCCTAAACAATCACCAACTTCTTTGTGAATAACATTTTATAGCACTAAAATCAATTCTATTTTTTTAAAAAAGAAAACAAGAAAAAGAGAAAGAGAAGTGGCAAGAGGTAGAAAAATCAGATATTATTTATTTGTTTATTTTTAAAAGAAGAGGCCTTAGCGGGGGCGTTGCTGATATTTTGCTCAGGTACATTCATAAATCCTCAGAGTTATTAATAACTTCTAGGGAAAATATGATAATATAAAATAGATTAATGTTGATGAGTAATTTTTTCACTAATGTCTTGTAGTTAAACAACAGAGAATATGTTCTGATTTAAATTTTAATCAAAGTTCTCTTATCTTCCCAATGAAATCCTACTTAAGAGTCTGAAGCTCTGATGAGTACAGGGAGCCGCTCATCTTTCAAAGATTCATCTTCAACCCTACAAGTGGCATTCTAGTTTCCGCGGTGTAAACAGGAGTTCTTATCTATGCCTCTGTGTGGCGCACAAAAGGCCATGCACAATTTTCAGGGCACAACTAGGATCCATGGTTCCATGATTTGGTTAACGTGTTCTTCTAAGTACCCAGAGCTAAGCAAGCACTGTGCGCCAACAGAACTTAATGCAAAAGCCAACAAAGCACACTGGGGCTGTCTCCTAGAGATACCCGTAGCCCATTTCCTTCTGTAAGCAGTGTGGTAGCTTGGCGCTCCAGAGCAGAGGCTCTGCAAGGAAAAAAGCCTGTCATAAATAACTTTGCACTTAGCAGCATACCCCACGCTGGCTTTCCAGCAGAGCAGCAGTAATTAAACAAGGGTTTTAGATGGAAGAAATATCCAGAGGCACATCTGGATTTTGTGGGCTTTAAGCCTATAAAACTGGAGGAGGGGGTACTTCTTTAAAAAACACAATTGCAAGTCTGTAATTGGGTTACAGCATCTTAGATGGCGCCCATCCACATGAGAGGCTCTGAAACCCAAGCTTCAACAGCTTTATTGTTAATTTGCCTCTGAGGAGCCACCTTTTAAATTCTCTGGAGACTCAGTGAAAGAAGAATACAGGATGGAGATGGAGGCTGAGAAGCATGTTGTTAAATGGCTACTATTCTACCACAAATTTAATTTGACAAGCTGGACATTACTGTTCCCTTTAATGGAAATAACTTTAATTTCACAATTACTAAGCTGGGTTTTTGCATATAATAAATTACTGGTAACTTATCTCTTGCCTATAGTCAATGTTTATCAGAGAAGACACTTATCACCGGTAACTTTAGAGACAACTGGTATTTAGAGATGGCTCTATTAACATAAAGCAGAATAATTTCAATAGAAAGAACTCTTAAAAACAGAGTATTCTACACAAGGAATGAGGAGGTCTATATAACCAGCAGTGCCATGCACAGTGCACGAAGAACATTCACAGCCCAAGAGCAGCAGCAAAACTTCCAAACGCTGATTCCAATAGGGCGAAGGGCTGAGAAATAACTAGATAACTATCTAAACAACCATCTGATTCCAATAGGGCGAAGGGCTGAGAAATAACTAGATAACTATCTAAACAACTATCTAAAGAGCCAGTAAACATGTGGAAGATACCCAACATAACTAGCCATGGAGAAAAAACCAAAACTACAAAAAACTCTAATTCATACTCATTATGATAGCTGCCACCAAAAAATGGGAAAAGCGTATGTGGGAAGATGGGAAGAAATTGGAGCACATATGAACCACTGATGGGAATGTCAGATGTGGCTGCCATGGAAAATGTCTGGCAGTTCCTTAAAAGTTAAACAGAAAGTTACGATAGGATCCAACAGTTGGAGGCCTGGTTTCATCCCAAAGAAGTGAAAGTTGGGGAGGAAACGCTTGTATACCAGTATTTACAGCAACGTCAGTAACAACAATCAAATTGAAACAGCTAATGTCCAACAACAGTAAACAAAACATAGTATTATAATATCACCTGTGTAAAAGCAGGGAATCATTACCAATGAACCCTTTGAGGGAGATAATATGGATACAAAAGGATAAATAAATCACTGGCACCAAGGGAATAAGCAAGTTGATAGAGACAGAAAGTACATGGGAGCTACCTGGAGTCAGGAGCAACAAGCAAAGAGTTACTATTTGGCAAACACAGGGTTTCTGTTTGGGATGATGAAAAGCTTCAGGATATTTTGATAGTGCTGATGGTTGCATAGCACGGTGAGAATTGGTGATAATTAACTGTATAGTTAATGATGCTTAATGATAATTAAGTGGATACTGAGAACATTTAAGTGCTAAAATTTTAAAACTTCCCTCATGATTCTTTGTGGATTTCACATCATGCATCCTGATTCCACTCATCCCTCACTTGCTCTGCCCTCTGCCTTTGCAACCTCCCACCCAAAACAAAATTTAAAAGTAAAACCAAAATAATAACAACAAAAAAAGCCCACAAAAATAATTCAAAACAAACAAACAGAAAAAGCTCAGCATGGAAGCTCTAGTCTGGCCCAGTCAGTCACACAGTATACTCATTAGTGCATACATCTTTATTAAGTACTAAATATATATATACACACACACACACACACACACACACACACACACACATATATATATATATATATATATATATATATATATATATATAATTACAAAGAGGGCAAAGGCTGTTAAGTCAGGTATGTGTAAAAATAAAGTACCACCCTTGTGGAATGAAGATACAAAGGGGAGTGAGTGATGGGGAAGGTTTAAGTGAGGAGAGGGTGAGAGAGTAGGAGAGATGGTGGAGAAGAGATAACCAACACTGAGGTTAAGGCCATTATATATGCATTTGTTTATCTGTATAATATATATATATATATATATATATATATATATATATATATATGCACAGACAGACAGACAAACGGACACAGAGAGAGAGACAGAGACAGAGAGAGAGAGTATAAAGGCAAGATGGAAGTCAGGACTACTGGGTAGTAGTGCCTTCAGAACACGAGAAAGCCTTTGCACTCTGAATTTGTAGCACCTGTGATTGCCTACACAAAGTCAGTCAGCACTCCAGCATGGGCAGGTGAGGGACACAGAAAGCCCCACCCCTAGCAGAAAAATTACTGGCAACTGACAGGAACCAGGGGAGAAGGGAACCAATTCTCTTCATCTGTGTGGCCCACAATATTTTTTCACGTTCCAATGAATGGCCCTATGCCCATGTATGTATGGGTAACACAAATCGGACTCAGTGGGTTGTAGAAAAAGAGAAGAGGAAGACATAAAGTTGGGTGGAGGATTTGAGGTTGTGCGGGTCCAGGAGAAGTTGGATGAGGGATAGTTACGACCCAAAAACAGTATTCATGTATAATATTTCCAAAGATTAGAAGACATTTTATTAGGAAAAAAATCAAATTATTAAAATGCTGAAATACTTAAATTAGCAAGATGTTACTAATGTGAAAAGAAAGCATTGTAAACTTTCTTGGGAGTTACTTGTTGAGTGGGGGAAACACAGAAAGTTCTGTGTTAGAACTGCTGCCACAATGGAGCGGGCTCCTCACCTGAGTGCAGAGGGCCTGCATCCCATCTCTTCATTTGGTTTTGGGTTGTGGTGGTGGGGTGTGCGATCTCATCGCATTTAATTGGGGTTTGAAGAGAAAGTCCATTGTTTTCCTTGATATTACCCCGTGAAGCTGTGTGTGTACTGATAACAGTCATGGCTTTATTTGTAGAAACAGCACCTTGCATGTGTGAGGCTGGTGTTTGTAATGCGTTTGCAAACTTCTTTACCTCACTGACATCCAGATTTTTGCTTTGGGATGTGCTGCTAAAACAGACTCATCAATATAAGATGATGAGCATGGCAGTGAAATGATGGGAATTTAAGATATCTGTGGTGTTTTCCACCAGAGCACTCATCTAAATCAGAAAACCAGGTACACTGAAAATAAGAGGTATCAAAAGATCTTTTTTTCTAAAGCATGGTTGCTATTCTGAAATTAACAGTATTTGGATCCAGGGATGCTTCTGTGGTCTGATGCACTTTTTGGTGAGACTATGTTGTGCCCGGAGCCTCCTGACTCTATTAGCACTGATTCCACGGCACACAAGCGCTCACCAGCGCTCTCAAACATGCCTAGAAGCATCCAGGCCTACACAAAAGTGCAGTGCACTCATGTCTCAGAACTGTCAATCAGCATCAGGCCACTACGTGGAGTAGGTTAAAAATAACATTTATGGGTAAGCTTTGGAAATTGTTTACAGAGACAACCTCCAGCACATTTGGTCAGTTTATACTCTTAATCTTTAACCACAAGTCCTAAACATGGCTACAACTTTATAATTTCCTTCTCATTTCAGTACTTCTGCAGCAAAACCCTAACTAAATGCTTTGGAGAAGCTCCATCACGTTCAAACTGCACCTGAAAATATTCTGTTCAACCCACTGAAAAATAGACCTCTTACAGCAGGATAATGCCCATGGGTACAATAGTGGCATGAATACTATGAAGGAGACCAACTATTTAAGGCCAGTACCACAGAAGGAAACTCATTCCTGGCACTGTAAATCTTGCCCACAACCTGTGGTTTGAGAGCTCAGAGGTCAAGGGATAAACCTAACTACTATTTTTCTGTTAAATGGGCATAGTATCAAGCTGATCTCTAAATTTCTATCTCTATACACATAGATTAGTGCAGTTAGACCTCATTGGTGAAGTTTCTTTGTGTAGTGAGTGATGGTTAATGAAGAAACTCACACTGATCAAACTGTAAAGAATATGTATCTGTGGAATACTCAGCTACAAATGGGACATATATGCCATCTAATCCCAAGGTTCAGGGTTCATAATGGAAGAAGGAAGCATAGATACTGTAAGAGTCTGACCGCGAGGGGTGCACCCACCCACTGTGACAGTGGGGCTGATCTATTGGGAGCTCTCCAAGGCCAGCGGGACTGGGACTGAATAAGCATGGGATAAAACCGGACTCTCTGAATATGGCAGACAATGAAGGCTGATGAGAAGCCAAGAACAATGGCACTAGGTTTCGATCCTACTTCATGAACTGGCTTTGTGGAAGCCTAGCCTGTTTGGATGCTCACCTTCCTGGACCTGGATGGGGGGGGGACCTTGGACTTCCCACAGGGCAGGAAATGGAGTGGGGGGAGGGGGAGAGGAGTGGGAGGAGTGGGAGGGAAATAGGAGGAAGGAAGCAGGCGGAAATTTTTTTCAACAAAAAATAAATAAATAAAAGAGTCTGAGGTTAGGTAGAATGAGGCAACAGTGTCCACTGGACATGACAGGACTACTGCACTCATTTACTCTTAGCAGCTGTGGATGCCTGCACTAGATGTATACAGTATTGAGGTAGTCAACACTGAGAGAGAGAGAGAGAGAGAGAGAGAGAGAGAGAGAGAGAGAGAGAGGTGTTGGAACAGCTCTTGAGATTTTACTGATAAATGAAAAAATTTGGAGAATTTATGGCTCTTGGGGCGGGAGGGTCAGTTTCTTGAAGGGTATAGTCACTGGTAGGTTGACCACAGTCCAGTGGATGGTCCTACATTTGGGATATATCAGTAGCATAAGTTGTACTTGATGAGTTGCTTAAAAAATAAATAAGGAAGACACAAAGTTGGGGCAGGGTAGGGAAATAGGGGGAGATCTGAGAGGAGTGATGAGGGGTGGGTGATTATGGTCAATAATTCATTGTATGTTATCCTTAAAGAATTAAAATATTATTATTTCTTTAAAAATACTTAAAAATACTCTTTCTGTAGCTTCTCTTCTCTACCCTCAACCTCCTGACTTTATTTTTAAAACTCCATAGCATTTATAAGCACCAAATTATTCTATAAGTTATGTGATCATTGATTTTATATGTTAACTTGACTGGGAAAAGAGAGACCTCAGTAGGTGCTTAAACTTTCTGGGGTTGTCTTTGAAGATGTTTGAGAGAAAGGTGAGCATTTAAATTGTGGATAAGGCAGACAGACTTCCCCATTGAGAGTAGATATCACCCAACCCACTGAGGGTCTGTGCAAAGCACAAAGGTAGAAGAAGGCATAAGCTTATACCTTCCCTCTGCCTGAATGCATGATATAGAGCATGCTCTTCCTCTGTCCTCACCACTCCTGGCTCTCAGATCTTCAGACATGGACCAGAATTCTAAACTCTTATTCTTATGCCCTTGACCTATACTACAGCAATCCTGGGTCTTCCATTGCAGGTGTCAGATTTTAACACTTCTCAGTTCTCATAATAAAAGGAGCCACTTTGCATTGTATCTCTTTCCCTGAAGATGTCTGTCTGTCTGTCTACATACCTTTCATGCAACTATGTCCTGCCATAATGATAATGGACTAACCATCTGAAACTGTTAGCTAGCCTCAACTAAATGTTTCCCTTTAAAGGAGTTGCTGTGACCATGATGTGTCTTCATAGCAATAGAAATTTCTAAGATAGAAGTTGGTACCAGGGACTGGAATATTGTATTGTTTGATAGGCTGACCATGCTTTTTTTTGATGGACCTTGGGACTGTGGATTAGAAAAACAGTTGACTGCCTTAAGTGCTGCTTAATGGGCCATCCTAGTAGGAGCATGGAAGACAGTGGCTCTGAGTGTGAGTTGAATTGAAGTGGATCAAGACACTTCAGAGAAAAATGTTAGCATGTGGCCTAGAGACCCATATTGTGATATTTTGGTAAAGAATGTGGCTGCTTTTTGCCTTTGTCCAAAGGTTAAACTTTGGACAAAGTTTTAGATTAATTCATTGGCAGAGGAAATCTCAAAACCATCTAATATAAACTGGTATGTGGTTATTAGTATTAACTGTAATGGAGATTTATAATGAAAAAGAGCAAGCTGAGCAAAGAAAAATAGAAAATGTATAATTTGAGGAGAAAAAGATCACCAGGAAGTGGAATGGATCTAAGTCCTGTGTTAAAGGAAATAAACAGATTAAGAAATGGAAAAAGCATAGTGGTGAGCTCAGGGCAAGATCCCACCCAGCTAAGTTTTCAGGCTGTAGAAAGGAATTGAGATAAGCTTAAAGGCACATGTGCTTTTATCCCAGCACTATGAAGATAGAGCCTGACAGATCTCTGAGTTTGAGGCCAGCCTGGTCTACAGAACAAGTTTTAGAACATCCAAGGACAGACAGTGAAGGAGGCTGTGGAAAATAGAAAGCTGATGAAGATGTAGTTGAACAATGGAGTCATGTTCCAACCCCAGCAAATAGCAGAACTTAGCAGTTTCAGCCACGTCGTTCTGGCTTTAGAGTCAAATATATATATATATATATATATATATATATATATATATATATATATATAAAGGTGTTATGGAACCTTCCTTCACAACTAAGAAAAACTTCTGAGGCCAGGCATGTGACAGGAGAGTCCTTGCAAGAAGGCCTAGAAAGATCGTTGTGTGAAGCTGTGAAGGTGAAGCCTGGATTACCTTGGAGACCTCAAGATGTTGGAGATGCCAGGACCATGGAAAACCTGATGAGAAAAGCTAGAACAAGGAGTGGAACCAGCTCAAGAGAAAGAAGTGTGTTGCAGTCAACAAAGCTGAAAGGAGTTGGAGATCTGAAGAGCATTTTGTCCTCAGACATGGAGATGCAGAGTTTGGAATTTGCCCAGCCAGTTTTTGGTCTTGCTTTGGTCCAGTATTTCTTCATTATAATCCTTTCCCTATGTTTTGGAAAGGTAATGTATATCCTGTGCCATTATAAGTTGGAAATATATAATCTGTTTTGTTTTTGGCCTTGTTGGAGGAAGTCACTCTGAAGATGGGCTTTGAAGTCTCATATATGCTCAAGCCACCCCCAGGTCTCAGACCATTTCAAGATGTACCCAGGACTATGGCTGCCTGTATACCACTATGTCCCACCATGATGATAATGTGATGGAGGAAGGTCATTGATTAATTAAATAAAGAAACTGCTTGCTCTGATAGGTTAGAACATAGGTGGGTGGAGTAAGCAGAAGAGAATGCTGGGAGGAAGAGAAAGTGAGCTCAAAGACGCCATGCTCCCCTCTCCCGGGCAGATGCAATAGCTCTGCTCTCTGAGGCAGACGGCGATGCAGCCAGCCACCAGATCAGACACGCTGAATCTTTCCTGCTAAGCGCACCTCGTGGTGCTACATAGATTATTAGAAATGGGTTAAGAGGCTGAAACTAATGGGCCAGGCAGTGTTTAAAAGAATACAGTTTGTGTGTTGTTATTTCGGGGCATAAGCTAGCCAGGCGGCCGGGGTGCCGGTGATGCAGCCCCGCTGCTCAAATTACTACAATAATGGACTAAACCTCTGAACCTTTATGCCAGCCCCAATTAAATATTTTCCTTTATAACAGTTGCTGTGGTCATGATGTTTCTTCACAGCAATAGAAACCCTAACTAAGATATCTATCTATCTATCTATCTATCTATCTATCTATCTATCTATCTACCTAGCTTTTGCTCATCTATCTTGGATATATACTGCCTGTTGGTTCTTTTTCTCTGGATAAGTTAAATACATTTGTACCTTGTGAAACCCTCTACTGCACAAGGCTATGAAAACACTCACAAGTGCTTAGTTCTGCACCTTGCTTACAAAGGTGGGGGCTCAAACTTAGTTAAATTAGCAATCAAAAGCCAAATTCTAGTTCAAGTCTTTGTAGGACTAGTTATGGTACAGTTAAAATAGCTAAATTCACCTGGATAGTACTTATTTCTCTCGCTTTCTACTAAAATGAAAAGGAACACACACAAACACGGGGGGAGGGGGAAATGGAGAGGAAGAGGGAGAGGGATGAGAGGCTTTAAGATGGAGAGAAAACATGCCAGAAAAGATTGTGGTTGTGGTTTGTATTAATGATACAAACCTATTAATGATATCCTCCCAATGACAGATTCCTGTAATTACTTTTTATTTAAATTATACTTTTTATTTATTTTGAGAGTAGGTAAATCCATGCTCTCGTGCCCATGTGAAGATCAGAGGGCACAGAGGACAGTCTCCATCACCATCAGGAACCTTCACCTTCAGAGGGCACAGAGGACAGTCTCCATCACCATCAGGAACCTCCACCTTTTAATCTGTCTTTCCAGTACAATTACTTATATTTTAATGGAAGAGGGGAAGACAGAAAAGGGGTGACAAACATTGACCACTTCTCCAAATCAGCCCATTTCATTTAAGATTTCTATAATCATATGCCAATTCCAAGACCACTGAAGGAATCAGATCTGCCATAGATACATGACCTTGAAACCCTACCAACCACAAATCACAGAAAGCAATATGTTTGTGAACTAGACATTTTTTTTTTTGAGACAGAGTTTCTCTGTGTAATTCTGTCTGTCTTGGAACTCACTTTGTAGACCAGACTAGTCTTGAACTCACAGAGGTCTGCCTTCCTCTGCCTGAGTGCTAGGATAAAAGGAGTGCACTACCACCCCCCTCAAAATTACATGTTTTGGAGAGAAAAACTTCATAAATTTTAACACGTTTTCTTCCATTCTGTTCACTCTATGCTGTGTCAAGCCATCACCCCTTTCTATCACATCCAATTCTCCTTGAAATGCATTGATAATGATACTCACCAGTGGCTGATGGCACACAGTCCATTAAGTTTGAAATGGGAATCGAGAGGAGGTCATACTCTAACTTGGGCGAAGGAAGCCTGAGTGCTCGAGTCTGTAGCACAAGCCTACACCTAGCATCTTCAGGCATAGATAACTTATATTATGGATGTGGGAATGATGGCGTGGACAGAGCTGTGCAGGTGACATGCTGGACCACAGGACAGAAGTAATTCTAGCTTCTTTACTAGTGGACTTTGCAGGGTTGAAGAAATGGTAGTCTATTCCCAGGGTCTCAAGTTCTGCTGAGAACCTAACCATCAGGGCCTTGCTAACTATAGAATCCGGTCTTGCTAGGATGTTAAAGGAAAGCCCAGTGTCACTCCTGTTTGAATGTGATTTATATGGACTGAAAAATGGTGAAAGCCTAGAATTATGGTCTTGCCTTGCAAAAGTTATGTATAATTTTCAATTTGCAGGCTGTAATTTTGAATCTAAGGAGAATAACTAAGTTATACGAGACATACCCACACCGACCTTGCAAAAACTGTTATTAGAGTAATTCTATTTGAACCATGTAGTTCAGCGTTGCCGGATAATACTGGGCTGTGTGCGATGGAGCTGTTGGTTATGTCTGTGATTGTCAAGGAAAGGCAAAACATTCTCTTTTCTTTCTCTTGGAAGGACGGGAAGGGAAATTATCATCCGGGCTTACAACTGAAATAGTAATTTTCTATGAATGTTTTGCCAAATGAAAGTGACAAAAGTTTTTAGACATCAGAGTTCTAAAGCAAATGGAAGCAGCCGAGTAAACACTGAAGGTTGACTGAGCCTATTTCTGTTCATCACCATTTACTCCGTGTTGGAGCTTGAGATGCTCTTTTATAAAGACGCCCTGGTACCAGGAAGCAATTCCTTACGCTCAGCTGTCGGAACACCAGAAATGTACAACATGTTTTTTTTTTATTTTTATTCTTTCTAGATGGCCTCACAATATTTATAGAATTAACTTACAAACTATGCACCCATTAGTAATGAGTTAAAGTTATATATAGTACATCACAAAGCAATCATTAGGATAGCGGGCTCAAAATCAATGTCAAAGTCTTGAGTTAAATAATAAAACATCTCATAAAAATTAACACTAATGATAATTCCGTGCATTCAAGAAATTTTTTTTGTGGGTTGTCAAATATGTCAGTCCCCCCAAATTATTTTCTGATGGAGCTTCAGTCTGGATAAATGCCAATTTACCTCATTATTTGTTGCTTTAACTTTGTACCTTAACCATCCTACTAGAAAACATAATTTTAATTTTTTTAAATTTCCACTGCTTTGTCACAGGGATCTGCCTGCCTCTACCTGAGTGTTGGAATCAAAGGGGAGCCAGCACCCCCTCACCTGTTCCTTCTCAGGGTGACTGACTATATTTCCTCTCCCATTCGCTATTAGATTACAGAGAAATTGCCTCTCCTTAGAAATAATGCTGGATTGCTCAGAAAGTTTGAGTGCATTACTTTCTGTTGCTAAATAACTATGCCTATAAATGCAGAAAATGCACACCACACCCACACAGAGAACTGTCCTCAGGAATGTACAGCTAACCACAGAGCAATCTGTGTTACATAAAGCCTTGCCGTTGTCCAATGGCACAACACACAGAGGTAGGGCAGGGATTTTTATGTACAAGGAGTAAACTAATATCTCATTGCTCATTCTTACTTGAAGTCTCAGAGAATAAAAAGGCAAAACAGTTGTGTTGAGAAAAAAGTCCCAAATTGAACCCCCTATATATGATTTAATGGAAAGGATGCCATTAGAGCAAAACAAAGCCATGAATCTCTAGGCATGGTGGTATGCCTTTATTCCCAGCACTGGGGAGGCAGAGGCAGGCAGATCTCTTACATTCTCAGTCAACAGGTCTACATAGCGTGTTCCAGGACAGCATAGAGAATGAGAGACTATTTCAAAAACACAAAACAAAATTTGGAGTGGGAGAGATGGCTAAGTGGTTAAGAGCACTGGGAGTTCCAGAGAATCCAGGCTTGATTCCCAGCTCCAATGGTAGCTAACAAACGTCTGTAACTCTGTTTGAGAGGATCTAGTGAGCTCATCTGGCTTTCATGGGCACCAGGCCTGCATATGAAGCACAGATATACATGCAGTCAAAATACTTATACATAAAAAAATTAAAACTAATCAATTTACACAAACAGAAGCAAAAATCAACAAAAACCCTAACAAACACTTGTTTTGACAATGCTATTAGTATTAGTGAGTAGATAATTTCTATATGACCTGCATTCAAGGATAGCTCATTAAACTTCTCTTTCTCTGTATGTCCCTGTCACATGGAACCTTTCGTTGTTTTTTTTTGTTGTTGTTGTTGTTTCAGATATTAATTCTAGCATTTTTTTCTCCCATCTTCTTGAATTTATCAAGAAATTCAAATCATGGTTAGGCTGGTCCATATGTAAGATAGATGTTATTGTCTGATTTGTGTGTGTATCCATGTACACGCAGGTACTTGGCTCTAGTGGACTCAGGAAAGCATTGTGGAGAAAGAAGTGTATCTTCAGTCTTGGCCTTGAAGGCAGACAAATGTGTAAATATTGAGGTTAAAGAAATAAGAACAGCATAAAGAAAGGGAAAAAGGCAAGTTTATAAATCCCGGTAGAATGTTCTTTGGCTACAGGTAAAAGTTCACAGGAGTAATGAGAAGAATCTCACAGCAGTGGTCCAGCAACGTGGAATGATTTTTCATTACATATAGAGTCATTTAACACTTGTGATAAAAAAGAGGTATCCCATGAAAGAGTGCTTAATCCCATAGGAAAGCCAACAGGCTTGTGGCGAGCAAGCAGGAGCAGGGTCAGTTCATTAGTAACCATGACAGCAGTCTGCGTGGGTGACCATAAAGGCCCGAGGCAAGGAAGAAGAGCATCTTCTCCACTGTAAGCAGTGGCAGGGGCAAAGAGACAGAACTGCAGGAGTACCCCCATCAGGGAATGAAGGTGGACGGTGGGAACTCAGCACCAAAGATGCAGAGTCAGTAAGTCCTCAGACTCATGAGACCAGAATTCCTGAAGCCACAGAAGTGCTGATGCTTCCATCATGATAACCATCCACCCAAGTGAGTGACTGTGACCAGAGAGGGAAAGAAATTATGCAGGTGTCCTGGATATGTAAACAAAATGAAAAGAACAAGAAACATAAACAACATTGAGCTCAGAGGAACTGAGCAAGGCAGACAAAGACGGGTGAAACCTTTTATACTTCCCGAGGATAACCTATCAGAGAGAAATTGGGGTGGATATATCCTAACAGCATATGAAAATGTGTGTGTGTGTGTGTGTAAGTGGAAACAGAGCAGGGATAGAGTTAGCAGATTTTAAAATGACTAGTCACCATGATATGGAAAGCAGACACGATGATCCCAGAAGAAAAACCCACTTTAGATTTCCTTCACAAGGAAGAACCATTAGCACAGGGTGAGCAGGAAGAGGAAAACATCACCAATACAAGGGAGATGGGTTTTCTGAAGAGGGGTGGCTGGAGGGGTGGCTCTCGGTACTGCCTTGAGCAGGAGAGATTAAGGATAAACAGATGAGAGAGGAGCAGCTGGGTTTGGTGTGCACGAATCTGGGTGATGAACGAGTCAGGCTATGGTGCAGTGTGCAAGGATCTGGGTGATGAACGAGTCAGGCTATGGCGCAGTGTGCAAGGGCCTGGTGATGGATGAGTCAGGCTATGGCGCAGTGTACAAGGGCCTGGATGATGGATGAATCAGGCTATGGCACAGTGTGCAAGGGCCTGGTGATGGATGAGTCACACCGTGGTGTAGCTGTGAATAGCAGGTGAATAGTACACACCACTGGGGGAACTTGATGGTGAAGGAAGACGGAGAGGCAGGGCAGGAACTTGATAAGACAGCCACATTATGAGCAAGCTCCGGGTAGTGTAGAGCGATGCACATCTTTGGATTGTGGCTAAGGTGTAGAGGACAGAGATTGAAGCTGGAAAACATCAGTGGAAAGTTCAGCATAAAACTAGTTTCAAGAGAAGGAAAACCAGATGGAAGACGCGGAAGGGAGGCTGGTTTTCCTGAAAAGCAGCTACTTAGGTAAGAAAGGAGAACAGTGGTGAACAACAAAGGATAGTGGCCAGATGAAATAAGGGAAACTGAGGGTGCTGGTGCCATATTGTTCTTAATTTCTTGTAGAGGTGGAAGGCATTAAATGCAACGCTTAATTGCAGCTGGCTCTGGTTCAAAGACTACTTAGGAACCAATTCAAGATAATCCAAAGATTTTGGGGAAGCTGATATCTTCCAGTTAAGGTTGCTTAGAATAAATTAGGATCCATTATAGAGCACCTCTGATTGGTTGACAGTTACTTTCTGTATTACTTTCTTTTTAATAGTTTCATTTCATTACTTTGCTGGTACTCTGTATTACTTTCAGTTATTAAGTAACTATATCTGTAAATGCAGAAAATGAACATCACACCCACATGCAGAGCTGTTCTCAAGAATATAAAACTGACCACAGAGCAGTGTGGTACACGTACTGTATGAAGGCTTGCCACTGCCCATTGCCCACTGATCATAGGGCAAGTGGCACCTGCCTTCCATCACAGTAATCACAGAAACTGGGAGGCAGAGGCTGGTGGATCTTTATGAGTTCCTGGGCAGAATAAAGACTGATAAAGAGTACTGGGGTACTGTGTGGCCTAGACCAGACCAGCAGTAAACAAACTACTTAAAAAAGAAGGCAAATTGGTGAGGGAATCAAAGGATTAAGGCAAATATCCTTGAAATCTCCAATTTCAATGGACTCTCAGAGGACGGAGAAAGGTCCAGAGAAAAGAGAGTCACCTGGAAGATCAAGGGCAAATGGGAACAAGCAGAAGGAAGGATGGAGAGGAGAATGGAGGGTGATCATGAAAGCAGGCACCTGCCACAATGTGAGGGCAGAGGGTGGCAGCAAATGGAGGGGTCTGAAAACTGGACACGTGGAGGCAGAGCCACAGTGTCCCAGGATGTTGGCAGAAAAGTTATTTTCAGCTTTCTGTCGAGTGGAACCGTGGTCCTGTGCAGCCATCTGACAGAAGGCGCCCCTGCTCCTATTTCCTTCCTAATAAGCATTCCAAAAGAATGTCTACCTTTGGGCTCACACTTCTCCATTGGTTCAGTGTGCTTTTCTTCAGAAACAACACGTGGCAAAAATGCCATGTTCCTGTTTGATTCTCTGAGTATTATAACATGTAAACTAGTAAGAAAGACATTTAGAGCACAGGCATTGTGCCCCCAATAGGACCCAACTGCTCATTCCCAGATAATTCATCCCCAGTTTGTACCTTCTTTAGTAATCACAAACCTGTTTTCCTTTATTCCTAGATTTGTCTTTAATATTTTATTATTCAGCCAATTTCAAGTCTATTCACACAAGCCATCATTTCAAGGCCGATTTCTATAAAGAGTAATGTAAACACTGAATCATGAGTAGAAAAAATTTGAAATAATAATGGCAATGAAACGTGCATGGAAAAAGTTACAATGGAATCTGCGACTAAGGACCTGGCAGAGCTGGGCATTAACAGACCCATTGGAGAAGCTTCCAGACATGCTCACTACCGTCTCAGAATACAAACTCTCCAAGATAAAACAGGCTCAAAACCCTGATATTTCTTCCGAGTTTTATACGTACTCATTGGCAGTAGTGTAAATTCTAACTCTGGATAAACATATTTTAAATATAAGGAACTGTCATTTCCTTAGCTAGAAATTAAATGGAAGAGTGTTATCATCCATTAAAAACTGCTTCCAGATAAAAGCAATAAAAAGGAATAACAGTTTTATAGTGTTTTCAAAGATTAGAAAATGATGACTCACTGATAATTTAAAAAGATAAGTGTAAAAGGATAAATGAAGAAGAGTAAATCCTCCTAAAAAGTGGTGGATGCCACCAGGAAAACTTAAATTTTTTTTTATTAAATTAGACATGAGCAAGAAGGAAATACATTGAAAGCCAGTAGGTACATTATGAAAAATGTGGAACGTTTCATTGGTTCTCTGGTCAAGTGTGATCTAACGAGGTACACAATGTGGCAGCGCATTAGGAATCTTCCTCAGTCATGAAACTCCTGGATAGCCACAGATGCTGCTGTAATTGGGTACCACATAGACTATATCGTCATTAACCTGCCAAGCCCCGAAAGGTGGACAGCAAGGTATAAATCAGTTACAGGACCAGTGAGATGCTTCAGGAAGTCCAGGTGCTATGCACACACTTGACAATATGTTTGATGCCCGGATCTCATGAGATGACAAGAGAGAACCAATTCCCAAGAGTCATTCTCTGGCCTCCGTGCACACACCATGGCCTAGATCCTTGCATAAATACATTATGCTGTCCCACTTAAAAAAATGAGATACTGTTCCCCACTCTGCCCTCTTCTGAAACCACCATGAGTGAACTTAGAAGGCAAGAGTGAGCAGAGCTGTATTAATCCACACGTACTAGGAATTATACCGCTTCGAGGCAGCAGCAAGGGTAAGAATGGCTCTAGTGTGTGAAGTTCACTGGGAAAGTCACAGGACTGCCACCATTAGATTATTTCAGTGGCAGGCTCAGCTGGCGTATTAGAATGCTTCAACACAGAATAGAGATAAACAAGAACCAAGGAGCACCAGTCTCAGGACAATGGCAAGAGTCTTAACTGTGAGATGATGGGAGATAGGATCCAGGTGTCATAGATGGAATGCGTCTTCTAGCCCTCGAGTTCACATGCAGTGCGTGGTACCCGGGAGCTGGGTCTCCAGGAGGTAACTATGATGGGGTCAGTGGAGCTCCCACACTGGAGCTATTGCCTTAGAGGGGGAGACACAGGAGGAATCTCTTTATCTCTTCTGTGAGCACACAGAGGGCCATGGCAAGAGAATGGTCCTCCACATCCAAACCAGCTGGCCCCTTCAGAGTGGACTTGTGTAACTGCGAGAAATAAATGCCTCTTTTCAGGATCTACAGCCTGTGACATCCCCATGGCAGCCAGAGCTGCCCAATCCTCCAGGCATAATCACAGGGAAAGGAAGGGAAGGGAATATATGAGAGACTTTTAGAAAGTATGGTAAAGAAAGGATCTCGTGGTATTATGCCAATTACATACTGAACAGTATTAAACTAATAAAAAATAGAACAAATATCAAGCTCTTAGTATAGTCTAGAGCTTATTAAAAACTTATAGATGTTGGCATTTTATCAATCAAACAGTTCCATAAAACAGAACAGTAGCATAGCAGCTTCATCAATTAGAAGAATATGGAGGAGAGACGCACAGAGGCGGAGCAGCGGCCAGACGCGGCACAGCGGAGCCGCGGCCAGACTCAGCGGAGCAACACCGCATACAGGAAGAGGCTTTGGGGGACCGGCGCAGCGGCAAACCCAAGCGGCGGGGACAGGCGTGCAATAAGGAGATCTGATCGCCCTACTACAATTGAATCAAAGAGGTAGGCCTTTGGTTGGCCAGGTCACTGGCACACGGGGAGCCTGGTCCTGTCCTGAAGATCCTTCGGAGGGGTGAGAGGGTTCTTGGCCTGCGGCAGGAACCAGGAAAGAGAGCTAGGGCATTTTGTAAGCGGAGCTCTTGGCCAGCAGGGAAACCTGATCTGGTTTTTAAAAGACCCATTAGATAGGATCAATAGGAGGAGATGGGCAGGCGCCAAGGCAAGAATTCACCCAATAATCTGAAAAACAACATGAAAACACCAGAACCCAATGATCTTACAACAGAAGTATTTGAACAACCTAACACAGAAGAAGTGGAAAAAATCGACTTTATGAAGACAACAGAGTCCCTTAAACAACATGTAAAAAATGCCCTTATAGAAATGGATGAGAAGTATAACAAAAAGTTTGAAGAAATGAGTAAATACATACATGATACCCTGGGAAACCAAGAAAAAACGATCAAACAGGTAATGGAAACAGTTCAAGAATTGAAAACTGAAATGAAGGCAAGGAAGAAAATACAAACTGAGGACCAGCGGGATATGGAAAATCTAGGCCAACGAGCAGAGTCTACAGAAACAAGCATAATCAATAGAATACAAGACATAGAAGAAAGAATCTCAGATGCTGAGGACACCATCGAGAAAATAAACGAACAGATCAAAGAAAACAGCAAAGCCAACAAATTCTCAACACAAAACATTCAGGAACTATGGGATACAATAAAAAAACCAAACCTAAGAATAATAGGAATAGAAGAAGGAGAAGAGTCACAGCTCAAAGACCCAGAAAATATTTTCAACAAAATTATGGAAGAAAACTTTCCCAACTTAAAGAAAGATATTCATTTAAATATTCAAGAAGCATACAGAACACCAAACAGACTGGATCAAAGAAAAACATCTCCTCGCCATATAATAATCAAAACACAAAATATACAGGTTAAAGAAAGAATATTAAGAGCTGCAAAGGCAAAGGGCAAGTAACTTATAAAGGTAAACCGATCAGACTTACACCTGACTTCTCTATGGAAACTATGAAAGCCAGAAGGTCCTGGATAGAGGTTCTGCAGAAGCTAAGAGATCATGGATGCAAACCCAAACTACTATACCCAGCAAAGCTATCATTCATTATCAGTGGAGAAAACAAGACATTCCAGGATAAGAACAAATTTAAACAATACGTAGCCACAAATCCAGCCCTACAGAAAGTAATAGAAAGAAAATCGCAACCCAAGGATTCCAACACTGCCAACACTGCCTACAATAACCCAGGCATCTAATGACCCTTCACCAGCACATCTCAAAGAAGGGAGACACACAATCTCTACTATCAAAAGCAATAAGAATAACCGGATTAAGCAACCACTGGTCATTAATATCACTTAATATTAATGGGCTCAGTTCACCTATAAAAAGGCACAGGCTAAAAGATTGGATATAAAAACAGGATCCAACATTCTGCTGTTTGCAAGAAACACATCTCAACCACAAAGACAGGCACCTACTCAGAGTAAAGGGTTCGGAAAAGGTGTTTCAAGCAAATGGTCCTAAGAAAAAAGCAGGTGTGGCCATACTAATTTCTAACAAAACTGACTTCAAACTAAAATCAATCAGAAGAGACCGAGATGGTCACTTTATACTCATAACAGGAACAATTCATCAGGATGACGTCTCAATCCTGAATATCTACGCCCCCAATATAAAAGCACCTACTTATGTAAAAGAAATATTACTAGAACTCAAGGCAGACATCAAACCACACACACTAGTAGTAGGAGACTTCAACACACCTCTCTCTCCAAGGGACATGTCAATCAGGCAGAAACCTAATAGAGAATTAAGAGAATTATTGGAGGTAATGAAGCAAATGGACTTAACAGACATCTATAGAACATTCCACCCAAATAGGAAAGAATATACCTTCTTCTCTGCAGCTCATGGAACCTTCTCAAAAATTGACCACATACTCGGAAACAAAGGAAACCTCCACAGATACAAAAAAATATCAGTGTCCACCTGTGTCTTATCAGATCATCACGGATTAAAGTTAGAAGGCAACAACCATGTTACCCCCAGAAAACCGACAAACTCATGGAAACTGAACAGTCAACTACTGAACCACACCTGGGTCAAGGAAGAAATCAAGAAAGAAATTAAAGTCTTCCTTGAGTTTAATGAAAATAAAGGGACAACATACTCAAACCTATGGGACACAATGAAAGCAGTGCTAAGAGGAAAGTTGGTATCACTAAGTGCCCACTTAAAGAAAACGGAAAGTGCATACATTGGGGACTTAACAACACACCTGAAAGCTCTAGAGAAAAAAGAAGCAGACACGCCCAGGAGAAGTAGAAGACTGGAAAAAATAAAACTGAGGGCTGAAATCAACAAAATAGAAACACAGAAAACAGTCCAAAGAATCAATGAAACAAAAAGCTGGTTCTTGGAGAAAATCAACAAGATCGACAAACCCCTATCCAAACTAATTAAACAACAGAGAGAGAACACGCAAATAAATAAGATCAGAAATGAAAAGGGGGACATAACCACAGACACAGAGGAAATTCAGAGAATCATTAGATCTTACTACAAAAGCCTGTATGCCACAAAACTGGAAAATACAAAAGAAATGGACATTTTTTTAAATAACTACCATATACCAAAGCTAAACCAAGACCAGGTGAATGATCTAAATAGACCGGTTACTCGCGAAGAATTAGAAATGGTTATCAAAAATCTCCCTTCGAAAAAACGCCCAGGACCAGATGGTTTCAATGCAGAATTCTACCAGAACTTCCACGAAGAACTAATACCTATACTCCTTAATGTATTTCACAATATAGAAACAGAAGAGTCATTGCCAAATTCCTTTTATGAAGCTACAGTTACCCTGATACCAAAACCACACAAAGACCCAACCAAGAAAGAGAATTACAGACCTATCTCACTCATGAACATCGACGCAAAAATTCTCAATAAAATACTGGCAAACTGAATCCAAGAACACATTAGAAAAATTATCCATTATGATCAAGTAGGCTTCATCCCAGAGATGCAGGGCTGGTTCAACATTCACAAATCTATCAATGTAATCCACCATATAAATAAACTGAAAGGAAAAACCATATGATCATTTCATTAGATGCTGAAAAAGCATTCGACAAAATTCAACACCCCTTTATGATAAAGGTCTTGGAGAGAATAGGGATACAAGGGTCCTACCTAAATATAATAAAACCTATTTACAGCAAGGCAACAGCTAACATTAAATTAAACGGAGAAAAACTCAAAGCCATCCCACTAAAATCAGGAACACGACAAGCATGTCCACTCTCTCCATACCTCTTCAACATAGTGCTTGAAGTTCTAGCAATAGCAATAAGACAACATAAGGAGATCAAGGGGATTCGTATTGGAAAGGAAGAAGTTAAGCTTTCGTTATTTGCAGATGATATGATAGTATACATAAGCGACCCCAAAAATTCTACCAAAGAACTCCTACAGCTGATAAACACCTTTAGTAATGTGGCAGGATACAAGATCAACTCCAAAAAATCAGTTGCCTTCCTATACACTAAGGATAAGGAAGCAGAGAGGGAAATCAGAGAAGCATCACCTTTCACAATAGCCACAAATAGCATAAAATATCTTGGGGTAACTCTGACCAAGGAAGTGAAAGATCTCTTTGACAAGAACTATAAGTCTTTGAAGAAAGAAATTGAAGAAGACACCAGAAAATGGAAAGACCTCCCTTGCTCTTGGATTGGGAGGATCAACATAGTAAAAATGGCAATTCTACCAAAAGCAATCTATAGATTCAATGCAATCCCCATCAAAATCCCATCAAAATTCTTCACAGATCTGGAGAAGACAATAATCAACTTTATATGGAAAAAGGAACTTCTGGAGGCATTACTGTTCCTGACTTCAAACTCTATTACAGAGCTACAGTATTGAAAACAGCTTGGTATTGGCATAAAAACAGAGAAGTAAACCAATGGAATCGAATAGAAGACCCTGACTTTAACCCACAAACCTATGAACACCTGATTTTCGATAAAGGAGCTAAAAGTATACAATGGAAAAAAGAGAGCATCTTCAACAAATTGTGCTGGCAAAACTGGATGTCAACCTGTAGAAGAATGAAAATAGACCCATATCTATCACCATGCACAAAACTCAAGTCCAAATGGATTAAAGACCTCAATATCAATCAGAACACACTGAACCTGATAGAAGAGAAAGTGGGAAGTACTCTACAACACATGAGCACAGGAGACCACTTCCTACGTATAACCCCAGCAGCACAGACACTAAGGGCATCATTGAATAAATGGGACCTCCTGAGGCTGAGAAGCTTCTGTAAAGCAAAGGACACTGTCACTAAGACTAAAAGGCAACCCACTGACTGGGAGAAGATCTTCACCAACCCCGCAACTGACAAAGGTCTGATCTCCAAAATATATAAAGAACTCAAGAAACTAGACCGCAAAAGGCTAATCAACCCAATTATAAAATGGGGCACTGAGCTGAACAGAGAATTCTCAACAGAAGAACTTCAAATGGCCAAAAGACACTTAAGGTCATGTTCAACTTCCTTAGCGATCAGGGAAATGCAAATCAAGACAACTTTAAGATACCACCTTACACCTGTCAGAATGGCTAAAATAAAAAACACCAATGATAGCCTTTGCTGGAGAGGTTGTGGAGAAAGGGGTACACTCACCCATTGCTGGTGGGAATGCAAACTTGTGCAACCACTCTGGAAAGCAGTGTGGTGGTTTCTCAGGAAATTCGGGATCAACCTACCCCTGGATCCAGCAATACCACTCTTGGGAATATACCCAAGAGAGTCCCTATCATACAACAAAAGTATATGCTCAACTATGTTCATGGCAGCATTGTTTGTAATAGCCAGAACCTGGAAACAACCTAGATGCCCTTCAACGAAAGAATGGATGAAGAAAGTATGGAATATATACATATTAGAGTATTACTCAGCAGTAAAAAACAAGGACTTCTTGAATTTTGCATACAAATGGATGGAAATAGAAAACACTATCCTGAGTGAGGTAAGCCAGACCCAAAAAGAGGAACATGGGATGTACTCACTCATATTTGGTTTCTAGCCATAAATAAAGGACATTAAGCTTATAATTCATGTTCCTAGAGAAGCTAAATAAGAAGGTGAATCCAAAGACAAACACATAGGCATCCTCAGGAATATTAACCTTCATCAGGCGATGAAAGGAGACAGAGACAGAGACCCACATGGGAGCACCGGACAGAAATCTCAAGGTCCAAATCAGGAGCAGAAGGAGACGGAGCACGAGCAAGGAACTCAGGACCACGAGGGGTGCACCCACACACTAAGACAATGGGGATGTTCTATTGGGAACTCACCAAGGCCAGCTGGCCTAGGTCTGAAAAAGCATGGGATAAATCCGGACTAGCTGAACATAGCGGACAATGAGGATTACTGAGAATTCAAGAACAATTGCAGTGGGTTTTTGATCCTACTGCACGTAATGGCTTTGTGGGAGCCTAGGCAGTTTGGATGCTCACCTGACGAGACCTGGATAGAGGTGGGCAGTCCTTGGGCTTCCCACAGGTCAGGGAACCCTGATTGCTCTTTGAGCAGATGAGGGAGAGGGTCTTGATCGGGGGAGGGGGAGGGAAATGGGAAGCGGTTGCGGGGACGAGGCAGAAATCCTTAATAAATAAATAAATTAAAAAAAAAAGAAACCAAATAGCTTGGCAGAAGGCCAAAAAAAAAAAAAAAAGAATATGGAGGAAAACTGGGTGTTGTAGTAATAGAACAGAGGGAGAGGTTTTTGTTAAAAATAAAAAATGAAGCAGTAGATATGAGATCCCTTTGAGGTCTTTTAGGGAAAGAGAATCTAATGGTTATTTTTACGGACATCTTCTAAAACTAAGGTTTACAGATTGGGATTATCAGTGAGAGTTTTGATAGCAAAATGCTAAGGGGTCAGTATAGGTGCTGGCAGCGTGGTGGCTCTGCAGATGAGCTTTCTACATCACTGTGGTGACTCTGCAGACCTGTACATCACTGCGGTGACTCTGCAGACCTTGTACATCACTGTGGTGACTCTGCAGAGTGTGTACATCACTGCGGTGACTCTGCAGAGTGTGTACATCACTGCAGTGACTCTGCAGACCTTGTACATCACTGTGGTGACTCTGCAGACCTGTGCATCACTGCGGTGACTCTGGAGACCTGTACATCACTGCAGTGACTCTGCAGAGAGTGTACATCACTGCGGTGACTCTGCAGACCTTGTACATCACTGCGGTGACTCTGCAGAGAGTGTACATCACTGCGGTGACTCTGCAGACCTTGTACATCACTGCGGTGACTCTGCAGAGAGTGTACATCACTGCGGTGACTCTGCAGACCTTGTACATCACTGTGGTGACTCTGAACAGTGTGTACATCACTGCGGTGACTCTGCAGAGCATGTACATCACTGTGGTGACTCTACAGACCTTGTACATCACCGCGGTGACTCTGCAGACTGTGTATATCACTGTGGTGACTCTGCAGACCTTGTACATCACTGTGGTGACTCTGCAGAGTGTGTACATCACTGCGGTGACTCTGCAGAGCATGTACATCACTGTGGTGACTCGGCAGAGCTTGCTCACCTGTGCTTCTCATCGCAACTTCATGCAGAACTTTCCCCAGTCTTGCATTGCCTGGATTTTCTTGTCTAACTATAGGGATAATAATAGTTCTCTCATTCATGTAAACTTTGGGATGAAAGCTTTCTCTGTGCATAACTTCTCAGCACAGTGCCTGGTGGGTGATCAATCCTAATGGTAGTGGAGATAATGATAATGATGACCACGAAGTAGAACTTCATGAACTCAGAACTCACACCTGTCGCTTAGAGGCAGGCCCAGTCCATTCACTACTCTTGCATGCTTTATGAAGTCTGTGCAACCAGAATATATATCCATTTGGTTATCTGATGGTGAGCTACCTTTGTTAGTCACCAATGAGTAAGTGAGAGTGGGGAAGAGATGAATAGATAAAGATACCCTGAGGTAAAGGTATTCAGGCAAAAGCACAGTGGGGAGGGAGTGAGGAGTGGATCTGGGAAGAGTTGGAGGAGGACTAAACCCTTCCTGGGAATCTCTCAAAACACTAACAAAAATCGTTTAGTTGACTAATAAATGGATATTCAGGAACTTAAGTTCTAGAAAGGCCTAGTCCCCTAGTCCCTCTTCTTTGGTTACATGTATAAATTGGGGATTTGGGCAGAATTTTAAATGTCAACTCTTTTATTTTGTAAGCATAGGGGATCGCTGAGACTATCATTCTAGGAAGCTTTGCTTGCTTGTTTATGGTGTTGTAAATTAAACCTAGGGCCTGTGATAGCAAGCAAGCTACAGTGGAGGTATACCTAACCCTGTTCTAGCAGTTTTTAGTGATTAATGTCAAATTCCAAGTGCAAAAATGGAAAAGGAAGCATTAACTGCACATCAGATTTTGTGTTCAAAGATTTCTGATTTGAATCTCTGAGGACTGAGGTCATGGAGGAGGAGCATCCATAATGTTTCCTGGAACATTAGGGATTTTCCCCACCGCTACTATCAAAATGTGGGAAGGCTGAGCTGCACTCGCAAAGACTCAACTGAACAGACGTCCATTGTACGATGAAGAGCTCTGGGGTTTTCCATAGCTCTCCAGGCATTGTTTTAATCTTGTTTTAGCAGTAAAACTGGGAGGAGACTGCAAACAAGCATTTCCATGCCAAGGCCAGGGAAAACCTGTTGAGTTGGTTGCTCTGGATCCCAGGCAAGCATACAGGTCCTGTTCAAGGCAAGATGACTCTCTTTGCATTCGTGTAAGCCTCACTGCTGGAGTGATAAAAGTAAAAAAATCAGAAGGTATTTTTGAAATTTTACTTATAAACCATGAATGTTTCTGCAAGTAAAACTTAAAATGGCAGTAATACATATAATTTGAATTAAAAAACATGAGGGTTTTTTTAATCTAATTTTTGCAACTATTTGTAATAAAGCAGCATAAACCTGTTATTTAAAATTAAGTTATTTGTCACACTTCTGCAACTGCCCTTGGCAAGGTTTTCTGTTCTGTGTGGCTGGACCCTACAAGATAGCTTCTTCACACTCATCCAGAACCAGGGCTTAGATACCCTTTCAGAACCCTGCAAAATGGCTAAACATGTCTCTCCGCATGCTGGCTTCCCATTGGCTAGCTTGGTCTTTCTATCCGTGTGGTTGTCTCAGGATAACTGAACATACATGTACATGGCGGCTGATTTCCAAGGTAAAGGCAGTTAAAGCTGTTAGTCTTCTGACAAGCTGGACCCATTGTGTGGCAGCATCACTTCTATGAGATTAGTGTAAGCAAGACCACAGCCAACCCAGATTTATGGAAGGGAAGGAGAGTCTACCCCTTACTGATAAAGGAGCTCCCCTGTCTGAGAAGAGGGGAACAAGGAGTCCGCTATCTAGAAGATGACAATATGGAGTGTTCTGTTTATCAGGAGCTATTTCTTTACTCTTACTCTTTTGGATTTCAGCATGGTTTTTGGAATGCTGATTTTTTTAATATTAGTAATAAAAAAGTCATTTAACTTTATTTTTAGTTTTTTGTCATTTAACTTTAAAATGTGATAAAATATTTTACATTCATCACAAGTTTTCAATGATTTCCATCACAGTACTGAAACTTTATCTTAATTATTATTGTTCACTTTCAGGATAATGAAACTGAGCCGTAGGAGGGCTGCTAGCATTCTGCCATAATGATGCTCCCACTCAAGAGAACTAGCCATGGCCATCCAGGGACTTCTAAAACACTTCAGAGTTTCAGTGTGAGTGGCCAAGGGGCTCCAGCCACCTTTCCCATCCAAGTGCTAACCACGAGCATGCTTAACCTCTGAGATCAGACCATAGCAGGTGTGTGCAGGATGGTGTGACCTTAGACCCAAGACACTTGCCCAACTTTGCATCTGTATTAAAGGCTCTGTGGAGACTTTATGGCAAAAGGACTTGTAATCACCTACTTTTCATTCCAATTAATTTTTCTCTCTGCCCCATGAATCTTTCATCACCTAGGAACTGGCTGATGAGTCAGAAAGCAGTCAGCGACTTCTAAGTATGTCTGAAAGGAAAGACCCATTTATCATTGCCCGAGAGCAAAACCAAACCTGAGAATTAGAGGCTTTGCTTGAAAAGCTGCTTGAGACACTGGGATTCAGTTTAGTGTACATTTCTGACTCATTCTTGCAGCACATCTCATCCACTGAGGGAGGAGGAAGCTCAGAGTCCCACAGAGAACCACTGACCTTGGAGAGTTAGGTTTACACAGGTCAACTACAGGGCCCCTAAGGCCACGCTGCTAGGCTGTTCCCGGCCAGCTCAGGAGGAAAGGGATAGAAGATGATTATCTGCTGTTCCCAGGGCATTTCACTTCCTGTGAGCTCTCCCCCACCTTCCCTTTAGATTTCACTGAGTTTACTTGAAAGCAGCTTGAAATTAAGAGATGTCAGAAACAAAAGAAGTCACCCAAAGTGTCAGATGTGAGGAACTGATACGCAAATACAAATTGTTGGGGAAGCTTTTCCTTTTGTTGGGCATAGCTATTCCATGAAGGGAGTGATTGGGCAGTGCTAAGACTGTAGAAGACTAAAGGCCAAATGAAATGATCTGACCCTTCAGTTACTCAAATATACCTGACGCTGGTATTAACTATATGATGCAGGGGAAATACAGTTAAACTCTTAGCTGTCTGAGTTACCTTAGGAGGTAGTACTGCCTTTGCATGTTAAAATTGTAGTGGGCTGTGCTGGGCCTCCTGGAGCGTGACTACATACACTCATCTCCGGCAGGCAGTGTCCAGGACGGTGAGAAAAGCACCAGCTGCTTGGAGAAAGAGATGAGGGTGCCAGGTTTTGTGTTGTCTTTGAAACTTAGGTTTTCAGGAAATCGCATATTTGCTCACACCATAAACTTGCAAGTCCTGAGTGGGACTTGTCTATTTACAGTAAGAGTACAGAATATCAGAAGCAAGGAAAAGATGCTCACAATCCGGATTTCCAAACTACAGACACAGACATGTTCAAATGATCTTAGTATCTTGAGAATACAATGATTTTCGGTAAGCCTCTTAGCTCTTTTAAATAGATTTATTTCATGTGTATTTATACCTATTCCATAAGATTCTGAAGCTTTATCTCTTCATGTCGTGCCATTTGTGGCTCCTCTATTCCTATCTTCCATTGGTGGGCCTATCCTTATGTATCCTCAGCTTGTTCTGTATTTTCTCTTCATTTGTTTTTTCTTTGTGACACTGGAGCTTTCCTTTAGGATCTATGCATGAGCTCTGACCTCTCTGCTGTGTTCAAAGTTATCTCAATACTCATATAGTTACCATATAGGTAATGTACTATTCCTTATTTCTGAAATGTCACATTTGCATTCCCTATTGATTGATTGATTGTGTTTAAGTACTCCCATGACTATCATCTTTCACATCAGAAGATCTAGGTACTAAATAAGTTCTTCTCTGCAGGGTGCCTAGTCTTAGGACTCAACTCTGCCTAATAAAAACAGACAATAAGTAAACAAATGGATGTGGGTTGATTATTAAAAAATATAAATCCCATATTTGAAGAAAGGTCAAGTAGGCTGCTGTGATCCCCGCACATAGGAGGTGGAGACAGAAGGATCATTTGAGTTTGAGACCAGCCTGAGCCACATAGAGGGAAACCCATCTCAAACAAATAAAGAATAACCAACAGACAGATCACCACAGCCATTATGGAAAACATTTCTTTTTCCCGCAGATCAGTTAATACAGTCACCTTATGCCAAGCAAGTCTTCTCCTACACTACGCCCCAGAAGAACTAGATGAAGACACTCATCAATGCCACAACCTACACATGCTGTGGGACAAAACTCTTGTCCACTCTAAGGATTTGTCACTTGCACTAGTGTAATAAAATGCTCTTTGGCAAGTAGCCAGGCAGGAAGTATAGGTGGGCTGACCAGATTAGGAGAATTCTGGGAAGAGGAAAGGTGGAGACGCAGTTGCTAGCCAGACACCGATGTAGCAAGATGAGAATGCCTTACTGAGAAGAGGTACCAAGCCATGTGGCTAAACATAGATAAGAATTATGGATTAATTTAAGTTGTAAGAGATAGTTAGTAATAAGCCTGAGCATAGGTCAAAGAGTTTATAATTAATATTAAGGCTCTGAGTGGTTATTTTAAAAGTCGTTATGTGACCAGGCGGAAACCTCCAGTTACATACACATACATGTTTGTTCATACTAGTACTATTTATATTTGCCTCGAAGAGAAATCAGCCCAAATGTCCCTCAACCGATAGGAAAACTTACTAGAAAGTCCTTATGATAGACCATTGTTTGGCAGTAAAAAGGTACTAGATACTGTTACGTCTGGAGCATAGCCCCAGCCCCTGGCATCCATCCCAGATCCTGGCCTGGGAGTTGCATTAGTATGGACTCCAAATCCCAGCATGGTCCTGTCCCCTCCCCAGAGGTCAGGACCACTCCCACAGTGTATTTAAGTGGGCTCCCAGGGGAGAAACACGTGGGTCCGGGTTTGCATGTGCTCTCCACTTTCCTGTCTCCCTGCCATGTGCTTGGCCACCTGAGAGTGCCATACTTAATAAGACGATGGTCATTTTAATTTGGTTTGATTTGACCTAATGGGATTTCTTTGCACCGGTGGAGTCGCCCCTCCCTTCTTAATTTTTTCTTAACAGGCATAATAAAAATGCTTGTGTGATGATATGGATGAACTTGGGGTGCATTATGCTAAGCTAAGAAGTATTACATGCAGGGCCATGTGTTCTAGAACCCTACTGTATGAAATGTACAGACATCAAGACTGATGGGGAGCAGGCAGCTTAGTGGGTACTTGCTGCGCAGGAAGATGGGAGGACAGGCGTATCTAGTGTCGAGGGTGAGGCTTCTCACAGGGCCACTAAGATGTTCTAAAGTTAAATTGTGGTGCAGTCCCACAATGGTATAAGCATGCTAACCCTCATAAAACTGGACAACTTGAACAGAGGAACTTATAGCAAATGAACCGTGCTCAATAACACTTTCCAGAGTAAACAGGTAAACTGGAAAGGGGATTTGCTGAGTGGTTGCAGGGTCCTAATGTGCTTTTCACTGCTTCCAATCTCTCAGGGTCCTTAATGCACCCATTTGAAACTCTTCTAGGCCTCTCCATTGGAGCAGATTCATGAGTTAAATTCCCCATTTGTTAACTTTTAAGGTCTATGCGTGTTAGTTTTCCTTCTGCTTTTGAATAGAAAACATTTGCTCCTTTATTCTATTTTCTTCAACCTTTCCCACAGAAATGGTTCTGCTGCTGACTCCCCTAAACAGTCCTGTGGCTTTCAGAGCCCTCAGAGAGTATTTCCATGCCCTGGTCCTTCATTTTCCATGGGGACATTATGTCTACTTGGATATTGTCTCTGACTCCAAAGAGCTTGGCCCTGGTATGTAATGAAATGTGATTGTCTTCTTGGGTTGACATATTGCTGCTTTCCCACGCATCTTTCATGAAAGATCCATCGTCTGTAACTTCCCCTTGTGGGTTAGAATCTCCCAGGGTCCACTTTACCACCTGAGCAGATGAGAGTTTGCATCCACATCTTTTGGTCTCAGGAAATACTAGGGTTTGGTCTCAGATAACCATTTTATGCTTTTGTTCTGTTTCTGAGTAACAAAGATACATTTATCTCATTTTTAATATTCTTTGATTAATATTTTATCTTTAGCTACTATCTATATTGAGTAGAGTAATAAGGTAAAACACTAATTTACAGTGCCACTTTAATTGGATATTTTAAAGGTCAGCATGATCCAATTTTAACAAGAAGATTGAAGCGAAGTACTAAATGCTCCAGATTAGAGTAGGAAAAAATTGCTTTTTTTTTTAAGATTTGCAATATATGGAGCACGTTACATTAAGTGGAATAACAGTGGGTTTCAAATGCACGATTAAAGAGTAAAGAGCAAATTCGAACACAGTTCTGAGACTCACAGAAGACAAGGGCATGGAACAATGAGTGCTAATTATACACTATTTTTAATGAAGTATGGACAGACAAATCAACAAGACAAATCATTTCGATTCCACCTTTGTTGATGCAGCAGCGCCTATTCTTGTGATGTATTTCATGGGGTACCCACTATTAGAGTTAGAGGGTTTATACTACCTTAATAATTTTCATTTCTTCAATTATTTAAGGATACCAACCATGTTCTTGCTATCCAAGTAAAGACCCCAGGGATGTATAAATGAACCTTGAGTATTCCTTGTTCTCAAGGAATATTTGTATAAAGTTGACCATACAAAGCTGAACAAGGCATAGACCCATGCTTTGACAAAGGCTGTGGTAACTACACAAATGAGGACAGTCAAGGCACAGGGAAGGACTTATTTCCATTCACAATGATGCTGCTAAGAGGTGATCCCAGAGTGTCACAGAGGAAGTGAGGTGCCGAAGGGTCTCAGGTTTCTATAAGAAATGGAGCAAGACTGAGAGAAACTAACTTGAGTTTACACCATCCTAATTTGGATTTGGGGTTACTTTCAGACTTAGTGAAGATTCTGGGGGTGTGATTAACCACATTTATCTCTCATCTCATTCATCCAGAAGCACTCATCTCATTGAGAAGGATTCCTGACAGCCCAAAATACAGCTGCATCTGCTAATTTACGGAAAAGAAAGGAGACTGGCGTGGTCTGGATGTAGGGTGAGTAGCACTAATTTTACAGGTGAGCAGTGAGTTACGGGGACTCTTGTAGACTACACAGACTGAACTTTTGTTTTGGGCACTGAGGAAACTCAACCTCAAAAAACTGGAGAGTGAAATATTTGTTGCATAGTTTTGAAGTACGGGCATCTGAGTCGCTGAAATGGAAAAAAAATATGAGACTAGATAAAAATAAATTGATCATAAAGATGTAAGGAGCCCAGACATGAAACAATAACTTTTCAGATTAGATTGTCATTAGAAATAGGGGAATCAAGAGCCTGGAGGTGGTTGTACACACCTAGAATCTCAGCACTAAGGAGGCAGAGGCAGGTGGATCTCTGTGAATTTGAGGGCAGCCTCATCTATAAAGCAAGTTCCAGGACAGCCAGAGCTATTACACAGAGAAACCCTGTCTTCAAAAACAAACAAACAAAAAATATGAGGGAATCAGAAACGCCATAAATGTTTTGCTTTAGAACGGCTGCATAAAGCCACGCTTCTGTTAGTGTTTCCCTGTAGAGTGGGCCCCTAGTTGATACAACTGGGACAGGACATCTGCCATCATATTCAGTGCACGGGGATCTGGGGTCTTATCAGCAGAGCACAAGTCTAAGGTGTACTGGGGAAACAGGTCTTCAGAGGATTAGCTGGCTCCGTTAGGTCTTCATATGATGTTAGATTTGCAGAATCACAAATGTTAAAAACACAGTGTTTAAGTAACTGCTTCTGTCTGTAGGTATGTGCTTATTGTTCCTATTTAAGGAAGTTCCTAGGAAAGTCTATTCTAAGGACAACAAAAAGAAAATCCGACCATAAAAACCTGTGCAGAGCATGATTCAAAGGGAAAAGATGAGCTACAGGGAAAGCCACTTTGAGCTGGAAAGATTTGCACTCTAAAGTAACCAGACATGTGTAGCCACTTACGATGCTGTCTGGTCACTAGTGTTTGAAAGCGTTGTCGGAGTGATCAGAAAGCCTCAGGCAAAGTCCAGAGCTCTAGAGCACCCGGAGGTTCGCTTGATTGACTCTCAAGTCTCCGAATTGGCAGGAAGTGAAATGACTTCACAGGTTGAATGCAGGTTGTTGTTGCCTAAGTTGGGGAAAGCCTGGGAAGCGATTCCCGAAGCCAGTGACTCACCGGCCTGAATGCTGACACATTAAGGGAAACTGGAAGCAGCAATAAAACTCCCAGGCCCCTAGGATGAGTGCTGCCAGGAAGAACCAAGCAGTAGACACCAAGGCTTAGCTTAAATCAAGGCTTCAGCTCTGAAAGCTGAGCCTAATTACACCCTTCTCTTTCATTTAAAATCAAATCAAAACAAAACAACAACAAACCCAGAAGACAGAACTCTCCATGGCATTTCCTCCCCTGCCCCCCGCTTGAGGAGTTCACATTTGAAAATGCAAAAATAGTTCTTTCCTAACCTGCTGCATTTGTCCGTCCTCGGAAGACATCGTCATAAGCTTTCCACTGTGGTTTTAGCTGGTAGGCATGGATGAACACCACAAATACCACCACGAGGCACATGAGAGGAACAAGAGCAGCCGTGAAGAGAGCAGCATAGATATTTGGAATGAAGCACCTGGAAGAGAGCGGGCAAGCATTAGCTCAGATAAACACAAGGTAAAGATATATATCCATACTTCCTCTTCTCATCGCTTCGCCCCAGCTCTGTGACTGGAGATGCTGGCGAAAGTCGGTGTCGCCTTAACAAATTAAAGCTGTCATAGAGAAGAGGAGACACAGGTCTCCCTATGCGTCACTGAAGAGGCTCTGAGAAAATGAGACAGTTCCAAATAAGTTTGCCAAATGAATCTGCCATTGGCATCCTCTCAACTTCAGATCCAGAGAGCGTGCCTGTCACTGTACAGGCTGTGTGGGGAGGCATAGAGCCGGTGTATCTCGACTTCAGACTAACAGTGGTATTCAGGTCTACATTTTGACTAACAGATTTAGAAATATTTAGCCTTTTCACGACTTCATTTATCTTTAAAATAAAATTTGCAACAGTATCCACAATAGAAGTCAGCTATGAAAATTAACTGAATTAGTTTGCTACGCAGCTAGAAAATTTTTAAGAAACAACATTTATCTTCTTTTTACTAGCTCCATCTTCCAAGACAACCCCTGAGAAGCATGCTGGGGATATGAGGGGGATGGGGAGATGGTTCAGGTGGAACACTGTTTTCTATCTTTGATCCTGAGAATGCACAGAAAGGCTAGATATGGTGGAATGTGCTTGCAGTCCCAACCCTGCAGAGTAGCAGACAGGCAGACCCCCTAGAGCTTGTTGGCTAGCCAGCCTATCCTAATTGGCAAGATGCAAGCCAAGCCAGCCTATCCTAATCAGCAAGATGCAAGTCAAGTTAACCTAGCCTATGGCACGTTGCTAGCCAAGCCAGCCTATCCTAATTGGCATGCTGTAAGCCAAGCCAGCCTAGCCTAATCGGCAAGATGCAAGCCAAGTCAGCCTAGCCTATGGCACACTGCAAGCCAAATCAGCCTAGCCTATGGCATGCTGGTAACCAAGCCAACCTATCCTAATCATTACGCTGCTAGCCAAGCCAGCCTCGCCTACGGCACATTGCAAGCCAAGCCAGCCTAGCCTATGGCATGCTGCTAGCCAAGCCAGCCTAGCCTATGGCATGCTGCTAACCAAGCCAGCCTAGCCTATGGCATGCTGCTAGCCAACAGGAGAGGCTTTCTCAGAGAAGATGGTCTTGAAGAAGAGCACTCAAGAAGGCCACTGGTTTCTGCATGTGCACACTCCTCACATACTGCTTGCTACAAGTTTGAGGATTTTTCTACCTTGGCATGACACTGTTTGGTTTTTGAACGTTTGTTTTGTTATTTCTCAGCTGCACTTCTATAGAGTAGCAGTTTCCAGTGAGATGAAACCTTTCATCTTGGAGGAACATTTCTTAAGACGTTAAGAGTGTGTCTCTTTTATTTTACCCAGTTTCCTTTTTTTTTTTTGATGTACAATATTTTTAAACCTATGTTATATTATAGCCATAGTAAACTTTGAAGAAAAGTCGAGGAAAAATACATTTAAAAGGAAATCTGAAAATACAAAATCTAGATAGTTAGATTTTGTAAATGCTCATTCTTGCAGCTGGAGAAAACCATCTCTACCAAAAGTTTAAAGGAAAAGGCTTGGGAGATGGTTCAGCAATTGGAAAAATATCCTTTGCTTCAGAAAAGAGAGGACCCATATTTGGTTCCCAGCATCCTTGCTGGGCTGCTCACAATCACCTCTAATACAAGCTCCAGGGGATAAATGTTCTCTTCTGACACAAACAAAAGTTATCTGAGAAGAGGGACCTCAAATGAGAAAATGCCTCCATCTTATTGTTTGTAGGAAGTATGTAGGGCATTTTCTCGACTAATTACTTATGTGGTTTGTGCCGCCCCTCACGAGGTGGTCCTGGGTTAAGGAAGAAAGCTGTTGAGCAAGCATTGGGAGCAAGTCAGTGAGCTCATTTTCCAAGGTCTCTGCTCCAGTTCCTGCATCTAGGTTTCTGCCTGGAGTTTCCTTCCTGACTTCTGCTCATGAAGGGATATAACCTGCAAGATGAAATTGATGTAGGTGGGTCTTCTATCTATATGTTACTTTCATTGGTCAAATAAAGAGACTGCCTTGGCCTTTGATAGGACAGCAGCTTAGATAGGTAGAGTAGACAGAACAGAATGCTGGGAGGAAGGCAACGAGTCAGATGCCATGATTCTCTGACACGATATGGATGCAGGTTAGGATCCTTCCCGGTAAGCCACCATCTCTTGGTGCTACACAGATTACTAGATATGGGTTAAAGCAAGATGTGAGAAATAGCCAATAAGAGGCTGGAACTAATGGGCCAGGCAGTGTTTAAAGGAATACAGTTTCTGTGTAATTATTTTGGATAAAGATAGCTGGGAGCCACTCCTATCACTACATGAAATAAACGCTTTCCTCTCCAGGTTTCTTTGGCTCATGGCAGCAACAGAAATCAAACTAAAAAATCCCACACACAATCACATACATAATTAAAAATAAAAATAAATCTAAAAAATAAATAATCATAGAGTTTAAACTAATCAACATTGTTAAGAGCCATACTCAAGTGAGGTAATTGCTTGCCTTTGGTGAAGGGAGGTGGATAGTGTCACACTGGATAAACATGTGCAAAGGGAATGGTCTCGAAATCTTGTAGCCCTCAGGTATAGTGGGCAGCAGAAAGAGCTGCCAGTCAGATGTCAGAGGACCACAGCACTCCTCCTTAAAAGTTGAGGCCCATATTGACTGTGTGGGTGATGAACACGGGCCACTGTCAGGAGCCTGCCATCATGACAGGTCATGTGGGAGCAGATTCTGAGGAGACAGAAAGGAAAAACTTTAGGACTGTGCCCTTTTTGATCCCGTAGCTGAATGGACCCAAAGTCACAAGAGGAAGAAGACAGCAAAGGGGAGTCTTAGAGCAGTGACACTTGGGGAAGTCTTTGTGCTACGGACACACCCAGTGACCTCTGACCCTCTGGAGGTCCACTTTGCCTGTGGACCAATGAAACAAGGTGTTTGTTGTTTTCTGGGCATCTGTTTTTAAGAATTAAGAAATTCTTATGAAATTTTGCAGATAAAGAAGTAAGTATACCCGTTGGCTGCTACAGTAGAATGTGGGTGTCAGAGTGTATTCCCCACCTACCAATGCCATGGCATTCTGTATGGAATATGCCTAGGTAACATCACAGTAGATTTAATAATTATACCAAAATTCAACTGTGATAACATTTTTTCAAGTAAAAAGAAAGGTAGTGCAACCCTTGTAGGTAGTGTCCTTCATCAGTATCGGAATCCTCCAAGTGTCATCTGTCACTCACGGGAAAGGCAGTTCCTAGCTGTTGGACATCCATGTTATAAAAATCAGAAGATAACAAAACCACTGCTTTCAGTACAGAAATGTGTTCAATATCAAACCTGTAATGTTTGCTTGTTTGATTTACTCATCAGTCTTTGACCCAGATGAAATTGGCCTGACTGTATAAAGCTAGGTTCAGAAGGATTCTGGCTTTGTGTTATCCAAATGAAATTCTTAAAGAAGGAAATTCATTATTCTGACATTCTTCCACAAACGCAGCGGTTTTTGAAACATACCCTAAAATTTGTCTTGTTTACTTCCATTTAGTGGTTCATGTTAATTTGAGTAAGGCCCTTAACTATGTCAGCTTAGTTTAAACTCTATTATTATTTATTTTAAAGATTTATTTTTATTTTTACTTATGTATGTGTATGGATTAGGAAGTCCAAAGACACTTCTGACACATAAACATTTGCAAATGAAGCAGGGTATAAGATAAACAGCAATGGAAATGACAGACAGGACCTGCCACTCACGACACTCAGCCTGAGGAAGAGACTGGGGAAGGCTAATCCCAAATTATAACATAGTCCTGATTTCTTGTTTTAAGGTCTCATTTAACTTTTTTTTTTTTTTTTTTTTTGGTTTAAGCATTATTGTTAGGCCAAAATTATCTCAGGGCCTGTGCCTCGAGGCCTGTAGGACAGAGAAAAGCCTGGCTCAAGTTTGAAGGATAGTTTCAAAGCTACTGAGGCGGGATGAGACAGCAAAATCTAGATAGACGCCCCTCCAGCCAGAGGGAGGGCTTGGCTGTCTCTCATTGGCTAGAGGTAACCCCATGTCACACGATGTCACTTAACTTATATAAGCTGATGTTCGCAGTAATAAACTGAGGTCCTGCTTTGACTTGACTCTGTATCATGTCTGATTGTCCTGCTTCATGGGGCTGCAGAAGGGACAGATAGCATACTCACCTTTCCCTGGGAAATAAGGCTAAGGCCTGGCACATTATTCAAATTTTCTGTGCAAAATTATATGAATGGAGTTTTTAAGAAAAATTTTTGTAAAAAAAATTATAACATATATTTTTAAAGGGCCAAAGATAAATGAACTATATTCTGTTCTTTAAAAAAAACAGTCTGCTGACCAGAATTGCTCCCATGCTAAGGAAATAATAACTAAATCTGGTAGCTCTTAGTATTTGCTAACAAGAAAGCAGTAGGACACGTGTGAATGTGGTGGCAGAATACTGTCTGAACTAAGCTAGGAACAGCTTCTGGAGAGTGTGGGAGGGAGGCTAAGGAGACTGAGAGCCATGCATATATCAGGGCAGCTGATTAACACGCTGGCAACTACTACATTAATAGATCTGGCAGAACCTGGGAAAACAGATGAAGGCCATGTGGGGGGTTTCAGTCCTTAAAAAGGGCTGGCAAAGTGTGCTTTTAGAATCCCCAGCTTCCCAGCTCCCAAAGACTCTGGTGGCTGTCCCTCTTGGGGCACTGGGCATGCTTCTAGGTTTGAGGTCTTTTAGTCACTTTACTATTTTGCTTTTCCCATTTAAACTTTCCAAGTTCTTCCCCCTTTGTTCTTAGACAGGGCCGGTGCTTCCTGTCAGGAGACCACACAAAACAAGTCCATGCATGCCATTAGTTTCAGATCCTCCTCTTCCAAGTGCCCCCTCATCATTCACAAGGCCTGAGATCATTTTCCCGTTTAGCGAGGTTGTCACCTCCACCAATCAGCAGCTCTTTATGTTTCTGAAATGTTTTTACCTGTGCCACCTAACTCAATTTTTACAAAATGTATGTATGTGCCATGGGTCTTTGTTGTTTCCTTCTGTATGGTGTCAGCTGAGGCAGGGGCTCAGAAGCATCTAGAAGAAAACATACTCTGCTTAGTGGCATTGACCTCACTGGGATGGCCAGAGGGAACTCACTGTTCTTAAGACTGTGGTTTGAGTTCACTGAAATTATATTTTATGGAACAAGCTGACCCCGGCCACCTGGGGAACATGAAGACATCCAGCTGGCTGACATCTGGGTCACAGCTGGGCTACATAGGTAAAGAAACAGGATGTAGGAGATGTAAGAGTAATAAGTGTTTGTCTCCAAAGTACTTCACGGCGTGTCAGTGATGTGCGCAGGTTCCTGTGCTGACTCCTTGGGTATCAATCAGGACGCATTGAGGCGGTGTCCATCGCAAAGGCCAACCTGCTGTCTCCACCATCTTTCCTTCCTGAACTCACATCAAAGCCTCGCTGTTCTGGGAAGTAATGGAGATGCCCTGTCTCTTTCATCCTATAAATCTACAGAAGGTATAATAAACCCAGAAGAAAGATAGTCAGTATTCAATATGGATAAATAGTTACCTCTACTGAAAACTTTCCTACTTTGTATAGAAAATTTCTGCTCTCTTGCTTTATCAGGTGAAGAAGAAAGACGTTCACCATGTAGCTGCATATCAATTATAAAAAAAAAACCCAAGTCAATACTTAAGTTATCCATATTTCTCTACTTTTGTGGCCAGCTTACTTTCTTTCCAAAGATGATGCTTTTATCTTGCACACCTGTGGATTTATGCATATATTAATGTGGATGAACCATTTCCCAGACCATCAGAAATGACAAAGAATGGTAAATGATAAAAAGCACTATAAAGATGTTACTTTTTTATTCTATCCCATATTTAACCCTTGAAAAAGGAATAAATTTATGAAGGCCCAAAGTTAGGAGAAATAATAGTTTGGATTTAAGTAGCTGTCGGGAAGGAAAATATATTACTCTGGCTTTCTGTTGCAAAGCACACAGCAATTTTCATAATCAACTTAATTCTAAAATACACTTTACTTAATGTTTAAGCTTTATTTATTTTGGGTGTTATTTTGTTTTTCTTTCTGTTTTGTTTTTTGAGATAGGATATCCCTATTAATCTTTGACTGATTAGAACTCAATAAGCAGACCAGCCTGGCCTCAAACTCCCAAAGATCTATCTGCCTTTGCTCCTGAGTGATGAGATTAAAGTCATGCATCACCACAGGTGGCCATTGGGGTTTTTCTGGGACAGGGTTTGACTCTGTGGACCACACTGGTTGTAATTCACTGTGCCCCTAAGTATATGATCCTCCTTTTTAACCCTCTTCAGTGCTGCAATTACATGTGTCTATCCCCATAGCTTGCACAAAGTTTAACTTCTCAACCAAAATAATCTTAGGATTATATTTCAGATAAGCCTTACATAGTGAAATTGGTCACTGGTACAATGTATGGACTTCAGAGGGTAGAGGAGAATGAAGTACAGTACCTTCTTAAACTGAAATAGAGATTGTTTTAAATGTTAGCTAGCCAGTGCCATTGATAGTAGTCACTGCTATCTGCAAGACTGGATACTGTAGGATATTGTATCCATACATGAATTAGACACAAAACAGCATCATAACCTTACTAGCTGTATTGCATATATGAGGGAAATGCCACCCAAGTTATACAGGTCAAATGGTCTGTAGCAATAATAGGCTCACTATTTCTTGTGAAGTTTGAAAATTAGTTACAAGTTGCAATAAAGATAGTGATAAATATACCACTTCTCATTTAAGGACAGGAACCATTTTTGTTTTCATGTTCTGCAGAAAGCTTTGTACAGTTTGGCCCTTGTTTGTGTCTTAGCACTCTTTGAAAGCCATTCACTTAAAACCATGTGTGGAGAAGTCTGTATTTCCTGTCTGCTCAGCTCATTAAAGCCTACCCAGCTATCACCCAGGCCCAGAGCCAGGGCTATGAGTCGGCCTACCCAACATCCACCATATCTATGAACTGATGGAGCTTGTGAAGGGAATGGACCTATGAATCCAAAGCTGCAGGATCTCCACAGCACAGGACACCAACAGGATATTTAAGGAGCCCCAGTGAGACATTGAGCCAGACCAATGACTGTGGCAATGTACACTTGCAAGGAAAGATGAAGGAACGAAAGGGTAGATTAGGAGTCTCAAATGACCACACTACAGCTTCCATTATAAGACTTCTTTTTCTGTTTTTGTTTTGTTTTGCTTGGCTTTTGATTTTTCTTTTAAATTTTGTTTTGTTTTGCTTGGCTTTTGATTTTTCTTTTAAATTTTGTTTTGTTCATGGGGTGAGGTTGCAGGGGCAGAATAAAGACTCAAGGAGATGGGGAGAGAAGTGAGATCAGGATGCGTGATGTTAAATCCACAAAGAATCAATAAAAGGGAAGAAAAAAGTTCAACTAATATGTCAGTATCAACCACATACTAGGAATATTGCTGGCAATGGGAGGGCCCATAAAGCTGGCTAAGTTATGATCCATCAAGGGGCAATAACCACAACAGAAGCACAGCGCTTCTGAACGTAGTCTCATCCACCAACAGGATCAGCACCGACTGGAAATTTGTGAAACATGCCAACACTCGACCCACACAGAGCTCCTGAGTCAACTCCAGTTTTCACAAGGTCCCCAGGTGTGTCTTCTCTCCTCTCTCTTTCCATATATAGAGAGATAGGTGTGGACATAGATAGAAAAAACGTTTGAGAAGTATTTTTCTAGTACACCCTCCTGGTGTAGGCGGTCCTTCTGTTTGTGTGTTGCTTTCATTGGTTAATGAATAAAGAAACTGCCTTGGCCTAGTTGATAAGGCAGAACTTCGGTAGGCAGGAAAGATGGAACTAAATGCTGGGAGGAAGAAAGGCAGAGTAAAAGAGACACCATGGAGCTGCCAGAGACAGACGTGCCAAATCTTTCCTGGTAGGCCACTGTCACATGGTGATACACAGATTAAACTGGGTTAAACTGAGATGTAAGAGTTAGCCAATAAGAAGCTAGAGCCAATGGGCCAAGCAGTGTTTTAATTAATACAGTTTCTGTGAAGTTATTTCGGGTGTAAGCTAGCCGGGTGGCTGGGATGAACAAGTAGGCCCTCATCCTCCAACACCCCTGAGACATGAATTAGCCAATCGTAGTCAACAAGTTAATCATTACCTCTTTTTGACATAGTGGTCAAGGGACCGTGTAATCCCAGGGGTCCCAGAGCTTGTGATGCTTCTAGCAACTCAAGAACCAATAGGAAAGCATCAGGAGGAAAAGAAACTGAGACCAAAGAGTCTGAAAATGCAGGGTGAACATTCTGACTGAAGAAAGAGTAAAGCTCACATTAAACCGGTGAGCATACAGAGACTTGGAGTGGTGGGCTGGGGGAAGTGGTGCTGGGACCTGGTGCACATACAGGAAGGCGGCATTCATATTTCCCACACCTTTCCAGCTTCTCAAGGGCCTTTCTCTGTGTCAGTGCAACTGATATATTCACCCTGCCCTACACAGGTCACACCTCCATGTGTGAGTGTCACAGACACACTCATCCTGCCCTACACAGGTCACACCTCCATGTGTGAGTGCCACAGACACACTCACCTGCCCTACACAGGTCACACCTCCATGTGTGAGTGCCACAGACACACTCACCTGCCCTACACAGGTCACACCTCCATGTGTGAGTACAACCGACACACTCACCCTGCCCTACACAGCTCACACCTCTATGTGTGAGTGCCACAGTCACACTCACCTTTCCCAGCACAGGTCACACCTCCATGTGTGAGTGCAACCGACACACTCACCTGCCCTACACAGGTCACACCTCCATGTGTGAGTGCAATTGACACACTCACCTGCTCTACACAGGTCACACCTCCATGTGTGAGTACAACCGACACACTCACCTGCCCTACACAGGTCACACCTCCATGTGTGAGTGCCACAGACACACTCACCTGCCCTACACAGGTCACACCTCCATGTGTGAGTACAACCGACACACTCACCTGCCCTACACAGGTCACACCTCCATGTGTGAGTGCCACAGACACACTCACCTGCCCTACACAGGTCACACCTCCATGTGTGAATGCAATTGACACACTCACCCTGCCCTACACAGCTCACACCTCTATGTGTGAGTGCCACAGACACACTCACCTTTCCCTGCACAGGTCACACCTCCATGTGTGAGTGCAACCGACACACTCACCTGCCCTACACAGGTCACACCTCCATGTGTGAGTGCCACAGACACACTCACCTGCCCTACACAGGTCACACCTCCATGTGTGAGTGCCACAGACACACTCACCTGCCCTACACAGGTCACACCTCCATGTGTGAGTACAACCGACACACTCACCCTGCCCTACACAGCTCACACCTCTATGTGTGAGTGCCACAGACACACTCACCCTGCCCTACACAGCTCACACCTCTATGTGTGAGTGCCACAGACACACTCACCTGCCCTACACAGGTCACACCTCCATGTGTGAGTGCAACAGACACACTCACCTGCTCTACACAGATCACACCTCCATGTGTGAGTGCAATTGACACACTCACCCTGCTCTACACAGGTCACACCTCCATGTGTGAGTACCACAGACACACTCACCCTGCCCTACACAGGTCACACCTCCATGTGTGAGTGCCACAGACACAGTCTCCCTGCCCCACACAGGTCAGTTTCTCTGACCCATGCCTCTGTCTTCACATGCCTATGCACTGATGACCCAAAAAACAGCCATTCATCCAGCTCACCTTGGACACATCACTGGACTTTGCTATGAAAATAGACTGAGCCAGCCAGACTTTGGCTCTTGGAAAAACCATGCATGATTGATAAACAGGAAAGCTAGTGTACAGTAATGGGAATGACTATATTGGATTAAATGTACAATTAATGTATAGAAAAATCTTGGAAAAAAGAAAGTTGGGGAAGAGAATTTGAGTGGAGGGAGTACAGATATTTGTAATAACCCGGAGTTGAGAAACATATTTGAGAGACGGAAGGCAACACTGACTCCAGGGGTAAATTCCTGCCTGTTAGATCTTTTCCTTTTTCAGAATAGCATATGAATGCCTAGGTTACAATTCTCTAACTACTCCCTCCATTCACAATTTAACTCACTTTTGGGGGACTTTACATGTAATACAATGACCACACTTAAAATATAGAGAGAAAGGGGGAGAAATCATAATTTTATTGTTGGTGGATTTTGAGAGAGGGTCTCATTCTGTAGCTTAGGCCTCCCTTGAACAACCCCCTAATTCAACCTCTATACGAGGATTTAGACAGGAGCCTCCATACCAAGCACATCCAATGTTTCTTTAAAAGACAATGTTTTTGCTAGAAAAGGACTGGAAATATGTTTCTTTAATTCCAGCACTTGGAAGTCTTAGGAAGGAGGCTTGTGAGTGTGAGGTTTGCTCAGACTATAGTGAAACTCTTACTCAAAATAACATTAAATATAAATAAGTAAATGAAATACGACAACACAGAAGGCATGGTGCTTGAAGATGCAGAGGCACACCTGCCCTTGCCTGCCTTTGCTCTGTGGTATTGTTGGTAACTGCCTTGACAAGCATCCCAGAAAGAAGCCAGAAGACCAAAGGGCAAGACTCAAGCATAGGGATGCATGTAACAGAATTGCCCACACCAGTCTCAATATAAAAGTAAAACATTTAAGTACAGATAGTTACACAGATGGTGGTGGACCCGAAGCATTAACAGGTTAAATGTAGCTGATAAAAAGCAGTCTGAAAACCACATGCTCAAAAAGGTTTTCCCACTTGAGCAAACTGTTCCCTAGAGTGATGACACTTTGCTAAGCAACTGGACAGAGCTTGCCAACTTTGCCCCAGGTAGGTTCCAGTGAACCAATCCCTCGAGAATTTCATCAGGAAAGGGGTCAAGCTGACTTCTTATTTTTTGTATTTACTAATTCTCTCTGTTCTCTCATGAAACCAAACCATTTGGCACTTGAATATGTCACTGTCCTAGAGCATTCAACGGTGCCCTGCTGTTAACCCTTAACAACCTTTCTTAAACTCCTGAATAATCACGGTACTTTCTTGTATTTGATGATGGTAGAATGATAGGTATTTATAACTTTGTGAACAATATGTACAGAGGTGACATTAATGTTATAAATATTTACTTATCTCTATTATCTACCTTCCTTCCTTTTCTCTTCCTTCCGTCCTTCCTGTCTATCTATCTATCTATCTATCTATCTATCTATCTATCTATTTATCTATCCATCTATCTCTAACATTTGTCTGTCAGTCCATCCATCCATCTATCCATCTATCCATCTATCTATGTATCTACCATATGTCTGTCCATCCATCCACCCATTCATCCCATGCTCCTCTCTACCTCATCTGATTTCATAGGCAGTCTGGATTTTGAGCCTCTAAACACGACAATCACATAGCTTTGCCTGAGGTAAGTACACACTGCATGGGCATGGTATAGTAGTTTTGCGCTCAGGCTAATGTTACAAAAGCAATGACTTTTGGAGTTTAAAAATTTTATATCCATTTTCTACAGGTCCAGTTTTTGTTCTTTGACTTTAAACCTGGGATTTTATGAACTTATTAAAGATGGCTGCCCTCCCCTCTTTGGGGGCATAGCATCTCCCAGCTCAGCCTGCTTGGGTGCTGGGACAGAACCCGAATCGGGAGGGCAAAAGGGAGGGCGGTAGTTCCGGTAGTTCCTTTGTCTCCATAGCCTGCTTACAGGAAGCAGGGTGGGCCCTTTGTTTGCGAGCTACCCAAGCAGCACGGAGTTTCGATCTGGGCACCGGGAGAGCCATCATTGGGGTGAGTGAGTGCGGCAGCAGTGGGGAACAGGGAACTCAGATGTTCCTCATCCCTCCTCCACTTCCTGGTCATCCTGCAGGGGCTATACTGCCCGATACCTCCTCTCTCTTCCTATCTCACCCAGCTTACATCCAGAACCCCCTACCCCCTGTCTCCCTCCCTCCCTCCCTCCCCTCTTTGGCAGCATAGCACCTCCCAGCTCAGCCTGCTCGGGCACTGGGACCGAACCCGAATTGAGAGGGCAAAAGGGAGGGCGGTAGTTCCTTTGTCTCCATAGCCTGCTTGCAGCAAGAAGGGTGGGCCCTTTGTTTGCGAGCTACCCAAGCAGCATGGAGATCCGATATCGACACCGGGAGAACCATCACTGGGGAGTGACATCACTGGGAAGGTACATCAGTGGGCAAGAAGACCTGATCCTGTAAAAGAAGATCCATAGGGGAGTATTTGGAGGAAGAGATGGGCAGGCGCCAATGCAAGAATTCACCCAAGAATCTGAAAAACAACATGAAACCACCAGAACCCAGCGACCTCACAACAGGAGGACATGAACACATTAATCAAGAAGAAGTAGAAAAAACTGACTTTATGAAAGTGATAGAGGCTCTTAAACAGCATATAAAAATGCCCTTATAGAAATGGATGAGAAGTATAAGAGAAAGTTTGAGGAATTGAGTAAATCAGTGAATGATAACCTAGGAAACCAATGAAAAACAATCAAACAGAAAATGAAAACAGTTTAAGACTTGAAAACTGAAATGGAGGCAAAGAAGAAAACACAAACAGAGGGCCGGCTGGACATGGAAAATCTAGGTAAATGAATAGAGACTACAGAAACAAGCATAACCAGCAGAATACAAGAGATAGAAGAAAGAATCTCAGATTCTGAAGATAACATAGAGAAAATAAACGTACTGATCAAAGAAAACAGCTCATCACAAAACATTCAGGAAATATGGGACACAATAAAAAGACCAAACCTAAGAATAATTGGAGTAGAAGATGGAGAAGAAGTGCAGCTCAACGGTCCAGAAAATATACTTAATAAAATTATAGAAGAAAACTTTCCCAACCTGAAGAAAGATGTACCTATGAAGGTTCAAGAAGCATACAGAACACCGAATAGGCTGGATCAAAAAAAAAAAAAACATCCCCTCGCCATATAATAATCAAAACACAAAGCATACAGAATAAAGAAAGAATATTAAGAGCCACAAAGGAAAATGGCCAAGTTACTTATAAAGGTAAACCTATCAGACTTACACCTGACTTCTCTATGCCCTCCTATACACAAAGGATATGGAAGCAGAGAGGGAAATCAGAGAAGCATCACCTTTCACGATAGCCACAAACAGCATAAAATATCTTGGGGTAACTCTAACCAAGGAAGTGAAAGATCTATTTGACAAGAACTTTAAGGCATTGAAGAAAGAAATTGAAGTGGGATACCAGAAAATGGAAATATCTCCCTTGCGCTTGGATTGGGAGGATCAACATAGTAAAAATGGCAATTCTACCAAAGGCAATTTATAGATTCAATGCAATCCCCATCAAGATCCCATAAAAATTCTTCACAGATCTGGAGAGGACAATAATCAACTTTATATGGAAAATCAAAAAACACAGGATAGCCAAAACAATCTTATACAATAAAGGATCTTCTGGAGGCATTACCATCCCTGACTTCAAACTCTATTACAGAGCTACAGTAATGAAAATAGTGTGGTACTGGCATAAAAACAGAGAAGTCGACCAATGGAATCGTATAGAAGACCCTGATTTTAACCCACAAACCTATAAACACCTCATTTTCGATAAAGGAGCTAAAAGTATACAATGGAAAAAAGAAAGCATCTTCAACAAATGGTGCTGGCACAACTGGATGTCAACCTGTAGAAGAATGAAAATAGACCTATATCTATCATCATGCACAAAACTCAAGTCCAAATGAATTAAAGACCTCAATATCAGTCTGAACACACTGAACCTGATAGAAGAGAAAGTGGGAAGTACCCTACAACACATGGACATAGGAGATTGCTTCCTATGTATATCCCCAGCAGCACAGACATTAAGGGCAAGATTGAATAAATGGGACCTACTAAATCTGAGAAGCTTCTGTAAAGCAAAGGACACTGTCACTAAGACAAAAAGGCAACCTACTGACTGGGAGAAGATCTTCACCAACCCTGCAACAGACAAAGGTCTGATCTCCAAAATATATAGAGAACTCAAGAAACTAGACTTTAAAATGCTAATTAACCCAATTAAAAAATGGGGCACTGAACTGAACAGAGAATTCTCAACAGAAGTTCAAATGGCCAAAAGACACTTAAGGTCATGCTCAACCTCCTTAGCAATCAGGGAAATGCAAATCAAAACAACTTTGAGATATCATCTTACACCTGTCAGAATGGCTAAAGTAAAAAACACCAAGGATAGCCTTTGCTGGAGAGGCTGTGGAGGAAGGGGTACCCTCATCCATTGCTAGTGGGAAGGCAATCTTGTGCAACCACTGTGGAAATCAGTGTTTCGGTTTCTCAGGAAATTCGGGATCAGCCTACACCAGGACCCAGCAATACCACTCTTGGGAATATACCCAAGAGATGCCCTATCATATGACAAAAGCATTTGTTCAACTATGTTCATAGCGGTATTATTTGTAATAGCCAGAACCTGGAAACAACCTAGATGCCCTTCAATGGAAGAATGGATGAAGAAAATATGGAATATATACACATTAGAGTACTACGCTGCGGTAAAAAACAATGACTTCTCGAATTTTGCATGCAAATGGATGGAAATAGAAAACACTATTTTGAGTGAGGTATCCCAGACCCAAAAAGATGAACATGGGATGTACTCACTCATAATTGGTTTCTAGCCATAAATAAGGGTCACGGAGACTACAATTGGTGAACCTAAAGAAGCTAAATAAGAAGGTGAACCCAAGGAAAAACATATAGTTATCCTCTTGGCTATGGGAAGTAGACAAAATTGCCAGGGAGAAAATTGGGATCTTGGGGGTGGGGTGGGTTGGGGGTAAGGGGAGATGGGGAGAGAAAAGTGAGAAGGGAAGGAGGGGTGGAACTTGGGGAAACAGAAGGATTGGGATAAAGGAAGATTGGACAGGGGAGCACGGAAGCACAATTCTTAGTTAGGGTTGGCAAGAGACTTGACCCTAGAGTGGCTCCCAGGAGCCCATGGTGATGTCCCCAGTTAGTCTCTTGGGCAGCCGAGGAAAGGGAACCTGAAATGACCCTATCCTATAGCAATACTGACGAATATCTTGCATATCACCATAGAACCTTCATCTGGTGATGGATGGAGATAGAGACAGAGACCCACACTGGAGCACCGGACTGAGCTCCCAAGGTCCCAATGAGGAGCAGAAGGAGGGAGAACATGAGCAAGGAAGTCAGGACCATGAGGGGTGCACCCACCCACTGAGACAATGGGGCCGATCTATTGGGAGCTCACCAAGGCCAGCTGGACTATGACTGAAAAAGCATGGGATAAAACTGGATTCTCTGAACATGGCGAACAATGAGGACTGATGAGAAGCCAAGGACAATGGCACAGGGTTTTGACCCTACTTCATGTTCTGGCTTTGTGGGAGCCTAGCCAGTTTGGATGTTCACCTTCCTAGACATGGACGGAGGGGTCAGACCTTGGACTTTCCACAGGGCAGGGAACCCTGAGTGCTCTTTGGACTGGAGAGGGAGGGGGAGAGGAGTTTGGGGGAGGGTGAGAAGGATGGGAGGAGGGGGAGGGAAATGGGAGGCTGGGAGGAGGCGGATACTTTTTTTTCCTTTTCTCAATAAAAAAAAAAGATGGCTTAGAAGGAGCGAATCGATGTGACACGTTAGCAAAAATGTTACTTCCTTTTTCTAAAAAAAAAAGTTTATAGGCATTGAAGTGATCTCTATCAAATATGCCTGTAAGATTCTTGTGTATACTTTATTTCTCACCCCTGAAAAGCTGAGAAAGAAGGGTATGTGATCTGTACTTCCTCTTGGAAGTACATGTGTGCCACCCAGTATGTATGTGTTTGAGGAGGAAACAATCCAAAGTGAAGTGTTGACTTCTCAGAGGGAGGAATCTTTTTGTAGAAGGATAACTCAGGTATTAATTAATCGGTATATTTCATAGAATAGTAAGCACATTAGAGTATTTGGAAGACTGGTCCTCTAAACTCCTCTGCTTACTTCCACTGCATTCCACACAGGATTGTTATAGTATATAGAGCACTTACTCACCCATTTTAAGGGTGGCAATGAGGTAGTTAAGTCAGCCCTGCTGAAATTGACTTCAAACTCTGTACTATGAATTTTAAAAGGCCTCTGGTATTAGTGGTACAAATACGTATTTCAGCATGCATATGCACTGCACAAGGATCGAGTGAGAGTCATTTCTGTAGCCATTACATTACATTACATTGCTGTCCCTCTGTATGGCTTGAATGTCTCCCAGAGCTTAGATGTGATCGGAGCCTTGGTTTTCAGGGTTGTGGTTACAAGAGATGTGGGGAGTCCTACATGTCACTGGGGATATGAGCTGGTTAATATGTGGCCTTTTGAGCTCTGGACTGAGGATAAGAGGAGCAAGTCCACCGTGTTCTCTCTTTCTCCTGCCTGTCTTCCCCCTGTGGCTCTCTGCCATGGTCCGTACCTCAGAGCCCTCACTATGCTGTGAGGACACGGAACCTACAGAAGAAGTTGTCAAGTAAATTCTCCTTCTTAAGTAGCCTCCTCAGGTATTTGTTAAGCATAACAAAAAGCTACTTACTGTTTACACTTATCGTTTCTTCATGGGAGGTACTCAAAATCCTCTTCCGGCTATTTTGAAATCTCTACCACACGGAGGCTCTGTATTTGTCAAACCACCCTACAGAACCCCGGAAGCTGCCCCTTTCCAGAGCCCGGATGTTCACATCTACTGACAAGTCACATTTCTGATTCCCTGAGGTCCTCACTCACAGGAGATAGTCACTAGGATTCTACTCTTCTATAACCTCCACTGCTTTAGATTTCCCACGTGAAGCTGTTATAGGCTGTTTCTTCCCATATTCTTTGCTTACATTTCTTATAGTGTCTATGTCCTACCACACTGTTGAAATGATGGGATTTCATCCCTTTAAATTAATGCATAATGTTCTGTATTCCTTATCTACTCATGTACTGTTGAACATTTAGGTTGATTCTGAAATTTCGCTACTGTGAATAGTGCCACAATAAATATAGGGGTGAAGCTGTCTCTTCCATATACTAATTTCCTTTTCTTGGAATACGTAGTGAGTAGTGAGGTGGCCAGGTCATATGGCATTCTAGATTTAGGTTTGGAGAAACCTCCATATTAATTTCTACAATGTCTGTGCTATTGGCTTCACGGCCAGTAGTGCATAGGGTTTTCTTCCTGTCCAAGTGTTGCCAGCATTTATTGTTTCTTGTCCTTTCTGTGATGGAGGAAGGTCATTGGTTAATTAATAAAGAAACTGCTTGGCTTCATATGTTAAAACATAGGTGGGTGGAGTAAACAGAACAGAATGCTGGGAGGAAGAGGAAGTGAGCTCAGACTCAATAGCTCCCCTCTCCTGGGCAGACACGATGAAGCTCCGACCCAGGATGGATGTAGGCTAGAATCTTCCCAGTAAGCGCACCTTGGGGTGCTACACACATTATTAGAAATGGGCTAGTCCAGGTGCGAGAGTTAGCCGAGAAGAGGCCAGACATAATGGGCCAAGCAGTGTTTAAAAGAATACAATTTGTGTGTTGTTATTTCGGGGCATAAGCTAGCCAAGCGGCTGGGAGCCAGGCTGTGGGAAGAGGCCCGCAGCTCCTACTACATTTCTGTAACAGTTGCTAATGGAGCTAGATCATATGTCAATATGGTTCTGGTTTTCTCGTGGTCATTGCTGATGATGGATAGCTTTTCAAACACACACTGGCCCTTTGCACATCTGTTTTCTTATATCTTCTTTTAGAAATGCCTAGTTAAGTTTTTAAAAATATAATTTTAAAACCAGATGACGATTTTTGGCTTTTGCATAAGCCATCACATATTCTGGCTATTAATCTTTGTCAGATGAATAACTCTGAATGGTTTCCTTCCATTTAGTAGGGTATCTTTTCACTATGCTCTGTGGGGGTTCTTCAGCTTTTCTTGAAGCAGTTTCGTGGTTTTGGGTTTTTATTGAAGACTTATTGCAGTTTGAGTTGATTTTCCTCACTCATATGAGAGCAGGGATTGGGTTCACTCTTCACTATGTGGATACACAGCTTTCCCACAACCACCACCTAGATCATTTGATCTGGGATCAAAAACTATATCTTAGCAGTGAGAAAGTACAATGAAATGCTAAGATACTCTTCCAGTATTTGAGGAATATCTAAGAAATGTCAAATAGGTTAAAGTATAGCTCAGAACACCTAGGGGAAATCTGAGTAGATGTCATGGATTCATTTCAGAAAGCAAAAGCGAAAGTGAAACAAAAGACTGATGTTTGTCCACATTCTGGGAACAGCCTGGTGTTGAGGCAGAAGCAACCCATCTTCTGTTCTCTAAAGCCTGGGTACCAAAGAGACTGAATCACAAAGAAAAGAAGCAACATGTAAAAGTCCCAAGGTGCACAGCTTCAATCAGACACTGTATAGACAGGTGCCAAGCAATCTCCCTTCTCTTTATCTGTAGAAAAAACGATCTTGCTGCAGAGGGTGCAACCTGGAGCTGACAGAAGCATCTACTCAGTGCTGGTATGAGTCTGAGGTGCCCCCACCTGCCACTGTGTTGGAATACTAATCCCAGCTGGTAGTGCTTTCTGGGGGTTATTAGGACGGTTAAAATAGGCCACCAGGGCCAGTCAGTGGTTTCCGGGGCTTCTGGGTTGGGTCAGTGTTCTTGTCTGGGTTTGTGCGTAGAAGAGGTGTGTCCACCATGGTCTCCTGCTTCATGATTTCTGGCATCGTGCACCAAGTCATTCTGCATGGCCTTATTAGCAGTTGTGGGCTGGTACTCACAGGGACCAGTCATGGTGCCAAACAAAACTTTTCTTCAGGAAAATCATTTTGGTAGGTGTTTAGTTACAGCAACACAAAGGAAACCAGCTCACTGGCTGACTGAGAAATTTCTGCTTACAGGAAAATAATGATTGATATGAAGGCTTTGGAAGCCAGCTCTTTGGAATAGTCTTGGACCACCTATCAACTCCGTGATGGGCTGGTAGTCTTCCATACCTCAGTTTCCTAAAATATAAAATGAAGATAGGCATGTAGTGATTCAGACTGACTGAATCAACACCGGAGGCCCTCTGTAAAATCTAAACATGGTCTTTATTAGCACCCCTGACGGAGATGCAATGTCCTTATTCACAGACTAGAATTAAGCATTGTTGAAAAGATGGATAACCTTGTTGAAGGGAATGTGACTATCTCTTGCATTTGCTTGTGTATCAGGGAAAGTGGAAATCTATGAATTTGCCAGGAAAATGGTGTTTGAGCTGATCAAGGAAGACTTCCTGAAACAGAGCCTGAAGCCCTTCACAGCTTCACAATTCCACTCTTGGGTTCCTCAGATCTAGCCACCATCAGATTCTGCTGCACAGGGCTGACTCATACGAAGTGAACCATCTGTCTGGAGCAGGAACACCTCTGCAGCGAGGCAGGGCGGGGGGGGGGGGGGGGGGAGTTGCCCTCTGCTGCTTTCCGTATGACTCACATGTTTCTGCAAAGGCCACTTTGAGTCCTGCTTCTAATTTGAAGACTGAGGGCAATTATGGAAAGTGAAAGGAGCAAGGGCAACACCCCATGTCACACCAACACACTGACTATGCTCCCTGGACATCAGCAGCCGAGGGTTCAGTTCATGGAACATTGAAAGGAGCAAGGCCAACATGCCGTGATCACACCACACACTGACCATGCTGCTGGCCCAGGACCATCAGCAGCAGTGGGTTCAGCTCTCAGTCACCGGCTTTTCTAGCTGATGCCCCCAGCCCCTTCCCGCCCTGCAACCCTCTAGCCCAAAGCCTCCAAACAGGACAAAGAGTATCTTTTGAGGGGCTTACTGTTGGGTATTTCATGATATTGTCAGCAGGCCAGCACTGGAGGCTCTGGTCACCCTGAGCTCCCCACTCCAAACAATACAGCATGCCCTTCTTTTAGGAAAAAACTAATAACAGACTCTTAGAACAGGCTTTACTTTGGCTTCAAGAGTAACAAATACACCCATAGATGACTTTAGTCTTCACCCCTCGTCAAGGACACTTCCCTTTGTAATGCAGAAAACCACAACCAATCAAAACAGTGTGGAGCCCAACCCTAATGGACACATCTACAAAATACTCCCAATGCCCAAGGCTCAGCAAACATTTTGGAAGAGTGCGCAGAAAAATTATAAGAGCTCATAGTTTGTATCTCCTTCTAACATCAGAAGCTATGCCTGCAGAATCTACCAACATTTTCACCCAAACCTGAGTTGAGCAAGGATTACACTGGGAAAGAATCCTGAGGCTTCAACCCATACAAAGTACCTCACACAACTTAGTAAGCCTAGGAATGGGAGAGGTGTCCATCCCTGAGAGGGTCACACCGGCTAGGTGTCTAGTGTCAACCAGTCAGCTCTGAAAACATGCACACAAGCACCATGACACTGACTAGCCAGGGTGGCATACACAAATCCATATATGTGTGCAACGGCAGCTAACGAGAATAGACTCCATCAATTCAAAGGAGAACATGGAGGTTTATGAAAGTTTAGAAGAGGGGAAGGTAAGGGACAAATGTTGTAACTAAATAACAATTCCAGAAACAAACAAAAGACATAAGGTTCCGGAGATCCTGCCCCAGTACCTGACTTCTAAACTCCAGGCCAGAGGTGTATTGGAGTTCTGGAGAACAAGTCAGAAAGCATGAAAGAGAGACATCCCCACTGCTAATCTAAACCCCTTTAAAGACAGTGCTGTGCAGGCTTTATTTTACTCTGCATGTGAATCTCCAAGGCTACCAGCTGTAATAAATCACACAATAAAACACTCAACAAGGTGCTTCCAAGGTCAATCCTCAGTACTAATGACCTCACTGAGGTTATGCTGGCTTCTCCCATGAAACTGACACATTATAGATTTGCAAACTATAAGCCTCACGTAAAGCCATGCATTTTATTTGGTGAGAGATGTGACGAAGGCACACAGAAGGAACAGTGACTCCAAACAGACATTCTGCCACCCAGAAACCTGTCCCGCTGAGGCTGCCACCACCCCCAAATTGACCTTGGTCAAACAATATTTTATCATACAAAATTTGTTTTGTCAACAGGATATTCCTGTTATTTCCATGCCCTGCAGTTTCAACAATAGGATCTTGGGGCAGTGAAATGAAATGGGAACATCAGGGTAACACCAACTGCTAAGCGTCCTCGTGGACATGGACAAAAGCACACTTGGTTGAAAGTTGACTTTAAATCAGAGGCTGCTTCTTCGTGGACTTTCTTAATTTCTTCTCTTTAAAAAATGTATCATGATCCAATATTAATTAAATAGTATTTGCTGAAGTTCTCACTCCAGGCCAACTCCTTAATCTCACACCTCTGCCATTTGGGAGGACACCATGCACTTTCTGATTATTAGATCTCCCCAGTGTCAGGGTGGCCCTTCCTGACTCATTGCCTGGCTGTGCATGCCAAGGGGCCTGGAAAACTGACTTCCTCTGGGTCTAACCATTGTTGTTTGAGGATTCTAATGCCTTCTCTCCTGAACACAAGCCAACCTTCCTGCTTTTGCATATGATTAGAGATACACCCCAGCTCACACTGTCTTAGGCATTCTGAATTAAAGACAGAAGAACACAACGATTTATAAAACAATAGTTAGAAAGAAAGAAGCCTTAGAACGTGAGCTGTGCTGTAGACAGGCCTGCCTTCAGACCCAGCCTACTGTTCAGCAGCCCTGGAGTCAGAGTGAGTGAAGCTATCTTTCTGAGCTTCTGAGCTTTGCCTGGGTAACATGAACTTTTTCTGTAAATTTGTTGGGAGGATCAAGTGAAACACTCAGAGAGGATGGAATGTTAGAGCCAGAGGCAGTAGGTGACCACAAGGAAGCAGTGTCTTCCGGACTCACATAGGGTGACATGACGTCACTAGACCTGTGTAAGTCCAAGCCAGACCAAACCCAAGCATGAAGAGGGAAGCTGGGCGTGAAGTTCCGCACCTATTCACAGAGCTGTTGGCAACTGTTGGCTGCTGGGAGGAGAGGGGTCAGTGTTCTCTGAGAGTGTATCCCCTGGAAAATCAACCACACTCCTGTGGAAGGCCGCATGTCCAAGAATATTTGAACAGCACAAGTTGGCCTTGATGGGGCAGGAAAAAAGACACAAAGTTGGGTGGGAAGGGAAGGAGGGAGATCAAAACACGTTACATGAACGTCTCAAAGACCTGAAGGGTCACGGTCACCTAAAGCTACAGCACGCTGGGACATGTTTAACGAAGGACCACCAAGTAAACATGAAATAAACACACACAGAATGAAGTGCTTTTCACCGTGCCTACCACATAGAAAGGACAAGACAGACATTAACTAACAACAATACAGACACGTGAGACTTAACTACCTTGCCATATCTGCTCACATCCAGAAACCAGAACACAATTGCACTCACATTCCATTGTACATGGCACCCAAATGTTTAGTTAATATTGTGTTTTTAACCAGCAAGTTTGCTAGATGTTCCCAGTCATCACCACCTCTGACCTGGCACCTGGCGTCCAATACCATTTCTAAGGACAGGCCACATGTGTCTTTGAGCTTTAGCAATGTCTCAAATATGAGCTCTATGTGGTATTTGAAAATAAAAATTTTAAATGTAATTTAAATTTTAAATTTTAAATCTCTGCTTGATTCTACCACTGACCTCCAAAACTGCCTAGATTAATTCCTAAGGTAAGATGTTGATTAATTTTTATTATTTCTTTTGTTTGGGGGATTGTAATTATACCATTTCCTCTTCCCTTTCCTCCCTCCAAACCCTGTTTTAGTTAGGTTTCCATTGCTATGGAATACACCATGACCACTGCAACTCTTACAAAGAAAAATAGTTAATTTGGGCTAGTTTATAGTTTTAGAGGTTTAGTCTGTTATTATCACAGCAGAACATGGCAATGTGCAGGAAGACATGGTGTTGGAGAAAGAGCTGAGAGTCCTACACCTTGATCTGCAGACAACAGGAAGTAAACTGTAACACTGGGCATGGTTTGAACATAGATGAGTACTCAAAACACACAGTAACATACTTCCTCCAACAAGGCCACACCTCCTAATAGTGCCACTTCCTATGGGCCAAGCATTCAAACACATGAGTCTATGGGGGCTATACCGATTCAGCCACCACACCCTCCAATATACTTCTCTCAACTTTCTTTCAAATTTATAATCCCTTTTTATTTTTCATTGATTGATGTTCAGTATTTAGCTACCAATTAGTTTATAGGTCAAGTGGGTTCATTGCAGTTTTTACGATTTGTTTTGAGGCAGTGTTTCTCTGTGTACCCTGTGCTGTCTTGGAAACCACTTTGTAGACCAGGATGGCCTTGAACTCAGAAGTCTGCCTGACTCTGTCTCTTGAATGCTGGGATTAAAAGCATGCACCACTATTGCCCAGGTCAGGTGTGTTTATGCTGGCCACTATGAAGCTCAATTAATAAAAACTCAGAGAAAATAGGATTCAACCTGAAGGTCAGAGAAGCAAAACAGCCAGCTACTGTCTCTTACCTCGACCTCAGTCTAAAGTGGTAATCCTGCCTCCAGAAATCTCAGAACGAGACTGAGAATGAGAGCTGTCTCCTCCCATTTTATAATCATCTCTAGGGCTGGGATTAAAGACTTGTATCGCTCAGTTTCTATGACAACTAGTGTGACTACTTAATATGGATTAAAGGTGTATAACGTGGGATGTCCTTCTGTATATGTGTTCCTTTTATTGGTTGATGAATAAAGCTGTTTTGGCCAGTGGCTGAGAAGAGTAAAGCTGGGTGGGAAATCTGAACAGAGATAGAGATAGAGATAGAGATAGAGATAGAGATAGAGAGAGAGAGAGAGAGAGAAGGCAGAGTCAGAAAATGTCATATAGCTGCTGAAGGGGAAGGATGCAGGAACCTTAGCAATAGGCCACAACTTTATGGTAATGCACAGATTAATAGAAATGGGTTTGTTTAAGATGTAAGAGCTATTTAGAAATATGCCTGAATCATTGGCCAAGCAGTATTGTAACTAATATAGTTTCTGTGTGATTATTCAGATCTGGGTGGCCAGGAAACGAATGCCCAGTCTCCATTTACAGGTGTGTGCTACCACTGCCTGGTAAGGCTGGTCATTGGGGCTTTTTACTCTCTGATCTTTAGGCAAGCTTTATTTATTAAAATACAGATGAAATGCCACTGCACCACTAGCTGAAACTGTATGGCAGCACATGAAATCTCAGTGGCCTTCCAACAATGCCAAGGTACTTGAAAATAGGACCTTTCTAAGTCATGAATGAATAATGTATTCCTATAAAAGCAACCCCAGAGAATTTCTTTGCTATTTTTACCATGTTACAGTAATAAAACAGCTGTCTAGAGCAGTGGTTCTCAACCCTTTCATTCACAGGGTCACATGAGATCATTGGAAAACACAGGAAATTACATAACGATTCATAACAGTAGCAAAATTACAGTTACGAAGGAGCAATGAAAATAACTGTATGGTTGGGGTCTTCACTACATGAAGAACTGTATTTAAGAGTCACAGCATCAGGAAGGCTGAGACCACTGCTATAGAGACTAGAAAGGGTGTCTATGCCAGACAGTTAACCTGCAGATGCTCTGATTTTGGAATTCCTAACCTCTAAAAGTATGAGAAATAAATGCTTGTTGCTTAAGCAGACCTGTCTATATTTTTTGCCTTAGTAGCTCAACTAGACAAAGATTATTTCCTTTCATGTTATTTCAAAATCTGAGCAACAGCAACTACATCTGTGTGATATTTTTTTCCTTTACTTCCCTCTTCAGCAAAGAGGTACTAAGTCTTCCTTAGGTTTCTTTATTATTTATATTAACTTGTAAGGCTTCTCAAGATGTTTACAAAGATATACACCCAATATATAAAGTACGTTTAAAATGAGAAAAATGAAGCAAAGAAAAAGAAACTAATATGGAGCTAGAAGTGGGGTGCCGAAAATGCCAAATGCATCTCACATTCATCTCTGGTTGCTCACCTGAGCCGTCCCTTCTCCCAACTGTGACATGCAAGTCTTTTCTTTTTAAAATGCTATTACTAGTTAAATATATATATATATATATATATATTTAAATTTTTCATTGTCTTTTTATTTACTCTTCTCTCATACCTTACATACTGATCACAGTTTCTCCTGCCTCCACTCCTCCCAGTCCTCCAGCCTCAAATTTGGGGAGAGCCCCACATCCACTCCTCCTCAATTGGGAACAATGTGAGAGAATCGTCGTTCCTGTGAAATGTAGTGGGCAATGTTCTTAATCTCCTACTGTGTAACATGGAGTTCTGACACATGGCTACTGTTTAGATGTTTGTTAACTTAGTAAACAACATTCATAAGCATTCTAATAGCCATTTTTCCATATGAATAGAGCCGGGTAAGATAGGTTTCAAGGCCTAGAAAGGATAAGCATTGGTGTGCAGTGTGTTAGGCATGGTAACAAAGCTACCTGAAGTACTGTGGTAACAACGAAAAGAATGAGGAGCCAGCCCGGCAGTGGTGGCACACTCCTTTAATTCCAGCACTCGGGAGGCAGAGGCAGGCAGATCTCTGTGAGTTCGAGGACAGCCTGGTCTACAAGAGCTAGTTCCAGGGCAGGTACCAAAGCTACAGAGAAACCCTGTTTCAAAAACAAACAAATAGCCGGGCGATGGTGGCGCACGCCTTTAATCCCAGCACTCGGGAGACAGAGGCAGGCGGATCTCTGTGAGTTCGAGGCCAGCCTGGTCTACAGAGCTAGTTCCATGACAGCCTCCAAAGCCACAGAGAAACCCTGACTCGAAAAAAACAAAAAAAAACAAAACAAAAAAAAAACAAAAAAAACAAACAAATAAACAAGCAAACAATAACTAAAAGAATGAGGAGACTACTGTGTACAGAGAGGTGATACCGAATTTGTTAAATAAAGAATAAAGTAGAACTGAGAACACCTGTTCCTTTAACAGCCCATATGAAAATGGGTGAGACAGTCTTGGGAGCCCTATTCCATTCCCGGACAATGACAAACAAAGCATAACAGTAAAAAAAAAAAAAATCAGCTTTATTTCCCGTTGGTTCAGGAATCATCTGTGGTGCACACTTTAAAGGGGAAGCAGGGCTGAAGATTTTCAGGAAGATAATATAATTATGATTAATTTTTTGTTCCTCTGGGACCATAAAACTTTCAAGGCCAATGATTTGTGTATGTGTATACCGAGATTGGAGGCAGAGGCCAAAACTAATAAACACACAGAATTAAAATTTATTCAAGATTTGTCAAAAGATACAAGGACTGTAATCTCCTAATTTTAGAAAGAGGACCTACAGCGAAAGGCGCATCACTCTGTAACATTCCGAATGCAGTCTGTATAAAGAAATATAATCATGGAGGAAAGCCCGACAACTGTCATACGAGGATTTCAAAGGCGCCCAGACAACGTTGTGATCACAGCTATATCAGGAAGGAAGCGGTTACTGAGCCAACTTTCTTCCAGGACCCTTCAACCAGTGATGACAAGACAAGATACAAAACTTAGATCAAAACTGAATGAAGAGCTCAGGATGCAAAGCCGGAAGCAGGCTCACTGCCCCTCACCTCTACTGTCTTTATTAACCACTGATGAATCAGACTGACCAGCCTAAGAAAGCACTGGAAAAAACCAGTGACACACCAGTTCAGGGGGGCGCATTCCAGACTTAGATCTTTATCTCTTCTTAAAAACTAGAGATTCCTCTTAAACTACAACTAGAGTTTGGCATAAGTTTTTTTTAAAACAGACACAGACAGGAAAAACCCTATATCTTAATGCTAGATGTTGTAAAGAAACGTGACACTTATTTTTCAATACTATCTGTCTTAGTTAGGGTTTCTATTGCTGTGAGTCACCCCGGCACTGGAGCAGGAGAAGCTGTCAGAGGAGCAGGTGTGATTGGCATCTGGTGTCAGTAACGTTTTATGATGGCCTTTAAAATCTTACTATATGTTATATTGTTGTTCTGATGTCCAGTTTGTCCATTTCCCTTAAAAATCTTTCCCTTCAGCAGAGCAGTTGTGGTGCACACCTTTAAACCCAACACTCGGGAGGCAGAGTCAGGCCAAGTCTACAAAGCAAGTTTCAGGACAGCCAGGGCTTACCCAACCTGTCCCAAAAAACAAATCAAAACAAAAATTCCCTTAAAAATAATTAAGAAACAGCAGAGATCTGAGCTTTATATCTGCCTGAGGTTGACATCTTTCCAATCTGATTCCATTTGATTTCATTATAACTATCTTCAAATCTCAGAATTTGCCAAAGCAGAAGCTATTCATAGCCACCCTGAATGATAATGACAATATGTGTGAACATTCATATAGGACCATTAAATGTAACATGCATGCATTTAATTCACTGGTTGATTAACTTACCTCAAACAGGCTACCTTACTCTAAGTAGTCCACTTGTGGAAAGTTTGAAAATAGGACATATTTTTAATGCTGGACTAATTGATGGGGTGCTAAGCAAGAAAAGTCCACTCAGCATAGACATTTACGACATCTCCATTAGTAATGATAAGCAGAGGTGTGAATTCGGAGGGACCCTCGGGACAGACTGTGCCATGCATGAGCTGGAAGCAAACCGAAAGGCCCACACATCAACGCTCTAACAGCAGTGGAGTCCCAATCAGCCTCACTGTCATCTCAGAAAGACAGTTTAGGACTTTTGATGTCCTCTAAATGCCTCTAGGCTCTATAGTTAGTATTCCATCTCAATTATTTTACAAGTACTCAGAAAACAAACAACTTTTACAGAACCTTTTAAAGGTCAGCTAAGACTTCCTCAAAACTAATATACTTCCTACAGTCTCTTACCAAAAATGCCCCACAGTGCTGGTAAAGGAGAAGACCCCATTATCAAGAACAACTAAGTGGGCGAAAAATTGAGGATAATTTAGTTATGCTTACTACTAAGGTTCATAAAGATAAACTAGTGCTCTCTCATGTATACATTTTTGTTTTTTTTTTTTTAAAATTTATTTATTTATTTATTAAGGATTTCTTCCTCCTCCCCACCACCGCCTCCCACCTCCCTCCCCCTCCCCAGATCAAGTTCCCCTTCCTCTTCAGCTTGAAGAGCAATCAGTGTTCCCCTCCCTGTGGGAAGCCCAAGGACCACCCACCTCCATCCAGTCTAGTAAGGTGAGCATCCAAACTGCCTAGGCTCCCCCAAAGCCAGTACGTGCAGTAGGATCAAAAACCCGCTGCTATTGTTCTTGAGTTCTCAGTATTCCTCATTGTCCGCTATGTTCAGCGAGTCCGGTTTTATCCCATGCTTTTTCAGACCCAGGCCAGCTGGCCTTGGTGAGTTCCCAATAGAACATCCCCATTGTCTCAGTGTGTGGGTGCACCCCTCGCGGTCCTGAGTTCCTTGCTCGTGCTCCCTCTCCTTCTGCTCCTGATTTGGACCTTGAGATTTCTGTCCTAAATAAGAAGGTGAATCCAAAGACAAACATATAGGCATCCTCCTGAATATTAACCTTCATCAGGTGATGAAAGGAGACAGAGACAGAGACCCACATTGGAGCACCGGACAGAAATCTCAAGGTCCAAATGTATACATTTTGTTAAGGGAAAAAGAAAACTTGCTATTTTCCCAAGAATTTTTTAAAAGACTTTTTTTTTTTTTTTTACTATTTATTTATTTATTTTCCCTGAGGCAGGGTTTCTCTGGTGCTTTGGCGCCTATCCTGGAACTAGCTCTTGTAGACCAGGCCAGGCTGGCTTCAAACTCACAGAGATTTGCCTGCCTCTGCCTCCCGAGCGCTGGGATTAAAGGCGTGTGAAACTACTGCTCGTCTTGAATTTTTCTAAAGTCTTTAAAGCATAGCTCTCTCCAGAATACATTTTCCCTGACCTCAGGGTATTGCTCAGTAGACAGCCTCTGACTGCACGCACAGAGCCTTGGCCTTGATTCTCAGCACACTGGCAAATATCAGTTGAGCCAGCTCAGTAATTTTTCCTGGTTTAGTATTAGTTTTTGTTTGCTTGTTTTTGTTTCTGTTTCTATTATAGAAAGGCAAAATGTACCACAAATGTTTGTTGTAATGTGAAAGCCACACAAATAAACCTGGATATTTTAATTTCCTTATAAATTAGTTAATATCATTCCTCTCTAATGGTTTGACTGAATTGCCCTCAGATAAAATAATCCTGTGTTGGAGTTAGAAAACTAGAAGAATCTAAAAGAGCTACAACTTTTAGACATTTTTGTTGATTTATACTATTCTACACAGAAGTGTGTTGTTGTTTGTTGCTGATGAGCCCAAGGCATGAATATCAAGGATTTGATTCAGAGACACTAACATACATAAAGCTGAGAAATTACATGTCTTTAAAGAGAATGGATGCACAGGACAGTCAGAGAGAGGGAGAACCAAAGACTAGAGAGGGGAGAGTTTTAGTAATTTATCTCATTTTCCTATAGGGAGAGGCAAGGGAGAGTAGAGAGAGGGGAGAAAGGAGAGGGGAAAGGTAGGGACAGGAGGAAGAGGAAGAGGGAAGGCGAGAGAGAGTACTGAGTGAGAGGGGAAGAGAGAGGGAAAATAGAGTAGGGATTGGGAGAGGAGAAAAAGGAAGAGGGAAAAGGGGGGGGGAAGAGGAAGGAGGGGGAGGAGACAGAGGGAGGGGCAAGGAATAAGAGGGGAGAAAGAGAGGAGGGGAGGGGTAGAAGGAGGGAGAAGAGAAGGGGAAAGGGAAGGTGCTAGAGACACTCTGTCAACCCCTGGAGTCAGGGACAAAATGAAGTCTGATGCTGACTCTTCCTAGCGACATTCACCCTGACAGTTTGGCAGGCTGCTCTTGCAGCAAGGAGAAGGTCGCTGGGTTGAGTAAACCTACACTTTAAAAGTTTACTGGAACAAAGTCTCACAAACATGTTTGTGGTGCATTGTGCAAGAGAGAGCTGGCATGAAATGATTCTAGCTGTTCCCAAAAGAACCTTCTAGAAGGTCGAAAGGTTGTAGCAGAGAAAGCCTAGATATTACTGACTTGCTGGAGACTACAAATATAAAGGAACTCTCTAGAAGATAGTTCCAACTCATGACTGTACCAATGAAATAAATATGCCAGTGTTTTCCTGCCTGCTTTTCCTATTCTTCCTCGTGTTCTAACCCTGGAGAGCCAGAAATAAGGATTAGTTAACAGAGCTAAAGAGAGAGTACAGAATATGGCGCAAATCCACAAGCTCATACCTGCTAAGTACTAGCCATGGGAGAAACAGTCATTGCAGTGAAACAGAAACAACTCTGACAATTCTGTTGGACAAGTCACTGAGATGGGCTAAGGTAGCAACTGCTAAGAATATTTAGCAGTGTGAAGAGGCTTTTCTGTATTTTATTTAGAAGCAAAGACTTCTATTGGACCTATTATAAAGAAAGAGATTTGGCAGAAGGTCAGTACGATCACCTTGTATACAATTTTCAAAGAATTAAAAAAATACTGTAACTTAAGAGAATGAAGTTGGAATAATACAGTAGTATTGTTTTATGATTAGACTTCATCAATCAGACATACTATTGAGATTTAAAAATAGAAAGACCTAGATCATTACTTCTGTTATTCAGCATTGACTGCCCTGGCTACCAGCTGAATGCATGTCAAAGGCATTGACCATCAGCTTCATGTAAGAAGCCAGTGGGGACTCCCTGTCTCAAAGGGCACTCAAACAGTTTCTCCAGGTCTACCAAGCACCTTCACATATATTTTCTACTTTTCTAGATAGCTGAAGGAAAGTTAATTTTTTAAGGACAAAGGTACCATTGGCTGTGGAAATTTGTTTATACTATTTCTAGTATGGAAACCTAAGTCCCAATCCTGATCGCTGACCTCTCATGTCAGGATGATTTTACTGTACCATGGTCAACAAATGTTGACCGATGAAGTCTAAGATAGGCTTTTTATTCCCCACTGACTTTTATGAAAGAATTTGGTCTCAGATGCATCAGTGCTGCAGCTACTTTTCTGAGGGTTCCAGGAGATCCTTGCTGCTTCCTTAAGGGACACCATAGAGTATGAGGGAGAGAAAGAGAGAGAATTTCTTTAATTTTTGGTCAAAAGATTACTCACTAAATATGAGCACATAAATATTGCATTTTCTTTAAAATATATTTTTTTAACTTATTCTTCTCTCACATGTTACATCCTGACCTCAGTTTCCCCTCCCTCCTATTCTCCCTCCACATCCCCTCTCTCCCAGATCCACTCCTCCTTTTTCCTGCAGAGAATGGCAGGCCTCCCAGGGATTCCAACCAAACATGGCCTATCATGTTGTAAAACACTGTATTCTTTTAAGATAAATACCTGGCAACTGGCTAATATGCATGTCCACTATTTATGGAAAGCCTGAAAACACAGCTGTAAGAATAAGTTCTTATATTTGTAAGATGGCAAGAGGCAGGCAAAATACACCCTGGCCGTTGGACAATCCTTGTTGAAAGCTTTCGATGAAGCTGCTTTGCCCACACTGGCCTTGGGCTGCACTCCTTGGCTGGACTGTCCCATTTTCCCCAGCTATCTAGTATGCTGTCTTTGTTCCTAAGTGCTTGCCCACAACGTCCCAGTCTCGTCTCCTCTGACTCCCTGGCTGCAGCCACTCACTCTGACCTCCCTTGCATTGGGATTTCTGTAGAAGCTGAAGAACTAAGTGTGTGCTTTGATCTCTCATCACTTTTGTCGTTTTTTTCCTCATAAAGTTTTTTGAAAATAAGATTCCAGCTTTAGTGTTTTTCTGTTCTGCTCCCTGCAAAGCCTATTGGTGAATGATAATGATTCAAGACGTATTTGTTCTTTTATCTTGAAAGAACTGAGAAGCTGTATTTTAATGAAATTTTAAAAGGCAAAGTCAATTTAGGTTTTATTTACAAAAAATATACAGAAATAACAATATCAAAGCCCTTGTAATTCTGGTGTGGATTAGAGTACCTTCATGTTTTTGATGTTTTGACATCACTGTGAAGATTAAAGAGCCTCTGTCTACTTCTACCCTCAGGTATGTTCCAATAGTTCTCACAATTCGCTGTTGAATGATGCAGAACTGAAACTGAGACAGTCTTTTCTTATCTGAAATATGCCCCTTTAGGCACCTACCATGTGACTGCAACTTTAAAATGCTGTTCTTTACCAGAAATAGAGGCCATTGTCTTGTTTTTGTTGGAAGAAATTTAAAAACTATACCATTTTATCTTTCTGTTTTAAGTATGTGTTTAGCTTTATTTGTATTGGAAACACAGCTGTCATCGACAACTGTCAGGCAAGGTTTGCTACGCTTCGCTCTCCGGTGTTCTTATGAGCGTTAGTGTCTTTAATGTCCCTCAATCATTAGCGACAGACCCTAAAAGTAGCATCTAGTATGGAGTGGGGAAATTGTGATTATTTTGTGCTCTGAGGAGTTTTCACAGAAATATTCAGGTAGCTGTGGAAATACATGACTGTACACACACACACACACCTGTAACAGTTTCTTCAGTGCCTTCTATTTAGACCCCAGGCACTTCTGTGAGTCTAGAGACACAACCCTAAGTAAAAGAGCTCTCTGAGTGTACATCCGGAGAGGAGAGGTAGAGCACAGAATGAAGTTAACATGTGATATTGAGTAGCAGCTAAAGCACCATCTTAAAAAACAGCAAAGGGGCTCTACAGTGAAATTGATGACCAGGGAAGAACTGTAAGAGGAGCAACATTTTCAGGGACTTTGTCCTGAGAATATGACAGCTACTGAGCTAGGGAGGTCCATAACTGATATTCACTTGTATAGGAAAACTTAGTTTTCTCCAGTAGAGTCTCGTGGGGTGTGGAAGACACACTTCAAGATAGGCCTTAGGTCCAGGAGTAGATGCTGACACAAAGCGTACTCAATGGTGTTTTGTAGATGTTTGGTCTCATCTTGCTTTGTTCAGGCATTTTTTTTTGTTTTTATATTTGGTTTCTGTTTTGTGAGAAGTTTTTGATCTGAGTTTCTTCTTTTGTTTGTTTTTTAAATAAAGAGAAAGAGAGATTCAGAGTTGAGAGAGTGGAGAGGCAGAGAGGGTCTGGCAGGACTTGGTAGAGTAGAAAAGAATGACGAGAAAATACTGTATAAAAAAGTTTTCAAGAAGAAAAAAGAAGGAAAGAACATTCCAGAGAGAAGGAACAGCAAGTACAGAGGCTTTGAGATAGGAAACTTTATAGAAATATCCAAGCATCCTAAGCACTCCAGAGCTACCTGGAATGTTAAATCCAGAATAATCTGGAAAGGGAAATATGAACATGAGCATCTCTGCTTCTCAAGTGGAGGAAACCAGGACACAGAGGTGAAAGAGCTGCTCAAGGCCTGAATGGTGGGTCTGACTCAGTCCCTCCTCTCACTGCCACAGGCACTGCATCTCCACATAGGAAAGGACACTATTTTCCCACCCAATCCTGCTGATTCATGAGAAAGGACAGCTCTCTATCTTCTTCAGTTTCTGTCTCCAGAGTCTTAAAGCTTTTCATTGTACATGTCTTTCACTTCCTTGATTGGATTTATTTCAAAATACATTTTGGAATCCTAAATAGGACTGTTTCCTTGATTTCTCTCTCAGTATGTTTGCCATTTATATGTATGAAAGCTATTGATTTTGTGCAGTACTTTTATCCCCTACTGATTTCCTGAATTTGTTGATCAGATATAGGGGTTTTCTGGTGGGTGCTTTACATCTTTTCTGAATAGAATCACACCATCTGTAAATATATACTTTGACTTTTTCGTTTTCTAGTCCTATCTTCTTCATTTGTCTCTTCGCTGTAGCTAAAACTTCAAGCATTCCGTTGAGCAGGAGCAGTGACAATGGACACAATGGGGCAGCTGCACATATTAACTTGACATTGCAACAGCATGTACAAAGTCTGTGTGAGCCCAACAGACCAAACTCCAGTGTGGATGGGGCACAAGATCTCACCTTTAGCCATGAAGTTACTTGAAAGGAAAGAGACAGTTTACTCTAATACCTAGAATTACAATCATCCCAAACTCAGAAACCTAGATGCCAGCATTAAAACACAATTACAGCAGTCAGAACAAAATGTCTCCACTGAAGTTGAGCAACCTTATGACAGCAGGCCCCGAGAAACGCGAAATAGCTGAAGTACAAGACAAGGACTTCAAAATAGCTTTTATGAATATGCCTGAAGGTCAGAGGAAATGAATAAATCCCTTAAATCTATGAAAACACAAGCAAACTGTGGAATAAAATGAAGAAAACAGTTCAAGACTTGCAAGTGGAAACAGAATCAATAAAGAAAACCCAAACTGAAAGAAAACTGGAAATGAAAATTGTAGGAACTCGAACAGGAAACACAGGGGCAAGCTTCACCGAAGGAATACAGAGATGGAAGAGAGTGTCCCAGGCACTGAAGACACCGCAGAAGCAATGGAAGCCTCACAGGAACTACATACGCCTTCCCCAGATGGTGACCAGGAAGCTGCACATACACACTCTACTGTGAAGAAAGCGACTATACAAGGATCAGACTGCTGCGGAGCAAACACTGAGAAAAAATGCTTGAGATTTCCATGTACTCAAACTATAGTTTATTTGTTCTCTTTAAAAAAGAAAAAAAGTCTAGAAATCAAATTTTAGGGACCTCAATAAAGAATTGGAGCACAACAGTGAGCCCTTTCTTCTTTCCTGAGTCACATGACGACCGTCATGGACGCTACATTCTGGGGTGCCTCCCAATTACCGTCCACAAGAGCAAGTTTGTTAAAGCCCTGACATACATCATTTTATGACTGCATAAAGGAAACAAGACCAAGATTGTTTGCTAATGTGTAGAGCATTATTTTTTAAAGGCTGCTGTATTTTAAAATGCTGAAATTTTATTCAGATTACATTACTCTGTTTTAATATTTAAAGACAGCTTTCTGAATCTGGATTTGCTGAAGCCCCAAATGTCTACTGTAAGCAACGTAAGATTTGTTTAGAAATACAAGGTGATCGGCTGCCTCCTCCTGTGTATCCAGCAGACAGCTCTGGCAGGGCAGCAAGTGACAAAAAGTATTTTGGATGCTGGTGGAAAGGTGTTAAATTTTATGTCTCAAGTATAGTGTGATATTATTAAAATTCATTAATACAGTGGAACTTATCAACTTTTAGATTTACTATTGAAAATAAAAAATTTTATGAAACAAGGTCATCTATTAATAGTCAACTGATTTCAAACGGACACATTCAGGGTCCAGTGAGAGCTCTGAGCTGAGTAAATGCATCTTCCTGGGCCTAGAGGTGCCTGACACTTAGTGCTTAGACTACAAGCAAATCAGGGAAACCCATCAAGAGTATCAAGCTTAAAAACTGTGTGCGGCCTTGACATAACACCTAAATTTCTTCATCCTTAAAATCACTTCCCAATCAAGAGCTAACCTGAGTCTTACTTTTCTAATTTACATGAAGATTAGGGAAAATAAATACTAAGCAATTAAGCATGGTTTTAATGCCACATATTTTATTTGTTTCTAAAGTATTATGATAAAAAAGTCTAATCAATCTCCCACCCATTAGGTTTCTCCATGTAGCCTTGGGTAGACAACAAATGTCAATCTGTCTCCTTCAGAATTCGGGGATTACAGGTATGTGTCACTATGCCCATTTAATAACATCTCTTGATGTCATTCACCAAGTGAAGTTAATAATTTTAATATGGCCTCTGAAAATTTCTTAGATTCAGAATAGTTTTCACTTTTTTTTTTTTTTTTAGTTTTCACTTTTAAGTAGGTTTTAGGTAGCCCAGTTTCTGCAATAAAGAGCATATTTTGCACTAGGAAAGTCAGTGAACACTAGGTGAGCTTCAGTTCATTTACCATGTAAGTTATATCAGGAATGGAGAAGAGAAAGCTGGGTAGGGGAGGAGTCTTGCATTTCTTTTCTTAACCCAAATTCAATGTCCAAGTAACGGGTTTCATGAGTACATTTAAAATATATCTGACATTTTAACCTGTTTTTATTGAGCTTCCTCGTGCTCTGTCCTTCCCCATTGGATTCAGTATTGAATCTGTTCATAAAGGTGCAGTGTCTGTGTGCTTTCTCTTCAGTATAGCAAGGCTGTTATAAACCTTGTATTTCACAATTACTGCTAAAATGAACTCTTAGTTGATGCTGACGGTTGAAGGTAGTGAATCAAAGCACTAAAGAACTACAGATAACTGGAAATCACAGCCACAAATTACACTGTCCTTGTCTTTTACTTGAATGAATAGCACATCTAGATTCTATTCACTGAGAACACGATGGCTAGGAAGTTGGCAGCCAAGGAGTCTGCTATGGATGAAGACAATGCCAGGATAAGTAAAATATCTGGTATTTCCCAAACAGATTCCATTCACAGATAATGCACAATTGCATATATACAGAAGTGGTCATCAACACAATTCGCTCAGCAAATGTTTCAGAATATATTATGTATTGTCTTCTGATATGTGGATATGTATAGAATGCAGCTTCTCTCCAGGAAGCCTGAGTCTTCTAACTGATCACTCTTTTCTGAGCAGTACAGCACACACAACTTCCCCACACACAACAATAACAAGACGACAGATCTCACAGCAAGACTGAAATTCACTCAATTATTTTAACACTTTCACCTAAGAAAGAATCTGTCTCTAATACAAATATTTCACATGCCAACTTGAATTTCTTTTATATTCTTTTTTCTTGAGTACAGATGCAATTTTTTTTACTGAAATTAGAACAATGCATACTCAATGCTAAATTTATTTTCCACTCAATTTTATAACATTACCTTTTCAACACGCCTTACAGAATATCATGTACATTCTTCCTCTGTTCACATTTCTATTTTCCACCCATTAGTTACCTTTGTAGAGCTGTTTGGAATCTTTTCCAGTTGCTTTCAGTCTTTCTCATTGGCTGAGCAATTTCAGCTCAGATATAAGGTTTGAATTGAAGGGTAGTAAACTATTGACATCAAATCGTTGTTCTAGACTGTATACTGTTTCCATATTCATCTGGAAATTTTCTTGTTTAGAAAACATTGTCACCAGATGAACAAGCATCAGATGATGTTCATTCTCTCTACTGTGTGGATTATTATTGCATTGTTGCCTTCCTTTACCATATATTTCTATGTCCTGTTGAGTCTTCCAGGCCTGCAATTCTATACTGCCCTCAGATTGGACTCATTCTATGTTGTTGCACTTTCTGAACTGATTTATTCTTTGTTGGTTATTTTGCATGCTCATCCTTTTTCTCCTTCCCATGCTCTGAGTCATCTCCTTTTCATGTTGCAGAAAATGAGTTAGACGGGTAGCATAGGTGAGCACAGGTAAGTTCAACAGTCAGCCTTTCAGCTGTGGGCACCATGGTTGGCTGAGTCAGGATTCAAGTAGTCTTCCCTGTTCTTGCAGCACAGCAACGTTACTTTTGGCTGGCAAATCTGAGGGGCCATGCCAGCTTGAAACTACCAGCAGTTTGTTTTACTGGTTCAGGAAGAAAGTCTATCTAACAATGAAAGTAAGGAGGACTCCGGGAATCAGGGCCTGAGTGAGGCTGAACCCTGAGGAACTCTTCTGTATCCTGGCTCTCCTAGAACTTCCCCTACTCTGAGGGTTTTACCACACAGTATGTATTTCTTAGGCTAGCAGGAGTTACATTTTTGTCAACTTCTATTTGAATTTTCAGGAAAGATGATTCTCATGGCTTCTTTCTTAATCCCCTGAATTTAACGTGCTTGAATATTAACTATACAGTCAGAATACCTACGGGTAATAAGAAAATACAACTACAAAAAAAGACATAAAGCTCATCAGAATTCACAAAAGGGCTTCATCAATAATGACACTGTGTCCAAATTTAAATTACATGTGACTAAAAATGATCACGCAGGTCAGGACATTTAAGAAAGGTCTCAACTCCCTAGTGTTGTCATGAAGACTAAATCCAAAGAAAGACTCTGTCCAGCTCCTGCTGTTCTGAGCATTCCAGGAGCTTCTAGCCTTGTAATCTGTCCAGTAACATAGCGGCCCCTCATTTGAGAGGGTCTGTCTTCACCCAGGACATTGGTTTTCCTATGTAGCTTAATCCCTATGTGCTGTTAGGCCTTGTTTCAAAATGCCATTTCCTCCTGGACACTTTCTTTGATTTACTGAGAAATACTGGGAGCAGAAGGGCTCAAGCAGATGGCGAAAGGGCAAGATGAAGAAATGAGACCAGGGGAAAGTTGAACCAAACAGAAATACGCATGAAGAAGCTTTTGGGAAGCCCATGGTCCTACAGTCCAAGTTCCAAAAACAAAATATGGATACAGAACATTCGTAATAGAAAGGAACAGGACAGGATAATGGGAGTTAGAGAATTGAGCAGGGCTGGATATGGCGGGAGTGGAGGAAAGGAGAGGTGTGGGGAGCGACCAACCTAAACTAGGGGTACAGAAGGAAAACTTATGAAGCTAATTAAAGACATAACAGACACTACAACGGGAATTTGAATAGAGGTACCCCACATGACCAGTGCTTCTTCCAGTGGACTTAGCTTACTATATAAAAGTTTCAGTGCTGTGCACAGAATGCTTCCTTGAGTCAAGGAGGCCCCAAAGGCAACACAACCACACCGGATATAGCTGGCCCTCTTGGTTATCACCACAACTAGATAAGGCCTGTTGCTAAAGACACTATGCACTTGGCTACAGGACAAAAATAAGCTCGCTCTCTTATTTTATCATGCAAGGTGGTGCTACACAGACTGCTTAAGGAGAAAAGAAAGCAATGGTCTTACCTAGTGCCATAATTCTGACCTAAAAGGCAAGATGTATCTATCGGCACAACAGAGGCAAATGCTTATGGTGGTAATAAATCACTCTCTTAATTGCCCCGGAGATCTACCTGTTCCATGGGAGGAAATTCATACCTGGTAAGCATGGTCAAAACCCATGCCTAGGGAAACCATAGTGTTTTGTTATATGGATGTATCGAACTGCCTTCCAGATATTCACATTTCTACCCATACATTGTGTTGCTTTCAGTCTTGTTCCAAGAGGTTTCATTTGCAGTGGTTGCTAGTCAGGTGCTAGCAGGAAGTGACTATGAGTGTTCCTTCATAGGCCTTACAGAGTAAACGGAAAGAAGAGGCGGAGAGAGGGCTCAGAGGTTAAAAGAACTGACTGCTGTTCCAGAGGTCCTGAGCTCAATTCCCACCAACCACATGATGACACACACCCATCTATAACGAGATCTGGTGCCCAGAACACTATATACATAATAAATACATTTTAAAAAAAAGACAGAAGAGGCAAAACTAAAGGTACACACCTTTAATCCCAGCACTTGGGAGGGAAAGGCAGGTGAATCCCTATGAGTTTGAGGCCAGCTTGGTCTACAGAGCTAGTTCCAGGACAGGCTCTAAAGCTACAGAGAAACCCTATCTCAAAAAAAAAAAAAAAAAAAAAACAAAAAAAAAAAAAACAAAAAACAAAAACAAAAAAAGAAACTAAAGAAAAATTATTATTATTATTATAATTTTTAAAAGAGAAATGAATGTTGGCCCATAGCTCCCACTCCTTTCCTCCACTCCCCCCTCCTCACCCCTGTTTCATCCTTTAATTCCCATATTCTGCCCTGTTCTTTTACATTACAAATGACCTGTATCCCTTGTTTTGTCTTTTGAACTTGGATTACAAGATCATGGGTTCCCAAGAAGCTTCTTCATACAGTATGAGCTGCTGAGGACATGGGGTGGGCAGATAGAAGGACGTGGGAGGGGGTGAGGGGATAATTGAGAAAGGACAGACTGGGTGATGGAAGGTCAGAGTGGAAGAGAACTATTGACCAAGAATGTCAGCATGATGCAGAATCTGTTGCAAGCCCTGTCTCTTGACCTTTAAAAGTTTCAAGGTCAAACAAAACACATATTACATTGTTTCATCAGCTCCCCACTCTGTGCCAGGAGACCTTGGCAGGACACAAAAATATAAAAGGGGTGTGCGCTTCATTTCGAGTGTATGAGGGATGGAGGCAAGTATCGTCAGGAAGCTGGAGGGTAAATGGAGTAGGGGAGATGAGAATAAACATGGAGAGAACACGCTTCCTCACAGACACTGGTGCAGGCCCTCTTCCTGTCCTTCCTGGGGGGAGCCCTCTTCTTGTCCTTCCTGGTGGGGCCCTCTTCCTATCCTTCCTTGGGGGAACCCTCTTCCTGTTCTTCCTGTCACTGGGAGTCACACCAAGCTGGCAGAACCTTAAGGCATGAAGGACTTGATAAACAAAAGCTTAAGGAGCCAATTGTCCTAGAGACACATTAACTGATGTTAATAACCTACCAGGACACACCTCCCACTTGAAATGCCTCTCTTTTTCAGTATGCAGAAAACCTTACCTTGTGATGCCCTTAAAGATGATTCCCATGAGTCGGTGTTATGCAGATTCTAAATGAAATATGGCTGTAAGACAGACCTTGTTGAACAGAAATTTGATGTTTCTACCTAGACTGATCTTGCTTGGTTTTCATAAGCTTCGACAAGTCTTAGGTAACCTCTTGGTTTTCCTGAGATTTGGTAATCAGCTACATTTTGGAAGATTTATGGAATATAAGCAACTGTCATTTGATATTCTTAGCATCCAACCAAACATGAAATATAAAGTAAAAAAGAGAGTATCTAACAAACCTATAGTCAGTAGGGAGTATTGATGTGACAAACTTTATTCTCTTGTATAAAACTATGGAAATATTTGGTGGCAAGAAATAAAAATAAAGTAGATTTTAAGTGAACTATATGTAAGGTGGTATCATGAATATGAAACAACCTGAGGGCCAGGCGGTGGTGGCGCACACCTGTAATCCCAGCACTAGGTAGGCAGAGATAGACAGATCTCTGTGAGTTTGAAGCCAGCTGATCTATAAGAGTTAGTTCCAGGACAGACTCCAAAGCTACAGAGAAACCCTGTCTCGAAAAACCAACCAACCAAACAAACAAACAAACAAACAACAACAACAACAAAAAAGCAAAAAAGAAAAACAGAAAAAGGAAAGAAAATAAAACAAAAGAAACAAAAAAACAATATAAATAATTTTTGAATGGTGGTAAAAATGTGAAGACTAAGGTAACACCTACAAATGTGAAACTCGGGGTATTTTCTATTGTTCAGAAATTGATTGATCAAGTTAATGAAACAAAAAATATGTAAGGAAATAAGTAACTACAGAATTAAGAGATGCAGCTAAATATATTTAAGTATAATAGAGCTGAAATAAGAACTGATTATTCAACTAACAGTAGCAGAACAAGACAACAATAAAGATATAAACCAGTGTTGATGAAATAAAAGCAGCAGACTCAGATGACCCCCATTTCAACTCTGCATTGCCATGGCTACTACCTCAGTGCAAGTGACCATCCTCTCCTGCACTGTTGTTTCAGGGGCCTAAGTTTTCCACATCAATGGCATTCACACTGAGAGCTCTGAGTCACGTGGCCTCTCGGGACAGGCTCAGAACTCTCTAGTTCTGAGCTCCTCCCTTCCTCTCATGGTACACAGACTGCACTGGCCTCTCTGGTCCTCAGACATGCTCAATGTGCTTATACCTCGGGCTTTCACAAGGCCTGTTTATCTGCAGGATGATTACTTCCCAGATACCTAACACTGCTAATGGTCCCACTTCCTTTAAATCTGTTCAAATCTCATTTCTCAGTGATGACTCTTGTGTGTGTCCTGAAGCAGGCTCTCACCTCCATCCACTTTTTTCCTTACCTTTGTCCCCTATGATTGATGCATTTTCATATCTGTGTTTTCTTTCTCAGTGCCTGGTAAATTCTGTGAGACCAGGGACTGGATCTGCTATCTTCTTCCTTCCTCCCTCACTCCTTTCTTTCTCTCCTTACAACCACTTGAAACACAATCTGTCATACAGCCTACTCAAGCTTTTGATTATACAAAAAAAAGTAATTGTTTATAGAGCTGGTTTTTTGCTAGAAAAATCATTGAGGGTCTTTGGTATTATTGACTGTCAAAAAGAAAACAAGCTGCAAAATGTAGCATTAAGAATTGTAGGGGGACCCAGCCAATCAACTTGCTTGTAGGGTGGGGTCCCCCGAGGATATTTTTTACTTATAAAGATTGCGGGCGTGCTCCCCGCCTTCCCTTCTGCTTTCCTGTTCTTTGCTGGAACTTCTGGTTCTGTAAGTCTATTTCCCAATTAAAGCTGTATATATTATAACAATTTCTGTCTGAGTTCATTTAAGCCGCTACAAAGAATAAAAAGGGAATAGTACTTTAGCCATAAAATAATATGAATTATGTCATGCCAATGCCAATGAATTCGAATACTTAGTGAAATAAAATATTTCTATAAAAACTTCTAGTGACTCAGTAAGAAGAAAGTAAAAAAGACTAGATTAAAAAAAAAAGTATGTCATTAAAAAAAAATTATAGCAAGGCCGGGAGGTGGTGCCTTTAATCCCAGCACTCGGGAGACAGAGGCAGGTGGATGTCTATGAATTTGAGACCAGCTTGGTCTATAAGTGCTAGTTCCAGGACAGGCTCCAAAAACTAGAGAGAAACTCTGTCTCAGAAAAAAAAAAGCAAAACAAAAAACAAAAGAAATTATAGCAAAACACTGCTCTGTATCCAAGGAGTCAGTAAGGTCCTACATTTCAAAAATTATGTAAGTTACCTTTTGTAACTAACAAAAATTCTTTAAGATTCTTTTACAAGTTTTCAACATCTCACTTTTTGTTGCTATCACAATTGTATACCAAAAATACCAAAACTACATGAGCTAGATTCATAAAAAAAAATCATTCTTATGGTTTATATTCCAATATTAGTAATCAGAATCTAAGAGTGCACTCAAGTAATTAGCATTTATTGAAAGGTTTCAAAGATCATTTGTTATTAGGTTAGGTTTCAATAATATAATAATATAATGCCACTATTAACATATTAACGTTAGTCACATAGTACAACAGATTAAAAAACAGGCTGGGGCAGAAAGAATCCAGTCAAATAAAAGGAAGACCCTGTTCACACATGGACTGGAATGTGAGCCGCCGAGAAAGGACTGGGGAGACCACTTGAAAAGTGCTGGTGAAGAAATCTCCTGGGAAGAGTCCTGCCTAACAACGATTCACAAACTATATTTCAAATGGTAACTTGTCTAAGAAAGAAAAGTAAAGCTTCAAACATTTTTGAAAAACATATAAACATTTACAATAGTGGAATGGATGATTTCTTAATCAAGTTTTAAGAATGATATCGGTTAATATGACTGTAAAACTTAACACATCTAATAATTTTAAAGTACTCAAAGGACCAGAGAGACTAGAACAGACACGTGCAACATATAGTTGACAAAGGATTACACTCCTTAGAGTATGACTCAATTAAAAAAATATTAAAGAAGCAGTAGCTGTGGGAAGCAACAGCGGTCAAATGCTAGTGAAGCTGTGGGGACAGGATATGGATGGTGGGTTCAAGTCACTGCAACCACCATCAAGAGCAGCTTGACAGTCTCTACCCATTTACGGTGTCTCTATGTGAGATACAGCAATTTCACTGGTCCTGATATGATCTGGAAAACTGCACACAGGGTTTTGCTATGCATTTTCTCAATCACTGTCTCTAACTACAAAATTTTCAGAAAAAACTTCATGTATCTACTTATAGCTAATAAACGAGAGTAGCATATGTCTTGCATTCAGATTTGACAGAGAGAACAGTTGGCATGAATTAATGGTAAACATATCACTTGGAATTTCTGAAATATTTTTCGACTAATTGATCACAAAAAGATAAGTAAACACACACAAATTTATACTCAATATAGCCTACGAAGGGGATTAAAATGGGCAATAAAGATAAAGAGATATCTATGCACCACGTAGGACTATAATGGAGGCTCGAAAAGTCTGTTTTTACTCTTGGTCTTCCGCTCAGGTGGTGTTCAGAGAGGCCAGATGTCAGTGTTAGAGCTACTTAATCTGAAGTTGGTAAACATTGCCGAGTTAGGCTTGGTCTGCATGTTAGACAGGTACAGTCATGTAAGACGAGCGTCCTTACAGGAAGTTCAGAGGTAGGGTGAGTTAGCTCAAACAGACCGGTAAAATGGAAGAATACCAAATCCGACCTGAGGGTCTCTAATGTAGCTTGAAATGCTTTGGAAATGCAGCCCCAACCACAAACAAAACAGAAACTTGTGTTGAGTTTCTGTGGATGTCTGGACAAGAAGGAGAAGAGATCAATGGAGCTACTCTAGGGGTGGAATTGGGTCCTTTCTTAAACCACAGGGCCTTAAAGGAGAGAGAAAAAGCGGCCATTCTCCAGCTCTCTTCTTTACACTGAAATCTATCTTGTCTTCTTTTTTAAGTATGAAACAAAATCAGAGTAAAGCTGCAATTCAGCCATGCTTGGGGTTAAAGAATCCCAGCTAAACCAAACCGAGTCTGAAGCAGAGTAGTAAATGGTTGCCTTGTGTTCCCTAGCCTACAAAGTCTGCCAGTCCTGATCCAGAAAATATTCTATTAGCAACAAAGGAAAGTCTGCAGGCTTGGAAAAGTTTAGAAGCCAGCAGGCTCTACAAAAGTTCATTGTAAGATTCAGTATTTACACCAGCAGCGCTACTGTCAACAGATTAAAGTTACTATTGTACAACACAGGAAAAGCAATGCTCCCTGTTTATCTTTTGTGACTGTTCACTCTTAGTGCTGCTGTGGGAAAAGAAACTCAAACAATGATAAGCTTCTTCTTGGTGAAATCCCAACCAAACATTCTGGACCTGTGTATAAAGCTCCACAAGTACAGGGACAGCAAAATCAAACTGTCTCCTCCGCCACGCAAGTGAACCTTCTCAGTCAAGTCCTTTCCAATTTGTGTTAAGCAACACACAGTCATCTCTCTAGCATCCACCTCATTTCCACATAACACACAGGCAGACTACACATATAACCCTTTCTCTTGCTATCCTCCTCGATTTCCATCCTCTGCAAGGTACTGGTCATCCTCCCCAAGCAGAAGATAAACCCACTGTCTCAACGGTTTAGTATTATAATAACAGACTGTGTAACACTGGCTCTTTAGGGATTTGATCTATAGGTTTTATGATGAGCTTCTGGAATCTGAGGACTCAGTTGTATTTATGAGTGCCTGATGCCCAAGAGAGAGAGTTCTGAGCTTTTGTTAGGTTGTCAAACAGGTTAGCAACTATTATTTAACACACTGATTGCTTCACAGGTTGGAAAGTCAGACCTTAGAGACTGTTCTTTTCCTCGTTAGAAGCAGGCAGAATGGGGCTGATTTCTAGGCCAGTCGGGTTCTCATCCTTTTTTCACCAAAGTGTAAAAGAAGAGATGAGATTGTCTTTATGAGAACATCTGTTCTTATTTATAGCTTAATCATTTTACCAAGACTTCCAAGGCTTCCACATCTGTTATATGCCAGACCTTTTGGTACTTTCCAATATCCACTCGGCACACAGGACCGTCAGCTTTCAGCTGAGGAATGAGTATGGTCAACATATGCCAGTCAAACTCCTTAAGTCATTCCCTATCAACCACTTTCTCCTCTGTGACTGAAATCCAAGGAGGTGCCAATCTGAAACCACACCAAGCAAATGCAAGGTGGTGGATGCTCACCTCCTGTTCCAGTGTAAAACCTGGAAAGTTTTCATTTTCAGATCCTCTATGTCAATATAGGGAAAGAGAACAGAACCAAAACAGAAAACTATATCATACAATTAAATGGCAAAGTTAAAAAATAATGGCTCATGGGCTCAGTGGTTACATCTGCTTGTTTCCCTTGCTAAGGATGAACTGAGAGCCCCACAACCATGTCAGGTGGCTTGGAACCACCTGGAACTCGAGCTTCAGTGGATCTGATGCCTCTGGCCTCTCAGGCACCTGCACTCACATCCATGAGCACATAATTTTAAAAAATGGATTAATTAATAGTTACAAAATCCCAAAGCAGTTAAAAGACTTTTGCCTTGTTTTTAAAAAAAAGCATTATTTTGTGCTCTGCAGAAAGGGTTGAGTATTTCATCTGCTGGCATGCCATTCAAATTTAAAGTATTTGCAAATATTTAATGTTGCTTGTAAGGCATACACATTTCAAGTGGGATTTTCTGACGAAGCCATAGCGTGAGTTACAGCCCTGGCCTGAGAGCTGGAATAAGGCCAGGCACAACGTTCCAGCTGTAGGACTTCCTATGCATCTTCTGTAACTGCTCTGTGGGTCAGATGTTTCCCTTCTGAAATCTCTCACCATCATACCTGGTCACAAGGGCGTCTCCCTCAGGGTGACACCTGATAGTACACACTGCAGTAAGCACTGTTGGATAACATTTACCTGGTTTTCACCTTCCATGGTATCTTGCTGGAAATGGAAGTGCCTTTGTAGGCTGAAGTGAGTCTACCACACTCCCTTACCACACCAGAGCCTTATTCTAACAAGGTACCCTTACATTCAGGACTTAGTTTTTCCGTGGAGAAACAAGTTTGACTCAACGTCCTGTGAAGATGTGAGCATTTTGCTGTCCCATTTCACCACTAATTGTTGCTAATGCCTCTTGTCCCAGGCTATGTCCCTGTACTCAGAGTGGAGGTGTGGGGAAAGAGGATACTTCTGGCTGGGTCTGCAGATTTTCCAGCAATTAGCTAAAACAATCCATTCTCATAACTTGCTCTTCCTTGCTGTCTCTTGCAGCAGATCAAAGATACTATATTTTCAAAGAGGTTATATTTCTTGATCCAATTATATGTTCACAAAGGCAACTGCTTGCTTTTGTTTTCTTTATGTCAAATTGTGAGTTCTTTTTGGCTACGTATGCATCCATTTTGATAATTTTTGTGAACAAGCTTAACTCTCTGGCTCAGTTAAGTCATGACTTCAAAATCTTCCTTCTGCCTTAGGTAACATTATTGTTTCTTCAGTTGCCTGCTCCTGAATATCCCTACCTGCATGATTTTTATGTAAATTATTTCCCACAGTGGAGAAAGTTGGGAGCTGTGTTTCAGAGCAGAAGTGAAGTCGGGAATGTTGAAGAGGAGGAGAGCTATGTAGAGTAAGAATGAAGTGGTAACTCACGCATGGGAGAGCTTTTCATTTATTTTTAAATACATTTTTTATAGATTATATTTTGATCATTTCACCCTCCCCCAACTCCTTGTAGATGCTCCCCACCTCTCTACACATCTAGTTTTGTGAGCATTCCCTCTCTCTCTCTGTCTGTCTCTGTCTCTCTTCCCTTTCCTCCGCCCCCCCCCCCCCTTCTCCCTTTCTTGTTTTAAGGTTTGGGTCAGAGATACTTGCTGTAGGAAACCAATCTCCTTGTCCTAAAAAGGAGCTCAACAGCTCCAGCTCCAGCAAACCTTTTGGCTGCTGATGGAAAACCCTAGTCTTTAACTCTGGCTCAGTTCCAAGCGAAGTCAGTGGGGAGCCCCAAGGACTGCAGGCAATTTGATGCTTTTCATTTGGTAAAAGTTTGCTGCCAAAGCTATTGCATCAAATTACTGAAATCTTAGTGGATGTAAATTGCCTCAACTGTCATTTATACTGGTGAGAAACGTAAAGGGCATGCTTCTCACTGAAAGGAAAGATTTAGCCTATTATGTAGTAAGTAAAATTCTAAAGCCCAGGAAAAACTCTCTTGGTATGGTTTGGGACAAGTGAATTATACATAAATGTGCATCTTTACCAAGTGGAAAGTTTCAGTGGAAAAGTACCTCTCATAATTAAACACATTCAGGGACATTAGAAATTTTACTTTATGTGTTTTAATCACTGCATGTATTATATTCTTTCAATGTGTGTTCAATCGAGAACTGATTTTAGCTAAATCAGGAAGGAAACAAAGCAATGCTGGTTTACAGAAGATGTGCAGAGCAGTTTAACACACTCAATCCTTTTATGTCAATAGGGAAAGGAGAGTAGTTAACATAAAAATTTCTTGGGGGAAGAAATGTGCCTTACCCTCTCTGAAGAGTGGTTGGAGCCTGGGGGGGGGAGGGCTAGAAGCAATGGGAGGAGTGGAGGGAGTGGAAACTGGGATTGGTTTGTAAAAATAAAAAGAAAGATAATTTATTTTCTTTTTTAAATAAAATAAAATAAATTCATTGGGGGTTGTTAATCAAGTTGCTTCCATTTCTACAAGAAAGTATTACTAACCCTCGCTCTTTTGCTCTGGAGGCTGAAAATGGACAGTTCTTCAACCTTGGTTCTCTTCTCCATCTTGGAACCACTGACCCCTTGGTGAGGCTGGAAGCACCCTGGAGGCCATGACTAAAGTTATCAAGGAACTCAACCAGCTCAGACTAGGAGCCTCTTTAGGCCTGTGTGTTTGGAGAGTGGGAACCCAGTACTCACTGGGACGTGATGGGGCCATTCTCATGCCTGAGCCTTAAACAGCAGTCTCACAGATTTCCTTAGAAATCACCTATGGAGCCGGGCAGTGGTGGGGCATACCTTTAGTCCCAGCACTCCAGAGGCAGAGGCACACAGATCTTCATGCGTTCAAGGCCAGCCTGATAAGAGCTAGTTCCAGGACAGGATCCAAAGCCACAGAGAAACCCTGTCTTGAAAAACCAAAAAGGAAAAGAGAAGAAAAGAAAGAAATGAAGAGAGGAAGGAAGGAAGGAAGGAAAGAAGAAAGAAAGAAAGAAAGAAAGAAATCACTTATGCGTCAGCATCAGTATTTAAACTTTCCATGTGATCTGAGTGTTAAAGGTTGAGAAGGACTGGCTGGCTCTACAGATGAAAATCAAAAAAGGGTTAACTTTATTTTGCAAAGTTTGATCATGAAAAAGTACTATGTATTATTATGTTTAGGACCTGAAATATTTTTCAAACATCTTCGAAATTTTGTTAGTTTTGTTGCTACGCATCTTCCAAAAGTACGGAATACAACCAGCTCTGACAGCCTTTCTCATACTTGGGAGAAAGCACGTTTAGAATTCTGGGCCCCTGGCTCACCAACACAGCTTGCAGGGGCCCAAGATTCTTTGCTATTGTGAGACAAAAGCTAGGCAAAGAAATGTGACTTATATTTCCACACTGGATATGATAAAACACTTCCAAAAATGCCTTTCACTCGGTATTCTGGCAACTAGACCCCAAGCCGTTCAGGCCAGTGAACCTGAATCAAAACCCAACAAAAGGTGGAGATAGAACATGTAGGTATTCAGTTGGAGAAGGTAGCCACCTTGCCCCATAGATGTTCAGATGGAGAAGGTAGCCACCTTGCCCCATAGGTGTTCAGTGGAGAAGATAGCCACCTTGCCCCATAGGTGTTCAATGGAGAAGGTAGCCACCTTGCCCCATAGGTGTTCAGTGGAGAAGGTAGCCACCTTGCCCCATAGGTGTTCAGTGGAGAAGGTAGCCAGCCACCTTGCCCCATACATGTTCAGATGGAAGATGCAGCCACATTGCCCTGCTGTCCCACCTCTGCTCCCCTTCCCTCGCCAGGGCATACCCTTCTGTGCCTTTCTACCTCTTCTTCTCACTTGTCTATCACTTTGCTGTCACAAGCTCTCATCTTTTATTTGCTGGGAATGCCTCTAAGCAGTCTTCATGTTCAGACTGTACAAAGCTTCTAATAAACTTATCTCTTTCCACATGTATGTCAGTGTTTTCAATTATTAGAGTATGTTAATATTTAAAACATTAAAATAAAATTCATTATTTGCAAAATTTCACATACATCTTGTTTATAAGGATGGATTCTATAGGAGCATCAATTCTCCTTTAAATCATTTACTCTTAAGTTACCTTGCAGAATTTTTAGTCAGATGCAAACCAGTCATTTCTATTTTAAGTGATATAAAAGGAAGCAAGACTGGAAATAATGGACAACTTAAAAATTATAAAAAAAATCAATAGGCCCACAAATTTGCTTTCAAAGGTCCTAAGATTTCACAATGGAATTTAATTATTATTTATCTCTTTGTCTTCTTTAAGTGTGGTATCTTAAATAGAATTATGAGGAGCTTCAGGCTAAACTGTTAACTGTGAACCTGTTGGAGCAAATGCATCTCTCACATCGAGGGAAACTAAATTACTATATTCATCTGGAAAAAAAAGTGTTCCCCATGAGTAAGCAGTCTTACTTGTGGACCAATTTTTGTTGCTCCCAAGTGGGGGTTGTGTTTGCCAAGTTCCCACTCTCCAAGGGTAGAGACAAAAGCAGGGTTTGTGAGCCCGGAGCAGGTGTTTGTCTGTTCAAGTACAGGCCAAGCAAACACTTAGGTGTTTGTGTTTAGCTTTGATTACAGGGATTACACAAATAAGAATGTAAATATTTTCAACATCAAGAAATAGTTGAGGCACCCCCCCTCAAACCTTAACGTCCACGGAAGGACCCAATTTGATGTCCCCAAATCAAATCTGAAGCAGACTTGAATGTCATTGATTCAGATGCAGGTCTGACCATGCCTGTTATCTCCATGCTACTCTTAAAATAAACTACTTATTCACCCGGGTATATTGTGAAAAGCCAGGGCAAGGCTCACCATGGTCTGCAGCCCTTAGGAAGCAATGGTTTATGGGGGTAGTCCCATAACTTATATTTGCTGGCTTCTTCTTTTTTTTTTTTTTTTGGTTTTTCGAGACAGGGTTTCTCTGTGGTTTTGGAGCCTGTCCTGGAACTAGCTCTTGTAGACCAGGCTGGTCTCGAACTCACAGAGATCCGCCTGCCTCTGCCTCCCGAGTGCTGGGATTAAAGGCGTGCACCACCACCGCCCGGCTGGCTTCTTTTAAAATAGGTGGAGGATTCATCCTTATGGTAAGTTCCTTGGTAACATGGAAGGTGATGAACTAGAATAGGAGCATTCCATGATGTGTGTAATATGTGGTCTCCATTCTGTGTGACTTTAATCATGTCTCTCATTCATTTATGGGCATAGAAATTATTAGTCTCATATTTGATTTCTCCACCAAATATAAATAATGCAGAACTCATTAAATCATTTGATCTGTTTCCAGGCACCCAAGTTGGATTTTCTATGTTTAACTTTGTAAATACAGCATCATAAGATCAAGAAAGAGAGTGGGCTTCAGTTAGAATTCAAGTCATATTGTGCTTGTTGGTAAGTGTGGCTCAGCACCTTGTGACTTTATATCTCAGAGTTCCAAAAACACCAGCTATGATGGTGGTGATTGGCATCTTCAAATCTGGCCAAACTGCAAATGGATAAAACACTTTCCCTCATGCTCATGTCCCGATAGTATATTTAGAGAGTTAAAATAACGACTTTAAGTTTAACCCTGGATTTAGATTTGTTTCTGATATGGGAAGAAAACTGCACTAAATTTGCTTTGAAACTTGAAAGTTTGTAAAATGTTCTCAAAAACAAACAAACAAGCAAACAAACAAAAGCAAATTTCATCATTTGTTGGGGATAATTAAGCTTAAAGTATTCAAAGTTTGACATACTTCTAACCAAGTGACATCTACAAAAATATTTTTTTGATATGACTTAATACAAGTAGAGCATGAGCTAAATGCGCTAGAAGTCAGTACATCTTAAATAATATTTCCAAGGTTCAGGTATCACGGTCGTGGTGTTTAATAGCCTTTCACACCCCTCCTTCTGGTTCCCTTCTCTTCCAAGGGTCTGCCCAGTGTCTCAACATCCACCCAGCTCCTAGACCATCACACGTAGGTGCCTGCGCATGCTCTGATTTAAGGCCTTCATGACAAATGCGCACAAGAGCAGTAGGTCTTCGCACATGCTTAGCTCTGTCTCACAGTCTACAGATGCCCGGATGGATTCCAGGAAATGGTGTCAGGGAAAAAACAGCTCAGTCCAAAACACAGACATGACTATGTCATTTCTAAGTTACATAATCCAGCCCAAGTCACTAACAGTCTGTAACCTCTACTTTTATTGGCAAATGCAGAATAGCAAGAGTTCCTTCACTGGGGGCCAGTGTGCACAAAAGTACTTTCTAAACTGGAAAGTCGAATGCATATGTGAGTTTTCACTTTTCTAGTGACCTGCTGACCACATGGATGAAAGTCAGTGAGTGTGTCAGAATTGCGAAAGTCACGTGGTCTAGAGGATGAGGAAAACGGAACTGGACTCTGTGGGCTCAAAGTTAGCATATGAAAGCACAGTAAGAAAGCTTTCAACTGAGGTTTGCCTACAAAACATGCAGACAGACAGCGGGGTCATTATGACCATGAGGGAGACACTGTGATCGCCCTGCTGTGCTCACAAGGCACAACAATTTATATTATAACAATTATTTACTTTACAGTGTTTTAAAGACATGATAGATACTTTCATTGACAAGGTATTGATGGCCAGGTACTTGGTGAGGAATTTTAATATTTTGTCTGCTCAAATTATAATTATACATGGAGAAAGAGGTCTGAGAGGTTAGAAAAGGGACAGACAAAAGGGAATATCCAGACAAATGAATGAGGAAATGTTCTGTGACATGAGGGTAGATTCCTCTCTACATATCTAAACAGTCACAATAAAAGTCAACAGGAAGCAAGTGACATACTAATAAAATATTTATTTTTAAAGAACTTGTGTCTAGACACATGCATTTTTTAAAATTTTTATTTTATTTTTTTTTCCAAAACCATTTTGTTTGATAGGCATCCTTTACTGGGAATCCCAATTACAGTCCATCATAAAGTCACCAGACTCCTATGAAAACGGGATCACTGACATCCAATCTCCTTAGAAATTAGGAACCTAGGTGCTACCACTAAATATGTTTTCACCCCTGAAGGTTCACATGCTGGAAAGTGTAACGAGGTGAGATCTACAGGAAGATAATTAGGTGCCTCATGAGAGGTTAATGGTGGCCTGAAAGTGGGGGGATATCCTGTGACTGGGCCAGTTCTTCAAAGAACGGGCTGTTACAACGCCCCATGCTTAGGCCCCTCTGCACATGTCTACACATGCTTCCATTTCTGCTTCTCCATGTTGTAACACAGCCAGAGGCTCTTGTCATGGTAAAGGTGCTATGTTGTAAGAATTGTAGACCAACTAATCCTTTAACATTGGAAATTATCCAGACTCAGGGCTTTTGTTTTAGCAATGGAAAATGCAACACTGGAGAAATTAATGGCATAAATATTCAAGATATGGTTACCTATTACAATGTAGCCAATAACACAAAAGTATTGTCATGGCTGGATATTGACTCAAAACACAACTTCTACTGAGGACTTTTGTTGGAAACTCTGGAAATGAGAAAAACATATCTGTAAGGATCAGAAGCCGCAACAATCAATACCTTGAAGTGGCCAGCTATCACGTTGCCATCCTGAGGAAAGCATCTTATGGAAATAAGTGGATAAATTCATGACGTTGGCCACACTTAGATAAGTCACAATGCAGTGACATCTTGAGCTTCCTGGTTCAGCAATGACGGAAACCAGCCATGTACAACAACACTATTGATGATTAGAGCTTAAGCAATGCCGGCTTAGGTTAGATTTCTGGCATTCACACAAACTCTGTGCGACTGAATTTTGCTTCACTAATATGAAGACACTGTCAGAACTGCCATAAATGTGCTATGGAAGACAGGTTTGTAAGGGAATCTCTGCGATTCTCCTGTGAGATACTTCGGATTAACTTCCTAATGCATTTATATGAATGAATGGCTGCATTTTCCCCTTCAGTTGATTTAGAACAAATGTAGTAGGAAAGACATAAATTTATCTTCTTCAGAAGAACAAAAGCTGCCTTTCACACTCAAGAACCCAAATCAAACACACTGAGTAAGCCACGATGAGCTAGCCAGTAAGCCGCTCCCTCCATGGCCTCGCGTCAGCCCCTGCCTCCAGGTTCCTGACCTGCTTGAGTTTCTGTCCTGACTTTTCCTCAGTGATGGACTACACTGTGGAAGTGTAAGTCAGAAAAATTCTTTCCTTCTTAACTTATTTTTGGTCATGGTGTTTCATCATAGCAAAGTAACCCTAACTAAGACAGATATTACACTACTTGACACACAAAAATATTCACATGGTACATAGGAGAGAAAAGTACATGGATGACGACACAGGGGAATGGAAACAGCCACAAGATTAATTAAGTAGAAAGCAATGTACAGGAGAGAATCAATTGTAATAAAAATGAAGGAGGGGGGCTAGAACTCATGGGATTTAGTCTCAAAGCATGTACAAGATTTCTTAAATATATTTGAGAAAAGATTAATTATAATTTGTTAAAACAAATAATATATAAACGAGTACAGAAAGGAAAGTGAAAGTCATTTGAGGAAATACTAACATACATTTCAACTCAGCTAGAACAAACAGAATATCTACCAGTTACAGGATTAACCGAGAGGTTCTCTCTGTGCACAGAGGGAAATGAGACTTCACTGGGCAATCAGCGGGAACTTAGTCACCCCAAGAATGGCTGGAAGCCTAGGATCCTGGTCTGATAAAGGAAAAATTGAAGGGCGTCAATCTTTCAGTATTCCAAATCATACAAGTGTGTGGTAAAAGAAAAAACAGAAGAAACAGATCCCTCGTGAGGAACACCATGTAGAAGAATGGTTGAAAACAACGTGGTAGCCCTGCAGCATGGAGGGCGGGGAATGGAATCATGTGGGTGCAGACCCCTAGGAGAATTCTCAGCATTTGAAGATAATTGTGGCTCATTTCCTAGAAAAGAAAACCTTTTAGTCTAAATGAATAAATCAGTTAATTGCTAGTACAACCAACAGAATGCAATTCCAAGCTAATAAAACAGGTTTATCAAATGTGAAGCTGTTTCTGTGAGTCCAGCTCCTCCCCTCCCCTCCACTTTACCAAGTCAAGACAGAGAATGCCTTTGCGAAAGGGAAGCTAAGTCACTGAGAGATACGCTGGTAATGAGGCCAGTGAGGGACCAGAGAAAGCTCAGAGTCATCGTGCTCTTTTACCAATGAGGATTGTTGGACAAGCACTCAGCATGCTAAACGCCAACTGACCAAAGGCTTCACAAAGGTAAATACCTTGAATGTTATAGTATTCCAAAAAGATAAGGAAAACCATTGAGTGAAACTTCCTCATAAACATAAATGCACTGAATACTCAGAATATTAGGGGGACCACAACTAAAGGAAAATAAAAGAAGATGAGCACAGAACTCTGAAGAGAATTTGGAACTAAGAAAAAATATACAAGAACTATAAAAGAATTCCTCCTGTCAAAATATGACAATAGATAGTTTAATTACTTTTTCTTATGGTTGTGACAAAGCTCCTATAAATCAGCTTGAAGGAAGAAAGACTTCCAGTGTCCCGTGGTTTTAGAAGGTTCCGACTCTCGTGGCCAGAGCACACAGAAGAGCCCATTTCAAGTCAAAACCCACCAGAGCCCAGAATGAGGCTGGCAGAGGCACTCCCCTGCCTTCCTCCTCCGGCTTGTGCTGTCTGCGTGGTCCCTGGAACAATATTTAATGTAAGGAACAGATTCCCAATAATACCAATTCTTAAAATCAAATTCTCTTTCTTAGTATATAGCATGGCAATCTCAGAAGCAGGATTTTGCTTGAGAACTAGTAAATCAACTTTAAAAGGAGCCGAGGAGCCTGGCAGAAGCTTGAGTGAGCTACAGATTGTAGACTGGTGTGGAAGCTTCCCAATGTGAGTGAGGCAGCCAGTTAGCATTCTCCGAGATCAGAAAGGGTCTTGTATTACAGAATGAACATTTAAAGTATCAATTTTGAGTATTTTTCTCATATCTAACAATGTATTTGGTCTAAAATATTTTATTTTAGTCTTGGCCCACTAAAATATATTTGAACAAATGTAACTCGATAACCCTATTTCCACATATTTCTGGACTCAGAGGAAACAGAGGCCTCTTCTGAGATTTCTAAATACGTATGCACCAGTCACACAAGTCAATGAAATTATGTCTCGAAGTGATCTGATCTCCGAGAAGAAAACGTGTGTTCTAACCCGGCCTTTGTGTGTGGTCAGAGCTTCCTCTTCCTTGGAGGATGTGTGCTCAGATATAGGTGGCTCTTTTGATCCACCCAGCTCTGCTTAAGTAACCTCCGCCTCCTCTCAGGAACAGTGAATGAATCATTATTAGCCCCTCAGGAAGCCTAGGATGCATTCAGATTTCTGTGTGCCTGTTTGCTCTGCCACTGACATCTACTTCCCAAACCAACAAGCCATTTCAGTTTGATTCTGTGGGGTGGCGGCATGCACAGATGGAGATCAGAAAGTAAGACTTTTAGGAACTCATATTTAAAACAATTTTATGTATGACCCACCATGGGCCAATTTATGAATGAGATGGTAAGATGTTGACAGTCTTATTAGGGTGATCCTGATCTTTTCAAGATACTTTTGCTTCTGTGATGCCTTAGTAGACCTCAGAAATCCAAACCAGTTGTAGTTTTAAATACTCATGAAGGCTGGAGAGATGGTTTGGCCATTAAAGGCTAAGGCTTACAACTAGAAAGAACAGAATCAAGTGAGATGTGAATTTGCAATTCCTGTAGCCATCACCAACCTATCAAAACATATGTAAGTCCTTGATTTTCTGATTCTTTCTTTGAGATTCAGTCTCTATATCTTGTCTTGGCTGTTCTGGAAATCACCATGTTGACCAGGTAGACCTCAGATTCACAGAGATCCACCTGCCTCTGCTTCCCCAGTGCTAGAATTAAAGGTGTGTGCCACTACACAAAATTCTAATGATTTTAGTCTGTTTCCTTGACTCCATATCCCTCAAGGGACACACACACACACACACACAAACACACATACACACTTATCCACCCGATTTAATATGTTAAGATTTGAGCACAGCTTTATGGGCATGCATTATCTAACTCTGGTGCAGGCATGGCTAATCAGTATCTCATTTTCTATTGCAAAATAGAGTAAAAAAGATAAAAACAAAACCTTAGAGTTAATTTTTAGAAAACATGTTCACAAGTTACAGCCTTAACAGAAGACAATTTACAAACATTTTCCAGCGTTTGATGTCAATCAGTATCTATCATATGGCAGAGCAAATTTTAGCTTATGTGCACATTTAGAATAAAACATAAACTTCACCTTGAACTCTCCCAGGAAAATCTTATTTCTTGTTAAGGTTTCTCTGGGTGAGTGAGTCCTGCAACGCTTCAGCACTCTGTGACTTGCCTCTCCTGATTCTAGTTCTTTCCAATAGGGCCACTAAGTGTGGCCCATGCCCGTGGGTCAGTTATAATGCTGGGATTTTTGCGACCTTATCTGAGGAAATGCTGACAGTTATGACTCCAGACCTCCGCTCCTCATTACTTCACAGAAGAGCAATCGCTTTGTTCATGCTAAGAGTGGGACATCATAGCTGCTCCTTGACATGAGGGAATGAGTCATGCCTAGAGGGACCTTGAGGAATAGACAGAATTCTGTGTGTTGCTTCTATGGAGAATACAGCTATAGTTCTGTGTGACCTGAAGAGACAAGAGACAGGCAGCTGTGTAAAAATGGCAGTAATTCACTGAAGATAATACTAGTACTGACAGAATTTGTGACTTGATTTATCACAAATGCGACACTCCCACCCTCTGAATATAACTGCTGTGATTTATCTACACCCATTTCTAAGGAGCTACAAACGGTGCCCGTATGGCATTGGCTGTGACCAGCTTTCAGGAAAGCCAGGCAGTCAGTTTCCCAGCTGCTGTTAAACTTGAAAATGTACAGAGCTCTATTTGTCTAATCATATTGAGACATAAGGTGAGTGAATTGCATCACTCACCACCTCCCAATGGTTTTGTTTCGTTTTATTACTTCTCACTCGTACACTCTATTTTGTATAAACCCTAGAACACATACCATTATGTACACTTTTCTTTCCAATGTGGTATTCAGGGGTCTGCATTTGCCAATCATCGTGGTATTACAACACAGAAATTAATGTATCTTACGAATCAATAGTTCTTTGCACCACCAGTCAGGCATTAAATAATAGCATACTAATGGTGGTGGTTGTGGGTCAGGCCTAGAATTACATACAAAAGTAAAGTCCCAAATGTCAGGGGATTAGTTTTGTTGTAGCTTTTCAAAGAAAACTACAAGAACAGGCAATGCTTGGACTAGATATTGAGAGCTGAGTGATAAACCACAGGGAGCAGGCAGCACTCACCACAGTGAGCATAAGGGAGAGTTCCAGAGCCATGTGCTGCAGATGTTCGAGCAGTGTGCTGCAGATGTTCTACTCTGAAATATATATGGGCAAGAACTAATGGTCAACTCTGTTGCCTTGGAGCTGTAGTTAAGACTGCATTTGCCGATCGTGGTGGTATTACAACATAGAAATTAATGTATCTTACGAATCCTGACATTTGTCTAATGAGTTAGTTTGTATTTCCCACTACCCATGTTATTCCCTCTGGCTCAGACAGGGTTCTGTCCCTTTCCACTTTCCCCATCTCAGCCCCTCGACTACAGCAGTGATCCTCAACCTTACCCGGGAAAACACTGTGCTTTTCACATCTCCTCTGCTCTAAGGATGTGAGGCTCAGCAGACAAATCCCAGATGGGGAGAGGTACAAGCATCTTTGCCATGAGCAGCAGCGACAGGAGCAGTATGGGGCAGGGAGAGGTGATATAAAAGTGAGAATAAACTAAATGAAAATCTGAAATCCAAAACAGGGCACTCATTTTGGGGGGGGGGGTCAGATTTTGTATTTTAGATTGGGGAATACTAAATTGATGAAGTCAATAAAATATTTCAAAATCTGAAAACTCAGAATCTGAAACACTTCCCCTATCACACATTTCAGATCGGGGACATCCACCGTGTAGATAAGAAAGACCAAGAAGGACAGGTTCTCAGAATAGTGCTAAGTACTGAAGGCTACATGACTGGAACTAGTGATCAAGTACCAGGAGACCAGTCTTCCTCACCAAATGCATGAGCAGAGGTGGATGCCCCATAAAGCTACAGAAGGGACTCTCACCAGCAGAACACCTTCACAGGCTCTGGCAGAGCCCCTAGCAATAAGCTCAGGTGGCCATAGGTTTTTGATCAATTTAGAAAACTAAGACATTTTATTGCAATCTATAATGACCAGTCTCTTTTCACTCCCAAATTACCTTTGTCACCTTTCCTGAAGCAGGTAGTAGAGTAATTAGTGACTGAGGAGAGGTTCAGGTTCAAATAAATTTGGCTAGAGCATGTATGACACGTTCACATGAGATGCTGACACTTTCATTTATAGACACAGAGAATCACTACTCTCTGGACCATGTCCCAAAGCAACAGTGATGAGGACGAGTGGGGACAGAAGTCATAAAGCAATATGAAAATGCCCAATGAAGTATATTGTAGAGGCCATGGAAGAGAAACAGGATTCAGATGCACAGAGCCAGAAGAGGACCCAGGAAAAGAGCTTCTGCTTGTTGGACCCTCTTTTGTCAGAGAAATACTGGGAATACAGTAGTAAATGTTTAGTGTATTCATTTTAATGTAGAATCACATCAGAGCAAAATTGGTAGAAATTCTGTATTTGATAAACAAGGATTATAACAGTACTTCAAACAGTGAGGACATCTATGATAATAAATTTCACTTCATTATGCTTTAAGAAATAATGTTCTATTGCTCAAGTTTCTCTATGTAATGTGTTACAAACAGAAACCATATTAAGAGATAATAAGAAAGCAAAGAAAGAAAAGAAAGGCTTAAATGATCTGAAAAATAGTATGCAGTACACAGATATGAAGGGGACGAGAAATAACAGGAAAGGCAGTTTAAGTTAAGAAAAGAATGGGAGGATAGAGTGAAAGAGGAGTCGGGATGGGGGTGGAGATGGCTCATAGGATGATTGAAAGAGCTTTGTGAAAACTCACTATTTTATAAGCTTCGTGTGTGTGTGTGTGTGTGTGTGTGTGTGTGTGTGTGTGCTTGTGTTCATATGAAAGAGTTTAATTGGAATTACCCTGCACAGGGGATAATGCTCAAAAGTCAAAGGTTCCAAATTAATAGGTCAGCGCCAGATGTGAGATGTGTCCTGTTGGTCAGGTCGCACTGGAAATCCACAACACAATATAAGCAGTTGCCATTGTTCTTGCCCACCAGAACTTGACAGTGGGACCCTATCGCTGAATGCACCACATTCTTTGGTCACAAGGCAAGGAGAGATCAAAGTGGTACTGACCACGAGCTCTTGATTTCATGGTAACAGAAAGAGTCCTACCCAGCTGGGAAACAACCAGTGTGGCAAGATATACCCGTGGATTAAATCGGGGCAGAGATGTTATAGGGTAACCAACTGCCTTCTGATTGGATTTAAGGACCATTCACAGGAGGTGAATATGCTTGATGTTGAAAATCGAGCCAAGAACTCATGTGGGAAGCTCACAGGCCAAGGAATAAATTCATGTTATTATGTTGCTGTCTTAGTTAGGGTTACTATTGCTGTGATGAAACACCATGACCAATGCAACTTAGGGAGGGAAAGGTTTATCAGGCCCATACTTTCATATCACTGTTCATTCGAAAACAGGACAGGAACTCAAGCAAACAGGAACCTAGAAGAGAAGCTGTTATAGAAGCCACGAGGAGTGATGCTTGCTGGCTTGCTCATTGTAGCTTGCTCAGCTTGCTTTCTTATAGAATCCAAGACCATCAACCCAGGGTGGCATCACCTACAATGGGCTGCCCCTCCTCCACCATTAACGACTCATCAAGACAATGCCCTACAATCAGATATTATGGAGGCATTTTCTCAACTGAGGCTCCTTCCATTCAGACAACTCTAACGTGTGTCAGGTTAACATAAAACTAGCCATCACAGTTGCTAACTGGATGTAGTATCAATTCCCTCTGAATATATTCATAGTGCAGCTCTAAGGCCTCATCAGAGAAGCTCCTTTGTGCAGTAGATAATGATTAACACAGAAACACACAGCCCGTCAAAGTGCAGTAAATAAGTATCTGTGGAATATGATAGATTGGGACATCTATATGGCACTCCTTCTCAGGGCTCAAGAACCATTCTGGAAGAAGGGAGAGGATTTTCAAAAGCAAAATGTTGTAGAGGACCAGAGCAAAGCAGTATTTTATGGAGATGGCAAAATTGCTGCAGTCATGAACCGAAGCAGCTGTGGTTGCTCAGGACCTACACACAGATCAACCCAATCAGTATTCGAACACAGAAGGGGAGTGGCTCATGAGTCCCCACCGCTAGCTGAAGAGTGACTGACAGTTGATGGCTTGTGGTAGGAGTGTCATATAAGGTGGTGGGACATGGGGGTAGATCTAGAAAGAGGCAAGGGGAGTAAATATGATCAAAATATATTATATATGTATGAAATTTTCAAAATAATTAATAAAAATACTTTAATAGGAAGAAATCATAGAGACAAAAACCATGGAGAAAAACTTAGATGTGTGCCTAACAGATAATACTAAGACAATCAAGTCATTTCTGAATTTTGTATGTTTGTAGAGTTAGTTGGATTGTTAAATGTAAAATTGGTTGTGATTTTTTTCTTTTCACAAAAATATTCATTTTTGTATCTTCTTTCAAATTTATGGCTCTGTAAGATTTTTGTTATGGCTGGTTCTTCAAGACATAGATGTCTCTGTCCCTCTGCAGCTTTGATCTGTCTTTCTCTATTTTCTCCCACACAAATATCACAGGGATGATACTATGTGCCCAGTATAAACTACTGTAAGCATATTTACGAGCTGGATTACTTTTAAAGATCTAAGAAATTTAAATAAAATAGCAATTCCAAGAAAATGAAGCATGTTTATCCTGTAACACTATTATTCTGGACATGCTTAAGGTATTCCAGCTTGAAGAGCATGCAAGTTCAGGGTTTAAGCAGCTATTAAGGCCTAGAAAAACACTGGTTGGGAGCAATAAATGCATTGGCTGTGGTGTATAAGGGCTGAAACTTTTTCAAGGAACTTTACGTCTCTGGGGAGTATTAAGTGGGTTTTTGTTTTAACTGAACTGTTTTAAGCTGAGTGTCTGGGCACATTTGTGATCCTAGCAGGCAATACTTAGGAGTACTGAGGAGGAAGCAGGAGGACTAGAAGTCCAAGATTGCCCTGGGCTATGTAGAAAGTTTCAGGCCAGCCTGGGCTACCCGAGACTCTTAACCATTAAACAAGCTTTACTGTTGCATAGAAAAGAATTATGAGAGGCAAATAATAAAATAGATGAGAGAATCTGTCTCTATAGATTCAGTTGTCTGTGGGATGAGAAGTGAGAGGCGAGAACAGGCTCAGTGTTGTCTCAGAATCAACAGCCCAGGGCCCAACAGGACATAAAGCAGGCAAAGGAGCTGCTGGAGAATTGTGGGTGATCTAGGCTGGTGAAGTATGAACTGTGGGTGATCTAGGCTGGTGAACTGTGGGTGATCTAGGCTGGAGAACTGTGAACTGTGGGTGATCTAGGCTGGAGAACTGTGAACTGTGGGTGATCTAGGCTGGTGAACTGTGGGTGACCTAGGCTGGAGAACTGTGGGTGATATAGGCTGGTGAACTGTGGGTGATCTAGGCTGGAGAACTGTGGGTGGCCTAGGTTGGAGAACTGTGGGTGGCCTAGGCTGGAGAACTGTGGGTGAGCTAGGCTTAGAGAACTGTGGGGGATCTTGGCTAGAGAACTGGGAACTGTGGGTGGCCTAGGCTGGAGAACTGGGGGGGATCTTGGCTACAGAACTGTGAACTGTGGGTGATCTAGGCTGGGAACTGTGGGTGATCTAGGCTGGGAACTGTGGGTGATCTAGGCTGGGAACTGTGGGTGATCTAGGCTGGTGAACTGTGGGTGATCTAGGCTGGGCACTGTGGGAGATCTAGGCTGGGCACTGTGGGTGATCTAGGCTGGTGAACTGTGGGTGGCCTAGGCTGGAGAACTGGGGAGGATCTTGGCTAGAGAACTGTGAACTGTGGGTGATCTAGGCTGGGCACTGTGGGAGATCTAGGCTGGGCACTGTGCGTGATCTAAGCTGGGAACTGTGGGTGATCTAGGCTGGTGAACTGTGGGTGATCTAGGCTGGGCACTGTGGGTGATCTAGGCTGGGAACTGTGGGTGATCTAGGCTGGGCACTGTGGGTGATCTAGGCTGGGCACTGTGGGTGATCTAGGCTGGGCACTGTGGGTGATCTAGGCTGGGCACTGTGGGTGATCTAGGCTGGGCACTGTGGGTGATCTAGGCTGGGCACTGTGGGTGATCTAGGCTGGGCACTGTGGGTGATCTAGGCTGGGCACTAGAGGAATATGGCTGCTGATGAGGAGTAAAAGCAAAACACAAGCAGATTTTTGACAACAGTAGATAGTAATTGCTACAAACTGGCATGACAATGTGTTGATATAATTTTAAATACATTTTAAAATATCTATGAAATCTTTAAAAGTGTTTCGTGCCTTATATTTCTGTTAGTAAAAGGCAATTTTGAATTATCCATGAAGTTTTATTTGATATTTTAGCAACAACTAGAGATTTCTTTGTCACTTTCTTTTCTCCCTCCTCTTCGCCCTTTACAATTTGCTTACTTTCTCTCTGATTCAGGGACAGTGGGCAAGGACTCTCCCACCAAACCACACACCTATAGAGTAAATGGAATTAAAAAAATAGGTCAACTGAACAGCTTGTTGAGCATTACTCTAACACCAGCCTTGATAACTCTGTATTATAAGTAAATAAGGGACATACAATATAGGTAAGTTGAAACAGTCACCTCATGTCTCCCTAGCCAGTTTGACCATTCTCCCCTGGGACTACACTCTTTTTTAGTACTCATCTTTAGCCTTAGAATAGAGAGCAGAGCTATGGAATCAGTATGGTATATATTTATTTTACCAATCACAAATTAACTCAGCCATAACTATTTCACTATTTTGTCCTTAAGAAACTCACGAGAGAGGATGACAGAAGTCGTGGTGTCCACATACTCGCTCATGTTAGTACAACACGTATGTGCGGAACTGTACAGCTCTTACTTTATCCTTACTTTTTTTCTCAGTACCCTCAAGGAACTTGGTAACTAAGCTGTTTTAGGATTTTTTTTTAAGGACAGGAACTCAATTAAGTGTATGAAACTGGGAATGGGTTTTGCTTTGTTTTTAGTTTGTTTGGTGTTGTCAGACTGACCCACCTTTGACATTACTTAATGTTACTTCAGCTAGTTTCTTGTATTTCAATATTTACTCAAGCGTGAAAGAAATGTAAAGATATTTAGACCACTATATACTTTCTTAATCATCTGGCTTCTCTAAGAGTTCAAATCTTTTGCAGGTAGCCTTTACTACCCCTCCAACAAAAGATTCTTTCTGTTTGAGAGCAAAACACAGGGCAGAGCAGGATGTCAGCATTGTTCTAGTCCAACACTGCAAGAACTTTCTAAGAAGGACTACAACAGCCCAGGAGAAAACCAAGAATGGACAAATAGGATTATATAATATCTAAAAGTTTTCACATAAAAAAGATGTTGATTCAAAAGTCATCCCACAGAATTGAAGAAAATCTAGGTTAGTATGCCTCAGACTGTTGAAGATTAATATCTAGACTATATAAAGAATACAGAAACTAAATATCAAGAAAGATAACAATCTACTCTAATAAAATGCCAAGGAAAAGACATATTTATCAAAAGATAAAGTAAAAGTGTACCTTTAAATGTAAATTAAAGGAACACTGAGTCCATCTCTCTCTAGTCAGAATGTCCATTTTAAGAAAACATGTAGCAGTCCCTCATAGAACCAATACTACCATATGACCCAGCTGCAATCTGTGTACAAACTGAAAGATTCTAAACCAACACGCCATGCAGTTTAATATCTGTGCTTACTGCAGCACTATGTACCCATGGGCTAGAATCAGTTTATGTACTTGTCAGTGAGTGAATACAGATCCAGACTATCATTTGTGAATCTTAGCCTTGATATAGGGATGTAAAAAAAATCACAAAATTGCTGCTGCGTTGGGGGATATGAAGGAAACTGGTGGCAGGGATGGAAAAGCGACAGTAAAGGGGTGAACATGGCCAAGCGCAGGACACCTGTACTAAACGTGCGCAGTGAATATAAGCCAGGAGGAAATATAGAAAATAAAGATAAAATGGTAATGGGCTCCTTGCCACATTTTCACTCCTATGTATCTACTGATTACTCCCTATTACAGGCTTTCCTTGGGCTCGCCATTGGTACCCTAGGAGTCCATTTCAATTAGATTATGAATTTTAAGAGGTACTGCCTCTAGTTCCCAGTTCATCGTCTTCAAATCTAAGTTTTTCTTCTTCTGACACTGGTCACTGTTCTCATACTACTGAGACTTTTCTTATGTTAGGGTTGTCCATGCTGAGTCCATCAGAAAGGTACATACTGATGTTGATGACAATTTCCCTTTCTCCTTCTTAAAATAATTCCCAGTAATTCCATTTGAATTTAATTTTTGCAACTTTCATCTGCTTCTTATTGCCCATGTTTGTAAAATATTGTTTTAGTCTGTTTCAGTATTGATATTTTTCAATTTTAGGGTACACATGAATTATGAATGTAATTACCATGTTTATAAGAGATTCCATAAAACAACTGCATTTTCTGCTGGGAGTTCTGCAACTCTCTTTTGAGAACTAAACAAAATTATGTGAGTTAATTTGCTTCATTTCTTTCTCTAATTTTAAAGAAATTTTCAAATGTTCAAACAAAATATCACCAGTACTCCATTTCAAATAGAACAGAATTTGTACTTGAAATTTGGATTTGAAAGTAGCTATGGATCTATGGATTAGCCAAACACACAGGATTTAATTCCAGGTGTACTAATGTTGGTCACAACTTGTCAAAGTGTTAGGAATAAGTGATTGTTGGTTGCTTAGTCCTAAACAAGACATTTGTAACAGGCATCACCTCCTTTAAGGCTGAGGGAGCATTATGGGCTTGGGAACAGGAAGAATGTAAGAGTCAGAAGGTGTGGCAGAATGCTCTCAACTCTGTCCCCTCGACCTGATATAGCCTGTGTTCCCATGGTTCCAACACAACAGTGCTTACCACATGGGACTGTGGACCCATCAACAGTCCCTCTTGGATAGAGGAGGGTTTGTGAGACCTCAACGCCCCCAGAAAAGCTTATATGCAGCTCATGGTTTCTGTGGGAAGACGAGATAAAGTTCTCAGTGGTGTAGCCACTGGTAAGTTGACCTTGTTCAAGAAAAGAACTTTCCATCCATGCTCATGCAAGCAAACCTAATTAAATGCAACGAGGCTCAGAAATACATAAAATCAGAAAAGAACTTACTGAGAAGAATATCAGAAAAGGGGGGAGAAAGAATAAAGGATATAATACATATATACATATACACATTTATGAATGAATAAACTAAGAAAAATAAGAAATAATGGAAATAAGCAAAATTCTCTCCAGATAAAGTTGTGTGATGGCTTCAATTAAAGAGAAAAAGGAAAAAGAGAGACACAATTAACAACAGATATTGTGTTGGAAGAGTGGGGGAACAGCAATGAAAAGCCCAGTGACTGACATGGCAGGCAAGCTGGAGAAGCTGGGACACGCATGGAGAAAAGCAGAGAGAAAGTTACCCACACATAGACACACACAGACACAGATACACACAATCTTGATTATTACTGATGTGGAAGCTAAAGTGTGATGATAAATACATTCCTTTGTTTTACTTAAATTATATTCAACTAGGTAAAACTGAAAAAGTTTACTGGCCATAATACACCTTATTTGTAGACTGACAGGCTCACCGTGAATGTTTAGCAACACACACACATTATCAAAGCAAGTTTACACATTATAAAAGGAAAATGTGAAAATATGTAAGCAAGCAAAAAGGTAAAGATGAAATGCAGTTTAATGGAAAACTAAGATTAATTTCTGTAACATAAAATGCCTGAGTTTTTATGCAAAAGAGAATAGCCAGAATAAATAATAAGTTATTTAATATCATAAGGAATAAAACAAATGAAGCTTACAATTAAATTAGGAACAAGTAGGAAATATTGGGGAAGAAGGAAAAAATACCTACAACAGAAATTAAAGTGAAGAGAATGCAAAGTGGGGCAAAGCAGGAGGTCAAAGACGGCAGTGGCTGCTGAGGAAATACAGAATCCTCTAACATACAAAGTGGGGAGAGCAGGAGGTCAAAGATGCTAGTGGCTGCTGAGGAAATACAGAATCCTCTAACATACAAAGTGGGGAAAGCAGGAGGTCAAAGACGGCAGTGGCTGCTGAGGAAATACAGAATCCTCTAACATACAAAGTGGGGGAAGCAGGAGGTCAAAGACGGCAGTGGCTGCTGAGGAAATACAGAATCCTCTAACATACAAAGTGGGGAAAGCAGGAGGTCAAAGATGCCAGTGGCTGCTGAGGAAATACAGAATCCTCCAACATATAAAGAAATGAAATGATGTTTTAGAAAAGTTTAAGTTTCTGGATCATACATATAAAGAAAATATAGCAAAGATGGATAAACTTTATTATAATTAAAAAATTTAAGTCATGCTGGGGTAATTGTTTTCATCAAGGACTGCATAAGTGGTAAGGAGACCCTAACAAATCAATAACAAAAGCATAAAATGAGTGAAGAATATGAAAAACTGTTAAGAAAATGAAACATAGACAATACAGATGCAAAAGTAGCCTAGCACTCCTTGATCTTCTAAAACTCTTTACAAAACTGGGCTACATATGCAGTTACTTTGTTTAGTTGTTGGGAGATGTAGCAGGAAGCGTTCACTGCAAAGCTGCACGAATATAAAAAATAGAAACAAAAGAAAACCTAACTTGACAGATGTTTGCTTGGTTGCTACTCTGGGTGTGTCTACAAGAGGTGCATACTTGAAATTAATATTTAAATTATCAAAATGAGTAAAGCAGGCTTTCAGTTTAAGCACAAGTGGAACTCACTCAGCTAAAGGCTGTTTTGTTTTGTTTGCTTTTTGTTTTTTTTTTTAAAGGATCCCTGTGTAATAGAAAACTCTTCCTATTTGTCATCTTTGACTTGAAATACTATTTTGTCCTTTTTTGAACTTAACTTCAACATGTGCTCTTAGGTTCCCAGCTTGTTGACCCAACTGCTGGATTTTCAGAACTGATGCTTCCCACAGTTGCATAAGTCAAGTCCCTGTAACAGATTTCTTTCTGTTCACACAGGCACACTCTGTAGGCCTTTCCCATGGAAACCCTGACAAACACGCCACGTTTGCCTGTGAAAGCTACAGCACTAATGAGAATTATAGCCAGGCCCGGCTGGATGCTGGGTGTTGCTGACAAGCAATGTTTCCAGAACCGAAGACACTTAATGAGATGCTAACATGGTAAATTCAGTATTTCCAAAGATGCTACTCTTCAATCTATGACTTCAGTTCAAGCAATTGGATGTAGAAATGTAACAGCAAGTGTACTGTGGGCTCTGTGAATAGCAAAAGAGGTGGGAGCGGAAAGAGTATACATTGACGGAGAAATGTACACTACACCTGACAGTTCCTGCCATGGGACTGAGACAGACCTCACTAGACTTGCTGATGTCATTCTCCTGATAATTAGGATGCCAAAGCAAAACAAAAATGATATGAAACTCCTGTATCCACATTCTGTTTCACAAAGCAAAAACATAAAATCAGACAAATACAGTTCAATGACGAGAAGTGCTTTAGGCTTGAATGATGAAGACACATCTAATGCTTATTTTAAAATTATATCCTCTCCTCTTTCAACAATTTCTAAAGCAAATATTGATTACCCTTGCAAGCAAGGGCATGGCCTAACTTTTCAGAGGGAACAGCTGGCCCACACCTACTCCTGCACAGCCCAAGACCACAGTCAGGGATCCCTGTGACTCAGCAGTGGTTTACTTGAATTGTATCATATCCTGCTTGGCAAACTGTTTGCATTTGTGTGCGTTTCCTTTCACATTACAGACGTGTATAATAGAATTTCCTGTATACACAACCCCTTGCTTCTCAAATGACACGCAATTAAACATTGGTGGTTGTATGAACATTTTCAGTTTGCCAAATGAGGGTCTTTGAACATAAAACACTGTCTACTGGGCACTGTCCTGAAAACAAAAGATGGCTAAACTTTTCATTTTATTCATAAAATGTTTCAGGAAAATCAGATGATACAGGACCTCACAAACATCACTTCCTTGTGTCTGCCTCCTGTAGCTTACAATCACCTATTTTGTAATCCTCTGTTCCACTTGTTTTTCCAGTGCATATGAAATTAGCACTTTGAAGTAAGAATAATCAAGAAGATATACTTAGTGTGGTCTCTGGTACATCATCAGTGAAGCCATTGAAGCATAGCTATTAATTTAAGACATGAATATTTATGGAAATATGAATATAGTTTATAGCAAATATATTGCATGGGTAAATATTTAAAAATATGGCAGAGTTCACAACAATGTGAAGAAAGAGGCCCTGTCACAATTAATAGTTTGAGTGTAAGAGGTTCATTCTTTTGAAAAACATTTTGGTAATTTTCTGTTCAACAGTAAAACAAATATATAATATCTAGCACAATATATTTCATGTCTACAATTGCTAAAATTTAGTTACAGTTTAGGTATGTCTCTCGCCAAAGAGTATGGGTGTGGGTGACTTGGTCCCTAGGGTGGCAGTGATGGAAGGCAGTAGGTAAAATCCTAGCTGAGAGTCTTTAGGTCAGCTGGGCACATGTCCAGAGAAAGGACTGGGAACTTCTGATTCTCTACTGTTTTTTGTTAGTTTTGATTTTGTTTTTTTAGGTGGCATTTTGTTTTGTGGCTCAGATTGCTCTTGAACCACGTGGCCCAATGTGATCCTCCTGCCTCCATCTCTCAAGAATCTGGAACCACAGACTGGAAACTTCACCCAGTTTCTGACTTCTATGTATGCATTAACATCACGATATGATACAGCCTAAAACACTCTTGCTGGAGGTGAGCAAGTTACACTTTCACCCTCTAGTCTGAAAACGGGGATAAATAAGAATCTTTTGTTTATGAAATTAGATACTTGAGAATTTCTAGTAGTAATTAAAAGTGGGATAAAACATAAAAATAGTTATTCACACGCTATAAAAAGAAATTGGAAATATCAAAATTTATAAAGGAATTGATTTTAAAAACACAACAGAGCACTGTAAGAAAAATACATTTTAATATGGAAAATTGTCCAATAAATAAAAAGCAAATTGCAAAATAGTACAGTGATGTTCCATGGAAAAACACTGTTTATAGACACTCATTCTATGGCATTCCATTGCACCATTCTGAACTAAGACAGCACAATTAAACAGTGCAATTTTAGAAGCATTTTCTCCCTTCTCTTTTATGATGAAAATAAAATGAATTCCAATTAGGATGACAGAGGTTGCTTAGTTTCAGAAACATCAGAACATGTTTATAATTCAAATGACAAAGATCCTTGCAAAAGAAAAGATCAAACATGACAATAAAGTTTCAGAATAATGGGAGGAATTAAAACAGCAAGCAATTCCTAGGAACCCATATGGCCAGTGTATAACTTGTGTAGGCTGAGTTACACACAGCTACTGCTTATGACAAATGCCCATCACAGACCTTGAGGTCAACCTGTAACTGTTATTCTGTCTTCTGTGCCAGTCACCAAACACCCATTTTCCCAATATTCACCACCTCACTTAGTCTATTCCACAGTCTCATGACAAGTATATGATTCTTCTATCTAATGAATCTATTAAATTCATGACACACTAGAAAGTGGAGAGAATTTGAGGCTTAGCTCTGGCCATGGGACCCTATTTATTTATTTATCTATTGTATTTTTTATTGATTTTATTGAATTCTACATTTTTCTCTGTTCCCATCCCTGCCTCTCCCCTGCACTTCAACCTTTTCCCAAGTCCCCATGCTCCCAATTTACTCAGGACATCTTGTCTTTTTCTACCTCTGATGTAGATTAGATCTATGTATGTCTCTCTTAAGGTCCTCATTGTTGTCTAGGTTCTCAGGGATTGTGATTTTTGGGCTGGTTTTCTTTGGTTTATGTTTAAAAAACACTTATGAGTACGTGTGATAATTGTCTTTCTGGGTCTGGATTACCTCACTCAAAATGATGTTTTGGTGTAGGAGGTCCTTCTGTCTATGTGTTGCTTTGATTAGTTAAGAATAAACACCTGGCTTGACCTATAGCATGGGAGAAGAAGGGCTGAGTCAGAGAGATGCCATGGAGCCATGGCCAGAGTCAGACATTGCCGAAACTTTGCCAGTAAGCCACTGCCATGTGGTGATACACAGATTAATGGAGATGAATTAAATTAACGTAAAGAGTTAGACAATAAGAATTAGAACTAACAAGCCAAGCCATGACTTAATTAATACAGTTTTGTGTGATTATTTTGGGGCTAAGCTAGCCAGGTGGTTGGGATGAACAAGTAGACCCTCCTCATACAAACTGGTGCCCAATGTGGGGCCAACTAAATCCACATAAAACCTGAGAGGGCTTAAAAATAATTCTAGAGAACAAAATTGCAAAGTTTAACAAAGCTTCTTGCTGTTTGCCGGCAGTGTGCTGCAGCTTCTTTAAGAGAGGTTTTCCTGACTCAGCAGCAGCAGCATAAGAAAAGTCACACTGTTTTGAATACAGGCTTTCTGGGATGTGTTGCCAGCACGACCATTGGCTCTTTCAGTAGATCAGGTACTTGGATGGGGTTTGTGAGTAGAGTGCTACAGCTTGCTTGAAATGGGGTGGTGTGTGCGGCTCAGAGGCACAAGTGGCTCTGCCATGCTGGACTGGGCAGAGCAAGCATGCAGTACCATATTTGGTCTAGCAATGCCGCAGCTTAATTTTTAAGAAGGGCTTAGCATTTTAAGAAGCACCTCTGGTCAGAAAACAATTACAGATATGCAATAAAGACAAATACAGATAAAAAGACCTATAAATAACTCATAGTGTTCGATAAATGTATGTAGGCTTGGGAGAGAGGAGAAAAAGAGTATAGAGAGTTGGAAAAGAAGTAAATGGTTTTAAAAAAGTCTTTAAAGAGACAGAGTACAGATAGTCATAGATTAAAAGAAGTGAAGAAAAATAAACCATGTAAAGATGGACTATACACAGAGAATCTGGATTATGCATATTATTGTGTTTTCTTTGAATTTTTTGACTGTGAGAAAGCTAAGTACAGAGAGACATTTCATTGTATTGGATGCTAAGCTAAACCAGCATGTATATTATAAAGGTATCTGACTTTCAAATTTAGGTCTAAGAATATGTTGCTTTGGAAAAGAGGTTCTTCTTTTGTTTCAACAGAAGATGAGAACTTGTGGATTGCTTCCATACAAATATGGTTTGATGGGCCAAGACCTCCTGAAAGGTTGCCTTTAACAACCCTCAAAAATACACCTGTCAAAAAAATTACTTCGCCCAATAAACAGCAGGAAGTAGTTTGGACAGAACTGTGCCCATATTTCCAAATATTATTTGTAATTTTTTTTTACATTTAAAGTGCAATTTGCTATAGATATTTGCATTGTTATAGATCCTGGTTTATTGATACAAATTTAAGGTCAATTTTATTATATATATATATTTATGTATGTATTTCTGATCTTGATTAAGGTATTGTTTTGTATAGCTCATTATAAATTGTAATGTATAATTAAAAAATAAAAGTTAATAGATACTTATCTACTATCTATAATACTTACACTTGTAGCCATGTTAATTAAATTTTCTAGATGTATAGAGATATATTTCATTTAGGTAAGTATTCTTCAAATCTTTCAGAGACCTTCAGAATGCTCTACTATGTTCATAGCAGCATTGTTTGTCATAGCCAGAACCTGGAAACAACCTAGATGCCCTTCAATGGAAGAATGAATGAAGAAAGTATGGAATATATACATATTAGAGTATTACTCAGCAGTAAGAAACAAGGACTTTTTGAATTTTGCATACAAATGGATGGAAATAGAAAACACTATCCTGAGTGAGGTAAGCCAGACACAAAAAGAGGAACATGGGATGTACTCACTCATATTTGGTTTCTAGCCATAAACAAAGGACATTGAGCCTATAATTAGTGATCCTAGAGAAGCTAAATAAGAAGGAGAACCCAAAGAAAAACATATATGCATCCTCCTGAATATTAACCTTCAGCAAGCGATGAAAGGAGACAGAGACAGAGACCCACATTGGAGCACAGGACTGAATTCTCAAGGTCCAAATCAGGAGCAAAAGGAGAGAGAGCACGAGCAAGGAACTCAGGACCGTGAGGGGTGCACCCACACACTTAGACAATGGGGATGTTCTACTGGGAACTCACCAAGACCAGCTGGCCTGGGTCTGGAAAAGCCTGGGATAAAACCGGACTCTCTGAACATAGCAGACAATGAGGACTACTGAGAACTCAAGAACAATGGCAATGGGTTTCTGATCCTACTGCACGTACTGGCTTTGTGGGAGCCTAGGCAGTTTGGATGCTCACCTTACTAGACCTGGATGGAGGTGGGGGTTCCTTGGACTTCCCACAGGACAGGGAACCCTGATTGCTTTTCGGGCTGGGGGGGGGACTTAATTGGGGGAGGGGGAGGGAAATGGGAGGCGGTGGCTGGGAAGAGACAGAAATCTTTAATAAATAAATAAATTTAAAAAAATACCCCCCCCAAAAAAAGGTAAAAAAAAATAAAATAAAATGTTTAAGAACTTAAGACTATTCATGACAGTGAGACACATCTGCTCCTGGCAGCAACAGTTACCTTAAGAGGAAGATGGGTATCGAAGAGGCTCCTTATGGAGTTTGCTAGCCATTTCGGCATGAAACTGCTCTTGTCTGGACTGTTTAACTGGACATGCAAGACCCATAGAGAAATAACTGCTGAACTTGCCTAAAGGTGAGATGATCATCCAGGGTTCCTGCTTCATGAAAGAGCCTGCTAGACATTCTGCAGGACACAGAAAAATGTGATGGACAAACTGCCAGTGTAGGTGGAAATGTCTTTGAAAATTCTTGCTTTGTGAAAAAGTCTGCTGGATACTATGGGCCTATGGACTGACAACTGGATGCCCCAATAGTACAGAAAAACGTTGGGTGACTGTCCAGGCAGTAAGATGCCTCTTTCAATTCTAGAGTTTTGGAAATTGCTTACAATGCATTTCTTGTTTACTTAGGTAATATCATATCCTTCTGGAGTCTTTGATGGAGACGAAGGATTTATAGTTATAGTTTTCTTTAGTTTTTTTTTTTTTCCGAGTCAGGGTTTCTCTGTGGTTTTGGAGCCTGTCCTGGAACTAGCTCTTGTAGACCAGGCTGGTCTCGAACTCACAGAGATCCGCCTGCCTCTGCCTCCCAAGTGCTGGGATTAAAGGCGTGCGCCACCACCGCCCGGCCTATAGTTTTCTTTAGTTATGATAAAAGATAAAGTAGATATAAATATTGTAACAGTAATTCTTATTTGAAACCTGTTTTGTTATATGAAATTTTACTATGTTGAAGTTTAAGCCTTACTTTTTGTTTAAATAGAAAAGCGGAAATGGTGTGGGAGGTCCTTCTGTCTATGTGTTGCTTTGATTGGGTAATGAATAAACAAATGGTTTGGGTTATAGCATGGGAAGAGAAGGGAAGAGTCAGAGAGATGCCATGGAGCCACTGCCAGAGTCAGACATGCCAAAACTTTACCGGTAAGCCACTGCCACATGGCGATGCACAGACTAACAGAGATGGGTTAAATTAACATGTAAGAGTTAGCCAATAAGAAGTTAGAGCTAAAAGGCTAACTAGTGATTTAATTAATAGTTTTTGAGTCATTTTTTGGGGCTGAATGAACAAGCAGGCTCTCCTCCTAAACGTTTTCTAGCTCCATCCAGTAGCCTACAAAATTCAAGATGTTGTTAACTTTCTGCTGTGTAAATTAATTTTCTCCATTGTGTAAATGTACCACATTTTCCTTATCCATTCTTCGAACAAGGGGCATTTAGGGATGAACACATGTCCTTGTGGCGCAATTGAGAATTCTTTGGATAGATACTGAAAAGTGGTATGACTGGGTCTTGAGGAAGTTTGTTTCCTGATTTTCTGAGAAGTTGTCACATGAGCATCCAAAGGGGCTGTACCAGCTTGCATTTTCACCAGCAATGCAGGAGTGTTCCCTTTTCCCCACAACCTCTCAAGCATAAGTTGTCCTCAGGGTTTTTATTCTTGGCCATTCTTACAGGTGTAAGATAGAATCTCAGAGTTGTTTTGATTTGCATTTCTCTGATGACTAAGGATGTTGAGCATTTCCTTGAGTGTCTTTTAGCCATTTTAGATTCCTCTGTTGAGAGTTCTCTGTTTAGGTCTGTACTCCATTTTTTTTTAAACTGGATAATTTGTTCTTTTGATGACCAATTTCTTAAGTTCCTAGTATTCTTTGGAGATCAGACCTCTGTCGGATGTAGGGTTAATGAGATCTTTTCCCATTCTGTTGTCTTATTGACCATGTCCTTTTCTTTAAAGAACCTTTTCAGTTTCAGGAGGTCCCATTTATCAATTTTTTCTCTCAGTGTCTGAGTTATTGGGGTTATATTCAGTAACTGCTCTCCCGTGCAAATCTGTTTAAGTGTACTTCCTACTTTCTCTTCTATGACGTTGAGTATGGCTGGGTTTATATTGAGGTCTTTGATCCATTTTGAGTAGAATTTTGTGCATGGTGATAGATATGAATATATTTTCATTCCTCTACATGTTGGTATCCAGTTATGCCAGCACAATTTGTTAAATATGCTTTCTTTTTTCTTTTTGATATTTTTTGCTTCTTTGTCAAAAATCAGGTGTTCGAAGGTATGTGGATTGATATCCAGGTCTTCGATTCAGTTCCATTGGTTCTCCTGTACATTTTTATGCCATATCGGGCTTATTTCAGTTCTATAGTTCAGGAGTAGAGTTTGAAATCAGGGTTTGTGATGCCTCCAGAAGTTCTTTAATTGTATAGAATTGTTTTGGCTGGCTATTCTGGGTTTTTTGCTTCTTCATATGAAGTTGAGTATTTTTTTTTTGTGGTCTGTGAAGAATTTTTCTGGGATTTTGATGGGCATTGCATTGGATTTGTAGATTGCTTTAACTAAGATTGCCATTTTTACTATGTTAATTCTACCTACCCAAGAGCATGGGAGATCTTTTCACTTTCTGGTGTCTTCTTCAATTTCTTTCTTCAAAGCTTTAAAGTTCTTGTCATACAAGTCTTCCACTTGTTTAGTTAGAGTTACTCTGAGATATTTTATGCTATTTGTGGCTATTATGAATGGTGATATTTCTCTGATTTCTTTCTCAGCCCATTTACCATCTTTGTACAGGAGGGCTACTGATTTTATGAGTTAATCTTGCATCCTGCTACATTACTGAAAATGTTTATGAGTTGTAGAAGTTTCTTCATAGAATTTTTCGGGTCGATTATGTAAATTATCATATCAGCAAATAGTGAGAGTTTGACTTTTTCTTTTCTAATTTTTTATCCCCGTGATCTCCTTAAGGTGCCTTATTGCTCTAGTTAGGACCTCAAGAACTATATGGAATAGATATGGAGAGAATGGACAACCTTGTCTTCTTCCTGATTTCAGTGGGATCGCTGGGAGTTTCTCTCTATTTAGTTTGATGTTGGCTGTTCGCTTACTGTATATTACCTTCATTATGTTTAGGTATGTTCCTTGTATCCCTGCTCTCTCCAAGACCTTTATCATGAAGGGATGTTATATTTTGTTGAAAGCTTTTTCGGCATCTAATGAGATGATCGTGTGGTTTTTATTTTTCAGTTTGTTTATATGGTGGATTACATTGACAGATTTTCATATATTGAACCATCCCTGCATCTCTGGGATGAAGCCAACTTGATCATGGTGGATGATGGTTCTGATATGCTCTTGGTTTCGATTTGCCAATATTTTATTTTCTTTTTTTGCATCAATGTTCATGAGTGAGATTGGTCTATAATTCTCTTTTTTAGTATTGTCTTTCTGTGGTTTGGGTATCAGGGTAATTGTAGCCTTGTAAAAAGAGTTTGGCAATGTTCCTTCTGTTTCTATTGTGCGAACAATTTGAGGAGTGTTGGTATTAGTTCTTCTTTGAACATCTTGTAGAATTCTGAGTTGAAACCATCTGGTCCTGGACTATTTTGGTTGGGAGACTTTTGATGACTGTTTTTATTTCTTCAGCAGTTATAGGTCTGTTTAATTTGCTTATAATTTTGGTAAGTCATATTTATGCAAAAGTTATATATTTCCTTTAAGTTTTCCAATTTTCTGGAGTGCAGGTTTTTGAAATATGATTCTCTGTATATCCACTATGTCTATTGTCATGCCCCCCTTTTCATTACTGATTTTGTTAATTTGCATATTCTCTCTCCGCCTTTGGTTAATTTGGATAGGTTTGTCTATTTTGTTGATTTTCTTGAAGAACCAACTCTTTGTCTCATTGATTCTTTGTATTATTTTCTTTGTTTCTATTTTGTTTATTTCATCTCTTAATGTGATTGGTTATTTCCTGCCATCTAGTTCTTTTAGGTGAATTTGCTTCTTTCTGTTCTAAAGTTTTCAAATGTTCTGTGAGTTCACTAGTGTGGGATTTTTCCAGCTACTTTATGTAGGCATTTAGTGCTATGAACTTTCCTCTTAACACTGTTTTCATTGTGTCCTATAAATTTGGGTATGTTATGTGGTCATTTTAATTGAATTTTAGGAAGTCTTTTGTTTATCTCTTTATTTCTTCCTTGACCCATTGATGATTCAGGTGAGCACTATTTAATTTCCATGTGTTTGTGGGCTTTCTGAAATTAGTATTGCTGTTGAATTCTAGTTTTAAGCCATGGTGATCTAATAAGACACATGGGATTATTCCAATTCATTTGTATTTATTGAGGTTTGTTTTGTTACTGAGTATGTGGTGGTCAATTTTTGAGAAGGGGTAACCTAAATATAAATGTTATGAAGTCACAGAGATAGTATTTCTTTTCAGTAATGATACTACTAATGATGCTGTCTTCTGTGTAGAGAAGGATTTGAGATGGAATGATAGAATGATTGCTGAATATATTACCAAAATACAGGATATGTGGAATCAGTGGGCCTGTCATCCTGTAGAAAGGGTGTTCTGTGAAGCTAGTAGTGGCTAATGCTTGACTCACAACACTCAGGAGGTCTACTCACGAGGCTCTGTGAGTTCAAGACTATTTTCAGCTAAATAGTAGGTTTCTGGGCAACTTGGGTTACTTGAGACTGTGTGTTTTAAAAAAAGTGTTCAAGTAGGAAGTGTTTAATGCAAAGAAAGTGAAGGAGAAGTTTTTTAGTAACCATGCTGTTAGTTGCCTGATGTGTGTGTGTGTGTGTGTGTGTGTGTGTGTGTGTGTGTGTGTGTATGGGTGTGTGAATGTGTATATGTGTGTGTATGTGTGTGAATATATGTGTATGTTTGTGTGTGTATGCATGTGTGTGTATACTAATTTAGAATGTTAAATCATTCACAAATTACTCTCACATTTGTCTTCTTATGGCAACTTTGATTAACTGCAGTATCTTGCTAACAGAGTAGTTCTCAACCTTCCTAATACTGCAACCTTTAAATACAGTTTTTCATGTTTTGGTATATTTTTTGTTGCTCTTCATAACTATAATTTTGCTACTGTTGTGAGTTGTAATGTACTTATCTGATGTGCAGGATATCTGTTATGTGACCTCTGTGTTGAGAACCATGTGCTAGGGGCTGTAATACTACACTACTGCTGGGGCACTGGTAGCCTATGAAAACCCTTGGAATTACACAAACTTGATTGCGAAGAATATACTCTAGATTAATTTTGAGCTGTCAAAAGTTGTTCCTTCATTATTTATGGTTCCAGCTACCAGCAGTTAACAAGGAACTCGTCATGCTATTCTGACATTAGCTAAGTCAGGTCACTTGAGGAAAATTCCATTCTGTGATCCTCTCATAAAGAATTGGTAGGTATTCTCAGTTCTCAGCTCAAAAGAGGACATCTACATGAAATGGGCTTGTTTCTGGGTAAAGACAAATGAACAAAATTGTTTCTACTTGATTTGGAAAGTTTAAAGGGAGTGGACTGTACAAAAGAGCTAGCACGTTTTAGGGGAACTCCACAGGGCAACTCCCAAGAGGAATGCTAGCCATCCTCTACACAAAAGAAGAAAACCTCAACTACTTTAATAAAGCAATCAAAACACTGTTATATGAAGCAAAACAAACAAACAAAAAGGCAGCTTCACAAAAGAGAGCTACTGACCAAAAGGACTACAGAATAGACATGTGGAAGTACTAAGAGAAGTGATAAAGTAAAATAATCAACCACACTAAAGGAGATAGTACACAACACCCAAGAAGCACAGCACCCACGTTTTAATTCTTGTTAGCCTAAAAGTCTACAAACTAAAGAAAGTAACTAACAGATCTAAGGAAAAAGAAACTTTCTTAATTCCTCCATCTTCAGTACTGTCTTGTGAATGCATGCTGAGTTTTATAAAAAGCATTTTATAAGGAAGAATCTTAGCATTTTGGAATTTTAGGTGGTTTCATTCAATATTATCACAGACCACATTGATATAAAGGAGACTAATCAAACAACTGACTGCAAGGTTTGCAAAAATGCTTTCATAAAGTTCAATATCCATTAGCCATAAAACACCAAAAAATGAAGACTTAGAAGACATTTCTCCACTTTATTTACTTGCTTTATTTTACTGAGATCTAGACTAACTCATAGATTCATCAAGTATTAGAATTGTATTTCAGTTCTGCTATATGAACTTAGATAAGACACAACACACTTTTACTATATATCCTAATTACCTTGAAGAAATATTCATTAAATGAACAATCTATGCATATATTATAAAATTATATTATTTAAGGTGGAAAATGTTAGTCATGGTTTACCAAATGCAGAATGGGGCAGGGAGGCTGCTATGCCAATGAAATCATGTAAGAGAAATCAACTCAGAACAGGTGAGGGGAAATTTTATGCATATTTCAAGATGATAGTGTTGTAATATTAGAAATCCCCAGGAGCTCAAGCATACTAAATAAAATAAGTTCAGAAAGGATAACAACAGGCTGCAGAGATGGCTCAGCCATTAAAGGACTAGGCTTCCAACCAGAAATGTACAGGGTGAACGATTTGCATACAGAATCAACGACCTTCATATTACACAAGTCATCATAAAGAACTTCAATCAAAATGAGGGAACGCTTGTGTGGATTGAATGAGGGAACACTCGTGTGGAGTGAGTGAGGGGACACTTGTGTGGAGTGAGTGAGGGAACACTCGTGTGGAGTGAGTGAGGGAACACTTATGTGGAGTGAATGAGGGAACACTTGTGTGGAGTGAGTGAGGGAACACTTGTGTGGAGTGAGTGAGGGAACACTTGTGTGGAGTGAGTGAGGGAACACTTGTGTGGAGTGAGTGAGGGAACACTTGTGTGGAGTGAGTGAGGGAACACTTGTGTGGAGTGAGTGAGGGAACACTTGTGTGGAGTGAGTGAGGGAACACTTGTGTGGAGTGAGTGAGGGAACACTTGTGTGGAGTGAGTGAGGGAACACTTGTGTGGAGTGAGTGAGGGAACACTTGTGTGGAGTGAGTGAGGGAACACTTGTGTGGAGTGAGTGAGGGAACACTTGTGTGGAGTGAGTGAGGGAACACTTGTGTGGAGTGAATGAGGGGACGCTTGTGTAGAGTGAGTGAGGGGACGCTTGTGTGGAGTGAGTGAGGGGACGCTTGTGTGAGGTGAATGAGTGAATGCTTGTGTGAGGCTCTCACAGACCTGAAATTGGGTGTGTCACTTTATAAAGTTCCCGTGGTCCACTTGTAAAGAGCAGGACCCAGGTTATATACATTCAGATTGCAGCTGGGATGTTTCTTGGGGAGACAGATGAACAGCCTGAAGAGCTCAGGGTGTTGCTGAGACTGCGGGGCTGAGACTGTGGGACTGGGTGTGGAAACAGTTGAGCACTAGCAGAAGGAAATGAGCCACTGTTGCACAAAGTCCGACACTGAGCATGTTTACAAGTAAGTAGTTCAGGACGCTACAGGTGTTTGACATGATCTGAAACATGATGTGCTTGAAGTATGTGCCTGATCTTTAGGGAAACAAGCGAGATGCTCCCATCTCTACAGTTCTGTAGGGGACCAGCTATCAATGAGTACCAGGGGGTATCTGAAATCACCCTCCATTAACTAATTTATACTGAGTGCACTTGGAAGTCACAGTTTCCTTTGGATTGTTTTACTGACTGCTACATAAAACAAGCTGAAAAGCATGATGGGAGGCACAATTCCTCTTTATTTTAGGATGAATGGGTAGGAAATGTTAGCTAAGCTTCCTGTTTGTGTGTGCCTGTGCTTGTACATGTGGGTGATGGTACACCTCCCAGCCCAGCAATCCAGGAAGAGGTGGTGACAGCATTCATTTTCTTAGATGATACCTGCTCTTTCAATCCTCAGAAATCAGGTAAAAAAGTTCCCTGTATTTATAAGCATTTTTTAATGATTCACTTTTAATCAATTTATTGAAAATACTCTCATAAGGTATCATATGTCCTACAGAGCACAATTACTTCTACTTAGTTCTAATTTAGATCATGAAGATGTATACTCTTATTAGTATCATTTTTCCTAATACAGCTAGAAAAATTAGATTGTTTCTGAGGACTGAACAATTTATAAGACAGATAATTCAGTTTAAGAGCAGGAAAATTAGGTAGGCTAAAAATTAATATTTGTTAAGAGAATCTAAAGTAGATCGTAAAACTTGGTTTCTAGGAACTTCGAGCACAACCATAACTCAATAAATATTTATCGAATGCCAATTGGCACCAAAGAGAAGAAACCAGTACTTTGAAAGTACAAAACAACTTATCACCATTACTACATCATTTTTACTATTATTGATATTTATTAACATGTTGGGCTCTGGCTGATAAGAGGAAGAAAAACCAAGAACCTGTGGCTGTACTGGTTACAGGCTGCAGGTGAGAACCTATTTTTATTATAAGGTTGAATGGACACAGTGCTAAAACAGCTCTTAATGACATAATTTTACCCATAGATTAGTGCATCTCTCAGTCCACATCAGAGAAGCTTCTTGCAGTAGGTGGAAGTCAATAGGAAGAACCATAATTGATCCAAATGCAGAGAATAATATTATGTAGTGTTCAACCCTAAATGGAATGCTTAGACCATCTCAACCCTATCCCCTAGTCAAGGCTCAGGTATCAACACAGAAGAGAATACCAAAAGATTCTAAGAGTCAGAAGCAGTGAGCGACTGGAAGGAAACAACATTTTCTGGACACAATACTCACCTATGAACTCACTCTCACTGTGGCTGCATGCACAAGACCTTCCCAAGGTCAAGCCAGACCAAATCTTAGAAAAGACCAAATCATGGAAAGGGTGAGGTGGTCAAGAAATTCCATGTCTAGTCGAGGAGCTGTTGGCCTTTGATAGCAGTTGGGAGATCAGTTTTTCCCTCTCTAAGGCAGCCCACACCTAAGTGTACTGAGACATGGGAAATGTATATGAAGCTTTTGTTTCTTTCTTTCTTTTGAATAGCAAGAGCATGAAGTTTGGTGGATATGGAGGAAGGGGTGGATCTGGAAGGAGTTTGGTGTAGGAGGTGAATATGAGCAAAATAAATTGTATGAAATTCTCAATTAATAAAATTATTTTAAAAGAAAGATGGAAGAGAAAATCAAGGCAAATGATGTTGTCTCCAGTAATTGTCATGAATTTGAAACTCATTCCCAATCACTCCATCCACAAGTTTCCATGTGAGTTAGGGCACAGATGAATGTCAAATTCTCATTTTGAAACTATATTGCTGTGACAAAATATACTGATGGAACACATTAAAGCAGAAGGTTTTGGTAGGATTCACAGGGTGTAGCCGATCACTGCAGGGGACTCATGGGGACAGGAGCTTGGGGAAGCCTGTCATAGTATGTCCACAGGCAGGAAGCAAAGACAGATGAATGCTTACACTGTATTCTTCTTTGTTTCAGTTCAGAACCCCAGTCCGTAGAATGGTGCCTCCTACATGCCTGGTAAGTCCTTCTTCCTCTGTTAATGGAATATAGACAACCCCTTACAGGCACAGTGAAAGTTTGCATCCGAGGTGATTGTAGATCCTGTCTGTTAACAGTCATTATTAATCAATCTCAATACCATAGTCTTCTTGTGACTTTGACTCAGTCCTGTATTTTGTATGGTTTTTTTTTTTTTTTTTACCTGCAGAAGCAAAGGGCCAGCCCAAGAAAAAATATTTGATGACTTTGAAAGACATTCAGCATCAACTATTCAATAGGGATGCCCTCCAGATGCTATTGGTAGTCAATGGCCATCACTCAGGGGCAGATTTGCTTGCACCCACTATTATTTGAGCTAAGTATTAATTCATCAGAAGACATAGGGCCTTCTTTTACTAACTTGCAACAGGGAAATTCCCCAGAAATTACAGACTCATCTGTCTCAATGACAAAGAATCAAGTGTAGGTATAGTTTAGATATTCGACATTCTGAAAGCACATTTCCACTTCGTGACTCTAGGCCTATCTTTAAGTGAGGTTGTGTGAAGTAAATGAGCTCCACAAATTCATTCGTCATGCCAAATTAGACTTTGATCTTTTGTGTGCAAAAAGACTAATTTCTTACAAGATTTTGTGACACCTGTAGCATTTAAAATGTTTAGATATTTAGCATTGTTTTATGAGCTCCAGATATATCACATATATTTTGACTAATCATTATTGGATCAGGCACGGAACATAACGAAGGAGAGCAAGAGAGGGAGTACAGAGAAGATGAGGGAGAGGGTGATGAAGGCGGAGAAAGATTAATTACATACAGAAAAGAGGAATATATTATACATACATACACATGTACACATACATACATTATATATATCATGAAAGCTTTTCCTGAAATTTTGTATTTTCACTTGTATAAATTTATATACTAGGCTGTTAAATAGTTTCCTTCTCTTAGTTAATCTATTCCACTCAAGGATAAGTTAAATGCTATATCATTCATAAGTTTTGAAATCGTTATATATCTGTGATTAGTTAGTGATGCCCAGGCTGAATGTCAAGTTACAAAACTGACACAAATAAGCATTTTTTTGTATAGTATCATTAACACAGCCAAAAGATTCATGAAACACCATCAGAGGTATGTGTCACTCTGAAAATAGCTACTCACTCAATTAATACATAAGTTGTTACTCTGGAGAAAAATAATGACGTACTAAGTGAAGGAAAATATAACAATATAAACAATGTAAACATTAGATACTGTAACACACGTGAAGAAGTTCATACACAAAGGGCAATGAAGGGGGTGGCATGGAGGACTAATCTGGGAAACAGGTCAGCAGCAGTGCTGAGCAGTGGGACCTGATGAACCATGATCTGGGAGTTATGATGAGCAACTAGAACTAAAACACCAACAATTTGGCAGAATATCACAGCGTGAAGCCATTACGAGTCGGGAAGTGCGTCAGACAACCCACCACCCTAATGATAAGAGAGGGCAAAGAACAGCAGTGATCAGGCAACCCCCCACTACAAATATAAGAGAGGTCACAGAACAGCAGTGGTGGTAAAATAGGAGATGACTAAGATCAGACATGCGTTGGACTGGGAAATGGTTCACCACTGTAGGATGTGGGCAAGAAGAGACATGGCTTCAGATTAAAGGCTGGGTGCTTGTGGGATAGAGGACCTTCATCAGAACACCGCTCAAGGATGTTCAAAGCCTCGTGAGGGTGACGTCTTACTGGTATATGTATTAGTTGTACAGAGTAATGGGTTTCATTATGCCCTTTCTGCAGATAGATATGGCATATTTCCATCATATTTTACCCAACTCTCTCATGTACCTGCCACCCCTTCTCTTCAACCCTTTCTGCTTTCCCAGTGGTTTGCACTCTACTTTATGATCCCCTCACCACTAGTCTCTACTATGAGAGCAAACACATGACTACTGCCTGTCTGCATCAGGCTTTCACTGAAGATGACAATCTCTAGTCCTACACATTTTTCTGGAAATGACATGACTCATTCTTTTGAGATGAGTAATGTTCTATTTTTTTCTGTATAGCACATTTGCTTCATCTCTTCACCTGCTGAGAGGAACTTGGGGGTGATTCTATGATGTGGCGGTTGTAAACATAGCAGAAATACTACAGGCATGCCATTCTATGATGTGGCTGCTGCAAACGCTGTGGCAGTACTACGGGCATGCCATTCAGTGCCGCTTCTTCATCTGACATGAACTTCTTCTGGGAGAGTCACAGGACTGGGATAACTAGATAACACGGAACTTCTGCTATTAGGTTTTGAAGCAGCTCCAAGCTAACATTCATGGTTACTGAACTAATTCATATTTCTACTGGCAATACAATAGTGTTCCTTTTTATTCTCTTACAGCCTCAGCCACATTTGCTCTTATTGCTTTCTTGTTGATATTAGTTGAAAAAAAATTCCACATAGATTTATATATCTTTTTGTTTGTTTGTTTTATGCGTGTGTGTTTCTAAGGATTTATTATTTTTTAATTCTAGATATTGTATAGCTTTACATCATTCTGAAAGATATATTTCTAATATGCCTGATTATATGATATACAGGCATTAGTTTTAGGCTAAAATAAAAAAGCCAACCACAGGAGGTTATTATAGAAAAAGATAGTAATCACAATAGCAGTTAATAATGCTTCTGAAGATATGCAGACAAACATAGTTAGAGAACATTATATTTTCAGTTATTCACTGATTAAATCCTTGATTAAAACATTACTTCTGAATCATATAAATTATTTATTAAAAATTTGGTTTGGGCTATCCTTAATCAATGTGTGCTATTAACCAATACATTACTACACAGATATATACACTACCTATCAATATCAAAAATGGAAAGGATGGATTGCTGGGAGCTTATAAACATTAGCTAAATGAGATGGAAAATTCATAGAAACATGATAATTTATAGAATTCTAAAAAACATTAGAAATAGAAAATATAAATAGATATTTTAAAGAAAATGTAACTTTAATTAAAAGCCTTCCTACTAAGAAAGTTGTGGATGGTTCCATGAGCACTGTCTTCCAACATTCTGAGGAAGACATGACCTCAGACCTCCCATTTTATGAAATCAATATCACCTTCATTTCAACAAAATCTTAGAAAATCAGCAGCTTTCACATACAAAAGCATTAAAGATTTAATTACAAAAATCTCCTTGCAAGCAAGAAAGACATGTATAACTGCCAAGCCATCATCAGTCAGTGGGTAACTGCCATGCATATCACACAACCAGTTTCCACCATGGGACCTCAAGAAGGCATGTCGTGACACGGCTATGCAGGTTTCCAGGGCTTTAATACTAATAAGAACTATTTTCTGCCCTTATGTTGAGACTGAAGTTCTACTGAAAAGCAGAGTTCCTTGGATAACAAGGAAGAAAGTTGTATGTGAATTAGGGAGAAAAGGAATTATAAGATTAGTCACTTTGGATCTACTAATCTATGGCATTAAAGCCAGATATAAGTTAGTGTACTGTTCACTTACTACAGCTTAGCTACTCTGAGACACCACTCTTCTTTAAGTTTGAGAAGATAAGCATTTTGAGAGTATGTTCATTTGGATGCTCTTGTGTAGCTCTTACCTCTGTGACAATCCTCTAAAAAGCAGTAAGAGAGCTTCTCGTGGGCTCCTATTCATCAAGGCAGGGAAGATATGTAATGCATTATTAAAACCACCCCTAAAGAAGGCCCGTCTTGCCAAAGAGTTCACATAAGAAAGGAGTTGCCACCAGCCACCAGCTCTTTACTCATGATTTATTTGTGTTCAACAAAGGATGATGCAGAAACTTGAAAAATTAACTAGCATTTCAAAATTTAATAGCAAGATATGTATATTCTTCTTTTGAAATGACATTGATTGCCACCTTCTAGAGTTTACATAAACAAAACACAATGCCCTAAAGTAATCAGTATGAGAGGTTCTTCTTGACCCAATAAGAAGACAAAATGATCAGGAATATAATAGCAAGCCAGTGTGTACCTGTGCATTTGAACACATGTCATATGATTTGCCACTGGCCAAGTATGTCACCACATTGTGTCATGGCTGTGCATGTGTAGAACACATGTGTGTACATCAATAACAAGTACTTGTTACCTATTTAACTGTTTAGAAGCAACAATGACCTTGTAATGACTTCTATATATATAGTGTTCCATTTTTCAAACATTTTCATATGTACAAAGTAACTGATAATTGCACAGAAACTTGTGTGACAAATGGGCGATATCTTTCTCACAAGCTTGCAAATAGGTTATTTCTTTTAGAATTTTACTTTTTTCTCATTTTCATTAGAGTATGGAAGCTGGTTAAGCTTTATAATCATAAAAGCTTTTGTTTTATGGTTTGCTAATAATGGAGATGAGTCATCTTCAAAGAAGTAATATACAAGGTTCAGAAACAAGTCATGCATGTGTGTATATTTGTATGTCTTCACACATGCTTGCATACGCACATGTGTCTGTGTGTGCAAGTCTCTGTCTGTTTGTGTGTGTGTAGAAGTATTTGACTTTAAGATTACAAAGTGTTAACAAGAATGTCTAGTAAAGATCTCCTTGGGGCCATGTTCTTTATAAATCCTCTCCTTGTTCTGACAATGTCTCTGGTATTTAGGCATCTATGGGCTGATGGTCCCCACTACTCTTTCTTCCTCTTGAAAATATGCAACAGCATAATTTTTCATTGTTTTTTTTAACAACTCCAATGGACTTGAAAACCATGCATGAGTACACCATTTTATTGTGCTGAGAAAATGTGATTGTGTTATTGCTTTAGGATTCTTTGAATAGTAAGTCTGTGTTATAAATGAGAATCTCTTCTTTCTGTTAAGGCACAAACAAGAGACAAAGTCCATCCATCCATCCTTCCATGCTCTCAGCTCTGCAATCAATACATGCTTGGGAGATTAGTACTGGAAAGAGTCAGCAAGCTGTTTCGAGAGAAGTCTGCAAGATTTAAGGAAGTAAGTGAAGCTAGCAACCAGAAGGCTGGTTCCAACACAAACAGTGAAGTCGGTTTTAAAAGCCTTCTCCCCAGTTCACAAGAGTGGAGTCAGAATTGCAAGCAGACTTTTAAGGTTGTCCTTACTATCTCTTCTGCTCTGTCAGTGTCTACCACTCCTGTTGAAGATGTCCCACAGGAAGACAACAGATTGGGACAGTGACATAACTGCCATTCTCCTCTATTCCCCAAGCTATACTTTTGTTCTTATTCAATGTCTTTAATGCGAAGGGCAGAGAGAGTTGGGGTTGGGTGTAGGGCTTGGCACTAACCATGAACGAGTAACTGTTCCCTAGATGTACACTCACCCCAGCTATCTCACCTCCCAACCCCTCCATGTTTCCTGTTTTTGTTGGAGCCTATAATGCACCACACCATTCTTTATTTAATATATGTTCATGTGCTGATTGGTGTTTTCTTGTTTTAAAGAAATACAGACAACTCTGTACATAACATTACTCCACACACAAAGGCAGCAGACTTCCCCAAATGTACCAAAGAAGCTAGAAAGAATATGAATCCTAGATCAAGACTCAAACCAGAAATAAAACTCAGAACACTTTTAATCTTTTTTTCCCCACAGAGAAAACTTTGATTTGTCCTTATAAAGCACCATTGAATTTCACCCTTATTCCTTTCAAATTTGTCTAATCAACAATAAACATCAGACCACTGAAAAAGTTAGATAAACAATAAAGGAACAGAAAATATTTCCAAATAATATAAAATATAAACTTTAAATGCAGTGTTTCTACAGTTTATTGTGGCAACTTACAAACCCTTTGTGGACTCATGGCAGCTTTATTTTTGTTTTAAGCAAACAGATTTATTTTTGTTTTCAGTAAATCCAGATAAGACTTTTAGCTTGAAGATTAAGATCTTTGCATAGTTTTTTTCTGAGTCTGGTAGATACTTGATTCAAGAAATTACAATTGCAAATTTCTTATTATAAAATCTAAACGTGCATTGTGTTCTCTGCAGTTGAAAGCTCAAACCTGTTACCTGAAGATGGAGACACCAAGATGGTATGGTAAGGAAAGGTGGATAGGGGAGCACAGAACCACAATTCTTAGTTAAGGGAGCCAGTTTAGGGTGGGCAAGAGACTTGACCCTAGAGGGGCTCCCTAGTGCCCAAGATGAGGTTCCCAGTTAGTTCCTTGGGCAGCTGAGGATTGGGAACCTGAAATGACCCTATCCTAGAGCAATACTGACGAATATCTTGCATATCATCATAGAATCTTCATCTGGTGATGGATAGAGATAGAGACAGAGACCCACACAGGAGCACTGGACTGAGCTCCCAAGGTCCCAAGGAGGAGCAGAAGGAGGGAGAACATGAGCAAAGAATTCGGGACCACGAGGCGTGCATCCACCCACTGAGACAGTGGAGCTGATCTACGGGGAGCTCACCAAGGCCAGCTGGACTGTGACCGAAAAAGCATGGGATAAAACCGGACTCTCTAAACATGGCGAACAATGAGGGCTGATGAGACACCAAGGACAATGGCAGGGGGTTTTGATCCTACTTAATGTGCTGGCTTTGTGGGAGCCTAGCCAGTTTGGATGTTCACCTTCCTAGATATGGACGGAGGGGGGAGGACCTAGGACTTACCACAGGGCAGGGAACCTGGACTGCTCTGTGGATTGGAGAGGGAGGGGGGGAAGGAGTGGGGGGAGGGGGAGAAGGGTGGGAGGAGGGGGAGAAGGGTGGGAGGAGGGGAAGGGAAATGGGAGGCTGGGAGGAGGTGGAAACTTGTTTTTTGTTTATGTTTTTTTTCTTCTTTTCGCAATAAAAAAAATTAAAAAAAAAAAAAAGAAAAAGGGGAAAATTCCATTCGAGAAGAAACTAAATGGGCTTTATCCTTGTCATGTGAGGTTGATACCAGAATTTTCCATTGATTCATTATCAAAATGTTCACGGTGATTTGATTTGTCATCTCTTACTATTTGTCTGGTCTGGGTAAACTGTTATGATAAGATATAATTTACTGTTGGCTACTTAATACCTCTTACCAGAGAAAACTGCTAATCCAGAGGCAACTATTTCATTTTTAAAGGAATGAATGACTAGACAAAGGACAGCTTCAAAAAGTGAGCAAGAAAGCACAGGTATGAAATGCCTGCACTTACACCCCTCTTCAAGCCACATCCCTCTCTACCAGTACAGTTACTAGTGAAAGTACCAAAAGCCCAAGACAGCAGCGTGCTGCTCGGGTGTACTCACAAGTCACCGTGGATGAGTCCATAGATCTGCGGCATGTCCCGATGATAAACTCCTCTCAGAATAACTATGAGAAGAATCACCACAAAAGACGGAAGACCCCAGCTCAGAAGGCAAAAGAGCAGGTATCGTCTCTCGGTGTGTTCATCACTCATCACCAGCACATACCAGAAGTTCACGGACTAGGGAAGGAAGCGATATGAGCAGGCTGGGGTTAGTGGCACAAGAGGCAGCTCTGCTGGTGTAGACACGAAGGGTCACTAGCAATGAAGGGGAAGACCAGCTTCATAAAAAACAGTTTAAGTTGGATTATTTTTGTTACAATATTCCTTTATTTCAGATATTCAAGAAATCTGGGGCATTTTTAGAAACTCTGGGAACATGAAAAATATTTAATCTAACGGCCCTTTTCTTTTCCCTACTATGTTCTACCTTAAACTTTGTCATGATCTTCTGAGTGTCTGTAAACATGCCTCTGAAAAAACAAACATTGTCTGTCACCCAAACCACTTCCCATAGGAACAAATTCATGATGAGGATGAAGAAATAATGCCTCTGAACTTTCAGAGATTTTGACAGCTTTTATACATGAGCGCCTAATACAGGGGAGAGCCAGGCTCCATCTCAACAGTGTGTGCACGCAGGACTACTGAATCCAAAACTCAGTGCGACTATGAATGGAGAAAAATCAAAAAGATCGCAGTCTGTTTGCACTTTCTTGTTCACTTACTTGACTAATATTTTCCAAGAACATAGTGAATTTCAGAGGTCAGACTAGCCACTGAGGATGCATCGCCAAAAGGGTGGGATGTGATTTGCTATTCTGAATCATAGATTCTAACAAGAAGTCACCAAATGAGTAAGAGAAACATTTATTTTATATTAAAACCACATCACATATCTTCTAGTTCTTAGGATAAAAGTACAGAAGGGGCATGTGCCTTGAGTTAGGAGGACATAGGGACAGATTAGACAGGAGGACATAGGGACAGATTAGACGGATGGAATGTGGAAAAGAAAGCACATAAATGTTGTCATTGTCCCCAAGCACCATATCAAGCTGTGTCAAGGCCAGATCTAGAAGTTACTTATTCTGTCTTCTATCATTTTCTTTCCTAGATTGCCTTACTTAGCTATTACTAAGTACAGCAATGACAATGGCTGTCACAGCACCCCATTATATCTCCTTCCTACAAAAGTCACCCTCTTCAAGTCAATGTGTGAAATGTGGGTATACATGACTTCACACACATGTTCCTGAGGAGGACCAGCTCTGGAAGGGACAGCATCTGTACGTTCTGCTTCTCTATCATGCATGGCTATTAGAAAGATGCAGTGAGGGCTGGTGTTGCAAACTGCTGGCACACACATGGTTCCCACCGGAAAATGTCACCAGTTCCTCAAGTCTCCTTGAAGGATGAGGACGAGCGTAAATAACTCATTCCCCAAACTCAGAATGCCACAGTGTAAGCCCTTTTGAGTGGAAAACAAGTGTGTCTCATGCTGCGGGAGGCTTTTAGATGCTGTTTACTGAGGCTTCTGAGCAAGATCCTATCTGCACCATTTCTGTCTTGAGGAATTATACTAGGCTAAACCTGGGAAGAATAAAAATATTTGGTTCCTTGGAGATTTTTGTCTTTGAGTTTATTTCCTTATCTTTATGCACATCTGCATATAAATGCAACTATAAAGCATGTTTTGAATTGTTGTTTATGCAAATTTGTTCTAACTTCTCTTTAAAAGTGATTAAGGCCAAAGCTTGTTGTGTTACCCCCACCCTCTGTGCACACTTCCCTCTACACTTAGCATAGGGTGTAGACTCAAACCAGCGACTGCTGTGTACAGGATGCTGAGGTAGCCAATGCTGGTTATTAGAGGACAAAAAGTCACCCAAGCTAAAGGTCACTCCAGACGCAACATTTGTGCAATATACACTCTAATACAGGATGTGTCTATGTGCATTTGCACAGTAGGTCAACCTGCATGCACTGCAGAAGAGGCAGGCATCCAGATGGAGGGATGTAGTGAGTGATGTCTCCATTTATTCAGTTTGGTAAGGCTTGGGGTTTTCTCTGATGTCTGCTTTCACACAGACGGTAATTTCTCACGGAGGATAGCTGAGCTTTCCAGGAACATCTCAGCCACAGTCTTAGATAAGCGGAGGTAAGAAGTTGAGAGAATTGTTTTCTAGGCTCATCGGTGCAGGACTTCATAGTGTCACTGGATTCTCAATGACTTGATTCAGGAAAGCTAGCTCCGTGTCATAAACTTCTGTCAGTCTGAAAAAATGTAAATACCTTCCTAACAAGATCCAATCACTGAAATATACTATGAAGAAAGCATTACATTGTATATCATTTTTCACCATATAGATTGGAAACAGTATTTTAAAATATTTTAATTATTCTTGACAACCATGTGGTCCATGTGTAAGATTTTCTCTGACTCATTCAGTTTTCCTGAATTCTTGTCCTTTCTTTCTTTCTTTCCTTTCTTCTTTCTTTCTTTCTTTCCTCCTTTCTTTCTTTCTCTTTCTTTCTTTTATTCTTCTTTCTTTCCTCCTACCTCTCTTTCTTTATATACAACCAAAAATAGTCATGGATTCCTCATCCTCCTGCCTCCACCTCCCAAGTACTAATATTAAAAGCATGACATTAGAGTCACACTTGACCTTAAGTTTTATTTTAATATATTCAGGTAGGCATATTTTGAGATGCATGCCTAGGTCATGAACTTCCTTTCCTAAGCCCTGTCTCTCATCTCCCCCAGCCATACACAGTACTGGCCCAGAAGCTCCATGTGCCATGTGACCCTGTTCAGCTGGTCACAGCTAGTTTGGATAGAAACCTGGATTCGTCTGAACCAATCTCCTCATTGAATCACCTTGGAATCCCATGATCACCTAAGCTGTCCATGAAAACTGACCTGCAGCAGCTGTGCTACAGCAACGTCTGGAGAGAAAGTGTTCGTAGGGAAGGCTGGACAGACAAACTGCACTCACAGTTTCAGCTGAGTGGATGCTCTTATCTACTCACCACTCTCATGATTCGGTACTGTTTCAATCAGTTTACCTTAGTTTACTATGTCTTCTAAAGTAACTGTGTGTGTGTGCGGGCATGTGTGCGTGCACGCCATTCTTGAAGCTTAAAGGTAGACTGAGAATTTAGCCATCTTCTCGTCCTTAAACTCACAGCTCCTCTTCTGTAATATGATGTAGAGTGTTGAAGTCACATGTGGTGGCTCCTCCTTTGTAATATGTAGAGTGTTGAAGTCACATGTGGTGGCTCCTCCTTTGTAACATGATGTAGAGTATTGAAGTCACATGCAGTGGCACATGCTTCTAACCTCAGTACTCAGTACTACTCTGAGAGCAAAAGAATCAGGAATTCAAGGATACCCTCAGCTGTATAGCCTGTTTTCGGGTAGCCTGAGGTATATGGGATCTTGCATTAAATAAACAAATAACCCAAGACTAATTATACTTAAGATTTATTTACTTAGAAGTTCATATAAATACTGATATTAGCATCTTGTGCATAAGACACTTATTTTTTCTTTTTCTTTCTTGTTTTCTTTTCTTTTTTGATTTTTTTCAAGAAAGCGTTTCTTTGTAGCTTTGGAGGCAGTCCTAGAACTAGTTCTTGTGGACCAGGCTAGCCTCAAATTCTGAGATCTGCCTGCCTCTGCCTCCTGAGTGCTGGAATTAAAGGCATGGGCCACCACCACCCAGCTAAGACCTTATATTCTTATCTTTCCATAACCAACAAACACATGTGAGTAGAGAGCCATGCTCCAAGAAAAAGAAAATATAGATATGTTTGTTCTCTGTCCATATTTTTATGGTAACATTTAGTAAAGAATGAGAGGGGTTATTTGTACATAAATTGATTAAGCCTAACTAGGAGCTGTGGCAGATTAATTTTTGTTTATCTTGTATACAAAACCAGATTTTATAATATCTGGTTAAATGTATTGCTTGTAATCTTTGAGAAAATCAAATAAGTGAAAATGAACATATTTTTGCACCATTTTAGTTGAGTTTAATAACCATTTTATGAACTGAAATTTCCTCCCACATGTTAATATGTGTGTGCATGTGTGTGTGCGTGCATGTGTGTATACATGCATGTGCATGTATGTGCACACTTTAAAACCTTTGTTTGGAAGAAATTTTAGAAGACTTGATTTTACTTCATCAAACCTCCTATTAAGAAGAACACAAGTTAACTAGTGAAAACTTTAAAATATTAAATGCAAAACATGAGTTTAACCAATATTTATAGAAAAATAAAAATAGACCTCATGAGTTAACAATATACATCAATCTAATTTAATTCAAGTAATTTTGTGCTGTATTATTTTAGTACTCTCTGTCTCTCCTCCCTCTGTCTCTCTCTGTCTTCACCTTCTCACATAAGAACTATTTCTCAGAATTAGTAACTGGGACAGCGAAACTTTTAATCAATTCCATTTAAAGTACAAAAAAACTAACTAAAATACCCAAAGAAGATTTTTTAGATTGAATATACATAAGAATAAATTAAAGACTGTATCTATAAGCATATTGGTTATATTACTACACAGAGAAGTATCTACACAAAAAAAATCAAAAACATTGCTTTAGGTATCATAGGTCAGAATTATGGTTTTATATATTCTATAAACACAAATTCATTAGTTCATTACTATATCTTCATATAACCATTAGTATGTTAGAAAAGTATAAAGGAGACATGTCATTTATTTTTGGCTAAATAGGCTATTTGAACTCTATAAATTTCATATGAACAAAGATTTTATCCAGGCTGTGTATAATACTTGGTTATTAATTATTTCACTAGAATCACTGATGTATAGCATTACATGTAATCTGCAATCACACAAGCTACTAATTCTACCCACCACCATGTGTTCTTAATCATTCATTTTAGATGCAAATCTAAAAACTGTTCCCACATGTCCTTCTTCCCTTTTTTTAAAATTATTTATTGCATTAAAAGAATTGCAAGGCTGTTGGAGGCTTGATAATTCAGTATTTCCTGGGTATGTCATTTTTATCTTGGTAATTATCAGTCTGTTGTCTTCAATACTTTTGAAGTTCTGTCAAACTAAATCAATGACAAAGGAAAAGCATGGCTAATTTTAGCATTCCTCTTCCTGTTGCCATGCTCCAGCCCTTGCTACCAAGGAATTAAGATCCTGTATGTTTTTTTCTCCATTGTCAGGCTACACGGAGATGTTAAAGCAGAAGATATAAATGTTCAAGCATAGTGATTTCTAGCCTATTCTACCAATTTAAGAATGCATTCATCAAGGAAGTTTTACTTTCAAATTAAAACATTATGTTTGAATAAGCTGTGAACTTAGGAATGAGAGAATGAGATTGTAGAGACAATGCAAGACTCTCCTGTCCTCTGTGAGGGAAGCAGGTTGCTCTACAGTGATTTAACATGGTGAAATGATGGTCATAAAACTGAGCCAAATGAATACAAAAGCAAAGTTACATTTACCTCTACTGTATGTGGATATTGCAAACAATCACAGTTTATATTATAGTTCTTCAGTTAACCCATGATCTGGTAATCCAATTGGAAGCATGTCTTATGTGACCATACATAATAAAAACATAATATTTAGGAATTCTATGGATACTCTCTAAGTAAACAACTATTGTTTATAATACAAAGAATTAACTACCATTAACCAGAATTAATTAGAGACTACAAAATAAATTACAAAATAGCTATATTATAGCATAGAAGAGAGTAGAGTTAAACACTGTAAAAGTAAAGATTCCCAAACATAAATATATATACATTCACATAAAAAGTATATACAATCACAAGGATACACATGTGTGCTTGTTTATAGATTTATAAATATTTGTCTACTCATGGGGTATTTGTGGAGGCATACACAGGAAACCATTAGCACTGTTTACCTTTGAGCATGGCATTGGGGATAAAGCAAAAATGTCAAACATACAAAATAGCAAGGAAGATGTACAATTGATTTGACATCACTGAGACTTGTTTTTATTTTGTAATATTAGTATATGTTATCTCCAAAATGAAAGAAAATCCAAACAACTAGTCAGCAGCATAGAGGAAAGGCATTCCAACATTTGAAATTCTCGCTGTCGATCTAACTTAGAGTAAACATAACCCTGGCATCTTAAGGAAGTGGGAAATGATTTCAATGTTCACACTGAGTGATCTTACATGAAGAACAAACAGAAAGGCAGGGCAGTCATCCTTGGCCCAATACGGAATTGGTGAGTTGTTTGTTTCAAAACCACATAAGCAAACTTTGCTATTATTATATTCCCACCATGCTGTGTGACTCCCCAGCAAGAGAGAGCCAAGCTTGAGGAAGGGAGTAAGGTTGTTGGTGGGAGAGGCAGGGCTGAACAGGCATTTGTGTGCTAACCTAGAGATCAGAGATTAGCCTTGCTAAGGCTTTGTGGCTGGTGTGTGCCTCTCCTAAAATCAGCCTATTCCCATGAAGCAACCATATCCCCTATTCAACGAAAGATATTAATTACACTGCAATAGTAGAATATTCAACATCTCTGCTATTTTAATCACACGTTAGCCTCTGCAGCCCTAGAAGTGAATGTGCACAGCGTACACCCTGAGCCGGGCACAGGGCCACCTTTCTGTATGGATTAGTTTCGTATTTCACAGTTTTCAAAGGTGGTGAAACTGTAACGTGATTTGCAAGATAGGCTGAGAGATGTGATATAATTGTTTATCAATGAGAGGTTCCTCCCGGCAGTGTAAATGTAACCTAACTTTACCATCGGGTGTTACAAACACGTGACAGAAAAGTAAAGTGCGACCATTTACAAATGTGTATCCTGACATTGAAAATGTGGCCCAAACAAAATACCCACCAGTCTGCTAGTTTAAAATGTTTGTTTTAAGGGCATTTTTTATTATCTCTATTTATGTGCATCCTAATGTGTCTATTGTGAGCGTATACATGTGTTGAGGTCAGAGAAGCACTTATTAGAAGCGATTTCTTCCTTTTAACATGTGGGTTCAGTGCTTGAACTCAGGCTCAGTCTTGACAGCAAGCATTTTGCCCATTGAGCCAACTCTCGAACTCAATCTGATAAATCTGGTGCTTTTAATTTTGTGACTAAAGATTAATAATGAACTCATTATCATCACGTGACCCATATATAGCATCTGATTCCCTCCTGTGGTGGTAAAAAAAAAAAAGAATAGGAAGAAAAATTGTCAGAGTGCTAACATTCTTTCAAGACTTTTTAAATTTTTCATTTATTTCATTTTATATGTGTCAGTGTTTTGCCTGCATGCATGTCTGCACACCATGTATGTGCTCGTGTTCAAGTTTTTAATGAAATTTGCCTCACAGGATTGGACGAATACTAGCCCATTTTACTGCATAGTGATTTTTAAGACTGACTTAGACCTTTAAAATGAGTTTCAGGACATAGCATTTTATAAATGGAAAGTACAGATTGGCAAAATGACATCTGACCATAAAACAAGTTATTAAAAGTAACCTACCTACAGTTCAGAAGTTAATGGATTTTCCCTGTGGTCACACCACAAACCATGCAGGATGCGTAGTGCACCATCTGAAATGCATTATACTCACTGCCACTTGCAACCGCTTCTCTAAACCGTGAGCCACACAGAAACACAGTTAATCTACTAAATATGCATCAGCCACAACCACATTTCCTTGCTAACCAGAAATTCAGGCAAGGAAAAAACAGATTTCCATTAACTTTGGTTAAATCTTATATAGCCTCGGGTTTAATTCCCCGGAAACAGGGATTCTACATGAAATACATGCGAAAGTCATTTCTCTGTTTGAATATGACTCACTATTTGATTCACTGTGCTTCCAAAATAGTCTTTTCAGCTCCGAGAGTATTACTGGCTGTGAATGCTCTTAACCTGAATGACGTTTTCATTTTTAATAGTTTTTGCTCTGGTTCTGCCAAATGCAGAACCCTGGTCCAGGTTTTATCTCCTGCAGGATCTCTCCTGGGATTTCTTTCAGAAGCATCTTCCCAAACCTTTTCCAAGAAAGAACCTTCTGATTCCTCACAAGCTATAACGTGAACTGTGAACATGGTCTGTGTCCCTAGGATGACTACACTGCAGTCACGGTTGCTTTCATACTGTTACTCATGTAACCTAGGTCTGTGTGGTACTCTGGTCATATGCCACATTGTCATTGAGTTTATGTTAGAGTGAAATCTCCGGCATTTATATTATATTTCATCAGTGACACTGTCCTTTTATTATGCAATGTATAAGTACCGGTTCTCATATTTGTTCTACAGGGAGACTTACACCAAAGGCTTCCTGCTGTGACTATCCTGTTATCTCTGAATATCTTCAGACCTGATAAGAAGTTTCCTGTGTTTTCATCTCCATCGTTAATCAGAAACTCAGAATATGTCAGGGACAGAGACAAAGGCCTTCAGAAAACCACTGAAGACTCAGTCCAGGCCAATAGATAACCCACCTGCACAGTCATTTACCAAAACCTCCAGCTTAAATCAAATCATAAAGTAACCTTGCAATCAGGAGATCTAATAAATTTATTCTAATATGGAGCTATTTCAGCTTTGTTTATGGCTTAGATTTATTTTTAAATCAGTTGACAGAGATGTTAGAGATAATGACATTTTCCAGATTTGGGGTTCTGAAAGATCTATAAAGCAGTAATTCTACGAGTAAGAAATTATCATCCCCATCTGCAGATTAAGAAGCATATCTTGGAGAGAGGAAATGATTGGATTGAGATGTGCAGAGAGGGGCAAGGCCAGAGGCCTATTCAAGAATCTCCCTCCTCTCTCTCTCTCTCTCTCTCTCTCTCTCTCTCTCCTCCCCTCTCTGCTCTTCCCCTTCTCCCCCTTTCCTTTCATAACCCACTTAATAAATATCCAACCTTGATGGAGGAAGGTCATTGGTCAATTAATAAAGAAACTGCTTGGCCTGATAGGTTAGAACATAGGTGGGTGGAGTAAACAGAACAGAATGCTGGGAGGAAGAGGAAGTGAGCTCAGATGCCAAGCCTCTCCTCTTCAGGGCAGATGTAATGGAGTAAGCCGCCAGGTTAGACATGCTGAATCTTTCCCGGTAATACTGGTGCTACACAGATTATTAGAAATGGGTTAGTCAAAATATGAGAATTAGCCAGTTAGAGGGTAGAGCTAGTGGGCCAAGCAGTGTTTAAATGAATACAATTGTGTTGTTATTTCGGGTATAATACTAGCTGTGCGGGGAGCTGGGCAGGATGAAAAGCAGGCCTGCCCGCAGCTCCTTCAACACAACCTCACTCTGCATAGCATGCCTATCTGTCCCTCTCTGCATCGCTGTCACATCTACTGCTGCTGATCACTGGAAACTTTTGCCTCCTCACTGCTCTTCCTCAGCACAGTAGCCATTCTTCATCAGATACTCACACCAGATATGGAGAATTCAGGGACTGCCAGCTCCTGCATTCCCGACAATGAATCTATCCCCAAATTATGCATTAATGAAAAGAAATACCCAGAGTTGTTCACTTTGTTTCTCCTGACACTTCTCTATTTGGTAGGAATGTCCCATCATCTTATGGTACAGTTAACACTAGTAACTGGTATTCCCAGTCACTCTTTCCTACCTCCAGTTAACTACAAGCAGGAGTATCTTCCTAAAACCAAAATCTAATGACACCATTCCCTGTCTTCAACAACTTCATTACAGAGAATGCAGTTCAAAGGGCTTATTCTATGGGGCCCATATTCCAAGTTTCTTCTTCTACACCCTTTTGCTTTCAGTCATGCTAGATTTGCCTCGTTTTTCCTAACTGTGCTCTCTGGTGCAGCAAAGTTACTACACATTCTTGCATTTACACCCTGGGAAAGGTGTGATGGCTATATTGGGATTATTTCTCCTTCAGTATGGAGAACACCCGGCACTGAGGCCACCTCGGGATCCAAAGTCATTGGAGGCAGCGGTGGGGAGTGAATGAGCAACCAACCTGAATGAGCATCCAGCTGAACTGGCATAGATACAGGTAATGTGTCACAGCAGCCACGGCAGCGCAGCTCTCATCACCGAGCTGGGGACTTGCGTATGCAGAAGCCAGGAACACAACCTGAAAGAAAGAGGTAGTTCTATTTTAAGTTGTGCTAAGATTGATGAAGACTGTCCAGAAAACAAGCCACTTTCTCATCTGAATCTGTAACTGAGAGAAAGGCATGGCTGGCCTGTTGCCTGACTCACATAAGAGCCAACCTCAAGGGCAGCGTGTGAACTTCCGTACATCTAAGAACCCATAAAGGATATAACATTGTGTGCTATGTTGCTGTAAGGCTCTCAATAGCAAATTCTCAAAAATCCACATTCTTGTCACTGCTGGACCAAAACTGGAGCTTTGAAAGCCATTTTTTCCAGCGAGGCAGGGAAGAAGCAGTGTGGAAATGCTATTCCCAGCGAATGAGACAGGGACATCAAGCAGAATCTTTGACTTTCTTCCCATCTTCCACCTCCTGTCAGCTAGCAACATGCAGAACAAATAAGCTTCAAGTATGCTTAAAATTGTCTCAAAATTACCTAAATGGTGGAGTTTTAGTATCACCTTCAAGCCTGTGTTCAATGTCACCCTTACATAGAAAATGACTGCTTCCACACTACTTAAATTGTATCTCTTTTCTCTCTTTCCCCACACATTTGAATCTTAACTCTTTTTATAAAATGAATCCTCATGTCCTTCTACCATACTGTAGATCATCATCATCTTCTTCATTATTTCACTGACTAGAATATAAGGACAGAAATTTTTACTCTTTGATTTTGCTGATGAATTTCAAACACCAGACCTTTGGCACCTGGTAGAATTCAATATACACCTGTTGAATAAATGGTCAAAGCAAGTGAAAGATCATTTTGCATTATTCCATTATAGACTACAATATCACATTTTATAATGGGAAATACAGTTAGAAAAAGAAAGATTGGTGCAACAATATAATACTATAACTTCTGAACAAATGAACTTTGTACTTAATTTCTTCAACAGTAATAGCAAAGTTGGCAAAAATTAAAGTGTAGCCCTTTTATATCCTAGAGTTTCAGAATTATTTGTAAAAATGGAGCTTCCTAACTCAATTTTTTGTTTATTAGTCCCGGGCTTGGCATCTTCACTCTACAATGTTACAACCAGCAAGTGCCAGCATTTAAAGGATAAACTATAAACTCACTTGTAGATGGAATGGCGGGCTGCGTTTCTGCCCAGCTCCTGCATGGCTAGATTTATACCCAAAATAACAACACACAAATTATATTCATTTAAACACTGCTCGGCCCATTATTTCTAGCCTCTTATTGGCTAACTCTCATATCTTGATTAACCCATTTCTATTAATCTGTGTAGCACCACGAGGTGGTGGCTTACCAAGAAGCTTTTAACCTGTGTCCATCTCAGAGAGGAGAGCTATAGCGTCTGCCTCACTTCCCTTCTTCCCAGCATTCTGTTCTGTTTACTCCACCTACCTAATTTTCTCTCCTATCAAAGAACCAAGGCAGTTTCTTTATTAACCAATGAAAGTAACACATAGACAAATGACCCTCCTCCTTCACTCACTGTACATTGTTTCTTAATAATCTAGAAGATAGGAATGCCCCCCCCAAATTAGCAACAAACTCACGCTGCCAGAACACAGTACACAGCAGTTTCTGAATCATGACGGCTTGTTCTTAGAGCATGTTTTGATTTTCCTAGACTTCAGCTTCTGTGTGTAACTTCCAAATAATGAAAAACATATTTCATAAATTTAACCTTGTAAATTCCACAGAAGCTCACTGAACACCTTCTAGGTCCTGAAAACTGGGTAAGACTTGGCCGTTAAAAAAATCCTCAGAAGTAAAACTCTGTGTAACTCCACCTCCATTCCCAGAATCCCTGTGACAATTTGTTTTTGTTTTTAAGCACACTGGCCTCTTTTTCACTGACTCTATAAATGTACCTGAAACAACACCAATCCTCTCAATCTTGGACTCTGAAGGGTAGAACTTTGCAGAAATCTGATGTTTTCTTTACACTCAACCTGAACAGTTTGTTATAAAAAATAACCACACAAATTTTAACTGAGAATGTATATTTAGTTTGCAGATTCTGGGAAACTGTAAATGGAATGCTGATTAAGTGTATTTTCCTAACATTTTTCTTAGATGCAATCAAATCACTGAAGGTTATTGTTTAAAACTGCCCCTGCTTCCAGAACATAGTTTTAACACTCCAAATTCCACTCATAGGGTGTGCTATCTTCAAGTTTTTTTAGATTTTGGATCCATCTTCCTAAGTTATAAGAACACCAGTACAATTTTGTGACCCATCAAAGCTCTTTCAATTTGCTCTCTGAGTATTGAGAATTACTTCTCACTGTGTGAAAGAAAATTAATAAGATAAAAATGAGCTGCTTCGACCTTTAGCAAAGATGATCTCAAAATACTTCAAAAGCTTACATGTCGTGTCAATAGACCTGCCCCAGATAGTTTATTTAAATACTGAAATGAAATTAAGCAAAATAAAACATAATCTTCATGCATTAGCAGTTCACAGAACCTTAAGACTATATAATCTAAGAACAGATGGGCTCTGAGCTCTGTGTTTTCTACAACACAATAAGAGATACCAGAATAAAGATTATTTTCATAGCTGCCCTTTGAGAACAATTCAGTTGAACACTGCAAAGTCAAAGAAGCAATTATTCAAAGGTACTTAGTTTCCCATGTGTTGACTCTTTCTGTACTTAAACACTTGTTCCCTTTAGAGCACCTTGTTGGGCAAGATGAGCACACAGAATACCAAAGGTGACTGTGTACCACAAGCATGACACCATGTGCTGTACCTTGTGCATAAACATAAAACTTATCGATGAATAATGTCACACTATATGATTTTATCTCAATTTAATAAATAATAATAAAAGAGGGGCCTGTAGGATAATTAACATGTTTGTAGATCATTACACATGGTTTAGAGTCAAAGGGGAATTCAGAATCTGGTGTGCCTATTTTAAGACCAACAGTTTAAGTCTTCCTAATATGACTTGATGTTGTCTGCATGGTGGAACCAGATACAAGCCTCATCTCAAACTGCTGAAATTTTATTGATTCTCAATTTTTCTAAAGTCATGGCTTATGGTAACTGAAAATAATGTCAAGTGTCATATTGACCATTGCTATTCCCATCTCTATATTGTTATAACATATGTACATCATAACAAAGGGCAGAAAATATAACCACCTACAAGGATGAATCATTGTAGAATATTACTTTAACCATGTGAAGATGTGTTACTTTTTTGTTGCAGAATATTACTTTAACTACATAAATGTGTGCTACATTTATTTATGCTGCATTTGCTTAACTATGTAAAGTTGTATTGCATTTGTTTTTCCTTGCCTGCCTAAGGCACCTGATTGGTTTAATAAAAAGCTGAATGGCCAATAGCTAGGCAGTAAAGAGATAGGCAGAGCTGGCAGGCAGAGAGAAGTAGGAAAAGGAATATAGGCTTGAGAGACAAGAGAGAACAAAAGAGAAAGAGGGGGAGACACCCAGGGCCAGCCAGCCAGACATGGAATAAACAAGGAAGCAGGACACACAGAAAGAAAGAAAGAAAGAAAGAAAGAAAGAAAGATGTGGATGAAGAGAAACAGCTTAATTTAACTTAAACAAAACTAGCCAGAAACAAGCCTAAACTTAGGCTAAGCATTCATAACTAATAAGTCTCTGTGTTGGTGGCTGGCAGTCTGAGAAAATCTGCTACAGTGCTCAATATTTCGTTCATTTAAAATAAAGTAAAACTCTGTTCTGCTGGTGGATGACAGCTCTACCGTGCCAATGGGGAGAATAGAAATAAAGGTGTCCCTGATTGCTGCTAAATAATATCTAATAAGACGCACAGAGGCGGAGCAGCGGCGGCCAGACGCACAGAGGCGGAGCGGCGGCGGCCAGACGCAGCAGAGCAATACCGCATACAGGAAGAGGCTTTCGAGGACCAGCGCAGCGGCAGGCCCAAGTGGCGGGGACAGGCATGCAATAAGGAGAGCAGATCGCCCTACTACAATTGAATCAAAGAGATAGGCCTTTGGTTGGCCAGGTCACTGGCACACGGGGAGCCTGGTCCTGTCCTGAAGATCCGTCGGAGGGGTGAGAGGGTTCTTGGCCTGCAGCAGGAACCAGGAAAGAGAGCTAGGGCATTTTGTAAGCGGAGCCCTTGGCCAGCAGGGAAACCTGATCCGGTTTTTAAAAGACCCATTAGATAGGATCAATAGGAGGAGATGGGCAGGCGCCAAGGCAAGAATTCACCCAATAATCTGAAAAACAACATGAAAACACCAGAACCCAATGATCTTACAACAGAAGTATTTGAACAACCTAACACAGAAGAAGTGGAAAAAAATGACTTTATGAAGACAACAGAGTCCCTTAAACAACATGTAAAAAATGCCCTTATAGAAATGGATGAGAAGTATAACAAAAAGTTTGAAGAAATGAGTAAATACGTACATGATACCCTGGGAAACCAAGAAAAAACGATCAAACAGGTAATGGAAACAGTTCAAGAATTGAAAACTGAAATGAAGGCAAGGAAGAAAATACAAACTGAGGACCAGCGGGATATGGAAAATCTAGGCCAATGAGCAGAGTCTACAGAAACAAGCATAATCAATAGAATACAAGAGCTAGAAGAAAGAATCTCAGATGCTGAGGACACCATAGAGAAAATAAACGAACAGATCAAAGAAAACAGCAAAGTCAACAAATTCTCAACACAAAACATTCAGAAACTATGGGACACAATAAAAAAACCAAACCTAAGAATAATAGGAATAGAAGAAGGAGAAGAGTCACAGCTCAAAGGCCCAGAAAATATTTTCAACAAAATTATGGAAGAAAACTTTCCCAACTTAAAGAAAGATATTCATTTAAATATTCAAGAAGCATACAGAACACCAAACAGACTGGATCAAAGAAAAACATCTCCTCGCCATATAATAATCAAAACACAAAATATACAGGTTAAAGAAAGAATATTAAGAGCTGCAAAGGAAAAAGGGCAAGTAACTTATAAAGGTAAACCGATCAGACTTACACCTGACTTCTCTATGGAAACTATGAAAGCCAGAAGGTCCTGGATAGAGGTTCTGCAGAAGCTAAGAGACCATGGATGCAAACCCAAACTACTATACCCAGCCAAGCTATCGTTCATTATCAAATGGAGAAAACAAGACATTCCAGGATAAGAACAAATTTAAACAATACGTAGCCACAAATCCAGCACTACAGAAAGTAATAGAAGGAAAATCGCAACCCAAGGAATCCAACACTGCCAACACTGCCTACAATAACCCAGGCATCTAATGACCCTTCACCAGCACATCTCAAAGAAGGGAGACACACAACCTCTACTACCAAAAGCAATAAGAATAACCGGAGTAAACAACCACTGGTCATTAATATCACTTAATATTAATGGTCTCAATTCACCTATAAAAAGGCACAGGCTAAAAGATTGGATACGAAAACAGGATCCAACATTCTGCTGTTTGCAAGAAACACATCTCAACCACAAAGACAGGCACCTACTCAGAGTAAAGGGTTGGGAAAAGGTGTTTCAAGCAAATGGTCCTAAGAAAAAAGCAGGTGTGGCCATACTAATTTCTAACAAAACTGACTTCAAACTAAAATCAATCAGAAGAGACTGAGATGGTCACTTTATACTCATAACAGGAACAATTCATCAGGATGACGTCTCAATCCTGAATATCTACGCCCCCAATATAAAAGCAGCTACTTATGGAAAAGAAATATTACTAGAACTCAAGGCAGACATCAAACCACACACACTAGTAGTAGGAGACTTCAACACACCTCTCTCTCCAAGGGACAGGTCAATCAGACAGAAACCTAATAGAGAATTAAGAGAATTATTGGAGGTAATGAAGCAAATGGACTTAACAGACATCTATAGAACATTCCACCCAAATAGGAAAGAATGTACCTTCTTCTCTGCAGCTCATGGAACCTTCTCAAAAATTGACCACATACTCGGAAACAAAGGAAACCTCCACAGATACAAAAAAATATCAGTGTCCACCTGTGTCTTATCAGATCATCACGGATTAAAGTTAGAAGGCAACAACCATGCTACCCCCAGAAAACCGACAAACTCATGGAAACTGAACAGTCAACTACTGAACCACACCTGGGTCAAGGAAGAAATCAAGAAAGAAATTAAAGTCTTCCTTGAGTTTAATGAAAATAAAGGGACAACATACTCAAACCTATGGGACACAATGAAAGCAGTGCTAAGAGGAAAGTTCATAGCACTAAGTGCCCACTTAAAGAAAACGGAGAATGCATACATTGGGGACTTAAAAACCCACCTGAAAGCTCTAGAAAAAAAAGAAGCAGACGCGCCCAGGAGAAGTACAAGACTGGAAATAATAAAACTGAGGGCTGAAATCAACAAAATAGAAACACAGAAAACAGTCCAAAGAATCAATGAAACAAAAAGCTGGTTCTTGGAGAAAATCAACAAGATCGACAAACCCCTATCCAAACTAATTAAACAACAGAGAGAGAACACGCAAATAAATAAGATCAGAAATGAAAAGGGGGACATAACCACAGACACAGAGGAAATTCAGAGAATCATTAGATCTTACTACAAAAGCCTGTATTCCACAAAACTTGAAAATACAAAAGAAATGGACATTTTTTTTAAATAAGTACCATATACCAAAGCTAAACCAAGACCAGGTGAATGATCTAAATAGACCAGTTACTCACGAAGAATTAGAAATGGTTATCAAAAATCTCCCTTCGATAAAAAGCCCAGGACCAGATGGTTTCAATGCAGAATTCTACCAGAACTTCCAAGAAGAACTAATACCTATAGTCCTTAATGTATTTCACAATATATAAACAGAAGAGTCATTGCCAAATTCCTTTTATGAAGCTACAGTTACCCTGATACCAAAACCACACAAAGACCCAACCAAGAAAGAGAATTACAGACCTATCTCACTCATGAACATCGACACAAAAATTTTCAATAAAATACTGGCAAACTGAATCCAAGAACACATTAAAAAAATTATCCATTATGATCAAGTAGGCTTCATCCCAGAGATGCAGGGCTGGTTCAACATTCGCAAATCTATCAATGTAATCCACCATATAAATAAACTGAAAGAAAAAAACCATATGATCATTTCACTAGATGCTGAAAAAGCATTCGACAAAATTCAACACCCCTTTATGATAAAGGTCTTGGAGAGAATAGGGATACAAGGGTCCTACCTAAATATAATAAAGCTATTTACAACAAGCCAAAGGCTAACATTAAATTAAACGGAGAAAAACTCAAAGCCATCCCACTAAAATCAGGAACACGACAAGGATGTCCACTCTCTCCATACCTCTTCAACATAGTGCTTGAAGTTCTAGCAATAGAAATAAGACAACATAAGGAGATCAAGGGGATTCGTATTGGAAAGGAAGAAGTTAAGCTTTCGTTATTTGCAGATGATATGATAGTGTACATAAGCGACCCCAAAAATTCTACCAAAGAACTCCTACAGCTGATAAACACCTTTAGTAATGTGGCAGGATACAAGATCAACTCCAAAAAATCAGTTGCCTTCCTATACACTAAGGATAAGGAAGCAGAGAGGGAAATCAGAGAAGCATCACCTTTCACGATAGCCACAAATAGCATAAAATATCTTGGGGTAACTCTGACCAAGGAAGTGAAAGATCTTCTTGACAAGAACTATAAGTCTTTGAAGAAAGAAATTGAAGAAGACACCAGAAAATGGAAAGACCTCCCTTGCTCTTGGATTGGGAGGATCAACATAGTAAAAATGGCAATTCTACCAAAAGCAATCTATAGATTCAATGCAATCCCCATCAAAATCACATCAAAATTCTTCACAGATCTGGAGAAGACAATAATCAACTTTATATGGAAAAACAAAAAACCCAGGATAGCCAAAACAATCTTATACAATAAAGGATTGTCTGGAGGCATTACCATCCCTGACTTCAAACTCTATTACAGAGCTACAGTATTGAAAACAGCTTGGTATTGGCATAAAAACAGAGAAGTCGACTAATGGAATCGAATAGAAGACCCTGACTTTAACCCACAAACCTATGAACACCTGATTTTCGATAAAGGAGCTAAAAGTATACAATGGAAAAAAAGAGAGCATCTTCAACAAATGGTGCTGGCAAAACTGGATGTCAATCTGTAGAAGAATGAAAATTGATCCATATCTATCACCATGCACAAAACTCAAATCCAAATGGATTAAAGACCTCAATATCAGTCCGAACACACTGAACCTGATAGAAGAGAAAGTGGGAAGTACTCTACAGCACATGGGCACAGGAGACCACTTCCTATGTATAACCCCAGCAGCACAGACACTAAGGGCATCATTGAATAAATGGGACCTCCTGAGGCTGAGAAGCTTCTGTAAAGCAAAGGACACTGTCACTAAGACAAAAAGGCAACCCACTGACTGGGAGAGGATCTTCACCAACCCCGCAACTGACAAAGGTTTGATCTCCAAAATATATAAAGAACTCAAGAAACTAGACCGCAAAAGGCTAATCAACCCAATTATAAAATGGGGCACTGAGCTGAACAGAGAATTCTCAACAGAAGAACTTCAAATGGCCAAAAGACACTTAAGGTCATGCTCAACTTCCTTAGCGATCAGGGAAATGCAAATCAAGACAACTTTAAGATACCATCTTACACCTGTTAGAATGGCTAAAATAGAAAACACCAATGATAGCCTTTGCTGGAGAGGTTGTGGAGAAAGGGGTACACTCACCCATTGCTGGTGGGAATGCAAAGTTGTGCAACCACTCTGGAAAGCAGTGTTTCGGTTTCTCAGGAAATTCGGGATCAACCTACCCCTGGATCCAGCAATACCACTCTTGGGAATATACCCAAGAGAGGCCCTATCATACAACAAAAGCATATGCTCAACTACGTTCATGGCAGCATTGTTTGTAATAGCCAGAACCTAGAAACAACCTAGATGCCCTTCAACGGAAGAATGGATGAAGAAAGTATGGAATATATACGTATTAGAGTATTACTCAGCAGTAAAAAACAAGGACTTCTTGAATTTTGCATACAAATGGATGGAAATAGAAAACACTATCCTGAGTGAGGTAAGCCAGACCCAAAAAGAGGAACATGGGATGTACTCACTCATATTTGGTTTCTAGCCATAAATAAAGGACATTGAGCTTATAATTCATGTTCCTAGAGAAGCTAAATAAGAAGGTGAATCCAAAGACAAACACATAGGCATCCTCATGAATATTAACCTTCATCAGGCGATGAAAGGAGACAGAGACAGAGACCCACATGGGAGCACCGGACAGAAATCTCAAGGTCCGAATCAGGAGCAGAAGGAGACAGAGCACGAGCAAGGAACTCAGGACCACGAGGGGTGCAACCACACACTAAGACAATGGGGATGTTCTATTGGGAACTCACCAAGGCCAGCTGGCCTAGGTCTGAAAAAGCATGGGATAAATCCGGACTAGCTGAACATAGCGGATAATGAGGAATACTGAGAATTCAAGAACAATTGCAGTGGGTTTTTGATCCTACTGCACGTCCTGGCTTTGTGGGAGCCTAGGCAGTTTGGATGCTCACCTTACTAGATCTGGATAGAGGTGTGCAGTCCTTGGGCTTCCCACAGGTCAGGGAACCCTGATTGCTCTTCGAGCAGATGAGGGAGGGGGACTTGATCGGGGGAGGGGGAGGGAAATGGGAAGCGGTTTCGGGGACGAGGCAGAAATCCTTAATAAATAAATAAATTTAATAAATAATAAAAATAAATCAATACATTCACCATCAAAAAAAATAATATCTAATAATAAATATTGCATTTTCTGTTTGTCTCAATTCTTATTATTCCTTGAGATACATTTTCCCCCTTTCCCATTTAAGAGTGGAAACTTACTTTTCTCCGAATCCATTCTTTAACATCTCTACTCTCTTGCCTGTCCCAAGCCTACTTAGTTTTGATAGGGCCAGTTAATTCCACCTGCCTACACTAATCATTGTGTTTTCTAGATTCTCCCATTTTAAACGGGAGGACATTGGTACTAACCAGCCAGCTGTAGTTCTTTCTTGTAGTAGGCAGTCTATAATGGAAAGCAGCTATATGCATAATGTAATAAAATGTGACAAGTGTTTCTAACAGAAGAGAGTGAGTCTGAGGGGAACACAGAGGATGGTTAGCTCTGTGAGTAGGACTCAAGGGCCTGTGCAGAGGAAATCCTAAATCCTGCCTGCTTCCTACTCATTTTCTTTAAACTCACTGCCTGGTGCAACTCTCTAATCTATGTGCACCTTCTGTTCTCCAAATATGCTCCCGTTGTTCTTCCTTATTTACACTAGACTCTCTTTCCCATCTTTCCTAGTCACCATTTGTCAACCTTGACATTAGCTCATGGCTGTTTACTTCAACCAAATAAACATTGTGGATGCCAGACAAGGGCTCAGCCACTTAGCTAGAAACTCTTGGTCTCCATGTTTCTTAAATATAAAAGAATTAGATGCCCAACAAATTTTAGTTCGTAGGTGAAGAGAACATCAATGTCTCAGAACACTGTCTTTCTAAGAAGAAGGGGAAATCCTGGTCATGGCACACACACTTAGGGAAAAGGCCATTTGATGATATGGGAAGATGGTGACCAGCTAAAACCAAGAAGGGAGGTCTCAGACATGTTCAAATCTGCAGACACCAGAAACTAACCCAACACATTTCCCTCTGTAAAGAACCAAGATCATTTCCTTCTATCCTTGCTGTACTGGGAATGTGTTCTGGTAATAGTGATTGAAATTTGGCAAATTCTATTTCTATGTTAAGATTATCATTATTTTCTACTTTTGTTTGCTAATGTAGTAAGTTACATTGATGTTTGAATACTAAGTCAACTCTAAGCTGGACAGCTGTCTCTTTGTTGAGATGCACCAGGCTCTTATTGACTAAACTGCTGAGGGGGTCACACTAATGTTGGTGATGAGCATTGGCTGATAGGACAGGTCTTCCCAGGCAGCACAGTCTAGTTAATAGTTTTCCTTCTGACTGCTGTCATTATTAGCAGACACCTTATATTTACAGACCACACAAGTCTCACATTTCATTGCTATAACCCTTGCTTAGACACAGTTATCTTTAAAACATACATAGATAATAAAATTTCCTCCGCATTTGCCTTCTGATTAGCTTTTCTGGTGCTGCTTGTGTACACGTTAACATTCCCATCTGGTAGCATCCCTTCTGCCTGAAAGATTTCAGTCTTCCCACTGCTGGCAATACCTCCCTTCGCTTATGTATTTGAAATATCTTTATTTCACCTTCATGAGAAAGCAACACCTTTAAACTATTATGTTGACCATAATAACGGTCGTAATAGTGACCATCATAATGGCCAACATTTTTCTCCTTCAGTTCTTAAACATGAAACTATACTGTCTCTGTGTTAGTATTATTTCTAAAAGGAAATCACCATTAATTCTTATATAAAATCTTTGTTTCTGTATTTGTGGCTGTTAAGTTTTTCTCCTTGTAACAAACTTTGAAGAATTTTATCATGACAGTCTTATTTAGTGCCTTTATATTTCAGGTTGGAGATTACTGGTTGGATTGTGGTTTTACAGCAAGCTTGGAAATTTTTTTCCCAATATTTTTCCACTCACACTTTTTTACAGATGTTGCTGAACCTCAATTACACACACATACCAACCCTTTTCGTTTTCCCTACAACTCTCTAATATTCTCTCAGTCTCTATGACTTTCAGTCTTTCAGGTTTCAGTTTTAGAAAATTATATGACTATGCTTTCAATTTGATTTTTTTCTTTCATTATTTCTAGTCTGTTAATTTTACTTGGTAAACTTTTAGATCACATGTCATAACTCATGTGTGGGTTTGATTCATTTTAAATATTTTTAAAATATAGAATTGCACTGTCATTCTTTTAAATTTCTTCTTGTCTACCAATTACAACATCAGCTAACACTCAGTATCAGTTAATTTATCAGCGTGTCATATTATGGGGTATGTTTTCCTGCCTATTGGCAGTCTCATATCTTTTGGTCATTTTACTTGGATTCCTATGAAATAATCCCCTTGGGCCCTTCTCAGTACCCCCTGTTACAATCTGTTGTGACGCCCGCTGTGCTAAGCCAAAGGTAATTATTCCCTGTGGCTGACACAGGACCATTCTCTGTACACTGGGAAGCCATGGGTCTGCTGATGAGTATTCTGCCTAACCACCAGGGCTTGCCCCGACTCTCACCTAGTCTCCAGTTCTGGATCTGCCAGCGTCTACACTCATACTTCTTTATGCCATAGCCTGAAAAATCTTATGATGAAGGTCTCCAGGGAAATTAAGCCCACTTTATTTAGCATACATCAGAGACCAATTGCCTTCATTGACAGATGCCAAATGCTTATTAGCTAGATTCAAAGCAGAAATCTACTTGGTATTTATTATTTTGAATTTTGTTTAAATATTTTGTATTTTAACTAAAATCTCAAAAATTTCCATGATGTTCAGATTTGAAAAAAATACTTAAATAATTATTTCCATGCTCATTACTGGTGAATTTTGGCAACTCACATTGCCTAACTATGTAGCTTCTATTAATCATAAAAAGTTTTATATTTTTCAATGTTAGCTAATAAATAAGTGGGTCAAAATATTAATTTCCATGATAAAACTAAATTTTTAAGTTAGAAAATTACATATTTTGACCTTTAAACTATCCTGTTTCTGTTTTTGTTTTTTCAAGACAGGATGTCTCTGTGTAAGAGTCCTGGCTGTCCTAGAACTAGCTCTGTAGACCAGGTTGGCCTTGAACTCACAGAGATCCACCTGCCTCTGCTTCGTGATTGCTGGGATTAAAGACGCGCTCACTCTTAAACAGCAGAGATCCATCTGAATAGGATTTGAAGGTGGTTATTTGTCCATAGTTGCCATGGTAAAAATACAATGCTAATCAACACGGCAACAGGTTTCCAAGGCACATCCTGCTTGTTCCTGTCCCTGAATCCTAATCCCTGAACATATGAATGCACACAGGAACCTAGAGAGGGCACTGGCCTCTGACTAGTGCTTTCACTGTGAGGATATTAGGTTGTTTCTTGTCTTCTTACTATAAACAGCAATGGAAATGTACAAATGTATATAATAATAAATAAATACAATAAATAAATTCTTGGCTATAACTGAGCATCAGAGGCACATAGATATTGGGGTGCTCCCTTAGTACAAAGTCAGATAAACATGCTTGTTTTAGTAATGTGGCTTAAAGAAAGTCAGTCAATCACATTTGCATTAAAAAAGCAGTTAGCTCATAATCTTGTGGCATCTCTTTGGTAGCCTGAGAGCAGTAGCTCCCACTCACAAATTCAACCCTATTCAAAGGTGATTTGACAAAGTATAGCCAACTGACTATACGAGAATAAACCAAAGGTCTTTTCCAATATGTTCAGGAGGTATTTTTCTTTAAGTTTTATTTCTTCTTTTATCTTTAGGAAATAATTTTATCTCTGGAAAAACAGGATTTTTATGAGTCATTCATTAACTTCAAAAAGACGTAGACTAGATTTCTCTATCTGGGACACAGCCAGAGATGCGCTAACTTAGTCTCCTGCGCTACATGCCCTGCAGCCATTACTCCATTCTGTCCTTTAATACCTATGCAAATAAGTGGACCCTGCTTCCAGTTTAGGGAAAGAAAACTAAGACTAAGCAAAGTAAACTTTTCAAGTTTACAGACCTAAGATATGACAAACCCGGAACTTTAGTCAAGTGTGTTGACTCCAAAGCCTGTGATGGAGGAAGGTCATTGGCTAATAAAGGCACTGCCCTGGCCCATTTTATTGGTTAGAGGATAAGTGGGAGGAGTAAACAGAACAGAACGCTGGGAGGAAGAGGAAGTGAGCTCAGAGACTCCACAGTCCTCTCGGGAGCAGACGCCTGAGAGAGACGCCATGCTCCGCTCCTGGGATGAAGCTCCGACCCAGGATGGACATAGGCTAGAATCTTCCCGGTAAGCGCACCTTGGGGTGCTACACATAGATGATTAGAAATGGGCTAAATTAATATGTGAGAATTAGCCTAGAAGAGAATGGGCCAGGCAGTGTTTGGAGGAATACAGTGTCCGTGTAATTATTTTGGGGCATAAGCTAGCCGGGCAGGCGGCCGGGGTGTTGGGGAGGCAGCCCCGCCGCCGCCCTTATTACTTCAAGCCTGTGCTCCTAATCATGTCTAAAACTTAAAATGATGCAAGACTCTACCCCAAACATCACTAAGACCACATACTTCCTGATTGTATAGGAGGTTCTCAAGAAATAGATTAAATCCTTTCACTTGAAGAAAGAACACATATAGAGGTGGGGCGAAACAATAAACAAGATGGTTTTAATGTCACAAAGTTACAAATGAAATTTAAATGTAGTCTTGGATTTTCAAAGTTCTAATAATTGTTAATGACTGACTTTAAAAGTTCTGTAGAAACAATAATCTTCTATATCTGTAGATCACACAGAGAAAGCCTTCATAAAGACACGGACTGCTGAGCCTTATGCTTCAGTACTGTGGTGGCTTAAATGACAATGGTCCCCATAGGCTCATATGGCTGAACACTTGCTCTGCAGTTAGTGGAACTGTGTGCGAAGGATTGGGGGGTGTGGCAGTTTTGGAGAAGGTGTGCCACTGGGAGGGTAACTTGATGCTTCGAAAGCCCAGGCCATTCCTAGCTAGCTTTTTATTTTTCTCTCCCAAGCTTGGATCAGAATATGAGACCTTAGCTACTACTCCAGTGCCATGGCTGCCTGCCTGCTGCCATGCTCTCTGTCATAATGGTCAAAGACTCTAACCCTTTGGACCCTGAGCCCTCAAATTCAATTCTTTCTTTCATAAGTTCTCTTAGTCATGGTGTGATATCACTGCAACAGAAAAATAACTAAGAAAATTACTTTCCATATGAATCTGAAAACTTACATTATATAGGATTTTGTTGCTGTTGAATCACTACTGAAATAAAGCTATGTTCATTTTCAATTTATTTTTTTGTTATCAATATATGTAAATATGTATATGCCTCTAAATATCTTAGATAAATAACTCAACCAAGAATGTAGAAGTCATTTAAAATTATATGAAAATTTACTTGGAATATAAAATATATTTAAATATATTACATTTTTAAAAAATAAAATGTATTTTTTCTATACCTCAACTTCAAGGGTATGATCTCATTTCCCTTCTCATTCTAGTCATGTTTTAAACTAAGACCCAGAATTCCAGACTGCCATGTCCAACAGAGTTGACAAAGAAGGCAACACGCATCAACGATTAATTTTATTGCTTTATTATTTGTGGCAGAATAAATTTTCAAGCACAAATATATTATTGTTCTCTATGAAGGGGCTCAAATGAGATAAATTATATGAATATATAAATATATATAATTTGAATATAAGAGCAACCTTCCTTAGAATCTTCTTTATCATTCTTTTCCATTAACACACACACACACACACACACACACACACACAATTATTTATTTGTGTGTCTCCGTATACATGCTTGTGCCACTGAGTGCCTGTGGAGTTCAGAGATATGTACTGTGACACACATGCACACACACACAAACACAACATAAACAAATGTAATTATAAGTAAACACATTTAAACATTTTAGAAGAAGAGGGTAGGTCTGAAACTTTGAGCCACTCTGTCACAGTAAGCATGGCTCCTTTGGAGTACTTATTTACATGAAAATGGTGAGCTAGCAGCAGAAAATTATCCTTGTTCTCAATTGGGAAATTATTTGTGGATTGATAGAATCGCATTTTAAAGAATTATATGTTATCAAATGAAGTCATGGATTCCTGTGACTTTCTTTATAGGCATGAATTGCATTTCAACTTCGTGTCAATTGTTGGATAGGAAACATCAGGATACTTACAATGACCTAAGTTATTAAAAGTTTGCAAACAGTGTGTTATATTCTATAGAAGATTTGTGAACTCCAAAACTGTCATAAACTGAGAAATATTGTGTGTGCACTTGGCTGTGTTTTGCACATTTGGCAATGTTTGGACACCAATACATGAGGACGGAAGTAACCATCACTTAGAGGGTTTCTATGGTGTGGCAGTAGACATTCTGTCAACTGAGAACAAAGCTGGCTTCCCTTATTCTCATAGTCTTTCAAGGACATTTCTCCTTTGCCGTAGAGAAGAACAAACTCATAGGTTTGTTCAAAATCCGGGCTTACCTGACTCCAACTCAGTCCCCTTTCTGATTCTGCCTTGTTGGCTTGTTTGTTTGTTTTGTTTTTGAGACATGGTCTTAGTGTATAGCCCATGCTCTCCTGGGTTTCACAATCTCCCTGCCTCAGTCATTAGTGCTGGGCTTACAGGCATGCACCACGACACCTGCCATTCTCTGCCACCTTTATGCTTTTGCATCAACAATGCTGACATTCAGCAACACCTGCCATTAGTTCCTTGAATGGGGAGACAGAATTTGAGATTTGCACTTATGTTTCAAGACAATTTCTGTTGTATTTCTCTTCCCATGTACTTGACAACCCTTGACAGTGATGACTGTTGTTGTTTGTTGCTGTTGTTCCTGGTGTTTTGCCTTGCTATTTTGGTTTGTTTGTTTTGTTTCTTGAGACAAAGTTTCTCTGCATAGCCTGTACTTAGAACTTGCTTTATAGAACAGGCTGGCTTCAAACTCAGAAAGATCTGCCTGCCTCTGCTTCCCAAGTGCTGGTATTAAAGGTGTGTGCCACCATGCCCAGAGATCATTGGATTGTTAATCAATGAATACATGCTATAAACTGGCTTTTGAATTTATTTTTAATAATAATAAAATAATTTTAATAATAAACTTCATTATTAAATGATAAAAAGGTGAAATGACTATCAATAGAAAATGTAGTGGCTTTCTTTAAGAAGTTAATGAAATGTTTCTGCTACAGAAAATTCAGAAGCATGAAATGACACAAAGGGGGGGGCTATTTATTAAAAAGTAGAAACCATAAGATGGGGCTACAAAGAAAGCTCGGCAGCTAAGATCGCAACTGCTATTTTAGAGGAGAAGGGTTCAATTCCCAGCATCCACATAGTGGTTCACAACCACCCATTACTCTAGTTCCTGGGGATCTCACACCATCTTCTGTCTTCCATGGGCAACACGCATGCATGGTGCACAAATATACACACAAGGAAAACATCCATACGCAAAATTAAGATAAATAATTATCAAAAATTTAAAAATACATACAAGTAAATATAAGCAAGTTGAAATCTCCATGACCAGTTAGGGTGCACATCACTTGGGGAGACTGATTCACCCTCCAAACAGGCATTAATTGCCTATAGTTCTTTATCTAGGGGTGGGTTATTGTGGGGTTTCCCCCTTCTACCTTGGTGTGTCAACTGGTATTTCCATTGTTTAGGTCTTGGGTAGGTTACCGGACTGTTGAGAATTCCTGAGTGCAGCTTTCCTGTACTAAATAGAAAATGCGACCTCAGTGCAAGCATTCTGGTCCTCTGGTTTTACAGTTTTCTGTCCCTTTTCCTTTGTTCTTCGCTAAGGTTTGGTTTGAATTTCAAACCTGTTCATTTTATTACTAGTACCATTAAAAGTTGTTTGCTTAAAGCATAGTAACAACAGAGCAACCGTTTGGAGTTCTGTTCTCTAAGGAAGTGTAAGTTGGATTAACTTAATGCAAATGCTAATTGTTAATGGTAAATAGAGACAAGGGGGAGAGAAGATTCCAGCCTATAGGCTCTATTCATGACAAGTAATCAACTTCGAATTCAAGCCTGTCTTTTCATTCCACAGAGTATGTAATTCACAGTGCATCTATCCAGTTACCACTGCTGGCTTTGTTTCTTGGCTACTGTGAATAATGCAGCAGTTAGTATGGATACGGAAGAGGCCAGCAGAAGGGAACAGCATTGGAGTGGACCAAGAATAGCAAAGACTAAGAGACACATGATGATGAAACTCGTTACTTTATATGCTAATCTAAAAAAGAAAGATTTTCAGATTATGCTAGTATGGATCTTAACTATCTACACACAGCTAATATATTAAACATTTATTTGCCAGGCTGGTGCTAGTGGGAGCTGGTGGCATCTTTAAGATGTAAGGACTCTAAAGGGATCAAGACATTGCCCCTTCCTCCTCCTCTTCCTTTACTAGCCATGAGGTGAACATGCTGCCCAGCGCATTCTCCTGCCATGATCTGCTGCTACATGCTCCAAGGCATGCAGTTGAGAGAGTAGAGGCCAACACAGGCAACCCTGAGCCAAGACAAAGCGCCTCTGTTTGTAACTTACTTATTTGTCACAGTCACAGAGAGCTTGATGATGAACATTCACCACTAGAAGGCCAGAGTTTCCAACATTTAGGGGCAGACAATAATTACAAATCTTCTTCATTTTTCGTCAATAAAATAAGACACAGGAGTCTTCAAACTTGATTTTACTTTTAAAATTATCTGTAATACCTGTCCCAATACAAAACAGAATAAACTCTAATCCTCGTACCTTCTATACCATGTAAGCAAACCTGCTCTTTCCCCAGATCCAAATGACTATTATGGAGTCTGTAAAAGACATGATTCCTACTCAGAAAGAGACAACAGCACACGTGCAGGGAGGCGCAGGCGCAGGTGCAGGCATAGGCGCAAGCACAGGCGCAGACCTCCTCCTCTTTTCCCCACTGCTTCTGTTTTTACCATAAATGTTATGATTATTGCTTGTTATGAAGATGTAAAACCAATATAAAATAAGGGTAAGACTTCTCACTTTAAATATCAGTAAAATATTCAGTATTTTTCAATGAATTGCATTATCCATAGGAGAAAATCTACATAAATAAGAGGATATTTCTTGTGAATTAATAATTTATGATTATGAGAACTTGTAATGGATACATTCTGAAGCATTGCCACTCTCTCCAAATCTTTAGATGAATTTCTTCAGTCTCCATCTAATATTCTCCCACTGCCCTATCATTTTATAGAAAAATCAGTGATACCACTTACTGAACAAGTTACCTCCCTTTTCCTTTATCTTGGGCAATTAGTTCTCAAATTCTGTCTGACGGACTTTGAAAGACCGCTTGACTAAGCCAGTCCCTCCACACCTTTCTATTCTTACCCTTCCCTGGACTCCCTTCTGTCTACAGTGAATAACCATCATAACTAATTAGTGTTAAGTAGTCTGCCAATGTTCATGTATACTAGTATGTTTATCTATGGCATGTGAGTGTGTTCATTCTTGTGCACATGTGTGTGGGAGCTTCTATGTGGACCTGTGGAGACAGAGGTTGGTGATGAGGTCCTCTTCAGTTGCTATCCATCTTGTCCTTTTAGACACAGTCTCTTCACCGAACTTGGAGCTCTGCATCTCAGCTCCATGGGCCAGGAGTTCTGTAGCTATACCTGTCTCTAGCCATCTCCACTGCGGTTACAGAGCCTTGCAGAGCCATGTTTTAACCAGGGGTTAGGGATCTAAACTCAAGTCTTCGTGGTTTTATGAAAACCACCATATTTGTTGAGATTTCTCCTCAGACATACTTTAAAGGAGAGAGAGAGAGAGAGAGAGAGAGAGAGAGAGAGAGAGAGAGAGAATGAAACACTTATTTCCTTTTCTGTTTTCTTTGCTTCTAAATTCCCTACTAGCCAGATGTTGGACTCCCTGGCCTGATTCTCTTTTTAAAAATATCCTCAGACTTTACAGCATCTTTCTCTTTGCCTACTATGTCAAGCTCATGAAGAGAACTGCTCATTTAAAATGTTTTAAATTGTAGTACAACACTTACACACTACACTTGTGCTACAGAGAACATTTCTAATGTCCGGTAAGGTTACCTCTGTCACTTGTAGCCTTGACCATGAACCTAACATGATCACCACACAGGCAAGCACTGCTACCAGTGAGTTCTGCCTCTTTTGAACTTCAAATAAATGGAAACCAACAACATGTAGTTTTGTGCATGGTAGATTTCTCTTGTCATATATTTGTGAGATTTGTTCATGTTGAATTCCAGTGATAAATTTTAAAAAATGTATTATTTATGATATATATATCATAAATATATATATATATATATCTCACAGATATATCAGTGGTTTACAATACATGGTTACCATTAAGAAAGCTGCATTAAGTATTTCATGTATCTTTATTTTATGAATTACTTCCTTTCCAAATTCAAATGTAGAGAAAATGTGCTTATGTGTTTAAAAGTTTATATGTAGCAGTTAATTAATATTTAATCAGCACTTAGTATTGTATGCTATCTGTTTTCATTTCAGTCACTCCAGCTGAACAGTTGTTTATCATAGTGGTTCATATGTGTGTGCGTGTATATATATATATACAGGTCATATATGTATATGTATAAATAGATATACATACACACATATGGTAAACATACATCATTTTCAACATTATCACTCAAACCCAGGGCCTTCGGCATGCTAACCAAATGTTTTATCATGCTAGACAAGTGTCTTATCACTCATTTACATCTCTAGCCTTGGTTTCATGAAGCAGAATTTTGGTATGTAGCTCAGTCTTTGAACTGGTTTTTAGCCTAGACTGGACAGGAATTCCTTCCTAAGTTTTCTGGGTGTGAGGATTACAGGTGTGCATCACCAGGCCGAACTCTCACCCTGCCTCCAGAGACAAATACCATTGGAACAATTTAGTACTCAATCCATATGTAATTTTGGATATTTCATATTCTTATTCACATCTTTCTTCATATTAGGTTGTATGTAGGGAGTGAGGAAATTGATGAAGTCCTGAGTGAATGTGTCCTGTTGATATGGGCACCGACATGTCAAAGGCACTAATATTTTCAGACTCAGGGAACTGACAGTATCTTCCGGGTGAGGCTCCAAGGAATGGCTAAGCCTTGCTCTGGTTCAGGAACACATGGTTGTGAATGATTGACAAGTATGTGCAAAAACTAGCAACTGCAGTCTCTTCCTCTATGATGACTGCAACCTGAGACTGCTTCCCTACAGAGGCCTCCTACCAAGGCTAGCTAACTCCACCTTCTTCTTCCTCAGTCAAAGTGAACACGACCCATCTGATCTCAGCGTTTCTGTACACGTGCCTTCTGTCTGTCTTTGATTTCTAGGACCAAGCTGTGCAGGACATAGCAGTTGTACTTAGCTCATTTGCTTCTATAAGATTAAGATTTCAGGCTTTAGCACCAAAGAGCCCAAGTTTTAAATTTTTACACCACCAGTCGTTAAAATAATAGTATTATAGAAACTAATTAAGTTTCAAACTCTAGTATCTATATAATTAAATTGAAGTTAATAATAACTACCTAATAGGGTAACTATTTAATATAAGTTCTAACATATTTAGTATATGCCAAACTTTTCTATTTAAGGTAGTGGGTCTCAACCTTCCTAATGCTATGGCCCTCTAATTAACTATAATTTTTCTACTGTTAAATGTCTGATATGCAGGATATCTGATATGTGGCCCCTGTGAATGGGACCTATGACCCAGGAAGGGTCATAACCTGCAGATTGAGAACCGCTGATTTAAGGAGATATTTGGTATAATAAGAACATGACTATTGCATCTCAGGAAGTCTTGAGTTTTATCCTTGGTAAAAACATGTTATATTGATGCATCAGAAAAGTTCTTTAAAAATGTATATAATTTTACTTTACTCAATGGCACCAAGTTTATTTAAATCAAAGTAGATATTAACTTTATCATGCCATAAAGTCACATCAGTGCTAGTGATGCCCTTGCAGGAAGACAGGGCATGTGTACGCTTTTACCCTGTAACATCACCTCTGTGGACCATATGCATACCTTCGTTGACAAAGCATGAACTTTCAGGCAGAATGCCTTGCTCATCATCTTCCTTATCCCCTGTGGGACAGCTTTCTTTCTCTACTCCTCCTCTGATGTTCTATTGCTCTGAGTTTCTTCCGGAGTGTCTCTCATAAACCCATTTCCATCTCCTATAAAACTCCATGCCACATAAATCTGTATTTTAGATTCATTCTCTCTCTTGAAATCCACACTGATATCTTTAATAACCATTCAGCAAATAATAACCATAAATAATAAAAATGATTATAGCCAAACCTCAAATCATTTTTTTTCCTCCCACAAAAGCTCTACCTTTCCCTTTCCTCTGCTGGAGAAATGTCTATACTGTGGTAAGCCCTCCTGGCTGTGGTCTTGCAATTCCCTAGACCATCTCTACTGTGTCATCTGCTGTGTGACCTCAGCATCTACCACGTTCTGCCTGTGGATCCTCACTCTGTGCAGATCCTTCTGCAAATCAGGAAGCACTCTGTGTGTTCTTTGTACATATTCCCCTCTTTTTCGGAACATCCTTCTTCTGGGATGTTCCTACATCATCTTATATACATCAGTTCAAATGTCATCTCCTTGGACACAGTCCCCTAACCACATTGTTTTTCTGTCTTATCAGCTTACATATTTCTCTCATAGCTTTCATCACAATTTCAAAGGATTATCATAAGTAGCCTTAGCATTTAGCATACTGTCTGATTCAGAGTAGATGCTACCAAAATACAAGGGAGTGAAGCATTGCCCACCACTTCTCATTAGCACTGTCCCTAGTTGGATTAGCTTTGCTTTTTTTTTGGGGGGGGGGGGGGGCTACAAGTTTCATGCGGGAGAATTGTCTGTATTCTGCCAATCATGTTTTAAATAAATGCTGATTGGCCATGCAGGAAGTATAGGCAGGTCAGCCAGACAGGAAGTAGAGGCGGAACAATGAGAACAGGAGAATTCTGGAAAGAAGGAAGCCCATTCTTCCCAGTCCTGCCCAGACCACCGAAGAAGTAGGATGTGATCTGCTCTGCTGAAAAAGGTACTGAGCCATGTGGCTAACATAGATAAGAAAAATGGGTTAATATAAATTACAAGAGCTAGTACGAAGCCTGAGCTAATGGGCCAATCAGTTTATATCTAATGTAGATTCTCTGTGTAATTTCTTTGGGGCTTACCGGCAGTGGGAACTGGGCAGGACAGAAACCCTCATGTTACACAAGTTCAATGCGCACTGCATTAAAGTACACTACGTATTGGACAAAGTTCTCCTAATGAAATTTCTTACCCATGCCTCAGAATTGACCAAATACTTGAATCTAACATCCATAGCGATCCTGGGTCCTGCTAGCTTAGAATCCCTGTCTTGAATCGCAGTCATGTTGAATGAGAAGACAAAGCATACGTGAGTAAGTCAGACAGTAGGCTGCAGCTCTTTCTTCCCAGTGGCTAGAGATCAGTTTCCTCTCTTCCTACTGTAATGATTGGGCTAAAAGACTAAATAGAAAAAAAAAGGAAAGGAAGGGAGGAGGGAAGGGAGGGATGGAGGAAAGGAGGTAGGGAGGAAGGAAGGGAGGGAGGGAGGGAGGGAGGGAGGGAGGAAAGAAAGGAGAAAGAAGTCTTTGCAGTAAGAAGATGCTCCGTTGTGTAACTGAGATGTACCCAGGCACCCAAAGTCTCTTCACTCACAGCAGTAGGATTTCTAGTACATTATGACACATGCAGCATTTTAAATATAGGTTCATTCAGGGATTTAATTCAGAAACCAATCTTGGGTCCTTATGCTTGCAAGACAGCACTTTACTCAACAGAGATATTTAAAAAATCAGAGATGTCTGAACTTCACACATCACTATGGTGTATATGATATTCCCAACAACATAAAAGGATTAACAAGCTTTTTTGTTTTGCTTTTTTTGTTGTTGTTGTTTACAAATCACCTGCAGCCCAGGATGGCCTCAAGCCCGCTAAGTGGGTAACAATGACCTTGAACACATGATCCTTCACCTTTCCATCCTGAGAGCTGGAATTACTGGCAGGAGCCATTACACTAGCTGTTTCACTGCATGTGGTGTCAGGGAAGCAGTCTGCCAGAAGAGCCACGCCCCCAGCTATACCCACATTACCAAGTTTTTATGCTCACCAACATTAATGTTCCCCAAATATTAATATACTCAGCTACTTTCTATTTTAATCATACAGTAATTTTTTACTTATACATATTAAGGAATTTTGGAGTTTCTTTGTTATAGAAGGTTCTTCTATTTGTTGCTTTCATTGGTTGAATAAAAAAACTGCCTTAGCCTTTTGATAGGGCAGGACTTAGGTAGGCGGAGCAGACAGAACTGAATGCTGGGAAGAAGGGCAGACAGAGAGCTGCCATGGAGACACCAGGTCAGACATGCTGAATCATTCCCGGTAAGCCATGGCCTTGTGGTGACACACAGATTATTAGAAATGGGTTAAATCAAGACGTGAGAGTTAGCCAATAAGAGGCTAAAGATAATGGGCCAGGCAGTATTTAAATGAATACAGTTTCTGTGTGGTTATTTTGGGTGTAAGCTAGCCGGGTGGATAGGACCAAAAGCAGGCCCTCTCTCCTTCAACATTTCTTTTCTCAATTTTATGCGAATAAAGTCATGTTTTAATCTGGAGTGCTCATTTTTCTACGGGCAGAACTGCATGGTTTCTTGGCAGCATTTAATGTCTCCAAGAGGATGTTTCAGCAGTACTGTACTGTTACAAAGTGTCAAAGCTGCTAACAAACTGCTGGCAGTTTGTCATGGAAGTAATTCAGATAGCTAAGTTAACTTCCATAGGAAGTAACTGTTCTGCCTTTATACCCCTGTGGGCAAATGCTGTCTATCCGAAGTGGAAGTTCTATTACAATATTAGTTACTTTAAACATAAAAGTGAAAACTGCACTTAGAAGTTCTAGGGTTTTTTTTGTTTTTGTTTTTTTTGTTTTGTTTTTGTTTTTGGTTTTGGTTTTGGTTTTTCGAGACAGGGTTTCTCTGTAGCTTTGGTGCCTGTCCTGGAAATAACTCTTGTAGACCAGGCTGGCCTCAAACTCCCAGAGATCCGCCTGCCTCTGCCTCCCGAGTGCTGGGATTAAAGGCATGTGTTTAGTCACACAGCATAATATACAATGAGTACTTACTGCCTGTAGAATAACCAGAATATCTGAATTTGCTTATTTCTTTCCTAAATCTTTTATTAACATCGGGGAAATAATTGGTATTTGAAAGCCATACATATTTCTCTTCCTTTTTTTTCAGATATTATCTAAATAAAGATGAGGTACAGGCTTCTGGGTTAGGTTAGTAGGCTAAAAGCTGCCTCTGTGTGACTCAGAATAATCATGCCAAGAAAAGCCAGACTCTATTCCAGGAAGAGAAGGGGAGGAAGAGCTTCATCACCTCACTGACAGGGACAGTGAATCTGACAGTGCAAAGTGAAAGACCTGTGAGAACCAGTAGGCCAAGCCACACTCAAACAAAGAGCAGGCTCACCCAGTGACTTAGGGGCAGGGTCCATGCAAGAGTCAAGGGCTCATGGAGCCTTATTCCAAGGCTGCAGAGGGCCTTTGCAGTTAGCAGTGTATGACAGGATCAGAGTCCCTCCAAAGAGACCCTGAGAGGCCATGCTGTATAGTTGTGAAAGCAGAGCCTAAGTTGCAAGGAGACCCCGGGATGTTGAAGATGTTAAAACTGTAGAACATCAGCCAAAAAAGCTGCCTGAACTAAGTGGAGCCAGTCTAGGATAGAGGCTATGTATGCAGGAATTGACAGAGACAGTGGGGGTAGGCTATCTTTTGCACCCCAAATGAGTTTGTAATAAATGCCTGACATGGAGCTGCATGATTTGGCCTTTGCTCTACCTGTTTGAAGTTTTGCCTTGGTCCAGTCATTCCTCGCTGTGCTCCGACTCCTCTACCCTTAGGGATGAACGTGTTTACTCTTTGTCATTATGTGTTTGGGGTGTGTGATTTGTTTTTGATTATACAAGGTTTACAGTGAAGAGTTTGCCTAAGTATCAGAAGATTGTGCACATATTTGTTTCAACAGTGTTGGAACTGCTAAAGACCATAGGGGCTTTAAAGGTGATATAAATGCATTTGCTTATTAAAAGGCCATGAGCCTACAGGGACAGAAGTTGAAAGGTTATGGCTTAATATTGACATGTTTGCATGTCAAATTGGCAAGGGGCATATTTTTGATGGTTAATATTGGTTGTTAGTTGGAAAAGACAAAGAATCACTTAGACAAACTTGTAGGCACCTGAATTTATAGAAATAGACTTTCAAACTAGAGCCTTCATTACTATGCTCTTGCTATGAAGAGAAACCATGATCAAGGCAACTCATAAAATATAGTGTTTCCCATAAAGAAAACCAGCCTATAAACCACAATCCCAGAGAACTTAGACAACAATGAGGACCCTAAAAGAGACATACATAGATCTAATCTACATGGGATGTAGAAAAACACAAGATCTCCTGAGAAAATTGGGAGCATGGGGACCTTTGAGGAGGATTGAACAAGGAGGGGAGAGGCAGGGAGGGGATCAGAGAAAAATGTAGAGCTCAGTAAAAATCAAAAATATATAGTGTTTCCTTGGGAACTTGCTGCCAGTTTTAGAGGGTTAACCCATCACCATCATGGTGGGAAGCGGACAGGCATTGTGCTGGAACAGTAGCTGAGTACTTTACATATTGGTTCTCTAGCAAGAGGTACCACTGGGTTTGGCTGGACTTTTGAAACCTTAAAGCCCATCCCCAGTGACACACTCCCTCTAGCAAGGCCACACCTCTTAATTCTTCCCAAACAGTTCCATTAACTGGAAACAAACATCCAAACATATGAACCTATCTGGGACACTCTTATTCAGACCACCACAATTAACTTCTAGTTCTCAAAACTGACATATAGACTATGTAGAAATGAATAGAACAGACTCGAAGCTTCTGACTCCCAGGAGTTCCATGATGGAAAGGTAAATCAACAATTCAATACACAACTACAAAAGTGTAGTGCAATCGAGGGGAGGATTATACTACCTCCTCTGGAGCACATGCACTGCGCTGAAGAATGTCACTCTAAATTCCATGGGCACTGAAAACCTCAGGAGGTGATTATACTTAGAAATAATCTTCCAAGATGTCATTGGGTAAGACGAGGGCATCCTAAATATAGGGGTCTCTAAACTCAGTAACTTCTGGCCGTGTGAAAACGTGCAGGGGTGGTAGAGCTGTAGCTGTAATCCAAGTAAGACTGAGGATTTGGGCCACCACTAGGAGCCAGCACTTTGGTGATGAAGGAAGGAATCTCACTCAGAGATCTTGGGGCTAGGTTGACTCTGATGATGCCTCGATTGGGTATCCAGCTGTCTAGAGCACAGCAATTTGTCTCAGCAGCATCACTTTGCTACAGAGCCTGAGGACACTTGCAGGTGAGAGAGCCTTAGGAGCCTTAGGTTATGGAAGGGTTTACTGAGGAAATGGCATGGTAACTGGAGCTTCTTTTTTTCAAGACAGGGTTTCTCTATAGCTTTGGAGCCTGTCCTAGAACTAGTTCTTATAGACCAGGCTGGCCTCCAACTCACAGAGATCTGCCTGCCTCTGCCTCCCAAGTACTGGGATTAAAGGCATGCACCTTGCTGTAACTTTTAAGGAAAAGAAAGTGATAATAAATGTGCCAAAGTCCCAAGTTTGTAGTAGGAGGAGCTGGCCTCGTACCGCCACCTGGCTAGCTTAATCCCCGAAATAACCACAAAGAAATTATATTAATTTAATTACTGCCTGGCCCATTTTATTTAGCCTTTTCTCGGCCAACTCTCGCTTCCTGATCTAACCCATTTCCGTTAATCTGTGTATCACCACGAGTTACCAGGAAAGATTCAGCGTCTCTGACCTGGCAACTTCATGGCAGCTCTCCCTGTTTGCCTTATTCCTCCCAGCCTTCAGTTCTGTCTACTCTGCCTAATTGCTGCCCTATCAAAAGGCCAAGGCAGTTTCTTTATTCAACCAATGAAAGCAACACAAAGACAGAAGGACCTCCTACACCACAAGTTGAAGTGTTTATCAGTTCAAGAAGCCATATTAGGTTCTAAGGTCAGAAGTAACAGAATTTGGACTGCTTCTCAGTCTCTGGATTCCAAGACTAGAGGCTAGAACTTCTCCATTATTTCCCAGTTATGAGAAAATCCTTAGAAATGAATCAAACACACACACACAGAGTTCAATTTCCTAGGCAATTAAAAGTATAGGGTGTAGAAGCAGGGTGGTGGTGGCGCACGCCTTTAATCCCAGCAGAAGCAGGCGGATCTCTGTGAGTTCGAGACCACCCTGGTCTACAAGAGCTAGTTCCAGGACAGGCTCCAAAACCACAGAGAAACCCTGTCTCGAAAAACCAAAAAAAAAAAAAAAAAAAAAAAAAGTACAGGTTGTGGGGCAAGTGTCGTTAGAGTGACAGGGAGTCTCTTTAGCTGAAGCACTTAAAGAAAGATGGGACCAGTTTAATTAAACAGCAAACTAATTGCATATTTACCAATCTCTTCAGCTCACAGTTGAGAAAAGGGAGGAAAAGGCTTTCCTGTTCAAACTTACCCACAGTCATAGAATGCTTCTTGTATCTCTGTCCTGAATAAAATGCTGAATGCTTCCCCTTCCTAACCTAATTTGTCTGCAATGCCATGAGATGAAATCAACCTCTAAGTCTTGATTCTTGTGGGCAGTTGAGCATTTGAACACTCATCAACAAGGATTAACTTTGCAGTCTTCACTTTGACCTTACTCTGTGTAGTTGTTTCAAAATCAGCACCCACTACCAGCCTTAAGGAACACGGCAATCTTCTATTCATATAACAACTGGTTCCCTCTCATTTTGTTTTCAGTTCTATCCCTCTTCCAGAGAATGACGCAAATTATAATCTTTTACTTAGATACACATGTACTATCTTTCTAGAACCAATCTTTTTTCCTGGGTTTGCTACTCAGAAATTTAATTGAGTATTGCATGGCATTGTCAGTTACCTGCCAAGTATACATGTTCGGCCAAACATTAAGATTCTCATAAATGTCTTTGCTATCATCTTAGCACTAGGAACTACAAGACACATGGTCAGCTTTCATAACATGTTTGGACAATGCTGATGCCAATCACTCATCAGGGAGAAAGCTTGGCAGGTCAGAGATTCTATTCACTTAACATTAGACTAGTTTTTGTTTTGTTTTGTTTTTGCTTTAACCCCTTATTTTTAAACAATCCATGACTCAGTGACTGCTTATCAAAGAGCTGAGAAAACAGAGCATAGTTTTCTTGTGAATTTCTGTTTGTTCTGAGAAATTTTAAGGAAATACTTTAGTTCCTAAAATTAAAGTGTGACTAGCCTCATAGCTGTGTTTACCCATGAAGTTACAACAGTATATCACGTCAAACACTTATTCAATGAAAAATAGAGAAAAAGAACATGTTCTAACATTATATCTAGGAAAACAGAATAAACAGTAACTACAATAACTTCCTACAATTAATGCTATCTATCATCACATATTTACAAACTGGCAATTAGATTTACTCAGTTTGCCATCGAAGCAGACTAGGAAAGAAACACACAGTGTTAATAAAAATCCCACTGCAAAGTCTCCTGCTCAACTGCATCAGCTTC